>NC_045614.1:162433484-163683484 GCF_009829155.1 Mustela erminea | reverse complement strand
TATATAAACAAGCACCCTAACGTTGCTCTCCCTATCCACTTTATTTACCCATTCATTCACCTCCAACCCGGTGCACATTTGGCTTTGAACGTTGTGTGTTAAAATCATCTTATTCTTCAGTAGTTTTGATTCCAGGAACCAGTGTATTGTGATTCAGTATATCGTGATCTTCTACAGGGCTGGAACCAGGCCCTTTTTATTTTCTTTGTATAGAGACTTGAACAACACTCATTTTAGTGCTAGAAAGCTTTCTTTGTATTGATTTTGAGGGTTAGATGTTGACTTGTCATTTCTGTTGTAAACATTTCTTGCTTCTACTCTATTTGTGTTATGGAAGGTTAAGTATCTATAATTGAGGATCAGTTAAATGTAAGTTACATATCCTCTCACCCAGTCCAAAGAAGAATGGAAAGAATAATAGAGCTGGACATTTAAGCACTGGTGACCCTATTCATCCATCTGAGAGAAAGTGAGACAGAGCATGAGCAGGGCTAGAGGCAGAGGAACAGGGAGAGGGAGAAGCAGGCTTCCCACTAAGCAGGGAGCCAGATAACATGGGACTTGATCCCAGGACCCTGGGATCATGACCTGAGCTGAAGGAACCATCCAGGCACCCCTAAGCACTGATCTTTTAAAAACTTTTTAAATTTTATTTATTTTTAAAAGATTTTATTTATTTGTCAGAGAGAGCATGAGCACACAAGCAAGGAAGAGCTGCAGGCACAGGGAGAAGCAGGCTCTCTGCTGGGATCATGACCTGAGCTGAAGGCAGATGCTTAACCAACTGAGCCACCCTAGGCACTTTCAGTTCTTTCTTGAGTGGTAATGTAATGTATTTCCTGAAATACCTATCTTTAAACTATCACAAGGAATAACACAGATGATTTACATATTAGTTAATCACGGAATATGTTGGGCATTTCTGATATTCTGGCATTGTCATAATTGCATATTATTTTCATTGTCAACAAATAATAGTGTTTTGGTCCTTACACAAAATAGAATATATGAAAGAGTCAATTCTTCCCTAAAAGAGAATCAAAATTTATTGTTCTGAGTGAAATTTTAAATGTATGTCAGGTCATCATGAAATCTTGAACAGATGTGTTTTAATCTAGCATTGGGCAGAACAGGCTCGATACAGCATACCACATCATCTTCACAAAAATACATCTATTCTTGTTTTCAAGGATGGTTAGAAGATTCTATAGTCTCAGAAGTGGTTGACATATAGTATCTGAAATGCCACTGGCCTGAATACAAAAGAGATCATTGCAAGGCCAGAATTTAGTTGTTTGTTTAATTTTCCAAGCACAGAAACCATTTAGTTCTGAAAAGCAGCCAGGGAGAAATTTGTTTAAAATGCAATCTAGAAAGAGAATGCAATTTTCCCAAGTTTTCAGTCAGCATAGGGAGGTTGTTAACAGGACTTGCAGACTCCTAAAGCTCTAATAATCAACATTTTCTAGTAAAGCCCAGGATTGGCAAGCCGCATAAGTGGTGTCTGACTCAGAGTTGGGGGCCTGACAGTGAATGATTTCTTGGTCTTTTTGTTCTTCTAATCATTACCAAGCACTCTAATGAAAAGATCAAAGCACAGCAAAACCTGTGTGTTTCTTTTGTTGACCTATGGAATAGTTTTGAGCAGATTGAAGAAAAGGGAGATGCTATAAAACAGTTTTATAAAAAGGGATATTTTTAGAAGCATAATATTTCAGTGGTTTCAAATAATCTAATTTTGGGGTTGGTTTGGATGGGGAAATGAATAACAATAGATTTTAAAGGTGGAGTTTAAATAGACTTCCATTTATAAAAACTGAATTTTTTCCTCACTTTAACTCATTTAAAAAATAAAATAAAATAACTCATTTGCTCTATAAGGTGACACAAACCTATCCGATTACTAGCTGATATAATTACTTAGTGCATAAACATTATATATATTATTTCTGGTTTGTTTGAAAATACATATTGCTAATTAGAAAGCAAAAGAATCTTAGAACATAGGTCTGGGAAAATTACTGAAACTGAATCAACAATTCAAAATTCATGTGCTATTAAGAATATATCATCTCAGGGGCGCCTGGGTGGCTCAGTGGGTTAAGCCTCTGCCTTCGGCTCACGTCATGATCTCAGGGTCCTGGGATCAAGCCCCACCTCGGGCTCTCTGCTCAACAGGGAGCCTCCTTTCCCCTCTCTCTCTCTGTCTGCCTCTCTGCCTACTTGTAATCACTGTCTGTCAAATAATAAAACCTTAAAAAAAAAAAGAATATATCATCTCAGAAATATAAACGTCAGTGCATATTCAGGATGAATGGGTTTAAGTAGAGTTTCGGCATGGTGGCATATTCAGATAAATGGTCCTGGCAGTTTACTATGCTACTCCGTAGCAAGTTAGGTCAGTCATTGTGCTCATGGTCAAATGATTCAGAGCAGATTTAAAACCAAACTTTATTACTGATTTTTAGTATACACATAATAAAGTAGATAAAGCACAGTTATCTTAAGTGCAAGTATTAACTTGCACACTTATGCAAGTTATTACCCCTAAGGTCATGATATACTGTATGTACATCAGTCCAAAGCTTCTCTCATACCATTTCTCAGTCAAAACTCAGCCTCATCATAACCACTGCTCTGCTTCCTGTTATTATCAGTTATTTTTTTAGATTTTATTTATTTATTTGACACAGTGAGAGAGGGAACACAAGCAAGGGGAGTGGGAGAGGGAGGAGCAAACTTCCTGCTGAGCAGGGAGCCTGATGCGGGGCTTGATCCTAGGACCCTGGGATCATGACCTGAGCCGAAGGCACAGGCTTAACAACTGGGCCACCCTGGTGTCCCTCTTCACTTTTTTTTTTTTTTTAAACTTCTATGTCATCTTCCCTTGTATTAATTATCACAGTTTATGTATCTGTTCTTCTACTGATGAATATTTTGTTTTTTTCCAGTTAGAGGGTATTTTGAAAAAAGCTTATGTGGATATTCTTGAAAACATCATTTGGTGGAATCGGAGCAGATTTTATATTTCAGTAATGCTTACTTAGGTAAGGTGTTTATAATTATCCCTCTTAGTAAGTAAACCCAGGGTGCCCTGTCAGTCGTGAGCCATGTGGCTTTTTCCAGAGCAGGGCGCTTCTGTGTTTAGTTTATCAAGGATGTCAGTGGTACGGTTCCAGAAAGAACAATTCACCTTGTACTGTGGGCTCCAGGGGTTTCTGGAGTAGTGCAGTGAGACCAGCCTGCTAGCATTACTGTTAGCCACATGAATAGAGGAACTGACAACTCTCTAGATTCAGGTTCGTTGTTATCCTGAGCCTATTTGGTTGATCTATGCTATACACAATTGTTACTTATGAATATAGGATCATAATAATCTATGGGCATTTAAAATGTGTCTTGTTTATTTTGCTACACAGTGGTCAAGTTTTGGCATTATGCTATTTTTTTATCCCCCTGTTTTTGAAAATTGGCATTTCAAATAGAAACTGTAAGTAACATTTACTGTTTTCAAGAATCTTCCTACCAGGTGTTTTCTTTATTCATGTGGTTGCTCTATGTATTTAGATAATCAAGTGTCAAAAAAACATCCCTTAAGGCTACAAAGCATGTTGAAAATAGACTCACCTGCTTGTCAATTGCAAAGGCATGTTAAGTCTTCTGTATAATTTGTTGCTCTTGCTTACCTACTGGGCTTTACATACAGACGAGAGGCCATCTATTCATTATGTCCATAATGTTTTTTAAAACAACATTTTAAGAGCTGGGAAATGCTCCTTGGGAAATGGTTAAAACCCAAGTGCCTTATAGAGAGATAAGGTAAATTCTGTGCCAACATGGTAAATGGTGATAATAACTTATATTTTCTTATAACTGGATCAGGAATAGAAGAGACTAGTAAGCCCAACATCAGCATGTTTTCATTGGGATGGTCTGTGGTGGAATGAAATTCTGTCCTTTATAGGCATTTGTACATAGTTCATCTTCATTTTTTAAATAAATTGAGTGGTCTTTGCATTTAGTCAATCAAGATTATCTCACTATAACTAATAGAAATATATTTAAAATAGTAACATCAGTAATAATAAGTTATATTAAAAAAATTTTTTTAGACTTTACCTCCATAGGTCTTCTATCATCTCACCATCTTTCGGACTTGAAAGGGGGCCTGAAGCACTCACCCTTTTTTACCTTGCAACATTATAGCTTCAACACCCCTGTTTGTCTTGAGTCCAGTAGGAGTAATCTCATTTGCTGCCTGTCCTTGTTTATTTTGCTTTTCCTTAGAAGCCCCAGCCTCCCAGGTTAGCCCCTATCTTCCTCCCTGTAGTGCCTGCAGGTTCTGCATACCTTCTATTTTTTAAATCCAGTTTATTTAAACTAAAACAACAAAACAAAAACAGCTCACTCCATTTCTGCCACCCCTCACCTCTGGTAATCACTAACTTGTTCTGTACACCTGTGAGCTTAAATTATTGACCTATAATCTTAGGACCTCTTAGAGGCTTAGTATAATACCCTCCAGGTCTATCCATGTTGTCACAAATGGCAGGATTTCACTCTTTCTTATGGTTGAATCATATTTCATTTTCTATAAATACCATTCATCCATTGCTGGACGTTTAGGTTGTTCCATACCCTAACTGTTGTAAATAAATAATGCTCCAGTAACATAGGGTTGTATATATATTTTCAAATAAGTGTTTTTCTTTTCTTCAGTAAAATATCTAGAAGTGGAATTGCAGGATCATATGATAGTTCTATTTTTAATTTTCTGTGGAACTTCCATACTGTTTTCCACAGCAGCTGCACTGATTTGCATTCCCAACAACAGGATTTTTTGTCCTCTTCGTCACCAACACGTATTTCTTGTGTTTTTGATAACAGCCATTCTGACAGGTGTGAAGTTATAGCTCATTGTGGTTTTGATGTGCATTACCCCAATGATTAGTGAGATTGAGCATTTTTTCATGTGCCTCTTGGCCATCTGTATGTTTTCCTTGGAAAACTGTCTATTCAGATTCTCTCTCCATTTTTTAGTCAGAGTGGTTTTTGTTGTAATTGAGTTTTATGAGTTCTTTGTATATTTTGATATTAACTCCTTATTAGACGTGATTTGGAAATATTTTCTCCCATTCAGTAGGTAGCCTTTTCATTTTGTTGATGGTTTTCTTCATCCTGCAGAAGCTTTTTAGTTTAATGTAGTTTCATTTGTTTGTTTTTGTTTTTTTTGCCTTTACCTTTGGAGTCAGGTACAAAAAAATAATTGCAAAGATCAATGTCAATAGCTTATTGCCTACATTTTCTTCTAGGAGTCTTATGGTTTCAGGTCTTACATTCAAATCTTTAATCCATTTTGAGTTAATTTTTGTATATGGTATAAGATAGTACTGCAATTTCATTCTTTTGCATGTAGCTGTCTATTCTCCCAACATCATTTATTGAAGGAACTATTCTTTTAACATTGTATATTTTTACCTACTTTTTTGTAAATTAATTCACCATATGCATGGGTTCATTTTTGGGCTCTCTATTTTGTTCCATTTATCTATGTGTCTTATTATACTCTTGATTAGTATAGCTTTGTAATTTAGCTTGAAATCTGTAATCCTCAACTTTGGTCTTTCTGAAGATTGCTTTGGCTATCTGGGGTGCCTGGGTGGCTCAGTTGGTTAAGTGTCTGCCTTCGGTTCAGGTCATGATTTTGGGGTCCTGGGATTGAGTCCTGAGTCTGGTTCCCTGCTCAGTGGGAAGTCTACTTCTCCCTTTTCTTCTGCCCCTGCCCCCCTCATGTTCTCCCTCACTTGCTCTGCCATCTCTCTCTCTTTCATCTCTCTCTCAAATAAATGATAATAATAACAGGATGTTTTGTGGTTCCACACAAATTTTGGGATTGTTTATTTTGTTTCTTTGAAAAATATTGGAATTTTGATAGGGATTGAGCTAAATCTGTAGACTGCTTTGAATATGGACATTTTAACAATATTAATTCTTCCAGTACTGCAGCAAAGAATATCTTTCCATGTATTTGTGTCTTTTTCAGTTCTTTTCATCAGGTATTATGGTTTCTAGTGTACAGGTATTTTTCTTCCTTGATTCAATTTTTTTCTAAGTATTTTATTCTTTTTGGTGCAGGTATTTATGGGATTGTTTTATTAGTTTATTTTTCTGATAGTTTTTGATAGTTTATAAAAGTAAAACAGATTTTTGTATATTGATTTTATACCCTGCAATGTTACTGAATTTATTATTACTACTAATTCTGACAGTTTTTTGGTGGCATCTTTAGGTTTTTCTATATAAATCATATCATCTTCAAATAATGACAGCTTTTCTTCCAACTTTTATGTCTTTTATTTATTTTTCCTGCCTAATTGCTCTGGCTAGGAATTCTAGTACTGTGTTGAATAAAAGAAAGTGGGCATCCTTGACTTGTTCCTGATATTAGAGGAAAAGCTTTCAGCTTTCACCATTGAGTGTGATGTTAGTTGTAGGCTTTTCATGTATGGCCTTTATTATGTTGAGGTATGTTCTGTCTATAACCACTTTGTTGAGAGTTTTATCATAAGTGGATGTTGAATTTTTTTAAGGCATTCTCTGTGTCTATTGATATGGACATATGATTTTTATCTTTCATTTTGTTCATGTGGCGTGTCACATTGATTTGTAGATGTTGAACCATCCCTGCATCTCAGGAATAAATCCTACATGATTGTTGTGTATGATACTTTTAATGTATTGTTGAATTTTGTTTGCTAGTATTTTATTGAGGATTTTTGCATCTATGTTCATCAGGGATATTGGCCTGCAATTTTAAAAAATTTTTTATTTTGGTGATAACCTTGACTGTTTTTGGTGTTGGGCTTATTCTTGCCTCATAAAATGAGTGTGTTCATTTTCTAGTTCATTTAGTAGAAGATTAGGTTGTTTATTTTAGATTTGTCTTATTTCTTGAGATAGGCCTGTATTGCTATAAACTTCCTTATTAGAACTGTTTTCACTACATCCTATAGATTTGGGTTTTCATTTGAATGAAGAAAAATTTCTGTTTACTTTCAGTCTGTGTGTTTCCTTTCATCTGAAGTGAGTCTCTTGTAAGCAGCATATATATGTACCTTTTTTCTAAAAATTCATTCAGCCACTCATTGTCTTTTGATTGTAACATTCTGTCCATTTACATTTAAGGTAATTATTGATAGTTATATTTTAATCACCAATTTGTTAACTATTCTTGGCTGTTTTGTAGACTTTCGTGTTCCTTTATTCTCTTGCTTTTTTCCCCCCCTTGTGTTTTGATAACTTACTGTAGTATTATGCATAGACTTTTTTTCATTATCTTTTTTGTATTTTCCTGTAAGTTTTGCTTTGTGGGGGGCCATGAAGTTCACATACAACAGCCTATTTTACCTATGTAACTTTCTGTTTTAAGTTGATATCAATTTAAGTTTCAACACATTTTAAAATAAACACTACATTTTTAATACCCTCCATGTTTTATGTTTGTTTTGGGGTGTAATGTTCTGTATATATCTATGAGGTCCATCTGGTCCACTGTGTCTGTCATTCAGTGCTCTTCTTTCTTTATTGATTTTCTGCTTGGATGATCTATTACTATAATATAATATAATACTATTATATAATATTAATGTATAATATAATACTATACTATAATATAATACTATTATATATAATACTATTATATAATATATATTGTATATATTATATATAATAATAACTATTATATAATATTATTATATTAAGATCCTCTACTATTAATGTATTCATATTAGTATGACTCTTTATCTTGATTAACAGTTGTCTTATGTAGTTGGCTGCTCCCATATTGGGGACATAAATATTTACAGTTGTTAGATCTTCTTGGTGGATAGACCCTTTAAGAATGATGTAGTGTCCTTTATCTCTGACTACAGTCTTTAGTTTAAAATCTAATTTATCTGATATGAGAATTGCTACACCAGCTTTCTTTTTAGGTCCATTGGCATGAGAGATGCTTCTCTATCCCTTCACTTTCAGTCTGGATTTATCCTGAGGTTCCAAATGGGTCTCTTATAGATAACATATGGATGGGTCCTGTCGTTTTATCCAATCTGCAACCCTGTGTCATTTTATGGGAGCATTTAGGCCTTTCATGTTGAGAGTGATTATTGAAAGATACATTTTTATTGACCTCATGTTGCCTGTGAAGTCCTTGTTTCTATAGATTGTCTCTGTACATTTCTGTTCTATGACACTCATGGGTTCTTTCTTCTTTTATAGACCCCCCCCCCAATATTTCTTGTAGTGCTGGCTTGGTGGTCAGATACTCTTTAAAAAAATTTTTTTTTTAAATTCTTATTTATTTTTAAAATTTCTTTTCCGTGTTCCAGAATTCATTTTTTATGCACCACACCCAGTGCATGCAACACATGCTCTCTGTAATACCCACCACCAGGCTCACCCAACCTCCCACCCCCTGCCTCTCCAAAACCCTCAGATTTTTTTTCAGAGTCCACGGTCTCTCATGGTTCAACTCCCCCTCCAATTTCCCCCAAATCCCTTCTCCTATCCATCTTCCCATGCCCTCCATGTTATTCCTTATGCTCCACAAATAAGCAAACCATATGATAATTGACTCTCTCTGTTTGACTTATTTCACTCAGCATAATCTCTTCCAGTCCCGTCCATGTTGATACAAAAGTTGGGTATTCATCCTTTCCAATGGAGGCACAATACTCCATAGTATATATGGACCACATCTTATCCTTTCTTATCCTTTTGTCCATTGAAGGGCATCTTGGTTCTTTCCACAGTTTGTTGACTGTGGCCATTGCTGCTATGAACATTTAGGGTACAGTTGGCCCTTCTTTTCACTACATCTGTATCTTTGGGGTAAATCCCCAGTAGTGCAATTGCAGGATCATAGGGAAGTTCTATTTTTAATTTATTTTCTTTTTAAAGATTTTATTTATTTATTAGACAGAGATCACAAGTAGGCGGAGAGGCAGGCAGAGAAAGAGGAGGAAGCAGGCTCCCCGCTGAGCAGAGAGCCCGATGGGGGACTCAATCCCAGGACCCTGAGATCATGACCTGAGCCGAAGGCAGAGGCTTTAACCAACTGAGCCACCCAGGCGCCCCTATTTTTAATTTCTTAAGGAATCTCCACACTGTTTTCCAAAGTGGCTGCCCCAACTTGCATTCCCACCAATAATGTAAGAGGGTTCCCCTTTCTCCACATCCTCTCCAACACACGTTGTTTACTGTCTTGTTAATTTTGGCCATTCTAACTGGTGTAAGGTGGTATCTCAGTGTGGTTTTAATTTGAATCTCTCTGATGGCTAGTGATGATGAACATTTTTTCATGTGTCTGTTAGCCATTTGTATGTCTTCATTGGAGAAGTGTCTGTTCATGTCTTCTGCCCATTTTTTGACATAATTACCTGTTTTGCGTGTGTTGAGTTTGAGGAGTTCTTTATAGATCCTGGATATCAGCCCTTTGTCTGTTTGTCATTTGCGAATATCTTCTCCCATTCCATGGGTTGCCTCTTTGTTTTGGATAGAGGGAATATTTCTCAACTTCATAAAATCTATCTATGAAAAACTCACAGCAAATATCATCCTCAGTGGAAAAAGCTGACAGCTTTCCTTTTGAGATCAGAAATATGGCAAGGATTCCCCACTCTCACCAATCTTGTTCAACATAGTATTAGAAGTCCTAGCAACAGCAGTCAGACAACAAAAAGAAATAAAAGGTATTCAAATTGACAATGAAGAAGTCAAACTCTCTCTCTTTGCAGATGACATGATACTTTATATGGAAAACCCAAAAGACTCCACTCCCACACTACTAGAACTTATACAGCAATTCAGTAATGTGGCAGGATACAAAATCAATGTACAGAAATCAGTTGCTTTCTTATACAGTAACAATGAAAATACAGAAAGGGAAATTAGAGAAACGATTCCATTTACTATAGCACCAAGAACATAAGATACCTGGGAATAAACTTAACCAAAGAGGTGAAGGATCTGTACTCGAGGAACTACAGAACACTCATGGAAAAAATTGAAGGAGACACAAAAAGACATGGAAGACCATTCCATGGTCTTGGATCGGAAGAATAAACATTGTTAAAATGTCTGTACTGCCTAGAGCAATCTATACTTTCAGTGCCATTCTGATCAAAATTCCACAGGCATTTTTCAAAGAGCACGGAATCAGAAGAGACCCCAAATTGCTAAGGAAATGTTGAAAAAGAAAAACAAAACTGGGGGCATCACGTTGCCTGATTTCAAGCTTTACTACAAAGCTATGATCTCCAAGACAACATGGTACTGGCATAAAAACAGATACATAGGCCAGTGGAACAGAGTAGAGAGCCCAGCTATGGACCTTCAACTGTATTGTCAAATAATCTTCAACAAAGCAGGAAAAAATATGCAGTGGAAAAAAGTTTCTTCAATATATGGTGCGGGGAAAATTGGACAGCTATGTGTAGAAGAATGAAACTTGACCATTCTCTTACACCATACACAAAGATAAACTCATAATGGATAAAAGACCTCAAAGTGGGGCAGGAATTCATCAGAATCCTAGAGGAGAACATAGGCAGTAACCTCTTGGACATTGGCCATAGCAACTTCTTTCGAGATATGTCTCCAGAGGCAAAGGACACAAAAGTAAAAATGAACTTTTGGGACTTCATCAAGATCAAAACTTCTGCACAGCAAAGGAAACAGTCACATACTCTTTTAAACCTTGCCAGTCTTGGAAGCTCTTTATTTCTCCATCCATTTTGAATGTCAGCTTTGCTCAATAAAGTATTCTTGGTTGCATGTTCTTCTCATTTAGTACCCTGAATATGTCTTGCCAGCCCTTTCTGGCTTGCCAGGTTTTATGTTTGTGATGTCATATCTTGCACATTTTAATTTTATGTATCCCTTAATTACTGTATAGTTATTTTTGCTTTTTGACCTTCAAACTAGCTTTATAACTGGTTAATCTTCTGCCATTATTATATGTTTACCTTTTATAGTGAGACTTTTATTATTTTTTTGTTATTAATTAGTGCCCTTTTCAACTTAAAGAAATCACTTTAATATTTCTTATAAGGCAGGTTTAGTGGTGATAAAAATTTTCCACTTTTGCTTGTCTTGAAAACTCTTTTTATCTGTCCTTCAATTCTGAATAATAACCTTTCTGGGTAGAATATTCTTGTTTTGAAGTTTTTACCTTTCAGCACTTTGAATATGTCATTCTTCTCCCATCTGGCCTGCAAAGTTTCTGTTGAGAAATCTCCTGGTAGTCTTACAAGTTTCCCTTGTATGTAACTTTTTCTCCTCTTGCTGCTTTTAAGATTTTCTCTTCATCTTTAACTTGATATTTTAATTATAATGTGTCTCCATGCTGGTCTCTTTGGGCTCATTTAATTTCAAACTCTCTGGGATTCTTATATCTGAATGTCTTTTTTCCCCCAATAGGGTTAGGGAACTTTTCAGCATAATTTCCTTAAGTATCTTTTTTGCCCCTTTTTCTTTCTCTTTTCCATTTGGGGCTCCTGTAATGCAAATGTTAGTTTGCTTGCTCTTGTCCCATAGTCCCATATGCTATCGTAATTTCTCAAAATTCTTTTTTCTCCTTGCTGCTCTGTTTAGGTGAATTCTACTTCCCTATCTTTCAGATCACTGATTATTTCTTCTATTTCATCTCATCTGTTATTGAACCTCTCTACTGTATTTTTCAATTCAGTTATTAGATCGCTCACCTTTGTGACTTCTGTTCAGTACTTTCTTATATTTTCTTTTTGTCGAAGTTCTCAGTGTGTTTGTCCATTCTTTTCTTGGGTTCAGTAGACATCTTTATGGCCATTATTTGACCTCTGTATCATGTACATTAGTTACCTTTGTTTCATTAAGGTTTTTTTTTCTGGGGTTTTATTTTGTTCTTTTACATGGAACATAATCTTCTGTTTCCTCAATTTTTTTAAAAGATTTTATTTATTTATTTGACACAGAGAGAGACACAGAGAGAGAGAGGAAGCACAAGCAGGGGGAGAAGGAGATGGAGAAGCCAACCTCCTGCTGAGCAGGGAGCCTGATGTGGGACTCGATCCCAGGAGCCTGGAATCATGACCCTCAGATGCTTAATGCCTGAGCCACCCAGGTGTCCCATGTTTCCTCATTTTTTGACTCTCTGTGTTTGTTTTATGTATTAGGTGAAAAATCCATCTCTCCCATTCTTGAAGGAGTGGCTTTGTGTAGGAGATGAACTATAACATTAAACATTGCTGTAGTTCTTGGTTCTCTTTTGAACCTTTGTGATTGTCCAAGCAGCCTGATTTATTATTGATAGATCCCAGTTGTTAAGGGTATTCCAAGACTCGTGAGTGTTCCAGAAGGAGGCTTCTCACTCAGCACCTAGATTCAGGCTGATTGGAAGCTAGTTTCTCAGGCAGCAGCTTTTGAAGTATGCACATACGTATACAGTCCTATGGGACTACAATTTTAAACCCTGATAGTCTCCAGTCCAGGTGGTCTTCAGGTGTTTCCTTGGCAGCAGTTGCAAAAAACAGAATTTTAGACAAGTATATATGAACTCCCTTTCTTGGAGGTAGTGGTGAACTGAGTGAGGCAGTGTAAGAGAACAAAAATACATCCTTTGGTCTTTGTTCCCTGTGAGTGCCTCTGTAACCTCCGGATGCATGGTAAATGTGAAGCTTGCCCTCAGACTAAAGCTCACAGATAAAGCAAATAGTTCTTTTTCACAGGAATACTGTGGGTGTGTTTCAGCCTGCCCTCTGTGTAGTGCCCTGAGGGTGGTAACCTACCAGGATATGTCTGTTTGATTGTTTCTGTCCTCTTGGGCTCAGAAATACAATCTCCCCAGCCACGAGACTAAGGTGCTCTTGGGGTATCTCCTGTGTAGGTGGTGTAGTTAGAATGCCTTTGGGTGGCAGTGGTAGTAGAGCAAGAGTGTAGCATGCTCATTGGTCCTAGGAGATTAGAGGGTGAGTGCAGCATGGCACCAAGAAAGTGAAGGGAGACCTCAAGAATGTGCTGGCCAGTTCTATTGTCTGTGGAACCTGTCTCAATAGGCTCTTGCCCCTGTAGAAGATACTTTGTTTACAAATGAATCTCATTGACATATAGTTTAGGTGCTTTTTACACTGCTGCTTTTGTGCTTGTTACCAGGGCAAGGGAGTCTGTGTGTAGACCCTTTGAGCAGAATCTTCATTACTTATAGCTCTGTGGTTCTCCTGGATGTAGCCTCATGGATTTTGAAAGCCAGACATTTTGGGGGCTTGTCTCTCTGGTACTAGTACCAAGGATTAGGGTGCCTGATGTGGGGCACAATTCCCTCAATCCTCAGGGAGAACTGTTTCTGAAATCCCTTGTGATTGTGGCACTTGTGGGTGGGATTTTGGTAAAACCAGGTCTTTGTCTTCCATACACATCTCTGTGTGACTGTTTTATCCTTTGCTGTGGAAGAGCTATTTCACTAGATTTCATGTCTTTTTCAGAGGCGATTATTCCACGTGTAGCTATTGATTTGTCATGTCCATTGAAAGAGGTATGTTCAGGATATTCCTAACGCCACCATCATGAACTGTCTCCCTCCTATTATACTCTTTGTTCAAGGTCATTAATGGCACTCTTAATATCACTGAGATTTTATTTATTTAGACATAGTTTCCAAAGGTTTCATTTTTGATATCCATTGAATTTCTTTACCTGGTAACATTAAAATAATTTAAAACCAGAGTTAGGCTGTCTGGGAGGAGTCAAGATGGCGGAGAAGTAGCAGGCTGAGACTACTTCAGCTAGCAGGAGATCAGCTAGATAGCTTATCTAAAGATTGTAAACACCTACAAATCCATCAGCAGATCGAAGAGAAGAAGAACAGCAATTCTAGAAACAGAAAAAAAACCACTTTCTGAAAGGTAGGACTGGCAGAGAAGTGAATCCAAAGCGATGGGAAGATAGACCCCGGGGGGAGGGGCTGGCTCCCGGCAAGCAGCAGAGCAACAGAGCACAAAATCAGGACTTTTAAAAGTCTGTTCCACTGAGGGACATCACTCCAGAGGCTAAACCGAGGCGAAGCCCATGCGGGGTCAGCATGGCTTCAGGTTCTGCAGGATCACAGAAAGATCGGGGGTTTCTGAGTGTCGCAGAGCTTACAGGTATTAGACGGGGAAGCCGGCTACAGAGACAGAGACAGAGCCGACAGTGAGCTCACAGCATGGGGTTGACTTGAACCAGTAGCAGGCTCGGTGAGCTGAGAGAGTGGCCGGAGGTCAGGCAGACGGCAGTTACTGGGTGCTGTTCTCTGAGGGCGCACTGAGGAGTGGGGCCCCGGGCTCTCAACTCCTCCGGGCCGGAGACCAGGAGGCCGCCATTTGTATTCCCGTCCTCCGGAACTCTACAGAAAGCGCTCAGGGAACAAAAGCTCCTGAAAGCAAACCCTAGCGGATTACTCAGCCCGGCCCCTGGTAAGGGCAGTGCAATTCCGCCTGGGGCAAAGACACTTGAGAATCACTACCCCAGGCCCCTCCCCCAGCAGATCAACAAGAAATCCAGCCAAGACCAAGTTCACCTACCAAGGAGTGCAGTTTCAATACCAAGGAGAGCAGCAGAATTCCAGAGGAGGAGAAAGCAAAGCATGGAACTCATGGCTTTCTCCCTGTGATTTTTTAGGCTTGCAGTTAATTTAATTTATTTTCTTTTTCATTTTTTTTCTCTTCTTCTGCTAAAATTTTTTTTAACTTTTACCCTTTTCTTTTTTAATGTTTTTAACTAGTTTAACTAATATATATGTATTTTCTCTTTTTATACTTTTCTTTATTCTTTTTTGTTAATTATTTTCTTTCCTTTTTTTTTTTTCTTCTTTCGTTCCTTCTGAATCTCTTTTTATCCCCTTTCTCCCACCTCATGATTTGGGATCTCTTCTGATTTGGTTAAAGCATATTTTCCTGGGGTTGTTGCCTCCTTTTAGTATTTTACTTGCTCCTTCATATACTCTTATCTGGACAAAATGACAAGGCGGAAAAATTCACCACAAAAAAAAGAACAAGAGGCAGTACCGAAGGCTAGGGACCTAATCAATACAGATGTTGGTAATATGTCAGATCTAGAGTTCAGAATGACAATTCTCAAGGTTCTAGCTGGGCTCGAAAAAGGCATGGAAGATATTGGAGGAACCCTCTTGGAAGATATAAAAGCCCTTTCTGAAGAAATAAAAGAACTAAAATCTAACCCAATTGAAATAAAAAAAGCTATGAATGAGGTGCAATCAAAAATGGAAGCTCTCACTGCTAGGATAAATGAGGCAGAAGAAAGAATTAGCGATATAGAAGACCAAATGACAGAGAATAAAGAAGCTGAGCAAAAGAGGGACAAACAGCTACTGGACCATGAGGGGAGAATTCGAGAGATAAGTGACACCATAAGACAAAACAACATTAGAATAATTGGGATTCCAGAAGAAGAAGAAAGAGAGAGGGCAGCAGAAGGTATACTAGAGAGAATTATTGGGGAGAATTTCCCAAATATGGCAAAGGGAACAAGCATCAAAATTCAGGAGGTTCAGAGAATGCCCTTCAAAATCAATAAGAATAGGCCCACACCCCGTCACCTAATAGTAAAATTTACAAGTCTTAGTGACAAAGAGAAAATCCTGAAAGCAGCCCGGGAAAAGAAGTCTGTAACATACAATGGTAAAAATAGTAGACTGGCAGCAGACTTATCCACAGAGACCTGGCAGGCCAGAAAGAGCTGGCATGATATATTCAGAGCACTAAACGAGAAAAACATGCAGCCAAGAATACTATATCCAGCTAGGCTATCATTGAACATAGAAGGAGAGATTAAGATCTTCCAGGACAAACAAAAACGGAAAGAATTTGCAAACACCAAACCAGCTCTCCAGGAAATATTGAAAGGGGTCATCTAAGCAAAGAGAGAGCCTACAAGTGGTAGATTAGAAAGGAACAGAGACAGTAACACTCACCTTACAGGCAATACAATGGCACTAAATTCATATCTCTCAATAGTTACCCTGAATGTTAATGGGCTAAATGCCCCAATCAAAAGACACAGAGTATCAGAATGGATAAAAACCAAAACCCGTCTATATGTGGCCTATAAGAAACTCATTTTAAGCCCGAAGACACCTCCAGATTTAAAGTGAGGGGGTGGAAAAGAATTTACCATGCTAATGGACATCAGAAGCAAGCAGGAGTGGCAATCCTTATATCAGATCAATTAGATTTTAAGCCAAAGACTATAATAAGAGATGAGGAAGGACACTATATCATACTGAAAGGGTGTGTCCAACAAGAAGATCTAACAATTTGAAATGTCTATGCTCCCAAAGTGGGAGCAGCCAACTATATAAACCAATTTATATCAAAATCAAAGAAACACATCAACAATAATACAATAATAGTAGGGGACTTTAACACTCCCCTCACTGAAATGGACAGATCATCCAAGCAAAAGATCAGCAAGGAAATAAAGGCCTTAAATGACACACTGGACCAGATGGACATCACAGATATATTCAGAACATTTCATCCCAAAGCAACAGAATACACATTCTTCTCTAGTGCACATGGAACATTCTCCAGAATAGATCACATCCTCTGTCCTAAATCAGGACTCAACTGGTATCAAAAGATTGGGATCATTCCTTGCATATTTTCAGACCACAATGCTCTGAAGCTAGAACTAGCCACAAGAGGAAGTTTGGAAAGAACCCAAATACATGGAGACTAAACAGCATCCTTCTAAAGAATGAATGGGTCAACCAGGAAATTAAAGAAGAATTGAAAAAAATCATGGTAACAAATGATAATGAAAATACAACGGTTCAAAATCTGTGGGACACAACAAAGGCAGTCCTGAGAGGAAAATATATAGCGGTACAAGCCTTTCTCAAGAAACAAGAAAGGTCTCAGGTACACAACCTAACCCTACACCTAAAGGAGCTGGAGAAAGAACAAGAACGAAACCCTAAACCCAGCAGGAGAAGAGAAATCATAAAGATCAGAGCAGAAATCAATGAAATAGAAACCAAAAAAACAATAGAACAAATCAACGAAATTAGGAGCTGGTTCTTTGAAATAATTAATAAAATTGATAAACCCCTGGCCAGACTTATCAAAAAGAAAAGATAAGGACCCAAATAAATAAAATTATGAATGAAAGAGGAGAGATCACAACTAACACCAAAGAAATACAAACAATTATAAGAACATACTATGAGTAACTCTATGCCAACAAATTTGACAATCTGGAAGAAATGGATGCATTCCTAGAAACATAAACTACCACAACTGAACCAGGAAGAAATAGAAAGCCTGAACAGACCCATAACCAGTAAGGAGATTGAAACAGTCATTAAAAATCTCCAAACAAACAAAAGCCCAGGGCCAGATGGCTTCCCAGAGTAATTCTACCAAACATTTAAAGAAGAACTAATTCTTATTATACTAAAACTGTTCCAAAAAATAGAAATGGAAGGAAAACTTCCAAACTCATTTTATGAGGCCAGCATCACCTTGATCCCAAAACCAGACAAGGATCCCATCAAAAAAGAGAGCTATAGACCAATATCCTTGATGAACACAGATGCGAAAATTCACACCAAAATACTAGCCAATACGATTCAACAGTACATTAAAAGGATTGTTCACTATGACCAAGTGGGATTTATTCCAGGGCTGCAAGGTTGGTTCAACATCCGCAAATCAATCAATGTGATACAAACATCAATAAAAGAAAGAACAAAACCATATGATCCTCTCAATAGATGCTGAAAAAGCATTTGACAAAGTACAGCATCCCTTCCTGATCCAAACTCTTCAAAGTGTAGGGATAGAGGGCACATACCTCAATATTATCAAAGCCATCTATGAAAAACCCACCACAAATATCATTCTCAATGGAGAAAAACTGAAAGCTTTTCCGCTAAGGTCAGGAATACGGCAGGGATGTCATATCACCACTGCTATTCAACATAGTACTAGAAGTCCTAGCCTCAGCAATCAGACAACAAAAGGAAATTAAAGACATCCAAATCGGCAAAGAAGAAGTCAAACTATCACTCTTCGCAGATGATCTGATACTATATGTGGAAAATCCAAAAGAGTCCACTCCAAAACTGCTAGAACTTGTACAGGAATTCAGTAAAGTGTCAGGATATAAAATCAATGCACAGAAATCAGTTGCATTTCTCTACACCACCACCAAGACAGAAGAAAGAGAAATTAAGGAGTCAATCCCATTTACAATGGCACCCAAAACCTTAAGATACCTAGGAATAAACCTAACCAAAGAGGCACTCAGAAAACTGTAAAGTACTCATGAAAGAAATTGAGGAAGACACAAAGAAATGGAAAAATTTTCCATGCTCCTGGATTGGAAGAATAAATATTGTGAAAATGTCTATGCTACCTAAAGCAATCTACACATTTAAAGCAATTCCTATCAAAGTACCATCCATCTTTTTCAAAGAAATAGAACAAATAATCCTAAAATTTATATGGAACCAGAAAAGACCTCGAATAGCCAAAGGAATATTGAAAAAGAAATCCAAAGTTGGTGGCATCACAATTCTGGACTTCAAGCTCTATTACAAAGCTGTCATCATCAAGACAGCATGGTACTGGCACAAAAACAGACACATAGATCAATGGAACGGAATAGAGAGCCCAGAAATAGACCCTCAACTCTATGGTCAACTAATCCTCGACAAAGCAGGAAAGAATGTCCAATGGAAAAAAGACAGCCTCTTCAATAAATGGTATTGGGAAAATTGGACAGCCACATGCAGAAAAATGAAATTGGAACATTTCCTTACAACACACACAAAAATAGACTCAAAATAGATGAAGGACCCCAATGTGAGAAAGGAATCCATCAAAATCCTTGAGGAGAAGACAGGCAGCAACCTCTTCGACCTCAGCCACAGCAACATCTTCCTAGGAACATCGCCAAAGTCAAGGGAAGCAAGGGCAAAAATGAACTATTGGGATTTTATCAAGATCAAAAGCTTTTGCACAGCAAAGGAAACAGTTAACAAAACCAAAAGACAACTGACAGAATGGGAGAAGATATTTGCAAATGACATATCAGATAAAGGACTAGTGTCCAAAATCTATAAAGAATTTAGCAATCTCGACACCCAAAGAACATTAATGCAATCAAGAAATGGGCAGAGGACATGAACAGACATTTCTGCAAAGAAGACATCCAGATGGCCAACAGACACATGAAAAAGTCTCCATATCACTCGGTATCAGGGAAATACAAACCAAAAGCACAATGAGATATCACCTCACACCAGTCAGAATGGCTAAAATTAACAAGTCAGGAAATGACAGATGGTGGCGAGGATGCGGAGAAAGGGGATCCCTCCTACACTGTTGGTGGGAATGCAAGAATTCGGGGACCGCCTCCGGCAGGGAAAGTCCCCGTCATTACAAGATGGCACTTGGCTCACTGACAGCAAAATATGCTGCAAGTAAACAACGAATGTTCTGGTGAAGCCCGCCTAAAGGAGGACATAGTTATTGGCTCTTTCAAATTTAATCAGCATAGTAACAGGACTCTCATTGGCTCTCCCCATTGCTTGACCCCTTATTGGTCATCCTGCTGCATATAAGCTAAGGAAGTTGACGAAATAAACAGATGAAGCATTAACACCATACCAGGCTGATTGTCGTTCTCACGGGCCGAGGGTGACAAATGGTGCCGAAACCTGGGAATCGTTAGCAAGTAGTAAACCTTGCAAGGAGAAAAACTGCAGGTAAGTGGGGAAGGGACCACGATCAAAGTGGTGGGAATCTTGTACAAGACCACAACTAGAAGCGGGCCGGCCATAGAGCTGGGATTTTCTTATCGCTTTTGAAATTAACCTAAGTGGCCAGATGGGTTCTGAATTATCAAAATCTAGATTGGAGGGTTCTTTAAAGGACCTTCTCAAAGCCAATGGTGCACCTCTGAAATCAAAAACCGCCAGAGCATTTCTAACTACAGTGGAAACCGTTGCACCTTGGTTTTTGGACGAGGGTTTGTTAAATATTCTGCAATGGGACCATTTAGGAGAGGATCTTAAGAATAGAGATAAAAGCAAACCATTGCCGCCCGGAACATTAGCTATATGGACTCTGGTCAGAGGATGCCTTGGGGGACATAAGCTGAGATGTGAGTCAGCTATTCAGGAGGGAGCTGAGGCCCTTGAGGAAGTTAAAGAGGAATGGTCATCTCGTGGTCTGACGATTTTCAAATTTCACACGAATCCTTCTGGCTGAGATAACTCGAGTAAATAATACACGTGTGCAACCAGCTTCCCTCCCAGAGCTATTTCAAACATTCAGCAATATGTTCCAGTTCACCAAACAATGGGCTGGCACAATTGGTCTTCTTGTCCTCCTTCTTATTTGCATTCTGCTTCTATTCAGAAAAGTTCGCCAATGGAGAACACAGCAGCGAGAGCAGAGCCGAGCTATAGTACAAGCCCTTATGTCAATAGAGGCTGGGACATCTCCCCAGATATGGCTAAGCATGCTAGATCAGTAGTCAAAGACGGGTAAGATCAGTAGAGAAACATACCAACCTAAGACAGGACAGAGATCATCGATATCTTGTGTCTGATGATGGGTAAGGATGTTTTATGCTACTGACGACCTAAGACAGACACGATCTCTGCCATAAAACAAAAAAGGGGGAGATGTCGGGGACCGCCTCCAGCCGGGAAAGTCCCCGCCATTACAAGATGGCGCTTGGCTCACTGCCAGCAAAATACGCTGCTAGTAAACAACGAACGTTCTGGTGAAGCCCGCCTAAAGGAGGACATAGTCATTGGCTGTTTCAAATTTAATCAGCATAGTAACAGGACTCTCATTGGCTCTCCCCATTGCTTGGCCCCTTATTGGTCACCCTGCCACATATAAGCTAAGGAAGTTGACGAAATAAACAGATGAAGCATTAACACCATACCAGGCTGATTGTCGTTCTTGCGGGCTGAGGGCGACAGCAAGCTGGTGCAACCACTCTGGAAAACAGCATGGAGGTTCCTCAAAATGTTGAAAATAGAACTGCCCTATGACCCAGCAATTGCACTACTGGGTATTTACCCTAAAGATACAAACGTAGTGATCCAAAGGGGCACGTGCACCCGAATGTTTATAGCAGCAATGTCCACAACAGCCAAACTATGGAAAGAACCTAGATGTCCATCAACAGATGAATGGATCAAAAAGATGTGGTATATATACACAATGGAATACTATGCAGCCATCAAAAGAAATGAAATGTTGCCATTTGCGACAACATGGATGGAACTAGAGCGTATCATGCTTAGCGAAATAAATCAAGCGGAGAAAGACAACTATCATATGATCTCCCTGATATGAGGAAGTGGTGATGCAACATGGGGGCTTAAGTGGGTAGGAGAAGAATAAATGAAACAAGATGGGATTGGGAGGGAGACAAACCATAAGTGTCTCTTAATCTCACAAAACAAACTGAGGGTTGCTGGGGGGAGGGGGGTTGGGAGAAGGGGGGTGGGGTTATGGACATTGGGGAGGGTATGTGCTTTGGTGAGTGCTGTGAAGTGTGTAAACCTGGCAATTCACAGACCTGTACCCCTGGGGATAAAAACATATTATATGTTTATAAAAAATAAAAAATTAAAAAAAATAAAAAATAAAAAAATAAATAAAACCAGAGTTAGAAATATATACACATAAACACACATAGATATTGTTGGGAAATTTCATTTTCCAGAAATATTGAGCACTTTTTGAGGCTGTATTAGGGAAAATGACTTTTTTTTTGTTTCCTGGTTATTTTAGGAGATAAGAGAGAACAGAACGTTGATTGGCTAATCTAAGTAGCAAACCACCTATGGTTCTAAAAACTGATAAATGATGACTCTTCTCCCTAAGAAAAGTGCATATAAGCATAGAATTTTACATTCAACTTTGATTTAGTCCAGATACCTTATTTTCAGGTAGTAAACATGTATGGGGAGAAAAATAAGCTATCTGATTAAGTAGAGTTAAGTTCTGATTTATAATGTTTTCTGATTTCCTGGTCATATCCTTCCATGGTGCTAGAGGATAGCTAAACAAGAAAGAGGCAAAGGGAAATAAATGGAAGTGAAGTGAACAGACAAAGAAGTGATGCAAACAGAAACAAAGAAATATTTAACAAAGTTATTTGATTGCCTAAGTGAATGACTAAAGAAGAAGCAATATACAAGTGACAACATGACCAATAAAATAATTATTTTTTGTATTGGAGGATAAGACCTCCTTAGTGGTAATGTTTCAAACAAGAGGCAAGTTCTGACATTATTATAGTTAAAATAAGTAGACTTTTAACATATTTATACAGGTAATTTTTAGAAATAAAACATACAAGGGTACTTCATGTCTACAGAACTTGAAGAAGGTTAATATATGTAGGTTTGATTATGTTCTGAGTGATACATGTACAAAGTGTTTATTATAAAAGCACAGATCTACTTTATTTCCTTTAAAATTCAGAATAAGAAATAGTCATGGTAAAACCAGCAATAAAAAAATCACATAAAAATACTATCTCTGTTGCACACAATATTGGGTCTTCTCATGAACTATAGCAAAAATATAAATTTCAGTTTACTTTCTTGACTTCAGAAAGTTCTGCTTTGTGGATTCCTAAGGTAAATGGATTCCTCTGTCTTGAACCATGTGGTAACATAATAACATGATTGATTTCCATGCCAGGGTGCCAACTGTCTCTATAACTTACATTATTAGGAGCTTGTCAATTATAGTTGCTGCACTAAAATTTTCTGGTATCATAATGAATAGTCAGTATGCACCTCCTAACAGTGGATTTGTTTCTCTCGACTGAAATATAGTGGACAGTGTCTTGGTTTTTCCTAGACCATCCCATTCTTGGATATTTGTCAGTGCTAGTTTATTCTTGTGTCCTATCCTTAAAACTCTGGATTTTGTCTTGACTGAAGCTTGAACTTACTTTTCCTGACTTTCATTAAATTTTCTTAAGCAGTAACAACTGGGTATTAATAAAGGATCTCTGTTGTAGACCATATTCTGTTTCACAACTAATTGGACAGACAAAATGTCTTTGAAAGGTAAGAGTGAAGTATCTAAAAACAGTTTTATATAGTATTAGTTTGAAGAAAGGAACAAGATCTGATAAGAGAGATTCATCTTGTCTTATCAAAGGAAGGGAATTCTTTTTACCCAGATCATGCAACAGTATTTGATGTTTGCATGCCAAAGTTACTACGGAAATCTGATGTTTAGCTACTGACCTAGGATCAAGTTCATGGATAACTGTTTGTTTTTCTTTCTTTCTTTTTTTCCTTTAATGGCATTAATTGGTTTAATGTTCAACTTCAAGAACACATCATTTGGTCTTAAGGAAGTCTCATGAGTAATGTCTTTGACAAAAACAGTGTTTTAAAAAAATGTGCTATCTAGTTTGAGTGTAGATTATAACACTTAAGCTCTAAGGACAGTTCTTTTTATTCTAGGCTCTCGTCATGTGCCCTTGACTTAATCCTTGTTATTTCTCCTGCGATCAAGTTCATGGACTAGAACTTGGGGAGGTCCAGGACTGCCAAGTTTAGTTCAGGGCACAATGATAGTAGGGTTGTCTGGGAGTGGGAGTGAAAGCAACACTCCAGCACAACATAAAATTTATAAGGGCTTCCCCTATATATCTAAATATTGCAAACTAAGAAATAATAACTCTTTCCTGGAGTTTCCAGCTAACTGTCAGAGAGAGGAATGCAGAGTATGTAGTTTTTCCTGATTAATTTCACCTTTTTCATTTGCTGTCCTAAAGGATAAAATGGTGTCGCTGGCTTCTCAGAGGGTGTTGAAATGTGTTTACAAAGGCTGTGAGGTCTAGTCTATGCAGTGAACCAGTAGGAATTTTAGAAATTAATAAAAGTTTTTAGAAATAATACTAGTTCATTTTTAATTCAAATCTGCTTTGTTTTCAGAACTGTAGGAAAGATAAGGAAGTATGTTTGCTAATTTATATAGAAATAAAAGGAAAGCTTAATCCCTGGAAACTAACATTAAAGAGCTTGTTGGGGAGAATTAATTCATTCATCATCATTCATTCATTCATCATCATTCATTCATTCATTCATCCACTTTCTTGTTCAAGTAACAAAACTCTCTCAAGTACTTCTGATATAACAGGAATCATATGTGTTGAAGATGCAACTGTAAATAATAAATAAGTGGCACAAATTGTTAAGTGCTTCAGGATTTCACTTCAAGTTGAGCTTCTATAAAGAGGGTATACAGAGAATAGGAGAATTAATTTATGAAAGATAGTGCTATCATAGTGAGTAGTTAGGTGGCATTCTATTTTCACTTGATTTTTTTTTTCTTTCTCATTTTCTTGCTCTAGATGAGAATACATAAAGGAGCAGCACAGAGAACTAAATTAAAAAATGTGTAAGAAACTTTAAGCTAGTCTGTTTCTGCCATCGAAGAGATGTATCATGTATAATGGATTTATTATGCTATACAGAATCTGGTTGACTTTGCAAGAGGATGGAAATAGCAGTTGTCTCATCTCCACTCCTCTCTCAACTCTTTCCCTTTCTTGAATAAATGGAGCTCTTTGTTTATGCTCATTTGCTAAAATTTAACAACTAAGAATATGCTGGAACATAAGCAATTTTTCCCTGGCAAAGTACATTCTGTGAGTGACCCTGCTGATAAAATTGTATTGTCTTAACTGCAGCACAACTTGCATTTGTCACAGGTGAATTGGCTCAATTAGCAAGAGAGAGAGAGTATTTCAATCATTAAAAAAAAAATAAATAAAAAGATAAAAAGAAAACAAAGAAAAAGACATTTTCTTCTTTATGAGTTCTGAAAGAGAGGTGACATTATAAACATACAATTATTTTGGGGGGTGCTTTTCAAAGAGAGCAACTAAGCAAAATACACATTATTTGGCATTGGCAAAATGACTTGAAACAAAACTTCAGGGAAGAATTGTCAAAGGACATTAATAGGGAGTTGGGTTTTTCATGGGTATTAAATATGTTCTTTTACCTCTTAAAGTTACATACTTCCTGTTCTGTTTATTAAAATCCTAGGAGAAATATTGGGCATTTGCTGTGATTTATGAAATGAAGAACATAACCACAATTTTGCCTGAACTTATGCAGTTTGGGAAGAGAGATTACTTATCTGAGTTTGTGAGGTAATACTCAGTGCAGTGGAAAAAGAAACTTTTTATGTAGTATTGTGATGGGTTGAAAGTCTCAGCCTACCACTAACTGGTTAGGTAAACTACATGGCCTTTGACTGTAGTGAGGAATATACATTCCCAAATTGTTGTGAACAAAATTGAATAGAACTGGAGAAGTAGCATGATAGAAAAAAATTGGCATTTAAAATGAAAATCTGATGATATAGTTTCTCAAAAGGAGTTGAGTATAAAACTTACTATTAAATTATGAAGAACAAGGAAAAGTCAATGTTTTAGAGAATAATATAGTGATAGATGAAAAGAGAGACTGAGACTCTGTGAAATGCAGACTGTGGAACCACCATTCAAGAAGTACCCATATCTTCTTGTTTCTCTGCCACCTCTAATTTATTTGTGCATTTATTAGCTCAGTTAAATAACGAGGCTTCACTTATTTAACTCCTCTTAAATGTCAGAAAACAGAGTAGGTGCTGATGATTCAATAATAAATGAGATATAGACCTATCCAAAGAAATGTGGATCTATTATCAGATACAGATATTTAAACAAAGAATTGCAGATAATGTTAAGATAGGTTGGATTCTACCGGTAAGTAAAAGTACGTCAGGAGCAGAAAGAACAGGGTGGATAACTTTGCATACATCCAACAGTGAATTATGTTGAGCAGGCAACATCTGTTACCAACTGAATGGAGGACAGCAAAGAGCTTCAACTGTGCTGCCACCGGGAGCAGCAATCCCCAATTTTAGCCATTGCATGGTTTGCAGATGTTGGGTAAGGCAGACACGACTCATACAATCACTAGAATGAACAACACTTTACTCATAAAGAGAAGAGACACAGTAAGATCAGCTTCAACTATGAGTGTTCATCCACCATGGCCAGTGGGTCTCACCTACAGCTGATGCAAGATGGTCTGCATCCCTCTGTACTGCAGGTGAACTCTATTATACTCTCCCCACCTACTGGGAACAGATACGGCAGTTAGTACCGTATGGTACCATATGACATCCATGCTGAAGCAGAGCAAAGAAATACATACCGTCTCTGGAATAGGGGAAGATATTTCCAAGCAAACAGACGTGTCCAACACAGGCTGTGAAGGCTCTTTATTTCTTTGCAAGGAAAGGCTCCAGGCTCAGGGCCACTCTTATGCAACTGTGCAAGGAGAAACAAGTTGTGTGCAACTGCCTTTTCCAGCAGTTAGAACATGAGTGGTGGACAAAATGGAGAAGAGATGTTAGGGAAAAGGAACAGCATATGCAAAGAAGAAAAGTTAAATGGTAGAGCATGTTTATTTGGGGGTGTGTGCATGGTATTATTTGTTTATTTCCCACATATAAAGTGTACAGTTGTTTTAAAAATTATAAGAAAAAAATTCAGGGTAGAAGGACAAGATAAGGACCAATGTGTAAGGAATTTGGTCTTAAATAGTTACTAACAGCTGAATTTTTGGTTATCTGGTAGTCAAAACAAGCAGTGTAGTAAGTTTTGTGCCATCCACTATCCTCCCAAGAGGCAATGGTAGTTTCTTCAGAAGAGAAGGCCATTTGCTTAAGGAGGAGAAGGGGTTGTCTGTGTTATGTGTATTTATTGATCTAATTATTGATTAATTATTGATTGATTATTGGTTTAATAATTATCTGATTAATGGGAATGTGAATTGTGTGGTCCCACCTTCTCTCACCAAGCTAATCATATAATTTCTTTTAGGATTTGATTTTTAAAACAGAGGATATGAATGGCTCATTGATACTGACTAATTCTAGATCAGAATCAGAAAATGACACTTAAAGTGTGTCCATGCTATTCAGATCCCAAGACTCGTCTTTCATGAGTTTTAACTGGTCAACTCTTTCTTCCATTCTGTGAACTCTCACTGTATGTGCTTCTGATAAGTGCTTCACCTTCCAACTTCCTTTCCTAGTTAGTATCACTTACTTTTAACAAAGCAACATGAACCTTCTGATTCACTTTACTACTCACTACAGAACCATCATGTATATCCTATTTATGTCAATCTACTTGCCCCTCAAGTCCCACAGAGGCAACACAATATACCTAGTTAGATGCTACAGGCAGAATGGGTGTATGTCACAGCTGAGTTAGAGAACCTGAGCATAGGGAACCTGAAGCTTTTATGATAGGCAGCAAACAAATTTGCCTTTGCTTTGGGGAGAGACGTTATCTTTCAAGGCTGTTCACTACAGACGTACCACAGAAATACTGTAGATTGAGATCATGCTGCTGCAATAAAGCAAATACCACAATAAAGCCAGTCAAATGATTCTTTTTTTTTTTTTTTTTTTTGGTTTCCTGGTGCATATAAAAGTTACGTTTATATACACGGTAGTCTATTAGTATGTAAAGCTGTTATATATAAATAAATAATGTACATACCTTAATTAAAAAATACCTTATTCCTAAAAAATGCTAACATGATCTGAACTTTTAGTGAGTTGTCATCTTTTTGCTGGTGGATGGTCTTACCTTGACATTGATGGCTGCTGACTGATGAGGGTGTTGATTGCTGAAAATTGGGTTGGTTGTGGCACTTTCTTAAGACAACAGTGATGTTTGTCACACTGAGTCTTCATTTCATAAATGATTTCTCTCTAGCATGTGATGCTTTTGATAGCCTTTCATCCTCAGTAGAACTTACTTCAAAATTGAAGTCAATCCTCTCAAACCTTGTCACTGCTTTATCAGCTCACTTACATTATTCTAAATCCTTTGTTGTTATTTCAGTAATTGTCACAACATCTTCACCAGGAGTAGATTCCATGTCAGGAAACCACTTTTTCTTTGCTCACCCATAAGAAGCAGCTCCTCATCCATTAAAATTGTATCATGAGGTTGCAATAATTTGGTCACATCTTCAGACTTCACTTCTAATTCTAGTTCTCTTGTTTCTACCACACCTGCCATGATTTCCTCTATTCAAGTATTGAACCCCTCCAGGTCATCTATGAGGGTTGAAATCAACTTATTAAGATCACCTCCTCCAGTGAATCACAAATGTTCTTAATCACATTTGTAGTGGTGAATCCTTTCCAGCAGGTTTTCAATGTACTTTGCCCAGATCCATCAGAGGAATCACTGTCCATGGCAGCTGTAGTCATAAACAATGTATTTCTTAAGTAATAAGGCTTGCAAGCCAAAATTATTCCTTGAGCCATGGGCAGCAGAATGGATGTTTTGTGCCAACAGGTATGAAAACAGCATAATTCTTGTTGTCCATCTCCATCAGAGCTCTTGGGTGACCAGGTGCATTGTCAGTAAGCAGTCATATTTTGAAAGGAATCATTTTTCTGAGCAGTAAGTCTTAATAGTTGGATTAAAATACTAAGTAAACCATGTTGTAAACAAATGTGCTGTCATCTAGGGTTTGTTCCATTACTAAAGCACAGGCAGAGTATATTTAACACAATTCTTAAGAGCCCTAGGATTTTTGGAGGGATAAGGGAGAGTAGGCTTCAACTTTAAGTCACCAGCTGTGTTAGACCCTAACCAGAGAACACACCTGTTGAAGCAGGCATTGACTTCTCCTCTCTAGCTATAGAAGTCCTAGATGACATCTTCCAATAGAAGGCTGTTTCATCTACATTGAAAATCTGTTTCTTAGTGTAGCTTACCTTCAGGAATTACCTTCTATATATCTTCTGCAGCTTCTCCATCAGCATTTGCTGCTTTACCTTGTACTTTTATGTTATGGAGACAGCTTCTGCAACCTCATGAACCCCTTTTCTAGTTTCAGGCTTTTCTTCTGCAGCTTCCTCACCTCTCTCAGGCTACATAGACTTGAAGAGAATTAGGGCTTTGCTCTGTGTTGCTGTAGCTGGTTTGATCTCCTATCCAGGCACTAAAACTTTTTCCATATCATTAATAAGGCTGTTTTATTTTCTTAACATTTGTGTTTTCATTGAGTGGCACTTTTAATTTCCTTCAAGAATTTTTTCCTTTGTGGGATGCCTGGGTGGCTCAGTGAGTTAAGCGTCTGTCTTTGGCTCAGGTCATGATTCCAGGGTCCTGGGATCAAGTCCCGCATCAGACTCCTTGCTCAGCGGGGAGCCTGCTTCTCCCTCTGCCTGCCTCTCCCTGTGCTTGTGTTCTCTCTGTCTCTTTTTGACAAATAAGTAAATAAAATCTTAAAAAAAATAAAAAATTTTTTTTTTGCTTTCACAACTTAGGTAACTATTTGGCACAAATGGCCTAGTGTTCAACCTGTCTTGGCTTCTAACATGCTTTCGTCATTAAGCTTAATCATTCTAGCATCTGGCTTAAAGTGAGAGACATGTGACTATTCCTTTCCCATAAACACTTACTAATTCCAGTATTGTGTGTCTCAGGGACTAGGGAGTCCCAAGAAAAGAGAAAGGGGTGGGTATAGCTGGTCAGTGGAGCAGACAGGACACACACAACATTTATAAAGTTTGCTGTCTTATATTGGGTGTGGTTCATGGCTCTCTAAAACAATTACAATAGTAATATTAAACATCACTGATTATAGATCACCATAATAAATAATAATGAAAAAATTTGAAATATTGTGAGAATTACTGAATTAGGACACAGAGACATGAAGTAAGCAAATGCTGTTGGAAAAATGGCACCAATAGACCTAATAGACTCAGAGTTGCCAAAAACTTCCTGTTTGTGACAAATGGACTGTCTGCCAAGCAGTAGGTGAAGTGCAGTGGTATGCCTGTGTGCAAACATCTTTGAAAAAAATAAACAAATGAAAAGTCAGTTGGGTCCTCTCCTCATATGATGCGCAGAACATGAAAGACCCATGAGGATAATTAACTCTCAACATGGTTTTTGTTGGGACTTTGAGACTGAGATGTTAAATAGCCATTTTTATATAAACTCACACCATTTTAAACACTACTTGCATTTTCTGAACATTATGCTATTCCTGATTCACTGATATTGTCCCTCAGATTCAGTGCTATTTTCAGTAAAAATTGTGCTCTAAGTGTCAACCTTTCCCTTCTCTGTTCTGTTCTACAGTTGTTGTTATTATTATTGCTATTATTTGCTCAGCCACACCATGAACTACTACAAAAACATTGGTAAAAGACAGTAAATGAAAGTTGGGTCAGCAGACTGTATTAAATAAGAATAGTTTAAATATCCATAGTTATGAAATATGCTGAAAATGTTTTGCTTGAATACTATACAAGTTACATATCCAACTATTAATTGATTATTGGGAAGTTACTTTGTCTGAGACTGTGTTGTTGATATATATTGATCTTTAAGAAACAGAACCTGCCCTCAAGAAATTAACATCTAGAGTAGAAGATAATACACATATACTAAAATTACAATACAATATGGTGCTGAATTCATTTAAAAAGAATACAGATAATATGTATCCTTGAAGAGTTTAGAGGAGACTTTTCTTTCTGATAAGGGGGATATTGCAAAGGAACATTTGAAAAATGTGTAGAATTTTTATATCTAGAAATTGAATGTGAGTGGAAGGAGAGGGAAGGAGTGTTCGGTTTACAGAGAATATGTGAATACTGGCAAGGAGACAGGGAAACCGTATATGTGGTGAAGAGCAAGTGGTTATGGTTTAGCTTTAGAAGAATAGAATGAAAGCTGCAAAGGTACTAGAGGACTTCTAATGTTATTTGTAGAACTTAGGGTAGAAACGGTGGGATCAATGAAAGATCCATGGCTGTTGAACATGAAGGGGAAAAAACATGAAGATGTAAAAACTCAGTGAGATCTTTGCAAAATTTAGGATAAAAAAAATGAAGCAGAATGGGTCTCTATAGCCAGTTTTAACCACACTCTTCTCTCCCTGGTTTCCCCAAACCTGAGAAAACAGAGTGGTACCTCTGCCTCAGACCTCTTCATTTATTCTACACTCTATACACTCATCCTTCCTCCTTAGGTTGGTCCATGTGAAAGGACTTCTGGCCATCATCACACAGCCGGCCTCTTTTGCACCATTTCAGGCACAAGCCTCTTTTACTTTCTTTCCTATTCCTGGGAGCATAGGTAGTACGTGTTTAGATGGGCGGAGGGCAGCCCCAGCCTCAGACAAAGCCTGGGGCCCTAGTAAATGTATTGTCTTTGTTTCACTCCTTCATAGTGTTCTTTCCCCATTTGTATAATTTATTTATAATAGGAATAAATTAAGTTGCTCAGTGATTTCCTGGGATGTGGGAGAAGAAGGGGCAGGGATCAAGACCTAGGTAGGGAGGGCAGATTGTCAAGGCAGGGTCAATTGTCCTTGTCCTGAATGTGGATCCATGAACATCTACTGCCTGGAGAAGGCCCTGTGTTTGCTCTTGGACCAAACGTCACCTTTTTAGCCTTGTCGAAGGCAGAAGCAAGAGAAGATGAGTTTGTTCATAGTTTTTTGTTTGTATGTTTTTGTTTTTAATGGAGAGAGTGAACTTGTTACCTGGGTTTGCTGAGAAGATTCCACCTTACATCCTGTACACTATTTTTATTTTGTGCTGAGATAATACATTTAGAGAAAAAAAAATCTAAAATACTTGAATCAGCCTGTAGTTTAACGGTATTACTATTGTCAGTATCCACTCTTCAGCCTGATGTTATTCATTCATATTAATCTAATGTCTTTTTAGTCCTTTGCAAAAGAGACTGATGACAGAATAATGCAATTGACTCTGTTTAGATAAATGCACTTAACCATATTTAAAATAATGAAATTGATTAAATTGCATTACTCTAAAAAATACGTATCAATAAGTATTCAATATATATAAAATCATTTGCAATAATACATATTTAGTATGTAGATATATTCTGTAATAATTACTGTCCAACAAATATACATTAAAATTAAACTTATAGTTTCATCATAAGAAGTTTTCAATGAATGATCTTAAATATGATGCCTACTAAAACATTTCAGCAAGCTGGGAAAAACATGTTTTAAGTGTGTGTTTATGTGTGTTTGTGTAAAAGCGAGTGTGTGTGTGTGTGTGTGTGTGGTTTGCTAAGTGGAATATGAAGCACATACATGTAGAGTATTCAAGTCCTTGGTTGGTAAACATATCAGTTCATGGATTATGATCTTCCAAATGAATATTTAGGAATAGATTGAATATCCTATTTGAAATAGTTTTATTAAAACTTAGCATGTGCAAGAATCTGTGCTCATTTTTCCTTATATTCTTTTTCTTTCATTTGTCCACCAATGAGATCTATTCTAGGTACTGAGATGCAGATATAAAGAGATACAAGATAAGTCTCTTTTAATGCTACTTAGAAAGTGTGAGTTTGGTGAAGGAAAAAAACGGTGAGAAGGTAGAACATAAAAAAGTTGTTTAATTTTTTAGGTAGCATGTCAGGCAAAATCTTCCTGAGGAAGTAATACTTGAAGAGAGGCCTGAATGAAGTGAGGGAGCAAGCTAAGTGAAGTACTGAAAGGAAAGTGTTCAAGCCAGGAGCTGGCATGAAGCAAACAAGGAGAGAGTGATGAGAAGTGATTCATAGAGCTAAGCAGTAATCAAATCACAGAGGGCCTTGTTGATGATATGGATTTTGGAATTCTGATTATGATGGAAAGCCATTAGAGAATTTTGAACAAAAGAATGGTAGGTAGTTGATGCTTGAATAATGTGGTGGTTAGGGGCACCTGCTCCCTGTATAGTCGAAAACCTATGTATAACTTTTGACTCCCCCAGAACTTAACTACTAATAGCCTGTTGTTGATCAATAGTCTTACTGATAGCATAAGCAGTCTATTAACATATATTTTGTATGTTGTATATATTATACACATACATATATATTCTTACAATAAAGTAAGCTAGAGAAAAGAAAATGTTATTAAGAAAATCATAAGGATGAGAAAATACATTTACAGTATTGTATTGTAAAAAATTGTGTATAAGTGAACCCACACAGTTCAAACACATGTTGTTCAAGGAACAACTGTAATTCTGTTTACATTTTGAAGTTGCTAATCTGGTAGCACAATGGAGAATAGAATGCAAGAGCATAAGCAAATATAAGGAAACAAGTGATGAAGCTAACAAAGTAATTTAGACAAGAGGTATGTAAGGTCTGGGCCAAGTTGGAATTTGGAATTGGCAAATAGTGAAAAACAGTAAATATCAATAGAATTTGTTTATGATCTGGATGTGTGTGGGATGGAAAGAGAAGAGATAAAAGATAAGCCTTGGGTTTTTAACTTGAGCAATTGTGTAAATGGGAAAACCATTTACCTAGATGAGAAGAATTGGGGAAATGATAAAGGGGGCAATAAAAAAATCTGATGTGGATACGTTAAATATCCTATGAGTATTAGATTTTAAGTGATGATGTAAAATAGACACCTAGATATATGAGTTGAGCATTGAAGGGAAAGTTCAGACCAAAGATATCAATTTGGGAGTCATAAACATATAGACATAAACATAAACATAAACATAAACATAAACATAAACATATAAACATAAAGCCAGTGTGCTGGATCAGAGGAAGTGTGATTAGGGAAAAGGGCCATGAACTGAGTCTGAGTTAGGGGGTTGCTACAAGGCAGGACACCACAGGACATCTTCATAAAGCCATTACCCTCAAGAACAGAAGATGCAGCTTACTTTCCTAACACAGAGTTGTGAGCACAGAGACTTAGGCAAAATGAGAAGATAGAGGAATTTGTCCCAAATGAAAGAACAGGAAAAGACTATGGCTGGAAATATATATATATATAAATATATATATATATATTTATATATATATACACACACACACACACACACATGCCTGATGGAGAATTTAAAGCAGTGATCATAAGGATGCTCACAGGACTTGATAAAAGAGTGGAAGACATGACCAAGACCCTTAACACAGAGGTAAAGGAATAACAGCAGAGATGAAGGGCTTAATAAATAAAAGAGAAACAGCTTGATGAAATGAACAGCAGGGTGGAAGAAGCAGAGGAATGAATTAATAACTTAGATGAGTAATTCAAAGTAAGCTTAACAGAAGAGAGAAAAAAGAATTATGCAAAATGAGAATAGGTTTAGGGAACTCAATGACTCCATTAAATGTAATAGCATTCACATTATTGGAGTCCCAGAAGAAAGTGAATGGGCCAGAGAATTTGTTTGAAGAAATAATAGCTGAAAACTTTCCTAATCTGGGGAAGGAAACAGGTATCCAGATCCAGGAACACAGAGAATTCTAAACAGAATCAACAAAAGCAGATCCATACCAAAGCAATCTTGAAAAAAAAAAGCTGGAAGCATCACAGTTTTGGACTTCAAGGTATATTATAAAGCTGTAGTTATCAAATCAGTATGTTACTGGCACAAAAACAGACACATGGATCGATGGTATATATTAGAAAATCCAGGAATAAGCCCATAATTATATGGTTAATTAATTTTCAACAAAGCAGAAAAGAATCCAGTGGGGAAAAAGTCTCTTCAACAAGTGGTCTTGGGAAAGTTGGCCAGCAACGTGCAAAAGAAATAAACTGGACCACTTGCTTACACTATACACAAAAATAAATTCAAAATGGTTTTAATGGTTTTTAATCCAGACCTGAAACCATAAAAATCATTCAAGAGAGCATAGGCAGTAATTTCTTTGACATTGACTGTACCAGCTTTTTTTCTAGATCAGTCCCCTGAGGCAAGGGAAATGAAAGCAAAAATAAGCTATTGTGACTACATTAAAATTATAAAGGTTCTGCACAGCAAAGGAAACAGTCAACAAAACTAGAGGACAACCTACTGAATGGGATCCATACTTGCAAATGTCATATCCAATAAAGGGTTAGTATCCAAAATATATAACTTATGCAACTTAATACCTAAAAAACAAATGATCCATTTAAAAGTGGGCAGAAAACATGAATAGACATTTCTCCAAAGAAAACATACAAATGGCCCACAGACATACACATACATAAAGATGTTCATCATCACTAATCATCAGGGAGATGCAAATCAAAACTACAGTGAGATATCTCCTCACACCTGTCAGAATGGCTAAAATCAAAAACATGAGAAACATGTTGGCAAGGATGTGGAGAAAAAGGCGTTCTCGTGCACTGTTGGTGAGAATGCAAACTGGTGCAGCCACTGTGGAAAACGGTCTGGAGGTTCCAAAAAGTTAAAAATAGAACTACTCTCTGATCCAGAATTTGTTCTAGTGGGTATTTACCCAATGAATACAGAAACACTAATTCAGAGGGATACATGCACCCCTGCATATATGGTGGCATTATTTACAGTAGCCAAACTATGGACACAACTCAAGTGTCCATCAATAGACAAATGGATAAAGATTTGGTATATGCATACAATAGAATATGACTCAGCCATAAAAGAGGGTGAAATCTTGATATTTGCAACAACATAAATGGAGAAGCTAGAGAGTATAATGCTAATAAATGAAATAGGCCAGAGAAAGACAAATACCACATGATTTCATTCATTTGTGAAAATTAAGAAACAAAACACATGAGCAAAGAGAAAAAAAAAAAAGAGGGAGAAACCAAGAAACAGAATCTTTTTTTGTTTTTTTTAAGATTTTATTTATTTGACTGAGGGAGACACAACGAGAGAAGGAACACAAGCAGGGGGAATTAGAGAGGGAGAAGCAGGCTCCCACCCAAGCAGAGAGCCTGATGTGGGGCTCGATCCCAGGACCCTGGGATCATGACATGAGCCAAAGGCAGATGCTTAACGGCCAAGCCACCCAGGCACCCCAAGAAACAGAATCTTAACTATAGAGAATAAATTGATGGTTACCAGAGGAAAAGGGATGGGTACAATATAGATGATGGGAATTAAGGAGTGATGCTGTGATGAGGGCTGGTGATTAAAACTTAAAAAAATAATAAAAGAATGTATTCAGGAGACTAGTGAGGAAAAGCCTAATTGGAGTGTATTGATGAGAGGATAGAAATACAGGAATTAAAGTTAGAAAATTTAAAGAATTCTCTTTCAAGGACATTCCCTATAAACATTAACAGAAATATAGCAACTAGAAGCTACTTGGATTCAGGGAAGATGTATGTATGACTGTGGAGTATGTTCTCTTTTATTATAGCCTTTTACTTTAAATACTTTTTACAACAGTCTTGCCAGTCATGCCCATTATATAGTGAAGAAAGCATGTTTTGAAAAACACAATTGTAATTTGTGGGAAGCTGAATAATTGTCAAAGCTTATTGTGGTAATTATTACAGACATCTAAAAAAATTAGCTAAAGCATAAAACAAAACAAAACAGAATTAGAAATACCTGAGTAGCTCAGTCAGTTAAGTGTCCAACTCTTGATTTTGGCTTAGGTCATGATCTCAGGGTTGTGACATGGAGCCCTGCATCAGGCTCACAATGGGTGCAGTGCCTCGTTAAGATTCTCTCTGCCCCTTCCCCCCTAAAAAAAAAAAAAAAAAAAAAAAAGAGAGAAACATTTGTGGATATAGTTAGATTGCAAATCTTTCTTATAGTGTAATGTACTAAGTTTTGTATAAAAATTATCTTGAGGAAGATTTTCATTGACCTAGTAAATACCTTATAGTTATTGCTCTATGGATATATTCAAATGCCATAAAGCTTTAGAACAAAATATCCTTGATATGTAGAAAGCTGCATTTTCTCTTTTATCATTGTAAACTAAATCTGATTCAATTAAATGAATGGTAATTGTCAAGCAAAGAAAAAATAACAATCATTTTTGTTTAATATACAGCTTATTCCCCATCAGTAAAATGGTTCCCTTAATTTCTTTATAAATCACAAGCTAAGTGAAGGTATATGGATTTACACATATGATCTCTCACTCCTGAGGATCAATGGAAAGAAAAGGAATATAATGATTCAGTTACCAAGCACATTCTGTGACCTTATAGGTTTAAAAATTCTGTCCAGGTACTGCAAAATCTTTAATAAGAATGCCAATTGATGACCACTACATAACAAATATCTCAGATCCTTGGAATTTCCTTAAGAGTCTAATATGAAGTGAAGTCATGAACTTGAACCTCTATGATGTATAGAGATATCTAGACTTTAAGTTCAGCCTTTGGGGAAGAGCATTATAGGATTGAAGCTGTCAAAAGAGATCAAGCACTGCCTAATGAACAAATAAGCCCTGCTAAAGCTGACACAGATTAAGTGTCTAGGAACACTCTTCCACAATAACTTGAGCCAAAAATAGCAGAAGTAGATAGTATAAAGAAGTTAACTATAAAATGAAACTAGCTTATAACAACTAGAACTTTTGCATTATCACCAAATATTTATTGAGTGGCTACTTGTATAAGGTACATTGGTTGTAAATAATGAAATTGCACTGTCTCTTCTCTAGGTGATGTGACAATCCAGTTAGGCTTCTAACATTCTTAAATATATCAAGAAAAACGCCAAGGCCCATATTAAAGGTCAAAAGAAAATTCTATGTCTCATTGTGAGGGTAAACCTTGAATATGGACTCTGGTATTTTACCTGTTTTTCTCAATGTAGTATCCTTCTCTTGGTTCATGAAAAATATCACCCCCTTCTTCTGAGGAACTCACCCTTCTCTTAATGTGGTATCTGAGGTGGGGCTGCAATTCAGTGCACTGTGCTCTTTATTACCACCCTCAGAGAGATAGGGGACTGAATTTGAGCTTTTATTTCTTTGATCACAGTGACTGAGCTAGTTAGAATACTTTTTGAGTCGGTTAAGAGTCTTCCTGGGATTTTATATTGAAAAGTTTGTAACAGAAATCTCTCCTTCTCTGGTTTGTAATCTAGGATGATATAAAGTTGGCATTACTTTTGGTCATACACGACCCATCTGGTCTCATGCTGGAAGCCATCTGAAGTTGGAGAAATAGTCAAAACCCAGAGAGCCAGCCTGGATGAGAGAGTGAAAGATCAGAGAACATCATTTTGGTCCTTGAACCCATGTTGTCCTTCCCAGTTACATAAGCCAATATCTTTCCCACTCCTCTCCTTTTTTCCCCCCATAAGCTAGTTGCAGTTGAGTTCTGCTAACCTAGGCAGTGCCTCTAGTAGCTTAGTTGCAATTATGATGAGTAATGAAGAAGTAAAAAGAGGTAGCATACAATGATTTGGTACTGTGTATGATCCTGTATAAGCTAGATCCAGGTTTCTTAAAAAAAAGAGAATGTTTCAGCCATTTTAAGACCTGGGGGGGAATTTTTAAAATGTTGTTTTTAAAAAGTGCCTCATTATATAAATGAGTGAAGTCAGGAAAAACCAGTGTATCTCCTAAGGTTAAACAGCAAGGCACTGGAAGACCTGAAACCCAGATCTTCTACTTACAGTTCAGTGACTTTTCTCCTGTGTCACTATGCCAGTGATGAATTTCAGCATTGTCTGGGAAACTCTGTTGGTTTTGCAATCTGCAGTTATGTCTGGACAAAATAAATCATTATAACAACAAATTCAATATCTAGATTACTGAAGGGCAAAAAACAGAGAAAGCTTCTTTAGTGGACTTATCTCATAAATATAGGACAACTGGAGAGTAGGGAAAGTGTTTTGATGGAAAGAATATCTTGGATGTAGATATTTGTCAGTTGCAAAAAAAAAAAAAAAGAGTGACATTCACTTTTTCTGACATTCAGCTCTTCATTTGGTCCTATTGTTTCTGTTGAAAGCTATGGATGACAAAGTCTTATCCATAAAATGTCCTGCCAATTTTCAGGTCACTGAACCTCAGTGGTGTTCACTCAGTCACATTAAGGGAGAGGGAGTCCCTTTATAAGGCTGATCTGGCTTAATGAACTTATTTTTTTTTTTAAGATTTTATTTATTTATTTGACACATGGAGATCACAAGTAGGCAGAGAAGCAGGCAGAGAGAGAGAGAGAGGAGAAAGCAGGCTCCTCGCTGAGCAGAGAGTCTGATGTGGGGCTCGATCCCAGGACCCTGGGATCATGACCTGAGCCAAAGGCAGAGGCTTTAACCCACTGAGCCACCCAGGCACCTCTGGCTTAATGTACTTATTAAGGTAATTTGAAAACTCACAGTTTGTTTCTCTTGAGATAGCTGGTTGAAACATGAGAGATGTAATGCAAAACTTGACCACAGACAGTGTGAAAGTGACCATGATGATTAAAATACTTGCACAGGAAACTCTACAAATGTTATGTGGCAGATTTAACCATGAAATTGTGCTTAGTTAGAAAAGGATTTTTTTATCTAATAGTCAACTCATGCAACTGGGAATAATGAATGAGACTTCAATAATTCCTTGCCAGATTCACAGTTGAAATAGTAGACTTGGGGATCCGCTGGGAGGGAGGATGACTTTGATTTAACACTCTGTTTTCTTTTCTTTTGGATGTCTGGTGTCCAGCCACTCCCACCCTGACACTAAGATGGGCAGAGGCTGAACTGCTTCAGCGTGCCATGAATAAGATGGCAGGGGCAGGCAGCTGGACTAAGAATATTCGTACTGAATCCAGAATTTCCACCCCTTTCTCACCAGTGCCTCTTGGGCTATGTCTGCCTAGAGGAGAACAGAACATGCATGGGGAAGAAACTTCTTTATTTTCTCTGCATTAGAGAAGAGACAGATAGGGTTGGGTGATGTTAAGAAAAAACTTAAGAAGAGTCTGGGTGGGATATAGGAAAGATGGGAGCAAGTTGGAGAGAATAATTAGCTTAAAGGAATTTTACCCGTTAGAAATATGCAGTTCATTCTTGATGCCTGTCAGGTTATCTCCTATATTGAATTCCTCAAGTCTTGTCTATTTTCTCTCCTAAACACCTCTGTCCATTTCTTTTAACCACATTTGCTGTTACCCAGTCCATGGTACCAGGCCACCATCTCTCTTGCCTGGATGGCTGCTGAAGCCTCGTGGCCAGTTTTCCTGTTTCCACACCTGCTGCCCTGCAGTCCGTGGAACATGCTGGAGCTGCCTTGTTTGGGCTCTCAGGAGCCATTTGTGCACATCACATTCCAACTCCACCTCCACCTTGGTGGCTCGAAATTAGCCATGGTGGGAATAGTTACAGCACAGAAATTGGTATATATTAATAATAATATTATATTTAACATTTATATTTTAATCATTATATGCTATATTTAATATAGTATATATTATAAATAATATATAAATCAGGACTCCTTAATCTCTGTTTTCCAGAGAGCTAATTGTTAAACATGTACTGGCAACCCATGGACTACAATTCATTCTCCATATAGCTGAAAAAGCGGTATTTTAAAAATGTACATTATATCATATCATCTTACTTTAAAGTGTATAGTGATGTCTGGTAAAATCCAAATAGCATTCCAGATGTGGAGCCTCTAGATCCTAAGAGTCTGTGACCTTAGCCTACCCCATACTCTTGTTTCTTCCACGACCAATTTCACTCACTTCAGTCTCACCAACCATTTCTGCTTCATCTACCAACATACCAGGTTCATGGTTGTTGCACGCAAGGGCTGCTCTTCTCCTGGATCTCTGATTAAATAAGTTGTTCTTATCATTTAGGTCTCAGGATAAAAATTACTTCCTCGGAGAGTAAGTCTTGGTCATGGTCTTTATTTTGTTTCTATGATATTATGTTGTTTTTTCTTCAAAATACTTGATATATGAAATGTTATGTATTTCTTTTCTTTCTTTTTCCTCTGTTATGAAGTGTGCTTTGTGAAAGCAAGGGTCATGCTTTTTAGTTCTGTTTGCTCTATTATTAACACCTGAAAAAAAAAGCATGTTTCAAAGTAACAATTGAACACATTTGTTGAATTAATTAATAATTGGATGAACATATATAATTCACAACTACACAGCATAGTGTGTGGTATAACAATTTGTTTGAATAAATGAATGAAAGAGTGAATCATTATATATGTTAACTTAAGAACTGGTGATTGAAGTCTTATTTAAATTTTATCCTTTTCTCTACTTATGTATCTATCATAACCCTTGAGAGAAGAAACCATACCTAGCCATAGTAGTGAGAGCCTTGTAGTTTGAAGTACAGGATATACCTGCCAGTTTCCTGGAGGAAAATCTAAAGATAGCCCCAGAATTTTTAAAAATATTTTATTTATTTATTTGACAGACAGAGATCACAAGTAGGCAGAGAGGCATGTAGAGAGAGAGGGGAGGAAGCACACTCCCTGCGGAGCAGAAAGCCCGACGAGGGGCTTGATCCCAGGACCCTGAGATCATGGTCTGAGCTGAAGGCAGAGGCTTTAACCCACTGAGCCATCCAGGTGCCCCTGCCCCAAATTTTAATATGATGTTTTTGATTCTGCAGGCCTGTAGGTTGTAAAGGCCAAAATGATCCATGCCCTTAAGTTTAGACTGTTTTATTCCCTAAAACATTATTTTTAAGACCTCTCTTTTAGTATTGATTTAAGAGATGAGATCTCAGAAGAAAAAAAAAAAAACCACAATACCCAAAAAAACTTATCTTACAAGAGTATTTATTTACTATAAGCATTTAGAGGTTCCATAGGATTTCCTGACATTTATGCCATTTGGCTGCTTCTGATGAGTCTGATAAAACTTAAAAATGAGAGCCATACTAGGTTTTGGAATAAACACACATGACCGTGTAAGCCCTCCACATACACAGAGGCTACACCAACTCTTGCCCCTCACTCTAGGGAGACTCCTTTATGTTGGCCACTTCTGAGCCTGGACTTCTCAGGTCTCCTGCACTGCTCACTCACTGTTCCTTTGTTAGGGGGCATCCTCTGACTTGCGACTTCCGCTGGACCCATCGTGCTGCCACCTGCCACTTTTACACTGAAGAAAATAAACCCCACATTGTCAGGGTACTCACTCCTCTTTTTGCCTAGGGACTGTAAATGGTGCCACTTCACTTCTACCAGTTTTAATACGGAGAGCTTTTGGCATCGAGGTCCCTGGAGCCCACCATAGTTTGTTGTTTCATTGTTTAGAAATCACAAAACGGATTAATCCTTAAAGGTCTACAGAAAGTGCGAAAACTTTGTAGGCTTTTCAAAAGTTTTTCCACTGATATAGACCAATTTTTCTAAGTGAGATACAGATCAGAGTTGGCAAGTCATTGGTATATAAAGGATGCGCGCACGCGCGCGCGCGCGTGTGTGTGTGTGTGTGTGTGTGTGTGTGTGTATCTGGTCAGTCATTTCTTCCTAGCTCCATGCCTTTGAAATAAAAGTCATGACAACAGACTTATACTTCTTCTTTTTTTTTTTTTTTGCTGAAAATAAATAAATTTAATTAAAAAAAAAGATCTGAAGCGATTTCTTACAGGGAGCATAGAGATGGGTCTTGTTTGTTTTTTGTTTGTTTTGTTTTTTTTAATTTTTAATTTTTTTATTTTTTATAAACATATATTTTGATCCTCAGGGGTACAGGTCTGTGAATCGCCAGGTTTACACACTTCACAGCGCTCACCAAAGCACATACCCTCCCCAATGTCCATAACCCCACCCCCCTTCTCCCAACCGCCCTCTCCCTAGCAACCCTCAGTTTGTTTTGTGAGATTAAGAGTCACTTATAGTTTGTCTCCCTCCCAATCCCATCTTGTTTCATTTATTCTTCTCCTACCCACTTAAGCCCCCATGTTGCATCACCACTTCCTCATATCAGGGAGATCATATGATAGTTGTCTTTCTCCACTTGACTTATTTCGCTAAGCATGATACGCTCTAGTTCCATCCACGTCATCGCAAATGGCAAGATTTCATTTCTTTTGATGGCTACATAGTATTCCATTGTGTATATATACCACCTCTTCTTTATCCATTCATCTGTTGATGGACATCTAGGTTCTTTCCATAGTTTGGCTATTGTGGACATTGCTGCTATAAACATTCAGGTGCACGTGTCCCTTTGGATCACTACATTTGTATCTTTAGGGTAAATACCCAGTAGTGCAATTGCTGCATCATAGGGTAGCTCTATTTTCAACATTTTGAGGAACCTCCATGCTGTTTTCCAGAGTGGCTGCACCAGCTTGCATTCCCACCAACAGTGTAGGAGGGTTCCCCTTTCTCCGCATCCTCGCCAGCATCTGTCATTTCCTGACTTGTTAATTTTAGCCATTCTGACTGGTGTGAGGTGATATCTCATTGTGGTTTTGATTTGTATTTCCCTGATGCCGAGTGATATGGAGCACTTTTTCATGTGTCTGTTGGCCATCTGGATGTCTTCTTTGCAGAGATGTCTGTTCATGTCCTCTGCCCATTTCTTTTTTTTTATATACATATTTTTAAATTTATTTTCAGCATAACAATATTCATTATTTTTTCACCACACCCAGTGCTCCATGAAATCCATGCCCTCTATAATACCCACAACCTGGTACCCCAACCTCCCACCCCCCCCACCACTTCAAACCCCTCAGATTGTTTTTCAGACTCCATAGTCTCTAATGGTTCACCTCCCCTTCCAATTTCCCCCAACTCCCTTCTCTTCTCTAACACCCTATGTCCTCCATGCTATTTGTTATGCTCCACAAATAAGTGAAACCATATGATAATTGATTCTCTCTGCTTGACTTATTTCACTCAGCATAATCTCTTACAGTCCCGTACATGTTGCTACAAAAGTTGGGTATTCATCCTTTCTAATGGAGGCATAATACTCCATAGTGTATATGGACCACATTTTTCTTATCCATTCGTCCGTTGAAGGGCATCTTGGTTCTTTCCACAGTTTGGCGACCGTGGCCATTGCTACTATAAACATTGGGAGAGATGGCCCTTCTTTTCACGACATCTGTATCTTTGGGGTAAATACACAGGAGTGCAATTGCAGGGTCATAGGGAAGTTCTATTTTTCTTATTCACCCCAGTTCCTAGCATTTCAATTTCCCCTCTGCCCATTTCTTGATTGGATTATTTGTTCTTTGGGTGTCGAGTTTGCTAAGTTCTTTATAGATTTTGGACACTAGTCCTTTATCTGATATGTCATTTGCAAATATCTTCTCCCATTCTGTCAGTTGTCTTTTGGTTTTGTTAACTGTTTCCTTTGCTGTGCAAAAGCTTTTGATCTTGATGAAATCCCAGTAGTTCATTTTTGCCCTTGCTTCTCTTGCCTTTGGCGATGTTCCTAGGAAGATGTTGCTGTGTCTGAGGTCAAAGAGGTTGCTGCCTGTGTTCTCCTCAAGGATTTTGATGGATTCCTTTCTCACATTGAGGTCCTTCATCCATTTTGAGTCTATTTTTGTGTGTGGTGTAAGGAAATGGTCCAATTTCATTTTTCTGCATGTGGCTGTCCAATTTTCCCAACACCATTTATTGAAGAGGCTGTCTTTTTTCCATTGGACATTCTTTCCTGCTTTGTCAAGGATTAGTTGACCATAGAGTTGAGGTTCTATTTCTGGGCTCTCTATTCTGTTCCATTGATCTATGTGTCTTTTTTTGTGCCAGTACCATGCTGTCTTGATGATGACAGCTTTGTAATAGAGCTTGAAGTCCGGAATTGTGATGCCACCAACGTTGGCTTTCTTTTTCAATATCCCTTTGGCTATTCGAGGTCTTTTCTGGTTCCATATAAATTTTAGGATTATTTGTTCTATTTCTTTGAAAAAGATGGATGGTACTTTGATAGGTATTGCGCTAAATGTGTAGATTGCTTTAGGTAGCATAGACATTTTCACAATATTTATTCTTCCAATCCAGGAGCATGGAACATTTTTCCATTTCTTTGTGTCTTCCTCAATTTCTTTCATGAGTACTTTACAGTTTTCTGAGTATGGATTCTGTGCCTCTTTGGTTAGGTTTATTTCTAGGTATCTTATGGTTTTGGGTACAACTGTAAATGGGATTAACTCCTTAATTTCTCTTTCTTCTGTTTTGTTGTTGGTGTAGAGAAATGCAACTGATTTCTGTGCATTGATTTTATATCCTGACACTTTACTGAATTCCTGTACAAGTTCTAGCAGTTTTTGAGTGGAGTCTTTTGGGTTTTCCACATAAAGTATCATATCATCTGTGAAGAGTGATAGTTTGACTTCTTCTTTGATTATTTGGATGCCTTTAATTTCCTTTTGTTGTCTGATTGCTGAGGCTAGAACTTCTAGTACTATGTTGAATAGCAGTGGTGATAATGGACATCCCTGCCATGTTCCTGACCTTAGCAGAAAAGCTTTCCGTTTTTCTCCATTGAGAATGATATTTGCAGTGGGTTTTTCATAGATGCCTTTGATAATATTGAGGTATGTGCCCTCTGTCCCTACACTTTGAAAAGTTTTGATCAGGAAGGGATGCTGTACTTTGTCAAATGCTTTTTCAGCATCTCTTGAGAGGATCATATGGTTCTTGTTCTTTCTTTTATTGATGTGTTGTATCACATTGATTAATTTGCGGATGTTGAACCAACCTTGCAGCCCTGGAATAAATCCCACTTGGTCGTAGTGAACAATCCTTTTAATGTACTTTTGAATCCTATTGGCTAGTATTTTGGTGAGAATTTTTGCATCTGTGTTCATCAAGGATATTGGTCTATAGCTCTCCTTTTTGATGGGATCCTTGTCTGGTTTTGGGATCAAGGTGATGCTGGCCTCATAAAATGAGTTTGGAAGTTTTCCTTCCATTTCTATTTTTAGGAACAGTTTCAGGAGAATAGAAATTAGTTCTTCTTTAAATGTTTGGTAGAATTACTCTGGGAAGCCATCTGGCCCTGGGCTTTTGTTTGTTTGGAGATTTTTAATGACTGTTTCAATCTCCTTACTGGTTATGGGTCTGTTCAGGCTTTCTATTTCTTCCTGGTTCAGTTGTGGTAGTTTATGTTTCTAGGAATGCATTCATTTCTTCCAGATTGTCAAATTTGTTGGCATAGAGTTACTCATAGTATGTTCTTATAATTGTTTGTATTTCTTTGGTGTTAGTTGTGATCTCTCCTCTCATTCATAATTTTATTTATTTGGGTCCTTTATGTTTTCTTTTTGATAAGTCTGGCCAGGGGTTTATCAATTTTATTAATTATTTCAAAGAACCAGCTCCTAATTTCATTGATTTGTTCTATTGTTTTTTTGGTTTCTATTTCATTGATTTCTGCTCTGATCTTTATGATTTCTCTTCTCCTGCTGGGCTTAGGGCTTCTTTCTTGTTCTTTCTCCAGCTCCTTTAGGTGTAGGGTTAGGTTGTGTACCTGAGACCTTTCTTGTTTCTTGAGAAAGGCTTGTACCGCTATATATTTTCCTCTCAGGACTGCCTTTGTTGTGTCCCACAGATTTTGAACCGTTGTATTTTCATTATCATTTGTTACCATGATTTTTTTCAATTCTTCTTTAATTTCCTGGTTGACCCATTCATTCTTTAGAAGGATGCTGTTTAGTCTCCACGTATTTGGGTTCTTTCCAAACTTCTTCTTGTGGTTGAGTTCTAGCTTCAGTGCATTGTGGTCTGAAAATATGCAAGGAATGATCCCAATCTTTTGATACCAGTTGAGTCCTGATTTAGGACCGAGGATGTGATCTATTCTGGAGAATGTTCCATGTGCACTAGAGAAGAATGTGTATTCTGTTGCTTTGGGATGAAATGTTCTGAATATATCTGTGATGTCCATCTGGTCCAGTGTGTCATTTAAGGCCTTTATTTTCTTGTTGATCTTTTGCTTGGATGAGCTGTCCATTTCAGTGAGGGGAGTGTTAAAGTCCCCTACTATTATTGTATTATTGTTGATGTGTTTCTTTGATTTTGTTATTAATTGGTTTATATAGTTGGCTGCTCCCACATTGGGGGCATAGACATTTAAAATTGTTAGATCTTCTTGTTGGACACACCCTTTGAGTATGATATAGTGTCCTTCTTCATCTCTTATTATAGTCTTTGGCTTAAAATCTAATTGATCTGATATAAGGATTGCCACTCCTGCTTTCTTCTGATGTCCATTAGCATGGTAAATTCTTTTCCACCCCCTTACTTTAAATCTGGAGGTGTCTTCGGGCTTCAAATGAGTTTCTTGTAGGCAACATATGGATGGGTTTTGTTTTTTTATCCATTCTGATACCCTGTGTCTTTTGATTGGGGCATTTAGCCCATTAGCATTCAGGGTAACTATTGAGAGATATGAATTTAATTCCATTGTATTGCCTGTAAGGTTACTGTTACTGTATATTGTGTCTGTTCCTTTCTGATCTACCACTTGTAGGCTCTCTCTTTGCTTAGAGGACCCCTTTCAATATTTCCTGTAGAGCTGGTTTGGTGTTTGCAAATTCTGTCAGTTTTTGTTTGTCCTGGAAGATTTTAATCTCTTCTTCTATGTTCAGTGATAGCCTAGCTGGATATATTATTCTTGGCTGCATGTTTTTCTCATTTAGTGCTCTGAATATATCATGCCAGCTCTTTCTGGCCTGCCAGGTCTCTGTGGATAAGTCTGCTGCCAGTCTACTATTTTTACCATTGTATGTTACAGACTTCTTTTCCCGGGCTGCTTTCAGGATTTTCTCTTTGTCACTAAGACTTGTAAATTTTACTATTTTACTATTACTATTACGGGTGTGGGCCTATTCTTATTGATTTTGAGGGGCGCTCCCTGAACCTCCTGAATTTTGATGCTTGTTTCCTTTGCCATATTGGGAAATTCTCCCAGTAATTCTCTCCAGTATACCTTCTGCTGCCCTCTCTTTTTCTTCTTCTTCTGGAATCCCAATTATTCTAATGTTGTTTTGTCTTATGGTATCACTTATCTCTCGAATTCTCCCCTCGTGGTCCAGTAGATGTTTGTCCCTCTTTTGCTCAGCTTCTTTATTCTCTGTCATTTGGTCTTCTATATTGCTAATTCTTTCTTCTGCCTCATTTATCCTAGCAGTGAGAGCTTCCATTTTTTATTGCACCTCATTAATAGCTTTTTTGATTTCAACTTGATTAGATTTTAGTTCTTTTATTTCTCCAGAAAGGGTTTTTATGTCTCCCGAGAGGGTTCCTCTAATATCTTCCATGGCTTTTTGGAGCCCTGCTAGAATCTTGAGAATTGTCATTCTGAACTCTAGATCTGACATATTACCAACGTCTGTATTGATTAGGTCCCTAGCCTTCAGTACTGCCTCTTGTTCTTTTTTTGTGTGTGTGAATTTTTCCGCCTTGTCATTTTGTCCAGATAAGAGTATATGAAGGAGCAAGTAAAATACTAAAAGGAGGCAACAACCCCAGGAAAATATGCTTTAACCAAATCAGAAGAGATCCCAAATCGTGAGGGGGGAGAAAGGGGATAAAAACAGATTCAGAAAGAAAGAAAGAAAAAAGAAAAAAAAAAGAATTAAAAAAAGAAAACAAATAAAGAAAAGTATAAAAAAAGAAAAAAAATATATATTTGATAAACTAGTTAAAAAACATTAAAAAGAAAAGGATAAAAGCTAAAAAAATTTTAGCAGAAGAAGAGAAAAAAAATGAAAAAGAAAAAAAAATTAAATTAACTGCAAGACTAAAGTACCACAGGGAGATAGCCGTGAGTTCCGTGCTTTGCTTTCTCCTCCTCTGGAATTCTGCTGCTCTCCTTGGTATTGAAACTGCACTCCTTGGTAGGTGAACTTGGTCTTGGCTGGATTTCTTGTTGATCTTCTGGGGGAGGGGCCTGGTGTAGTGATTCTCAAGTGTCTTTGCCCCAGGCAGAATTGCACCGCCCTTACCAGGGGCCAGGCTGAGTAATCAGCTCGGGTTTGCTTCAGAAGCTTTTGTTCCCTGAGCACTTTCCGTAGAGTTCCGGAGGACGGCAGTACAAATGGCGGCCTCCTGGTCTCCGGCCTGGAGGAGCTGAGAGCCCGGGGTCCGCACTCCTCAGTGCGCCCTCAGAGAACAGTGCCCAGTTACTCCCGTCTGCCTGACCTCCGGCCGCACTCCGAGCTTACCGACCCTGTGACCGGTTCAAGGTAACTCCGAGCTGGGAGCTCACTGTCAGCTCTGTCTCTGTAGCCGGCTTCCCCGTTCCAATACCCGCAAGCTCTGCGACACTCAGACACCCCCAATCCTTCTGTGATCCTGCGGGACCTGAGGCCATGCTGACCTTGAGTGGGCTTCGCCCCGGCTTAGCCTCTGGAGCGATGTCCCTCAGCGGAACGGACTTTTAAAAGTCCTGATTTTGTGCTCCGTTGCTCCGCCACTTGCCGGGAGCCGGCCCCTCCACCCGGGGTCTATCTTCCCGTCGCTTTGGATTCACTTCTCCGCCAGTCCTACCTTTCAGAAAGTGGTTGTTTTCTGTTTCTAGAATTGCTGTTCTTCTTCTCTTCAATCTGCTGATGGATTTGCAGGTGTTTGCAATCTGTAGATAAGCTATCTAGCTGATCTCCTGCTAGCTGAAGTAGTCTCAGCCTGCTACTTCTCCACCATCTTGACTCCTCCCCTTATACTTCTTAATCTCTAAAAGTTTATGGTTAGTACTGAGTACTCAGAGCTCAGTACTTAGTATACATTCATAAAGACATTGCCCATTAGGGAAACTAGAATATTTATTTCAAGATTTTTGAAGTTTAGTTATATCTGATATTTTTTCATTATCTCTATGACTAAAGACAACTGTTAGTATATGGTTAGATACTATTTACTTCCAGTCCATTGTTCTAAATGTTTTACATACATAGATTTGTAATTATATCCTCTCAATACTCTGTGTGATTGTTCTCATTTTCAGGTGGGAAACCCAAGAACCATAGTTTAAGTAACTTACCCCAAATCATGCAACAGGGGTAGCTAGAATTTGAACCCAGATAGCTGGGATTCATAGTCACTGCTTCCTTTCCTAATGTCTATGCAATTCTGCCTCTCAAAAGTTGGCCATTATGCCTAGTGAGAAATGGAGGGGAAGCTGTAGAACCCTACACTTCTGACCTTTTGTATACTCTGAATGTAATGTAGTTCACTTGTGTTCTCAGGAATCAAGAACACATGGAAAAAGCATTCGACTAAGAATAAAAGTACCATGATTTACTCCTGATGTTTCTTTTCTTTTTTTTTTCTTTTTCTTACCCCTGGTGTTTCTACTGAGTTATCACCTGATGTGTAAAATCAGAGAATAAATTGTTAATGCATGAAGTCAGAGGTTTGAACTGGAGCTGCCGTATTCAGACCCTGCTCCTATTCACCTTGGGATTCTGTAGAAGTGTAGCAGGGTTGGCTTGTGGGGTAAGAGAATGCCAGGGATGCACAGTTCCTTCTTGGTGCTGGCAAGTATTCCCACATTAGTCTTCTGCCATGTTTTATCTTACTGAGTTGGTTCAAAATAGGTCTTACAGAAAGTAGCCTTCAATTTTGAAGCCACTTCCTCCCTTGCAATCCCTTCTGGCAGTCTGACCTTACTTTCCTTTGTCTGTTATTAATCTAATAATCTATCACCTTCCAGAGAGAGCTAAGGATAGCTTTAAAATAACATGAATTTCCAGGTACTTTTGGAGAGAGACAGCATTCTTGCTTTCTTATTCAAACTCTTTGAAGCTAATGAAATTTTAAGCCAAATGGGATGGGACGTTATTTTCATAGCAGCTCAGACATGCCTTCCAAGTTACAACACATAAATGGTCACTATTCAAACTGTGCATGTTCCAAATGTGTATGTACACACACATGATGCCAGTAATAATCTTTAGCTGAATATTTTGCTACTTATTATTCATATTTGCATATGCACATACACATAATTTTTCTTTCCTGCCAGTCTTCGTGATCCCATTTCCCTCTTTCCTTGTTATTCAGCAGGTGGACCCACCCTAACTAGGTGGAGATACACATTACTTTGGTAACCATTAGTCTGTAACACAGAAGCCAAGTCAATTACACAACATATATTTATTAGCACTTAGTACTCTAGAGGCCATGCGTGTTTGCAAAGAAGCACAAAACACAGATGTCCTCTAAGATCTTAGCATACATGAAACATTGGCAGATATATAATTGTTCAATTGTCAGACACAGGCTATTAAGCGTAATGGGAGTTTCAGAGAAGAGGAAGAGAAATGAGAGCTAGTGAAGTCAAATAAGGCTTTGGGGGAGGTGAAACTTACACTAGACTGAAGGAAGATGAAGGGGAAGTTCCTATTCTGGATCTGTCTATCACAGTAAGTTTAATGATGTGATGTGAAGCACATGGGGTATAGTTTGAGGGGCAATCAGAAAGCTCTCCTTTTGTACCACATATGAAAAATACCTGACTTTTAGATGTAATACCACATTTGCCTCAACATATAAATATTTGGGGGGATTATAATACATTAAGACAGGCTACTTTTTATTTATACCTTAGCTAAATATAGTTAACATAATTTCCTTCCACTGAAAATTGTATGGAGTACGAAAGACTTGATGTCACATATTTCAATGTCTCGTGTGTAAAGGCCCGCTGGCAGATTTATTCTCAGGTCCCAGGCCTCAGTAGCAGGAAACATTTTGTTCCCTAAGATAAACTGTTTTCATCTCCTTATGAGAAGAGGGAACCAGAGACATCCTGAGTTTAGTAGCGGTAGAAACTTTGGCCTGCTTTTCTCCCTTGTAACTTTCTCTTAAGCCTCAACCTTCTATGTCTATGTAACCCAAGCATCAGGCTCCTCTTACTCAAGTGTCCATAAATCACTGGGGGACTAAGTGTGTGTGTAGGGGGGTGGGGCACGTAACAATAAGAAGAGAATTGGAACTGAGAAGCTGCAAGATTTAACAGGGGAGAAGGAGGAAGAAGCCTTTCTGGAAGCTGGAGTGAGAATACATGACTCAGAAGATGGAGTTCAGCACCCTGAGGGCAGCAGGAAGACAATGACCTGGGTATCAGGAGACAAGACACTAAGGGGACCAGGGCCCGAGGGTTAGCTAGGCTCTGCCATCTCACTTTCACTTCTCTTGATTGTCTGGCAGGTTTTTTTGTTTTGTTTTGTTTTGTTTTGTTTTGTTTTAATGAGCATTACTGTAGTAGAATGTCTGCGACTGGTTTTTAACATTTACTGAGTGCCAGCATGGTACAGATGTGCAGATATGTTCCAAAGGAAAGAAAAGGTTTTTTAAATCTCCTATTGTGAAGGTCAGTTCATTTGTGTAGACTTGGGAAACCATAGTATTGCACCCTTTAACAAACTCTCTCTCCAAAATCAATATGCAATGTGGGAGTTCTAGTGGGCATTTAAGGACTGAGAAAAATAATAAAACAGGAAGAAAAAGAAAGCATAAGCATGAAGCAGGTTCATCAACTAATAGAGATCATTGTGTTTACTTAGTCCCTTATGAAGAATAAGACAGGCCAACCCTATTCTATGCAGAGTCAAGTCCTGAGAATCGAATGTGTGTTTCCCAGTTTGTTCTCTGTAATACAAAATGGGAACTAAGGATAGTCTGAAAGTGAAAAAAAATTATGGGTGGAGATAGAGGAGGAATCTGCAATTCCCAAATGATGTGGCTCAGTGAGGGTGGCCTAGTTCAATTCCTAGTTCTATTTTTTCATACATATACAAGGCTTTTTTTTTTTTTAAATATCATTGACCTCCCTTGTGGAAGGTATGGGTATCAGAAACCAACTAAAGCTAGATTAAGAAAAAAAAAAAAAGGAGGGTTATTATAAGAGAGCAGGGATAATGCATGAAAATTAAAGGCAAGAATGAAGCTGGGCTTCGGAAAAGAAGAGCCATCAGGTCAGTTCAGAGCTCTGGGTCTTGATTGCTTCTCTCTTTATCTGTGCTCTAGTCTTTCCTTGTCTATCACAGGCAGAATAAGCTCACATGCTTCTGTGTTCTAGTTTCACGTACTGTCAGTGGCTTCCTTGTTGGCCAAATTGGGAATCTCAGGAGAGAAGCTGAGCAGTTTGAATCAAGGTCTACCTTTGGCCCAGATAGCTGTGGGCAAGGGTGGGGAAAAATAGAGCTGCCAAGGGCCACTTGATTGTATTCATGAGGGTTATTTTCAGAGAAGGCGATTTGGCCCATGGCCTAGGCAGTCACTTCATAAGGTAAAGTGCTGCATTTATTTAGTGCTTAGCCCCAAAGAAACTGCTTAACACCTCCTGTGTTGTTCTGAAACAAAATGGTAAATAAAAAAAGAAGGATTTTTTATTTACCTTCTTGTGTTAACTTCATGTCTTGCAAATTCTGCTATTCTCAGTCAGTGTAAAGGAACAGAGTGAACTTCTATTAATCGGGCATATTCACTTTAAAGGGTGAATTCTGAACTGCCTGGTTACCCCATGTTGTGAGGATTTCACTTTAGGTAAATTCAGAGCAAATAGATAACCGAAGATAGGCAGTTTATTTCATAGATCTTTTTAAGCAGTAGGGCCCATGATTCATGGGTTTATAATCCATATAAACAGGTTTAGAATCTCCCATAGCAATATCCCTGTCATCAAGCAATTTAGCAGACCATGCTGAAAGAAAAAAGAAAACTGGCAGACATCTAGTCACCTTGTGGGTGTATTTACAGAAAGAATGCAATAATCAGCCTGTATTTGCAGAATATACATCTTGCAAAATAATTCCTCAGCCGTCTTTGGATTGCCTCTTGTTTGGTGCCTTCAGAGTCAATCTACTGAGATTAGTAAAAATGAGGAAAGCAACTACAGAGCCAGTATTTATTTGCATACCTGATCATGTCAACTAAGTCTTCTGGAATCTGGAAGAATGGCATTCATTTTAACATGCACAGAGCCAGCATCTTCAGGCAAGCACAGAGCAAATCTTGAAGGAGACCTTGCTTAATTTTCAGTGGGAGAAAAAAAAAATCATCTTTTATTTTTGTTACTCACAGATCATTCTGAACGTAAGACTTCAAAATATTGAAACTGAAACAGTTTCCATTAACCATGATTTTTTTTTTTTAATTGGGAGTGGTCCAAGTTAATTGCACATGAAATGACCTAGATACCATAGAGATAACACTTTAAATTTGGGCCAATTATTTTGCATCAAGAAACATTAAGTACGACATAGCTAATCTCTCTAAATAAATGAAAAGATATCAGATCCTCCTCCCAGATAATCAACTCAGTAATTTCTAAAAAATTATGAATCTTCTGAAAATAATGATTAGGTGGTATGAGTTTGTTTTAGAATAATGCAAGAAGTTATTAGCGGGTTCACATAAAATAAACCTTCATTCCACCATCCATTGCAACAGAGAGAAGCCATGTGACTCTTAGAACTTCTTATTTATTTATTTTTGAACTGTGTATTGTGCTTACATATTTTTAAACCATTTTATTGAGGTATAATTGAAGTACAAAAAGCTGTGGATCTTTAATGTGTAGGAGTTGGGGAGTTTGGAGGACTTGATTTTTTTTTTTTTTTTAAACTGAAAGGAAGAGAGTGTAGTTATTTTTGAAATAAATTGTTATTTGGATTTTTTTGTTGTTTAGTATTCAGTTAGTTTCTGACAAAAGTGCATATGATAAAAAAATTAAAAAATGCATATGAAATGTTAAAAGTTTCATGGAAAACAGGATTTTACTAGATCTCAGCCCAATGAAATTACAATCAAAATTCACTAGACTGACAAGATGCAAAGCAAAGAAAGGATACAAATTCAGTCAAGGGTAACATCAGTAACAGTATGGTGATGTCAGGAATGATTCTAAAATTGCTTAGGGTGTGTGTGTGTGTGTGTGTGTTGTGGTGGTTGTAGGGGTGTGTGTGTGTGTGTGTGTTGTGGTTGTAGGTATGTGTATGTGTTTTCCTAAACCTAAATAGTAAATAAGAATAGAAAAATTTTTCATATCTCTTTATTGACTTAAAATAATATCTTTACAATCCTAATATTCTGAATCAGAGCAATAAAATAGCATGCTTTTATTTATTTGATACATTCTCTTTGGAGAATAAATTTATGGTGTGACATTTATTGTCATATTTTAGGAAGGTTTTTTTTTTTTTTTTTGTACGAGGTATTCTGAAACGTCTACGTCTTAAACAAGGAGAGAGCTGTTAAATTAAAAAATGGCCTAAATGATGTTATATATGTTCAGAATCTATTTTGACTTTGAAATTTCTCTGACATAATATTTTCCACTCTCTGTTTCTTCCTCTCTTTTACAAAGTGCCCTCCTGTTCCTTCAACACATGATTATAAGGAAACCTATAAAGCTCACATGAACAAATGTCTGGCTTAAAATGCAATTGAGAATTCCTGTTTTTTGTCCACTTCATGCATATTATGCATACCCTGTCATCAGAGAATGATTTCATCATATTGGTTGTCTCAGAAACTTACAATACTCTTACACCCAAATATTTTGTTAGCTCAGCATGATCCCTGGAATGAGAATGGTTGTATTCTGATTCCAGATATTGATTGACCATGTGTTACTTTGGGAACAACAGCCGGCTTATTTCCTTAGCAGGATAATGAGAAAATTACTGACCTCCTCTCAAGAGCGGTTTGGCAAATAGAGAATTACAAAATGCTTTGCATTAGAAGTGCTAAATATTCTTCTAAGTGCTTTCATTTTTCTTGGCATAGCAGTCTTCATTTGTGGACGGTTTTATGGGAAGACTTTAACCAGGAAGCACATGTGACTGTTTTTTGGCCATTACAAACATCTGTACATTTGAGAGGAGCTGACCAAAAAGAGCATTCTAGAACTACAAAAATGCCCTGACAGAATCTGACCATGTGCTTATTAATGAGGACACTAAGAGCTCCCATGCCATATTTTCCAGATGGATTCACTGTAATACCTGCAACTTAGCCAATCTGAGTCCTTGCCTACTCACTTTTTAGGCAGTCTTCTAATGGGGTCATTACTGGGAAAGGTAGAAAACAGTATAATTGAGATCATATGGGACTCATCGCACAGTGAATTGCTTAGTGCTGGAGGTGTGGTATCCAACACAACCAGGGCTGTTCCAGTATTGGCAAACACTTTAAAAATAAAATAAATGGGGAATCACCAACATTTCATTTGTCATTGTCTCAACAGCCCAAGGCAGAGCTCTGTTTTGCCAGCCACATTTTTAAATGGGAGCGTGCGTTCCAGTTACATTTGTTTTCTTGACAGCTCAGGGCGTCATGAGGCCAGCTGCAGCTCACTTGCCCTCAGCTCATTGCTTCTCTCTGGTGCATCTCCACAGTCATTTGCTCATAGCTTAAGGTTTCTAAGCACACTGGGCTTTGTGTTGGTGTGGTATTTAGTTGCACTAGAATCTAAGACCTGCAGGGGTCCCCAGGTATAACGGACCAAAAGTCATTCTAAAGAGCTAGCTGCCTACCCTCTTTTAAAACACACATACACATGCACACACAAAAGAGAACTAAAGAACTGTCATATGCCTCAAAGTCTGGCCTCATTTCTAAGACTAGGTATATAATCATGGACATGTCATCGTTTCTGTGAGGCAGAATCCTATGAATAAAACAAAAACTATAATCTCTCCTCTGATCCGCACTGAGCTCAGATATTTTTGAGACTTGATTAGAACTGGATACAGAGGACATGTCTGTGTGCAATGTGGAATTGACTGTAGTTGATAACTGTTGAAGTTGGGTGATAGGTACATGGAGGTCGATTATGATTCTCCACTTGTGTATTTGAAGTATTCTGTAAAAAGGTTTTAAAATATAATAAGTGCAAATAAAAACTGGCTCCATCTACTTCTCAGAAGAGTTAAGGTGAGACTCATAGAAGAGAATATGTAAAAGTGTTTTGTGAGTAGTAAAAGACAAGAACAAATATATCTCAAAAAAGTGTATCTGTAGGGTACCCACATCAGACTTACCTTGTGTATTAATTAAAAATAAACAGTTGCAGAGTTCCACAGACCTATGGAATCAGACATGATGGCAGTGTATCTCAGAAGATATTTTTAAGTAGCCCCCTATCCCGCCCATCTCAGAGGATATTTCTACATTATTCAATTTGAAAACAATGTACTCGTTAAGTCCTTGTTACATTATTTAGGTCTTTGAGTGATAGGGAAATTGCTTCTAATGAGATTGAAGACCCGTTTCCTACAAAGCCCAGGATCCTCTATGCTAACCCCTCCTTGGCTCACAATCTGTTATTTGAATCCTGATTCCTGACTGTTGATTAAGCCTCAGGTTCATGCTATCTTCTGTCCCTATCTTGGCCCCGTTTGGTTATCAAACCTTAATGCAGCATTTGTCCGTAATATGCTGGGCCTTCTTGCTTATATATCATAATCTTTGGCCTCAATCTTGCAATCATATGACTCTTTGTAGATTTTAATTTACCAAACTACACCTTTTACCCAAATACTGCTCAGGCACCTGCTGGGTTAATTCACTCAGTTCTCAACTATTTGTTGAGTACCTTTTATGTGATAGCACTCCTCTAGGTGCTAGCAAATATTACAGTTAAAATTCCTTCTGTCATAGAATTTGCACCATAGACTTGAAGATTTTGTCTTTGAAAAAATAAATAAATGATACAACTTCAGACAGTGATAAGTGACAAGAAAAAAATAACCTGGGGGAAAAGGGTTTTAGAGTTAATGATTGTCAGGGAATCTCTCCGAGAATGAAGTATTTAAAGAGAGACCTAAGATGAAAAGAAGGTGGTAGAAAGAATTGGTGGAAGAGATTAAGCAATAACTGCAAAGTCCCTGAGGTAGGAAATGAATTTAGGTTCAGTTAATAGCAAGGAAGCTACCATGGTTACATTGTAATGGTCAAGGATGAAAGCAGAAAAAGGGAACACTGGAGGGAGAGGGCTGGTGGTCCTTACAGATCCTGTAAGGATTTGGAGGACGTGGTACAGAGTTTTGATTTGAAAACTGGTAATGTTACTGATCATGTTTCTATCAGTATGATGAGGGGTTGCCATGTCATCTGATACCCTTGCGGAAGGTGTGGCTCATTCCACAGTTTCCTATATTGCTCAAAGGAAGAGCGTTCAAAATATGTAAATTGTTTGTTTTCCATAATTTATACTCAGGAAAAAAAAATAGAGAAAAACCTACTCTTTCATGTTCCCCATCATTGACTAATGCCTACTTTTCCCTGAATGTAATCCTTAAAACTACAGGAAAACTATCTGGAGAAAAGTTCCCTTCACCCCCAGCTGTGCAAGCATGTAGTTACCAGATTTGGCCGCTAGATGGTGGCTGCATATCAGTACCTTGAAACAATGAGTTTTTTATTTGACAAAGGAATCAAAGAAGAAACACATTAAAGACAAACAAAATATATGTATATTTAAAATTTCTTTGGTTGAAATGATTGGCACAACAAAAAGAAAAAAAGAAACAGCCTCCTGCAGCCTACTTTTTGTTCAGTTACCTTTCTCCTTGGGAGGATTTTTGGCTTCTTTGAGAATGGTCTTAAGACATGGAATACACGGGAAGTAGGTTCCTCCTTTTTTACCTCACTGCTCATTTGGGGGTCCCTGAATTTTTTTTTTCTTGCACTCATATTTTCTCTAAATGATTTCATTCACTCCTGTGTCTTCAACCATGTAATATTTATGCAAATGATGCTACAATTAATATTCTCTAGACCCCCAGACCTGTAATTCCAACTGCTCTTAAATGTCAGGTGGCTGGTTTCAGGTACTTCAGATACAGTGAACTTTCAACTAACTTATATTCTTCTTCTTTACTGCTGCCCTCCCTTGAAATACTTTTCTTCCTATCTCAGTTAATGGTATTGCAACCTAATCAGTTATCGTGCAGAGAAATCCCTGAGTTATTGATTTCCACCTACTGCTCACTCCCTGTGTTCACTTTTTCTTGAGGAACTGTTGATTTTACCTCTGAAATGTCTTGCAAGTATATTTATTTGTTTTTATTTTCTAACCTTCATTGTTCCCATTTGTGTAATAAATCCTTAACCATTCATGGAATAATCCTAATAAGAATCTGTTTTCTATTTCGCAGTCCACTGTCCACAGTCTTCAGAAGAATCTTACCAAAACTCAGTTTTAAACTGTCACTTTTTTGCTTTAAATTCTTCTGCACAGTGAATTCAGTCCAAACCCTATATTCTGCTGTTCAAACTTTCAAGTAAATGCTCTACTCACCTTCCCTCAGCCTCTTTCTGGCCTCTCCTTCCTGGAGGCCCTGGTTGGGCCTTTGACTCTCATGACTGTGTCTCATGATGTGCTTTTTGTCCTGGAACTCCTTTCTTGTCCCCTCTTGGCCTTCAACTTTCCATTTTCTCTGCAAAGGTATAGTATGGCTTATCACTTCTTCCATAAAATTCATACAAGGATCCCATGGATCCTTGTATACACATTAACCAGAATGTTTATCTAATGGTAGTATACTCACTCATTTATATGTCTGCACCCTGACACTGAACTGAGATTTGCTTTCCAGCAGAAAGTGTCATTTGTCATCTTTGTGTCTCCACAACTTGGGTGAGTCTTGGAATGTCTTATGTTATCAATAACTCATGTTCTAATGAATAAACAAATGAAAAAAATCGGATTCCCTCTGCATCTTTCCCAGTAGGCAGAAAAGGCCTTCCCCTGTTTGTTTTTCTCTTTCACTTGTACTATGAATATTTTTTGTGAGAGAAAAATGAAAAAGAATATTTAGAGACACTATCTTCCAGATGTGGAAAGCAGACCATCTCAAAAGGAAGCTGTAGGAACTGGAGAAGAGGTGGGAGCAGGGACTATAGTTGGAGTCACCGAAGCCAAGCTGGGGAGGGCCCAAGTGCCACAGTCTTAGCCCTCCATTACTGCACACACATGATGGTGGCACTGAGGGACGATGAGCCTTTTGATTGATCTGCTATGGGATTACCTGACATCAGGAAACCTTGTTCACCTCTTTGTTCTTAGTGATTGGCACTCTGCCTGGCATAGAACAGCTACTTAGTAAATGATTGAATTCTAACTGTTTATTTTCTTATTTCTTTATTTTCATTGGTAGGCTGCAGTCTTGAGTGAATACAGTATCTAGAAGTGTTCATAACTTTTGGGATAAAAGGTGCAAATATACATGACTGTATTGATGTGTCTGTGATGACTGGGAGGAACTCATAAGTAGATTTTGCTTCGTTAGATAATTTTGTGCCTTTGGATAGAAATCTGTGCATTACATGCATGCTTTCACTTGAAATGTATTGCTCAGTCTGGATGCTTACTGTTTTTTATTGGCTCAAATGAAAGGAAAAGGAAAGTAAAAAGTTAAAAAGTCCTGTCTTTATGGCAGAAAAAAAATATTTCTGCCTCTAGTCATACAGGTACATTTCTTTGATAAGAGGTAATAGAAGCACATGGATTTCATTTATATTTATATTTTATTAAAACAAATTTTGAACTCTTTGGTGGTAGTAGACATTCTTTAGAGCACTCAAATATTTCTTCAAACGTGTGACACATCTATACTACTCAGAGATTCCTGTTGTGATGATATTCCTTTTGGACAGGAAGTTACCTGAATCATCATATGTCAGTCCCCCACCTCAATCCCTGGGACTTCTGGAAAGAGGATAGTCATAACTGCGCTCTTCCAGGAACTCCCTATCTAGCTGTGTTATTTTGCAGGCCCCCATCTCAGAGTGTCAATAGGAAGAAAAGCCACTTATGTTTGTATAAGGCTTTATAGTGTTCACAGTATTATATACTTTCGCTCATTTGCTCCTTGTAACAAGAAATGGAGCAGTGCTGATGGACCTATACTACAGGTGAGAAAACTTAGGCTTAGAGACATTTTTAAGCCAAGTACACACCAATAATAATGCAAGCAATGGAATTAGGTTCAGATTTTAGTTTTCAGATTTCTCATCTGTTTTTTAACCACACCATTTGCCCAGTTGTGTTCATATCAGTTTATTAGAAAAGGTGGCTTTTGGGTGAGAACTACTTTTATATAGCACCCCTGGAAGTGGCATCCTAATAACAATATCCCTGCTAATAACCTTTTCCTTATTCATGAGATAGAGAAGCTCTTATAATTATTTGCCAGTGCCTGCTCTGTACTCCCGGCCCCCAACAATGAGCACATGGGCACGGGTGTTACTATTCTTGGGCAGAACATTAATAATTAGATATTACTTGGGGAAAAGGGCAATACTTCATCAAAAGACAAAGTGCTAGCTTTGATATCTTTTTGTGCAGTTGCTGGAACACTCCTAGTACCTACTTCTAATCTAAAGATTAGCTGGCGGCTTTGCCCTTTTTCTTGTGAAATATCTGTTCTTAGGGGAAACCAGTATCAACACATAGTGAGAATTTTTATGTCTTATTAAAGGTTGTTCAGTGATATTTGTAAGATCTTCTAGCACCTACCACATTATTATCAGGCAAATTCTAAATTTACTCAGAGAGAAATAATGTTATGAAAAGAATTCTTCAAAATCATAAGGGGTTGCACTATGGGGTGAACATCTTTGCCAGTGAAAAAGTCTTCTATGACTCACATTTTTATTGCTTTGAAGTGGCTCGGAGTGGACCTTGCCTCAGAGGTGGAATTTTTTTTTTTTTTTTAAGATTTTATTTATTTATTTGACAGAGAGAGATCACAAGTAGGCAGAGAGGCAGGCAGAGAGAGGAGGAAGCAGGCTCCCTGCTGAGCAGAGAGCCCAATGCAGGACTCAATCCCAGGACCCTGAGATCATGACCTGAGCCGAAGGCAGCGGCTTAACCCACTGAGCCACCCAGGCGCCCCATCAGAGGTGGAATTTTAAGAGGAAATCTTTAATGTCACCTTTGCAATATTTCTGGACAAGAATAGGCATGGCTCAGTTATCATCAGAAGACTGAGTAACAGGAGGCGTAGTTCCTATGTGGGGCAGACAGAGAGGGATGCAGGTACTCAGGGCTCCCTGATCTTACCACAAAAACCAAAAACCAAAACAAAACAAAAAACAATCGCACCCCCCCCCCCAAAAAAAAACCCTGAAACTCCACATTACTGCACATAGTCAGTCCTGGGTGATGCAAAGGATGAGGAGGGGAAGAGATGGATGGCCTGTGAATATCAGCGTGCCCTGGGAAGTTAGAGTGGCTTCCAGAGAGCTGTAGGCAGAGTGAATCAGGGAGGTCTGCCTTGGGTAGGAGGCTCAGCCACGGAACTTAGAATCCAGGGGTTAGTTTCCAGTCCCTGGAAGACAGGTGCAGATCCTAGAGGCTGGAATCTACACAAATTTTAAGGTAGGGACTTGGTACTAGAAAAAGGTTTGAAGCTTAGATCTCAGAACTGGGCCAAAAGATGGACCCCAGCTCTTGGGAATGAGGCAGGAGTCCAGCTGTCACCAAGGCAGAAGAAAAGAGGAAAGAACAGATTAGGGTCCAGTTCCCCTTGCATGCTGTGAAACCTTGTCCAGGCCACTTTTTCCCAGTGTGCTTCCATCTTTTCTTCTGTTACATGGCAATGATCATAAAGTCAACTTCAGAAGTTGTGAAGCACCCATGAGTAATACATTAGAAAGAGCTGTGTGTATTATAGAATGCCATACAAATAGTTACTGCTTCTAAGTTCCTCACACGAATGGTAAGCATTTATCTTCTAAGTACTGTACCTTTTATGATCAATAATGTTGTTATTTTTATAAATACCATTAGAATGTCCTGGTGCCATCTTGCCAGCAATGATACTTTCTTTTCCTCCCTATCTGTAATTTGGGTTCTCCATACAGCCGTATCTTCCTGGGGTCACCCTGATTTAGCACCTCTTTCTGTCTCACTTGTCCCTCCATATATACCCATCTTGTGCATATACTTCCATGCTGTCACAGGACAGTTTAAAATTTCCAGTGTGGGAGTTGCTGAAGACAATACCTCACCTAGCTTGGGCCCATTGGATTACTCCCATAGAGAGTTTAATGAGAGTGATTGCGGAGGCAGTTGTCTCTCCACCTCCATCCCCTTCAATGTGTTCGTGTATATGGGGGGCAGGATTTAGCAGTAGTTCAACAAACTAATGCCTAATGCTTAGAGAATGAAAGGACCCCAGGATAGAGAGAGTTTTAGGTTATTATTGTAGCTCAGGCATAATTTAAACTATAAGGCAATACAAGGAAACAACAGAATGCCCTCATTGCAAATGAAAATTTTAATGTAGAAGAAATAACTCTCCAAATAGAAAGGACACACATTAACAGGGAAGCCTTATATTTGGAGCTGGAGTATCTGCAGGGGAGCCATAATCACTGATCAGGCACGTTCATCTTCTCCTACCAGTACCACTTACAAAGGAATATCCAAAGATTATCTTTGGATGGAGAGAGCACAGGTGAGGGGTGACATCAGTGAAGACATAAGCAGACGACCAAGGGTTGCCCCCCCACCAGAGGTAAAACAGACCTGGTGGGACGGCTTCAAGTGGTTTCCTCGGGGGAATGACCCAAGGGGATACTCGTAAGACATTTGAAGATGTGAGGACAGGGGTGCCAGGGTGACTTAGTTGGTTAAGTGTCTGCCTTCAGCTCAGGTCATGACCCCAGGGTCCTGGGATCCAGCCCTGCATTGGGCTCCAAACCCCCATAGAGCTACCTGTTCAGTGGGAAGCCTGCTTCTCCTTCTCTCCCTCCCTCTGCCTGTGATCTCTCTCTGGCAAATAAATACATTAAAAAAAAAAAGACATGAGGACATTGTGGACTCTTTGACTACTTCCAATTCTTATGTTTATCAGTTGTTTTTCCTGCTAAAACTTTTTTTTTTTTTTTCCTTTCTGGAATTGTACTTGTAAGATCTATTGTTTTGTATTGATTTGACTATCCAAAGAAAAGGTTTTCCTGGGTCTTTGAATGTGGGTTTACGCCAAGAGAAATGGGACAGAATAAAGCAATGTAGATTTTCAGTTATTATTTTTGTTTTTTATTTTTCTCTGGTACCAGGTCTAACACTAGACTTGTATGTGTTAATTATAGTTTGGTTTGCATATCTGCTAAATTAAACAAAATCGTTGATTGCCCAGTAGGTATTCATTGCTGTATTAAGTATTACCAAGAACTTTTTAAAAAAGCAAAAAGACATATCTTTTTCATTCAAAGAGTTGGGGAAACAAAGCACAAACAATGATATGTTACAGAAAATTAAAAAATAAGGGAGAGAGAGAGACATATAGAAAATTACATAATGAAAATTTTCATTTTATCTCTTTCCTTCCCTTATTTATGTTTTGTTTGAATTTCCTGTTGAAACACATATGCAGAAACATACAGAGTCAATTAAGGTTTCAGTAATTACGGGCAAAGTAAGACAATACAGTTCTAAGAAGCTAGCTTCAATATTGATAGATCTCTCATAAGGTAGTGAATAATTAATTTTAAAAGTAGTAAGACAGAGTCACGGTGTCCGATGGAATAGAAGAGGGTGAATATTGGGCTAAAATATTTTAGGATCATTTTATAGAGGAGGAAGAATTTAAAGTGGGGCATAAATAATGGATAGAATTTGGTTAAGAGAAAAGAGGTGAGGACACCATGAACAAAAGTGTGGAGAAAGAAAAGGCCAACAGAGAGATAAACAAACAGATAAAGGACGGAACAGAGAAAATTAATATTTGGAAATGAAATTGAAAGAGCATGAGGCATGCTTTTGGAGGGTCTTAACACTAGGTTAGGAATTGAGATATGGCTCTTCTGAAAAACAAGACAAAGCAAAAAAACAAGGATATGTGAACATAAGTCGTATTTTTACTGCCGTTTTATTTTTATTGCCATTTTAAAGAAAAAGTTTTCCTCCATGTCTGAGTGCAAGTGCACGTTCACAGGTGTAAAGATGCACATGTCGATTAGTGCTATAGTGACAACACCAACTGCCACCACCCGTGTTGAAAAATATTAGAATAGTTATTTTCTCATTTATAAAGTGAGCTAGAGCCATCTTAAAATATGATGGATGGATGTTGACCAAATGTGTTTTGAGATGATCTCAGATGCATCCCTAATGCCAGCATGTCCTAGTTCGCAATACGATATGGTATGTGGTTCATGTAAAAATCAGAAAGCAAGAATGCTTGCTAAATTCAAAAAAAAGTTTTCAAATGTTAATGCAGTTTTAGAGATGAACATACGTCACAGTAGAATTCCAGGTTGTCTCCTAGTTGATTAGTCTTGAAAGCTCTTAAAAGAAAATATTTAACCTAATACCTGAGGATGAATAAGAGAGGCTTCTATATTGTTATACCTTCAGTATCATTATTTACATTACATGTATTGTTATAATATATTTCATATTGCATATCTTTGTATATTTAACTAAAATACTATCTTCTTTTATGGTTATTAAGTTAAATTACCTTGGTCAATGGATATTAGCTAGGGAATTGGTTCTGTGATATTAGAATTCAACACTTGTTTCTGAGTTATACCTATTATAACAAAAGAAGTCTAGATTTGTGTCCTTACAGTATACATTTATAAAATGTCATTTACAAACAAATCTGTGCCTTGCTATATGACCAGCAAGCTGAGGCAAAAAGACAAGGCAGTTGATGGTACTATCCTTCACTCCAACATAATGTGTCTGGAAATCTGAGTCCCAGGAATGTGTAACTCATATAGGTCTCATAGTTTACCATGGCTATGTTCTTAGGTTTAATGATTTTATTTATTTATTTTAGAGAGAGAGAGGGAGAGAGACCGTGTGCACAAATGAGCAGGGGAAGGCACAGAGGGAGAGGGAGAGAGAGTTTCAAGCAGACTCTGTGCCATGCAGGTAGCCCAATGTGGAGTTCAGTCTCACAACCCTGAGATCATGACCTGAGCCAAATTTAAGAGTCAGAGGCTTAACCAATTGAGCCACTCAGGTGCCCCCTGTGGTTTAAATAAAGAAAACAACAACAACAACAACAACAACAACAACAAACAGTCCAGAAAGGTGAAGTGACTACTTTAGGGTAAAAAGCCGGTACATTCGAGACCAGTGTGTTAGTCTGTTTGGTCTTTGATAACAAAATTTCACAAACTAGTGGTTTATAAAGAACAGAAATTCATTTCTCACAGTTCTGGAGGCTGGACATCCAAGATCAGGGTGCAAGCATGATTGGGTAAGAGTCTCTTCTGATTTGGGGACTTCTTATATCTTCATGTGGTGGAAGGGGAGGCGATCTCTCTAGGGCTTCTTTTATAAAGACACTAAGTCCATTCAAGAGGACTCTACCTTCATGACTTGATAACTTCTCAAAGGCCCCATTTCCTAATACTGTGACATTGGGCATTAGGATTTCAGCATGTGGAATTTAGGGGAAACACCAACATTCAACATGTAGTAAGTAGGTAATAGAACCTATGTCTTTTGACTATTATTCCTTTGATGTGTCTTACTATGCTGGCTTTCTTTCCCATACTGAAAACATTTGAGGGGTAGCTGGGTGGCTCAGTCAGTTGGGCATCTGACTCTTGATTTCAGCTCAGGTCATGATCTAGAGTCATGGGTTGAGCCCCATGTTAGATTCTGCACTTAGTGGGGAGTCTGCTTGACATTCTCACTCTTTCAAATAATAAATAAGCAAGTCTCTAAAAAAAAAGGAAAGAAAACACTTGATAATCTCTTCTATAGTATATTAAAGAGCCAGGTGTAGAAGGGTATTATAGAGGGCACGGATTGCATGGAGCACGGGGTGTGGTGCAAAAATAATGAATACTGTTATGCTGGAAATAAAGAAAAAAATAAATTATGAACTCAAAAAAAAAAAAAAAAAGAAGTGAGAAATGTAAATCTTAAGTATGGAAACTTCTTTGGCAGACATATTTATAAAAAATTGTGAAAACTATTGAATTTTGCACTTTAGGAGCAGATTTTTAGATTGTTATAATTATTGGGTGGCAGTTAATTAACCACAAAGTGACCAAGCTATTGCTATACCGATTTCATTAGTTTATAGTCAGAAGGTGATAGTCCTTTTAGAAAAATATGATGCTTATTGTTAGCATTTACACATAGAAATCAAAATTATCACATTTCAAACTACGAACAACTCAAACTCCTTAGATACAGTAAAATGTTTTAAATATTGTTTATGATTTGGCAATAAGAAAAACTTCAGAGTCTCTTATAAAATTATGGAGTATTTTCTTCTTCCATAGGTAACTCTACACATATATCAACACTGCATGACTACAAATATTTGGATATAAAGAAAAACCCTGCAAAGCCAGCATCACAATTATGTTTAAAACCATGTCTCTTTTACTGCTCTTAAATGAATTGTAAATGTTTAATTGCAGCTTACACAAAATGACTCTGTGTTGAAAGCAGCATGTAATCAAGTACTAAAATGCTTCCCCTCTTGTAATGCACAGTGGTGCTTCAAATAACAAGATCCTCTGAGAATAGAGTTGGTTTTGGAATCTGGCCACACCAGTGTTGGGTTGGAAGTGGTGATGGGTGAAAAGGAGGGTGCAGAGAATAATTTTAAATATGTTTATGTGTGTGGAGTGGTGCTAATAAAGCTTGAGCAAACATAAGAGGAGGACTATTGTCTCTCCCATTCCAATATTAAGATTCTGTTATCCTGAAATGGAGGAGCTGCTTGTCACTTTGGCCTTTGGCAACTATAGATTCTGTGCTACTGGGGAGAGAAAAATCAGGATAGAAAAGAGTATCCTCAGAGCAAGACAAAGAAAAGCATTGTAAGCCAACTTGAATGGAGGAGAATAGATAATAAGAGCTAGTACTCCATTTGAGCACATGTTCTGTGTTAGGAAGTATGAGATGAGGTTGTTTTTTATTACCAACAAACTTATGTGGATGTTATTATCTTGCATTTTCTTATAAAGTCAGAAAAATTCATTGAGGCTTAATGAGTTTTTCAAGTCCACAAAACTATGAAATAATTAGACTGGGAATTCATCCTATATACATGTGGTTGAGGAGCTCATGTTTTTTCTGTGTACTACATGCTGTTGAGATCAGAATATATTATTCAACTGCTGTACTATTTTTACTTTTAGTAATTCTCTGAAATGAAAGATTGTCATTGGAATATAATATTTTGTAATAATTCTTTCCCATTCATATGGTATCTTATAATAAATAACTCACTTGTCTTCCAACCTTGAAGCTTAGTTGGATTCACCATTGAGTCAGCTATAACTTTCACCCAAGATCAAAGACCTTGGTAAGTTAACTATGATCCGTTATGCCTTATGCACTTAGAAAACTAATCTTGTCCAAAGAGTCTTTGAAACTGCTTTTATACTTATAAATGGAAGGCTTGAGAAATTTCTTATCTTCAAATCTGCTATGCAGAGTGAGGAGCCCTTGGTCATTCCTGCCATGCTGTGTATCTTAAGAGCTTCTATAATCTCATAACCCAGTATCTTAGCATCACTGCTCCTTTCCCTCATCTGATATACCAAAGTGTTTTCCAATGGGGGCAGATGCACTTCATCTCATGCTACTCAGTATCTATCTGCTATACCTCACGGGATTCCTAATTATAGCTCCTCTTCTTACTATATAAAGCTAAGAAAAGTTACCCAGGAATCCCCCATGCTCAGCTAGCAAGATCACAGATCATTTCTGCATACTGACAGGGACCACACAAGCACAGGAAACCCAGATAGAACCTTGCCAGATAGGGAAAGAACATATGCACATGCAGATCAGCAGGATTTACAGAATGATTAAAATAGTCAAATTTTAAGATCTATTAAGAAACAGGAAAGAAAGAACTTAATTTTGTCAGAAAAGAACAAGATCTTGTCATTTACAATGGATGAATTTGAGATGAAATAAAGTGAGTGATGTGGAACTACTGAGAAGAGGAGGGTTCTCCCTGCCCTGCCCCTTATTTTATATTGTCTTATCACCAGACCATCTTCTGGGGTGTCTGAAGGCAGCACAGGCTAATGAAAAGAGCCCTTGCCTTAAAGTCTGATGTCATGGATTTAAGTCTCAGCGCTACATGTGTTTAGCTTTTGGAACAAATTCCTTCTCTTCTTTAAGCCTCAAATTTTACATAGTTGTAAAATAGAGGCAGCACAACCTGCTTTACCTACTTCACAGGCATTTGTGGTGGTAAAGTGGGAAAATATTATGTTAATTTTAAGTTAGTGTTAGCAGGCCTGGCTGCATAAATTGTGGAGTCCAATGCAAAATTAAAATTCAGGGCCACTTGTTCAAAAACACTTAAGAGAGTGCTAGGATAATTTAAACCAAAGACGGGTCTTTCTAAGCATGGGTTGTATGCCCATGAAGCCAGCCCTGAGTATTAATGGTAATATAGGATGCCTGTCCTTGCTGCATTCCTTGTCCTACTGCTGCTGTAAGAATTGAGAGAGTGTCCTCTCTTCCGGTATAGGAAGACTGCTTTGTCTTTTTGATGTCCTGCTTGGTTGCAGTGCATTTTACCTTAGAAGCAAGTACTGAGGAATGATACAATGGAATAGGAAGTTAGACCTCATTAAACTGTTATCTCTATACTTCTGGTACAGTAGGGGTTAAATAAGCTTGATCCCTGTGGTACTTCTCCAATGATGGCTCCTTATTGTTAAGTCTTTCCGTGGGGAACTGAATTATGAAATTTTAGTCTGCGGCTTTTAGAACACAGCTTACTCTTTGGTTGGGGCCTCCCTGTACTTCTCTCCAGCAGACCAGCTGCCACATTAGGAGAGAATATGGGGTAGTTGACTGAAAAATTCCAGTTCAGCCTTCCCTCCAAAGACATTTGGTCCTTCCACAGGGAAATTATTAGTTATCCATTTGAGCCTAGAGCTGCCAAGAGCACTAATAAAGTCTCTGGAAAGTTGTGGTATAGACATACAAAGAAATGGAAAAAACAAAACAAAACAAAACACAACAATAATAAGTTGATTCCCTTATGGAATGGCACAAAATTGTTTGCTATATCCTGGGCTTCTTTCTAGTCCACTTTTAAATACAATTCATAAGATTCTTCTAGATCAGGAAGTTTTTTTCTTGTTATTTAGCAGAAAATTAATTATTTATATATAAAGCTTCATCCCTTTGCATGAACGTACATCCCTTGCATTTCTAGTACTTGTATATTCTCCCAAGTATTTGCTGCTTTGGTCCTTCTCAGTTACTGTAAAGACCAGCTGTATAACTTGGATGCTTTTTTCTTTTTCCATCAATCATTCTTGCCGTAATCATAATGATTGGTCATCTCGGAACACTTTCCTCTTACCTGCTGTGTGTTGCTGAAACTGGTCCAAAGAGAATGAGAAACTTTTGGTTCTTCAGTTATAGACATCTGTGAATATCTCTGAGTCTTATTTTGAAGTTGCCCTTGAATTGGTCATTTTTTCCTCCTGCCATCTTTCCTGGTATGAAGTAGTTTCCTTACTGGATACCAGCCAGGATTAACCAGGAGGTGTTGGTCAACAGTGCCCAAATAAGAAAGTTAAAACAAGAACACCATGCATTGAATTTTACAATTAAGGGATCAGTCTCCTATCTCATCCCACTCTCAATTTGCTCAGTCCAGTGCTCTTGAGGCAATGGCTCTATAGGTATGGGTGTTGTCGAGATGTGCTGCTTGTATCTCTCTTCATAAAGGAATTTATGCTTCAGCTTGAAGGCACGCATCCAATGATAGCACCTTTGGGATCTCTCAAGGCATTCAGACATTCTTCCCAAGAGGCTCTCAACACATCACTGAACATGGAGGGTGGAGGGGTGCTAGGGTCTGGCCATTTGTGTCTATGGAACTCCTCTCCTGGGCAGTCTTTTCTCCAGCAAATCCTGTCAAATTGACTTGGGCTTTGTGGACCTGCATCACAGCCTGAGGCTCACCTGCCCAGTCCTGTTTTCCTCCTTCTTTCCTTTTATAGAAAATGATCTGCTGAGTGATCTGAAGACTTTTCCTGCTCAGTCTGGTTTCTCTCACTTAATATTTCATGAACATTATCACAAAATAATCCAGTTAATTCTGAACAGACAAAGAAGAGCTCCTATGACCCATCGGCATGGATTCACTTAGCCACCTGTTTTGGTATAAATCCATTGTTTCAGTTAGTATTTTCTTGAGGCCTCATTGAAGCCACCTCCATCACCTCTAACAGGGATCTGGCTTCTCTCACCGCCTCTGGCCTCAAAGCAGCAGGGTCAGGGACATAGAATCCCTTGGCATCCTTAGTATATGCCGAAGGGGGAGGTGACACAACAAGATGTAGAGAATTAATTCCTCATGGTGTGAACATTGCCGATTTAGGAGGCACGAACCAGGATAAAACAGAGTCAGCAAAGAAATTACTTGCTACTCCTTTTTCTCTGGACCATTTAGAAACACAGTAGTCCTACACATCTCTCTAAAGCCGTCCAGGGAGACTGAGCAATCAGTGGACCTGGCTACAGAGCTATGGGCAGTTCAGTAATGTACTCCCTTATATGTTCTTTCCCTCTTTTAGTACCTTTTTCTTTTACCCCTGCTGCACTGGAATTGCTCTTCTCAGTAAGACGTTAGCAGTCCATTTTTGATTTAGTCTTTCTAGGGAAATTGGACTGAGACAGGCATTATTGAATAGTCGCTATCATTATTGGTATTCTTAAACCTACCCGAGACTCTACAAGTCACTACATTATTCAGACCACCTTGCTATGCAGCCCAGCATAACCTCTCTACTTGTTCTAAAGGAACAACATGCTCACCGCCTTTTAAAGCCATTCTAGCAGTTCTTACAAAGAATGATTCAAAGATATCTGCTAGTGACTAGTTATATGTTTGTATAACTGATTCTCAATCTGTTTGGACATAACATATTGCACTGTGGTTTGCAATTTCTTTTCTTTTTTTTTTTCCCTAAAGATTTTATTTATTTATTTGACAGAGAGAGAGAGAGAGGAGGAAGCAGGCTCCCCGCTGAGCAGACAGCCAGATGCGGGGCTAGATCCCAGGATCCTGGGATCATGACCTGAGCCGAAGGCAGAGGCTTTAACCCACTGAGCCACCCAGGTGCCCCCTGTGGTTTGCAATTTCTATTAGATTTTTATAGTAATTTTAATGATAGATTTTCTATTTTTGTTCCACCCACGTATGTGCATTGAAAGTGGAGGGTCTTCAGTGTCCTAGGTATTGGATATTTTCTGTGGACATTAAGGAGTCACTGGCTGTTGTAGAGTAATTAAGTGTATAGTAGAGCTTCAGGGAGATTAATCTGGAGGTGCATGGGATTCTAAAGGGAAGAGTAGATGGCACATGTGAAAGTCTATATGCAGCTGGGCATTGATATTAAAACAGATCCCTATAGAGATGGGGAGGATCCCAAACAATTCTCTAACTTGGAAGTAAGAGAGGGAAGCTGGAAGAATTTGGTGAGTGTTGTACCCCAGGGAATCACTGTAATTGTACAAATCTCCATTTTTCATTCTTTAGTGGTGAGATGAAGACAACTATGTATTTGAAAATTTATTAAACACCTGCCATGTGTCCAGGCAAGGAATTTTACATGCATAATAACATGCAGCCATCTTGGGTTGCCTGGCTGGCTCAATTGACTAAGCCTCTGACTTCAGCTCAGGTCATGATCTTGGGGTCCTGGGATCAAGCCGCAAGTCAGGCTCCCTGCTCACTTGGGAATCTGCTTCTGCTTCTCCCTCTCTGTGTGTCCCTCCCCTGCTTGTGCTTCTCTGTCTCTCTCTCAAATAAATAAATAGAATCTTTAAAAAATAAAATATAGCCCTCTTGACCATGTGTAATGTAAATTCTAACTCTCTTTCATAAATGAGGAAAGAAAGTCATACTCAAAGTGTTAAGTGCTCAGTGTTACATACCTTCTGTGAGGCCAAGCCAGAATTTATACCAGAGTTTTCTGACTCTAATATCTGTGCTGTCTGTACCATACCACACAGCCTGTCATAGACATTGTCTTCAGGTTTGAAGATTCAGTAAGTGATAGAGATACTACAGGACCGTACAAGCCAGTCTATAATCAAGATGTCAAAGTTGGCTAAAAGTTTTCTTCTACCTTTTCCTTTTCTCTTAGAGATATGAATAATACCTATCTTTGACATGTCAAAAATAGGTTATTATCCAGATCCTCCATGAAGACTGGCAGCATGTCAGTGGCAATGTTTTTATGCTTTAGGATGAAGGCATCTGAACAACCTTCGTCTAAAATGTAAGAAAAAATTAGTGTAGCAACAGTATACAGTTTCCAGATGTAAAGCTCATTCCTTGGCAAGTGGTGTATCCTATTTTCTTTCTTGGTAATTTTTTTCAATAAGTTTAAAATAGAGTTGCCTTAGCCATCACTTCTTCAGCAGCAGAGCTGTTACTGTGTATGGTACTCATGGTGTCTTTACTTTAGCTGTCATGACTCTATTGAACTTAGGAAATACTCTAAGAATGAGTAAACTGTTTATAGGCTTGCCAGTGCAGCTGCAGGGGAGTTGAAGTAATTTCCCATAGCATCATAGTAAATGCTGTTTTTACTAAAGTAAGCAAATAGTTAATGAAATTAAACTGTATTTTTTATTCTGTCAGAGAAATTATCATAATTCTATAAAATAACATATTCAGGCTAATACTAGCATGTTATTCCACAGCATGCGGGAGCTCTTATACTTTCAAGAGTGAGAAGGAAATACCTCTTGGGGAGGGAGTCAGATTCTCTCAATCTTTGCTGAAGCTCATTTTCAGCTTTCCTGTCATTCTTGGTTCTAACAGTTTGCTACATTATTATTTAATCACATTGCTGATTCATCTTATTCTAAGTAAACCATAAAGATAAGTTTCAAAATTGATTAGAGGTGATTCTTTACTTCGCGCGAATATTCATTGTACAATGACTTTGACGCGTTTATTGAAAAGGGAATTTCTTTGGAAAACCATCTGTTTGTGATACACACTTGAGGGAATACTGCCCAACCTTGATATATCATTGAATTGGTAACTGTAGCTCCGGGAGCCACTGGGGCAAACTCCATACTAGGCAGGAGGCCTGCTCACTCTTGTTTCTGTTGCTCGCATCCATAGTGGATCTTCTTCATCCACACAAACCGTTATCCCCTTACAGAACTCAGTTGGCTCTCCACGTTTGCGTGTATGTGTGTGTACATGCATGTACATGTGTGCAGAGCCTGTCTTCCTGCCTCACGAGACTGTAAACTCCATGAGGGTGGGGTTTGTGAATAGTTCTGTTGATCACAGTATCCCTAGAGCCTAGTCCAGTACCTGGTACACAGAAGATACTCAATAAAAGCTGTTAAGTTCATTAGTATGTGTAGTCATTCAGTCACTTACTTTTTAATTATTCTCACATGTATTGAGTTTCTTCGATGAGACTGTCACTAGTCTAAGCATTGGAGTTAAATGAGGTCTTAAAATATGTGTGTGTGTGTTTGAGTGTATAGATTTTCTACAGTTTCAGATCCAGCTACTTCTGAGGAATCTGTAATATTGATCCCCAAATCCATATTGTAGGAACATTTGGTAGTTCAAGTCATTAATGGAGCTCTTGTCACTATTATTCTATGGGTAGGAGAGCCTCTTTTCTGGCATTAGTGTGGACAGTCTTTGGATTAGAAAGTTAAATGTATATCTGGTATTTGAATTTAAAATATAAATTTTTTAAAGTAATGTTTAAAAATGCTCTTAAATGTTTTAAGTCTAATAGTAGCAGTGTAAGCTAGCAATAAATGACTCCACAAAAAGAGTCCCATGTATGGTTCTAGATGCAAAGGGACATAGAAGTCATGTTAGGACACACAGGGACTGTGAAGGGGACAGGAGGGGGCCTGGGCAGAAAACCCACAATTTCCACTATACTGGACCTCTTGGTGTTAGCACAGAAGTGATATGGCAGGGAATGAGGAGAAAATGGACTTATCTCTGTTACTAAGATAGGGTTTCAGACAAGTTTAATTCAGTTAATAAATGGAACGTAGTCTTATTCTGATAGCCCCAGAGAAATATTTGCTAGACTAAACCGTTAGAATGCAACTAATTTATAAAATAGAGACTTTGGTTTTCTATTTTGTAAAGTGAGGCTGCCCTTTAACGGTTTACATGTTTACACAGTGCTTTAATAACTGGAATGGTAAGAGCTCTCTTCTTTCTTCTTCGATAGACCCACCTAGAGTTAGGAATTCATTGCCTTAGACAAACAGTCTGTAATACGTAGGACTAGATTTTCTCTTCTATACTTCATTCTAATGGTGTTTGCGGAAATTTACCTTTGCTCAGCAGGCATTGAAATAACTGAATACTTTGATTGATGTAGTAAAAAATTCAGGCAGAGAGTTGTTTGGTGAAGGGAGAAAAACCCTTGTCATGCAGGATATGTATTCTATGGGAACAGGGCCACAATAGTAGAAGAGTAAACCTATAAACACAGTGTGTGAACATTCATTGGAGCAGAAGCCACTAAAGTGACAATTAGTTGTAAACAGACTGTGTGTTTAAACTGGAAAAGAGCATGTAATTAAGTATTTACAAGATAAAAGTTATTCTTTCCTGCTAAACTAAAGAATATTGTCAAATGTGGTATTTCTTTTAAGTTTTTACCAGTATTATTAATGGTCAACACACCTACCTGCTCTAGTTGCTAGGTACCTTGTGCTTAGACATTACGTAGGAAAGAAAAGAAGTTTAAGGCTTGGTGTCTGTCCCTGAGAAGCCATTAGTGGAGGTGAGAACAAGCATTGCGTACAGCATGCACCTGTAAATATAATAGCCATCAATTATTTGGTGGGTCCCTGCTCTGTGCCAGGCATCATACCAGGTGTTTTGCTTCTGCGATCTAATCTGATTCTCACTGCAGAACTGCAGAGTAGGAATTATTATTCTCATTTTTGAAATAAGGAAACAGGCTCAGAGAAACAAAATAATTTGGTTATGATAAAACAATGTGTTAGTGTTTGATGAAGGATTCAAATCTGAACCCAAGCTGTCTTTTTACTAAACTGAGCAGCTTGTTAAGAATAATGTCAAGAAGTTTAAAGTCCAAATTGATCTGAGACTAGAGCAAGCATGCAAAGACTGTCAGAAATGCATTTTTAAAAAGCCGTGTTTGAGGCAAAAGATCAATGAAGGAACAATGTGTTGATTAGGGCCAACATTACAATATTGATGAGTAATATGGAGAAGCAAAAACTCTCAGTTTTTGTTTTGCTTTTGTCTTCTCTGTCAAATAGAATGATCTTCAAACCATAAGAGGGTAAAACAAACATTGGTTACAGGGGAATTTAAGTCTATACAGGTGAACATATTATGAGACAGCACCTAACAGATCTAAATGAGCTCAGGTCTCCTACAAGATGAAATATGCCCTTGAAGACTAGGACAGCCTCAAACAGATCAGTATTCCTGTTATATTCTCATAGCGTCCTAGATAGCAGTGTATGTTACGATTTGTAGGTCTATATCCGTTTATGTGGTCATAGCAGTGACTAAGTTTCTATCCGCACTCTTTGTCTGTTGCTCCCTGCTGTTCCCTGGTGGCTAGCACTGTGCCCGGGAATTCACTGAGACTGTATGTAGCACACTGTCAAGGGTTGAAGGGGTTCACTGAATTTTTGTGGGTGACCTCTGAGGAATCAGTGGGAACTGAAGAAGCTGATGACAACTCTGATTTTGAAAAAGATGTTGATGGCAAATAAGGACACTTTCAATAAGAAGTCATAAGCTGGTAGCATATAGGACAAATGAAGCTGTCAAGAATCTGTTGTCTGGTACAGAAAAAGTTACTGATTCTGAATACTTTTTGGGGACACGTATTTTATAGTTTATATAGCTTCTACCTGCCTCTGCCGTGTTCTCTAATTTTATTCCCTGGTTAATTTTTGGAAGCATTTGTGGTTTAGAGTCCGACAGATTGCTGACATTGATCCTATGCAAAGTTACAGAATACATCATTGCAAAGATGAATGGTTTGTAAAAAAAAAAAAAAAAAAATGGAGAAAAAGAGTGATCTCTGAGATACAGGGCAAATAATTTCCAACTGACTCCTTTCATTGGCAGTATTTAACAGAAAAGTGCAGTAAATTGGGACAGTGGAAGCTACAGGATCCTGTCAGGTGTAACATACTCAACATGTCTGTCCATGATTGATGGTACTGATGAATCTTGTGCAAATGAAATTTTCTAGCATCTTTCTAAATAATATACTTGAATGGCAGTTTTTTAACTTATTAATTTTAGTCAGTATTTTCAGACTTTCTATTTCTGTCGTTGAGGATCTAGTATTCTTAGCAGAATCAGAACAACATTCATGATCTAATATATTAAGTGATTGGGGCAATGAGTTTCTTAAAACAGGGTAAAGATAGAAGTTACCTCCCACAAAAAGATGTTAAAAAAACAAAACAAAACAACTCTCCTACATAAAATATGGACATGTTTAAAAATTTCTCTACATTATCACGATCATTTCCACTCCTACTCAGTTTTTCTCCCTTCAATCTGCTTAAGGTTAGTTTAGAGCATCTTAAGTTCCAAAGCAAAAGGGAGTATATTTCCTCATCTTTTAGCCACATTCATTTTAAAATAGTACACAGAGAATAAGCTGCCAGTGAATCCTGATCAGTGTGTTTGGTTCTGCTTCTACCTGAGGCTGGATTTGATGATTTTTGTTGGTATTGTACAAAGACCTTTGACAATGAACTGTCTTTGTGACCTTTAAAAAATCTTGTCTCTGAACTTTTTTGCCCTTGGGAAGCCTGGAGTTAATATTGCCTACTTTAAAGTGTTATTGTGAAGATTATATGAGATTATATATAACATCTACTTTATACAAAACACTTACTATGTACTAGCACTGTGATGATTATCAGATAGGGGCGCCTGGGTGGCTCAGTGGGTTAAAGCCTCTGCTGGGCACCTGGGTGGCTCAGTGGGTTAAGCCTCTGCCTTCGACTCAGGTCATGATCTCAGAGTCCTGGGATTGAGTCCCACATGGGGCTCTCTGCTCAGCAGGGAGCCTGCTTCCCCACCCCCCCTGCCTGCCTCTCTGACTACTTGTGATCTCTGTCAAATAAATAAATAAATTCTTTTAAAAAAAAAGAAAAGCCTCTGCCTTTGGCTTGGGCCCTGATCCCAGGGTCCTGAGATCGAGCCCCACATCGGGCTCTCTGCTCAGCGGGGAGCCTGCTTTCTCCTCTCCCTCTGCCTGCCTCTCTGCCTGCTTGTGATCTCTGTCTGTCAAATGAATAAATAAAATCGTAAAAAAAAAAAAAAAGATTATCAGATAAATTATTTTATATGCCATCCACAATAAAACAGATATTAGTTGGATTCTTTGCTTATGTTCCAGGAAAAATCAAATTCCAAATCTAAAATCTTTGTAAAATTTCTCCTGATTTTCAAGAATTCTCTAAGGGCTAGCCCCACGCATTGGAACTTTCTTTCTGATATGATTTACACTTAAAGGAATGACCAGTTCTTCAGTATCCTTGTCAGAGATCACTCACACCAATCATTTATGAGTCAAGGATGTGGTCCTGATGGTTTTGTTTTGTCATGGGAAAGAGTTCTCTAATGTGTGGTACAAAATTTTACCTCTTTACGGGCTACTGCCCATTACTTCTCTCCCCTACTCCCTTCTTTCTATTTTCTTTCTTCTTAGATATCCCTTAGAACTTCAAATTGATTGTCTTCTGTTATGCAAAACTGAGTATCCTTTTTTAAAGTTTTGATATCTGATATTCAGACTCTTGAGATCCCACTTTCTACATCATCATTTGCCAAGGTAGGTTTTTTTGAAAACAATCCTACATTTATCAAGGTACTGCATTCACATAGTTAAAAATCAAATGGGACTAATGAGTGTATTTTGCATAAAATATAATCTCCTGTCCTATTCTTCCTCATTTTTAAGTCCTGCTCTCTTCATATATCAACTTCAGTTCTTTTACAGATTTATTCTTTGATTTTCAATATTTTTATAAATATTTATGCTTGTATTACTATTTCTTAATTTACCAATTGGTGTTTTTAGACTTCCTGTTTTGGTAAATCAGGATTTATCACTCTTTACACCCTCTCCTCCCCATCCCCCACATATATATGTATGTCTTCCTTCTGTTCTCTCAGTATCGTTTAGCACATATTTAATTAACTCACCACGCAGTTCCCACATTTTTGTTTGTTTGTTTGTTTTAATTTATTTTTTATTTTCAGCATAACAGTATTCATTATTTTTTCACCACACCAAGTGCTCCATGCAATCCGTGCCCTCTATTATACCCACCACCTGGTACCCTGACCTCCCACCCCCCCGCCCCTTCAAAACCCTCAGATTGTTTTTCAGAGTCCATAGTCTCTCGTGGTTCACCTCCCCTTCCAATTTCCCCCAACTCCCTTCTCTTCTCTAACTCCCCATGTCCTCCATGCTATTTGTTATGCTCCACAAATAAGTGAAACCATATGATAATCGACTCTCTCTGCTTGACTGACTTCACTCAGCATAATCTCTTCCAGTCCTGTCCATGTTGCTACAAAAGTTGGGTATTCGTCCTTTCTGATGGAGGCATAATACTCCATAGGGTATATGGACCACCTCTTCCTTATCCATTCGTCTCTTGAAGGACATCTTGGTTCTTTCCACAGTTTGGCGACCGTGGCCATTGCTGCTATAAACATTGGGGGACAGATGGCCCTTCTTTTCACTACATCTGTATCTTTGGGGTAAATACCCAGTAGTGCAACAGCAGGGTCATAGGGAAGTTCTATTTTTAATTTCTTGAGGAATCTCCACACTGTGCTCCAAAGTGGCTGCACCAACTTGCATTCCCACCAACAGTGGACGAGGGTTCCCCTTTCTCCACATGCCCTCCAACACATGTTGTTTCCTGTCTTGTTGAATAGTTAAGTATCATTTGCTGTTGAACCTACTCGTATACTATGGTTCTTCTTTCCCAAATTTACTCTATTATTTTACTATTTTATTATTGTGCTTATTTTCTCCATTTTCCATTTTAAAAAATTCCACTAAAGCTGTCAAACACTAATATTTGTTCAAATGTTAAAATATAACATTTTAGCTTACTTTCCTGGGTTTCTCAACTTTAACTTCCATCTTCACTTTTGATTAAAAGAAATCTCTATAATATCTTTAATTTTCAGGAGAACTTTTAAAATTTAATTTAATGCATTTTTCAATGCATCATTTTCTAGTTTTAGAGAAAGACAAGTGTCTCTCAACATTTATTGTTGTGTTAACTTTCTTAATCATTGCCTTTTATCTTTGTTTGTTTGTTTCCGTGGACGTTGGAGACTTCCTCAAATGTCTGATAATTTTTGGCATTCTGTTTACATTTAAAATTTTGTCACTGGGGTGCCTGGGTTGTGTAGTTGGTAGAGTTCAACATCTCAACAGTCTCTGCTTGAGATTCTCTCTTCACATCTCTCTGCCCCTTCCACTTGTGCTCTCTCTAAAAACAAATAAGTCTTTTAAAAAAGAAAAAAAAAATTGTGACTAAAATTCCAATCAGATGTTCTGTTTAGGGTGAATAGGCTTGTTATCTGATGGCCTCCAATACAGAGACAATTATTTCACTGGGAGTTACCCACAGGTTAGTATATGTAAAGTTTAGGTACACTACACAAAAATTCTGTGGTTTTCTTCCTGTTGGAGATGAAGTTATGAGAGACCCACAGTTGAGGATGTGAGCTCATACATAATTTCTGGCTTTTTAGTATCATGAATCATTACCTTTTCCATGTGCCTGTTGTTTCCACATTAGGAACCTTATTGACCCCATTTCTCTAGAGGAAAACATATTCCATCTCTCACATAGCTGAGGTTGGGAATAAGTTGCCTAACTGCACAGAGAAAGAAAGGAAAGTCCTATGTATCCATTTGCTATGAGTGTAGGTCTTTAACTATTTCTTCATGTCCACCCCAACTCATTCCTATCCTTGTAGTGCTGACTGATTGCAGAGACTGAACCCCCAGGTGTATAGTTAGGTAAATTGGCTGGCTTCTGTTTTGGTGCCCTGTGACATGACATAGGCTTTAACTTTCTATATGCTGGCATGTCCCTTATCATTCCTCCATCTACTTTTTCTTAAATATTTGCTAAAATAATTCCTCTTATTATCTCTTTCTCTTTCATCCTCTATGTTATAGGTTAATAACATGCAAATTTTTAACTGTCATTTTGGTATAATTTTTGAAAGGTTAAAATGAATTTTGTGGTGACCCTGTGTGTAACCACATAGTCTCATTTTTTCTAACAATGGCAAAACTTTAATGAGGAATTCTGGTGTCAGCTATTAAAATAACAGAATTATTGACTCATCACTGTGAAAGAGGGATACTGTTTCTTTAACACTTGATTGAGATTCAGTGGGGATAACCAACTGTCCAGAGTCAAATCCACTCAGTAGGTAGCAAAGCATTGAATCAGATCCAGACCTGCCTGATTCTGAAGGCCATGCTGTAGCTCAGTCCATCATATACCTGACCCATCACAGGTTCTCAATGATGGCAGCTACTGGTGCTGTCACTCCACAAGGATAGTATTCAATGTTTGAGACATACGTTATTTCTAGAATAAGTGGGGTAATCCTTATATGCAGTATCTAGAATACTTTATTTTAGGCCTAATAGCACTAGGTAAACCCAAGTAACATTGTTAAAAACGTACTGTGATAAGTAGAATAATGCCTCCCCTTCCAAAAGATGTCTACGTCTTAATCCCCAGAAAGTGTGATTATGTTAGGTTATATGGCAAGGGGAATTAATGTCACAAATGGCATTAAAATTGCTCATCAGCTGACCTTGAGATATCTGGGTGGGCCCAATTTAATCCCAAGAGTTCTTACAAATGGAAGAGGGAAACCGGAGAGAAAGAATCAGAAAGATGGCAGCATGAGAAGGACTCAGCCTGACAAAGCTGTCTTTGAAAATAGAGGAGTGGGGTTATAAGCCAAGGAAGCAGTGTAGTCTCTGGAAGCTGGAAAAGACAAGGGAACTGGTTTTCCCTTAATGTCTCTGGAAGAAATGCAACCCAGCCAACAGTTTGATTTTAGCCTTGGGAGACTTTCTGACCTCCAGAACTATAAGATTTTGTTCTGTTTTGTTTTAAGCCACTAAGTTTTATAGTAATTCGTACAGCAGTGATAAGAAATGAATACATTTATTAAATAAAATAAAATGTGTGTTTGTGTGTGTATATGTGTATAGCTTATCAGAAGAAAAAGATGGTTAATGCTCACTTGGGCAGAGGTGGGCAAAGGGGCATGGTATGATTGAATAGTAACCCTAGAGATGGATGGCCTTTTGGAGAGGAAGGAGTAATTGGAGCTGCAAAGGGCAATTCAGTGGTCATGGCAGAAGGGAATCCATTGTGATCTTAGACACAGACTGGACAGTGTGTCTTCTTTCCCCAAGGTTTTTAAAATGCCCCTCATTTTTCTAGTGTGGAAAGTGTAGACCTTGTCACAGGACATCCAAGTTAGAGAGAGCTGATGCACAGAAGAAGTAAGCAGAAGCAAGGCATCCTGGTAGAATGTGAGTTCGGAACTGGCGCTCTTCTCTGTATAGTGAGGGGAACAAATCTCCATAGTATCACCTAGTAAACACTATATCTAAAGTGGCTTTTTATCTTCTTTGGGGAAGGAAGCCAGTATTCTAAGGAGATTACTACAGTGACAAAGCAGGGATCAATCCTGCTGGGGACCTCTGGGAGTTAGTGTAGGACACACCTCACAATGTTTCCCTGAGGAGTGAAGGGATTGTGCTGTTTAATTACCGACTTCCCCTTTATCCGTGGTTGAGGGCTGCTCCTGAGACATCATCTCTCTTCCATTTCTGAACTCACCTGAGCTTGGGCTGAGCATTCTCTGATAAGCAGATAAAGCTTCTGTAAAGAGCTGCAAAAGAGTATAGTACAAGGCCCTCAACAGGTATGGGAATGGCAATACCAAGGATATATGCTCTGCTATCTTAGCAATCATGACACAGTGACGAAATGTATAGCATAAGGATCTATGAGATACCTGAAATTATTATTAGCGAGTTGAAGGAGGAGAAAAATCAGATTGTCCACAATGGAAATGATTTTCTTGGTCACACTGATTAATAGTCAACTAATTTCCTAAGAAGGGGGGATTAGGGATTGATATAAAAAACTATTTATGTTCACATTGCACAGCGTGTCCAATCTAGATGTAGAGATATGGATATGTGGACTCAAATCTAAATATTGTAGCCAACATGGAGGGCCCAAAGGAGACAAGATACATAGTGCCCAGTGTGCATCCCAAAAAGGTTATTGTGGAATGCATGTGTCCTACATTTTTACTTTCCTTTTATAAAAACACACACACACACACAAAATTGAGCCCCAATAGGCACACTTTCCAAAGTATGAAAATGCAGATGTACAATATGTGGTTGAGAATGCAGGTCAAGGAATCGGTTGTATCCTACTTCCTTCCCTGAAGGTAGAACAGCTGGGAGTATCATCTTCATGCACTAAGGACTATCATTTAAAGTAATAGCAGTCTCAGACTACACAAATTCACAGCAGGCTTAACTAGCCGTAGCAGATGTAATGGCTCAGAAATGAACAATGTAAAAACAAGTCAAAACCATAAACACTTGGGTGTTTGAAGACTAATATTTGAAGACTAGAATCAATTATATACCAAGAACTGGCAAAACAAGATGAAAAATGGTTTCTTTTTGCCTGTTTTATTCTCTGTTCTCTTAAGAATGAAGCATTAAAAAAACAAACAAAAAAAAAACAAGAGCTTTGGAACCGGATGAGGGTTCAAGTGCTTTTACTTTAATCCTTACTAGCTCTGACCTTGACCTTGTTTTATGAGTCTTAGTTCTTCCATCTCTCAAATAGAGATGTTGCCTTCCTCAGGTAGTTTTTGTGGGAAAAATTGGATTAATATATAAAGCCTCTTTATTGCAGACTTTGAATTAAAAGTCCATCCTTGCTTCTCCTTATTCAATCCTGGGCTTTCTCAAAGTAGAGGTGCATTTACTTCATTGTGATTCGAGTTCAAGCTTGTTTACTGATGTTCTTTTGAAGTTCTGTGTAGTGTCCTAGCTTCTGTTGGTACCAAAAAAGAACAGAACACAGATTCTTCCTTTGAGGAGTTCAAAACATAATGAAGGTATAGAAAACAAGTCATCTTAGTACACCGTGTTACATGCCCTAGTAAAAGTATATACAAAATATATTTTTTAAAGATTTTATTTATTTATTTGACAGAGATCACAAGTAGACAGAGGGGGTGTGTGGGAAGCAGGCTCCCTGCTGAGCAGAGAGCCCAATGCGGGGCGTGATCCCAGGATGTGAGCCAAAGGCAGAGGCTTAACCCACCAAGCCACACAGATGCCCCAGTATATACAAAATATTAAAGGAGCTTAGATAATGGGATAAGTGATTCTGCTAGGGAAGTAGAAGGGATGAGAGGAGACTAAAGAGAGGAAGTAATATTTGAGCTGTGCCTTAAAGAAAAAGTAAGATTTGTTATTTAAAAAGGAAAAAAGAGAGAGTACTTTAAGAAGAAGGACTGCCTTAAGAATTATGTTTCAATTACCTTTATATGCAGTGGTCCAAGTAACTGGTGAAACAGTTGTTATGGCCTTTTTTAAGTTTGCCTTCCCCAACTATACCCTGAGTCATTTTGTTGAGAAGGCCAATGGTTAATTTTCATAACTGCTATTTGGGTAACTTTATTGATATTTTTGCTGAATATCATTTTTAATTTATTGGGATTGTATGGAAGGGTATACCAGTTCAGAAGCTCAACTTCAAACAAGTTTAACCACCTAGAATGAGCCACAGAACAAAAAATAGTGAAAAAGGGGCGCCTGGGTGGCTCAGTGGGTTAAGCCGCTGCCTTCGGCTCAGGTCATGATCTCAGGGTCCTGGGATCGAGTTCCGCATCGGGCTCTCTGCTCAGCAGGGAGCCTCCTCCTCTCTCTCTCTCTCTGCCTGCCTCTCTGCCTACTTGTGATCTCTCTCTGTCAAATAAATAAATAAAATATTTAAAAAAAAATAGTGAAAAAAAAAAAACCCTTATAGAAAGCCTTTGCATAGGGAACGAACTATCACAGATTTCATAGGCTTAATTATAAATTTATTTTTAATTCCAGAAACTATGTTAACAAATTACCAATATGTAAGGATTTAGAGTAAGAGACAAACTTGAGATTTTTGGCTAAGTATGGCACACGCATTTTTTTTTTTATATATTATTTATTTATTTGACAGACAGAGATCACAAGTAGGCAGAGAGGTAGGCAGGAGGGGTTGGGGAAGCAGGCTCCCTGCTAAGCAGAGACCCCCCCCCCCACCGATGCGGGGCTCAATCCCAGGACCCTGAGATCATGACCTAAACTGAAGGCAGAGGCTTTAACCCACTGAGCCACCCAGGCACCCCTGGCGCACATGCTTAACCCATGCTTCAGAAGTGCTAGCTAACCCAGATGTCAGAAGTGCTAGCATGTGTGCACATGCTTAACCCATGCTTCCCCCTAAACCCCAATAAGTGGACAATAATGTGATTTTTTAAAGTCGTGAATCCACAGTGGTAAGGAAAACAATAGAGGAGATGACAGTATAGCAGATGGACGAGAGCTAAAATCAGCAGACTGAAGTATGTTGGATCCTAAGCTGATTAAGGGACGAAGCTCAGTAGCAAAGCAAGATGGACGGGTGGAGACTTGAGGCATCTTTAACACAGCGAGAGTGAGCAGAACTGAAAAGCAGGAGGACTGTGATTAGAAAGGCTACTTGAGAAATCGCCCCCCCACACACACCTCCTCCTTCAGCCTACATGGTCAGGAATCCATTGCTCCCTTCCCCTGAATAAAGGCAGGTGGATTTTCTGGAGAGGTGGAATCAGTGAGATTCTCAGTTTAGGACACAAGCATGGGAATTTTAGAGGCGGAAGGTAGGAATGTGTATGTGGGAGAAGGATCAGAGGACTGCTGAATTTTTTTTTTAATTTGTTTATTTATTTAGAGAGAGAGAGAGATTAAGCAGATGGGAGGGGCAGAGGGAGAGAGAGAATCTCAAGCAGACTCCAGCTGAGTGGGAAGCCGAGACTCAGGGCTTGGATCTGATGACCTTGAGATCATGACCAAGCCGAAATCAAGAGTCTGGGGCTTAACAGACTGAGCCACCCAGAAGCGCCCTGCTGAATTTTTCTTTAAAGCCTTGTAGAATTGTTTATTTTAACAACATAAATAACTTTGTGAAGAAATGCTTAAAAAGGAAAATCTCTTTCTTCACTGTAGGACTTGATGATTAAGAGATTTTCCTAGGCCCCAAATAAAAATCATTTGAATATTTTGTACCCAAATATTTTTATTCAGGTATTACTTCAGTAGTCCGGAGAGATGAGGAGGATATGTAGGATAGAAAGATGTATGACGAAAAATGTTTTCTCCTCACCATTGTATTTACTAGATTTTTTTTCAATAAACTATCAAAATAATGAAAATTTAATTTAGTAGAAAAACCATCCTGATTCCAGATGTCAGAAGTGCTAGACTAGAACTACCAATTTAAAAAAATTCAGCTTATCTCTGGCTCATCCTCCTGCAAAGAAGTCAGTGATTTATGCTCAGTTTTCTGTCAAATGTAAATAAGATTTGCATCTTGTTCAGTCAAACACATAACAACATTGATTTAGCACCCCACAGTGAGCTGAACAGTGAGTGAAATCCTTCACTGCAAACGATGACATCTAATCTCAGTGCCTCTGATGCCTCCTAGAAGCCATTTTCTTATTACCAAAGTGTTCCTTACTCCCAAGATGAACTTGACATATTGAGCATATGACTAAAAATAACCTGGTATTTTTGTTAGTCCAAAATATTTACTTCCAAGTGAGTATTGTTCTTTCCAAAGTATTCACCTTGGAAAATTAGATGCTAAATAGTACTTCCTCTTCTGTTGTATTTGCTTGGAAACTGGAAACACGTGTTCATTCCTATCCTGAGATTACACCAAGATCATTTGACATCAAGTCAGGAAGTTGCTGGTAGCTGCCTTTGTGGGGAGCATTGTAGCATAATGTGTAAAAACTTGTCCAGTCACTGTGTTGCTACCCCCGAAACTGATGTGACCTCTGGACAATTCTAGCAGCTGCAGATGTTTTTCCCTGGGAGACTGTTTCCAAAGAGATTAACCACTGGATTTAGAGATGTTAATAGATCAAGTAGCTCATGGATGAACACTCCCACTGCTTACACCTCCCTGGTCAGATGTATTTTGACTTAATGCTTTTATTCTTTCTTGGCTATGTGGAGCTGCAGCCACAGCAGCTTCATTTATCTTAATTTGTCAACTCCTACGAGGTCATTATTCTGTAAACTTAGTATAGTATCATAATCAATCAGGTAATTAAGATACTTTTTTGTTGTTGTAGATGATGAATTTAATAATGGAGATAATGCCCGCGCAGTCAGGGCCTGCTGCAGTGGGCACCGAGCGTAAAGCAAGCGCACCACAGCACATGCTGGGACTGTGGACAAGAGCACAGTTAGTGTCCTGAGTGTGACGGCAGTGGGGAGCATGATAAGAAGGAAAGTGAGTTGAAGAAGGATTTACAAATTATGGGATGTGGGCAGTTCAGATCCTTTAGTCAAATTCCCTCATTCCATAGAGGAGTAATGAAGGCCCAGGGAGGTCAGTTTCCTAAAACAAATGGAAGAGCAGGACTGTGGTTCAGGATTAACGGACCCTTTATTAATGGACTTGATGCAGCCACCTTTTATTTCTTTATGGGCCCTCTCCCTTTTCCAGGCTTCGAGCTACCTTTGATGAATATAGTTTGCCTTCCATGCTTTCTTGCCTAAAATCTCCTCTTGTTTTTTCCCTGTCTTTGCCAGGACTCTGTGCTAAAATTTCCCCTCACATTTCTTTCCTCTCAACTTTTTTGTAAGAGGAGAAGGTTCTGAAAGCCTCTGATCTAAGCTGGCTTAAAATTGCTCTGGGTGAGGTGAAAAAGCTAAGAGGTATTTGCCTTCAAACCTTTAACAGCTGAAAATGCTGTCAGTAAAATTTCTAGCAATTCATTTTCCTTCTTTTCTTTTTTTCTTTTTATGAGAAGTCTCCTTAAACCCTTGATAAATAAAACTGTGTTAAAAAATATTACAAGGTAAGTAGTCAGCTCCTTTCTCCTCTCCTATCAAGAAGATTCCTTGTGCTGCTTGGAACATGGTTCTTTACCATCTGATGAGCATAATGGGTGGAGAAGACAACTGGAGGAAGCTGAACAAACAATTAATTTCCATACTGGGCCTGCACTGAGCTTGGAAGAAAAGGAAAGGTCAGAAGTCAAGAAGAGGGCAACCAGAAAGAGGAGATGAAGTAGTAAAAGGAAGAAAGTTTGGAGGAATTTTGAGGTACGGGCAAGAAGAGTGTTAACAGCTGTTCCTTGGAGCCCTAATTCAGGAAGTGGCGCATGTGGGCAAAGGGGATTTTAAGAAGTTTTTTGTGTGAGTCATTAGATAGTTATTCCTTTTTTGTGTCTCCAAAGACTAAAGTATGGGCTTACTGCTTTTCACGTCTTTGTGGAATTGGGTATTGTTTGATTGAGTGCCTCGCCGTGCCAAGGTGGGCCTCAAAGTTGGAGCAAGACCTCCTAGTCTCGTTTGGGAAATACAGCTATCTATGTTGATGCCCTGCCTCTTTCCCACAGTGCCGAGCCCAGTTTTTCACTATCTGCATTAATTGGACAAATGACTTTATGGCAAGAACCAAAAGTATGACATGGTATATAAGTTTAATTGAAACTTATGAACAGCTGAGAAGAGGAAATGGTGACCTACATGCTAGGTGTTTTTTACTCTTCTCTGTTTTTGAAACATTATAAAGATTAACTGTAGCAAATGAAATCTATCGACTTGCTGCCTGGTTAACAAATCTAGTCCCTGACCTATGAGATTAAATTTTCCAATAGCACTTTCAAGACACTGTCCTTACTATCTTATCCCATAATACGGGTGAAGACAGGTCCTTAATGCACTTATTATACAACCTTAATAAGTATCTGGGGTAGCACTGGAGATCTATAAAGGACACTTTTCACTCTTCTTGGCACCTCTTTTCCCACCATGACTCAAGCCCTTCATTATCTCCTGGTCTGGAGTGTGACACTAATCTTCATGACTGTTTGTTTCATTGCAGACTCTTTTTTCAATCACAATAAAAACAGAAGTGGCAGGATATTAGAGACAAAATGGATAGTGCTAAAAAAATTACAGTTTAACTTCTCATTTATCAATGTAATTGAAAGTTACTAGCAGGGTGTGTGGTGCCAGTGTTTCTATCAGGGAATGAGTAATCTATTTATGCAGCATAATTCATCCTTCTGAGCTTCTAATGAGGATTGCTTAATTCCGTTTTTAATCATACCTGACAAATCATCGTTGAAGTTGGCATTGGGCTTGTTCACAGGTGCCGTTTCCCTGCTAGGTTGACATAGCTTAGCTTCGTCTCCCTCTCTGCATGTTCCTTTTAGGCTTCACTTAATATAACAACAAAAAAAAGAGTACTGGTTTCCTTCAACACCAAAATGCCAAATGTCTCTGTTGTTGTTGTTGTTTTTGAAAACTCAATGCCGTTAGTAGCAGCTGTTTTTATTTGTTATTTTTTAATATTGGAAATATTTTTTATTGACATATAATTATCATGCGAGTTTCAGGTGTGCAACATAGTGATTTGATCTTCGTATACATTATAAAATGACCATGTTGTCTGTATTCCATGTGCTATACATCCTGATGACTTATTTATTTTATAACTGGAAATTTGTACCTTTTGATCCCCTTCACCCATTTTACCTTCCCCACAAACTTCCTCTCCCCTGGTAGCCATCAGTCTGTTCTCTGCATCTATGAGTCTGATTTTGTTTTACTATGTTTGTTCATTTCTTTTGCTTTTTAGATTCTACATGTAAGTTAAATCATATGGTGGTAGTTGTTCTGTGTTGGACATATCCGACACTTAGCATAATACCATCTAGGTCCATCATGTTATTGCAGATGGCAAAATTTCATTCCTTTTCATGGCTGAGTAATATTCCATTATATATATTTATGCCACATCTTTTTTTTTTTTTAATTTATTCATCTATCAGTGCCTGGCGTGGGTTATGTTGCTATCTCTCCTACCTGTCTTTATGGTTCTTTTATCTTTTTTTGTGGAGCAGGTTTTCAGGTAGTCCTTGGGTTCTTCCCCCCTCCCCGCCCCAGGTTCTTTTTAGAAGGAATTGTTCTATATGTAGCTGTATATTTGTTATGTCTGTAGGAAGAGGTGAATTCAGGATCTTTCTAAAACCTCCATTTTGGGGGCACCTGGATGGCTCAGTGGGTTAAAGTCTCTGCCTTCAGCTCAGGTCATGATCCCAGGGTCCTAGGATCGAGCCCTGCATGAGGCTCTCTCTCCACCCCCATGCCTGCTTCTCTGCCTACTTGTGATCTCTGTCAGATAAATAAAATCTTAAAAACAAAACAAAACAAAAAACAAAACAAAAAACCTCCATTTTGACCTGTCGTCCAGCATTGGAAATTTTGAAGAAGAGAGAAGCCGTTGTTTTTTTTTTTTACAAACAGATTTATCCTGTTTTACGTAGTATATGTGCTCCTTGAGCAGGGTCTTGCTCCAGATCTTGCTGTTATTCAGTAATACACTCCAGTCAGACAAAATCCTTCTACTGATGGGGGAGGGGGGAGGATACTCCAGGTTAGACGCAAGCAGGAGCCCCAGAGCCTACAAGCCGACATTTGAAAAACAAAACCAGTCTTTTGCCATGAGAGAGAATACACCATAATGGGAGATTCATAACACAAAGAGAAATGGTGGTTTAATGTATGAATTATAATATCGCAGTAATGAGTGTCAGGACCTGTAGTCTTCATCCGCTGACATGTGATATGGGAAAGATTTTAATCAGTTAGCTCCTTGCCCCAGAATGGGATTATGAACTCTAAAAAGAGCAAAGTTTCACTCAGTTTCTCTCTGAAGACTAGGTTCCATGCAGCTCTTCAGTATCCAAATTCCTTTAATACATATTATTTCACTTTTTCTTTATAATAATCTTTTGAAGTAGATAAAGCACATAACAACATCCCATTTTATAGCTTAACAAACAGAATCAGAGAGGGTAATGTGTTTGTCCAAGGCCACATCATTGGAAGTAATGTACTGTGACCTCAAGCTCAGATATGTCGGCTCCAGCACTTGTGCCCTTTCCACTGGTGCCTGGCATCCTCTTCATGTTAGAGGAGATCAGCCTCTGAAGAATTTCTGCTGTCCCTAATAGGATCTTCATGATGATCTGAGAAATAAGACTGTTTATTTAGGGCATCTGTAATTTTTTGGAAGAGTGTGTTAACAAGAACCCCCAAGGCTTTATTTGTAAGTTTTAAAAATTATTTTTATTAACATATAATGTATTATTTGCCCCAGGGGTGCAGATCTGTGAATCATCAGGCTTACACATTTCACAGCACTCACCAACCACCTTCCATTTGCTCTTTATCAGGCCTCTCTTTCCTTATAGACTGTATCAAGTGCAGACACTTTTCAGTTAGGGGATCCTAAGTCCTAACAGTGGGTACCAGATACACTGCTCTAAAATCAGATGTTGATTCTTTGTAAGTATTATGGCAAATCCCCAGTCTGATTCATTTGCTGTAACTTATAGAAATAGCTGGGAGGAACCTAGGAGAGACACAGAGTAACAGTTATTTAATGCAAAATGCACTGAGGACCAATGAAATTGAGCATTTTCTGTAAGGGCAATAACTAATAACTACCAGATTCTTTCTTTCGATCATGTGAGTCAGGAATTACTGCCTCTGTGAAGGCATTTAAAGATTATTTGCCAAAGTTTTATTCTAAGCATTACTGATGGTGGTTTGGAGCCAGAAGCTCTTCTAGGTGGACTTGCTCCCTAAGCATTGGAGGTTGAATATTGGAGCTAGTTGGGGATTAAGCCAGGCTTCAGCCTCATCTTCAGGATCTGGCATAGCTTTACCTATTAAGTAGCACTATGCAGAAAAACTTTGTTTTGTTTCATTTGGAAAAAGTTTCCTTCATTTTTATCAAAGTGACAGGTTGGATTTTGAAAACTCGGCCCCTAGCCTATCATTGTTCGACACCAGAGAAAATCCACAGGCCGTGATATGCAGGTGAATAGCATATGCAGGAGGTAGGCTAGGCAAACCAAAGGCGGACAGTCTCGAAGACTGGAGCAAAGGCCCCAGGGGTAAGCTGACTTTTCCTGATAATATCCTTCATTGCCATGAGTTGGGGAGAATGCTGAAACAGGGAGGGGGTGGTGAAGTGTTGAAATCAGAAGGGACTTAAAACAGCACACTTGTAAGAATTAAGAGAGCTGAGCATATGATTTTATCTACCTTATCTGTTCCTAATCCGGTGAAATTATAGACAGATCTTTTAACCCAGAAATGTTTTGGAAATCATGAAGCGCCACCAAGGAAGAACCCATTCTGAAGAATTTCTGGAGGAGTAAAAGCAGATGGGATTTGATTGGCAGAAAAAATAGAGTAGGAATAAATTTGCTCCATACAGGCACAGAGTTGCCAGTAGGGAAATTTTGCAGAAACTTCAAGCTTAGAGTTAAGTGTACAGTTAAAAAATGGGCAATAGTGCTATCATTACATTAATTTCTTAGTGTGTACCTGATGTAATGCCTGTCCCCTTAATTCTTCATGCCTCCCTTTTAGGGAGCTTTTAGCTTTATAATATGCTCTAGAATGAGGTGTTGAGAATGCCTCACCAGTTAATAGGTTTCATGTAGACATAGTTCTTATATTAGAGTATGAACAGAGAAATAGGGTGCACCCTGAGGTGGGACCTTTACAAAAGACTGGTAAGAAAAAGGAAGTTTAGGGACGCCTGGGTGGCTCAGTGGGTTAAGCCACTGCCTTCGGCTCAGGTCATGATCTCAGGGTCCTGGGATCGAGTCCCACATCGGGCTCTCTGCTCAGCAGGGGGCCTGCTTCCCTTCCTCTCTCTCTGCCTGCCTCTCTGCCTACTTGTGATTTCTCTCTGTCAAATAAATAAATAAAAATCTTAAAAAAAAAAAGAAAAAGGAAGTTTAGAAGTAAAATGCAGCAGTTTTTTACTTCTTTAGAACTTTCCTTACTTTGTAATCTGAGGAGTCCTTAGCTTGCCTGTTTCCAACCAGCCATGCACAATAAGGGGAGTTTTTCAAGACCCTCAACCCATCCATTTATAGAGAACTTATAATTAGCACCCCAGCCCCTTCTACCCACTCCCTCCCCCACCATGGAATACAGGAAAATGTCAGAACCACAGAACTCAAGTGAGTCCTCACATTAATGAATCTAGATCTTCATTTGTATATAGGAATAGAAAATGACGATCCATCAGATATTTGAGATAAATTTTTTTATTATGTTGTATTAGTCACCACACAGTACATCATTAGTTTTTGTTGTAGTGTTCCAAGATTCATTGTTTACATCTAACACCCGGTGCTCCATGCAATACGTGCCCTCCTTAATACCCATCACTGGGTCATCCCAACCTCCCCACAAAACCCTCATTTGTTTCTTGGCGTCCACAGTCTCTCATGGAGATAAATTAACAGTATAGACAGGAGGAGGATCATATGAATAAGTAGGACCAACTCAAGTAAAAACAGATAATTTTGGAAATAGATTATAACCTCACATAAAATTATTTTTTTACAGAAATTAGGGATACTTTTAAATTCATAAATAAGACCAAGAAACTATGAAAAACAAGCAATAAAAATCAAAAGCACTTTCTATTAAACAAATAATAGTATATGCAACAAGAACAATTAAGAAAAAGGCTAAAATTTTGGATTGCTATTGCTGAAGAACAAGTTATTGATCTGAAAGTTAAATTTGAAATTTTAAGGCAAGACCAGAAAGATTGAAGGTTGTAAATAATAATTTATCAAAACAATAAATGATCTCGTAGCAGACTTACCTAGTCAAACCGTAAGTGTGAAGGTGAATATTCATTTTTGTAGAGGAGAAACTTCATTACTCACATATGCTCTATGGAATAAAAAGGTAATTTAGAGACATGGTCCTACAACATGAAAAAGGAATGGAAGAATGAACAAGGTATTCATTACAAAGAAAAAAAAACCCCAAAACAATAGAAATTATGTATGATCCATAAAAAGTGAAAGAAGATGGAAATAAAATGAAGAAAAACTCTTCTACTCAACATTATTCTCTCAAAGATTTCAGTGTCAAAGTTTTAATAATACAGTATCATATTTACTTCTCTGCATGTAAAAATGCAACAATGAATACAAACACTTCACTGCCAAAATGATAGTGATGAAACTATGATAAAATTATAGGGTTAATGACAGGCAAATATTTAACAAATATTTGTTATTAAAAATAAAATATAATCTACTTACATTCTTTTTGCTGAACATACACCCAAACAAAATAGTAGATCTATAGAAATACTGTGGGTTAGAGCAAAAATATAGTCTACAGTAACAGAAAGAAAACTATTATCAGTATTTAAAATACAGACTTCAGTTCTAATGTATTAAATGAGGAAGAGATATTTTATATTGAGAAAAAATAATCAAAGTTTTTAATCTTTATTAGCCTTTGTGTTCTTGTCATCATTATATCAAGGGATATAAAGCAAAGTTTAGTCAGAGAAATAAACAAATACATGACCTTAATGGGAGACTGTAATATCACTGCCTTTGAAACTTAGGCATGAAACTTAGGGGATAATAAGGTAATCGTTTGAATAAATAGTTTGTAGAAACAGTTTGAAAAACACAATTCTTGCATTCTTTATAATAGGCACGTTATGTATAACTTTGTACTGATAAACAGGAGGTACGTATTTTTTCTAAATACCCAGGAAACATTTATAAAAATTGAGCAAGAGTGCTGGGTGGCTCAGTGAGTTAAGCCTCTGCCTTTGGCTCAGGTCATGATCTCAGGGTCCTGGGATCGAGTCCCGCATCGGACTCTCTGCTCAGCAGGGAACCTGCTTCCCCTCTCTCTCTGCCTGTCTCTCTGCCTACTTATGATCTCTCTCATTCTGTCAAATAAATAAATGAAATCTTTAAAAAAAATTGAGTGTGTTGTTACATGCCACAAAGCTAATCTCTACTAATTCTACATAGGATAAATACATAAAACAAATTTTCTAACATAAGCCATAAAAATAGAAATGAAGCAGGAGACTATATTCAAAATAAATTTCTGAAGTTTCTTAAAAGTTATTTTAAAGTGCATTTATCTAAATGGATTAAAGAGAATGCTGAAATGTAGTATTACAAACTTTTCAGAAAATAACAAGGATAGAATCTCATGTAAAAATCTAGTGAATGCAGGGTACCTGAATGGCTCAGTCAGTTAAATGTCTGCCTTTGGCTCAGGTCATGATCCCAGAGTCCTGGGATTGAGGCCAGGGTAGGTTGGGCTCCCAGCTCAGTGGGGAGCCCGCTTCTCCCTCTCCCTCTGCTGCTGTCTGCCCGCACCCCCCCGCCCAGCTTGTGGTCTCTCTTTCTCCCTCCAATAAATAAGTAAAATCTTTAAAAAAGGGAGATCAATCAAGTAGAAAGCAAAACATTAGGGGTAAGGAATATGGTACAAATACAGTATAGATTTAAAACTTAGAGTAAATACTGTGTGTAACTTCTGCCGAAAAATTTGGAGATTGAGTCATGAGATTAAAAAATACAACTGTTTTATAAAATATTATATTCTAAATATAAGGAGAGGCAGAATACCCAAGTAAAGAAGAAAACTGAAAAGTCATAAAAAATCTCAACTTTAAAAAAGCATCAGGCCGAGGATTTTCCAATAATTTTACCAGGTTTTGAAATACATTATTTAAAATGCTTCTAAGCATTAAATAAGTAGAAAGCTTCTATATCATTCTGGGTAATGCAGTAACAAATACTGCACTAACATCAGTTGTTTCACATAGAAAAGTTTACTTGACAATCAAATCTGATGTGGGACTTTCAGGGAGTCCTTCTTAGGTGTCAGATGAGTTGTCAGGGCTGCTCATATTTTGTGCGTGTAGTATTTTAGTTCCTTGCTTCCATGTTCACTGAAACACAGAAGAAGGGAAAACATGATGAACTGGTGGGGATATAATGCCTTTCAAAACTTCTAGCTCATTCCAAGACTAGTACATGTGTAAGTCCAAACTGTATAGGCATTCACATATACAAAATAAAATAAGATGCAATAAACAGGAAGAAAGAAAAATTTAGATCAATCTCCCTTTTTAACAGAGATGCAACTATTTTAAGAAAAATATTGACAGAACAAATTCAGCCCTGTAACAGAATTTATCACAGGAATGGGACAGTTTTTTAGACTCAACTAATTATATATTGAGATAAATAAGATAAGCAGGGTGACACAGATTCAAATGGAGAAAAATGTGTTTCCCTGTATAGTAGAAATCTCATATACACACACACACAACCCTGAATGGAAAAAACTATAAAACTTTAAGACTTTACAGTAAGATGAAATGAGTTCTCAATAAATGGTGAGAAGGTCCATGTTTCTGAATGTGAAGACTTTGTTTTGTAAAATATCCATTTGCCCAATGTATCTATAAAACATTTTCACTTTCCATTAGAATTCTAATGGGTTTTATAATGGGTTTAATAGAAAGTGACAAACTTATTCCAAGCATATCTGGAAGAGTGAATGCACAGAAGAAACAGCAATTTTGGGGGGGAAAATGAGGGGGAACTTTTGATGCTGTAGTTAAAGCCAAAATTATTAAAACACAATGTTGATAGGGCCTGAATAAACATGTAATTTAAGAAGTAGAGTATTAACTCCAGACCATACATGAATTTAAATAAAAAGGATGTATTACAGATCAGTGGAAAAAGCATAGCCTGTGCAGTTTATCTGATGATCCATTTGTTTCACAATGTAGATAAAGCTAGAGTCTCTTTCCTTACCACATAAAAAATAGTTCTAAAGATATTAATAAACGCAATTATGAGAATGATAGAAAAGTACTGATAAAAAAGTACTGATAAAAAAGTACATTTTTAACAAAAAAGACCTTCTCTAAAAAGACAAAAAACTGGGGCGCCTGGGTGGTTCAGTGGGTTAAGCCTCTGCCTTCAGCTCAGGTCATGATCTCAGGGTCCTGGGATTGAGCCCCGCATCAGGCTCTCTGTTTGGCAGGGAGCCTGCTCCCTCCTCTCTCTCTCTCTGCCTGCCTCTCTGCCTACTTGTGATTTCTCTCTGTCAAATAAATAAATAAAATCTTTAAAAAAAAAAAAAAAGACAACTCAAAAGCCATAGAGGAAAGGTTTTACAAATGTGACCATATAGAACTGGTGACAAAAACAAACAACAACAAAAAACCCTGCACACACAAAAACCCAAAACCCACCAAAAACCCCTTTCTAGTGTAAAAAAAAAAAAATCCATAAACAAAAGGCAACTGAAAAATCTAGGCCAAATTTCTGTAAATATTTAGCAAAGGATTAGTAAGCATACTGTATGAGAAACACCTTTAAATTAATGAGAAAGACAACCAGTAGAAAAATTGGAAAAGGTTATGAACAGCAGTTTAGACAATAAGAAATAGAAATGGTCCAAAATAATTATTAAAAGAATCTCAGTGTAATGAGTAATACAGTTGTAGTTTTTAATAGACAAAATGTAATGTGTGAAATTAGCAAGAGCGTGGGAAAATAGGCATTTTCATTCTCCCTTGGTGTTAAGGTTTTCTAATTTATAACATACTGTTGCAATTTTAATTGAGATTTTAATAAAAATATGTTGAGTAAATTATGGAGAGCTTGTATCTTACAATACTGAGCATTTCTACCCAAGTACATGATAATCTCTCTTCAACTTTTTTGTTGTTGTTGTTAAGATTTTATATGTTTATTTCAGAGAGTGAGAACAGGAGTGGGGTGGGGAGTGAGGGATGGCAGAGTGAGGGACAAGCAGACTTCCCACTGAGCAAGGAGCTTGATGCAGGAGGGCATGACCCCTGGACCCTGGGATCATGACCTGAGAACAAAGCAGACTCCTTACCGACTGAGCCACCCAAGCACTCCTCTTTCTTCAATTTTTCCTCCCATTGATTTTTATAGTAGTTTACCTATGGGACAAGCACATTTCTTAAATATATTACTGTATGATACCCTCTAGTTCCATCCACGTCATCGCAAATGGCAAGATTTCATTTCTTTTGATGGCTGCATAGTATTCCATTGTGTATATATACCACTTATCCATTCATCTATTGATGGACTAGAGGGTATCATGCTTAGTGAAATAAATCAAGCGGAGAAGGACAACTATCATATGATCTCCCTGATATAAGGAAGTGGAGATGCAACATGGCGGGTTAAGGAGGTAGGAGAAGAATAAATGAAACAAGATGGGATTGGGAGGGAGTGACTCCCTCCCAAGTCCTCATTAAGTGACTCTTAATCTCACAAAACAAACTGAGGGTTGCTGTGGGGAGGGGGGTTGGGAGAAGGGGGGTGGGGTTATGGACGTTGGAGAGGGTGTGTGCTGTGGTGAGTGCTGTGAAGTGTGTAGACCTGGCGATTCACAGACCTGTACCCCTGGGGATAAAAATATATTATATGTTTATAAAAAGTAAAAATTTTTTTAATAAGTCAATCAAAAAATATATTACTGTATGTTTATTGCTATCATAAAGGATTCTTTTTCATGTATTCTAAATAAATTCTTTGCATATTTGATGTTATTGGTTTTTATATATTAATTTTGTAATTGCTTTACTATTTTCCTTTTCTTTTCAATATTGTTGATTCTCTCCATTTTCTATATATACAGTTCTACCACTGTTAAATGATAATAATTCTTCCTCTTTTTTTTTCCCCAATCCTTTTTTTATCTCAATTCCTTTGCTGAATTTAATTGGCTAGGACCTTGCAACCAGTTTAAATAACGCTTATGCTAGGGAGCATTCTTGCCTTGGCTTTAACTTTTTATTCTACACATTGCTTGAGTCAGTAGAAAAGCTGTGCATTGCTTTTACATTTAAAAAATTAAAAGGTTAAAAATCTTTTCTTATGTGTGTGTTCAAAAGTATATCTTTGAGCTAAGCTTAACAAGTTGTAGCTTCAAGCAGTCCAACCAAACATTGCAATACTGACTACATATCATAAATATATTAGCATTCTGAAAATCATGCCAGGCTCTGCCTTTTTTGGTTTGTTTGCCCCCCAAATCCTGGTACTAGCAATGGGCATTGTGGTAGAGATTTTTAATAAGTGATCATCCCTGGGGCAGCAGATGTAATTAACACAGAAAGTATATTGTTGATATACAGACATACAGAATGTAAGTTTTGCAAGAAGTGAGAGTTACTGCCGTGGGTAAGAGCTGATTAAAGATGGGAGGTTAAGTGGATGGCCATTAGCAAAAGTTGAATAAAAGGGTACTAAAATAGAGAGCACTTGACTCCGGGGTTCATGTGTTCTATAAGATAGATACCCAGGTTTGTTTTGACATTTTGGTTGCTAAAACCAGAACCATTACCAAATCTGCATCCTACAGAGAAAGTAGATCTAAAGAGTGTAATCCCATCATAAAAAATATTCTAACATCCTAGATTGGAAAGTTGATCTGGTTTATTACTTTGATTGTGAGACATTTTAGTTTAGACATTTTGGTTTAAAAACTATTTCACTTTAAGTAAAGAGATCATATTGCTGTTATACTTAGTTCATTCCCAGTGACACAGAGCATTCTAAAATACTCAAGTGCTTTTTATCCATCTTCTTTTCTATCACCTGACTACTATATTTTGCCCTGCAATACAAGGGACAACATAGGGGGAAAAAATAAGGGTCAAGTTTGGAACAGGGGGTATTTTAGAGAGGGTGAATTTCTTTCTATTGCTTAGAAATATTCAGTCTTCACAGAATTGTATAATTACTTAACAGTAGTGAGCTATAATGTTAAGATTATATTTTGTTTATATATATGTTATGTAATTACATATAATTATATGTTTATATTATGTTTATATTTTGTTTGTATGTTATGTTTATATATGGTATGCATTATGTATGTATTACATATTATGTTTATATTTTGCTTGTATATAATATATAATATTATGTTTATATATTATATTATGTTTATATATATTATATAGTGTTAAATCATTTTTGTTAAACAATAGACTCCTATTTTTGAAAAATTATTTTTAAGAATTGAGTGATGTTTTTGATTTTGTTCTTTAGGATTAAGTCACAAACCAGTCTTAGGATAGACTTCAAAAAGTCTGCTGATAATATTCTTCCATAAACAGATTATTATGTCTCTGATGTGTTCCTGAACTATAGATGTGTATGAAATAATCAGTAATAATTGGAATGTATAAGTCTTTATCCATTTTTGTTAGCAACAAATTTATCTCTTCAAATATCTATTAATTGTTCAAAACTGTGTTTTGAATACAAAACTGTGTCACTGTTTATTACCTAGGTCTTGCATTCAACACTTTTCTTCATACCCCAAATCTAGGGCTTTGGGGAAGAATTAAGAATAAAGGAATAGAGGAATGCCATCAGAATTTTTCCCTGTGAAGTCTTCACTGTGAATTCCTTATGTGTTGATGAAGAAGTCCTGTCCATCATCACCTGGAATACACTAAGTCCTTTAGCACTACTCAGGATCCTGATAGTGCTCTCTGTTGAGTCCTCTTCTTTTTGAGCTGCCTCAGCAGCTCTGCAAGTGTTGGCCATCGAGCTACTTTCTCCTGATCTTCTCTGCTATTCATCAGGCAAAGCTAACACTGCAGGATGATTGTTGTGCTGGTGCTGACTTCTTTGGAGACCGTGGTGCACCGAAGCCACCTCACTTTCCAATGTAGAAGTCAGAATAATGCTCCTTTTCCTTCTACTCTCCTTTTCCTCCCACTTTCATTTAAACTCTGTTACTCATTCCGAGCAGAGCTCTTTTTTTCCTGTATTAATTTCCCACTGCTGTTGTAACAAACCTTGTACCTTTTAACAACACAAATTCATTATCTTACAGTTTTGTAGACTAGAAGTTGGAAGCCAGGTCTTACTGTGCTTAAACCAAGGTGTTGTTCAGATCATGCTGCTGTGTCAAGACTCTAGGGTGAACTCTGTTTCCTTGCATTTTGTGGCATCCAGAGGTCACCCACATTCCTTGACATATGACTCCTCTCTGTCTCCAAAGCCTGCAACAATGCATCTCTGACCATTCCATAGTCACATCTCCCTCCAACCACACAAAGAAATATTCTTTACTTTTAAGGACCCATTTAACTAGATTTGGCCCACCTGTATTATCCAGAATACCCTTCCCATCTCATGGCCCATAATCTTAACCATATCTGTAAAGTCTCTTTTGCTATATTCACAGATTCCAAGGACTAAGATGTGGACATCTTTGGGGTCCATTTTTTTGCCAACCTCATTCTCCAGTAGCCATAGAGAGTTTTTGGTATAAAAATCTCCTTTCATTATGTTTTTGAAGTTTTCCCTGGCATTTGTAGAATTCAAGCATTAATCCATTCGTGATACTTGAGGATATAATCTGTGAGACAGATATACTCTGCTCTCTTAATTCTCCTTGAAATATAGTTCTGGGCATGGCCTGTTTGCCATAAGATCCAGTTCCTGCCCTATGTTATTTTCTGTCTTGTCTATATTTACTGTATTCTGCCTCTTTTATGTTTTCAGGCTTTTAGATTTGTTTTCATTTGTGGGAGGTGCTGGTGGAATAGTAGAGAGTTGAAGCAACTAGAAGCCAGGATGTCTATCCTATTCTTCTGCCTTAGGCAGCAGTTTCTGGAAATGGCTGTGTCTTCAGGGTAGCAGTTCCTGCTAATAGCTCTCCCTTTGTAGACCTAGCTCCTACTAGGCATACCCTGCCATAGTTCTAGCTCTCTTGTCCTAAGCTTTGAATTTCCCTAGGCAGTAACCTCCCTACTGCATTGCTCCAGGCCTAGAGGTGAGGGTAGCTTTCTGTTTTTTCTCATCATTTCTTCATCATGCCCTGCTTGGCTTCTCATCTCCATCACCTATGTGTAATCCCTTCCCTATATTAAGTTCCCTGTGTTTAAAACACCAAGAGTGTTTTCTATTTCCTCACTGACCTCTGAGTGATACATAAACAAAATATGTCCTCCTGTGTGAATATTCAGTCCAAACCCTCACACAACCAGCTTACCAGGTGTGCTCAGGTAGTCTAAATCCTGGGGTGGACTGTAGCTGCACCTCAGTCTCAATCTCTGCTATGTGTAAACACAGGAAGAGATTGAAAAGTTCTCAATGCTTCATAAATTTAGTGGAACCTCTTATTTGCATTAGTTGAGTATTAACTGATAGACTCTCAAATGAATATGTTCTGAAAAAGATAAACTTTGGTTTAAACTTTACTACCGTATAATTTAGTGGTAAAACAAAACAAAAGCAAAACAAAGTATTATCAGTTGGAGCTAGAGTTTGTCCATATAGGAGCTGGGACTTCTGAAGGCAGGTGGCCTGGGAGATGTTCCTTGTGTCAGAGTACTAAAGAACTTTCCTGGGAATAAGAATGCCTTCTACTGTAATGGAAGGTACTTGCTGAACTTTAAGTTCAATTCCAATTTGAAGTTATGGACTGAATTTTATCCCCTCAAAATTCATATGTTGAAGCCCTAAGCCTCAATACCTCAACATGTGACTGTAGTAGGAGACATGGTCTTGAAAGAGGTGATTAAGTTAAAATGAGGCTGTTCTTATAAGTCTGTTCAAATCTGACTGCTGTTCTTATAAGAGGAAATTTGGACACACAAAGAGACACCATCGTTGTGTGCACATAGCAGAAAGGTTGCATAAGACTACAGGGAGAAGGTGGGTTGTCTGCAAGCTAAGGAGGGAGGCCACAGAAGAATCCAAAACCGCTAATACCTTGATATTAGACCTCTAGCCTCTAGAAATGTGAGAAAATATATTTCTGCCTAAGCTGCCCTGTTTGTGGTATTTTATTACAACAACCTTAGCAAACCAATACACTTGCATTTTGTGATGTAAATCTCTCCCATTGCCACAAATGTAGACTGTTATATGCATTAAAATCTGGGACACCTAGGTGGCTCAGTGGGTTAAGCCTCTGCCTTTGGCTCAGGTCATGATTCCAGAGTCCTGGGATAGAGTCCTGCATTGGGCTCTCTGCTCAGCAAGGATTCTGCTTCCCCTTCTCTCTCTCTCTGCCTGCCTCACTGCCTGCTTGTGATCTCACTCTGTCAAATAAATAAATAAAATTCTTTAAAATATTATGTGAGGCATATTTCTTTTTTGGTGGGCAAGAAGAGATAGATGGTATCACAGAAGAACTGAGGAAAGACCTATGTTCTTTGCCTAGATTTTGAGTTCCAGAGAGAGCTGAAAAGAGGTATTACAATGGAGAGTTCATAAGAGCAATGCTGTGAGGACACTGATGACCAGGGAGAGTTTGAGTGTCCTGCTTTGACTTCAACACCCTCACTCCCACATGCACCTCACTTCAAACTTGTGAGAAATCCTGGAGTTCAGGGTGGGACAGTAAGATTTTCTCACAGAAAACTAATGAACATAAAAGGTGCTAACTAAATAATTGACATGAAAATTTGGTTTGGATGCTTCAGTTAATGAATTTAAGGAAATAAGAACTTAAAAATCAAAGCCATTTTTAATCTAAAGTACAGATTCCATTGTGATTTTTTTCCCCTTTAAGTATTAGTGTCCATATCTGTAAAGATAATTTCACCCCTTTGCACCTGGACTACTCTGTCATTTCATATTATGTTATGGAGGAGAAAAATGGGCTCAGCGAGTTGGAAACTTGCCCTGTAGTTTATAGTATTTTAAGGAAATAATCCAGTAGTGCTTCTAATATTTTGCTTAAATACCAATGTCTGCTACTATCCTCTGAGAGATGCCAACATTACATACATTTGTCAACAATACTTCCTTGCACGCCATTAAGCTCAATTCATCATTTGCTTTCTTTTCTTTTTTTTTTTTTTTTAAAGATTTTATTTATTATTTATTTACTTGACAGACAGAGATCACAAGTAGGAAGAGGCAGGCAGAGAGAGAGGAGGAAGGAGGCTCCCTGCTGAGCAGAGAGCCCAATGCGGGGCTCCATCCCAGGACCCTGGGATCATTACCTGAGCCAAAGGCAGAGGCTTTAACCCACTGAGCCACCCAGGTGCCTCATAGCACATGCTTTCTTGATGCTTACTCTTTGCTACATCCAAATCTAAGAGGAATAGAAAAAACTCTAAGATGTGGTCATCTTCAGTAAGCTGATATTCGAAGTAAGGAGATGAATCCATAAATGTAGGAAATTTTTAGGTACTTGTGCAAGGAAAGATGTGATAATCAATTGGATAGTGAATAATAATGGAGTTGATTACTGTACTGTCAGAAATTACAACTTGACACTATTAAGGCACTCTTGCAGCAGAAACAACTGTATTTGCAGGAAGAAGTTAGGCAATTCTATTAAATTAACCACTCAGTTATTGGTTTGAATTTTGCCTAAGTGCTGAGCCAATTAAATATAACCCTCAAAGTTTGACCTGTATTGGATTTTGATCAATACTTAGGAATTTGTCCTTGCTCTCCTGTAAGTGACCTGCTGTGGCCTCCAGATTTTTGGCTTATGTCTTTTGTTACCCACCTGGCAAAGGTATAGAAGATAATACGATTCATAGTGAGAGCAATAGCTGCTATGTGCTTAGCACATGTTATGTGCCTTGTACTCTCTATGTGATTTATATTATGGTTATCGTGACAAGCAAATATTATTTGTATTTTACAAATGAGGAAAAATCGTCATCTTAAACGTGGGGGTCAAGGTGTTAAGCAAATTTTTCTAGGACACAGGGTAAAGCGAATCTGAAATAGGATTCATACTTAACTGTGTTGAGTTTTAAAGCCTGCAGACTTGGCACTGTATCTGGTGGAACTTGAAAGATGGAGACATTACTGTTGTCTGAGGGTGACTAAAAAGATTTCATGAAAGAAGTGTCATTGCTGTCAGCCTTTGAATGAAGAGTAGCGTTTTGACAGGTGAGGTGGATGGGATTGCAGGTGGAGGGAATATAATAGGCAACTAACTATATGATGTTAAGAGTATATGGGAGAAACGATGTGCACTTCAGTCATTCTGGGGACAGTAGAGTGAGGTCAGCTAGCTTTGTGTAGATGTGTGGTAGAGATTCTTTGCAGTCCTCTTGCTTTTTTAATTTTGCGAACGATGGGAAGTTGTTGAAAGTTTTGAGCAATGAATCACACGGCAGTATGAGGATTACTTTCTAAATTTTGTTTGAGGAAGTTAATTGGAGATTTTGCTTTCCTGGCATTAATTAGAGAGATCTTAAAAAATAATTGGAAACATTGTTTGGAAACATTGAAAGCAAACTCCTATTGAAGATTAGCTGGGGTATTTGGAGGGTTTCGGTTCAAGAGGGAAACACCTTGGAGTCACTGAAGTAGTCTCCCTCAAAGAAGATGAAAGCACCTTGAAGCTTCTGAGATGGACCTCAAGTGCACAGTTGTAGATCTGGAAATGGGCATAATTTGTACTTTGGTTTAGAGTGCCCAAATGCAGAAGTAGCTGGGTAATAAGCAAGAGAAGGAAGTTAAGGTTTCAGGTCTACATGGTGGCAGCTGCTAAGCTCACACTAATCTCATGATCTGAGATAAGGGTATGACCTGGGAGGTAGGCAAGCATAAAAATGTTTGTTGAATGGTCAAAGCACGTAGCTCTGCTAGTTCTCTTTGCTCACAGTTGTGTCCTTGGGTGATAGCTGGAACTGTCTTCAAAAGCAGCCTGCTGAGTAAGCTGCTGTGTCTGTTGTTAGCTCTCACTTGATGGCCTCCGACATTTTCCTTTCTCCCCACTTACTGCTAGAGGTTGCCCCAGCAAGCAGGAATGGCTGTTAAGCTGAAATATTATCATTGCACTCTAGTGTTTAGAGAGTTTTCCATTAAGTTGCCCTTCACTACTGCTATGACTCTGTAGTGTTCTTATAACCAAGTCCTTTGAGAATCCCCTTTGGAACTACGTTTTCATAGTATAAGGGGAAATGTGTAAGTCTAGTAACAATAAGCCATTTATTCTTAAAAAAATGCCAACCAATTGGGGATGGTTTTATGCAACTTTTATTTTCTACTGGTAGAGGAATATTTCTGCTCTTAATTCCTTCTGCTCTTGAGCATAAATAAAATTGGCATTTATTATCTGGTTGAAAGAATTGTTAGGTAAGCAACTAAAGGTTCATGAGTGGAGGTCAGAAGGTGAAAGAGGGGTAGAGATAGATTGGATCCTCATCAAAGTGCCACGTAAAAGTTGATAGGTTTGCAGGACACATAGATTATAATGTGCACTGCACAACTGGCCAACGTACGCAGGAGCTGTGTGCCAAAAGAGGGATAGTTCCATTCATGACCACTTAGTGAGGAAGAGAGTATTGAGAAAGCACTCTGGGAAATGCTCAAATTTTAGGGGATGAAAGGGAAAGGAAGGTAAACCAGCAAAGGAAAGAGGGAGAAGTCAGAGAGGCACAGCTGGTCCTGACGAGTACAGTAATCATGGCCCATGTCTCCTCTCCGTGATGTCCAAAACTGTCTTCATGTCCTAACGTATCTTCCCAGTGTAAAGTCAGTCCCTCTGTCTCTTTCTCTGTGTGTCTCTCTCACACATACATATCGGTATTTGCCACTCTTGTTAGTTTCATTGTCATTTCAAACCAGTTTATCAAAACTAATGATCTTTGACAAGTCACTGTTTATTCACAGAAGTGGTTGTTCCCACTTAAATTAAACTTAGGAAACTTTGTTCTCTTTCCTGTTTTGTGTAGAACACTGGTTTTTAAAGTCTGATCCTCCCCTGAGGAAGTACATTTAGCCTTTGAAATTTGTAAAGAGCATAATTTTGTTGTCCTTCAATAGCCATATCAATGTCCATTATTCTCTATTAAAAAAAGATATAGATGTTTAAAACAGTTATCTTTATTTTAAAGTTTAAAACCATCCTATCAACAACTAGGCATAATTTGGTACCCTGAATCTGAGATCTCTGGTCCAAACGTTGTATTTCAAAAACCATGTCCTTTGGGACATTTTCTTTCCAAAAGAATAGAATAATTAGTTCCTAAGAAATGACACAGCCACACATTGTCAATGTAATTAAGTGTGCTGCTGCCAAACTCAGACAAGCCTATATTTCTGTCATTTTGTCTGATGCCGGAGCCAGCATGTTTTTTGCTTATTTTATAATCACCACTGAGAGAAGCTCAAAGAAGCTTCTTGAATCCCAGGAAAACAGTAAAATAAAATTGCCTACCATCCTGGCAATGCCCCCAATATTAAAACATAGTCATTTAGTCCACCCCTATCACTTGTCTTTTACATCAGTATACCAATTACATAGGAATTATTATGTTTTCTAAAACCATCAGAAGATAGACTTTTTTTTGTGGCTTTGTTCTGTAATCAATGGCAATGTATAATAATAAGGATCTTTAGTGGTGAAAACCAGATTTGATCAGCCTCTCCAGTTTTTAAGCCAAGCCCCAAGCAAATGGTGCATAGATTTGTCTCATTTATCCTTGACTTCTCTCCATCCACCTTTAGCCACCTTTGTTATACAATGGCATAGCTATTATTTTTGGCTGTATGTGGCAGTGTTTTCCTCATTATCTTTTTCTTGGTATCAGACTTTATGGTGCGTAGTCAGGGTGAGGGTGTGAACAAGCACAGTGACTACTCGGTGATGGGAACTTGGCCCAAGTATGTAGGGTTTCCAGATAAGACGCAGGATTCCCACTTAAATTTGAATTTCAGATGACCAGTGAATAAGAGGTCTAAGTTACGGTATTTTTCCACCTCTGTAGAAATCTCGTCAAATATTGAATGGGATGTGTTTGTACTGATGTATACTTATAGTAAAGTAATATTTACTGTTTATCTGAAATGCAGCTTTAACTGCATGTCCTGTATTTTGGTTTGCTAAATCTGGCAAGTCTAGAAGGAGTTCCAGAGCTCTCTCTTGCTTGTTTTTTGTCTTTTTGATTTTTTTTTTTAAATGAACTCTAAAATAATTTGTTGTGAAGGTATGAGGGAAGATTAAATACAAACCCAGCTGATAGACACTTTTCTTGATAAGTAAGAGGAAGGAGTCTTTGACAGAAAGTAAGCCAAGTAGAGAGAAGAAGATATTTGAGCAGCAGAAGAGATAATGACCTCTGAGTTCCAGCCCCCTTCTGTTGGCCCTGGTTCTTCACCTCTTCCTTTTGTGCCATACACTATCTTCGTAGCATCCTATACTATACACTAAACTACCCTCGCATCTAGGTATGTGAGCCAAAAAATTGCTTTTTCTTGCATGAGCAGTTATGATTTGGGTGTTTTCACTTTTAGTATCTGTGTTTCTCACACTGCTTTGGAGTGTGTGGCCCTGCTGTACTGCCCCTGGCCTCCTTAGCTTTTCCCAGGTAATGTGCATTTGCAGCTGCTCTCATGTGTGCTGGTGGACAGTTGATCTTTTGTTAGCACCACAAAGGCCTTCTTGAAGGGGGTTTTCATGGATAAGATGAGAAGTTGGAACACACTTTTATCTACTGCATGGAGAAACAATGGTGCCTGTAATGAATATGTTCTTTATTCTGGAAAAGAGTGGAGTCCAAATTTACCAAAGTATGAACACTGGAAGACAAAAGTGTGTGGGGATATAAGAAACAGAAAAGTAGGCACTTCGCTTCATGAATACATCAAGTAATTTTAAAAATCAAAGATAAACTAAACTTGTCAGTAGGAGTTCTCCAGGCAACAAAGAAGTCTTCTTAAAAGAAGGCTTTAAAAAGGGAAAGTAAAACATGAAAATGAATGAGAAAACTGCAAGCAAACAAAGAATACCTTCTTCTAGGTTTTGAGCACGTTTTGATTAACTGTCAAGCTAAGTCTCCCCTGAGTATGTGGGTATCCACTGTAAGGGTCTCTCTGACATATGGGCTTTCCCACTTGTGTAGAAATCATGTCAGTTAGTTTCAGTTTCACAGGACATTAGTCAGAAACATGTGAAAGCCGTGTTCTAATCTGGCTATAGGTTCCCCATAGGACTCACATTAAAATCTTTACCATCCCCTTCTGGAGGAAATTGGACGTACAACAGGATGAATTACCAGGCTAGGCTAAGGCCAAATATTAAGAACCCTAACATTTAACACCGTGAACCCATTAGGCAGGTTCAGAGTCTTTGGCAAAAGCACAGATCAATAGCTGAGTCTCAGGTAAGACTGGACAGATTCAAGAAATTGACCCTATGAACCAGAGACTTCCACTGTATAAAATAAATAACTGCCCTTGAGAGCTAAGGTTGAGAGCAGAACTCACTGTTGGGGTTCTGACAAAGAGAATAAGAATAAGGTGACTGGGGTGCTTGGATGGCTCCGTTGATAGATCTTGCAGGTGTGAGTTCGAGCTCCACATGGGGTGTAGAGATTACTTAAAAAAATGATTCCTTAAAAAAAAAAAAAAAGAAGGTGATTGAAACCAGATTGATGTCTACAGTTTTCCCTGGGCAGAATCTAACATGAACCTATTTCTTTTGTTTGCATAAAAACAAAAGATGCATATTCCCTGTGATGCATAAAATTATTGCAGTCAAGAGGAAGGCAGTTAGAGGGCATGTGGGGTAAAGTAGGGAGCAGGGAAGGAAACAGAGGTGAGGGTAGATATATCTGCTGAATGCTTTCCAGGAGGGTTCGAGATCACTATAAATAATAATACATAGCCTGCATTACTTTTTCTGTAGAAATAATTTAAATACCTACAAAATATTCTGTATCCAAAGTATTCACAAGATTCTTCACAAGAATATGAGAAATAAAGTGCCTGTGGTAGAATTGGTCCACAGGAGATTGGTGACATGTTCAAAATTACTTGAATAACAAATAGCATAGCCTAGATTCCAACCCACAGTATCCTAAGTGATTGTTTATAGGATTCTTTTCATTTTTGTGTCCACTTAATTTTGGTATCCCATTCATTTAGGAACATATGATGTGGCCTTCTGTTTACTGCTATATATCTGGTCTCCTCTTTAAAATAAAGAGCAGCACAGATATAGGAAGTGGGAGTGTCCAGAATGCAAGAATCAAACTAGACCGCAAGAGAGGCAGTTGTACAGGTGGTTGAAGAACACACCAGGACTTTAGAAATGGCTGTTTATTTATCTATAAGTTATTTATTTATATTTTTTAGAGAGAGATGGGGGACAGGCAGAAGAAGAGGCAGAGAGAGAATCTTATGCTGCATGTAGAACCTGATGCAGGGCTCAATCTTGATCTCAGAACCCTGAGATTATGACCTGACCCAAAAATCAAGAGTCAAATGCTAACCGACTAAGCCACCCAGGCACCCTAGAAATGGCATTTTATTTTATTTTATTTTTTTAAAGATTTTATTTATTTATTTCACAGAGAGAGAGAACACAAGTAGCAGAGAGACAGGCAGAGAGAGAGAGGGAGAAGCAGGCTCCCTGCTGAGCAGAAAGCTCGATGCAGGGCTCCATCCTAGGACCCTGAGATCATGATCTGAGCTGAAGGTAGAGGCTTAACCCACTGAGCCACCCAGGTGCCCCTAGAAATGGCATTTTAGATGTCACTTAAACTAAAGTATGAGAACTAAGAAAACATAGAAAGCCATGAAAATATGGACACTGTTAGTAACAGTTAAGGTAAAGGGAATGTTCTTGGTAATGACTATGAACTATATCTGATCAGAGAGAAAAATAAGAGATGCGGTTGTCTGTGAGCTCCATAGATGCGCCTGTTAATGTGGAAGGCAATCATAAATAAGATGACCCTTCTTGATTGCCATCATTTTAGCTCTGTAACATAATGTGTCCTCACATATGCCAAGACAATTAATGGTTAAAATTTTGAAAATGTGAAGATTATAGCTCATAAAAGTGATCACTCATGTTGGGGTGTATGTACCTCTGATAACAAAAAAAGGAACACATTTGTTAGAAATTAGTTTCAGTTGAGATTGTTTAAAAGGAACTCTGTAGGGTGGCACGGCCTTATATAAAAGGAGACTACTGCTTTAGCTTATGGCTTTCGTGATATGTTTTCCTGGGGAATGTTGCCAGTGATTGGGCCCATGAGATGTTTGTAGAAGTTTCTTGGCAGTCTTCTTCCTCCTCTCTTTGTCCAGCTTTGAAGCTAAAAACAGTTGCATTAGAATGATAAGGGAAAAGCCAAAAGAATTTTTGACTTAATCTTGACATGGCTGATCTACTGACCTAATAAGCAATGTCTTACTTTCCGTTTTTTATAATTTATTGTCTAAATTGCTCCTAGTTAGGTATTTTATTACTTGCAGCTCACAGCATTTCTAACTGAATCCTGAATTCCTTTCTTGTTTTCTTTTAGTTTTCTAGTGGTCTCTTTGTTGTGGAGATTTTTTTAGTTTTTTGTTTTTTTTTTTTTAGCTGTCTGGTGTTTGAAACCTCTTCCTATATGAGATGAGTCTTTGTGGGAGACAGACAACTTTAAGCTACAGAAATTTAAAATGCCAGATACCCACCTTTACCCTCATTTGAAGCTAGGGCTTAGGCAAATAAGGCTCGCTCAGCTGGAAGTACCTCCTCTAGGTTTTCAGGGTGGACCTAGGGACACAGGGAGACATGAAAAAGGGATCATTTTCTGATAAGGGAAGTGGTTGTAGTAAAATTGTACTCCTGGTCAATTGTGGCTACAGTAGCTAGGGCATTCAGTTTTCTCACCCTTGCGCAGGCAAAAGTTTCCTTGCCAGCCTAGATCCACAGCTTAATTTGTTGCATTGTTTTAAGATGCATGGTTTTGAGCAGGATAGTCAAGCTCTTCTGGTGATTCCAATAGATTTTTTAATAATTCTTTTTTGCCTCTCCTATTTAATCAGTTATGGCTGGTTTCTCTTGCTTGCAACTAAAATCCCTTTTCTTCTGTCTCCTCAGCCAAAAGAGTAGAGGTCAGAGAAGAGACAGCCTAGCTACTAGAAACACTTCACCTTTTCTGCTTGAATACAACAGTCACCTTCTACAAATGAATTAACACATTAAATTAGATGACAGGAGAAAGGGAAGAGGAAGAAGCCCACACACATTTTTTGAATTAAAAATCATGAAATTTGTTACTTTAAGAGTTTGTATTGAATCTACAGATAATGTTTCTGGGATAACTTTTAAGATGTTAATTTATATGTTTTTTCTGTTTTTCTGATTGTGTCTTCATTCAAATAGGTAGCCAGGCTCTGTGCTTCTTTGTTTTTCTGAAGGAAAAATTGGGTATGAAAAAAATGGAAGTTTCAGTTCCACCCAGATTTTCATTTTCTAACAACCTAGGCCTTTTGATAAGGTTATGCTAGATGCCCTTAAAGGAGAGGAAAGAATGAGTCATGAGAGAGATGAAAGAGAAGGGATTAATGTTCATGCTGAAGAGTTGCCTTTGAGAGGTTTGAAAGGAGGGAAATCATTGTAAGATACCTCAGAGGTCATGTACCCCTGGGGCCAATAATACATTATATGTTAATTTTTTAAAAAAAAAAAAGATACCTCAGAGGTCAGAGTAGGGACCCTGCTCACTATCAGTGCTGTGATGGGGAAGTAGGACCTCAGGGAGGAATGTGTGTAGATCCCAGACTTGCTGAGAATTCTACATCTCCATTGTGGTGCACACAAGCTATAAGCAAGAAGAAGGCTGGACCCAGAGGGACCATGTGGAATATTCCTAGGTGGTAACCACTGGGTAGATGGACAATGACCAGAGAGGTCACCCTCTGTCACTGTGCTACCTAACACCCTCATATGTCATTATTACCTTAATAATGGTGCGGGGAGGTCACCAGGAATTATCAAAATTGTATTTAGATTATCTTGGCAAGGCATGAGCAAGAAATCATTTAGTACATTTATATAAAATAAAGAAATCTACTGTTGGTTTGTTATATAAAATAAAGAAATGTGTTAGTTTGCTGGGCTGCCATACAAAGGACCATGGCCTGGGTGGTTTAGACAACAAAAATTTATTTCTTCACAGTTCTGGAGGCTGGAAGTCTGAGATCAATGTGTCAGCACAGTTGTTTTTTTCCTGAGGCTTCTTGTGTTTTAGATGACTGTCTTCTCCCTGTGACTTCACGTGATAGTCCTTGAGTGTGTGTCTGTGCCTTAATCTCCTTTTGTTACAAGAACACTAGTCATGGGTTAGGGTCCATACTTATGACTTTATTTGCCAAATTACCTTTTTTAAAGACCCTATCTCTAAATATAATCACATCTTGAGGTGCCAGGGGTAGGACTTAAACTTAAGAATTTTGGCAAGATACAGTTTAGTCCATAACTATCTTTTGCCCAACTAATAGATACTATGGGAAATAGATTTCCTTTAAATGATAATGTTACTAACGGTGATATTACTGACAGTGATACTGTTATTAGTTCTAAATAATAACAGCAAATATTTCCCAGTTCATATAAGGGATTAGGTATTTTCTAAAAACATTTTATGTGATAACTCAGTTAATCCCTACAGTAGACTAAGATAAGAGATACTGTCATTATTCCCATTTTATTAATGAGGAAGCTGCAGCATAAAACATTTCTGTAAGTATTTATAAGCATTATGTTATGCTGCTTCTCAATAATAAAAATATAGTAATTATTAAGCATGGAAATCATGGCATAATTTATCCTTCAGTTGGGCAAAGGCAAGGATTTTTGGTTACAGGGTTCATCCCCATTTTGCCTTGGTTCATGAAGGCTCTTTCCTATCTTTTAACATGGGTAGCAATCAGAAATTCCAGAATTGGCTGTCAAGGAACCAGAGGTGAGGTAAAACCCTAGGAATTACCTCCATTTTAATTCTAGAAATAGATATGTATCTCTCTGCTATCAAGGTTATAGATAGAATAGGAATGAAATGCCATGAGTCTGTAGCATTTGTTTTTATTTAATAGGTGTAGATCTGGTTTTGTAATAAAAATGCCCCCTGACTCAGATCAGTAAGCATGTGATATTTCTTTTGAAGTCTTTTGAAGTCTTATTCCTTGGCTTTAGTATCCATCCTCCTTGCTCAGTTGGCTTGATTTGTTTTTGTACACTTTAAGTGTTGGGCTACTTTGCTGGGATCATGTGAATCAGAGTCTACAATAGATTGATTTAGTATTCATTTTCTTTCTCTAGTCACTATGGGAAAAAGCTCTATCCTACTCCTTTTTTTTTTTTTTTTTTTTTGACACAGAGAGAGAGAGATCACAAGTAGGCAGAGAGGCAGGCAGAGAAGGCCAGGGGGATGGGGGCGGGAAGCAGGCCCCCTGCTAAGCAGAGAGCTCTTCTCGGGCTTGATCCCAGGACCCTGAAGGTCATGACCTGAGCTGAAGGCAGAGGCTTAACCCTCTGAGACACCCAGGTGCCCCTCCATCCTACTCTTTGGCCCCTGTGGAGGAAGGACTGGACTGTATCAGTTTATTTTAGAGCTTGGGACAAACCAAAGAACTGAACATAATAGTAAGTCATTTTGATCAGAGACCTAACCAAGGATTAGCGCTCATCAAAGTACAGAGTGGAAAGGCAATCAAATCTTTCTTAATAGCATTTATTGTTATGTGAAAAGGTATTGTTATGTGTAAGGTATAAATAATAGACAAACAGTGTTTATTTTTTAAATTATTATTATTTTATTATTCTACTTCTTTGGTATAATACAAAGGTGGTAAGTTAAGAGTCACTGAAGCCAAATATAAAACTAAGACCAAAAAAGAGAATTAAGTCTTTGAAATAAACATACAAAAACATTTAACAAAAAGGGTTAGACCAATTCAACTTAATCTTGGCTACATGGTACCTTTGCTAGGAGGCTTCTAAGTAATAATGTCTGGCTCTACCAAGATCAATTAAATCTATAGTTCTGGAGGTGAGACCAAAGTATTAGTGGTTTTTGAAAGCTTTTCAGGTGATTTAACACAAATTTAGGATCGAGATCCCATGAGTTATATAGGAAGAGAGATCAGGATTACTCAACTCCCTGCAGTAAAAATAAAATGCATGAATAACAGTGGATTAAATAAGACAGAAGTTTATTTCTCTCATTTAAAAATATTCTGTTGGTAGGCAATCCAGGGCTAGTATGGTGGCTCTATGGTATTATTAGATACCTTGAATCATATCATCTCTTTTTCAGGACATGAATCTCATTCACAATGTCACCTAATAGTAAGATTCATTATTCACCTAGTATTTATTGGGTACCTACCCTGTGGCAGGAACTGTTCTAGGATCTCCTGGTATTTTATGAGACTGACGCGCTACCTACTGCGCTAACGAGGCACCTGGATCTCCTGGTATTTTAGATGGAGTGGCTACAAAATATCTGGCAGAGATGATGATATTTGAGTAAAATCCCAAAGAATATCAAGGGGTAAAGCCATTGCAGATACCTGAAGAAAAAGTGTTTGAAGCAAAGGAAAGAAGGAACAAAATCCCTAAGGTAGGAATGGGCCTCATGTATTTGGGAGAAAGCAAACAGGTAATATGGGTAGAGCTGAATGAGTGCAGGGTTAGATAGGGTTAGATGGGATATGAGAGAGATACTGAGTAGGTGTTATAGGCCACTATGGCTACTATGTTATAGGCTACATAGGCTACTATGAAAACTTCCAGTTTAGCCTGAGGGTAGGGGATGAGAGACATTAAACAGAGAATTGACATGATATAATTTATATTTTAGTTTCATCAGAATTACTTCTCACTTCTGTGTTAGAGAAGAGATCTGCTAATTGACCAGGTGGGAACAGGAGAGTAGTCAGAGAGCTACTGCACTTATCATTGTGAGAGGGAATGTGGCTTGGACTAGGATGGCAGCTGTGGATTGGATAAGGAGTAGACTGATTTCAGGTTTAGTTTGGAAATAGAGCCAACATCATTTGTTAAGATAATGAGGATGGAATGGGAACAAAAAAGAGGAGTCAGGATGGCACCAGAGGTTTTGGACTGATGAACTGAAAAGTGGAGTTGCTATTTACTGAGATGGGGAAGACCAAAAAAAGAGGAAGGTTGGGCTCAAAATGAAGAGTTTAGTTTGGACATATGAAATTAAGATACCCATTAGAGGGGCATCTGGGTGGCTCAGTGGGTTAAGCCTCTGCCATCGGCTTAGCTCATGATTCTGGGGTCCTGGGATCGAGCCCCGCATCAGGCTCTCAGTTCAGCAGGGAGCCTGCTTTCCCCCCTCTCTCTCTGCCTGCCTCTCTGCCTACTTGTGATCTCTCTGTCAAATAAATAAATAAAAATATTAAACAAACAAACAAAAAAATTTAAAAATGCCCATTAGCCGTTTTTTATCAATTATCAGTTCACTGCTTCTCAGTCCCCAAAATGCATTGCGATAAACAATAGAATTCGTTTAAGTATTTCTTCTTTAAAGTGAGAACAGTATTAAGCTTTTTAAATAAAGAATGCTAGAGGCACATTACAAGAGAAGAAGATTGTTGTGTTTTTTTTTTTTTCCTTGCTATTTCTTGTAGAGAGTGGGAACTGGCAGCGTGGGTGTGAGAACATCCAGTGGAGCTCTTTTAGCACTGGAACCAGAATCTGGCCCCTCTATGACATTGCATTTTCAGTCTGCCAGTAACTATTTTGTAGCCCTCTTTGATGTGGAACCCAGAACCCCCATTCTCTGAGGGGCTTCTTCTCCTGCTCATGCCCTGACTCCCTCTGCAGGTCATTGGCTGATGACTATTTGTTCCCACCTGTTCTCCAAAGAGTAGCTTATTGCTTGTCCTGCAACTCCAAACTAGTTCTGGTCTTCTCTACTATCAGAAAGCCTGAGCTATACCTTCTCCAACAAGGTCTGAACTGCTTCCAAGTTTGCCCTTCATTGAGTACACTCTCTAGGATACCAGGGATACCTCAGTCCTAAGATATCATATTTGTCACAGTTGTTCTTTTATAATTCCTCATGATTCTTTATTTGACACATCCCTTTTTAACCTACTGCATGGTTTCTATATCTTGGTTGGACACTGCTATAACTTCCAAATGGAGATCTGTGTAAACAATTGGCTATATAAGTTTGGAGCTCACAGAAGAGGTCCAAGATGGAGATACAGATTTGGGACCATAAATATATAGATGATGATGAAAGCTGTGAGACTGGATGAGCCCTCAATGAAAATGAACTTAAGAAAGACACAAGACTGAAATTTGGCCCAAAATTTAGAGGAGGAAGAACTAAGGAGGAAGTAGCAGAGGAGACTCAGAAGGAGTTCTGAGAGACAGAGATTTTCAAGGAGGAGAATGTGATCATCTGTGTTCAGTGCAGCTAGCTGGTCAGTTAGAAAAATGCTGGGGAATGGCCATTGTATTAAGCAATATGAAGGTCTTTGGTGTGAACAGTAGTTTTAATGGAATGGAAGGAAGTAAATTCTAATTGGGAAGAATCAACGAGAATGAGACAACAAAATCATAGACAGTAGGTATAGAAATTCTTTTTTATTATTATGTTCAGTTAGCCATTGTATAGTACATAATTAGTTTTTGATGTAGTGTTCAGTGATTCATTAGTTAAGTATAACACCCAGTACACATCACAGCATGTGCCCTCACTCTTTTAATGAGTTTTTGTATGAAATAAAAAAGAAATATGGGTTAATGGATAGTGGAGAGTGTGGGGTCAAGGGAAAGACGGTCCTCTTCTTTGAAGAAATAAAAAAAAACCAATATTTTTTATGCTAATGGGAAAGTTCCAGTAGAAAGAAAAACAATGATAGTGAAAGGGAGAGGGGGAAATTCCTGGATTCCTGGAGTAATGTCTGAAGAGAGGAGGGAGGTGAAATCCAGGGTTGAAGTGGTAGGCTCCTCCGTAGTCACAAGGGAGTAGACAAAATACCTGGGCACAGATGCTTTTGTGTAAGTGGTGAAAGCATGCAGAAATATTCTTTTTTTTTTTTTAAAGATTTTTATTTAATTTTTTGACACATACACAGAGAGATCACAAGTAGGCAGAGAGGCAGGCAGAGGGGAGGGTGGGGAAGCAGACTCCATGCTGAGCAGAGAGCCTGATGCGGGGCTCCATCCTAGGACCCTGGGATCATGACCTGAGCCGAAGGCAGAGGCTTAATTCACTGAGCCACCCAGGCATCCCCAGAAATATTCTTTTGATTAAGTCTAATTTGTCAGTGAAATAAGAAGTAAGATCATCAGCCCAGATTAAAGGGGGAAGGGGGTGCTATAGGCTTGAGAAGAGAGAATATATGATGTAATGTATACGAGTGGAAAAATGCATTAATTAAAGAAATACACAACTTGTGGGTAAATTTAAGAATTAGTAGTCATGGAGGAGTTGGAGGGCAGATGATAGAATAGGAAGCACCAGAAATCTGTCTCCCCACATAGACAATTGCTGTGGCAGAATCTATTTGATGTACTTATTTTGGAACTCTGATGTTTACTGAAGTCTTGCAACTTCCAGGTGATGGCTTAGACAGTAATTTGTGGTTAACTTCAGTCAGCTTCAGCTCTTCGTTCTTTAGCAGCTATCCATCCCTCATCCCCAGCCCCATGGCAGGTGGCTATGCACACATTCCTGAAGTAATTTGCGTGTTGCTTGCAGGAGACACTGTGAACAATAAGAATCCTGTCCACCAGGATACCAAGGATTTGGGCTCTGGCTGCTACCTGCTGCATCTGATTGTAGAGGCACAGACACAGAGACAGGTAGCCACTGTTGCATACCTCTCCTCCCATTGTTGTAGATACCACCCCTGACAGCTGAACTGACTTCCAGGGGATTTAAGAGTCGTCCCTGCTTCACTTTTCTCATTTTACCCTTTGGGAATCATATATTTAAGGACTATGATATCGGCTCCAATGCAGCCACATATATACAGAAATTTAGAAAGTCATCATGTCTGCCCAAGAAAAGACCTGAGAAGACATTAAATCTATACCCCAGACTGATCTCTGGCACAAGGACACTGTACAACAATCCAAACAAAACAAAACAAAATCCCAGCAAACCCAGGAGAAGAGGGAGCTTCTGATCTCCATAGTTATCACATTATAAGATTCAAATGTCCAGTTTTCAACAAAAAACCACAGAGCATACAAAGATATAGGAAAGTACAGCCAATTCACAGGAGAAAAATAAATCAATAGAAACTACCCTTGAGAAAGAGTAGATGGAGACTTACTAGGCAAAAACAAAAAAAAACAAACCAAACAAACACCCCAAAACAAACTCAAACACATAAAAAACTGTCTTAAAGATGCTGAAAAAGCTAAAACAATGTGAAGAAAGCTAAGAAAACAATGTATGAACAAAGTCTCAATAAAGAGATAAAAAAGGAACTAAAGAAATTCTGGAGTTGAAAATTACAATAACTGAAATGAAAAACTCAGTAGAAGAGTTCAGAAGCAGATTTGAGCATCCAGAAGAATCAGTGAGCTTGATGATAGGGTGGGCAACTGAAATAACTAAGTCTGAGGTACAGAAAGTAAAAAGATTGAACAAAAGTGAATAGAACCTAAAGGACTTTTGGGACATCATCAAGTGGACCAACATGTGCATTGTGGGAATCCCAGAATAAGAAAGAGAGAGGAGGGGGAAGGGATTGTTTGAAGAAATAATGTCCAAAAATTGATGAAAAGCATAAATAGAAACATTCAAGAAACCCAGCAACTCTAAACAGAATAGATTTAAAGAGATCTGTACTGAAGGACATTGTTTAAAAAGAAGAAAAATATTGAAAGCCAAAAGAGAGAAAGAAAAAAAAAAAGGCAAAAGAATCTTGAAAACAGCAAGACAGAAGGGACTCATCAAATGCAAGAGGGTCTGAACATGATAATCAGCATATTTTTGTCAGAAACCTTGGAGGTCAGATGACAGTGCGATATATTCAAATTGCTGAAGATAAAAACCATCAACCAAGAGTCCTGGCAAAACTGACCTTTAAAAGTAAGGGAGAAATGAAGATACTTCTGGATAAATAGAAGTTTATGCAAAAGGGAAGCCTTTGATTAAAATGAAAGAACACTAGAAAGTAACTCAAAATTGCGTAAAAAAATAAAGATCTTTGGTAAAGGTATTTACATGAACAATTATATAAGCTGATGTTACTGTAACTTTGGTTTGTAGCTACAATTTTGTTTTCTACATTATTTAGGAAACTAATGAATAAAATGAATAATTACTAGCTTATGGTTTTGGATACACAAGGCATTAAGATGTACTTTATAACACCAGTGACTGAAAAGGGGTAGGGATGGAGCTTGTATAAGAGCAGAGTTTTTGTATATTACTGAAATTAAACTGTTGTAAATTCAAATTACAATATTATGCCTTTAGGATGTGGAATGTAATCCCTAAGGTAACCACAAAGACAAGAAGTAGAATAGTGGTGGCCCAGGGCTGGGGTGGTGAGTGCAGGGAGTTACTGTTTAATAGGTAAAGAGTTTCGGTTTTGCAGGTTAAAAAAAGTTCTGGAGATGGATGGTGGTGATGGTTGTACTACACTGTGAATGTACTTAATGCTATTGAATTATACACTGAAAATGGTAAATTAGTGAATTTAAATTAGTAAAAATTTAAATTTAGATTAGTAAAAATGGAATTCTATATTATTTATATTTTAGCACAGTTTTTTTAAAGATTTATTTTAGGGGGAGACAGAGAGAGAGAGTGAGCATGTGCTACTGGGAGAGGCAGCGGGAGAGACTCTTCAAGTAGACCTTTGCTGAGTGCAGAGCCTGACTTGGGGCTCTTTCCTACAATCCATGTGATCAGGACCAGAGCCGAAACCAAGAGTTGGATGCTTGAGCTACCCAGGTGCCCCATAGCACAATGTGGGTTAAAGCCTCTGCCTTCGGCTCGGGTCATGATCCCGGGGTTCTGGGATCAAGCCCCACATCAGGCTCTCTGCTCGGAGGGGAGCCTGCTTCCTCCTCTCTCTCTCTCTCTGCCTCTCCGCCTACTTGTGATTTCTGTCTATCAAATAAATAAATAAAATCTTTAAAAAAAAATAAGTAATCTGAAATAGAGATCATAGGCATAAATTTAAGATGAGAACCTTCATTATGATTTTGTATTTTTTCTGTACTCCAGTTTAGTTGTGTGGATACAGGTGCAGAGCCAGTAAAGACGTGAGTTTCTCAAGGTTACAGAACAAGACGTGAGAAAGGGGTCAAAGAGTTAGGAGTACGCGAAGGATGATTTTAATGAGTGATTGTAGAATAAAAGCTGATGGCTAAATCTCTAACCATTAAGGTCAGGCTGGTAACAGAAGGAAATAGGAGACAATGAAATAGCCCCTTTCCTTTAGGCAGCCTTCCTGGAAGTCCCAGACACTTACAGTTTATTGACTAGGCATAGTCATGTGCTATACATAGCTATTAAGGGATTCTAGAAAATCTGTTCTTTAATTCTGAGAAGCAGTATGCCATGTTAAAAAAAAAATGCTATTTACTAAAGAAGAAGGGGAGCATGTATGTAGAAAGAAACTACCCTTATCTATCACAGTCCGAAATAATGTGCTATGTAGTGAGTCTCTTTGGAAAGGACCTCAGAGGAAGTTGTTTTAGCCTGGGGAAAGGCAGTACTCTTCTTTAATCAAATCTAAGCACAAGGCTATTTTGGCAAAAAATGTAGGTGAGACAAGACCTTTTGTTTTTTCTCATCCATTCATCTTCTTTCTCAGTCATGCTTATCTTTTCAGTCATAAGAATCTTCATGTATTTCTCTTCCCTTTACTTACAGAAGCCTTTTTTCAGGAAAAGATCTGATAAGCCCAATTTCATTATGGTTTAAATGATTGATAAACTCATCTGAGGAGTGTAAACATTTTTAAAGGGGATGAAACCTTAAGCTGAAAGGTATGACATCACATTGGGGTGGGTTCCTCGCTGAGGAAGCAGAAATAATTTAAGGGATACGGTGAGCTTCCTATAGCCTCTGTTAATAATGCCATGTTGGCCATCTCTATCTGAATGTTCCTAAAGATACCACTGGCCAGACCTAGATGGTTCAATCTTTCAGACTGTCAATCTGGCAACAGTTATTAAATTCAGTTTGAGACCAAATAAAAAGGAGCATTTTACAATTGTATTGAATAAAGGTTAATAGCCTGAAAGATGCAGAAATCACGATCAGATAGCCATGGGATTCAGACTTCTCACAACTCAATCAGTGAATGCTAGGAAGTTGAGTAACCTCATGGCATGCAGCAGAATTGGCCCAGGACATGGTTTTGCTTGTGACAGAAGCATATTTCCTTTTATGCTCATTGAATAGCCAGATAGAATTAACTGATGGTTTGCCACATGCCACCAAGAGATATCTTTGCACATCTGATAGACTACAGAATAGGAATGCTGCTTAACATGGGTTTTATTGCATCTCAGCACCTGCTTCAGCCAACAGTCATTACTATCTAGGGGAGGCTATGCTCAGATTATCATTATTCCTGTATCTTTGCATTTGTATTCTGCTGACTACTGTGCAAGGTAAAGTTGATAAATGGTGGGGCTGATTGTGAGTGGCAGAAACCTGTGGCTGTGTGTCCTTTGCAAGCCCGGAATATTAGGAAAGGTTGGGGAGGGGGTTGTTTATGTAATTGGAATCACTGTCTAGGTATACCAGCCTTTCTGTCTCTTTCTCATTCAACCTCCTTCCTTCCCATCCTCCCTACCCCATCTCTCTCTGTCTCTGTTATTCATTAATTTTTTGTGAGGATTTTTTTTAATTTTAGTAAGGTAGAGGGGGAAATACCATATATAACCAGGATGAAAATTATGCAAAAATATCCAAAAATCTGAATAATCAGATAAATGCTAGAATTGTAGAATCCCATGCATTAGAGTTAGGGATAATATTTACTCAGGATAGCCAGACCAGTCATTTAGATATTGCAATACCACCTTACCTAATGTTATGTATTTATTGACCCATGCCTCCTGAATATATCCTTGCTGCAAAGCCCCTTGGTGGGTCCTTAAGGGTCCTAAGACCATTAAAATTGCTTCAGGATCTAGAAAATAAGAGTTAGATCTTGGAATGGCAGGGGCAGGAGGAAACAGCTCCTTGTTTCATGTCATTGTTCTAAACCTGTGTCCCATCAGTTGTTAACTGCTAGAATTTCTAACTGCTAGGATGCCCTTCAAAGACTCAAACAGAAAAGGTTGCTGTAGGGTAGGAAAAATAAAATGAGCTACTCCTATGTAATACGTTTGTTCTTAGGTACAAAACTGGGCACTTAGCCCTCTTGGGCATTTGGTAAAAAACTAAATCAATATTCTTTCACTTATCAAACTGTTTTTAGTCAGGGAATAGTGACTCTATCAGAGTAGATAAGAAAAAGCAAAAGGACATGCTCAATTCACTGGTCAAGGACCCCTACAGATCTAAGTGACAATTCAGCTCATTATATGTGACCTGTTAGAACCCTGGTAGTTTGCTTGTTAACCTGTAAAATGGATTTACTACTATATATCATTATTTGTAGGTGTCCTTTTATTAGAAGGTCCCTGGAACTCCCAGAGAGATTCAGATTTTACCTTTTGGATATTTCTTCCCTCCAGAATTCAGTAGGCATAAAAATGTTTCATATCTTTACCAGGATTCATGTCTTTTCAATCATAGTTAACAATGGTATTCTTGACAGAAACTGCATCCTCTGCCACTTTATTATGTGCATTCTTTGAACCATTTTTACACTGTGTGTGATTGGGTCTGTACAGATTAAAATAGCACCGAGAGAGCCAATTTAAAGCCTGGGATGAGTGAGCCTGAGCAGTAGAGACATTCTGGTACACACACACATCATAAATCCTGTTGTTAAGTTTGCAGTGGGTGTGATGTAATGTGCAGCTCAGACACTTTACCCTCCTTAGTGCAAAAGTAAATTATTAGGGTTCTCACAGAGCTCCAAAGGGAATAAAGGAGGAGAGGGAATGGAAAAGATTTTCTGAAGTTTGATAGCTGTCCCCCTTGGCATCCCAAAATGCAATACACCAGTCAGAAAGGCTAACATCTTTGCTGATTTTAGCCTTGTATGCTGATTAAATACATGGTATTGTGTAGTAAAAGAAAACCTGAATGGATTTCAGCACATTTAAAATGAAATAAGAGGATGGGGCGCCTGGGTGGCTCAGTGGGTTGAAGCCTCTGCCTTTGGCTCAGGTCATGATCCCAGGGCTCTAGGATCAAGCCCCATGTCTGGCTCTCTGCTCAGCGGGGAGCCTGCTTCCTCCTCTCTCTCTGCCTGCCTCCCTGCCTACTTGTGATCTCTCTCTGTCGAATAAATAAATAAAATGCTTTTAAAAAAATGAAATAAGAGGGGCACCTGGGTGGCTCAGTGGGTTAAAGCCTCTGCCTTTCGCTCAGGTCACGATCCCAGGGCTCTGGGATCAAGCCCCGTGTCAGGCTCTCTGCTCAGTAGGGGGCTTGCTTCCTCCTCTCTCTCCGCCTGCCTCTCTGCCTACTTGTGATCTCTGTCTGTCAAATAAATAAATAAAATCTTTAAAATGAAATAAGAGTAAGAAACAAGCTTTCAATAAACACTTCATTGATGAGATATGGTAAATGATGGAAAATTGCTGTAAAAATTAGGTTTATGATGACTTGTTTGGGAATTAAATATCTATTTTCTCCTAAAATTCATATTGTTAAATAACAGACATATTGACCTTATAAGATCACCTGTTAGAGCAATGTTTCTCAACTTTGTAGGGACATTAGAATCTCCTGGTCAAGTTGAAATAATACTGATACCTTCATCCTACCTAAAGATTCTGATTTAATTGTTCTGAGCCTCAGAGTTTTGCAAGTGTCTCTGGTGAATTAAAAAAAAAAGTCTCCATTTTTATTGAGTTGTATTTGACAAATAGAATTGTAATGTATTTAAAGTATACAGTGTGATGATTTGATATATGTATATGTTATGAAAGGATTCACACAATCAATGTTAAGTAATATATCCATTGCCTCATATAGTTACTTTTTTTTTTTTTGGAGCGGGGAGAACACTTAAGATCCAGCTCTCTTAGCAAATTCCAGTTTTACAATACGTGTCACCATGATATACATTAGATCCTTAGAACGAGCTCATCTCATGACTGACGATTTATACCCCTTTACCAGAGATTTCACCCAACTTCTAGTCGGTGGCAACCACCATCCTACTCTGTTTTTATGAGTTCAACTTTTATTTTTTTGATTCCACCTATAAGTGATACCATGCAGTATATTTTTCTCTGTCTGGCTCATTTCACTCAGCATAGCGCCCTCTAGGTTCATCCATGTTTTAAGTCCAGGTTGAGAACCATCTGGTGAAAACCACTTTGAACCATTTAGTGTAGAGTTAGTTACCTTACTGACACAAATGCTTTAGGATCATTTATTTATAGCCTGTATATTTTTAATGCACATACATTCAAGCTATACGTGATTCAGGAAATCATTGTTTAAAACTAAACCTTAGAAACATTTTTTTTAATTTAATTTTTTATTTTTTATAAACATGTATTTTTATCCCCAGGGGTACAGGTCTGTGAATAAACCTTAGAAACATTTTAATTAATGGATTGAATTTTTGATGTATCTAGACATGTTGTTTCATAGCTTAGTTTAAAATTATAGTGCATAAAGTTTAGAGAAAATCAGGATTGTTTTTGGATTTTAAACTGTCCTTAAGAAAGCAAAACTTCTGAATACATACATTTAATAGCTTTACTGGGAAATGTTTTTCTTCAGGTACTTGGCAGGATTAAAGGTATTTCTATGTAACAAAGTAGTATTTGTTTCTCATGGAGGAGTGAGACAATAATCTCTAGATGGAAGATAATAGCAGTTGAATGCTGATGAAAGTTTGACTGATTTGATTGCAGTTAATTAAGAACCTGAGAGTTTCTGAGAATCAAACCTGCTTTATATCAGAGGTGATGGGGATCATTTTGACACTTCAAACAGTCTCTGAGTTGAGTGAAGTCTGTTGGATTTTTGAGGTCAGAGAAGGCTTTGATGCAATTATTTATCATTGCTTGGCTACTAGCATGAAGAATAAATTCAATTCATTAGTAACTTAAAGCACTATTAGGCCTATTTAGGGTGTCCATTAAAAGCATTATGGGACATTTTTTCTTCTTCCAGAAACAAATCACCTTGCTCACTTATCTTTGTTAAATATGACTATGAAAAAAGATGTAAATACTTAAGCTGGTTTTTCATTCTTTAATAAGACAGTAAGAGTCCAAGGCTACATATTCTAAGGTGGCCCTCTTCTGCCAGGGATCTACTTCCATTGTAGCATTTATGAGGAAAGGTTATTTGAAGAAAACTATGTACCAGTTTACACTGGGAATAGCCTGATGGTTGATGGACAACACTGTCTCCATGTTTCCAGTAATGATTTTTAGAACTAAAAATAGCATTTTTATGTTTGTTTTTGTTTTGTTATTTTTTATGAGTTTTCCCTATTTTATTCTTTTTAAAAATTGAATTGAAATTGACATACCATTATCATATTGCCTTCAGGCATATATGATAGTGATATGATATTTTTAGACATTTGGAAATGATCACCATGATATGTCTAGTTATCAAATGTTACATGTTAAGTTGTTGCAGTGTTGAGTGTATTGCTTATGATATATGATTTTATCCTTTGACTTATTTTTTATTAACATATAATGCATTATTTTCCCCAGGGGTATAGGTCTGTGAATTATCAGGCTTACACATTTCACAGCACTCACCATAGTGCGTACCCTCCCCAATGTCTGTAACCCAGCCACCCTATCCCTACGATTTACTCATTTTATACCTGAAAGTTTGTACTTCTTAATCTTCTTTACTTATTTTGCCTATATCCTTACTCCCTTACTCTCTGTTTTGTTTTATTAACATATAATGTGTTATTTGGTTCAGGTGTACAGGTCTGTGAATCATCAGTCTTACACAATTCATAACACTCAGCATAGCACATACCCTCCCCAGTGTCCATAACCCAGCCACCTTATCCCTACCCCCCTTCCCCAGCCCCCCCTCAGTTTCTTTCCTGAGATTAAGAGTCTCTCATGGGTTGTCTCCCTCCCAATTCCATCTTGTTTCACTTTTTCCCTCCCTGTCCCCCATGACCCCCCACCCTGCCTCTCAAATTCCTCATATCAGAGAGATCATATGATAATTGTCTTTCTCTGATTGACTTATTTCATCAGCATTATACCCTCTAGTTCCACCCATGTTGTTGCAAATGGCAAGATTTTGGTTTTTTGATGGCTGAATAGTATTCCATTGTATAGATATACCACATTTTCTTATCCACTCATCTGTTGATGGACTTCTAGGTTCTTTCCAAAGTTTGGCTATTGTGGACATTGCTGCTATAAACACTCGGGTGCACATGCCACATCGGATCACTAGGTTTGTACCTTTAGGGTAAATACCCAGTAGTGTGATAAGGTTGCAGGGTAGCTCTATTTTCAAATTTTTGAGGAATCTTCATACTGTTTTCCAGAGTGGCTGCACCAGCTTGCATTCCCACCAGTGGTGTAGGAGGGTTCCCTTTCTCTGCATCCTCGGCAACACCTGTCATTTCCTGACTGATTAATTTTAGCCATTCTGACTGGTGTGAGGTGGTATCTCATATCTCACTGTGGTTTTGATTTGCATTTCCCTGATGCCAAGAGATGTAAAGCACTTTTTCATGTGTCTGATGGACATCTGGATGTCTTCTTTGCAGAAATGTCTGTTCATGTCTTCTGCCCATTTTTTTATTTGTTCTTGGGATTATTTGTTCTTTGGGTGTTGAGTTTGAGAAGTTCTTTATAGATTTTGGATACTAGCCCTTTATCTGATATGTCATTGGTGAATATCTTCTCCCATTCTGTCAGTTGTCTTTTGGTTTGTTAACTGTTTCTTTTGCTGTGCAAAAGCTTTTGATCTTGATGAAGTCCCAATACTTCATTTCTGCCCTTGCTTCCCTTGCATTTTCTGATGTTTCTAGGAAGAAGTTGCTGTGGCTGAGGTCGAAGAGGTTGCTGCCTGTGTTCTCCTCAAGGATTTTGATGGATTCCTGTCTCACATTGAAGTCTTTCATCCATTTGAGTCTATTTTTGTGTGTAGTGTAAGGGAATGGTCCAGTTTCATTCTTCTGCATGTGGTTATCCAATTTTCCCAACACCATGTGTTGAAGTGACTGCCTTTTTTCCATTGGACATTCTTTCCTGCTTTGTTGAAGATTAGTTGACCATAGAGTTAAAAGTCCACTTCTGGACTCTGTATTCTGTTCCATTGGTCTATGTGTCTGTTTTTGTGCCAGTACCATACTGTCTTGATGATGACAGCTTTGTAATAGAGCTTGAAATCTGAAATTGTGATGTCACCAACTTTGGTTTTCTTTTTCAAATTCCTCTATTTGGGGTCTTTTCTGGTTCCATATAAATTTTAGGATTATTTGTTCCATTTCTTTGAAAAAAATTGATGGCATTTTGATAGGGATTGCATTAAATGTGTAGATTGCTTTAGGTAACATAGACATTACCACAATATTTGTTCTTCCAATCCATGAGCATGGGACACTTTTCCATTTCTTTGTGTCTTTCTCAATTTCTTTCATGAGTACTTTATAGTTTTCTGAGTACAGATTCTTTGCCTTTTTGATTAGGTTTATTCCTAGGTATCTTAAGGTGTGGGGTGCAATTATAAATGGGATTGACTCCTTAATTTCTCTTCCTTCTATCTTGCTGTTGATGTATAGAAATGCAACTGATTTCTGTGCATTGATTTTATATCCTGACCCTTTACTGAATTCCTGTATGAGTTCTAGCAGTTTTGGAGTGGAGTCTTTTGGGTTTTCCACATAAAGTATCATATCATCTGGAGAAAGTGAGAGTTTGACTTCTTCTTTGCCGATTGGGATGCCTTTTCCTTTTTTTGTCTGACTGCTGAGGCTGGGACTTCTAGTACTATATTGAATAGCAGTGATGATAGATTTCCACTCCTTCTAGGTGCTGTGCAGTAACACCTTTCCTTACATCTCTCCCTTCCCCATTTGGTTCAGGTGCTCCTCATATGTGTTCAGCCAGCATTCATAGTTCTATCATAGAGCTTTTCACATTTTATTATAATCGGTAATAATTTGTGTCATTCCCAGTTGCTCCTACTAGATTGTATACTCCTTGAGGGCTTTTTCTAATTTTTTTTTTATTGTGGTGAAATATATGTAACATAAATTTAATGTTTTAACCATTTTTAAGTGTTCACTTATGTGGAAGTGCATTCATGTTATACAGTCATTATCACCATCCATCCCCAGAGGTTTTTGGCTTCCCCAACTGAAAATTTGTGTCCCTTAAACATTAACTCTCCATTATCCCATTCTCCCATCCCCCAGCTCCTGGAAAACACCATTTAATTTGTTTTTATAGTCTCGGGGATGAACACCGTACCTGTCATATAATACATGAACAATAAGTGTTTCTTCAGTAAATGAGTAAAGGTACCCATTAATTTTTGTTAGTTTTTCAGTGGAGATATGGGCCAATGCCTTTAAATTTGGAGTGATTATCTTATCCGTACGTTAGTTAAGTGAAATTTAATATATCAAAATTTATTCTAATCACATTGTGCCCTTATTTGATGAAAGAACATCATGATTAAAGAATGGACTGAATAAAAGTGGATGACAATCAACCTCAAAAGATGGATATGTGCAAAACAGAGCATTCAGATCATTAAAAAACATAAACACAAAGGAATTCAATTATCAGTAACCTTTACAAAGCAAGTACAAGAACAAAAATAATCACCATTTTCAGAAAAAAAGCCAAATAAATGACAGTGTCAGTTATCATAATTACGGAATTAGGGCAAAGATAAAAGATAACACAAGTTGAGGTTTTTTGTTGTTGTTGCAGTGACATTGTTATTTCATGATTGGGCTGTAGATGTTGTTTAGAAATGGCAGTAAAAAATAAGGAAGTTGAACCCAATCAAATTATTTGGTTTTAATGAATAATTAGATTGTTGTTTGGAAAAGTAAGCAGTCATATTTCATAACCTATAGTGCTTTCTTTAATTTGTTGTTTGAAAAACAAAGAGAGCTTGAATGCAGCTAGCTATGAAATATTTTTTGAACTTAGTGGTGCTTTTGATAGCATCATATTTACTGGAATTAAAAATAAATAAAAAGTATGAGCTTTCTGAGTGTCATAGATGTAGTTGCAATAATAAATGAATGACAGCAGGCAGATCCTTCCAGAACAAATTCATGTTGGCATTGGTAGAGGCAGGGTTCCTGTGGTCCTCTATGCTTAAGGTTAATAGGTGCAGGTTGACATTAAGGATACAGTGTCAACTCAGCTTTCTTCAAAATCTAGGTTAATCTCTTGAGTCATAGAAAAAAAATCTAAAGCAAAGTGTCAGTTTCCAGGGCTAAAAGTCAATCATGTGAAATCGGCACATGTTCCCAACAATAAAAGGAGAAAATCTGGTCAAAGCTTGGAGGGTTAAGGAGGAAAGAGAACATTTACAACAAAGTTATGCAATTTTATGGTTTCAATCAGCTTCCTTCTAGTTTCACAGAAGTGTTTTCTTTTTTAATGTGAAATAATGCCTTAAAATTTAGAAAGCCATGTAACCTTTAATTGGAGAAATGATTTGGACTATTTAATAGTATTAAATAATAACCTAGAAGTAGCAGGTCCTGTTGCGATGCTGGGTTTTAAATGGCTGGGTGGATTTTAGTTTGGTTGCTTACCAGCTGTGAGATTTATGCTAAGACCTTTAACTTTTCTGAGTTTTAGTATTCCTTTCTGTAAAAAGAGAAGATTGGGCTAGATGATCAAAGAAACCCAAAGCTCTGTGAAATTTATAAACAGAACAGACATTATATTGTTATTTCTTTCTCACATCAACTTTATCAAGGTTTGGAATTGGCATCAGATATATGAGATTGAATCCACTGAATTGCTTTTGAATTTCCATGTTACATATGCTACAAATGATTTCAGCTCTGTACATCTGGCCTATAAAGTATTGAGTTATCAACTTTGATAGACATGCTTAATTAAGTTCATTAGAGAGCTCACATCCTAAGACACGGTAGAATTGAGCTCTATTTTTCTCAGTTCTGAAAGATAATTTAGAGTGTAAATATTAAACACTTTTCTTCCTGAATATAATGAGAATTGATTTCTTTACCCCTATCAAACTTTCAGGTTCCAGGAGAGGAACTTTAAAAAAAAAAATTGTAGTCTTTCTGAGCCCCCAAGTGTAAAAACATATTTTGCCATTTAAATGATGGAAAACCGTGTATACCTCATTTTACTCTTTTATACAAATAAATACTACTTAAGGGAACTTAAACTTTAAAGCAAAAGATTCATTTCAATCTTTACCTTAGTAAAGTTTATAAAGATTGAATGTAGGCCTGACTTTGCATCTAAGAAACCGTGAACAGTTTGTACATGGAGGCCAAAGTTTTTTTTTTTTTTTTTTAATTAAAGTGAACATTTTCTGTTTCTTTAAAATCATAGTTTTAAATTGTCTTCATTTTGCCACTCAAAACTCCTTATTTTTTAGATCTCTGTTTGAGTTAAATGATGGGGAAAAAAGTCTGGAGATGAATATGTATGCATTTTGTTTTTAGAAAGTTCTAAAAGACTTCTCTTTTGCCATCCCACTATTGAAACATGTAAAGCCAAATTTAATGTCCACTTGAGTTGATTTGCTCATTTCTGATGATTAGTAACTTCTTTTTTTAACACCAGTTTTTTAGAAATATCCTCTTTTCTCAAATTAAGCAAGGCCTTTCAGTTTTGGTGATCTTTGAAATTGTTGCCTAGACACCAATTTCCTGGATCCCCTTAAAATACCATGTAAATTTAATGACCTCCCTCATACAATTTTTTTAGCATAAATTTTTTTTTAGCATAAAATTTTTAGTATAATGAAGGTGTCTAGTTTTACTAAACACAAGAGCACAATAGTGACTATGTGTAAGGCTTGGGCCTGGGCCTTAGAGGCCTTCTGATTCTAGGAAGATCTGACTACCCTCATTTACAGGAACATTTGGTGCTGCAAATATGTTTGCCAATTTTTGGGTCGTTTCAGTATCAATTACAAAGACCAGCCACTGGCTCTGAGATCCTCTACCATTCCCTACACACCTGTAGTACTACCTCCCTTTCTACCCTGCTCTCAAACTAATTTTACCAGAAGGGAAAGTTAAGAAGATATTTTGGGTGTCTCAAGCAGATGTTCACTAAAGATAACCCTTGATGACTTCTGTTGACAAGGTTTAAGTTGTTTGTATTTACTGCCCTTTCTTTCTAATGACTTATGACTTAACTTTTCTAACAGAGCCTGTTAGGAGGATTTTTTGCTATATGTGGATATGTGGATTTTTTGCTATAGCATACATGTGGATTTTTTGCTATAGCAAAGATGAGCTTTTTTTTTTTTTAACTTTTGTTTCAAAAATTTAAGAAACTAGTTCCTGCTACTTGAGACTTGCTGACTTGTCATGGCCTAAATGTTTATATCTTCCTCAAATTCCTTTGTTGAAACCCTACCCAACTACCACCCCATGAGATGGTATTGGAGGTGGGACCTGGGAAACAATTAGGATTAGCCGAGATCCTGAGGATGGAGCCCTCAGGAATGTGATTTGTGTACTTTTTAAAGAGTTATCAGAGAGCTTGCTTCTTCTGCTCAGCTCTGTGCTATGTGATTGACAGTCTACTTCCTGGGAGAGGGTTGTCACCAAAACCCAATCATGCTGGCACCCTGATCTCAGCCTTCCAGACTTTAGAACTGTGAGGAATTAAGTTTCTGTTGTGATAAGCCACCCAATCTGTGATATTCTGTTATAGCAGCCTGAACATACCGAGACAACACTCCGACTCGGGAGTCCACCTCTTTTCATCCTTTCTTTTCTCTTTTCTTTTCTCTTTTCTTTTCTTCCTTCCTTCCTTTTTCCTTCCTTCCTTCCTTCCTTCCTTCCTTCCTTCCTTCCTTCCTTTCTTCCTTCCTTCTTTTTAAAGTTTCATCCCTTTCTCATTTGCCTTCTCCCTCTTGGACTAGCCTATGAACAAATCCCTACTGGAATTTGGGGTGGATGCAGACAAATCCTTACTGCAGTAGGTCCTGCTCTCTTAAAGTTCTCATCTGAAAAGGCATAGATGAGTCAAGCCACTCACCTCAGCATCTCTGTCTTCAATTGAGAAAGGAAAGTATAGCTAGCTGTTTCAGCCCTGGGTGTGAACTGTGCTTTCCAAATCTGCTTTATTGTTAACAAGGCTGTGCTTTGACCTACACCAGGTTTGGGGGCTCTGATTTTACACTTGGCAGGATCTTCACAAGGGAAATCAGGTAATTGATTAGCATGCCACAAATTTGGAATAGTGCATATTATTCTATATCAGTAAATACTTAGTTTTTGTCTTGGTTTATCCAGAGACTTTCTGGGATTGATCACTGATTCAGTATGTTTTGGAGCATGGGGCCTAATCATTGACTTAAGCTCAAAAGATAGAGGAAATATCAACCTGCTTACTTTATTCCTTCTATACCAGTTTGGGTCTGCTTCTGGGACCACCAGGGATAGATATAGTTCAGTTACCTGGCAATTAGTGTGGAAGGACTAAGTCATCACTACTTTCCAGGGAGCATCAGTGGAGTTTGGCTAGGTGTAACAGGTGGTGGACAAGACATGATGATCAAGGTTTATCTTGTCTGCTAATCAGTCTGTCCATTATCTTTAGCAAAGAGGAACTTCCAATTAACATAAAGCCTGCAGGAAAAGAAGTTGAAAGCAGAGGGCCATGTAATGGTAGGTAAGAGGATCGTTGTAATCAGCAGATGAGTGTTGTCCTAACTTTGAGGGGTTCATCTCATCATTGCTTTTCACTGACCCATAGCACATAGCTTTTCATGTGACCCATGACATATACATAAGGAATCACAGACACAAATACAGAAAAATGCACACAGAGACATACACATAAACATTCATAGATAAGTGCAGTCACTCATAGACAGACACACTCAGAATTGATTTTCTGCTTGGAACTATTGCTTATACCCATCTCCAAATCATATCACTCATTACTCACACCCGCCTCCACATGAACTGTCTAGGTAAACCCAAGTTATCCTTTGAAACTCAGGAAATTCTGTCAACTCTCTGAGGTATCCAGTGCCTTAGGCATTGATCTCTTCTTCCTTTGTACCATAAAATTCTCACTTAATGATTTAAAAAAAATTATTTCCAAAGGAATAATTTTCTTTCCACAACCAAATTGTATGCTGCGTGGAAGAAGGAGACTGTGTTTTATAGCTAGTGTTATATTGGCCATAGGGCCCCCAAAGCCTAAGAAAAAAAGTTTTGATAGAGTTGAGGTGATTGTGGGGACATGGGGAATGACCCAGGAATGCCACAGGGATGCAAAAGATATTCATTTACCTCCAAGTGAATTAGCACCTTCTGTGCCCCAGGCCCTGTGCAAAGTTTCAGGATTATCTTATATAACAGGTAAGAAGTATGGTCTTTATACTCTCAGAACTCAGTCCAGTGGGGATTTAGGTGGTTATATAAAGCTTAAAAAAAAAAAAAAAAGAGTGAAACTAGTACTATGAGGTTGCAACAATTACTATATAACTTTTTCTAACTATTTTTCCCTCTTATCTATTAATCCATTTTTAAAAATTATTTGAGTATAGTTGACACCCTGTGTTACATTAGTTTCAGGTATAGAACTCTACTAATCTATTCTCATTACACACAAAAAGTGAAACTAGCATTAGCATCTTCCTAAATATAACCCTTTTATACTGCAAAATAACTGGGTGATATGTAACGTCACATAGAGCAAAATGTCATTTATATTTAACCAAACTTTCACAAACAAGTAGGATAATGTGGCTGCACTATAAGCTAATCAGGGTAGAATCTATTGCTTGCTTTTTAAAATCAAGTGATATTTACATTTAGCACAAATTAGCATATTAGCGCACAAAACAGTCCTCCAAATGAAAGGAGATTTGCTGCCCAGTTTAATCTGCTAAGTGGTTGTAAAACAAATGTTACCTTTAATGTTATAAATAAAAAATACAATCACTTGCATTAATCTACCTTATGTTTATGCAAATTGGAGATAATTGACATCTATTTAAGGGATCATAAGGATTATAAGAGATTATACTGACACTTGTAAACTGTAATTATCACCTTCCATTAATGGTAACATGAGTTTACTGCAAGTATACTTCTCTGATAATAACTTATAATTGAGATAATAATCCAAGGGATAAATGGATTTTTCCTTAAATCTAACCTAACTCCTTAGTACATACATTTTAATTTTATAATATAAGCTCATTGCCTGGTTTATATACTAACTACAGCAAGAACAGCTTTTTTAAAAAAAAAAAAAAAAAAAAAAAAACAGCCACTGCTTCTGAGGCCAGGCTAACAGGAAGCAGAGATGTGGATCCCAGTGCTTGGGGAGGTCCATCTGTTGAGTCAAAGAGGTGAGATGGCCACTGGCTCTTCAGGAAATGTCTGTGGATGCATTCACAAGCTCGAGAGCTAACTAACCTAATGATGGGTGAGCTCATCAGGGTCAGCATTTCCTTTATGACCAGTGATTTGATTATTGACATTTACTTTTTTCAGTACTCAAGTCAGCAGTGTCTGCAATGTGGTCCATCTGAAGGAATCCATTTTTTGTTGTTTCTCTAGCAGTTGCGGTTTTCTTTTTTAAAAGCTTGCTTTCCTTAGAAGAATCTAATCATTCACTGACCAAATGAATAATGAACAAATGAATAAACGAAATATTTATAATGTGAAGGTGGTAAGAATTAATGATGTAGCAAATTCTTACTTCTTTCAGGCAATTATTGTTGAAACAGTGAATTCATATGGTCTGTCAGTAAGGGAAAAATCTGGGATGATCATAATGGATTATAGTAAATATTAAAGAGATGTAATAATGATGAATTTTTCAGAATTGGTTGAGAGGAGAAAATTGGCTGAGTAAAGCCTGGTTTGCAGTATTGCAGTATTTTCAAAAATTTGGAGAAGCATGCCAGGTTTTTGTGGCTAGAGAATACAGTCTCATCAGGATATTAGTGTAGAGGGATTAAGGTCAGGGGTTGTAGACATAGCCCTGAGAGCAGATGATGGCAGAGAGGCTCTCGTTATCTCTGTGGATTGCTATCATTTTCTGAATCTCTGTTGTATGCGAGGTTGGTTATTGCTAATCCTGGAACAGCCCTTCTGTTGGAAGTGTTGTAGGTGAAGGAACAGGCTGAGAGAGATGAACTCCTCACACAAAGTCTCATATTTAGGATATGGAGAAGCTAAGATTTGATTCCAACCAATTTGCTCTAAAGCAATGAATGTTCCTTGTTATAAGACAGAGTATCTTTTGTTTAGGTCTGCCTAAAGCTCAGTTAGCTTTTGTCCTTACTTATGTACTGTTTATTTTTAGGTTTTTGACTACAGAGTAAATATTCAACACATACTCTTTTTTTTTTTTTTTAAAGATTTTATTGATTTATTTGACAGAGATCACAAGGAGGCAGAGGCAGGCAGAGAGAGAGGAAGGGAAGCAAGCTCCCTGCTGAGTAGAGAGCCCGATGCGGGGCTCGATCCCAGGACCCCGGGAACATGACCTGAGCTGAAGGCAGAGGCTTTAACCCACTGAGCAACCCAGGCACCCCGTCAACACATATTCTTAATTAGCATGCTTATCTCACTTTGGGGTACAGTTTTCTTTGACTGTAATCTTAGAGGGTAATACCATTCCTTCATTCCTTGTCCTTGCATGGGTGGAGGAAGAGATCGCATCTGGTACATTCTTGGGCTTAGCAAATTGAATGCCTCTGTGTAAGACTTTGAACCTTGAGACAGCGATGTTACCAATAGTTGGGGGTGCATTTCCCACAGTGGGGTTCAGCTCCTGCTGGTTTGCCTTTGCTGCTCTCGCCTCGGGCCTCCCTTGATTTTTGACTGTCAACCAAGACTAGCTTCCTAGCCTCCCTTTGATTCATTTGAGATCCTAGCCTTTCAGAAGGGTCTACATGTGTAAGATAGTCAGAGGCAGTATAATGTTATGGCATGGGAACTTCTTCTATGTTCAAAGCAAAAGGCAATGGCAAAATGAAAAAAAAAAAAAAAGATATAATCTGAAAAATCAAGGGACCATTTTTTAAGTGAAAGTCATATGTGAATCGCTTCATCTAAAATTCCCCGGTAACAATAAATGACAGCAAGAAAATAACTGAATTCAGAGACTATAAGTATTAGTGTTACTGAGTTCATCTCCAGGAGTCAGAGCCAAAAGTCACCCAAAGGGAATTTTATAAATGAACAGAATAAGCACATCAATATCATTTTCTTTTTGAGTTTCAAAATCTACAAAGATTTTTTTTTTTCTAAAACTCAGTTTAGTATTTGATCTTCCTGTGCTTCCTCTCCCTTCCTATTTTACTCTTGGGTTTTCTCCCACTCATTTAAAGAGCATTATTGCTTTCTTGATAATACGTTTATTCACAGATAACTTGTTTTGAGTAAACAAAAATCTAGACTTTTAAAATAAAAGCCATATGATTGGAAATGTCTCTAATGTACATACAATGTTCTGATTAAACAGTGGATCAGGGTGGTGATTTTGATTTGAGATGAGTGCATTTTAACAAGGGTTCCAAGATGCTGTCCAGGAAAAAACCTGGAGACACCACTTCTTTCATGACTTTTTCATATATTACTTTTGACCTTGATTTTTTTTATGTGCAAAGTGATTTCAGTACATGACTTCATTTGGGAGTGACTTTACAACCGTCAGGGGGAAGAATTGTTGAGAATCTTAAAATCTCTGGGGGAAAATTAAAAAGCCTTCTGCCAAAATACAACTTTGAAATGGGGTTAAAGCCTGTGTCTTCAGGGCACGAGTGGATGATTAGAATTAACTGTTTTATTAATGGATTTAAAATTTAACTGTTTTCTAGGTGAGATCATTCTACAATTGTGGTGTACATTTCTCCAGCTTCTTAGGCAGACTGTCTGCCCACGAGTACCCTTTTCAACATTCACCTCCAGAAATGTGTCTCTGGAAGCTGTGATTTAATGATAGCTCTAGTGGATCTTCAAGAACTGGACGGCCTTAATGAGATCTCATTCTTCTAGAGCTAATTCTCCTTTTACATCCTTTATAGCCTGTCTGTTCTAGAAAGACTGACAGTAGAGAGGAGGGGATGAGTGTACAAGCCCTTGGGGTCAAACTGGCTGTGTTTAAAATCGGTTTTTTTATTTAATAGCCATTTGATCCTTAGTTGATTTCTCTGTGTTTCAGTTATCTTACCTCTGAAGGATACAGTACATCTAACTCATAAGATCATTCATTCACTACATATTTATTGAGCCCATATTAATGAATTATTCAATACTGGATATTGAAGGTACAGAAATGAAAAAAATAAGGTAAAAATCCCTTGAGTCATGAAGCTCATTCTCCTGGATAATAGCTAAGGTTTATTTAACCCTTACAGAGTTCCAGGCACTGTTCTAAATATAAATAAATAAATAAATAAATATATATATATATATATATACACACATATATATATATATTTACTTAATATATATTTACTTGATGTTGACAACCACTTTATGGGACAGATAAAATTGGTGTTTTTATGAGTTTACTCATTGGATTATTAAGTAACTTGCTCAGATCATACAGGATTAAAAGAACAAAGAGATCAGAGAAGTACCTATCATAAAGGAAGCACAAGATAGATTGATTAGTAAAGAGGTAGGCAGATAGATTAGCTAGATATTAATTCTTATTTACTATTTATATTAAATAGTATATATTTTAAATATATATTAAATAGCCTATATATTTTATATAAAAAGTGTATATACATATATGTATTTGTCTATGTGTGTGTATATATATTTATTTATTTATTTATTCATCATAAATGTAGTAGTATTCAAATAATACAGATATATGTAAAGTGAAAATAAGAGTCCCTGTAATATCTTCCCATACTGTTAGGAGTTTGGACTTCTCTTCCTAGGAAATATGTGAAGTTAAGTCTCAGAATGTAATAGACCAAAAATTCTGGTTACAATCAGTATTCGTCTCAGAAATAATCAAGTGATTTCTAATATCAAAGAAAATCACCAATAGGTAAAAAATGGATTGCAGAAAGGAATGTCTAAACAATTCCATAATTTGCATTCTTTCATTCACCTTATAAGGACAATAATATAAAAAGTATGGAAAAGAAAGTTCTATTTTAGCCTAATTGGATTGACTGCCAACTAATTACAAACTTGAAATGTAAGTAGTTATTTAGTGTAGCAACATAACTTCAGGGCATACGCTCATTTTTATGTATGAGGAGTCACAACCATAACTCCTGGAACCAAGAGAAGAATTATTTTCTGCATCTTTTTACACATCTTAAACCAAAATTGCTTGAAAACCTAGCTCCCGTCTGTATTTCCTTTCTTTCATTCTGTTACAGCTCAACTAAAAGGCTCCAAATCTCATTTTATAGATACTAGTGTTTTGTTATTGTAATTACCAAGAAAACACTGTTCGTAATGTGATTAATAAAATTTTCCTTACTCTTCCAAGCACTAATGGTATATCTCTATGTTTTAAGTAAGTAGAAACTTATTGAAGAACCATAAATGAAACTAAAATTTTGTCTTTTAAGGTGGTATAATACTTAAGAGGTGCCATATGGGCCTACACAGAACTATATACTCCACAAATGTTAGCTATTACATTGTCAAAGAGACGAGTATAATCTTGGACAAAATTGTGTGTGTGTGTGTGTGTGTGTGTGAGTGTGAGACATATACAAAACAGTTGAGGCAGAAAGAAAATTTAAGAACTTCTGTTAGCATTTTTTAGTCTAAAAATTGGAAGACATAATACTTTGCTAACATTTATTATGTTAATAAAACTAAGAAGTAGATAAAAAAGATTTTTGTGAAGATTTTCATTGAATATAAGCATAAGCAAAGATAAAATGGAGAAAATGATGACTCTTCTATTCCAATGTCCTCTTCATCAGCCACTTTAAGAGGTAGAACAATGATTACCTAATCATATCTGTCATGAAGCTCTTAAAAATATGAAATTATGAGGAAGATTATTTCAAGTGCAGATTCATATCCACATCATTAATGACGGACCTCATTCTAAATGCATTGCCTTGAGATATTAACAATATATATGATGTATATTTTGTATATACAAAGTTATACACATGCACTAAGAGTACTTCTTCACATTTTTTTTCTCCTAAACAAAAAAGAAAGTTTGAATAACACTGAACCTGTGAAGACAATAGCCCTTCTGTCTCTCTTTTTTTTTTTTTTAAGATTTTATTTATTTATTTGACAGACAGAGATCACAAGTAGGCAGAGAGGCAGGCAGAGAGAGAGAGAGAGAGAGAGAAAGAGGGAAGCAGGCTTCCTACGGAGCAGAGAGCCCGATGCGGGGCTTGATCCCAGGACCCTGAGATCATGACCCCAGCCGAAGGCAGCAGCCCAAACCACTGAGCCACCCAGGCGCCCCACCCTTCTGTCTCTTTACTGAAGGTTTTATTTATCAGAGGGAAGGTACATATGCACTAGAGATTGCAAATGCATTTTCTTTTTCTTTTTTTTTTTTTTAAGGTTTTATTTATTTATTTGAGAAAGAGACAGTGAGAGAGACCATGAGAGGGGAGAAGGTCAGAGGGAGAAGCAGACTCCCGATGGAGCAGGGAGCCGGCCTGATGCGGAACTCGATCCTGGGACTCTGGGATCATGACCTGAACTGAAGGCAGTTGCTCAACCAATGCAGCCACCCAGGCACCTGCAAACACATTTTCTTTGAGCCAGTTCTGGTTTGCAGAAGTATTTTGTGTTGCTTTAACAGTTTTATTTTCTTATTTTTATTTTAATTTTGAATTAATTTTCTGAGTATATTTGGCACACAATGTTACATTAGTTTCAGGTGTACAGCATGGCTATATAACTAAGTCTATGCATTATTCTGAGTTCGCCACAAGTGTAGCTATCATCCATCACCAAAAATGCTATTACAATGGGATTGACTATATTTCCTATACTGTGCCTTTTATTTTCATGTCTTATGCATTCCATAATTGCATTTCTGTTACTCCCACTCCCCATCACCTGTTTTGCCCATCACCCCACAACCTCCCCTTATTAGCTTACTTTTAAAACTCAAGAGATTACACATTTTAAAAACACAGAATTTTTTTCTCTGCTCTGCCAGTGATGTGCATGCATACTTTTCTGAATAGGAACCATCATCCCTTTTTAGTTAGAGAATATTCTTTCAGATTCCCTATAGTTTCCTAAGTTCTTACAGTTTTATATCTAAACCACTTCATTCATTACTGGCTCTGTTTGCATTCGAGTGTATAAACTTTGGTATAAATGCTAGCAGTGGAAAAGACAACTAACTGTCCCACAAAGACTTGAGCTCGCACCATACTAAGGAATATACAGTGAGTGCTGGGAAGCAGCTGCTGAACTGGACTGTTTCTTCATTCCTCTCCCATTTTATGGGGCACTGTGATTAGTTCTCTTAATGGATATGAGTTAAGTGACATATGTCCCAAAGAGCTTTCTTTTTTTCACCACTGAGTGAGTGCAGAACAGACCTAGGGAGAGGTAAGGAACATTAAATGGTGGAAGTTGGGTACCTGAATTAACACGTGGAAGGCTTCTTGCAGACCAGTAACATACTTCTGCAGTGATAAGCCAGTAAAATGTGTGGGCTTATTTGTTGCAGCAGTAAGCAACACAATGACTAATACATACCAATATTCATGAAATACTTATTATGTATTCTGATTAATTTAGAAAACACTGTCATGTTTACTGATAAGTGTCTTAGAAAAATAAATTGAAATTAAAGCTGCAGATATCACTTGTCTGCATTTCATTTATTTATTTATTTATTAATTTATTTATTTATTAAGAGAGAGACATAGCAAGAGAGAGAACACAGTGCAGGTAGTGGGAGAGGGAGAAGCAGGCTTCCCACTGGGCAGAGAGCCCTATGTGTGGCTCGATCCCAGGACCCTGGGACCATGACCTGAGGTGAAGGCAGATGCCCAGTGACTGAGCCACCCAGGCACCCCATTTTAAAAACGATTTGGAAAAAAATGTTTGCTGTTAAATCAGTTACTTTTTAATTATTTTTTTTACAAATACTGAATTATGCCAATGGGGTGCCAATAAATAATTTGCAAAGTGACATTAAATTGTGACCCTACTTCCCTATCAGAGTGAAGGATTAAAAAAGAAAATAAAACAAGCTCAAGACAAGGCATTAAATTATGAAACTCATAAATACTCTAATTGAGGTATTAAAATCATTTAATCTCCTATGCTCCAATTTTTACCCTCTTTTATTTTTAGCATCCATATATGTTGCACATTAACATACACAGAAGATAAAATAATAGTTCCTTCTAGACTGAGTTGAAAACATATTTGCTAGAGGTGGGGCTTAAGAGAAACCCTAAAACAGCAGATTATTGTCAAATGCACTTCATTCCAAAATAAACATGAGGTGAAATAAAACAAGTATCCGTCCCCTGTGGGTCCACCTGAAAGGGGAATACATAGGTTAGAATGGAGCTGTCCCAATACATATCATTTGTTTTGGGTGGGAGAGATAGCCTGGATCCTTATGTAGGGGTGATTTGCCCGTGGATGTTTTTTAATCTAGTATGATGTGTGTACTTGTTTGTGCATATGTGACTGTGTGCTCCGGGTGTGAGCAAAGGGGTGGGTATGTCAGTTGGTGACTCCAGAGGCCAGAACAGAGTGGGTCAGTGTTGTAAACTAGATAGAGCAAAGAGAAAAGTTAGTTAAGCCAGAGAGAAGGATTAGAATGAGCCCTTGAGGCAGGGATTCTGGAAGGGACTTGCTGGCAATCCACTCATCTAGTCTTAAAATTGTTTTTTAAGGAAGTCCTTCAGAGTCTGAAGGGGCATTGCATCTGGAGGTGGGGGTTTGAGGGCTTTCATCTCCAAAACTGGATGCATAGAGTGACAATACCTAAAGGAATACTAGAGTAAATTGGCATTGCTATGCCTTGAACTTTGCTTGCTGTCTCTCTGAAACACTGATTTTATTTGCTTCTTTGAAAACACCAAGAATTTTCCAAACCCAACAACAGCAGGGTGATTGCCTGATCTAATAGAAAGCTATAGATCGATACAGAAATATTATTTAACCCAATAACATGTAACTTTTTCCTTTTTGTCTTTCTGAGTATAAAATTAGAATTTAAAAATATTGCAAAATATGTGGTGCTTGGAGTAGTCCCACAAATTGGAGTGAGTTTCCTGCTGTTGAGCTGTACTTTGGCTAATTTCTGATACTCCTTTGTACTCAGAAAATTCTGTATTTCTACATATAGATCTATTTGGTTGCAGAGGATGGTCTAAATGACTTCAGTGTTTTCTTTGCAGCATACAAATTTAATGAGTCTTTAAAGTCTTATTTTTTTTTTAATTTTAAAGTTTCCCAGACTTCACCACTTTTTATTTATTCCTCTCTTCATTTGATCGTTTGCTCATTATTTAACAGATATTTGTGGAGTACCTATATTACTGTAGGTATTGTGAGTTCCAAAATGAGAAGATACAATATCTACACCCCCAAGGACCTACAAGATTAAGTCACCTGAGACCTGTGAGTTAGGGTGAACAGATGGAACAAATAATAATGAATTGACTTAATCAGGATTTTACTTGGGTTTTAACCAGGATAATATTTCTTAAAATGTTTCCTTTTAAACCAGCATCCTGAATTTATTGCTTTTTTTCTCTTGTTGGCTAAAATAGTCATTTAAATAGATAGAATCTTGAATGCCTATAGGTTGATTTCATTTACCAGCATTCCAAACATTTGAAAATATTTTCACCTATTATTACTGTTAGACAAATGACACTCTGTGTGAAGGGTTGTCAGGAACACTGGAGTGGGAAGGGTTGTCAAAATATCTCCAAAATATGGTTTGAAAGTGTTTGTTTCAACTGGTGATTCCTTGCTAATAAGTGATGAGTCACTGATAAAGTTAACAAGTCACACTGTATCTTATAATTACAAAAATCATTAACTCTTTGTCTTAGGATTCCAGAATCATCTTTAAATAATGCGAATAACCCTGTTATATGATCACATAAGAATTTCATGTAAATTACTCAGTCATGTTTTCAGCATTGCCTAACAAAAAAATTCTACCCCAGATCTCTTTGCTTACTTGTAAATTTGAATATAATCCAGGAAAAAGTAATAAATGATAATCATGCCTCTAATGTACATTAGGAGTAAGGGTAAAAAAAGAGAGGTTTATATTTAACATCCATCACACTAATAAGTGTAGGTAGTTTGAAGGAGAATATATTTGTATACATCTTAATAAATAGATGATCACAAATGATACTTTAAAAATAAACTACATTTGCATTAAAATAAAATTAGATTTATGTGTGCATATGAAAGTGTATCCCGTAGTAATTTATATTAAAGGAAACAGCATATTGTTTAAGATATTAATCATTTCAAACCAAAATTTTACAGATTTTTTTGCCCTGTAATTGGATTTTATTTCTATGATGTTATGCAATGAAGATAAGGAGAAATAAATGGTTGGTTTTACATATTTATTCTGGTGATGCAAATTTTCCTTAAGAGAAGCTTTACAACATTCTTGTTACAAAGTGGACACAGAATAAGAACTTAGATCAGTGGACTTAATAGAAGGAAGGAAGTAATAAGCATAGTAGTTAAGGGATAGGCTCTGGAGTCACATTGCCTGGATTCAAATCCCAGCTCTACCACTTCCTAACTGTGGAACTTTGGACAACAAACTTACCCTCTCTGTGCCTCAGTTTTGTTATCTGTACTCTAAAGAATCAAATAGCTCTATTGCAAAATAAAATGAGTTTACTACTTTTACTGCTACTACTACTACTAGTACCACCACCTTTGCCATTGCTGCTCCTGCCACTGCTATAGGATAAGCAAGAATGAGTTGAAATTTGTAGAAGTCAGCTAAGGCAGAAATTGGCCCAAGGATGCCATATATTTTAAAACAATAAATACAGAGCCTAATTCAGTTAAAGAATCAGGAATAGTAAAGATAAGTTAGAGGGCTGAGACATACCATATACTTATTTGGATGTACTAGATTACATTCTGTCAGCTTATTCTAGACTCAGTGCTGTTTTAGTTGTGGTTGGAGGATAAGTGGTTAACTATGACTGAGGCAGAGTGAAAGTATTAAGGTCACTAGGGGGCCTGCATCTAATCCTAATCAAATGAAATTCTTTATTCTAAGAACTTAGTTTCTTCCTCTTTTAAGATTGGGGTGTTGTAGAGGACTTTAAAATCTGTTTTGATATTCAGAGTTCTTAGGAAGCACATGACTTGCTCAAGTCTTCTTTCGTGAGTGGTAGTGTTAGAACTCAAACCCAGTGCGGGAAAAAACGGTGTTATAATTATATTGAAAAATATTAGCCTTATTTCAATTTAATGTGAAGATGTCTAAAAACTCAAAAACATGAAGTTGAAGTCACAAACATGTAATAGTCATGAGATGGTCAAGAGTCCATGGTTTGGATTCAGTCCTTAGACTGAATTGTTTAAGTTGGGGGTCTGGATCCAGAAGATTTCTTTGACTTAAAACAACAACAACAACAACAACAAAAACTTTAGTATTTTTTCTGCTGAATTTTTCTGCATAGCCCTTCATAAGTAAACAAAACACCATTTCTTGAGGTTTCCACTTCTGTGTGCCTAACCTTCTAAGGTAAAAGAACCCAGAGAAAAATTTAACAGAACCTCACCACTAAGAAGAGGTACTCATGTGGATGTAAAATTAACTTGACATATCCCAAGAGAACTTAGGTTTAACAGAGGTAAGTTTGGAGTCAGACAGGACTGAAGAAGCCTTCATATCAGGCATGCCAAGTCTAGCTCAGACCTCAACAACTGAGAAATGATTGGGCAAAAAATATCTTTTAAGTAGATTTTATTGTTTCCAATTGGTTGCTGCCTCTCCTTATGAGATTATTTTTTTCCCCAGTCTGTTGACATGAGACTTGACTATTTGTCTTTCTTTGGCCAATGCAATGTGAGTTAAGTGATGCTGATGCTGTGTCACTTTAGAGTAGAAGATTTAAAAGCCCTCACATGATTTCACTCCTTTCTTTACACCCTTTCCAAGAGAATAGTTGGTCTTTGATAGATATTGCTCCTGTAGAATGGAACTCCAAATGAAGCAAAGCCAAAGCTAACCAGTACTGTCAATAAACATGAACAAGGTATAAACCTTTTTGTTTTAAAGTCACTGAGATTTGGGGATTATCTGTTATTACAGTGTAAGCTAGTAAAGACTGACTAATATATTCCTTCCTGCAGCCAAAGATACTTTTATCTGGTTATGTTTGGATATATTGCTCTTGGTGAAAGTCTTTTAGTGGGGAATGTCTGTGTCATTTTGAATTCACTATTAAATTTTGCCTAAAATATCACTGTGTTCTCTTAATAAAATCATTTGTCTAATAGAATGAGAAATGATATATTTTTTTCACCATATATAAAGGTTAATTATAAATAGAAGTAATTGTTTGGCATATTATGGTCTTAGAGATTTTTCCTGAGGAAAAATGAAGCCCTTGTTTTAATATTAAAATATTTTAAATGCTTTGAACTCATAATGATGCTTAGGATGAATTAACATGTCATTTTGGTTCCATCCACAATGGCTGTTCCATCACTTCTTGAGGAGTCAGACTGCTATTCTTCATGACCTTTGAACACAAAGGGAAAACATTTTCAGTGAAAGTATATCTAATTTTCTTTCTTTTTTCTTTTAAGGTTAATTTACTTTTTTTGGAAGTATAAAACATATGAATAACCACAAAATCTACATTATGGCTGATGAATCTGTGATTTTGATTTATACTTCCCTACATAACATCTTCTTTGAGCCTAGGGCATTATCCAGGGAAACAGTTCCAAAGAGTAATGGATTAGCTATAAGCAAGAATAACCTAAGACCTTTGAAAAAAATAAGAAAAATTCAGGACTGGAAAAACAAAAGTGGACAAATAATTTGCTGACACAGGTGCTTTTGAAGGTAATTATATACCTTCCTAACATCCATTGATGGCATCCATTTATACTATTTTGTAAGGAAAATAAAAAGAAACACTGGGCCTCTAGGACTTTTCAGTTCTTTCATGGAGGCATGAAAACTGTTTACTGAGGAGAGTAGTAAAGCTGTGAGCAATCTGGTTTACCACTAACACTGCTTCTGATCCCAAGACAACAAGGTTTTATCAGTCGGGTTAGGTTAGGCTTATGTTACAATAACAATTTCTTACTTGTAGTACTATCCTGTAAAGAAAGGAACTTCTGTTTCACATAGTCACTCAGACTAAGATTGTTGAGGGCTCTACTATCTATTATATAGCTACATTGTCTAAAAGACAGGATTCCATAGTTTCTCAGTACAGCAAGAGAAAAAAAAAAAAAACAAAACGCTGAAGAGTTTTTCACCAGCAGTTAAAATGCTTTAGTACAGAATAGATACCAGCATACCACAAACTAATGCCCAAAACTAATGACATGGCTTTCCCTTTCAGGGAGATGAGAAAGTAAAATCACCCTCCCATTTGCCTGGCAGCACAAGAGAATTAGATATGAATGAACTCAACTACAAAAGTGCTTGACCACAAAAGTGAACAGAGACCAATCTTAAAAACAAAACAAAGCTGCTGGGGACCTTGGAACGAAAAGACACAATTATCAGACAAATATAAAGAAGGGTTACACTATCATAAATAGAATTTGGGAAAATCTAAGAGCCAGAATAGAACTTTTCCTTTGGAGTTTGTGTTTACACCTATGTCTTAGAAACTTGTCATCCATCCATTGTTTCACAACTGTTTTGGTCATAAAATATTTTAAATGAAGTTATTAAACTGGGAAACAAGTATGATCTTTTCAAAAATAAAAGTGTATAACTGCAGTCAAGCTTTTTAAACTAGAAAGGATTGTAATCATCATAATAAAAATGAATAGTTTCTCAATATATGGATTTTGGCAGTGGCTGGAAAAAATAAGAACAAGCTGGTGCCAGAGAAATGTTTACTGAATAAAAGACAGTCACTGAGGTTGAAAGAAGCCAGTTGCATCATGCTGAGTCATTTCTTTTTCCATTTCTGTTGCAAAACCAGACAGGTACAGAAAGAGGACCATCTCCCAAATCCCAAGATCTTCTAGTTGATTAAGAATACTAGTTGTATATGCTGAAAATAGTAGCAGAATGAGTTAGTTTAACTGATAAAAATTAAATCATGGATTTGAGTGTCAGTAGATTTTAAAACCTCCTTCAAGAAAGTTAAGGTAGAACCTTAGTGATGGAACTATTGCTGTTAAGTGAAGCAGGGATCATGTCAAGTTTTTTGCACCATTCTACCTCCGAAGTCTAGCATAATCTCTATCATATAGTAGGCACTCAGGAAATATTTGCTGAATAAATGAAGTTGATGGAATGAGTATATGTGAAAACAAACAAACTTTATAAAATATAAAGCACTACCTAGACAGACTTGAAATGAGAAGTGTAGATTTAAAAATGAAAATGAATTAAAGTAAAATACTTTTCTTTGACATTATTGGATACACAAGGTCATGAGATATTTGTATATTAATTTCATCAGGTAAATACAATTAGGTAATTAAATAGAGGGTTGTTTCCCCCCTCTTTATTTTTTTTTTTAAGATTTTATTTATTTATTTGACAGAGAGATCACAAGCAGGCAGAGAGGCAGGCAGCGAGAGAGGAGGAAGCAGGCTCCCTGCTGAGCAGAGAGTCCAATGCGGAGCTCAATCCCAGGACCCTGAGATCATGACCTGAGCCGAAGGCAGCGGCTTAACCCACTGAGCCACCCAGGCGCCCCCCCCCCCTCTTTCTGAGAGCAGTGATAGAGCAGGCATTAGCACTCATGTAAGGATGAACCACTATAGATTTAGATGCTTGGATTTTCATGGAACACAGTTACATCTGTCTTGAGAGAGCTATAATTAAATGACATTTTATAAGAGTGATTAAATATAATGACCACTATGACAACATACTCAGGACTCCTTTGGTTTAACTCTCGTAATTTCTTGCCACTTGTCAATTTTTTCTCTTTTCAAACACTTCTGATTAACATTTCTGCTGCCTTTATAAGAGAAAGGAAAAAAAAAAGTGGTGCTATTTTGAGTAGATTCTTTCTTCATTCAAGACCATTTAAAAAAATCATTTATCCCTACTTTTACCTGATTGAAAATTTCTCTCTATTCTTGCTTTAAAAGATTTCCCTTTTCTGTCTTCATTTCCTTTCTCACATTCTTGACACTTCCGTTATTTCTTAAATCAGCCTCAGCTCTGTGTCTCAGAGGCTTCTTTTAATGTGTTGTTTTAGAGTCCATGATTCCATAGACACACACAGAGAGTTTTTTTTTTAAAGATTTCATTTATTTATTTGACATAGAGAGAGATCACAACCAGGCAGGCAGAGGTTGGTGGGGGGAAATAGGCTCCCCACCGAGCAGAGAGCCCAATGCGGGGCTTGATCCCAGGACCCTGTGATCATGACCTGAGCTGAAGGCAGAGGCTTAACCCACTGAGCCACCCAGGTGCCCCCAGAGAGAGATTTCATAACATAGAAAAGGTCTTTCAGGGTTCAGCTTTAACCTGTATTTCTTTTCTCTCACCATTCATCCTTCCAACATCTCTCCCTCCAAAACAGGCCCTTAGTACGTTGGGCAGGTGAGTTGTGCTATGGTGAGTGCTATGAAGTGTGTAAACCTGTAGATTCACAGACCTGTACCCCTGGGGCTAATAATACATTATATGTTTGTAAAAAATATATAAATAAATATTTAAAAAATAGGTCCTTAGTTACTTCGGACATTTTGACTGTTTTCCATATACATCATATGTTTTTGTGTGCATCAGTTAGGATGTTTTCAGAAAACATATAAGTGACTTAGATAAAAGAATATTTATTATTTCATATAAAAAAGCTCAGAGCGAGCACGTGAGAGATTCTACCGTTAACTGATTCAGTGGCATAATGAAGGCATCAGAAATCTAGGTTCATTCCCTTTTCCTTTGTTCCATGTTCAGCGTGATGCTTCTTTTCTCTTCATGGTCATAAACTGGCACTTTCAAACAATAGGGTCTGCAGGCAGTAGCAAGGGGTTTTTCTGTCTTACGTCACTTTTTTGAGTCAGAGGAGTTTCCTAAAGTTTTCAGGCATTAACTCTTGTCCCATTGGCCAGAATTGTATCTCTTGCCCTTGGCAATCTCTTGCTGAGAGGAAGATGGGCTTAAACCATTTGCAATTCACCCACAGTGGTTGGAGGGAAAACTTACCTTATTGGAAGGACTCATTGGAGGTCAAATGAAACTGGGGTCTTTGATAAGTAAGAAGTTGGGAAACAGCTGTTGAGTTGGGAACTCACTTTTATAAACACAACTTTACTTCTCTACCTGCAATATTCTCTACCTGTCTTTCTCCCTTCAGGTAAAATTGTATGTCAACCACCATGATTCTCTTAAAATGTTATGTCGTCTGTGAAGCTTTATTTCAACTCCCTTCCTTTACTTCCCAAACTAGTTGTTCATATTTCTAAAAAAACACTTAGCAAACTGTTTTGCATATATCTACATACATATCTATCTCTTGAATTAGATGAAAGATTCTGAAATCCTAGTACTTGACACTTTACCTGACTCAGAGTAGATGTTGAATAAATGCTTTAAATGTTGAATGATCATAATCAAACTATCAGAATATCTCAATTAATGTGTCTTTTTTTATTATTTATATAACCTAACCCACAATAATACTATTATTAAGGATGGCTATTATAATATATAGCTGGACTGGAAATAATAGTAATAATAGCTGGATTAGAAATTATTTTCCTCTTTTGAAAACTTCTTTGGAATTAGACCTTTAGATTCCAAGCTTACCTGGACATATAAATCCAAAATGTATGTGTCTGATGCTATCCTAGGCTCTTGGGATACAAAATAACATAGGAATAGACATTGCTGTTACAAAGCTCAGAATCTGGTAGATGAGATAGACTTTTTAAATAAGTAATTAAAATCTAGTATGTAGTCAGAGTGATACATTTCCAACCCAAAGCAGGAACTTCTAAGAGAAAAGTGGTAAAAGAGTACCTTTTCTTGGATATCCCCTTGGACAATCCCTGTCCAAAGTGGAAGTGATATCCAACTTTGGTCTGGAAGGATGTTGAGGACTTACCCACGTGAACCAGAAAGAAAAGGAATGCCAGCATGAGGCAGAAGAGTATACAAACATATAATATATATATTATATAATCATTTGCATAATTAGAAAGTGCAAGTAGTTCTATAGTCTTGGAAGGCATATTTTGTGAAAAACAATAGCAGGAGAAGTAACTTTACAGGGTAATAAGGAGTTGGACTATAAAGTGTGTTTTATATCACAGGGAGAACCTAGAACTATTCTGAAGCCTTTTACTGGGAGTTGGTTGGTTAACTAACTGCATTAAGACAAGGGGAACCTGCTCTTCAACTGACAAATGCATTGTGAGTGCTCAATGAGTGGATGATGGTAAAGTCTTTTATTGGAAAATTAGAGAACCTCAGCAGACTAAATTGATATAAAATGACCAACTTTCTGTTTTACTTTTAAAATTATAGGAAATCTGCAATGGATCCTCTCCCCATGAGCATTTTTCATTCTCTTATTGTCACCTGGGGGATATTGATGCTTTTGGACTGCTGCCTGCAGCCTTGCCTTGCCCCCTAAGTGGATATTCAGTGATGGCAGCACATCCTCATAAAGATAGACTGCAGATTACATTTCCATTAAAGACCAGAGCCATATCTGTCTGCTAATTTCCCTGCCAATAAGTTAGATTTTTACAATGGCCAGTTTATTGTGGAAAGAACCACTTTTCTTGTCAGAGTGCAAAGAGATAGCATACAAAATGGAAGATCGTAGCCTTCATCAACAAATATCCTAAATAGAGTTTCTACAATAGCCCTTACATATCATTTTTCTGAAAAATCTTATCATATGCCTTTCTTTGTGGTAAGCTATAATACTGTCTACATTTTCAGATTCTGTTTGTCTACTGCAGGCATAAAAATGAAATAAAATGGATCTGGAGAGTATAATTCCAATTATTTGTAATCAAACATCTATGAAACACTTATGTCTCAGGCATTAGTGTAGCTGCCATGGTTTAAAAAAAAAAATGAATGTGACATAGCTGTTGTCCTCAAAAAGCTTAAAATCTAATCCTGCCTACTTTGAATATAAAGTGTAATAGTAAATACAAAAATAAAACTCTTATAAAGAAAAGAAAAACCATCATAGTACTATGATTAGCAAGAGAAACAATAAGAAAATTCTAGGATTCAGATTATCATTGGTAGTGTGTTTAACTATAATAGCATCTGTAACAACAGTTTTTACAATTTCATTATTTTATTCTTTTTTGTTGTTTACCATTGTTATGGATTAAATGTTTGTGTCCCCTTCAGAATTCCTATGTTGACACCCTAACCTTCAATGTGATGTATGTGGAGGTAGGGGCTTTCAGAGATAATTAGGGTCAAATGAAGTCCTAAGGTTGGGTCATGAAATGTTGTTATGAGAACAAACATTAGAGACCGAACTTTTCTTTTCCCTCTAGATTTCTCACTCTCTTGCTCTTTCTAAGTGTACAAACAGAGGAAAGGCCTTGTGAGCACATGGTAAACAGGCAGTTACTTACAAGCCAGGAAGAGAGCTTTGGCCAGAATCTGACCATGCTGGCACCCTGATCTCAGAATTCTAGCCTCCAGAACTTTGAGAAAATAAATTTGTTGCTTAATTTCCTCAGTGTATAGTACTTTGTTAGGGCAGTCTCAGCGACTAATATACCCATTCTATGGTAAGTAGTTTCCTCTTACATTTCTTAATGCTTACCATGATCCTTGAAGACAGCTTTGTCCTTATGTTACAGGCAGGTAAACAGGCTAGGGGCCTTAAATAATTGGCCTGAGATGATAGAACTGGTAAATGGCAAGTCAAGATTTGAGTCCACTACTAAATTATATCACCTTGTGCCATAGATTTATTAGTCTTTGTTCTCAGATATGGCAAAGTATGCTACTCAGATATTTATATTCTAACGCCCAAATCTCCACTTCTTTTCATCTCATAATTTAGTAATAATCAGACAAACAAATTTGTTCTTCTTTCTAATAAGCATTTAAAATGCCTGGCAATAGTCTATCATTTCTATAATGATTTCAAAAGAGATAGAAGCTGGAGAATATTTTGTCCCCTGAGATCCAAGTATCCTTTTCTTCAGTAACTATTTAGTTTTGTAATGATAGGGGTAAGCAATATAACAGTTGTCTGACACAATATGATAGCACATTCATCATATGATTACTGTGATTCTTTGGCGCTGTTTTTATTTATTGCAGAGAGGATGTGATGATGGAATCAGTGGTGGTGGGACTATCAGGTACATCACTTAGGAAGTCATATGGGTGTTCTGTTTTTGATAGGTTTACTTTTTGTCAATTCGGGCCCAGCTTTTCAAATATGGAGTATATACACATTTAGTAATATTTTCTATTCCAGAGTGTTTTGAACTTATGCATTTCTTTGGGTGGCTGTAATAATGTATATTTATTCTTGGTATCTTCTAAGGGAGGTCTGAGTGTATTCACATTACTGCCTCATTGCTCTCTTTCCTCTTAGGGCAAAACTCCTTCAGGAGTGGTCTGCAACCACTGATTCTAATTTCTCTCTTCCCAAACTTTTTAAAGATAACTTAAGTCCAATTTACTTCAGATTGCCCTGATCAAGTGAACTTCCAGTTGCTAAATCTAAGGCTTAATTCTCATCATTAGTAGTATTTGACACCATTGATCTTGTCATAGTCCCTTATTTCTTTAAATAGTTTTTAATGGTTGATGTATATTGTAAAATGATTTCCACAGTAAGTTGAGCTGGCATCCATCTTCTCATAGAATACAATTTAAAAAAGAAGAAAAGAATAAAGGAAGAAAAAAGATTTCTCCTTGTGATGAGAATACTTAGGATTTTGCTTTCTTAATAACTTTTCTGTATCATAAAACTGTTTGAGATATAGTCATTATGTTCTACATTACATTCCTACTACTTATTTATCTTATAACTGGAAGTTTGTAACTTTTGTCCACGTTCCTCTAATTTCTCCTACCCCAAAACCCTGGCTCAGGTAACCACAGATCTGATCTCCTTTTCTATGAGTTTCTTTTTTTGTTATTGATGTAGTTTTGTTTGGTTAAGATTCCTCATATAAATGAGATCATACAGTATTTGTTTCTTTACCTTATTTCTTTCAGCATAATGTCTTAAAGTTCCATCTGTGTTGTTACCAATAGTAGTGTTTCCTCATTTTTTATGGCTGCATAATATTCCATTGTGTGTAAATGGTGTATTTGTCTGATACACACACAGACACACACAGACTACAACTTCTTTATTCATTTGCTGATAGACGCTTATGTTGTTTCCATGTTTTGGCTATTGTAAATAATGTTACTATGACCATGGGGGTATAGAAACATTTTGAATTTTGTGTGTTAATCTCCTTTGGATGTATTCCAAAAAGTGGAATTGCTGGATCATATGGTAGTTCTATTTTTAACTTTTTAAGGCTCCTTTATACTGTTTTCCATAGTGGAACCATAGTGTACCTATTTACAATCTTACCAGTAGTGCACAAGGGTTCCTTTTTCTCCACATCCACACGAGGATTTGTTATCTTGTCTCTTGGATGATGATCATCTTAGCTGGTAAGAGGCAGTATCTCACTGTGGTTTTAGTTTACATTTTCCTAACAATTAGTGCTGTTGAACATCTTTTCATGTATCTGTTGGCCCTTTATATATCTTCTCTGGAGAAATGTCTATTCAGTTCCTTTGTCCATTTTCAATTTTTTTTTCTTTCTTTTTCTTTTTCTTTCTTTTTTTTTTTTTTTTTTGCTATTGTGTTGTATGAGTTCTTTCTGTGTTTTGGATGTTAACTCCTTATTACGTGTAGAATTTGCAACTGTGTTTTTGCAATCCTCAGGTTATCTTTTCATTTTGTTGATGGTTTCTTTTGCTGTGCAGAAGCTTTATAGTTTGGTGTAGTTCCTGTGTTTATTTTTGTTCTTGTTGCTTTTGCTTAAGTGTCATATCCAAAATATCATTACTACGTCCCATGTCAAAGAGCTTTGTTCCTGTGTTTTTTCCTAGGAGTTTCATGGTTTCAGGTTTTACATTTAAGTGTTTAATTCATTTTGAGTTAGTTTTTGTTAGTTGTATAAGATATGGGTTTAGTTTAATTCTTTTACATGTGAGTATTCAGTTATCCTAGCACCATTAAAGATATTGTCTTCTCTTCACTGATTATTTTTGGCTGTCTTGTCAAATATTACTTGACTGTATATGCATATGTTTCTGGTTGATTATTATTCTGTTGATTCTGTTCCATTGGTTTTATGCCATTATTGTACTGTTTTTGATGACTGTAGCTTTATAATATAGCTTGAAATCAAGAAGTATGGTACCTCCTGCTTTGTTCTTTTTCAGGATTTCTTTGGCTCTCTGGCTTTGTGGTCTTATGTGGTTGCATATAAAATTTAGGAGTGTTTTTTCTATCTCTGTAAAAAATGCCATTAGTATCTTATAGAGACTGCATTGAATCTTAGTGGCTTTTGGTAATATTGACATTTTAATAATATTAATTCTTCTAGTTCATGAACATGGTACACTTACCAATTTATTTGTGTCTTTTTCAATGTCTTTCATCAGTGTTTTGTTATTTTCAGTATAGAACTCTTTCACCTCCTTAGTTAAATTTATTTTAAGTATTTTATTGTTTTTGATGTTATTGTCAATGGGATAGATTTTTTCTCATTTTTAGATTTTGTTGTTGTTGTTGTAGTTAGTGTATATAAACACCTACTGATTTGGTATGTTAATTTGTATCCTGCAACTTTATTGAATTCATTGATTAGACTTAACAGTTTTTTGGTTGAATCTTTAGGAAAATCTTTAGAACCTGAATAGACATTTCTCCAAAGAAGATATATAAAAGGCCAACAGATACATGAAAAGATGTTCAGTAGCACTAATCATTAGGAAAATGTAAACTAAACAATAAAATCCTGTTGTCTGAAAACAAAGACATTTTTACTTCTTTCTTTCCAGTTTTGATACCTTTTTTTTCTTGTTCTTGTCTGATTGCCATGGCTTAAACTTTTACCATTTAATAGTTGTGGTGAGAGTGGGCTGCCTTGTTTTATTTTTGATTTTATAGAAATAGCTTTTAGCTTCTCACCATTGAGTATGATGTTGGTTTTGAGCTTATCATATATGACTTTTATTATATTGTTGTTTCTTCTGTGCCAAACTTAAGTTTGTTTGTTTTTTTTTAAAGATTTTATTTATTTACTTGAGAGAGAGACAGTGAGAGAGAGCATTAACGAGGAGAAGGTCAGAGAGAGAAGCAGACTCCCCATGGAGCTGGGAGCCTGATGCGGGACTCGATCCCAGGACTCCAGGATCATGACCTGAGCCGAAGGCAGTCGTCCAACCAACTGAGCCACCCAGGCGTCCCCAAACTTGAGTTTTATCATGAATGGATATTGAATTCTGTCAAATGCATTTTCTGCATTTATTGAGATGACCATATGTTTCTTTCTGATTATTCTATTAATGTGATGTATCACCTTGACTGATTTGTATGTGTTGAACCATCCTTACATCTCAAGGATAAATTCCACTTGATTATGAAGAATGATCTTTTTGATGTGCTGTGGATTTTGTTTTCTAGTATTTTACTAAGAATGTTTGAATCCATCTGTATTCATCACGGGTATTGACCTGTAGTTTTCTAGTAGTGTCTTTCTGGTTCTGGTATCATGATAATGCTGGTCTTGTGAAATGAGTTTGAGAGTGCTCCCTGTTCTTTGATATTTTAGAAGAGTTTGAGAAAGGTTGATGTTAATTCTTCTTTAAATGTTTGATAAAATTCCCCAGTGAAGCCATCTGGTCCTGAGATTTTTGTTATTCTTAGAAGATTTTTCATTCCTGATCCAATCTCCTTACTCATAATTGGTTTATTCATATTTTCTATTTCTTCCTGATTCATTCTTGATAAGTTGCATGTTTCTAAGAATTTTCCATTTCTTCTAGGTTGTCCAGTTTGTTGTTCAAGGTATTTGTTCATATTAACCTCTTAGAATCTGGTATTGAATTTCTGTGGGATCAGTTGTAAGGGCTCCTTTTTCACTGATAATTTTGTTGGTATGTGTCCGTTCTCTTTTTATCTTGGTTAGTGTAGTTAAAGTGTTTGCCAATTTTGTTTCTTTTCGAAGAATCAACTCTTACTTTGGTTACTTTTTTCTCTTGTTTTTCTGTTAATTGTTTCATTATTTCTGCTCTAATCTTTACTGTTTCCCTTCTTTTCCTAACTTTGGGCTCAGTTTGTTCTTTTAATGGCTTCTTAAGATGTAGAAGTAAGTTTTTTATTTGGGATCCTCATTGCTTCTTAATGTAGGAATTTATTACTATGAACTTTCCTACTAAAGACTGCTTTTGCTACATTCCATAAATTCTGGTATATTTTATTCTTACTTTGTCTCAGAAACATTTTTTATTTCTTCCTTAATTTCTTTGATCTATTGGTTGTTCAGGAAAGTTTTATTTAATTTTCGTGTGTATGTGAACTTTCCAGTTTTCCTCCAGTTTTTGATTTCTAGTTTTATGCCATAGTGATCAAAGATACTTGGTATGATTTCAATCTTCTTCAATTTGCTAAGACTTGTTTTGTAACATAACATATTGCCAATCCTAGAAAATATTCCATATGTACTTGAGAAGATTGTATAATCTGCTGTTTTGGATAAAATGTTCTATATATGTCTGGTAGCCCATTTGGTCTATAGCGTTGTTCAAATATTGTTTCCTTATTGATCCTCTGTCTGGGTGATATATCCATTGTTGAGACTGTGGTACTACTGTCCCTAGCCATTATTGTACTAGGTGTATTTCTCCTTTTTCTCCATTAGTTTTTGCTTCATATATTAAGGTGCTCTGTTATTGGGCCCATAAATATTTACAGTTCTTTTATCTTCTCTAATTGACCCCTTCATCTGTATATAATGACCTTCTTAGCCTTTTTTTAATCATTTTTAGTTTAAAGGTTATTTTTTCTGATATAGGTATAGGTATTCCTGTTTTGTTTTGTTTTTTTTTCCACTTGTTTGAAGTGTCTTTTTCCATTCCTTTACTTTAAGTCTATGTGTGTCTCTGAGGCTAAAAAGTGAGTCTCCTGAGGGCAGTATATTGTTGGAACTTGTTTTATATTCATTCAGCCATGCTTTGTTTTCTGATTGGAGAATTTGATCTGTTTGTGTTTAAAGTAATTGTCAATAGTAAGGATTTACTATTGCCATTTGTTAATTGTTTTCTGTTTTGTAGATTAATTACTCCTTGATTCTTTTCTTGCTGTCTGTGTGTGTGTGTGTGTGTGTGTGTATGTTGATGTCTTTTAGTATCTATATGCTTTGACTTCTTTGTCATGTTCTTTTGTGTAATACTACCAGATTTTCCCTTGTGGTTACCATGAGGCTTACATAAAATATCTGATAACAGTCTATCTTAAAATGATTACAATTTAACTTCAACAGAATTTATGTACTTTACACTTTTGCTTTTTCTTCCTCTCACATTTCAGGTTACTACTCTTACAATTTACATTTTTTTTTTTATATTGTGTAACTGGTAACAGATTATTGTATTATGGGTTATTATTGCTATGTTCTTTTTTCTTTTTTAAAAACTTTTAAACTGGAGATGTGGGTTATATATCACAATTATCATATCATAGTATATGATTACTAGTGAGATTAATGCTATCTTTTTGTGTTTTTATGTTAATTATTGTTAATTTTTACTTTTACTTCCATTGAAAGAACTCTTTCAGCATTAAATTTTTTTTTTAATTTATTGACATATAATGTATTATTAGCCTCAGGGGTACAGGTCTGTGAATCACCAGGTTTACACACTTCACACCACTCATCATAGCACATACCCTCTCCAATGTCCTTCAGCATTTTTTATAAGGCAGGTCTGGTGGTGAACTTCCTCAGCTTTTGTTTGTTTGGGAAAGTTTTTATCCCTTCTTTGTTTCTGAAGGACAGCTGGGAGCTACTCTCCGTTTTGACCATGACTTTATCTCTTTGCCTGTGAGTGTCATAGGAAACCTCCACAACTGGTACTGACTTTTCTCTAGGGACAGTCTGCTGTGCCTGACTGTCTCTTGGCTTGAGCTGTGCAGCTTCTAGGAATTGTCACCGGAACTTATGGTCAGGTGGGGATCAAAGGCATTCTCCAAACCTCGTGGGGTTTTGACTCAACACCTCGCCTTAGTGTGAGCAAACCAGGCCCTAGGCCTGGCAGAAGTGCTCATTTCAGGTTTTCAGTCAGACAGATCTGCACTTCACCAAGTTCCATGGTCAGTGTGTGCCTTCTAACTTGGTTCTGCAGATGAAAAAGCTGTCGTTGAGATCACTACTTGGGCAATACATGTGTGAACTTAGTCTACCAAGATCTGCATGCTGGTTGGGCCCACAAATATTTACAGTTCTTTTATCTTCTTGATGGATTGACCCCCTTCATCTGTATATAATGCGTGCTGGTTGTTGTAAGCCCTTCCCCACTTCTTCATCACAGAGAGATTCCCAGTGGCTGTACCCTGCAGATTTTCCTGCAATGCCTGTGGTGTGTGATTAGAGGAGGGGCCCCTGAACATGACCCACAGTGCTGAGGTGTGGAGCTGGTTGTGCCCTCTAGACTTTCTTTTCCCACTGGAGGATCCAGAAGCTCAGGGGAGACCTCTATATATGGTGCTGTGCTGTCCTTTTTCCTGTGGAGAAAGTCAATGGGGTCAATGTGTAGATGCTCCTCCTACCTTTCTAATGCAGTCTATCTTGGTCTCTGAGGTGCAGGAGATTGGGTCAGCTTCACTTCCATATTCTAAGATCCTCTCAGTGGCATCTTGTTCTTGAATAAATGTTAACTCTTTTTGGGGGTGGAGTGAAGGCAGAGTGGGCTGTGTCACCATCTTGGTGGTGTTAGTGATCTCATTCAGTCTTCATTCAAATAAAATACCTCATTTTGATCTTTCCTGGAACCGTATTATATATCAGAGCCCTTATTCCTCAAAGAATTAAAAATAGAACTACTCTTCAATCCAGTATTGCACTACTGTATATTATCCAAGGAATACAAAAACAATAATTCAAAAAGATATATGCACACCTATGTTTACTGCAGTATTATTTACAATAACAAGTGTCCATTGCTATAAGAATGGACTAAGAAGATGTGATTATACACACACACACACACACACACACATATGCGCACAGGAATATTATTCAGTCATAAAAAAGAATGAAATCTTGCCATTTGCAACAATGTGGATGGAGCTAGAAAGCATTACACTTAATGAAATAAGTCAGTCAGAAAAAGACAAATACCACATGATTTCACTCATATGGGGAATTTAAGAAACAAAACAAATGAGCAAAGGAAAAAAAGAGAGAGAGAGAGAAACCAAGAAACAGATTCTTAACTATAGAGAACAAACTGATGGTTGCTGGAGGGGAGTTGGTAGGGGGGATGCATGAAATAGGAGAGGAGGATTAAGAGTACACATACCATGATGAGCACTGAGTAATGTTTAGAATTGTTGAATAATGAGTATATGGTATAACTGAAACTAAAATAACATTGTATACTAACTATACTGGAATTAAAAGAAAAAACTTAATAAAAATATTAAATCCCTCATTTTTACCATAACACTTACCACTCTGTAACTTATTATATGTTTTAATTTATTTATATGTATTTTTTCTGATCCTTAATTAAACTGCAAGCTCACAGAAGCCAAGGGCTATCTTTGTTTACTTTTGTATCTTCAGTACCTGAAAATCAGGACCTGACATATGGTTAAAGTAAGATGGCTCCTAGTTTTTTTCTCACTGCACATCAAATGAAAGAGTTTATTTCCCTATCCCTTAAATATGTGCAGGTTTTGTAATTGGTTATAAGATGGCAAATGTGATATCCTTCCACTTCTGTGCCTAGTCTCTTAGAGTTCTGGAAGCTTTTGCTTCTTAACCAGTTACAACATCTTAGAAAAATCTTATAAAACAGCTAATGTGCTGTGAGAGAAAAGGAGAGACAATATGTGGGCATTCTGCTTGACTGTCCAAGATGAAATTTTAGCCAACAGCCAGCATAAACTACCAGCTATGTGAATAAAGTGTCTTGAGTATTCAAACCCAGTCAGGCCTCTGGATGGTTCAGCTGCCTAAAGTCAGTGGAGCAGACTTGGCTGGTTGAGTCAAATCAGTCTAAACACCATGAGAGATGAAAAACTGTCCCCCCAACTTTTATTGAGATATAATTGGCATAAATGATGTTTTAAGCCACCGAATTTTGGGGTGCTTTTCATGCCTCAGTAGCTAACAGGAACAGAATTTGGTACCAAGTGTAGGGTAATGCTTTAAGGAAAACCTAAAATATGTGATTTTTGGCTCTGAATTTGGTAGGGCTGAATCTGCAGTAGTCTCAAGGAGGTTGCTAGTGAGAGTTGAAAGGACAGGAAAGAAAACTTTCATCAGAGGCTGGAGAAAAGGTGAACTGTGTAGTGAAAAAACGTTTGGCACTAACTTTGGACCACACTGTGGTAATGTGGAAAATAGAAAAAAAAAATACATATAGATTTGACCAAGGAAATTTTCAGAGGGAATTTTCAGAAAGAATGTTGAAAGTACCACCTTGTTGTTTAAGCTGCATGTGATGTCATTGATACCTATCTATATCTAAAGAAGAAATTATTTAATCTTCAAATAGAATTTGAATAAAGAAATATTTATGAGTCAAATTTTGCTGGGTTCAAAAATGACAAAGTTTCTTGTCACTAGTCTCTCATGGAAAAAGATTTTCAAAGAATGAGCAAGTCTCAGGGAAAATGTCAAATCCAGGCTTGTGCCAGTAAAACATGATTTTAGGGTCAAGATTTCAATGGTGCTGCTAAAAGATATTATATTATGATCTCAAAAATATTTGAGGCAGTTTCATATAGACTCTTGGTCAGGAAAAGAGGCTTCTAAGAATCATGACACTATAGCCATCTTTTTATTCAGGGTGTATCCAAATAATATGTGAAGGATTAATTCACAAGTTTTAAACTAGAGTCAGGAATCGGATATATGAGATGTTCATCTCAAGCATTGCAGAGCTGTGAGAGACAGAGAGACAGAGAGAGAGACAGAATGTGGGGTGGGGTGGGGCGTGGAGAAAGAAACCTCTTTCATTATTGAAATGTTATACATTTGACATACAGTAAGTATCCCATTAGTTTCAGATATACATCATAGAGATTCAGTATTTTTCTACATCATGAAATGACCCCCAATAAGTCTAGTAAAAATGTTACCATAAAAAGCTGTTATTTTATTGACTGTATTCCCCATGCTGTATATTATATCCCTGTGACTTATTTAATTTATAAGTGGAAGTTTGTACCTCTTAACCCCCTTCACGTATTTCATTCACCCCATAACCACTGTCCTCTCTGGTAACCAACAGTTGTTTTCCTGTATCTATGAGTCTGTTTCTGTTCTGTTTTGTTTGCTTATTTTCCTTTGTACATTCCATGTAGAAGTGAAATCATGCAGTATTTGTCTTTCTCTGTCTTATTGCACTTAGCATAATATACCCTAGGACCATCCATGTTGGCACAAAAGGCAAGATTTTATTCTTTTTTATGGCTGAGTAATATTCTACTGTGTGCATGCACGTGTGTATGTGTGTGTGTGTGTGTATGTACACCTCATTTCTTAAAAAGAAATCTTTGAAATTAAGTATTCCACCAAAATTTAGAATATACTTTATACATTGGGTTATTATTCCTTCTTTCTCTCAATTGTATTTCCTGCTCTGCCCTTTTGCTTAATCATAGCTACCTTAGCTTCTCATGGATGTTTCTTGAGATTGCTACTTCAAAGTAAGTTCATCTCCACATTCTTCAAAAATCTAATACGTATTTAAACAGTGAAAGCAACAGTCATTGTTTGTTTGTATATTTTAGAATAGGGATTGGTAAACTAGAGAAATGGGCCAGCTGCCTGTCACTTGTTTTCGCAAGTGAAGTTTAACTGAAACACAGGCATGCCCATTGGTTTATGTATTATTAATGGCCACTGTCACACTGTGATAGCAGAGCTGTGTGGTTGCCACAGGAACTTTATGGTCCACATGCCTGAACTATTTACTGTCTAGCCCTTTCAGAAAAAGTTTGCTGACCCCTGTAGTGGGACCAGCATCTGTTCCATTTTGAATGTTCATCATACCTAAAATGGGACCATAGTCAGAGTTCAATGCCAAAGAAGTTTCTGAATGGTGGGATGATTGTATAAACTAATTCATTCTAGTAGGAAAGAAATCCTTACTCATAGTTAAATTACACAAAAAGTTCTGTACAGGTAATCTGTATACAGAAAACATCATTCTTTCAACAAATTTTAAAGATATGTTTCTTAAGCTCTTAGAAAAGAAGGCTTTTTAAGAATCTTACTTCCATTGCTCCAGAACACACTGACCCTTAATCTAAGGGAGAGAGGGTATAAGCTCAAGAAATTTGAAAGTGTGATGCTCTCTAATGGAAAAGATTGTAACATGTGCTCACATTTTTTTAATGGAATTATTGTAACTTAGACTGAAAGAGACAGAGATAATCATACTCAGCATGTAAGGAGGCACAGTGCTGGTTCAGAATGAGTAAGTATTCACTGGATATTTACTTTATTCTGGGCAAATTGTAAAGATTTTTCACATATCTTCATTTTACTTTAGTCATGTGAAACAAATATTATCTCTAATTTGGAGGTCAGAAAACAGAGACTTAGAATTTGAATAATTTTACAAAATTTTTTATCATTAGAAAGTGGCAGAGTTAAGAGTTAAACCCAAATATTCTGAACCAAGCTTAATATTTTTTTGATGATGGCCAGCTATTTTACATGTTGATATGTGTGAATAAAAGCAAACATAGTTTTGTCTCATTTAAACACAGTTTAACATAAGGTCAAAGCACTTCTCAACAAGTGGACAATGGAGCACAGAATATATTAGGAAGACAGGGAGAAGGATCTTGGGACATGGAAGATTGATGAAGATAATATAGAGTCAATATAGAAAGACTTATTTGGTAGGGGACACCTGGGTAGCTCCGTTGGTTAAGCTTTCGACTCTTGATTTTGGCTTAGATCATGATGTCAGGGTCATGAGATTGAGCCACACCAGGCTCATTGCTGGGCTTGGAGCCTGCCTAAGATTCTCTCTCTCCCTCTGTCCCTCTCCTACCCGCCCCCCACAAAAGAGAAAGACATTGGGTGGAATCAGATGTAGGGTTGGTTGGCAGAGGACAAGAGTGTAATACAGGAAGAGAACAATGTGGAGAAAGAAGCAGAAGCAGAGTGACTTTCCAGGCCATTGCTTTAGCTTGAGGGGAGTGTTATAACAGAACTTTCAGGTCATGATGGAAAGCTGTAGAAAGTAGAACATTGGAAATAGGAAGGGAGGATTTATTTATTTTTTTTGACATTTGTTAAACTCTTTATATTTTAGCATTTCTAAAAAAATATATGAAGAAAGTGTGAAATGCAATTAAGACAGCTTGTCCACATGCCACATTGAATATACAATCATTTTGTCCATTTTGGAAAGAGTGTGCAGAATGCAAAAAGGTACACAAGATTGAAAGATGATGAGCTAATTGTACAGAAGGTCTGTTTTTTCCAGTACGTTGGCTGCCTCAATTAAGGGCTCTTCAGAATCTCTTCCAAAAAGTCAATCAAGTAGTAAAGAAGAGTGCATTACAGCAACACTAAGAAAAGCCATATTCTCATTACCCAACATAAACAAGGAAAATAAAAGGTAAGAGCAAAAAGTTGAGGAGCCAAGTATAGTTAACTATAGATACTTTTATAGTCTGTAAAAGCGAAGTACAGTGTATAAGGAGGAGAGTTTCCTTGGGGAACTGGGAAATTGACTGAGTGCTGGTACATTAATCCTACTTAGAAACACTTATCACTGTAAATAATTAAAAACTTCATGTTGGGGAGACAGTCTATGCTAAAGGAAGTTCCAGGAAGCAAAACCAAGCAAAATAATGGTCTCTCTTAAATAATCTGAGTATGGAGAAGTAGAGAAATCATTCTGATATTATTGCTCTTGGAAAAACAATGTCCCAATCTCTCTAACTTAGACCTTCAGAAAAATGAATGAGCACATGTTCTTCATCAGACACTCAATGAACTGAACAGAACTGAACTTGAATGGATACTGAATTACAACAAAGAGGTGGAGGGGAGCAAGAATGTAGTTGCAGATGAGGCTCAAGTAAAAGTGATCTTCTATAAGCACAGAGGCTATAAACAACATGGAATAAAAGAAGCTAAGATGTGTTTAATCGTGCATATCCTTCAGCAATCCCTCAAGTATAATTGGGGAAACCATTTTATAAAAGTAGATGTCAACATGCAAATTGTTTTGTTTCTGAAAATGTGAAAACAAGTTAAAGTTTAGAAATAGTTCAGTTTTTTATTGGGGGAAATGCTGAACTGTATCTTCTCCTTAAGTGTAGTCTTTTTCCTAGAGCCAGATCACTAGTGAAACAGATTTGTGCACTGGTTGATACATATGATCAAAAAAGGAATTGAGTTATAATAATAAAGGAATATAAGAGAGAAGAAAAAACTTGATTTGGATACCATGCCTTTTTATTCCAGGGCATGTGTAAAGTCTAACTCTTTCTATTGGAAACTACCTTTTTTTTTTTTAAATTGAAATTTTAATTGAATTTTGACATACAATTTTACATACAATTTTAGGTACACAACACAGTGATTCAACATCTCTATCTGTAGTGCTTTGTCACCCCAAGGGTAACTACCATTTGTCACTGTACAACCCTTGACTATATTTATATTTCCTTATGTGTTACCTTATATTCTTGTTATTTATTCATTCCATAACTGGAAGCCTGGCCCCACTCCCCTTCATCCATTTGCCCATCCCTTACCCTCCTCACCTCTGGCAGTTGCAAAGTATTTTAGCAAAAATATTTTAAAAGCAAAAAAAAAAAAAAAAAAAAACAAAAAGCTTTCCTTGTTTTCATAAAAGAAATCAACTGTGCATTCTAAAATGAAAGTAAAGTTCTTAATTTTAGTATCTCAGTACCTTAGCATTGTTCACATTGTCAAGCTTAGGTAGACAAAGTGCTTCCAAAACACCAATTAAAATATTTAAACATATACATGTGTGTACACATTTATATATGTGTGTATATATACGTGTATATATATGTGTGTGTATATATTATATATACACATATATATGTGTGTGTGTATATATATATGTTTATTATCTTTACAGACTTGACTGGATGAACAAACTCCAGAGACCTTTAAATGTCCACATTAAAAAAAATACCCTCATGGAAGAATAGGTAATTAATGATAAAAACTTGAATGAAAAGTTACCCTTAATATTTAGATTGTTCTCTGTATTTATAAGTCTGATTCTGCTTGTTGTTTATCCATTTGTTTTTCTTATTCCACACATCAGTGAAATCATGGTATTTGTACTTCTCTGCCTGACTGATTTCACTTAGCATAACACCCTCTATGTCCTGTGATGTCACAAATGACCAAGATCTCATTCTTTTTTGTTTCTGAGTAATAATCTCTTGTAATAAAATTACCTCTTAATTGTAAGACTTTTAGCATCTGAAAAATCAAGTATGAAAGTTAATAGTCATGTCCTTTTTGTCAGTCTGACGAAGGGGCAATCTGACAGATTCCCTAGTAGTCACAGTAAAAAAAAAAAAAAAAAAAAAACCCAGGATCTGTAGTCACCTAATTGGCAGTTTTCACTGATCTAAGAAAAGCCCAGATGACAAATGGTTGTAGGTATTTTTTTTTTAACCATTATATGTGATTTTTAAAAACCTGATTTTTGATGAGTAGTTGTTCATAAACCTCTAATTCTTATGAGTGGCATTGCAGTTAAAAGTCTGAATTTAGCAGTTCCTAATGATTTCTCAAGAAAGGAATTGCTACTGTTTGCCCATGCCTTGGATTGTATTTAGGTTTAGTAATGACAGTGAAAATATTCACATTAATTATTCTTTTTACTTGCTCCTTCTAAACCATATAAAGGATTATAAGAGATCCCAGAGAAGACTGTATTTATTTACCACTCATAACAATTTTAACTGGTCGCTTTTGTTATCTGCATTTACAAATGAAACTGAAGTCAAGAGCAGTGTTATCTTGAAAGATTTTCTCAATCAAGATATTTTAGTTCCACAAGGTAAAGTTGTCCTTCAGACCCAAGGCTGTCTGTCTTCAAATACCTATTTTCCCTAAAAAAATAACACTTCCTATGAGGACAGGAACATTGATGTGTTTAACACCAGCTAACATGAAGGTTCTTTTACCATTCAAACTATTGTGAAAGTTGCGCCTTGTTGAGGCTTGGTTTCTTCCCTTTGCGTGATATTCAGTAGGTAAATGAGGACATACTGGGCCACCTGGGTAGCTCAGGGGGTTAAGGAAGCCTCAGAGTCTTCAGCTCAGATCATGATCTCAGGGTCTGTGAGACTGAGTCCTGTACCAGGCTCTGTGCCTAGCATGGAATCTGCCTGTCCTCTTCTCTCCCCCTTGCACTCTCTCTCAAATAAATAAAATCTTTAAAAAAAAAAAAAAAAAAAAAAAAAAGAAAAAAGGAGGTGTCCTATATCTTGCATTTAACATAATCACTGTGGCATGAGGGAGAGATTGCTGGTAGCATCTCAAGGTAAGCTGATGGGGTGGGCATTTCTGGGCTTATTCAAGTTCTATGTTTGGTCAAAGATTACCCCTCCTCCGAACGTGGTCCAGGTGGTAAAAACAATGATGAAAGAAAGAATGACAGCATCTAGACTTCCAGTAATGTTACTAGTATTTTTGACCCTTAAGTTTTAAATGATTTTGTTCACTCAAAGCTTACATTCAACACGTTAATGATCTTAAGGCATTTCTTTCTTTCTTTCTTTCTTTTTTTTTTTTTTTTTTTTTCCTTAAGGCTTTTCTGAGGTTCTGGCTCTTGTAATGCTTAAGCAAAAATATACTTTGGTTTTTAACTACTTAAGAGATGTCAGGGACTATTTTTATATGTTTCTTATTAAACTTTCAAGTATAGAATTGATTCATTTGCTTGGTTAAAAATTTCACACTATCTAGTGTATTAAATAAAATATAAAATGTAGTTGACTTCTTTGCTTTTCAGTATCCATCCCTAGCCAACTCACTCTTCAAAGGAAACCACTGTTAACTGATTTTCTTTAAATTGCCCCTCAAATTTCAAGTAATATATTCATTTGATATATGATTTACAGACTTGTCAAATTAATACAGTATCTTTTGAGTTTCCATCAAAAATAGTGAGAAATTGTACACATTCAGTTTTTCTTTCAATTATTAATTCTTCTTCAGTTTTTGTTAGTTATCATTTTTATGTTGCCAGACTTTGGAGCATTTTATTCTGTTCTTTAACATTAAGACTTTCACACTATGTCTAGACTGATTTAAAAAAAAATCAAATGCTAGGAAGCAGCATTTACAATAAAGTTTTCTAAATATTTTGTGCTATGTCAAGAATCTGAATGGATTCACAAAATATGCTTTTAGGGAATTAAAAATTCACATCTGGGGAAGACCTTTCCAAATATATTGTTGAATGAACTCTCTTATTTTCTGTTTAGTTTCCTACAAGCCTTTTGGGTCATATATGGTGCCTGGATGGTAATTTTCTGAATTCTGACATAAAACTGAAACCTAAAACTAATCCTGTATCATTCTCACATTTTCTTGGCAGTTTGGTTGAGAATAATATTCCAAACATTTTCCATCAAGAATATGAAGATATTTTCTCACACTCTTTTTGTTGAGAAAATCTTTGTCACTATATGATTTTCATTCAAGTGGTTTGGATGTATTTTGTGAACAACTCTTTTTATGTAGGAAACTTTCATTTATTTGCAGAAGCTTACAGAATTTTCTATTTTTCCTTAGATTTCATAGCATTGTGTCTAGGAGTTAGTCTTTTTTCTCACAAATCCACCAGGTCTTTTCACTCTGAAACTTCTTCAGATTAGGGGAATATTTTGTTGTATTCTGATTGGTCCCTTCATTGTTTTTACTTCCTACTTTGAAAATATTTTTACGTGACTATCAGGCTTTCTGGACCCTTCATAGTTTTTTTTCTCAAATTTTCTGTCTGTTTTTACTTTATCATCTTCTAATTTATCTTTAAAGTTGCATACCTGATTTTCAGCCATGTGCCCTTTCTACCACTACTCCATTTTTGTAAAATCTCATAATGATTGCAGATAATTATGTGACTATTCCTTTGTAATTTGTGATAATAATTTACTATTCAAAGGGATTAAAATTTTTTATTCTTTTATATGTCCTTTGAAATTATTGATATCCTTTAAAGATCTTACACATTTTTATTATTTGGGTATATATTTGTATGTATTCATAACTGAAAAAACTATGATGGAGTAAGTAAGTGTTTCCTCTAACTTTGTGTAAATCTTTTCTCAACAGATTTTTCTTTTAAAGAAGGGATGGAGAAAGGAAGCCTCTTTAAGTTAGGGGAGCACATAGACAAGCCAGCTTCCCTATTGGATGTGTGGAGGGAATTTATTTGATGACATGGCAGATCCCTGTAATTTAGGAGAAAAATTATCTAAGATAATTACTCATTGGTGGTCCAGTTGGGACGTTATGGTAAGTGAAACTTGGGTTGTCCATGTTCTTTAACAGATTGTTTTCTTGGTGACTATTGCTAAATTCTCTAGTCCTTGTGTCTCATCTCCAAACATTTTGAATAAAATTCTGATAACCTTTATCAAGAAGGCTTTTTGTTTTGCAGCTTCTTTAATAAATATTCTCTTATTAATAGAAGTCTTTTTATTTATTTATTTATTTAAAGATTTTATTTATTTATTTGTCAGAGAGCACAAGTAGGGGAAGTGGCAGGCAGAGCAGGTAGAGCAGACAGAGGGGAAGCAGGCTCTCCACTGAGCAAAGAGCTTGACATGGGACTCGATCCTAGAACCCTGGGATCATGACCTGAGCCAAAGGCAGAGGCTTAACCGAATGAGCCACCCAGGCTTCCCAGAAATCTTGTTTTATATGCTACATGAGTTTCTTAGTGATATTTCAAGTATTCACCATGGGAAAGAGGTGCGCTCAGAATTAAACAGTAGTGAGAGAGGAGTGATATATCTCATAAGAGGAACATCATCTCGCAGTGAAATGTTTCAGAGCTTGTGGAAAAGCATTTGAGAAAACTAAAGGAAGTCTATAAGCATATGAAATATCGATGAGGTAGAATAATGCTTCCTGGATGGATAGACAAAGTTCTTAAACAACAGATTGAAAAGCATGTTTAAAAATCCTCAACACTTGGTTTTATTCTTTCTAGATCTCTTGTAATAAATCAAGAGATTTACCTTTGAAGAGAAATCCTGATGGTGTCTTTGGAAATACACCCCATAGTCATCTGGTGCACTGATTTGAAGGCTAGTCTTACTTCAGTTTAATGTCAGAATGTCAGTGCTTACTTGAGTAGTAGGGGACTTCCACTTATTTTCATTTTATTCTTCTTTAAAAGTCAAATCATAAACTTTCTAGCTTGTATTAATGTATGCTTAGAAAAACTAATTTTCATGTTTAAACAAAACCTGAGTTCTGATAGACGGGGTGGGATTCATATGAACAATATTTTCTAGATTCTCAATTAACTCAAATATTACTTCTTTACAATTGTATTGTTTGCCCTTTTTTAATAATTGTGCTTGACTACAAAAGCAATAGTTGGCCTATTTACTAAATCAAAATTATTTCACTATTGGAAAAACTAGTTGTTATATCCTGAGAGCTTGGTTGTTTTCTTTAAAAAAATCTACTTATTTATTTGTTTTTAGACATTTTATTTTTTCACTTGAGAGAGAGAGAGAACAAGTAAGCATAAGCTGGGAGAAAGGAAGAGGGAGAAGCAGACACCCTGCCGAACAGGGAGCCCAATGCAGGGCTCAATCCCAGGACCTGGAGATCATGACCTGAGCTGAAGGCTGATATTTAACCATCTGAGCCACCCAGGCACACCAGAGCTTGTGTTTTTAATAACAAATAGAAGGTACAACCTAAGGCAAAAATGTCAATACAACTGAGCTGGATTTAATTCACTTTCTCTTCAAAGGTCCAATACGTTGTTTTGATTTTCTTTAGCTCCTGTTGCTCAAATGTTTTGATTTTCATTGGTTTAAGGTCAATGATTTTTTTATAGACATGGTGTCAGAAAAAAAAATAAAGTATGGACTGACTCATGTGTGTGTGTGTGTGTGTGTGTGTGTGTGAAGTGAGGGTGTGTGTTTATGTGAAATGTTTTGAGGAGAGATCTATCAACCTTTGCTAGGTTGGTCTATGTTGTCACTGATACTTTATCTTGTAAGATGCATGCTGGTATGCAAGAATGCAAAACTTAGTCAGTAGAGGGCTGTGGTCTTATTACCACTGTGCTGATTAACTAAGTGAATCTGCCACAGAATGAAAACCATGACTACAATGTTTGTTTATGTTGGGATATGCTAAATATAGATAAATATATAAATATATACACATATATAAAATAAATATATGTATATATTGTATATAGGTATAAAGTGGTACTATATATCTTCCTAGATGATACCTTTTGGTCTGAGGATCCAGTTATTTTATGATGTTTATTGTATAGCTAGCTGTTAGAAGAACAGTATCGAATGTGCCACTAAAAGGGGAAAAATGTGGAAATTTCATGGAATCCACTTGGCTGATGTCAATTGCAGTTAGATTGTGCCTGAGAAGGATGATGTTTTCTCAAAATACAATATTAACAATTGAAATGACCCTGATGACATTTTATGACTGTGAGTAATGCTGCTCTTTTTGTTACTGATCATAGGAGTTTTGAGTCATTTTTTAAAAATTCAGTAAACACTGTTATTCTAAGTGGTCCTTCATCCTGGGAATATATCTAATCCACTTACAATAGATTATTTTGCGTGGAATACAGAAACCCAAAGAGACCATGGCTCCCTGACCTTTTTCTTGGTCTAAAACATCTCTGTGTAGACCTAGAACTTTTTTTTGGTGTCCAGTGAAGCCTCTGAAGATAAATTTTTTTTTTAAAGTGCAATAAATGTTAATGACTTTGGAATTAAGTTTTGTCCTATGTCAATAGTTGCCCAGTCTTTGAAATCCACCATTTTGTTCTTGCACTGGCATATTCAAAACTTATCATGATTTTAGGTGAACCTAAAATATGAAATGCAATAGAATGGAAAAAATTCTTAATGGATTACTGCCAAATTTCATGAAATTATGACATACAGATATGGCTTGTGTCTGCTTTCCAATCGGTATGTTTTCCTGTACAAATCCAATCATTCTACTCAGGGTGGTCTTGAATTTTTACAGTTCCTGTTCAATACCAATGACTATAAACATGATTAGAAGGTCTAATACATAAATATAAAGCATTTCTTATCTAGTAATAATAATTAGAGATGGTTCGTGCATGCATTTGGAACCAAGTGTTTATGAAATATGTATGTCTAATATGTTAAATATAACATTAAAAATGAATTTGAATCATTTCAACATAGGAATATAGAGACCTTTGGGTCTCCTTGTGACAATAGGGACATATCCATGAAAAATCCTGCATCAAAACTATAGTTTTGGGGGCACCTGGGTGGCTTAGTGGGGTAAGCCTCTGCCTTCAGCTCAGGTAATGATCTCAGGGTCCTCAGCTCAAGCTCCACATCAGGCTCTCTCCTCAACAGGGAGCCTGCTTCCCCCTTTCACTCTGCCTACTTGTGATCTCTCTCTCTGTGTCAAATAAACAAATAAAATCTTTTTAGAAAGATTTAAAAAAAACTATAGTTTTTAAGCTATAGTGAAAACCTTCTCATAAATTCTATTATACTGTAGTTACCAGTGTCCTTAACTCAGTTGCACTTGAATTTTAGTACCTTTAAGGAAGTTCATTCAGCTGCCCTGAAATTGAAAAAGACGCCCACACATAAATATAATTAATATAGATATTTAAATGAAACTTTTCAAAGAGACTGAAAGAGTGCGGAATTAGAAAGCATACACACCTTCTGCTGAGTACCTTATTTTCAAGGTTTTTTACCTCCTTGATGTGTATAGTTACTGAAGTTGATAAAAGAGTTCGTATGGAGAGACAAAAGAATTTTCCTGGTGTGATAAGCACAACCAGCGACAAGGTTAGCTATGAAACAAAGAAGATGTTTTTGAAAAGCATATTGTACATATTGAATACACAATCACATACATTGTGATAAATGTTTTTAAATGTATTTTCAAAACCCACAGAATAAATTAAATGGATACCATGATTCTTTTTCACAGAACTCAGCATGTGTCTATGCTATTATTTTGAATCCTTAAAAAAAAAGAAAAACTTTCCAGATGCTTATTGCATAGAAGGGTAGAAGGCAACCCCTACCTTGAAAATCTTTGTAAGAAGGAAAACAATGTATTTCTCAAAAATAATTTCACATTTCAGGTTCAGGAAGTCTTGTTCAATAAAACACTAGCTTTTGTTTTCCCTTTAACTGTTAGCACATCAAGAAACTATAGATAAAAATAAGAAAAAATAAGCTCTCATGAAGGGAGTGAAATAAATAAATAAAAACCCCCACAATGTGCTTTGCACCTGACAGGAGTTTCACAAATGCTATGATAAGAGATTCTAGGGAATTCATAGGTACAGTCTCTAAAGCATTGTGTAGGTAGGCTTTGTGCTATGTATGGGTCAAAGAAAAACACTGAAATTGAAGGCAGTGTAGAAACTCAAAAGAAGTAATAGGAGGAATTTTTTTAAGAATGTGTTATCGAAATACAAAAACTAAAAAAGAAATTAAATTTTCTGCTTTGCCCAGAGAATGTAGAGTCATGCCAAGAGAGTCATGGATTTAAAATTAATGATGTACTGTGTGGTGATTAACAAAACATAATAATAAAAAATATATAAAGGGAAGGAATGAACTGAAAGGATAATTATTTCAAATGATATGTCAGATTAAAACATATTATATGCACTAAAAGCCATGCAATTATATTCTTGTTATACTTACATAATAGAAAACATATTTAACATTTGTATACTTGTTCCAGAGGAAGAAGTAAGAATTAGCTGCTAGTGGATGCATTCTGTGTTCTAGGAACCTTGCCTGATGCTTCTAATACTTCTCATTTAATCATTATGAAACTCTAAGAGGAAACCATTTAATCTACTCTCTTAATAGGTGAGGCTCAAATGGGTTGGAAGCTTGCCCTAGTTTCAGTTCCATCCCCCTAAACTGCAGCAGAGTTTTACTACAAACCTTTAGTCTTTCCGACTTGAAGTTTGATGATCCTCTCTCTCGACTATGCTGGCATCTTAGGTTTTCAAGCCTTACTATTGTTTATGTTCCTTCATTTGATTATCACGAGAACTCTGTAAAACTGATCCAAAAAAATGGATATTCTTAATTTAGAGATAAGGAAATGAAGACCGCGATGGAATAATGGACTTATCCTATTTCTAATTTGTGATGAAGATGATTTTTTTAAATCCATATTTCAAAGACCAGATGAGTATTTTCTGCCCATCATAGTCTGCTTCTAATTGAACCAGAAGACAAAAATTATTTCTATAGAGAGAATTTAGACACTAAACTGTATAGTCATTCAGAATTTGTGCATATCCAGGATTGTCTGGGCAGTGTTGACTCCAGGGTCATTTGTCAGAGGGCTCCTGGTGCTGAATAGGATGGACCCTGATAAGATGGCCTCGGGCAGTAAGGAGGGCCTTGGGCTGAAACCACCTAATACTTCAAGACAGTGACCTCCCATTTTTCCCAAGTGGGATTAAAGAAGGGTCCAGGAAAATACGTTCGGTGTGGGGAATCCAATTTGGGAATTAGGGGAGGACTAATATTGGAAGGCAGGGTCACCAGTATCAATTATGTTTTGACCAAAATTCCCTTTATATAATACCCCTTCTCAGAATTGATAGAAGGTCAAGAGGGGCAAAAATATATTAAAGCATATATTAAATAAAAAAGCAGTATCACTAGAGGCATAGCAAACATTGGGAAGTGTGAAACCACTGTTTTGTGGCCTAATGGAGTTTAACTCAAATCAGAGGAAGGTATTTCTTCAGACTTTAGTATTGTAATTTACAGAGCAGGATTAAGAAATATAGCTCACGTGGATGATGGCTAAAGGTGAGCACAGAACAGCCGTGAGAGCCCCGAGGATGAGGTATTAATTTTTTATTACTATATCTAAGGCCATTAAAAGAAATAGCTGATTTTATAAAACTAATTATCAGATATTGAAATATTAAAGATTTTTTTAACTTAAGCTCTAACATTGTTAAATAAAGTGAATTTTGAGAAGGTATCTACTTTGATTCTGATAATGATTGTATTGTTCATTTATTCATTCCTTCATTCTGTTTCTACTCATTTATTAAATTCCTACTAAGATCCTTAACTCTGCGTTGATTGCCAGGTGTGCAAAATGGGAAAGGTGAGTCTGCCTTCAAGTAGTTAACAGGTTAATGAGAAACTAGGTGATTTGTTCAGCAGTTGTGGTGGCCAAAGGAAGAAGCTTCTTGGAGAGCCAGGGAGGAGCTGAGCTCGTCCCTGCTAAGAGGGCAGCACCTAACCCCAGAGGTCCTGGCCTACCAGGTGCCTAGAAAGAAACAGCATTTCAGGTAGAGGATATAATGGTGATGAGATTTGTCCTCAGGGTTCCTCATAAAGAGGCTTTCATGTATGCAGAACATTATAAAAAACCTTAGTCCTCATTGAGAGGTTTCCAAAAGTTATCCTTTATTTCTAGACTTCTGGTGTTTCTTCTTGACCTCTTCCTTGATCAGGTTTCAGATAACATGCTGTATTATGCTTTTTTCCTCCTTGTTATTGGGCTCTAGGTTGCTATTGATTTTTGTTGCTCTCTTCAGTTGCATCAAACTTAAGGGATTCCGTCTTCCAGGACTGCTGTTATTTGCACATACAGTCTATGGACACATGGGCTTAAGCTATCTGACTATTGCCCCTCGTCAGACCTTTCAACTTTTCCTTTAGCTTGATCATTAAAATGGAGTGCACAGTTATATCAATGTTCTTCATTTTATTATTTCTTGTAAAGTGGTCAAAATAACCTTGGAAGAGAATTTTCATATCTCACTATAAACTGTTTCTACTATTTCTTTGCTGCACACAAATTTCTCTTTAATTTTACTGATCTCTAAGTTTCTCCCGATATTTGAAACTTAGCATCTTGCTCAATTTATCTTCTTTGTATTAATTTCCAATTTCCCAAGCTGAATCACATTTTAAAGTCCTCTTTAGACTCTCTGGTAAAGCCTTTCTGTCTTTCACAATTTTGTCTAGCTTTTTCATTTTGTACTATTTTAAAGCTTATTACATTTATTTAAGAACTGATGTAAAGAGAATTGGATTCTTGGAATAAAGGCCATTCTGATTCCCACACACTTCAACAGGTTCTGGCAAGGTCAAAGTTTGGGGGCCATCAGCTGGGATGTTGAGTTAAAGTCAAGTTGGAGAGAAAAGAAAGGTTAAGCATAAAGCAGTAGTACCCACATACTCCTCCACACTTGCACTAAACTAAACTTGAAAGCAGGAAAGCATCCTCTTTTAGGCAGCTCTATATCTCAAGCCCATATTTCCAGAGAATACTTTTAACAAGTCTAATAATTTGGTTGGGAATCTCTGAGAAATTCCTTCTACCTGCAATCAAGAAAGTTGAGCTATTTTATTATCCTACTAGACAGTATGGTCCTATTGAATATTCCCTTAAGTAGATTCTCCAAAACACAATTCTGGTTCATTCAGGAAAAGTAATCAGTATTTAAATACATTGGGAAAATACCAAATGTTACATTCCTTTGCATGTTCACTGTAGATATTCCCATAAGATGGGAAAAATTCCAGACTAACAATTTCTGTTCAACTCTCTCTCTCTTTTTTCAAAGAGTTTATTTATTTATTTATTTGTCAGGGAGAGAAAGAGAGAGCGCACGAGCAGATGTAACTGTAGGCAGGGGGAGAAGCAGGCTCCCCGCCGAGCAAGTAACCCCAGTGGGGCTCAATCCCAGGACCCTGGTATCATGACCTGAGATGAAGGCAGACACTTAACTGACTGAGCCACACAGGTGTCCCTGTTCAACTATTTTTTAAGTCAAGATTTCCAAAATATATTTGATTAAAGAACTTTTCTGATGTGGTATAGCTACTGTCTTCTTGTGCAAAAGCATCCAGAAAATAGAATTCAAGTGAATCACTAGTTTCGTACTGGGTGTAACTCACTGAATCTTTTACCAACTACAGGAAAGTTAAGCATTTATAGACAGATTATCCTAAGGAGAAGCTGATATTCCATATCCCTTCCCTTTCCTCTTTCCTTTCCTTTCCTTTCCTTTCCTTCTTTCCTTTCCTTTTTTCTTTTCCTTTTGAGATTTCATTTATTTATGTGAGAGAGAGAAAGAGTGACTGAGAGAGAGAGAGCACATGAGCAGGGCCAGAGGGGGAGGGAGAAGTAGACTCCTCTGCTGAGCAGGGAGCCCAGTGTAGAGCTCAATTCCAGGACCTTGGGATCATGACCTGAGCCAAAGGCAGACGCTTAACTGACTGAGCCACCTAGGTGCCCTTCCACAGCCATTTCTTTTGAAATCCTGAAATCTGTCCTTTGGCCCAACTCTGACATCAGCTGTGGCTCTTATGGATAGCTCTTTTGGACACTGATATCTCTTTTGGACAGCTTTGCATTCCAAGTTCCTGTCTGCCTTCTCCAATTCTCTGCCTCTGGAATTTTTGTGAAGTACATTAAGTTACTCATCCCAAACAGAAGGCATTCTAAAAACGCTGAGGCAGAGGGTCTGGAAAGGGCATTAACCTCTGAGTGACAACTCTCAGTCAGTAAGAGGACAGATGAATGTCCCAGATTCTGTCCTTTGGGTGGATAGCCCTGCGGTGCAGTCTGCACCATTCCTCAGAGTGTCCTCAGTGGGTGTGAGCTCATTTGCCCACAGCGGTAACCAGCGCGATCACCTACACTTTGTCGGACTTCTTCCCATTCCTTTCTGCTTTCACTACTATTGCCTGAGATCATCTCCCAAATGAGCTGAGTCTTTATTTTAGGGTCTACTTTTAGGGAAAACCAAATTAAGGCACTCTTTTTTCTTTACGAAGTGGCAAAAAAAGGAAAGGGTTAAGTTGACACCTGGAAGCAAATATAGTCCATGGGTTCCCTGACTCCCACAGGTAGTCCATGTTATGTTTTGAGCTGATTCCTATCTGTGGCTCAGGGCTATTTTAAGGTGATAGAGTGTAATGGCCTCTTAGCCTTGCCATTTTAGCCCAGATATTATCACTGAGCTTCTGCTTTGTTCTAAGAGGCACTTCCAACTTATAAAACAACAATACCACTTATTGTTTATAAAGCAATTTTGGCAAATACTGTGCAGTATACTTAAAATTATTTTATTCTCACAATTACCAATATTGATACCATTGTCATAATTTTATAAGTGTAAGAAAACTAAGAACTAGAAAAGTTAAATAATTTGCAGAAGATCATACTTCTGCAGATCTGTGGCTCCAATTCCTAGCCACTGTGCTCAAATGATAATGAAAATACAACGGTTCAAAATCTGTGGGACACAACAAAGGCAGTCCTGAGAGGAAAATATATAGCGGTACAAGCCTTTCTCAAGAAACAAGAAAGGTCTCAGGTACACAACCTAACCCTACACCTAAAGGAACTGGAGGAAGAACAAGAAAGAAACCCCAAGCCCAGCAGGAGAAGAGAAATCATAAAGATCAGAGAAGAAATCAATGAAATAGAAACCAAAAAAAAAAAAAAAAATATATAGAGCAAATCAATGAAACTAGGAGCTGGTTCTTTGAAAGAATTAATAAAATTGATAAACCCTTGGCCAGACTTACCAAAAAGAAAAGAGAAAGGACCCAAATAAATAAAATCATGAATGAAAGAGGAGAGATCACAACTAACACCAAAGAAATACAAACTATTATAAGAACATACTATGAGCAACTCTACGCCAACAAATTTGACAATCTGGAAGAAATGGATGCATTCCTAGAAACATATAAACTGCCACAACTGAACCAGGAAGAAATAGAAAGCCTGAACAGACCCATAACCAGTAAGGAGATTGAAACAGTCATTAAAAATCTCCAAACAAACAAAAGCCCAGGGCCAGACGGCTTCCCGGGGGAATTCTACCAAACATTTAAAGAAGAACTAATTCCTATTCTCCTGAAACTGTTCCTAAAAATAGAAATGGAAGGAAAACTTCCAAACTCATTTTATGAGGCCAACATCACCTTGATCCCAAAACCAGACAAGGATCCCATCAAAAAAGAGAGCTATAGACCAATATCCTTGATGAACACAGATGCGAAAATTCTCACCAAAATACTAGCCAATAGGATTCAACAGTACATTAAAAGGATTATTCACCACGACCAAGTGGGATTTATTCCAGGGCTGCAAGGTTGGTTCAACATCTGTAAATCAGTCAATGTGATACAACACATCAATAAAAGAAAGAACAGGAATCATATGATACTCTCAATAGATGCTGAAAAAGCATTTGACAAAGTACAGCATCCCTTCCTGATCAAAACTCTTCAAAGTGTAGGGATAGAGGGCACATACCTCAATATCATCAAAGCCATCTATGAAAAACCCACCGCAAATATCATTCTCAATGGAGAAAAACTGAAAGCTTTTCCGCTAAGGTCAGGAACACGGCAGGGATGTCCATTATCACCACTGCTATTCAACATAGTACTAGAAGTCCTAGCCTCAGCAATCAGACAACAAAAGGAAATTAAAGGCATCCAAATTGGCAAAGAAGAAGTCAAACTATCACTCTTCGCAGATGATATGATACTATATGTGGAAAACCCAAAAGACTCCACTTCAAAACTGCTAGAACTTGTACAGGAATTCATTAAAGTGTCAGGATATAAAATCAATGCACAGAAATCAGTTGCATTTCTCTACACCAACAATAAGACAGAAGAAAGAGAAATTAAGGAGTCAATCCCATTTACAATTGTACCCAAAACCATAAGATACCTAGGAATAAACCTAACCAAAGAGGCATAGAATCTATACTCAGAAAACTATAAAGTATTCATGAAGGAAATTGAGGAAGACACAAAGAAATGGAAAAATGTTCCATGCTCCTGGATTGGAAGAATAAATATTGTGAAAATGTCTCTGCTACCTAAAGCAATCTACACATTTAATGCAATTCCAATCAAAGTACCATCCATTCTTTTTCAAAGATATGAAACAAATAATTCTAAAATTTATATGGAATCAGAAAAGACCTCGAATAGCGAAAAGGATATTGAAAAAGAAAGCCAAAGTGGGTGGCATCACAATTCCGGACTTCAAGCTCTATTACAAAGCTGTCATCATCAAGACAGCATGGTACTGGCCCAAAAACAGACACATAATCAATGGAACAGAATAGAGAGCCCAGAAATAGACCCTCAACTCTATGGTCAACTAATCTTCAACAAAGCAGGAAAGAATGTCCAATGGAAAAAAGACAGCCTCTTCAATAAATGGTGCTGGGAAAACTGGACAGCCACATGCAGAAAAATGAAATTGGACCATTTCCTTACACCACACACAAAAATAGACTCAAAATGGATGAAGGACCTCAATGTGCGAAAGGAATCCATCAAAATCCTTGAGGAGAACACAGGCAGCAACCTCTTCGACCTCAGCCGCAGCAACATCTTCCTAGGAACAATGCCAAAGGCAAGGGAAGTAAGGGCAAAAATGAACTATTGGGATTTCATCAAGATCAAAAGCTTTTGCACAGCAAAGGAAACAGTTAACAAAATCAAAAGACAACTGACAGAATGGAAGAAGATATTTGCAAACGTCATATCAGATAAAGGACTAGTGTCCAAAATCTATAAAGAACTTAGCAAACTCAACACCCAAAGAACAAATAATCCAATCAAGAAATGGGCAGAGGACATGAACAGACATTTCTGCAAAGACATCCAGATGGCCAACAGACACATGAAAAAGTGCTCCATATCACTCAGCATCAGGGAAATACAAATCAAAACCACAATGAGATATCACCTCACACCAGTCAGAATGGCTAAAATTAACAAGTCAGGAAATGACGGATGTTGGCGAGGATGCGGAGAAAGGGGAATCCTCCTACACTGTTGGTGGGAATGCAAGCTGGTGCAACCACTCTGGAAAACAGCATGGAGGTTCCTCAAAATGTTGAAAATAGAACTGCCCTATGACCCAGCAATTGCACTACTGGGTATTTACCCTAAAGATACAAACGTAGTGATCCGAAGGGGCACGTGCATCCGAATGTTTATAGCAGCAATGTCCACAATAGCCAAACTATGGAAAGAACCTAGATGTCCATCAACAGATGAATGGATCAAGAAGATGTGGTATATATACACAATGGAATACTATGCAGCCATCAAAAGAAATGAAATCTTGCCATTTGCGACATCGTGGATGGAACTAGAGCGTATCATGCTTAGAGAAATAAGTCAAGCAGAGAAAGACAACTATCATATGATCTCCCTGATATGAGGAAGTGGTGATGCAACATGGGTGCTTAAGTGGGTAGGAGAAGAATAAATGAAACAAGATGGGATTGGGAGGGAGACAAACCATAAGTGACTCTTAATCTCACAAAACAAACTGAGGGTTGCTGGGAGGAGGGGGGTTGGGAGAAGGGGGGTGGGTTATGGACATTGGGGAGGGTATGTGCTTTGGTAAGTGCTGTGAAGTGTGTAAACCTGGCGATTCACAGACCTGTACCCCTGGGGATAAAAATATATGTTTATAAAAAATAAAAAAAAATAAAAAAATAAAAAAAGAGAGGAAGAAAATAAATGAAAAAAAAAAAAAAAAGAATAGGGATAATAGTGTACTTTCCTCATAGTGCCCTAAGAAGTATCAAGTTACTTAATGTATCTGAACATAAAGCACTACCTGGCAGTTTTTGTAGAAATGTTTGCTGTATTATTGCCAGATTTAGAGCGAGACCATCTTCTCCTGGAGTCCTTTAGTCAATCCTTTGCAACCTCTGGTAGCTGAGGAAAAAGTGCCAGCCCATGGAAGACCACCTACGGACTGCTTCAGGAACTTGGGCTAGAATGCTGTGTATCAGTTCTATCTTTATCCTATAGGCCATTATCTAGTCACATGACCCACCTAAGTGAAAGTCACACTGGGGATTGTAGTCTAGCTGTGTGCCCAGGAAGAGAAAGACATGAAGTAAAGTGATTGTATAGCAATATCTCGCATGTTATAATCATTATTATTAATTTCACTGTAATTTAACGTATTAAGAAATGAACTCAACCTCCAAGATACATTCAGAATCCCACCATGTCTCACCACAGCTCCATCACTACCTTTCCATTCTGGCTATTATTTCTCTCTCCTGTTTTCTGCAATAGCTATCTAACTGTTTTTCCTCCTCCACTCTTGTCTTTCTAAAAAGGCATTCTCCAGTCAGAAAACACATCAGTCTTATCATGATCAAATCATGTCTCCCCCTACTCAAAACTCTCTAGTCCATCACACTTAGAATAAATGATGGATGTTTCCATTATCTGTCTCTGTCTACATCATCTGTGCCATCTCCTACTATACTCTTTCTTGCCTTAGAGGTATAGATTTGCTCTTTCCTCGTTTTGAAATGCTCTTCTCCTGCATCTTTGCGTGGATTCCTTCTTCATTTCATTTAGGTCTGTCTCCAATATGATTTCCTTAAAGAGACCATTTTAATCACTTAACTTAGAATATGTCTTAGAGTAGTTACTCCCCTAACTCCTTAATCCGGTTTTCTTCATAACACTTAAAATGACTAATAATATTTTAAAAGACTTTATCTGTTTATTTATTTAATTTTTTGAGACCGAGGGAGTACACACGTGAGCAAGCATGAGCAGGGGAGGGGCAGACGGAGAGAGAGAGGAAATCTCAACCAGACTCCATGCTGAGTGTGGAGCCTGCCCTGGGACCCAATCTCATGACCCTGAGATCCTGACCTTTGCTGAGACCAAGTGTTTATTGGTTAACTGACTGAGTCACCCAGGTGCCCAAAATGACTAATAGTATATTGTATATTAATTATTGACCTGGTTTACATTGGGCATTCCCCCATTAGATTAAGTTTCTTTTTTTTTTTTTTTAAAGATTTTTATTTATTTATTTGAGAGAGAGAGAGACAGTGAGAGAGAGCATGAGCGAGGAGAAGGTCAGAGGGAGAAGCAGACTCCCCATGCAGCTGGGAGCCCGATGCGGGACTCGATTCCGGGACTCCGGGATCATGACCTGAGCCGAAGGCAGTCGTCCAACCAACTGAGGCACCCAGGCGTCCCTAGATTAAGTTTCTAAGAACAATGACTTTGTAAGGTACACTTCTGTATTCCTAACATTAGGACAGTCTCTGGCGTGTAGGAGGTGTTTAATACATATTTATTAAAGAGATAAGTGTCTGCTTGACTCCCTGCAATGACAATTTCAGCTTTTGCCAGTTCTCATAGGACTTATTTTCCTCTTTAAGGGGTTAAATTGCTTTCTCTCTATCTCATACTTTTTCTTTATTTTTCATTTCTGGGGTTCTATAAAGTGGTGACAATTACCATGGTCCTTGCAGCCCAACTGTCTGTATGTCTGAATGTGTTTGTTTTGTCTATATTAGATATAAAGAGAAATGCCACCCAGGATTTCTATTCTGGTTTCTTCATAAGAACCAATTCTGCTTATTTCTTATGATACCAGTTCAAAATACTAATGCAATTTTACAAAGTTGGCCCTCTTTCTTTCTTTCCTTTTTCTCCTTCCTTCCTTTTTCTCCCTCCCCTCCTTCTTTCTCCTCCCTTTGTTTTGTTTTTTTTTTTTTTTCTTTTGGAATAGCTATTCATTCAGAAAATACAATCTGAAATAATCTGTAAGAAATAGCCAGTAAATGGACACTCAGCATATTTGATTTTTTACAATGTGTTCCTATGAATGTTTTCACATAAGAAGGCTGCACAATAGGTGACATTGTTCATGTTAGTGTTACTAATGCTATTGCTGTGATGCACACCTATAGCAACAGCAGCTGGTGTCATGTCACTCTTGCCCCTTAGATTCCAGAGTACCATAAAGAATCGTCCACAGCCTGTCACCCTCTCACTTCTCCACACCAAAGATGCTCTTCAGAGACATCTATATTTGGGGAAAACATGGCCATTATTCTAAGGATGTTTCTTTTAACAGTGTCTTTTGCTTCTGAAGAAGCTCATTCCCACTAAATTCCCCTAGAGGAAGAAAGAATCAAAGTTGTTTGATGTATATCTTCTGGTTCTAGGAATGAATGATTATGTGGCTGCCACTGTAATTTAATTCATCAGTTTTGGTTTTATTACTTATAAGATATAAAAATGCAATTTTTTTCTGATTTGTGTTTTAGTTCTTGGTCATAAATAACCCAGGTACTCCTAAACAGTACTTGAAAAAAAAAACATCTATAAAGGACTATATGTTTCAGTTAAATTTTTATATTCATTTTTGGCCAATTTTAAAAAAGAAATGGGGATGCCTGGGTGGCTCAGTGGGCTAAATAAAGACTTTGCCTTTGGCTCAGGTCATGATCTCAGGGTCCTGGGATCGAGCCCCATATCGGGCTTTCTGCTCCGCAGGGAGTCTTCTTCCTCCTCTCTCTCTCTGCCTGCCTCTCTGCCTACTTGTGATCTCTGTCTGTCAAATAAATAAATAAAATCTTAAAAAAAAAAAAAAGAAACATTGAGCCACGGTTGTGATATGACCTATAATGAAAGATTTTGAATGAAGAATCAGAATTTACGGTTTCAGATTTGTTTCAGTTTATAACAGCTAACACTCCTTCCCAAATTCAGAAAACTTCCTGTACATACTCCCAAGTGTTTCTTGCATTATCTCATAAGATACATTAGTTTTAGATGTTTTGTTTCAATAAACATCAATAAAGGTTTTCTTAACCTAAAACAAGTCTATGCCAATTTGAAAAATAGGACTTTGATTGCCATATAGAAGTGATTCCAAATAATGTTATTTGCTTTGTGCTGTCTCTTTTTATATTATTCGGTTCCTAATGCAAAGATCTGTATGCTAAAAACAAAGGTAATGTTAACATTTCCCTAAGTGCCATCATGAAAATGTGTCAAAACTTATACAGGTTTTATGATTTCAACAAAAAAGTCATTTGTATCATAGTCAATAACAGCCAGTTGTCTACCAGGTTGAATCTAGGTACATCCTTCTATTTTAGAGCTGACACTTAAGCTCAGAGAATATTTTTAACTCCTCAAACCAAGCAAAATTGTTTTTATATGTGATGAAACGAAATTAGGAAAAAAATAATATAACATATCAGCAGATGTTTAGATCAATACAATATTATTCTATTTTATGCAACATTAAACTTTTGGAGCCAGAAAGAGAAAGTGTACATTAAGAAGCCTTGAAAGTTACAAACATTGTTTAAATGTGGAGTATCGAGCAAATCTAAGGCACATATACAAAAGGTGGCATGTACGCTCATTTTCAGTAGCACTTGGGTTCTCTTCTTTACCCCTCTGAAAACCTTACCTATCACTTCTCTCCCTGCTCACATCTCCACTCGGCTAATGAGAGTTAACCGTCTCTCTTTACTGTCCTCTGTACTCTTTGTCATTCTGTCAGGAAATACCAGAACAGAAAAACAGTAGCAGTACATTGCCTCCACCCTAAAGTATGGGCTGTTATCCACTGAATGCAAATTATCTTAAGAATTACTATCACTTAGAAAATATTTACAAAGTCTTTCTGTAAGAATACAATGTCAAAAAGTCAGGGTTAGAAAATCGGTAAGATACAGAGACTGACCCTTGGATGAGTAAGGATGTTGATGAGCAGGAAAACAATACAGAAAGAAGAAAGAGTTTTCACAGAGATGGGGAGAAAATAAAACAAATATTCCCTTTTCCCTAATAAAATTGGGTCAGATTATTGGCAGATTGCATACATTTCTGAGACTAGGGAAGACAACTACTCAGCTGTGTAACTGACAAAATCCTGGAGTACAGCAAGAGATTCTCAGTCAAGTCTTTCTCAGCACGTGCTTCCCTAGGTTATGAAGCAATTCCTAAGTAAACCAGGAATGACCAATTTTTGAATTAATATAACAGCTAATTTGGAGGATAAAAGTACTATGAATATGGTGAAAAATTATAAAACTTGGAACATGGATCTTATAAGCCAGAAGTAAGTTAGAGGAGATACTCTCCCTGAAAATAATTCAGTAATAATGCCAGCATCTACAGTTGGTGGAGTGTCTGTCATTTACAAAACACTGTGTCAGACACTAAGTAGGGGTGACAAACATGAATCGTGTATGAACTTGGAATTCAGCAAAAAACCTTCTAACTTAGCAAAGTTCAGAATCTATACTATAAGTCATCATAAATTTTAACAAATAATCCATTCCCTTACCTATAGTATTTATGTTCAAAATATCCAAATAAATATTGATGAAAATATTTATTATGAAAGTTTTATCTACGGATCATTGCCAGTAAAAAAGTTCTGTGACCTCGTGGTAAGTTTCCAGAGCTCACCTAGGAGACAGCATACACATCTTCCTTAGACTTATTTTTTATAGACACAGACTGTGCCATGGTTAGATTGGATCAGCACTTAGTAAATATTTAATAACTTACACTTAGCACTGAAAGAACCATCCACACACTTTGCACAATGACTGCAATGCCTGTGAAAGATGTTGAGCTTATTGGAGAGAAAGAAAAATCACAGAATCTGTGCTTAAAAAATAGCTACTGGATTCTTTGTGGAGAAATGCCATGGGAAATCAGCTTACCATAGATGAATCTCCATCATTTAGCTTATGTTTCCTATGGTTTCTTGTATCTAAGCATTATAGAACATAGTATACTGACTTGCATTTAAAATATATATCAGTGTATAGGGTGAAGAATAAGCAAGGCAAAAAAAAAAGGTGTTATTAATCATCTTGTGAATGTAAAAATAAGGTTAAAAACTACTTCCTGTTCTCTTAAGAGTTGCTCTTTTGCCTCTTTCTAGTTTGTTCTTTTCCTAGATGTCCCATAAATTTTGGCATACCGTGTTTCTGTTCTCACACTTCTCATGACATACTTACTCTGTAGTATTTCATTTATTCTTCTATTATTCACCCCAAAAAGAAAATAAATATGAAGTTGTTCCCCCCTGAGGCCAACCACAACCAGGATCATGAATAAAAGGAAACAGTGTAGATCTTACCTATAAAGTAGAAAATTAAATTCTTACTGAAATCCTATCCCTTGAATTTTATGTTTAGCCATCATTTGTTTACTGATGATTTATATATCCAGCACTGACTCTTGCCTGAATTTTAACCATGCATTAAAATGTGGAACTAGATTTCTGACAGGTTGCATGAAAGCTAAAACATCCAAGACTAAACTTGGCATGTTTTGTCCCCATCATTCTCACAAGACACCAATACAAACTACTTTTCTTCTGGATTCTTTGTCTCAGTTAATTATGTGGACATTAAATAGTCATTTAACCTGGGAGTCTGTAGCAATCCTTAATTTTTTCAAGTTTCCATGTCCTTCTACTAGTAAGATTCATGGATTTTCCCTCTTAAATATTTCCCAGGTGCATTCCTGTTCTCCGTCTTCACTAGCATTACTACTACTTTCGTGTCAGCTCTCATCTCTTAGCTATCTTCTTTGCCCCTCTAATTCATCCTGTACTTTCGCCAAAGTGGTATTTTTATCCCAGAAGTTACAGTTTAAGTTTCTTAAACCTGCATATGAAACCCACCATGATATGCTTCTCCTTCCTAACTCGAAACTTCAAGAACACTAAACCACTTGTAATTCTCCCTGCTCTATGCATCCATCCTCCCTTGCGTAAACCCTTGATATGTTATACTTTATGCTTCATTATATTGTTTCCTTTTCCCAGCCCTGCTTCCATCCATTCCATAACCTTGTTCCTCTTCCTCAAGACTCTTGTTCCTCCCTGAAGGCTCAATTTGCCTTCACTTCCTCCAGAAAGCCTTTCCCCACGCTTGTCTGCTGGACTTGGTTGTGTGCCTCTGGGGTTCCACTAGCAGTGACCTGCTTATGTTTGTCTTCCTCACTCTACAGAGAATTCCTTGAAGTCTAAGACCATTCCTATTTCACCAGTGATTTTCCAGTGCTCTATAGAATCTAACTGATCAGTGTTTGAACAATCAACAACAAAGAGGGTAAATGGAAGTGACCAAGAAAGGAACAAAACTAGTGAGTTATGGAATCCACCCCTTAATCTCTGCTATTCTCTTTATATTCACTGCCTTAATGAGTGTGGATCTCATTTCTCACTGGTAAGCTGGAGATCTCCTATTGTAGGTATGGCTGTAATCTTTCTCCAACATCTGCTGGCTGTTGGGCATCTCCCACTTGGATATATGTAATGGCATCATTTCTTCTGTCTTGACACATTACTCTGACTTTTCCATGTTATCATCTGTCCTTCCAGCAATCCATTAAAATCTATTAAAAATCTGATATATTCTTTTCTTGTAGTATTTCTCTTTCTGAAATGATTCTTTCCTTTAAAATCCTCTACCATTATTCCACTTTAAATCCTTATAGACTTGTTCTTAAATAGTAGTGTACCACTAGGTATCCTTGCTGTCTGATCTGCCTCCAATCCACTTTTCATATATATATGTGTGTGTGTGTGTGTGTGTGTATAATTGGAAAAGGGTAAAAAAAAATTTATATATATATATATTTATATTTTTATATATATAAATTTTTTTTACCCTTGTCCAATAATTAAACTCTTTCTTTTCCTTTAGACAGGATGGTCTTTCACTAAACTGCCTAAAACTGTCTTTCCAAACTTTCACTACATAATAAGTACCATATAATTCATTTATTCTCTCTCCTCCCCCTTCTCTTTTATTCATTCTTCATCTGTCCAGAACTCATACTCGAACTTTACACACAGCTGTAAAAGCAACTTGAAGGTAAATAATAATTAATGAATTGATAGGAAAAAAGGTGCCACATTCTTAGTTCTGTTTTGGGGCTATTACCCCTTGGCTCTCTGATCTATATCATATTCATTCATGCCCCTGCCTCTGCTTCTGTACCTTAGCACATCATGATACTTGCTAATTTGCCAAAGGTTAATTTGTGTTCTATTACACTTAACCTATAGAGTCAGGTAGCTGAGTGGTGAATAGTAGAGGACTGCCATTAAAGAAATTGATATACATTTTTAGAAAGCCTTAGGTAATAATGTCTGAAAAATATATCCAGAATGACCCTGAAATTTTTCTGTATAACAAACCATAACTATTCCCCTTGTACTCTTTTGTACATATCATTAAGATTCAATATCAGGGGAAAAATTTTGACCTTGCTTTAGTAGAAAGATTTATTATAAACCTTATGGAAATGATTTAAGGCCCATCAAGTTAAAATAGAACGACTTGGGATAGCTTCACGAGAGAGAAAATTCACATTTGAAAGTATTAAAACTCCTCAAAGAGCTTTCGTTAAATTCAAGACTAAGCCAGAAGTCCAAAATAGAAGGCCTCTAAGCCCAGTTATTACCTTTAGCTGATGCTTTCTCTGTGGTTACTCTATCTGAGGGAGGAGATTCTAAAGCTAGGAAGCCTATTTGTTTTTTAATAGCTAGTTGGCTAGACCACCAATTGCTTTATGATGCTGTGGCTCTGAATACAGTGCAGAATATTAGATTAATGGCTTTTTCTTTGACCAGCAAGAACAGGAGAGTTAGGGAATAAAAAGCAGGACCCCTGTTTTCCCTGTTGCAGAATTCTTTGTTCCCTGAACCACAGGGAGGATTAGTTTGAATAGTGGTGTGTAAAATGGATTCGGTCTTATAGATCCTATCATTTTTTTATCATTCTGGTAAGGGAGGGCTCAATTTAGTAAGACATAGTATTAACTGTATTTGGTTTGTTTAGGACTTTTATATAGATTAACAACCCTGGACTCTCTGATTTTCTCTTTCTTCTTTCTTTCTTTCTTTCTTTCTTTCCTTTTTTTCTTATTTGATGATAGTGTGGTTAGCAGTAACAGGAGTTAATGGCAGGAGTGAAGGGAATTTTGAAGGTGCAGCTTTGATAAATATCAGAGATTTGGGACTCACAGGAAGACATTGCAATCCACATCTTTTGTTTTGGGAATCTCTGTGATCAGGATCTGTCGGGAAAGAATCAGTGGTTTTTAATTTCTGGCTAATGTAATAAGCAAAAAAGATCTCTCCTTGGTTGCACTCTGCTTCTAAGTTGTCTATCAGTCAATCTTTAGTCTTACAAATAGAAATTGAATGAATACAAAAGCAGTTTTCCTAGTTGGGATTCTGCGCCCCATCTTCAGTTGTGACAACCACCGTGTCTCCTCTCCATTCTCACAATCTCAGTCTCTGTTTAGCATTTATTGAATGCCGGGCATTGTATTAGGTGTTGAAGGGGGATAGGAGATGAATATAAAACCTAGTCTCTGCCCTTGTTTTCATCACCTTGAAAATTCAGTTGTATCTCAGAGTGATTTATTTCTTTAGTAATTTAGATTAGAAACTAGCCATACAAAGCACACCTGGAAGTATAGCTAAATTCAGACACTAAATACAGCAAGTCACAGGATCCAGGGTCAGGTTACAACAGAAGGTAGGTAGACAGGGTCCTGAACAACACCTGGATTCCAAAGAACTCCAGTAAAGTTGTTATTGTGTGGCTCCTCCCAGATGACTTTATTTCTTTGTGCCATTTAGAATTAAAGTGTGTGTATGTGCATGTACACACACACACACACAAACTGCTTCTGTCTGTAACCATACATATATGCACAAAAGATATCCAAATGAATTGACTGGCATCTGACATTTAATAATTAGTGGTTTCAGAATATCTTTTCTTTTTAATTTAAAATTAGATAAACTATCAAAATGAAAATGAATCTGTTTTATTCTTTTGTCTAATAATAGTGTTGATGATGATGATTTGCATAGTCATCCTTTTATCCTAAGGATATTTAGAAAATGCATTATACAGGCATTTTCTGCTCTTATGTAAGTTATAGAATCACAAATATTGCCATCTTTATTTTAGAGATAGAGAAACTGAGACACTGAAGTGTGTAATGACTTTAAAAAGACAGAAAACCGGGATTAGAGTTATTAATTTTAGAAACAGATTTTACATTGAGGCAGAAATTGATTGTCCAAAAGAAATTTTTCTATTGTTCTTTGGTCTTAATCAGCTTACTTGCTTTCCCGCTAGATTTTAACACACTCTGGAAATCACGAGAACAAAGTGATTGTACTGAGCCAGAAAGGGAGAGGGATAGGGCCCTTCCTTCTTTGTTTGGCAGAGCTGGTTTGGTAAGAAGAAAGTTTGGAAGGGATGCCTGACATGGTCTTGAGTTCAAGCCCCATGCCGGGCTTGGAGCCTGCTTTTTAAAAAAAAAAAAAAAAAAAAAAAAATTTATAAAGAGGAAGAAGGTTTGGAAGTAATAGGAAATTTTTTTTTAAAAGATTTCATTATTTATTTGACAGACAGAGATCACAAGTAGGCAGAGAGGCAGGCAGAGAGAGAGAGGAGAAAGCAGGCTCCCTGCTGAGCAGAGAGCCCAATGCAGGGCTCCATCCCAGGAACCTGGATCATGACCAGAGCCAAAGGCAGAGGCTTTAACCCACTGAGCCACCCAGGCGCCCCAAGAGGAAATATATATATATATATATATATTTTTTTAAAGATTTTATTTATTTATTTGACAGAGAGATCACAAGGAGGCAGAGAGGCAGGCAGAGAGAGTGAGAGGGAAGCAGGCTCCCTGCTGAGCAGAGAGCCCAACACGTCGCGAGGCTCCATCCAAGGACCCTGAGACCATGACCTGAGCCGAAGGCAGAGGCTTAACATGCTGAGCCACCCAGGCGCCCCAAGAGGAAATATTTTTTAATGTAAACTGGTACTATTGCTATTTTTTGTTGACTGAACCAAAAAAAATTGTTCTGAGGAAGCAAAGTTTCTAAATGGAAGAATTATAGTCATGATCTTTGCTTTCTTCCCAGATTCACTGCAACGGGAAGACAATATAAAATAGTTACCCTGACATCATGCCCAACTTTAACCCTCTGATGATTTGGAATCTGGGTATTTTATTTTATTTTATTTTTAAAAATATTTTTTAAAGGTTTTTTATTTATTTATTTTTGTTTATTTGACAGACAGAGATCACAAGTAGGCAGAGAGGCAGGCAGAGAGAGAGGGGGGAGAGAGCAGAGTGAGGCTCAATCCCAGGACCCCGAGATCATGACCTGAGTCAAAGGCAAAGGCTTAACCCACTGGGCCACACAGGAGCCCCAAATCTGGGTATTTTAAATTAAGCATTTTTATTGTGCTTTAATTTTAAAAGACAGAGGAGTTTAAAAATAGCTGTATTTCCAAGATGCTAAAACAGTTTTGTAAATTTCATGAATTGTTTACACTTTTCCCTTTCATACTTCCAAACAGTTTGCAAATAGCTAAGAAATTCTTTGTGACAGTTTAAGCAGCCTGCTGTTGATGCAGTGTCTAACATGTTTTGACAGACATGGGAGCTTTCCAACACATAAATTGCTATTGTATTTCAGCACAACTGAAGTTTCAACCACCTGCATTGGAAACAAATGGAAGATATTTTTGTGGCAACTAGTAATGCTTTTGACTTTTTAGAAGGAACTTTGCAGGGGTACTTGGGTGGCTCAGTTGGTTAAGCATCTGCCTTTGGCTCAGGTCATGATGCTGGGGTCTTGGGACCCAGCCAGGTATGTTGGGCTCCCTGCTCAGTGGGGAGTCTGATCCTCCCTCTTTCTTTGCCCCTCCTCACCATTTGTACTTGATCTCTCTCACAAATAAATAAATAAAATATTAAAAAAGGAACTTTGCAGTAGATGAGAGGAGTGGATTTACATATATAAAAATATAAATAAGTAAGTAAGTAAGTTAAGTAAGTAAGTAACCACACTGACACAGAGTCTTAGGTCTGAGAAGGACTTAACTATCCAGTCGGTTCCCTTCTTTCCAAGCAGTATCACCTACTTCTGGTAGACATTCATTTGCATGTCATGATTTCACCAATTCCTCCAATGGAGCCTCATCTCTTGGATTATGTATTATCTGTAAAGATATTCTTTTAAAATCTAAATAGCCATGAGATAAGGAAGGTTTAGTGGAAAGAGAATAGGATCTGGGATCAGAAGGACTTATTCTCATGTCCTAACTTCATCTCCGACTCTGTGTACAACTTGTAATCTTTTTTGAATCATTGCAACCTCACTTTCCTTATCTGCAAAATGGGGATAATAACAGCTTCATAAATTATTGTATGAAATAAATGATATAAGCTATGTAAAGTTTCTAGAATTGTACTTGCTACCAGATACGGATGTTTTATTTTATTTAGTCCTCATATAAGCAGTATGAGAAAGTTGTTACCTATATTTTATAAAAGAAGAATCTGAAGTTCAGAGTGGGAATATGGTTTGTGTGAATTTCTATGTTAAGTAAAAAATAATACCAGGACAGCCAGATAACTTCTTATTTATTAGAGCAAGTAAACTTTGCAATCTTCACATTTTTTCCAACATTTCAAATCCATCTCTCAGTAACCCCCTATGGTAGATGTGGTGCCCATTTTTTCATAGTCCATACACCAAAAGTAACTGAATTAAATAAAAATAGAACAAGATTGCCACAGTAACAAATAGTTCTTTATCATTGAACACAGAGTCATTGATGGCAAGTGCTAATTGAATTTTTAACTTTGATGAACAGTTTTTAAAAATATGTATTAAACACCTGTCTTTCCCTCTAGAAGAAGGTTTCAGGAAAGCAGGGATCACATAAACATGCTGTATCTCCAGTGCCTGGCACATGGTAGTTATTTCTAAATATTTAAATGAATACTATTAATTGAGTAATATTTTTACAGTGATATAAAATTCCACTTTTTTCAATATATACTTATTTCTGTTTCTGGAATTTTTCTTCATAATCTGCATTTTCTTTCTTTCCTAAATAAAATAAATTCTCATTGTTAAGGAAGATTTAGAAAATATAGACAAGATAAAGGAAAAAAAAATATTCATCATGTCATAGTTTGCTGTTTCGCTTTTTTAAAGAATTGAAAATCAATTTAGTTGGACTTCAGAAAGTGTAGATGTATCCCTGGGGATTTCTTGGTCTAACCACAGGGTTCTTCCCATTATAAGAGATAAAGTTTAATAATGGTATTGTTTGCTTTTCAGTTTCAGCCAGAAATGCCCCAGGGAAAGATGACAGAAACTCCTCCACACTGTTTGTTCTGTTGTCATTTTGGTAAAATTTGTTTAGGGAGCCACTCCCCTCAGGAATCTTAAAATTAATATTTTATTTAGCCTATTGATTTTCCCACACTGAAGCAGGAATACTTTTTATTAATATATATTATATTATAATACCTCTATTCTGTTCAGGTTAATTTTAAGTCATCTTTGGGCTTTCTGAAATCTTCAAGCAATTTCTTTTAAGAATACTTACATAGGTAGCTAATATTTCAGCTCTGAACACTTTAAAGTTTGACTAAAAATATGTATCAGCTGCTTTTATGAATAGAACAAGAATTTGTCTCTAACTAAATTACTGGATCATAGCCTTTAACTTCACAAAGTTCCATAATGACCAAATATATATATATATATATATATATATATATATATATATATATATATCTGGAGACTTGGGACTCTCAAAATTTCTTAATTAAGAAATTTTCATGATGTATTTAAGGATGAACTTACTTTAATTTTGCTTTCCTCTCTATACCCATTTTTTTAAGCATACAGCTTTTTTCCAGTTATGTTGATCATATCTTTTGATTCACTTCTGTTATTTTCAGTTCTTTCTTAGAACATCTAAGCGTCTTTATATAATGTTGATTTTTAAAAAGTAAAGTGTAACAAGTATACAATTAAATACTCAAATAGAACCAAAGGACATTAAAAATCAGCCGTTCGCTGCCCCTCCCCGCCCTCCATCCTTTTCTATGCACAGTTCTATACACATTTAACTCTTTTTGCTATAAATTCTATTACTGCACTCCATGTGTTAAAATAAATATTTTATACTGCTATTCATTGACATATCCATTTGATGGTGTAAGCCATCATCATGGTTCTGATTCGTATTTCCCTAATGCCAAGTGATACTGAGCACTTTTTCATGTCTGTTGGTCATTTGGATGTCTTCTTTGGAGAAATGTCTGTTCATGTCTTTGTCCATTTCTTGATTGGATTGCTTGTACTTTGGGTGTTGACTTTGCTAAGTTCTTTATAGATTTTGGATACCAGCCCTTATCTTATATGTCATATGCAAATATCTTCTCTCATTCTATCAGTTTTCTTTTGGTTTGATTGACTGTTTCCTTTGCTGTGTAAAAGCTTTTTATCTTGATGAAGTCCCAATAGTTTATTTTTGTCTTTGTTTCCCTTGTCTTTGGAGGCGTGTCTAGCAAGAAATTGCTGTGGCTGAGGTAGAAGATGTTGTTGCCTGTGTTTTCTCTAGGATTATGATGGTTTCCTGTCTCACATTTAGGTTTTCATCCATTTGAGTCTATTTTTGTCTATGGTATAAGGAAATCATCCAGTTTCATTCTTCTGCATGTGGCTGTCCAATTTTCCCAACACTGTTTGTTGAAAAGACTTTTTTCCCCCATGAGATATTCTTCCCTGTCTTGTCAAAGATTAGTTGACCATAGAGTTGATGGTCCATTTCTGGGTTCTCCATTCTGTTCCATTTATCTTTGTGTCTGTTTTTGTGCCAGTACTATACTGTCTTGGTGCTTACAGCTTTATAATAGAGCTTGAAATCTGGAATTGTGATGCCACCAGTTTTGGTTTTCTTTTTCAACATTCCTTTGGGTATTCAGGGTCTTTGCTTTTATCTGTCTTTTAATATTTATTATTCATTAATATTTTAGACACTGAGTCTTCTCTTGATTTTCAATATGTATTATATGTATATAATATTTAAATGAAGTTTTCATCTGTTCTCTATACTTTATTTTTTTCTTTTTTTATAGTTTTGTTTTGAATTCCTTTTGCTTCTCCTTTTTACATTGAACACATTCTTTAAATAATGTTTATTTATTCTTAATGCTTAATTATACTTTAAATAATGTTGATCTGTCCATTCATATTCCAGAGGTACCAAATGCTCATTAAGGGTGAGTGCTTTGAGGGAAAGTAGTCTTGTTACTTGGGAGATTAGTTACTTCTATACAGAGCAGGAAGAGAGCTAGCCTTTTAATTCAGGGACCACAAAATGTCCTAATAAATATTTCTTTTCTTGGTCTGTAGAGTTATACCCAAGATGATCCCTTTTTTAGCTTCTTGTCCAGGATACAGAGCTGAAGATCTCTACTTCCAATCTAGGCAAGAGAAGGAGAAGTCTCCCAAGAATGTGCAGTTTTTAGACTCCCTTGCATCCTATTTTCACTCCTATGTGCTCTCTTGCTCTGCACAGTGCCCCTGTCACATGGTCTGGCACCTTTCAGAGAACAGACAGCTGTTGTCCTACCCATGCAAAGGGATGTGGGGAATGATCCTCTGACTATAGGCATGAGGAAGGGGACCTGGAATGTCCAAATGTGTACAGTCTTCCAACTAATCTGTCTTTCCAGTTCTTATCTGCCTCACTTTGTTGGTACCTGGTGCCTCCAGGAGTTAAGCTTATCAAAGGCTTTTGGGCAAATTGCCTCATTTTTTTCATAGTTTACCTACAGCCACCTGGATTGTTACTTTACCCAAGCAAATCACTTATTCCTCTTGTGCTTTCCATCATCCAAATATTTATTAAAATCTTTTGTTTATATTATCTCTTCTTTTGTGTTATTTGTCCTGTGGGTTGATAAAAAAACTTATTTTCTGTAGGGTCATTTCTGGGTTTTACTGCCAATACCTCAGAGTGTTGTGGTTCTGCCCTCTTCATTTTTTTTCATCGTGTTCTCTTTTCAAGATACTATGTTCCATTTTCTTAGGAGCCATGTTTTCATACATCATATTAAGATTTCAAAACATTTAAAAAATGTCTTTGGGTCTTGACCTCTAACTCTATCTCAGTAGTGTGATACTAATCATACTCCCTTTCTCTTATCTGCAAAAAATTTTAAGGCCCTGCATTGGTCCTTCTGTGTTTAATGTGCTGTTTGAAATCTCTCCTGAAGTCTAACTATTAAGCTTGTTTGTGCAGTTCTCCACAGCCTTGCCTGCTGAGCCCATGCTACTGAGCAGTGGTGGGACTTCGGACACTATAAAGTGTTTGAGCTCCTTAGAGAGGACATCACCAAAGACCACTGTTCCTAACAATTTCCCTGAGTTTTTTTATTTTTCAAAAAAATTTTCTTAATTTAAATTAAGTTAATTAACACATAGTATATCATCAGTTTCAGGGGTAAAATTTAGTGATACATCAGCTGCATATAACACCCAGTACTCATTATATCAAGTGCCCTTCTTAATGCCCATCACCCAGTTTCCCCCTACCCCTAGTCACTCCTTTCCAGGAACGTTCAGTTTGTTTCCTATAGTTAAGAGTCTCTTATGGTTTGCCTCCTTCTCTGTTTTTATCTTTTTTTAAATTTTTTTCTTCCCTTCCTCCATGTTTGTCTGTTTTGTTTCTTAAATTCAACATATGAGTGAAATCATATGGTATTTGTCTTTCTCCGACTGGCTTGTTCCACTTAGCATAATATACTCTAGCTCCATCCACATAATTACAATTGATAAGGTTTCATTCTTTTTGGTAGCTGAGTAATATTCCATTGTGTGTTTGTGTGTATGTTTACCCCACTTCTTTTTTATTCATTCAGCCATTGATGAGTATCTGGACTCTTTCCATGTTTTGGCTATTGTGGACATTGCTACAATAAGCATTGGGGTACACATGCCCCTTTGAATCACTATTTTAGTATCCTTTGGATAAATACTTAGTAGTGCAATTGTTGAGTAATAGGGTGGTTCTATTTTTAACTTTTTGAGGAACCTCCATACTGTTTTCCAGAGTAACTGCACCAATTGCATTCCTACTAGCAGTATAAGAGAGTTCCTTTTTCTCCATATCCTCACAAATATATTGTTTCTTGTGTTGTTAATTGTAGCCATTCTGAATGGTGTGAGGTGGCATCTCATAGTGGTTCTGATGAATTTTCTTCTTTTTCTTCTCTTCTTCTCTTCTCCCTTCCTACTCTTCTTCTGGGATTGTGTACAACACTACTGGCCCCCACTACTTCCTGCCAGATAGTTTTCAGCAATTCACTGTCTCTTTCTGAGACACTTATTTGAAGCACTTATTGGTCTTTTGGGTATATATCAGACTGATGCTGGAAGACTGTTAGAACAGTACTCACATAATATCACAGATGGCTCACTTTTTCCAAATGTTCAGGTTTATATAGTTACTGCTGTTCTGTGTGCTGGGAGGGAAGAGATAGATGGTAAAGATGTTCCTGCTTCCATAGTACTGAGATTAGCACTAGTGGACCAATGATGACGTTTCAGTGTATGTGAAACTTTATAATTAGGGGATTTCCAGTGAATGCTGGCAATGGTGATTTTCTGCTTAATTTGCAGTATTATTTGAAATTCTGAAATTATTTCAAATTTCAGTATTATTTCAAATTCATCTTTATGTCTTACTCAATAGTTCTAAGAGGGAAGTCAAGAGATATTTTTAAGTCTTTTGCAAGACACCATTTAAAATGGTAACTTCATATAGTTTTATTTAAATTCAAAATAGTAATGTTATGTACAACAGTTTCATATAGTCACCAAATCTGATAAGCTCTGTTCAGTAAGAGTGAAGTCACATTTTAGAGATAGTTGCTAATATGATACAAAAATAATTGGTTGGTAATGCTTACTATGTGTAGGTTCACAACCCTTTCAGGAGCTTCCCTGTGTAATTGAAAACCAGCCCTGTATGCAGAGAACAGGGAGAGACCAAAGAGGCAGACCACTCCAGGTTGGTAGTTAGCAGTTTTAAACCTAGCAAAGGGAGCTTACATATGAGATTTCTTGTGGGCAGCAGCAAGATGTATGGATCTCTCCAGTTGCCTCCAAATCTTTAAAGCTTATATAGAGGCCCTAACTGGACTCCGTTGTGTATACTGTGCAGGTGTTTTCAACATCACATCACCATCTCAAGGTTATGTCCTTAGCACAGGGGACAAGGCAAGCTGAACTCAGCACAGGGGAGAAGGCAAGCAGAACCTAATTCCTAAGACAGTGGACTGGGTGAAAAGTCTCCTAGTGTCAGGGTCCAGCTCACAGGTCAATTGGCAGTCATGTCTTTTTTATCACGTTCCCCAATGCTATGTTTCAAGAAGGACATACACAATTATTTTCTTCTAAATTTTTAAAGTCATGCAAAAGTCCTACAGCCAAATACCAGTTGCAATGTTTTGTAAAAAGAAAACTCAGTATCTATGAAATTAGGTGGTTAGAAGGAGAAAAGGGACAGATATGGAGAAAACACATTAAAGTTTTATTTTTAAATTCCACTAGGGTCTATTTGAGTATACTTTTTAGTTAGCTAAGGTTGTAACTGCTATTACAGGAGAAAGGGAAAATTGAAATGGAGGCAAATTATGTCTCATAAAGATATAGACAAGAAATGCCTAATAGGAAAGCTTTAGCCAATAAAGTATCTCTAAATGTTGTTTTCATTGACCCTGTTAGAATAATAGTACCACTATTATGGTGCATAGCTAAGAGCAGACACCACCTTAGTATAAAATTGCATAAGTTATTTAGCATATCTGATTCTCAGTTTTCTCCTTTGTAAAATGCACAATCATAAGTTTGTAATAAGGATTAAATAAGGCAATGTTACAACATGTGGTAGCTCTTGGTGCATAGTAAATACTAAAAAATGGGGTAGGTTTTTGTAAAAAAAATAAATTCCGTGTATTAATATTCTGATAAGTTTTTTCTTTTTTTAAAGATTTTATTTATTTGAGAGTGTGAGAGAGAGCATGAGTGGGAGCAGAGGAGTAGAGGGAGAAGCAGACTTCCCACAGGAGCAGGGAGCCTGATGCAGGACTTGATCCTGGGACCCCAGGGTCATGACCTGAGCTGAAGGCAGATGTCTAACTGACTGAGCCACCCAGGTGCCCCTTGATAAATTTTTTCTTTTCATGGATTTCAGTTTGTAGATTTAAATGTGTCTTCCTTTCTTTATTTGGTAGCCCATACTATATGAATTACCTGTCCTTACTTGCTCACTAGGACTAATAAAAGAAATGCTGTTGTGTGATTAGACAGCAATAAGCTTTATATCCGTAGTTCCAAGAATATTTTGAGTACGTTATAAATATTTGTTGAATTAATACCAAATGTAAGGCCATACCCTCTTTATTTATTAAAACCGCATGAACTTAACCTATAGAACAGGTGGTGGCCACTTTCTCATTAAGTCCTCAAGTGGCCTTTCTTTATAACCATTTAAACTGAATCACTTTTTCTTAGAGGCCCCGTCTCCAAGTATGACCACACTGCAGGTTAGGTTTCAACACATAAACTTGATAATGATGGGGACGGGGCACAAACATCCATAACAGGGCAAGTTCACTCAGATTTCCACATATATTTTCTTATGACACTGGAGAAGTATAAATTATACATGATTTTTGCTCCCCTAAAGAAGTGGGGTTTTTGTTTATTTTTTTTTTTAACCTTAGGTGAAAAACAAATAATTAAGCAACAAAAAATAACACTACTCCTCTACTTTCATCAGTATAAGTTTTTCCTGTATGGCCCTTTTGCAAATTGCCTAGCGTGGCTTGTGATTAAAAACAATAATTAACATTTATTTACTCAATAAATATATATTTTTAATTTTTTAAAATTATTTATTTGACAGAGAGAGATCACAAGTAGGTAAAGAGGCAGGCAGAGAGAGGGGAAGGGAAGCAGGCTCCCTGCTGAGCTGAGAACCCGGCGGGGCTCCATCCAGGACCCCAAGATCATGACTGAGCCGAAGGCAGAGGCTTTAACCCACTGAGCCACCCAGATGCCACGTCAATAAATATATTTTAAGTGACTACTGTGGACACCATGCATTTCAATTTATATTTAATATACCACCCAATATGTATCCCAGTATATCCTCAATCAAAATTACTGACAAACCTTATGAAAATTAGAAGAGTCTCAAATAGATGTCATATTTAATTTTTAATTTAAAATGAACTTTTATTTGTGCCAGCATTAAAAAGCTTTTTTTGTTATGTATAACATGAAGATTCCTAGAGCTATAGTTAGAAATAACAGTAATTTGATTTGCTTTTCAAAGATGGGGGATAGGTTATAAAACACTTAGTTGAATTGATTGATAATTGTGGAAAACAAATTTTTGTGATAAAAGTGATTGGGTTAAATAGAATCTTTTAGAAACATATGCATCACAGTATGCCTGCATAATATTTGACCTTTTAATTACCAAGCATATGCTCTGCTCAACTCTTGATAGACTCAGGGGACTGCTTACAATAGAGCTCTCTTTTCCTTTTGAGTGTTTATATGACAGTGCAATATAGAAAGACACCTATTCCTTTGATATTTGGACATTAGAGAAAGAGGGATTGGAAATCTTACCCTGTCAATACTGCAAAAATATTTTATAGCTTGGGGGAAGTCAGACGGAGTGTTTAGATAGTGGATGGAGGATTGAGATGTGGAAATAGAGCAAAAATGTTTACACTACAAAAGTCTGAGTATGTACTGAACCTTATGTCCTATTTGACTTTACTTCCTCTTCTGTGTTTAGCAGTTTATAGATAATGACAGATAAGGTTTTGAGACTTTCCTCTAAGCCTGACCCTACCGGCAAGTTGTTCATAAAATCCACAGCACACTTTTTCCCAGACATTGAATTGGGGATCAAATCACATTTTAATTTTTTGTTTCTGGAATATTTCCGCTGGAGGGTAGAGAACAATTCCATTGTTCTCTTTTGTGACAGCTTTATGTGTTCTGTGGAGGCTGATGAGCAGTCGAATTTCTTCTATTTTCTTTCCTTCATATGCCAACTTTTAAAAATTTGTGGTTGAAATATGTGACTTGTCATGTCCAGACACTAACATTATCCTCTTATTGAATGTGGAACTCATCTAGTCATACTTCTTAAATAGATTCTGACCCGAAGGATAAAACAGTCACTTAAGTTCATCTTTTGTGAAGTTCATATGAACTAGTTGGAATTCAGACCTGCTGAAGGCATTTCACATACATCATCAATTATAAGCACTCATCTTTGTGGTGTAAATGGATATTTGGAAAACCATCTTATGCTGTGATATCTATACATCAATATACTTATATATATTGCTTCAAGTAATGTGTCAGACAGTGGCACATTGTATGATCAAGGGCTTAAATCTGTGAAACAGCTATAACACAAAGAAATTACTTAGAGCAGGAATAATAAGGAAGATTCACGGAAGACCTACATTATGAGTAAATCCTTAAACAATAGAAATATTTATCCTGAAAGCGAAGCCACAAACAAGTGTAGGAGCAGGACTAATTAGACTATATTTCAGAAACCGTGGGAAGATGGGTCTAATTTTAAATTGTCCAGAGATAGTGCATAGAAAGCACGCTTATCTTTGGTTCACCATTTTATCTCCAATACCCAGCATAAATTAGGTTCCCAAGAGGAAATTTGTTGAATGAGAATGGATGCAAATTCAAGTAAGTGAAAAATCCAGAGGTAAAGCTGGGTAGGTCAGGATTATCTTCTGACCACCTTTAGATAAATATTTGACTTTGTAAGGGAGGCTTGTAAGTCATTTCATTCAACTGACCGCTTGCCCTTTTCTACCTGACACCCAGATATACTAGTGACTTGATGTTCAATCCCCTTTTCATCTATAGTCTTACAGCCTCAAGCCGATAATGCCATTTTGCCATGATGAGAATCATGTACAAAGTAGTGTTTTCTTCTATTGAACTTTTGAGTGTGAGAGGTTACTGAAATCTAGAGCTTAGAGCAAAATCCAAAAAAGAAGCTGAAAAGACATGAGAAAAAAAAAAAAAAGTCCCACCAAACAAGACATTTTCTATTGGTCTGTGCTTTACACATCTTCTCACCACAGACGTGCTTAGAAGGCAAATTGTTGCTTCATCAGGAGAGAGCTAGGAAGGCACCCCAGCAGGTCAATAGAAAGATACTGTGAGCTGACTGGTACTTTCACCCCTGTCTGACTTTCATACTCAAAATAAGTGTGGAAGTAGGTTTGACATTCTCTGATTCAGGTGAAACAGAGAATAGTATACCTGCCTTAATCTTTGTAAAAGTTTAGAACACACTAGAGGAATATTATTGTAATAGATTTTTAACTGTTCCCTACCTATATTCTATTCTATTCTATTCTTTCTATTCTATTTTAATTCTTTCCCCATAGTGTTGTTAGATGCATGGATGGAAAGGATGAACCTTGATCACACTGGCCCTACTTGAAATCCTTCAACATACCCCAGGGCCTTCAGTCATTAGGATAGAGTACAAAATTCATCAGGCATCCCACATTCCCCCTCCTTTCTTTTCCTTTAATGAGCATTTATTGAGTGTCTACTGCATGTCTGAACCTGGGCTTATTGCCAGGATCTAACCGTCAATAAGGAATACAGACCTACAGGATCATTTTTCCCCACTTCTTATCCCTAATCTCAAGGATATTTAAATGGACTCTTTTTCCTTTTTGAATAATAATCTTTGTGTCCGTCCCTCCTTCTCCCTCCTTTTTTTCGTGATTCATACTTGTTCTTAAAAATCCAGACCCCTGCCCACCTATCCCTCTCTGGGACCTGCAGGCCAAAGCACACGTTCTTCATTGCCACAGTTGTGTTTTGCTGTCTCATAGCTCTTGGGGGTTGTGCTTTTCTCTGAGAGAAAAGCTTTTTCATCTTTATCCCCAGCAACTTGTACAATGCCTGCCACATAGTGGGTACTTAATAAACTTTAAGTTTATCTTAGAGGTTACCCTTTTTATGATCGAATTTTGTTTTGATAATGTAGATTTTATTCATTCCTGCGACTAACATTTCTTGAGAATCTGCTACGTGTCAGTCATTACGTTAGGCACATTTCACTCTCCATTTCTTCAGTGATAATGGTGTTGAAGAAATACCAGCTCAGATGTGATGTTGTCAGTCTTATATCTTAGCAGAAATCTTCTCAGACTCAGATCCACATGACTCCAGAACCCGTGCTCTTTTTCTAATGCCCTGAATTTTCATCTGAGGTGCAGCATAATATCCTGTACATTCTATGTAGCAACTAAGAATATCCTGCGGTTGAAATTCTGTCCTAATAAACTCTGTAAGACCTTCAAGTTCCCTTGTCACTTGATTATAATGAGCATGTTGTTAAAAATCCCTCTTACAGTCAGGATCTGAATGTAATAAAACAGAATCTTAGGACTTTTTTTGTTTGTTTGTTAATAAATAATCAGATGGAAAAATAAAATCAGGCTTTGCAGCCAGTGGAGGAAGGAGAAAGGGGCAGTGTTCTCTCAGCCCTTCTCTAAGCTCCCGGATCGAATGTACCAGGAGCTGGTTTGTTGAGAAGCAGTTTTGTTTCTCTCTTCAATGACTCTACTAATGAGGGTCTGTGGGGAAAGATTTCTTTTCCTGTTTTATGTCCCTGTAATAAATTTTATATAAATGCAGGAGCTTCTTGATCTGTGTGTGTTGTGGAAACAAGAATGAATGAGGAAGGGCTGAGGCAAACATAGAACAGAGTTAAGCTATGGCTAATTTTTATCAATGTTTGTGCAGCAGATTAGAGATGGCTATAAATTCTTTGACATTCTTCTCCATAGAAAATGAGGTTTATTTTTCCTTCCCCTGAATTTGCGCAGGCACTCACTGCTTTCACCCAATTTGACGTAGTAGAAGGGATACACTATTGATTTCCCAGCCCTTAAAACATTGATAGTTGCTACTTTTTGGGTCTTCACTCTTGAAACTCTAATCTTTCATGTGAGAACTACAACATGGTGACCATGTAAAGAGCATGCCAACATGGAGGAGAAAGGGGCCCATTGAGCCTGGTCTTCTAGAGTTCCTGTCAAGGAGCCACCCCTAAGACCAGACCAGCCACCAGCTGAATACCACCGAGTGACAGCAAGTGATGCTACATTCTTCTGGGAGCAGAAGAATCTTCCAGATGAAACTTTCCTGAATTCTTCAACTGTATTAATCCACTAAAGTTTGAGGTAGTTTATTGGCAATAATAGGCTACTAGAGCAGTTTGTACATAGTCCTCAATTAACAATTACTTCAAGCAATTCCACATCTACTGCAGGACTCTTTGAAGCTAACTGGATATATTGTGCTTTCCTTTTCTTTGATGGTTACCATACTAGCTAAAGGGTAAGATATGGGTTACTCATGTATTTAAATATATATATATATATATACTTATTTAATATATATATATATATATATATATATATATATATATATCTTTAACTAATGATAATCTTCCATATTTATTTACCACATGGAATTTTCTAAACCACATTGTCTCTGGGTATTATCCCTAGGTTTGTGTTGTCTTTAGGTATTCTTATCAGATGTGTATCATGGTTGTTTGCCAAGTAGAGTTTATGCCATCTTGCAGATGGTGAAGCTGAGGCCCAGGGGTCTGGTTACCTCTCTATGGTCACACAGTTAAGATTCTCAGAGCATGCTGTGTTTTCCCTTTGCATAATTCTGAATCTAATTACTTATAAGATAATTATCAGTTTAAGAACCATCCTACCAATGAGACTCTAAGTTCCAAGCAGTCAGCAAACTTTTCTCATTCACCGTTCTATGCTTAGAACTTAGTCCAGTGCCTGGCAGAGAAAATGCTCACTTAGTATTAGTTGAATGAGTAAGTTAAAGGAGAATGACAGAGCTCTGACTAAAATTTAGGTTTCCTGATTCAGAAGTGCAGTCTCTTTCCATTATACCAATGAGTGATAAAAGGGCAGGAGCCCTCCCCCCACCATGTTCACTTTTACAGAAGAGCATGTCTTTGTTCAGGAAATAATGGTTTTTGAACATTTTTCCTGTTAATTACGATATGCCTCCTATTGAGAACTAAAACACAATCCTACTATTTTTCCTCTTAATCACATGTTATTATATATGAAGAAAATGCTCTGGAAAAATACAGTGGTATTATCCTTGGAAAGAAAACACCTGAAAGCTAAGGGTCTACTTTCATGATTAGGTGAATACAAGATAGGGGGCAGAGAGGGAATGTGAGTTAACAAGTCATCAATGACATGAGGAGACAGTCATTTTAGGAATTTCAGCACTTCTTAGCTAATGGGTACTGGAGCTCTCATAAAGGGAACTCAGTAAGTTGCTTCCACCATTGCTTTTCTAAATGCTCCTGAACTCTAAAAGGACCTTCAACTAAATAAGGGTCCTAACAGTTGATAATGAATGATCCTTAGGAACTGCCTGCAGGCCGGTACACTGGGGGAGAAAGGAGCTGCTGCGCAAGATCCCTTTTCTTCCCTTTTGTGCTTCTCAGGGTTCCCAGCCAATTAAGCAATGGGAACAACTGGCCAACAATTCAGGGACAGAGTTCCATGAACCTTGTGTTTCTGGCTAACTCAACTCACACATGGGTTTCTGGATTTGAGTGTCTGGAATGGATGTGGTTCCATATATCTGTACCCTATAGATATAGCTCATTAGTCTGGAGTAGGCTAAAGGAATATTGATACCTTAACATAACTGGAATAATTTTTCTCTAATGTCTTACATTAACAGCAGCTGCTGCTTTCTGGAGTCAAAACTAGACCCTCCAGTGAAGGGAGGAAGGGGGGCAGGGAGAGAGAGAGAGAGAAAGAGAGAGAGTGAAGGGAGGGATGAAGTAGAAAAGAGGGAAAGGAAAAAGAAGAGAAATTGGAGAGAGGCGAGGGAGAGAAAGATCAGGAGGGAGACTGACCTTAGCTCTAAGAAAAATAACTTCCTGACAATGTATGTGTATATATTCACACACCTCAATGAAAACACTATTGGATTAAAGTTACCTGTAAAATAAGGGCTTTAAGAAGCTTGACTAGTTCTAGTAGACAACTGATGGTATATCAGATACCAAACACTAAATTACAAGATAGAAGTTGGTACATAGATTAACTGTAACTAAAGAAGAAGATAGAAGAATCATAGCATCCTGAGGTTGTTTGTGAACTGTGTTCTGTGCCTGTTGGTTCTAAGAGAAATGCCACTCCTCCAGAGAAGTTATACTGGAATCATAAGAATGGTTCCTAGACATAAAGGGATGGTTTAAATCTATGTTACATAACTTCCTTATTACGTTTGGGAAATGTGCAACCTTTTAAAAATGTTTATTTTTCATTCCAAAGTTAACTATGAGCAGTATTTGGGGAAAAGCTAAAAATACTAAAATTTGCTAAAAATACACCAAAGTTCATCTTTCAATAACAGATTTTGTTAACATTTTGGACTATCTCCTATTTTTTGTGGTATTGAACAAAAATAATCTTGCTTTATAAAAGATACAGCTTATCTGTTTTGTCCTATTCTAGGCAAATTGCTCTTGTTTGCAGTGGTCCTATGGAGTGTAGGAAGCCAATAACTCTATATAACTCTATATCCACTTTAAAGGCTACTTCAATGTGGAACTTTTAAAAAAAGAAAAGAATCTGGGCGCGTGGGTGGCTCAGTGGGTTAAGCCTCTGCCTTCAGCTTGGGTCATGATCTCAGGGTCCTGGGATGGAGCCCCACATCGGGCTCTCTGCTCAGCAGGGAGCCTGCTTCCCCCCTCTCTCTCTGTCTGCCTCTCTGCTTGCTTGTAATCTCTGTCAAATAAATAAATAGAATCTTTTAAAAAAAGAAAAGAAAAGAATCTATTGTGAATGATTGGACATAGACCTTGTAATGATCTATGTGTGATTTATTATGAAAATTATATTGGTACACATTTATTTTATAAATTATGAGTGTATAAAAGAGTCTGCTATAAACTTTTTATTCCTCACCACCAAAGAACATGTAGAAAAATGCTATGAGCTGTGGCTAAGAAAGTAATCATTGTTATAATCCATTCTGGATTTTTATTCCTCCAAATTTTACTAACCCTCCTTGACACATTTTACACCATTTGTTTACTATGCTGGTTTATGATGTGATGTACACTTTTATTTAAAAAAAATTGAGATCCTGGGGCCCCTGGGTGGCTCAGTGGGTTAAGCCGCTGCCTTCGGCTCAGGTCATGATCTCAGGGTCCTGGGATCGAGTCCCGCATCGGGCTCTCTGCTCAGCGGGGAGCCTGCTTCCTCCTCTCTCTCTCTGCCTGCCTCTCTGTCTACTTGTGATCTCTGTCTGTCAAATAAATAAATAAAATCTTAAAAAAAAAAATTGAGATCCTTAATTAACCTTTGAGTACCTTATAATCAAAGTTACTCAAAGGAGTCTTTAATTAATTAGTGTGCTTCCTCTTCAACATTTTGTAGACGCTGTGTATTGCTTTACACACCCTGGCAAGATCTCCTTTACCTATTCAATGCGGTAGCTTCCCCTCTCACCTCTGTGCTCTCTACTTGTTGCCATTTTATTTTCTTCTCAATCAGCATTTCTTTTGTATATCAGGGAAAGTGGATGTTTTAGATGTTTTATAGCAGGATGAATAATTTCCTTGTTAGGATTTGAGATGCCTTGTGGGTGCGTGATATAACATGTATAGGCTATTGCCCACACTCCAGCCCATCCTGTCCAGTCTGCAGCAGCTTAGTGAAGTGTTACTGCTTGAGTTTTTATATGGTATAATTTTTTAAGGATTGCTTTGTATTTTGTACATCATAATGTAATTATGACTATACAACATCTTTCATTCCTCTTTACACATAACGTTTTATCATACCCTAAACATTTTTGTACTTCCCAAAAACTTAGAATGAACCAAAGGTATGTTATATTGGCTTTTTTTCCTTTTAAAGTTAACATAAATCCATTTTAAAAATTGCCAAAAAATTGCCAAAGAAAAAAAATTCCAACACTATTTTATTTTTAAGATTTTATTTATTTATTTATTTATTTGAGAGAGAGAAAGTGTTTAAGCAGAGGGAAGGATGGAGGTAGAGAACTCTGAGCAGATGCTGCACTGAGTGTAGAATCTGATGCAGGGTTTGATCCCATGACCTCGAGATCATGACTTGAGCCATAATCAAGAGTTGGATGCCCAACTGACTGGGCCACCCAGGCCCTCAAACACTGTCTTTTTTTTTTTTTTTAAAGAGTTTATTTATTTATTTGACAGAGATCACAAGTAGACAGAGAGGCAGGCAGAGAAAGAGGAGGAAGCAGGCTCCCTGCTGAGCAGAGAGCCCAATGTGGGGCTGGATCCCAGGACCCTGAGATCATGACCTGAGCCGAAGGCAGAGGCTTAACTCACTAAGCCACCCAGGCACCCCTTGTTTTTATATTTTATTTCAGTATAAATATAAAAAATTTCTAATAAACTTTGAGAGGTTCAACTACACATTCTTTTTTTTTTTTTAATTTATTTTTTATTTATATTCAGCATAACAGTATTCATTGTTTTTGCACCACACCCAGTGCTCCATGCAATCTGTGCCCTCTCTAATACCCACCACCTGGTTCCCCCAACCTCCACCCCGCCCCGCCACTTCAAACCCCTCAGATTGTTTTTCAGAGTCCATAGTCTCTCATGGTTCACCTCCCCTTCCAATTTCCCCCAACTCCCTTTTTTTTTTTTTTAATTTTTTATTTTTTATAAACATATATTTTTATCCCCAGGGGTACAGGTGATTCAACTACACATTCTTAAAAACCACTTGCACAGTTAAAGTGGAAAGGTTTATAATTTCAAAGGAGAAATTTCCAGAAGCGAGCTTAGTAGGTCTAAGGCTGTGAATGATCTTACAGCTTTTGATGCTTTTTGCCAATTTTATTTTTCAAAGTGGTTGAACTGACTTGCGCTGCCACCAACAATACATGTGTATAGAAGTTCCATTTAAACTTTGTCATCATTTGATATCAGCATCAATTCCAGTTTTACCCCAGCTAACAAGTTTCTTCTTTATTTAATTTGAAATCATTGGCAAAGAGTTGAATGTTTGAAGCCCTTATAACTTTGAACACTTTTTTAGAAAGTGTGTTTGGGATGTGCTGAGATCTGTTTATTATAACACACTCCTGTTTAACTTAGTTCAGGATTACAATAAAATAATGTTTCTTCTTTTGAATGAAAATTACTAAACATATTACCTCCAGTATTAAAATTAAAAAATAATCTAAGATTTTAGCAGAAAGACGTTCAGAAGGCAGTTGTCCAGTCTGGAGGTAGAGGCTAGGAGCTGACATCGTCACATTCCCCTGTGCAGGAGTGTTCTCACTCTTGCATGAGTTTGGCCTTCGTTGTGGCAGACCACCAACATACCAACACAACCCTGAAGTTCAGGTGAGCATGCCCCAAATCCCTTCTCTTAGATTGTTTTAACACAACTAAGAAGAACAGAAAGAAATGAATTTGAGAGGCAGTTTAGCATTTGTGCTAATTTTTTTTTTTAAAGCTGTACATGAGGAAGGCATAACATTCAAATATAGACAAAAAGTATAAAATATAAAGTAAAGCTTGCCCCAACACAGTTTTCCTTTTCAGAAATAGGCAGTGTTACTTCTTTATGCATTTGCAAGCAGTTTCTGCTACCATTTCTCTCACTCTACACAGATGATGGTATTCTGTCTGGCTACTTGGAAATGATCAAAAGCTTTGGCCTTAGCAGGAACTTTATAAATAGCAGAGCCAGACTCAAAACTATGTGACCTTCAGAAAAAGAAATTTCATCTCTATGAAGTTTAATTTTTTTTTCATTTGTGAAAATGGAGAAAATGATTACCTCGAAGGATTGCTTACCTCAAAAAAAAAAAAATAGATCACTAATACAATGACTGGAGCAAAGATGGTTCAATAAATGATAATTATTGAATGTATCATTATTAAATGTATTATTGCTACTTTTATTGGTTCTATTACTGAGAGATTGAAAACAGAACTGATTAGAGAAAATTCTAAAAGTATAAACAAAGAGAACTATTCTCAGTGAGGAATCTGGTTCTAAATGTCAGAGGAATCCAGGAAGAGGTTTAGTTGACGCTGAATCCCTGAACATGTTGGGAACTTCTCTTTGGTTCTTATTCAGGTTTCTTTCCTCTCATAGTGAGGACATCCCACAGCATCTCCTCCTAGGATGAAATTTTAAAAACCCCTGGTTTAAATTCTCCAATCTCTTAGCTTCTTTTCTCTCAGGTTATATTAGAGAAACTTGCTGAATTTATTGAATTTAATTTAAGTCTTCCTGATCTAAGATTTAGTTGTACTTATCACTCTGGGCATTAGTTATGAAAAATTGCTTCTGGGAAACTCCCCAGGAAAAGAAGTGATTATGAGAATGATAACCATACTTTGTTCATGCAAGGCCCATGAGAAGAAGCTCCATGGGGGTAAAAAATGTGGTGGTTGTGTCACAAGCCATGTCTGGTGATTAGCAAAGTGCTTACATAGAATATGGACTTAGTAAGTCATTACATATTAATGCGTTTCTAGCTCACAAAGCAACGGACACTTTCACTCCAGCACCTTGACTATGGCTGGCCTGTGTCCTAATTCTTCTGCCTACTAAACACCCATGGTCCTTTAGGTGTTCTTAGGACATGGTTATCTCCTACCTTTTTAGTCCCTCTCCTCTAGATGTTTGTTACCCAGACTAATTAAGGAACAAAGAGAAAGAGCATTGTACCCAACAACAACAAACAAACAAGTCAGAGGAAACTCCAAAAGTCTTGCATTCTGTCCAGGAGGATGCATTAGTTTTCTCCCCTGTTCTCATTGTTTGCATTTACTATTTACACTAGATTTTTTCAGTTGTAGGACTCTTTCTTCAGGTAAAGAAATCAGATCTAGAAATCTTCTCTGTTGGTGTTGATTGACTCATTTATTATTCAACATCAATAATTGCCTATTTTCCCCTACACTCCCTGCCACTCCCTTAACCCTGCCCCCCACCCCAAAAAAGACAGAGACAGAGACAAAACTGAAGAATGTTCATTCTCTTCTGGAAATCTCATTTGTTTTGTTTTATTTGATTTTTGTTTTCTCAGTAGGGGAAAAATTGGGGGCAAACATAAATATCATCTTTAAGAAGTTAAACTGCTTTTAAAAATTAATTATGTGAGCTGTAACAACAGTGATGAATCTGTGCATATTAAGCTGATAAAATCCCTTTCTCTCTCTCTCTCCTCTCTTTCTTCTTCTAAGTTACTTCTTATTGTGCCATTCTCTTCTTTTTAAATCCTATCATAGGCAGATTATTCTTACTCCAATTTCTGACCATGGCACTAGTCTTTCTACATTTTCTGCATAAAAATGTAATTGCCATTTATAAGGCATGTCAGAAGAAAACATGTAATGTAAATATATAGGTAAACACTAAAGTTGGAATACTTTTCATAAATAGGAAGTAACTCAGCAAATTAGTCAGTTAGGATCATCCTAGTATTTCTGTTGTGTTGGGTAATGAAGGATAGCAATTTAGCTTCTGTTTTTACCCTAATTGTCATTAATGGAGTGATTGATACACAGTGATACCAGAAATGTTGCAATTGATTTTTATTTACATTTTTTTCAAGAATATTATCTCAGATAAGTAGTAATTACTAGAATAAAAAAACCTCTTTATTGCAAGAGGCTAAGTAATATTGTTACTAATAGGACACTTCCAATTAATGCACTAATATCTCTCCTTCCCAATCTTAAAACTCAGCTCCTCCCTAGTCTTTTCTTTTTTTTTTTTTAACATTGCCAATTTTTTTAACATTAAAATTAAAAGTAATTCTTTTGTATGAAAACAAATGTCTATATTATATATAAACACACGAATATCTCTCCTGTGGAGTGAGTCTAAATTCTGTAGATGATGTTCTGGAACATGCTGAAGCCTCCTTTGTCTGTTTGCCACCTTTCCACACTGTTAGGGCAGGGGTGTGGGAGAGGAAGAGGTGAAGGAGGCAGTGGTAAGGAAGCCATAGAGCACCTAATTTAGCATCCACTTGTGAGCACATAGTTTCAGATGAGTAGACATGAATGTACAGGCACAGAATGTTTGAAATTATGACAGTGATTGAAAATTTGAAACCTAAGTCATGTAGGTTTTCTTCTTTACCTTTATGATTTTCTGTAACAAATCTGTAACCATTAAATGAAACAAATAGCACATTAAGTCTCTTTTGCTTAAGTAATTATTTTAATGGTAAATGGGTCTGCTTAATGCGTATCCCTTTACTAATTAAATGTTGCGTATGCTAAAGAAGAAAAGGCAGTTGTATGCTCAATATTATATCTTGTTTATTCAATAATTATTAATTCCTAAAGCCTTATCTATTTTAAGTGTGCTTTGGTATTAGGTGGGACATACAGATAAATATAGCTCAGGCTGTATTGGGCTACCAGATTAATAGAAGGGATCTTGGTCAGAAGGAGTAGCAATTTCCTCATTGACTTCGAGTGTGTTTCATAGGAATAAAGATTATGTAAATTAAAAACAAGTCTCTACTTTTACTGACTATCAGTTTGTTTTATTAAAATAGAGGCAAAATAAGGAATATCCTGGAGCTGACAAGTAGTCCCAAGGGACAGAATGAAAGAGTCATTTGTGTTTCAGACAAATTCCTTGGTCTCGAATGGCTGTGAAGACTGATTATGTTAACACTGGTGTTCAGCATGTATTGGTGAATGGGTGTCACCTAAGGGAGTGATGTGTGAGCAGCTGACAGCATGAGGAAGGAGATTGAAGTGAGTCATTGGAGAGCGGCGCTTGATGTTAGAGAGAAAACGCTGTGATTCTTCTCTGATCCTTGTGAACCTACTTTGCCTCTCAGTTTCTGAATAGTTACAGACAATCCTAAAGAACCTCAATCACATTTATTTTTTGCCTTCATTCACATTTTATGTAATAGCTGCTACCTTTAGAAAATGGTGCAGGAAAATAAAATAAGTACTCATGAACCCAAGAATCCAAGAACCTAAGGACAAGAATTTGACCTCTAAATGTTGAAGCTACTTTTGTTTGTTGTTCCTTAATCCCATCCTACTGTTACTTTTGTCTGAGTAACTATTATGTCCTTTTTTTCCACAGATTTTTACAAATATTTATAGTTTTGCCACATATTTGTTTTTGTGTTTATCTTATTTTGATTTCTTGAGATGTATAAAAATCTATCATACTACAATCTATATTTTTGACTTATATTGTTGCCTATATCTGAGTATATTTATTTTTAGCACTGTATAATATTTATAAAGTGATGACCTATTCTCTTTGTATGGACATTTGAGTTGGCTATGGTTATTTTCATTTATTGATTGATTGCTATTACCATGCTGCTATAAATATGCTCCTAAGATGTAAACTCTACCCAAGCAGGGATGTTTGTCTATTGATTTTTTTTTTTTAACCTAAAGAGGTGCCTGCTTTATAATGAGTGTTCAGTAATGCTTGTCATTGTTGGGCGGAAAAAAACAAAAAATATTGTGTGTGATGTCTAATGGTGTTTGTGCAAGGGTATCCTGTTTGAAATTTTACTCACATATCCCTCAATAGAATTTTGAAAATCTGAGTCTCTTCATACATTTTTAAGTGGATATCTAATTTTTTAACAACTACTTAAGAGATAAGTTACAATTGCAAATTATAAATGCTGTTATTTCTGGTATAGTTGTATATCGGCATTTTAAATTTAGACTGTAGTATCATTTTTTAAAATATGTCCAATGGAATCCAAATGCTATTGTGATTTTTTACCCATTATCATTTACTTATAAAATGCAGATAAAAAGGTTTTTTTAAAGAAATTTTATATTTTTTCTCCTAAACTCATATTTCCATTTCATTGTTTCACAGTATTTTATCATAGTGTGATATGTATTTGCACTTAGAATTTTTTTATTGCCCACCCTATTATATTTAGCAACAAAGTTGTGTATATAAACCTGATTTTTAGCAAATTTCATGTCCTTTTAAGACTCTTTTAAGTGTGAATTTTTTTCTGAATTTAGTTTTCATGACAAGTGTTTTTAGTACACAGTTGGTTAAAGCTATTTCAAAAATAGTTATTGAACATAAAGTAAAACTTTGGAAGTACATCTCCTTAGATGAATGGGACTATCATTTTTCTATCTGTTCCTCGTTCTTAGATGATTATCGCTGACTACTAGAATGAAGGAGGATTCAGTGGAAATTCACAGTAAGAGAAGACATTTATTAGGCCACCAGTATGTACAGTATTTACATAAAGTGTTGCAAGGATCATCACTATACATTATGTATAGTAAAATCTGCTTTCTATTCTCATAGGAAGGAATCAAGTACAGAAGTGGCTGATAAGTGCCAGAAAGGGTATTTATTACTAAGTAAAAAAACCAAAAAACCAAATCCCATTTGTGTCCATTGATTTTTTTTTTTTAAATGCAGGGAAATGTTTTTCCTATGAATAATAAGGGTTCCAGAAAATACAAACACTTTTTACCTCTTCTATATGTTCCATTTTTTTCAAAGATGAAATTCTGAGATGTTTGGAATAACATAAACATTTTTGATTTTTAATTCTTTGAAGTCATGTAAAATAGCCAATTGAAATACAGTCCTAGACAAAGGGTGTAAAATTTGGGGCACATTGTTTTATAGTTCTGTGGTACTTTAAAAAACATTCTGGATATATTAATTCTATCTATATATTAATTCTGTGATAGACTGATAAGGCATGCATCTTTATCTCATGCTTATTGCTATCATTTGTATTTCTTACCCTCACCCTGATTTGTTTTCCTGTCATGGATGAGAGCTCTCTCTTCCTCAGGTACAGTGTCTTCTTCCGCAATTGCAAAGCATGGGAAAGTGAGGCTACTAAGTGACAATTGTCATTTTCTATAACCCGCCCTGCAATATATAAGTATTCTCTGCACCCTAATATGATGTGTGTGTGTGTGTGTGTGTGTGTGTGTGTGTGTGTGTGTGTGTCGGGGTATTTCTAATGCACACGTTGTCCTAAATAGAAATACATTTCTACAGAAGACTAGGAAAGATACAAAGCCATATAACCCACAAAGCGTTGCTGATGTATCATCATTTAAGGAGAGTTCTCTGTCACTAATATTTTAGATTGTTTCTTTATTTGGCTTCCTTCAGTTTTGCTTTGTTTGGGATATTGCATCTTTATGAAATTGAAGATGACTGAGGAGTATTTCTTTTAACAAAATGGAGAAAAGGATGATTTTATGAAAGTGATTGTCATGACATTTGAAGCCTCTATTACAGATATATTCTCAGACAGAAAGATTCAGAAATCATACATTGCATATGGAAGCTGAGAGTCTGAAGTTTATTCCCTTAAATGTATCTGTGCCTATGAGAGACGCCTCATGTACTCCAGGGTTATGCATGCCTGATTTGAAGACTTTTGATAAATACCTGGAAATAGATTGCTTAGTCATGGGATATGTCCTTTTCCCCTTTCCAAGATAACTGCCAGTTTGTTTATGTAAATAATTGTCCAAATTAACACCAACCAGATGGTATAAGAATTCTCATTTTCTCCCTATCTTTCCCAATACTTATTACCAGATTGGTTAGTTTTTAGGCACTCTAGTAGATATAAAATATTATACCTTGTTATTAAATAGAATTTTCTGATTACTAAAGTACTAAAGAGATTGAACATTTTCCCTTATGTTTATTTGCCATTCATTATTCCTCTTCTATGCAAAGCCAATATATACCCTTTTGCCTATTTGGTAGTGGAATGTTTGTCTTTTGTTATTATTTCATAGAATTTACTTATATATTCTGGTTTTAATAATGTATTTGTTAAATATGTTGCAAATGTCTTCTAGTTTTTGGCTAGGTTTTTCCATGTTTTCTTTTATGGAAACTTTTGATGAACAAAAATTCTCAAATGCAGTCTAATTGATCTTTTTTTTTCTTTTATGATTAACACTTTGAATTTGTTGAAAAATTCTTTTCTGCCTAAAGATTGTAATATATCTTCCTCTTAAAATTTTTGTAAAAGTTTTAAACTTTCTGATTTCACCTTTAAATGAAAACTCCATCTGGAGTTTTTGTCTGTGGTTTGAAGTAGAGGTTTGAATTTAGTTCTTCCCATCAGTGACCAGAACTGTTTGCTGTTTAGTGCACTTCTTGCCTAATGATCTGCTGTGCTGTCTCTATTATATCTCAAGTTTCATGTATGCACAAATCTGTGCCTGGACTTTCTTGTTTTTTTTTGTTTTCCTTTAGCCACTTTCTATCCCTTTGCAATACCATACTCTTTACTACTATAGTATAATAAGTCTGGATATCTATGGCAGATTAGAGATGACAGCACACTTTTGACACATTTCCCATCAGACAGTAGGGTCTGTTCTCCTCTAATAGAAGTTGTTCTGCTCTTTGCTTTGACCAGTGGAATATAGCTCCAGAGCTAGAGAGATAACTGACAGTTTTTAGTGTGGTTCAAGGATTGTTGTGCTGCCAAGAAGAAAGTCTAACTGCCCTGCTGGAGATGCCATATGGTGAGAACTTTATGAGTACGTGGAAAGGGAGAGGGGAACAGCTAAAATCCACTGTACTGGCTGTTCCTGACAAGGTACCAGGCATTTGAGTGAAGCTGTTTTGGACTATCCAGACCAATTAGCATCTGGCTGAGTACCATTGAATGGTCCCTATAGATACCACATGAAGTAAAATAAATAAATAAATAATAAGATAAAATAAAATGATAACCTAGCTGTAATAGCTTCCTGATATGTCCAGCTGGGCTGGCTGGGCTACCATCCCCTTTTATTCAGTCAAGCACTAATTTAGGTGCTGCTGCGAAAGGATTTTACAGATGTGGTTAAACCCACTAATCAGTTGACTTTAAGTAAGGGTAGTTATCCTGGTAGGCCTAACTTAATTTGTTGGGTTCCCTTAAATGTACACCTGTATGCTTCTTGAGGGAGAGAAGAAATTCTGCCTTCAGATAGCATTTTCTGCCTTTGTCCATAGAATTCAGACCTCCATATAATCTTTCCTTCCTGATTTTCTCCCATATAGACTTACTTAGGCAGCCCCCAGAATTAAGTAGGCCAATTTTTGAAATAAATACATTTTTGTAATCAATCTTGCTGATTTTACTTCCTGATTGAGCTTTTACTGATATACTTGCCAAGTCTTGCCCACATTCCTGATCCATAAAATCATGAGATTAATTAAATATTTGTTTTAAACCACTAAAATTTGGGATACTTTGCTACAAAGCAGTAGATAGCCAAAACATTAAAAAGGGCAACTAACTTCCTCCTTCCCCCCTCTTCCTTCTCTCCTCTTCTCTCCTCTTCTCTTTCTTATATCTTGGCTATTCTTAGCTACGATTTTTGTTTTTCCATACAAATTTTAAAATTAACTTTTACAGTGACTTTACTAACTCTTGATATCTTGAGGGGAATTGTATTGCATCTAAAGACCAATTTTAGGGCAGTGACATCATTATGGTACTGTATCTTTCTATCCATTTATTTATTTTTTCATTTATTTCTTTAATGTTCTTTTTTTAAGAAAAGATTTTATTTATTTATTTGACTGAAAGAAAGAGATCACAAGTAGGCAGAACAGCAGGCAGAAAGAAAGGGGGAAGCAGAGAGCAGAGAGCCAGATGCAAGGCTTGATCCCAGGACCCTGAGATCATGATCTGAGCCAAAGGCAGAGGCTTAACCCACTGAGTCACCCAGGTTCTCCTCTTTAATGTTTTTCAATAATGTCTGAAATCTCCTCCAATAGGTCTTATATATTTTTGTCATATTTTTCTAGGTACTTTAAATTTCCAATTATGTGTAAGTATTTATAATAATGTAAGTTATTATATGTAGTATAAGTTATGTGTGTTATGTATATATTATATATAAGTATTATAAGTTACTTATAATAATGTAAGGTATTATAAATTACTTATAATAATGTAAGTTATTATATGTAAGTATTATATGTAAGTATTTTTTGAGATGAAAATTCTGTTATGGCTTGGGAATTATTTTATATAATAACCTTGTATTTCTACAATAATGTTAAACTCTCTTACTAATTTAAATACTTTGCCTGAAGAATCTTTTAAGTTTTCACTTTTTGTTTTATTTGTACCCCCTTCTCTTAACCCGTATCTTCCCTTTAGAAACTCTTAAATGGAAAGTAGATAGTAACAAAAAGCTGATTTTAAGTTTAGCCATGGCCTAATTTGTACATATTGCAGTTAGTGGCACGTGTTCTTTTAGAATACTGATGCGTGGGGAAAAAAAAAAGAATACTGATGTGTGTTCTTCTGTTGGACCTTTGGAACTTAATCATGTGCAAGAATATGTGTTGGAAAAGTTACAGTGCACTCAAAGGTTAAGATCCCAGCTTTGTCTCTGACAAGTTGTATGACCTTGGATAATTATTTAACTTTTATAGACTTGCTTCCCTGCCCTTTGGATGGGGATTAAAATAAGCCTATATTATGGGGTTGTTTTAAGAACAAAATTTAGGGTGTGCATTCAAAATTCTCATCACTTTGAAAATATTCAGTAAATGGTGATAATTGTGCTTGTAGGCAAATAAACATCTGTATTCATTAAAACTGTTAAGTATTAGTAACTTTTATATGACTGAGATCATGCTTTATTGTGAAATTTTAACTTTTGAATAGTGTTTTCTCACCCACATGCTCTGGGAAGGCTGGCAAAAAGCATGTGAAATTGGCCTTTCATACTGCCCTTTCCTTTTTGGATGCCCTGTACTTCTTTTCAGTCATTTTCCCTTTGTGTGCTCAGTGTCCTCATATAGTGACAGTCTTAGGGGAATAAAACTCATAAAGTGGATACAAAGAAATTTGTGATATATGTGATGTCCATGGCAGACTCTTTCTTCAAAGTTTACTCTGTGTGTGTGTGTGTGTGTGTGTGTGCGCGTGTGTATGTGTGTGTGTGTGTATTTCATCCATGCTCTTCTTACAATTCGATGTTGATGTACCTTCATCAAGAGGTGAAGAATCTTTATTACCTCCCTTGAAATTGGGAGCATTTTTGTAAATGTCTTGACCAGTAGAATATGGTGAGGTGATGCAGTTTGACTTCTGCAGGTAGGTCATGGAAGGCATTATGACTTCTGTTTGACAATTTTCTGGACACTTAACCTTAAAACCATGTTGTAAGGAAGTTCAGGTCACACAGAAAAGGTTTAACAGTTTCTTTAGGTCTTCATTTCCTTACAAAAATCCTGTCCTGTAAAACTTAAATAAATTTGTATGCCTTTCTGTTACTAATTTATCTTCTATTATAGGGTTCTCAGCAGAGAACTTAAAAGGATAGAAGAAAATGACGTTTTTCTTCCTCTACACCTTTTTGTTTCTTGGTGGTTTTTTTTGGTGAGCAGAATCTTTCAGTTTGATTAAGAACAATTCATCACTCAATTTTATAATGATAGTAAATAGTAGGAAAGAAGGAGACTAAGTAAATTTGTCAGCCTAATTTATAAAGATATCATTGTATGGAAGACCAAAGATAAGATCTTTGTGTTTGCTTTCTATTATTTAATGTTTCCAAGAATAACACATATATAATGTAATTAATTTTTTAAAAACTTTATTTGCAGCACCAATACAACTCAGTTTTGCTGCTTAGCTTTGATGAAAAGGTTTTATAAATTAAACTAGTATTTCTTTTCAAATGTAGATTTTCCAAATTATACCTTTAATGACTCTTTAAAAAATAAGACTATGCCAGCTAAGAGAACAAAACCACCTCAAGAAAGGCAACCTTTTGGAATTGAACTAAAAAATATATGTAAGGTGAAATCAAAGTGAAAATCTAGAATTAGGGGCACTTGGGTGGCTCAGTTGGTTGTGTCTGACTTCAGCTCAGGTCATGATCCGAGGGTCCTGGGATGGAGCTCCAGGTTGGGCTCCCTGTTCAGTAGGGATCTCCTTCTGACTTCTGCACCACCCCCCACTTGTGTTCACGCGCGCTCTCTCTCTCAAATAAATAAATAAAATCCTAAAAAAAAAAAAAAAAGAAAGAAAGAAAGAAAGAAAAAGAAAATCTAGGATTAAAATAAATTCTTCCTTAGGGCAATATGTGTGTGTGTGTGTGTGTGTGTGAGAGAGAGAGAGAGAGAGAGAGAAAGAGAGAGAGAAAGAGACAGAGTGGATTTGTGCATGTGTGTTTGCATTTAAACAGAAATTATCCTGTTACTGTCCTTCTTTTTCAATTGTCCTGACCCTCAGACAACAGAGAACAAACATAATATGCCTGTGTGACTCCTTCTAAAACCAAATCTTAAAGGGAGACACTGAAGAAAAAAAATTAGTCTCCATTTGGATTTGTTTCTTTTCACCATTATACACTTGTTTTTAATCAGACCGACACCTCCTGTGGTTTTATTTCATGAACGAGTGCACAAATAGTTATATGTGGACTTTGTGTTAGAGAAAGGATTACTACCTTGTAGCAGAACTCCAATAGCCTGACTCTAGTAATGTCAAGTCAGGCTTATAATTCAAAAATGAATAAATGATGTTTTGGATGTTTTCTCTTTTGATTGCTTTATAGGATTAAAAGCCTGAAACCAGTATCTCTGTTTTAGTAATAAGGTTTGGTCAAAGGTGAGGGGAAAAAACAAGACCCAAGCAAGGAGCTAATAGCAGATAATACTGGCATATTTAGTTGGAATATTTAAATTTGATCTTACTTATAAATGCATTAAATGGTTCATCTGCATTTTCTATTGAGTGTCAGAGCAGCATATAATTAAGAGAATTTTTTGTAATTGTAGAGTACCCTATCATAGCTTAATAATCTTCTTATGCTTTGTTTAATTTGCTTAAAATGTTTCATTTTGTGGAAAGGGTCATGCTCCCTTTCAGGGGGATAGCTGTGTCTAAGGATAGGTTTCAAAATTATAAGGGGCAGTTTTATGTAGAAGTTATAAATTAGCAAATAACTAGTAGGTGGTTATCTAATAAAAAGAGAGTAGATTACAATTTATACTTCCAGTTACAAGATGAAAAAATTCTGGGGATCAATTATACAGCATGATGAATAGAATTAACTGTACTATATTGTATACTTAAAAGTTGTCAAGATAGTAAATTTTAAATGTTCTCATCACAGAAAAAATGTTTTCATTATGTGAGGTGTTAACTAACATATTACTGTTAACTAACATATTATTGTTGAAATTGTGTTACAGTATATACAGGTATCAGATAGTCATATTATACAGCTTAAACTTATGCAGTGTTGTGTGTCAATAATTATTGACATAAATCCTCAATAAACTGGGGAAAAAACTTAATGCCAAACTACTGTGGCACTGTCCAAGGATAGACATACAGTCAATGGAATAGAATTGAAAGTCCAAAAATAACCTTTACATTTATGATCGATATGGAGAAGGGTGCCAAGGCAATTCAATAAAGAGAAAATACCTGGAAGACTCCATCAGTTAAGTGTCTGTCTTCAGCTCAGGTCATGATCCCAGAGTTCTGGGATAGAGTCCTGCATCAGGCTTCCTGCTCAGCAGGGAGCCTGTTTCTCCTTTTGCCTCTGCCTGCTGCTCCCCCTGCTTGGGCTCTCTCTCTGACAAAATAAATAAATAAAATGTTTTTAAAAATTGTCTTTTCAGTAAATGGCCTGAAATAAATACTATCCCCATGCAAAATAATTAAGTTAGATCCCTTCCTCACACCATACCCCAAAATAACTCAAAATGAAATATAGAGGTATGTATGAGTTAAAACTATAAAACTCTTAGAAGAAAATATAAGAGTAAACCATGTGACTTTGGTTAAGACAAATCTTCTTAGACATGACACTAGAATGCAAGTGTCATTAGAAAAAAAAATAAATTGGATTTTATCAAATTTAAAGTTTGGTACTTCAAAGATTACCATCAAGAAAGTGAAAATATGGCCTGTATAATAGAGGAAGTATTTACAAATAATATATAAGAGATTTGTAGATCTGGACTACATAATGATCACTTATAAGCCAAAAAGACAAATAATCCATTGTAGAAATGGGCCAAGGATCTAAATAGGCATTTATCCCAAGATATACAGATGCCTAATATACACATGAAAAGATGCTCAACATCTTTTGCTTAGGGAAATCACCATTGGGAAACTGGGTGGCTCAGCAGATTTAGCTCAGGTCATGATCTCTGGGTCCTGGGATTGGACCCAGAGTCAGTCTCCCTGCTCAGCAGGGAGTCTGCTTGTCCCTCTCCCTCTGCCCCTCCTTCCCGCCATGTGTACACACTCTCTCTCTCTTCCTTTCAGATAAATAAATCTTTAAAAAATAAAGAATAAACCATAGCCATAATGAGATATTATCATCACACTCACTATGATGGCTATAGTAATAATAATAATAAAAAGCGTAGATAAAAGTAAGTGTTGATAAGGATGTAGTTAGAGAAATTAGAACCCTTAAACACTGCTCATAGGGATGTAAAATGGTACAGGCACTTTGGAAAATCTTTCAGTTCCTCAAAGGGTTAAACATAGATTTACTGTACAACCCAGCAGTTCTCTTCTAGGACAAATACCCCAAAGAAATTAAAATCTATGTTCACTTATAAACTGAATACAAATACTCACAGCAGCACTATTTATAGACAATAAATTGAAACAATCCACATGTCCATCAACTGATGAATGGATAAATAAAATGGGTTATATATATTATTCAGTTATATAAAGGAATGAAGTACTTATATATGCCACAACATAGATGGACCTCAAAAACATTATGCTGAATGAAAGAAGTCACTCACAAAATACACTACTATATACGACATGCTCTTCATAGGCAAACCTATGGGGTCAGAAAGTAGATTCACTGTGGCCAAACACTGAGGGTTTCTGGGGGAAAATGGAAAGTGACTATTAACTGGTACAGGATTTATTTCTGGAGGGATGAAGATGCTCTAAAAATAGTTGTGGCTGCATTTTCATAAACCTGTGAAATCGTAAAAAAACAAACTGAAATGTACATTTTAAATGGGTGAATTATATGCTATGTTAATCATATTTCAATAAAGGTATTATGTAAAAAAAATTCCCAGTATTATCTTTCTTGATTCCAGACCAACAAAAAATTCTACCCAGGGACTTTAAAGCCATGATTTTATAAATAAAAATTTGTGATCTGTCAAGCGTATTTTGTTTACTTTTGTTTTATTTTTGTTTTTGCTATAAACTTTTCAACTGTATCCTAAACATTAAATTGTCCTTAACTTCTTTGTGTCTGTAACTTATTATTTTAAATATTTATTATTGTTTTAGGGCAATTATGTTAACTGTTGACTATGAAAGAGGTAAAATCAAAAACTAAAATATTTTCTAGAACCATCATTAAAACTCTTATTAGAAAGTGGAAAATAATGAGAAAATATAATTTGACAAACTCAAAGAGGAAGATTTTATAGAATCTATAAATTGGGGTCAAAGAAATCACAGGAACATCTTGAAACTGAAATAGCAATGTTATGTCATAAAATCATAGAATTTCATAGATAACTTTAGCTCTAATTTAGGTGCATCTACCAAGTATTTAAAAAAAGTATATCATCCAAATTGATTGATCTCCTGAAAGCAATAACAATGAGGAGGTCACTCAGAAGTGCTGGTATTTTGATTTCCTTCTTTAAGTAATGCCTTTGTTATCCCTTAGTATGTCATTGTATCTGAAGAATACAGTTCTTTGTCACGTATGGCAGGCTGAATCATTTGGAATTTCAAATCCATCAATGCTGTCTAATTTTAAATGGTTCTTTTTGAATTTTTTTTTTTTAAATGAGGCTATGCCACCTGAATGATAGGGCTCCAAGTTTATGTTTCAGATTTTACAGTGTGTTGGATCTGTTCAGAATCCAGAGCAAGGCACCAAGAATAAGACCTTCAATATTTGCCTAGTTCCAGATGGCATGAATCATTTACTTGAATTAGCAGAAAGAAATAAGCAATCAGACAAACAAACCAGTAAATAAATAAATAAGGCATAGTGTGTCAGCAAACATACTATCCTTGTCCAAAATGCTGGAGCTTTGGTAGCCTGGAATTTGTTATATTCCTTTATAGGATACTGCTTTTCTTTAGCACGAAGGTCTGACACTGCTAAGTTGTTGAGTGGGTACTAATTTTCCCAAGTGGGATGGACGGAGCATATCATAACTGATAATCTAGATCCCTGGGTACAATTGCTCCATGGTGTTATAATAGGCTTATTGACTGGTGGTGTCTAGCTAGTAGCTACTGGGTTGCTTGTCTGTTTTTTTCAGGTAGCAAATTTCAGGTATCTCAGTAACAAGATCTTTTTCGCTGTTTATATCAATGTTCAACATCTAGCTACCCTTAGCTTTATGAAAACATTATTCAGATCTGAGGTTTTAATTCATCTGGGGAGAATTCTAAATTTTAAAATGTCATTTGGAGATGTGTTGCTCCTTTATCCTAGGATGATCGAGGCATTATCTAGGTTTTGTTATCTCTCTTTCCTTTCAGGGATGTTTATACGCAAGCAGTTCTAGGTTGCTAACGTATTAGACTCTCCACCTCCTGCCCCTGCCCGGTGAAGGTGGTGTTCACTCATCTCAGACCTCATAGCAGTGTATAAACTCTTATAGGTATGCAGCTATTCTAGCTTGTTTTTAGGAAATATCATTTTATCTCACTGAAAGTAAGAGTATAAGAGTATTTTTTTTTTTAATGAAAGGAAGTAAATAAGTCAATGACACTAAGTTATAAGGCTAATCAAGTGCTAGACTGTGGCTGGGGAAGGAGGTAGGCAAATGGTGCAGTTTATATTATACATGGTTAATCCTTCGTTGCTATTTTAGCCCCTGCCTGGAAAGGGCTCTGGAATTCATGTCACTGAGATGAGGTTGTGAAGAGAAGGACATTTAATAAGACAGAGAGACTTGGGTTTGCGTTATAGTTCTGCCTTTAACTGGTTCTGTTGTTCATTTCATAGAACCTCTCTAAGCTCAGTTTCCTTCTCTCATCCTAGTTACTACACAGTGTGGTGGTAGGGATGAAATGGCACAACCCAGGTTTAGTACCCAGCAACTGTAAAAAGTGTTCCACAGAGTGTTCATTCTCTCTGTGTTTCTATATAATCTGTAAAGCAGCCTCTGACTTCACTTTTCCCTCTATACACAAGAGTGGAGGTTTCACTCTTGCTACAGGGAAGTGGGTCCAGAGTAGTGTTTACAGAGAAATGTGAGCGCCCTGGTTGAACAACACTTCCTTTCCTGGCTTCTACCGGCAGCAGTGTCTTTCTTTTCTCCAAGTGAAGTTTTAGCTGAGTCATAATGAGCTGTTTCTGTGATCCATTTATGCAATAAATATTTGTATTGGAGGTAGAGGGATGTGGCTGCCTCACTGAGTTCTGAAGCATTCTGATTAACAAGTAAGGTGCACAATATTTTTGTTGTATTATTTTCTCTGCTCTTAAGATTCCTGGAAAGGTACTGTGTGCCCATATATAAGAATGTATGCATATTCCCGTGTATATATGTCATTTTATTTTAATTAAACACATAGAAACTGACACAAGCTGCTGTAAATTATCATGATTTTGCACACCTTTTTGTGTCCATCAGATGCTGACTTAAACCAACTTAGAATTTTCCGTGCTCTTTAATCCTGTTGCTAACCCACTGCCATCCACCTCCTTCCTTTGTAATGATTGCTCTACCGTTCCCTGAAAAACTAACATTCTAGCTCTCCTTCCCTCTGATATCTTTCTGTAACACTTGCTGGCTCTTTCTGCTCTTGGTCCCTGAATGTAGACATCCTATTACTACCAAGTTTAGCATACTTTTTCTTTTTTTTTTTTAAATCTTAACTTATAAATCTCTCATGACTTGCCCACATATTTGAGCCTTAAGTTATACCCGTACTCCCAATTGTTATACCTATAACCCTAGCTGCATGCCAGGCATTTCACGTTTTTCAAATATAAAACCAAGTTAAACTCATTGCAATGCCCTTATAATTTCTAATCAGTTACTTTCCTGTAACAGTCACAGAAATGTCTGGTTTTTAATTTTTTTTTTTTTAACAGCACTAGTCAATACCTGAAAAACTGAAAAGCTTATGTTAGAGTGATTTTGTCATATCTAATTTTTGAATCTTACTTCAAATACCTTCCTAGGATTAAAAGTTCAATATCTGAATTATTAAGACTAAATTACCATATTTACCTCTTCTTGGACTTTCTGTTCATCCAAACCTATTTAGCAATTAGTCACAGAACTCATTCTGTTTTATAAAATATACTGTTTAATATTGTCACGCTTTCTCTATTCCTGTTCTCTAAAACTGGAGAACTCCAAACTCCTACACGGCATTATTAACAATGTAATGCACTGAGGTTCCTCAAATCTGGTGACACCCTGCTTCCAGAATAGGGCATTTACTGCTGCTCCTCACACATTGAAGATATACACCACCTTTCTTTATATTCTTTTTATTTATTTATTTATTTAAATTTTTTTTTAAATTTTTGTATAAACATAAATGTATATTAGCCCCATGCTTTCTTTATATTCTTGAGTTGGACTGGTCTCAAAGTATAATTAACTAAATAATAAATCTCACTGATGCTATATGATCTGGTGATTAAATTTAGTGTGGTAACTACTTTGGTTAGATATTTTATGCATTTTACATTATAGTAAATTTTGAAAATTTTCTCATGTTTTATATATCTTACAAGCTAATCAGTAGGAATTGAATATTATTACTAGTTTATCTATTTGTCATGTGTAGTTTTTCTTTTTGACATGTTTAACAGAGAAATGGTCCTGCATCTTGACATAAAAGTGTCAAAGCAATATTTTGCCAGTTTGTCTTTTTGAGAATTGGGTTTTTGCTCAATTCCTAATAAGAGTTAACTTTACTGCTTCTTCTTCTTCTTCTGATCCCCAGCATTTTTCTAAAGGTCTGACGTACGATAGGAACTCAGTCAAAGTTTGTTGAATAAATGAGCAAATGAACGAAGAAACTCAAATTCAATTCAGGTATTCAGAGTAAGTAGAACTGACATTCTTCAACAAATTAACAATATTGTAATTTTCCCAGTTGTGGTTGAGTTTCTGGAGTTTAATTCAGTCAGAAAGATTCACTCAAGTATAAATGAACCTTTCTTATCTATGTTAGTAGGAAATTTCACTGTCATTAGTTTCACAAAAACATCTAAGGGTAATATCCCTAATATTATAAGGATTGTGTTGTCTTCATAGGACTGGCCATTAGGATTAACTATACCACCTCTATGTGGTGGGTATCTTGTTGGCTTTTAAAGCCACAAGAGTCATCTTTGTGGAGGAATTTCTTCTAACCTGCAATGGTATCCCTCACTGTTGTTAATCCCATTGCTGAGAATTATAGCCAGCTTAGTCCTGAGCCATTGGTTGTACTGTATGGAATATCCTTTCTTAATTGTCCAGCTGAATTACACAGTACATCTTTATCAAGACAGCATTTATTTCAAGTGGTACTTGTATCTGTAGATTTCATTTTGTACATACCCCCAGTACCTGCAGTGTGTCTATTAAAATCTCACTCACTGATATCTGCATTAGTCTCACTCATCTTTTTGCTCCAATATGTTAAATACTTATCTTAAAATATAAAACACAAGTGAGAAGAAATGAGGAACAATTTTGCATATAACTGTGGAATGAATTTCATTTCCTTAATGTTTGGAAACAATATATGAGGTAAAATTATGAGAGGTACGTTACACCTGTGCCTATATTTGGGACGTTAATTTGAATCGGGCTTATTGTCCCAATTTTTCTGGGACAGTAACTTGCTCTGAATTCTGTTTTCTTTTGTTCCCCTGGTCCCCCACATGGAACTGATTTGTGCCATTTTAATCTTGTTTTTATTTTCATCTACTATATACTTGTAATTATGGTCTCCCTCTATAATTATTTTTTCCCAGTTTAGGATTTTTTTGGGGGGGGGGAAGGCAGGTGCTTTTCTCCAGTAATCATAAGTAAAGGGCATGCAAATTTAAGATTGTACAATGCTTAAGTATTTGATTTCATCCATTCTTTTTTTTTTTTAATTTTTTTTTTTTACCATAGCACATACCTTCCCCAATATCCATCACCCAGCCACCCCATCCCTAACCCCCTCCCCTCCAGCAACCCTCAGTTTGTTTCCTGAGGTTAAGAAAGAGTCTCTTATAGTTTGTCTCCCTCTCTGGTTTCATCTTATTTCATTTTTCCCTCTCTTCCCCTATGACCTTCTGTCTTGTTTCTCCAATTCCTCATATCAGTGAGATCATATCATAATTATCCATTCTTAAAGGAACACACTCTCTGTCTTTGTTGTTAATAAAGGTACCATTTTGTCAAGAGCCTACGGTTTGCCCCTTGATTTCTATGCACTATTTCATTTAATCTGAGGTTATCTAATTTAATAAATGAGTAAAAGCAAGGCTCAGTAAAATCATATAAACTGTCTCAGGTAAGGCAGCCAGATTCTTCCCAGGTTTGGTTCCCAAATCTCCTGCTCTTTATATTATCTCAGCATCTCGTAATGCTTACAGATATACGTACTTCTTAAATGTTTGACAAGACTCTTCACTAAGTCTAATAAGTTTGACTTACATTTGTTATATATTAACTCTTGTGAAAGATAAATATTTAAAAGATATATTGAGGTTTCTTTAGTAGTTTCAGTCTTTTGATGTGTTTGACATGCAGTTGAAATATGATGGGCATGATCTCTGAATAGTTGGTCTTGGTCATGCAGAATGTCTGGGAAATTAACAGAATTAGCTATCAGAATGTCTTTAGTGAATCCAGAACTTAGGAAATGGCAGTACTGTTATATTAAAAAAAAATTCAAGATTTTTATTTATAGCATAAGTTAGTTATCAGACAGGATGCCTTGTTATTACATCCTCATAAAGAGTAGCCCTGGTAGGATACAATCTTGGGGAATTATAGGTACTATGTAGACTTATTACACTGAAAAAGATCTTCAAAGCTCATACATGTCATCCCTGTCTTCTGAAAGAACACGCCTTACCTCAAATGTAAAATGGGAATTTTATTTGTCTTTTAAAGGTAATCAGCAAATGACTGGGAGGGGAAACTTCTGGCAGATGAATAAATGATTCCTTGATACTGTATTTTGGTTAGGAGCATCCAAGTACTATTTAGTAATCTTGATCCCCCCCCACCCAAAAAAAAAAATGGAAGTCAAATATAATTGTCATAGTCCAAGTGAAGATTCTCATTATTTACAGGATGTTTAGGCCCATCAGGATTCTTGGAAGCTTCTCCTGCTGGTGAGGAAGTATGTGAACTGATTCTGTGCTGTTACTCAGTGAGTAAATACAGAGCAATTATTTTTATCCCGGGTGAGATTGACTTGTACTATGTGGTCATGAATCTTTCTCAGACAATAAAATGAGAATCCTACTAACCTTCACACTTTCATTTGGAAGCTCAGTTGAGCGCTAGAGATCCCTTTTCAGACTTAGTAAGCTGTTGAACCTTACGCTTCCATGAGCCTTAGTAAGCTGTTCATTCACTTCTGTGAATGAAAATGGCAAGATTGAGGTGTTTCAGAGTATATTGTCAGAGCATAAAGATATATATGTGTCTATGCAGTGTGCATGTAGGTATGTGTATGTGTACATGTAATGTGCCCTCTCTTCTTTAAAACATGTCAGATATCCTAGTCATTTTTGAGTATATGCGAAAACAAAAAAGATCTTAACTGAAAGGAATAGTTTTCCTTTTTTCGCAGAAAGGTAAACAGCTGTCTGAAAACTGAGCCTGTAATAGAATTGCATTTCCCAACAGAATTATAGCATAATTACTAAAGGGCCTTTATATATTTTGTACTATTCCACTAGAACTTTCTAATATTTTTTATCCTTCAGAAGATTTTACTACAGTGAACTTAGAACAGGGGTCATAGTCCACACATTTGACAAATAAGTACAAAAGTAATAATGCTGAATGGAAAATGCTTGCAACTACATTCCACAGAATAATGCAGAACCACCCCAAACCCTAAATTTAGTTATGTAATTCATCACCTAACCCATCCAAGATTCGATTAGATAAAATATTCAGTAATGGACACCACAAAACTACATACTCCCATTAGAAAGTATTTATTTTTAGTTATAGGTTCACAGAATCTTTTGGATCTTTATATTCCCTAGCATTTTTAGTATAAGCAAAGTGAATAAACATACCTATCCTGTCTAAGAATTTGTAGTTGAATAGATGCATGGTTAGTATTAAAATACAGTTGATTATGTATCTCAAGTGAAAAGAGCTCTTTGCCATCCACCAAAAAGAGGAAATGCCATTATAAGGAATTAATTATATTTAAGTAAAAGCTTTCAGGAAAAATTTTAAAAATTTAAAATTTAGTTTAAAATACTAATGATGAAAAAATTAAATATCTATATTTCAGCACTTCATTTCTTTTCTGAAAGGTCAATCTCTGTTTTGTGTCCTATATGTCTAAATTGGTCTGGTTCAATTTGGACTATTTATGCTGGGAATTTTAAACTTAAGCTTGGGTAAAAGCTGTATCAATATTTGTTATGCCAGAAAATTTATGACTCAAACTTGTGGAGATTATTAAACTATGGGCTGTCTTTTTCTGCTTTTGGAAATTCTAGGTCTCTTGTTTTGTAGTGACTACAACTGTGTCACATAAAATCCAACTGCCAACAAGTTAATAGCAAAATTTATTCTCGTACTCTAAAAGCTTTCTGTTCACTAACTATTTAATAATGGAGACATCTCTCATCTATATTCCCACGTCCAGTGTTCAGCTTATATTGTTTCGATGATTTCTATGGAATAAGGTGTAGGTTGAAATTATTTTCCAGTTATATGTAAAGACCGACATTCTACATTCTTACACACTTATTTTATACTGTTAAAACTATGTGTAACTATTGCTTGTATCTTCACATTTGTCCATATAACTGTTATTCCTTTACAATACTGTTCTTATGAAAATCAAATAAATTATATGTTCACTTTATACAGGTTAATAAATAACATCTGAGGTGTCACTACTTACCTCAATATCAGTGTAACCATTAGTGACGCCCCACCTTTCATTCTAGAATTGGTTACTGTGCTGAAATTTCTGATTATCCTTCTCTCATATTTCTTTATAATTTTATTTGCATGGACATATAGGTAATTACAAATTTAGAAAGGTATATTTCTTTATACACTGACCTTTTTAAATCTCCAGCTAGGCATTTCTTTCATATAACTCATCTTTAAGCTTTTTATGTAGCTATACCAGCTTAAGCTCACTCTAAGAATTTTCCTTTGTGTATTTACCTTTTTTTCTCATTTCTCTTTGCTCTTGTTTTAAGTATACCTCTTGTATATGGCATGTGACTGGATTTTGTTTTAATAAGACCTTTGTGATACCACTTTAAAGTGGAAATTTATTTACTTTGATTACTGATACACTTGGATTTGTTCTGCCATCTTACCATCCTGTTTTGTTCTATTCTTCCTTCCCTCCTCCTTTCTTTCTCTCTCTTTCTCTTTCTCTCTTCCTTCCTTCCATCCTTCCTTCCTTTTGCCCAGCTTTTTCAATATTCATTACCCCCTGCTGTCTTGCCTTCTTTTGAATTATATTTAATTTTGCTTTCTTGTTCCTCCAGTACTTTGGAAGTTATGTAGTTGATTTCTATTCTTTTAGTGGTTACTTTAGAAATTTCAACAGGTTTATTTAACTTAACATTGAAATAATTTATATTTATAAAATAAGATTCCTAAAGTAAGATTCTGGAATCAAGGGGTATGAGTGATTCCATGGCTTTAAAAAATATACTGCTAAATTTTCATCCAAAAAGTTGTATGACTGTATTCTGCCATTGGCAACCCATAAATACACATTTTCCACATTTGTTGCAAATGTTGAGTATTGTGATTATTTATGTATGTAGTTTTTTTATGTTAATTCTGTTTTGTAAAGTTGTTCTTTATTGTTGATATCTTTTGTACATTGCCCAACATCTTTATGAGTGAGGGTTTTTTTTCCAGCTTACCTATTTAATTACCAAATTTTATGTGTTCATTATAAGATGAACAATTTATTTGAGGCTAGTAGTTTTTAGTGTCTATGCAGCAGTCTTGAATTTATTGGTTAATTTATCTCAAAAACTTTCTGTCACCAAGATCACACTTTTATTACAGAATCTACTATTTAAACATATATTTGTTTATGTGTCTTTCTCTCTCCCAGACTGGGGCAATATTATATTCAAATATCTACGTACATTACCAAAAAGGACATCCATGAGGGTAATCCCAAATGCCAGATATAGTGGTCTTTTTTTCTGAGGTACCAACACTGAGTGCTATAAATTATGCCAGATTATTACTATATTTCAGTGATGGCTACAGAGAGGACAAAAGTGAATATGTTTAGTCAGTTTACCCGATTTAACTTGAAGTCCACTGCTTCAATATAAATGTTTTTATTGTAACATGTTACTTTATTGTAAGAACTTGAGTGAAGATGGAGGAACATTGTTCATATTCTCCCCATCCTCTGATTTTTTTTTTCTTCCCTCTCTCTCTCTTTCTTTCTTTTTCTTTTTTTTTATTTTTTAAGATTCTCTCCATTCAATTGACACAGAGAGAGTGAGCACAAGTAGTAGCAGCAAGTAGAGGGATAGGGAGAAGCAGGCTGCAGGTGAGCCCAAGACAAGGCCTAATCCCAGGACCCTGGGACCATGAACCAAGCTGAAGGCAGATGCCCAACGACTGAGCCACCCAGATGCCCCTGATTTTTTCCTATAATATGATAGTTTCTTCTTAAATGTTCATTTCCATTAAATTAAATCACTAATAAAAGGAGTTCATACCAAATAGTAGCTACTATACTAAATATTAAGAATTAAAATTTAATTAACATATTCTTTTATATCTCATCATAGTTTTTGTAGGTGATTCTGGAAATGTCTGTTTCTACTTAGTTACTTCATTGATTTATTAGGCTGTTACTATATAATGGTACGGGTGTGGGTCGACTTCTGATACTTTCTTTTTCTTTCTTTATGTAAGTAGCTATTTTCTCTTTCCATTCTTTTTATTTTATTTCAGCTTTATTGAGGACTCATTGACATATAAAATTATAAAATATATAAAGTATACATCGTGGTGATTTGATATGGATACATTGTGAAAAAATCTCCCCCATTTAGCTAATGAACACATTCATCACCTCACATATTTATCTTTTTTGTTGAGAATATTTAAGTTCTGTCTTAGCAAATTTAATGATACAGTGTTATCAACTACTGTCACCATGTTTTACATTGGATCCTCAGAACTTATTCAATCTTATAGCTGAAAGTTTTCATCTTTTACCACCTTCCTATTTTCCTCATATCTCCAGCTCCTGAAAATAACCATCTTCAACTCTCTGTTTCTGACTGTGGAATTTTTCTTTTAAGATTCCAAATATAGGTAATACCATATAGTATTTGTCTTGTGTTTGTCTTTTTGTCATACCAACTGATGCCCTTGGGGTCCATCCATGTTGTCACAAATGGCAGTATTTCCTTCTTTCTCTTAGTTGGATAATATTCTGTTGTATACATATACCACATTACCACATCATTACCCTTTCATCTGTTTCCAGACACTTAGGTTGTTTCCATATCTTGACTATCGTAAATAATGTAATAAACATGGCAGTACAAATATCTCTTTGAGATACTGTTTTCATTTCCTTTGGCTATATAGCCAGAAATGGGAATGCTGGATCACATGATAGTTTTAGTTTTAATTTTTTGAGGAACTTGCATACTGTTTTTCATTGTGGCTGCACCAATTTAAATCCTCACCAAAGTGCACAAGGGCTCCTCCTTTTTTTCCAACTTCTTGCCAACATTTGTTATCTCATCCTTTTGATGATAGCCATTTAATAGGTGATATCTCATTGTGATTTTAACTTAATAGTTATTTTTGATAATACAGTAAGTACCTGTGAAATCAACACTCCAAAGAAAAAGTGAGATATTGATAGTAATCTATTTCTGAACACCTGGTTTTGCCCTTCTATCGACCCAACACTTTACTTCCCCTAACCAAGCTAAACATTATCCCGAATTCTCTGTTCTTTATTCTTTCTTTAAATTTTGTAGCTTTAAAAAGATATTTTATTTATTTATTTTTCAGAGAGAGAGAGAGAGAGAGAGAGAGGGAACCCACACAAGCAGGGCGAGCAACTAGGCAGAGGGAGAACTAGGCTCCCCATTGAGCAAGGAACCTGATGCAGGACCTGAATAGAAGTCAGACACTTAACTGGCTGAGACACCCAGGTGTCCCTAAATTTTGTAGTTTCATTTCATCACTATGTATTACTAAAATGTGTGTGTGTGTGTGTGTGTGTGTGTGTGTGTGTGTGTATTTGGATGTTAAATTAAAAAGGCTCAGAAGTAGAATAAAGGAACAGATTGTCATATCAAACTCAAATGTAAAAACTTACTAAATACCAAACTTTACTAATAATTTCAACACTATAAGCAATCAAAGAGGATGGAAACAATAAGGAAAAATTCTGGTATATATAGCAGGACTCCCCAGTTCTTGTTTTCTGCATGGAACACACACTTATTAGCTCAGAATAATGTATGAGAAAGATTCTAATGAGGTTCGAGGCTCACCTCAGAGTGTATGTGATATTCTCCAGAGAGACATGGTTCATAAATCTTTAGATTTGAGGTGTGTTTACATTAGGCAATCTCAAATCATGGACATTCTACTCAAGGCATTCCTAAGGTAAAGATGCTTTTCCTAAAATACATTATCAGTCTATTTGCCTGGAGACTCAGTTTTGTTTACAAGGAAATTATACTGGATCAACTGCCTTATTTTCCCCCAGGAACATTCCTTCTTACCCCACTAGTAATTACATCATAGCTTCTTTACCTCTTCACTTCATATGATGAGAAAAGTGCTATTTTGAGTTGCTGCATATGACAACCCTGATCACACCAAGTCTGGACATTTGGATAAGGACCTTGGCTTGGGATTCCTGCCACAAGTGGCTGCTTTGCTTTTCCTGGGTCACCTTTTAAAATAACCACTTAAGAATTGAGCCCATGTAAAGTTAATGACCTCCACCACAACCACCTTAAAAGTACCAGGGCCTTGCTACCCTGCTCTCTTTCTTTCCACCTCTCATTACCTGGGATAGAGGACTGTCCCTCTCCAGGCTCACTGAGCCTCAAATCACCCTGTTTCTAAAATTTGTAAGTAATAAAATTGTGACTTTATTTCCTTTGTGTGAGTGTACTGAAACTGTGCCTTCAATTAAATCAACCTCAAGGTTTTCCTTTCCTCAAAATGCATGTTCAGATGCTGAGGGAGCTACCTGCTGATTCTGCACTGCTGGCTTGTGTCTCCGCATTCAGTGGTTAAGAATCTGCATGTTCTTAATTTAATACACAAGTTACAGGGCTCCCAACACACTTTTCAGACATTTTCTGTGGTGTATCCAGCTAAGCTTGACCAAAGAAGACACTTTCACAGAGATGACAAGAGAATGAGGGATCCATGCATTCTGCAGCTCCTAGGTGCCTAAGTTGCTCCAAATGGTACTTTCCAGATGTGTGATTCCTAGTGGTCAGTGTGTCAGTGTCCCACTGCATGATTTGATTACATTTATGCTGTCCATTTACACTGGAATACTTTTGTAGGAGTTTAATTTTACTGGTTGACTGACTGCCTGATGAAAATGATTACATAAATATTATAAGTTGGAATGATATTATAAAAGGTGATAGTGTTTGGTGTTCCAGTGTAAATAAGGTAGATGAATTTTTATGTGCAGGGGCAAATAAATCTGTAAGCATAAAATAAAAGGAAAGTGGTTATAGGAAAACCTTATAAATACCTGAAAACTGAAATTTTTTTGGCTTCTAATCTTTTTGATCTTGCTCCTCAATGTATTTACTGCCTAATATAAAATGCTGTCAATTAGTGGCATGTCTTTTTCAAATATAGCAGAGTAAGCTCTTTGGCAAAATAATAAGTTTTCAAAAAATAATGGAAATTAAAAATTGGATATAAAAGGGAGAGAAAAGATAAAAGGTACAAATGCATAATTCTAAGATATGCTCCTGAGGGCAAAAGTGGTCACAAATCATGTAACTGCTGAGAATATTAAAAAGTGGAATACACAGTTAATAAGATTAAAAAAAAAAGAAGCAGTCCTTTTTTTCAGATGATAATGTTGGAAATCACATAATATCAATATATGATATAAAGTATAAAAGGATAAGTACTATATATATTTTGCTTAATTTGAATAGAACTATTGACTTCCTGAAAAAGAATCAGCTCATTATATTTGTTTACAGGAGTAAAAATTGCTTGACCACTTTATCTTCTGTTTATCACTGAAAATCTATGATACATGAGAAAGATTTTCTCTTAATTTATCCATTTAGTGATTATTTTGTGAGACATTGAGTGGACTAGAACAGTTGCAGAGACATCAAACTAATAGAACACCAGCTATCTATGCAGCAAGAATTGACAGTAATGACACATTTTTGAAAGATTACAGCTAAATGATAATTCACATATTCCTTTATTTATGGAGAAGGCTGGCAGTCATCAATAGATCTTGATTCAGAGTTGAAGGACACAGTGAACTATGTGAATCCTTTTCCATCACAGGTATTTTAGTGTGCACATTTTTTAGTGTGTTCTATGAAACTGCATGAGCAGATGACCAAGACTTGGTGACTCAAAACCACTGGTTATAGGGTAACAGCAATTGCTTAAAATGTGAGCATGTGATTGAATATATCCTTGACTCTATTAGGAAGATTCCCCCCCCACCACCCCCCGCCATCTTTGAAAGGATAAAATCACAGACATTACCAGTTCAAGAGAAGAGTTTGCTTAAGAATGGAGCCAAACAAACAGGGTTTTGAAGTGGAGGGGAGTGTGGGGTTTGGTGAGCCTGTTAGTAGGTATTATGGAGAGCACGTATTGCTTGAAGCCCTGGGTGTGGTGCATAAACAATGAATGCTGGAACACTGAAAAGAAATAAAATAAAATGGAAAAAAAAAAAGAATGGAGCCAAAATAAAAACAATTGTGAGATATGGAGAAGGCTTGATCAAGTCTCAAGAATATTGTTTGAACAATGGATTTATTTGTGATTGAAGACACATTTACCACAAACTTTAGTTTTTATTCTTTAGCCATTTGAATATGGTATTTTGCCACTTGAAAAGGAAGGAATCCCAAGCACAAAGTATGATGTGGCAGTTAAGACCCTAGACTCTTGAGTCATGCTAAACAGATTTAAATCCTGGCCCCAACACTTGCTTACTGTATGGTCTACTCGTTTCTTTATGCCTCAGTTTCATTATTTATAAAAAATGAGAACAACAATAGTACTTATCTCAAAGAGTTCTTGTAATGGCAAAAAGAGATGAAATAAGTAAATTGTAATATTTGTAAATTAAACATATGTAAAAGAACTCAGTATCTGGCATATTTTAAGGGCTTAATGTTAATTTACATTATTTTTATCTTCATTACTATTTATATATGAATTATCAGCCATCAAAAACGTCATCCAAATCTGCATAAGAACCCACAAACACAAAAATACTTCTAGAACTGAATAGAACAAAAGAATGAAGTGGGAATTCATTCTCTAAAATTCCAAATTAAAACTTTAAAGAAAGATTTGAGGGGGAGGTAGGACAGGACAAATAGGTGGCAAAATAGGTGGAAAGTAACAGAACTGGTGCCCACCAGCATCAAGCCAGCTAGGCTAAAGGGACACAAGCAAAATGGCACTGGCTTCCATTCCCAGAGAAAGTTTTTACAGATCCTTGCCCCTCTAGCACATGCTCTAAAATTAGTCAGTAAATCTTCATGTATGACCCAGGCACTTTTTAAACTGCTGAATCTGCACTGGGTCTGAGGATGAGTAATATTGTGCACAGGCCCTCCTGGACTTAATTAAGCCTTGCTGATTTTCAAAGTCAGACATTATTGGGGTTTATCTTCCTGGTGCAAATACGGAGGGCAGGAGGGGCCAGTGTGGGACTTGAAACTTTCACTGATCAGGAAGGACCCCTATGGCTGCGAGATCCCTCCAACTTGTGGGTTGTTGTGCTAGGGGGTTGATTCCTATTTCTCTGTTCCTACTATTCTTCTCAGTGTGGCCTTTTTCTTTATATCTTTAGGTGTGGAAGTGCTATGCTGCTGGTTGTTCTCAGACTGAGTTGTACTAAATATGTAATTGCAACCTTTCTGTGTCCATGGAAGAGGTGGACTCAGGATCTTCCTTCTTCTCCATCTTCCCCTTTGTCTTCAACCAGGGCCATTATTTAAAAAAATAATTTTACAATACTGATCTCCAAAGTGAATTCTCCAGCAACATGTGTATACTTTATATTATTTAAAAATATTTTAACTTTTAAAAATTAGTTCTTAAATGTATCAAGAAGAGAAATACAAATTTGGTTTATAAATTAGATGGGAGGGGCGCCTGGATGGCTCAGTGGATTAAAGCCTCTGTCTTTGGCTCGGGTCATGATCTCATGGTCCTGGGATCAAGCCCCGCATCGTGCTCTTTGCTCAGTGGGGAGCCTGCTTCTCCTTTTCTCTCTCTGCCTACCTGTCTGCCTACTTGTGATCTCTCTCTGTCAAATAAATAAATAAAATCTTTAAAACAAACAAACAAAAACAACCAAATTAGGTAGGAAATAATGTCTACCAGTTTGTGCACATATGGATTTGTTCAGAGCCTGTATCCAATTTTCCACTTTCAAATAGTGATTCCTTTGTATGTAATTCCTCTCAGTACTAAGTATATCCATTCTCCACTATGGGTACTTAAGAAGGAATTGTTTTCAACCCAACAAGTAGTTCAAAGTAGGAAGAGTACTCCAAAGAATTAGATTTCCCAGGGGGTACCTAGAAACTCTGTTTGCTGACCTAGGAGACTATGGGATCTTAAGGTAACTTTCTGGCCTTTTTAGATTTGTCTTTCTTTATCTTAAAATGTCTGCAAGTAAAACATTTTCATCCCAGGACTGAACTCACAGATCATAAAAATGAGAGGTGAATTAAAATAATACAACAGTATATGCCAATTGTATCTCATTATTAAAAAAAGATGAAATAGGTACATTCATAAATCAAACATATGTAGTGAGAAAAAAGAATGAACTACTTCTGCATGCAAAGAAAAACAGCAAGAATGTAGGGTGCCTGGGTGGCTCAGTCATTAAGCTTCTGTCTTCGGCTCAGGTCATGATTCCAGGGTCCTGGGATGGAGCCCCACCTCGGGCTCCTTGCTTGGCGGGAAGTCTGCTTCTCCCTCTCCCACTCCCCCTGCTTGTGTTCCTTCTCTCTCTCTCTCTCTCTCTGTCAAATAAATAAATAAAATCTTTAGGAAAAAAAGAAAGAGAAAGCTAGGAAGTGCTGTACTAACACACACATGCGTGCACACACAGTGGAGGTGGAAATTTTTCTTGGGAGATTCTTTAGAAGCCAAAATAGTGGAGTAAAAGTCTTGCCCCCATCTTGCTTAGATGAATTATATAGAGTAGTCAAATTCATAGAGACAGAAAGTAGAATGCTTATTGCCAGGGGCTAGGGGTAGTGGAGAATGGGTAGTTGTTTATTTGGTACAGTTTCAGTTTTGCAAGATGAAAAAAATCTGTTGATTTTAGCACAATGATATGAATGTACTTAACACCACTGAATTGCACACATAAAAATGGATAATGTAATGGAAGTGGGATTATAAAATTTACCTAGGAAATACCATTTGATAACTACATGAAGATTTTGTGAAAATGAGGTGTGAGGAAGTCTCTCATTTTTATGTTTCTTTTGTTTTTACTACTTGGAGCATTATTAGTTACATTAATAACCGTCACTATTTTACTAATATTGTAAAAGCCTTATTTATTCAATACTGATTTTTTTGTGTTAAAGATTGTATTTAAGGAATCATGTAATTTCCCCCAAATAACTATATGGCTAAAATAAAATTCTACCTTTAAATATTTAAATTAGGAAATAAGAAAGGACCAAAGACACCAAGGACTATCTTTGAGATATTTTTTACAAGAGAAAAAACATTTTTCAATTTTATAAAAATTTTATAGTAAATTTTTTCATTTTTCATTTAATTTTTATATTCTTTGGTTTCATAAAATATATTCCACGTTACTTTACACCCATTAGAATGTTATTTTTTAAAAATGTGTTGGATAAAATTTAGAGAAATTTGAATGCTTTGTGCACTGTTGAGAGAGTTATAAAATGGTGTAGTCACTATGGAAAACAATATAGTGGTTTTGCAAAAATTAAAAATAGATTTACCAGATGACCCAGTTTTTTCCATTTCAAAAGGGTTGAAAGCAAGCCCTCAAAGGTAATTGTACACCCATGTTTTTAGCAGTGTTAGTCACAATGGCCAAAAATGGAAGCAACCCATATGTCTGTCAGTGGATACATGGATAAACAGAATGTGTTATATATGTACAATGGCATATTAGGTACTTTGATAAGGAAGAAAATCCTGACACATGCTATAACATAGATGAACCTAGAGAAATTTATGCTAAGGGAAATAAGCCAGTCTCAAAAAGTAAATACTTATAATTTTGCTTAGATGAATTATATAGAGTAGTCAAATTCATAGAGACAGAAAGTAGAATGATTATTGCCAGGGGCTAGGGTTAGTGGAGAAAGGGGAGTTGTTTATTTGGTACAGTTTCGGTTTTGCAAGATGAAAAAAATCTGTTGATTAGCACAATAATATGAATGTACTTAACACCATTGAATTGCACACATAAAAATGGATAAGGTGATAAATGTTATGTTATGTACATTTTGCCACAATTATAAGTAAATACAAACCAAGGAAAAAAGTCATGCCAGATGATTGTAGTGTTGTAACCAGAGTTTTTAATAATTGTGCTTGTCTATACCAATGTTCTCAAGGTGTCCCTGAATTAGCAGGATCATTATAACATGAGAGAGTCAAAAAAAAAAATTCATCTAGTGTTTTATTCACCCTACTTAATAGGAAAAACCAGAATCTGGGTTAATATTGGGTAATCTCTGGTCCCCACTATAAATAAAATTTGTAGTGTAGTCATTTTTTTTTGTAAAATGAATAAAATTAGTATAATGTAGGAATGAATGAAATGAATAAAATTAGTATAATGTAGGAATTTGTTCATTAGTGTTTTATGTTTACCTTATAAGATACTTATCTATAAAATAATTTCACTTTTAAAAATTTGTTTAAGCCAATAATAATGCAAATTAAATTAGAAGATAGTGATCACTACAAATAATGTAAAGAAGTTATACAGATTGTTTTATGTGGACAAAGGGACATTCCCATAGGGTACTTTTCAAAATATTTTTTCTCCTGGTTTTACTGAGATACAGTGATATAGTTGATATAAAGCATTGTATATTTAAAGTGTATGACATAATGATTTGGTGTATGTATGTACCATGAAAGGATTTCCAAATAAGCTTAGAATCCATCACCTCACATAGTTACATTACATTTTTCTTGAGATGAAAACTCATAAGATCTACTACCTATCAGCTTTCACATATACAATGATATTGTTAAACACGGCCCAATCTTTGGAGACACTAACCATGGTGCTGAAACTAAATTCTAAATGCTGTTTGGTGTTCCAAGTCTTACCTCTTTGGTTTCTAGATGATGAGAGATAGGAGGAGAGACAGGTGGTAGCACTGGGTGGCAAAGACACCGCAGTGAGATACCTTTTTTTTTTTCTTTCCTCTCACTGAGATACTTGAAGTGTTCAGAGCACCCAGTGAATATCGTTTGAAATGGAAATATCTCAGTATTTCAACAAGTGGCCTGAATGTACTGGTATATACTGATGAAGATCAGCCCTGATTATAGTTTATTCACTTTGAAAAGCATGAACACATGCATCTGCCCACTTTAATTAGTTTTAATACATTACGTTGGAAATATAACAATGTCCTAAATTGTGATATCTGAATTTGAACTAGATCAAGGTTCTGGAAAGTTGGAGGTATTAATACAGTAAAAAGGACTGAATTATAAAATATCAGAATAAAAATCAGAGTTGAGTGGTCCAAGATAAGCATGTAATCTCACAAGACAGGATTAGTTCAGTGGTTTTCACAAGCTACTATTTAAACTGTTAAACTGGTCTGGAGAAGGGGGTGAAAACTGCTTAAGTACTTTATGGAAGTGGCTAAATTTAAAAATTGTCTAAATGTAACCTAAGAAAATAATAATTCACAATGATTACTTTCAGTTACAGGTTTTTAACATCCTGGTGAATAACGTTTCAATAACTATTTTTGTGTAGTATATATGTCATATTATCTACTCATGGTTGATAATTACTCTTAGTTTTACATCGATATGCATAATCACCTTCCTGTGCATTTGTAAGGATAACTCTATGCTATATCTAGTAAAAATAGAAATATATTTTTCTTACATCTAATAAAATAGAAACATGCTTTTTTCTCATTGTGGAAAAGTATTAGTTTCTTTATTTTTATGGCTCTAACGAACCCTCTAGGAAGCTAGTAAAATATAACCAAAAAATAGTACTGAGGTCTTTTTTTTTCTTTTTTTTCTTTTATTTTTGAATCTCTTGAGGGTGAGTTACTGACAACATACCTCAACATTTCAGAATACGCTAGAATATATTACCTACAAACAGGGTCTCTTATATAACTAGACTACAGCCATCAGATTCAGGAAATTAACAGTAATACTTGATAGCGTATAATAAGCAACCCCCCCACTCAAGTTTTGCTAGTTCTCTCTTTTATAGCTCCAATTCATGATCACATGTTTCATTTATTTGTCACATTTCTTTAGATTCATTCCTCCAATAATTTTGTAAAATCTGCATTTGTTTTATGTTTCCTCATCATTAGATTCATGGTATGCATTTTTGCCAGGAATATACCAGAAATGAGGCTTTGTTTTTATTGTAACTTATCAGGTAGTACACAATTTGTTAACCTTAATCAATTTATTAAGGTACTATCATGTTTCTCCATTTTAAATCACTCTTTTTTCCTATGTATTCAAGACATATTTTATTTTGAGATATTGGAAACCATGTAAATATCACATTGCTCAACAAATATTTACCTACTCATCTTAACATTTATTAATGTTTTTTGGCTGAATTAATTATTTCAAATAAAGTTTCCAAATGGTGATTTTCTTTTTCTTTTTTTAAGGTTTTATTTATTTATTTGAGAGGGAGAGACAGAGCACAAGTGGCAGGGAAGGCCAGAGGGGGAGGAGAGGGAAAAGCAGGCTCCCTGCTAAGAAGGGAGACTTTTTTTGGGCTCAATTCCAGGACCCTGAGATCATGACCTGAGCCAAAGGCAGATGCTTAACTGACTGAGCCACCCAGGTGCCCTCCAAATGGTGATTTTCTAAATGAATTGTTCCTTTTATATTTAGACATTAACATTCTACTATAAGTGACAGTTTCACTAGTCTCAATTAATTATCAGTGTGGACTTTAGATTTCTGTTTTCTTAAATGGGTGGAAATTAGTGACTACTGTTACTGTTATTTATTTAACTACATACTTGGCTTTAAAATCAATTTTTTTGGAATATAACATACCTATATGAGATGAAAATATTTTAAGTGTATTCTGAGTTTTGGTAAATATATATACACCATGTAACTACCAAACCGATCAATATATATATCATTTCTTTCACAAGTTTATTTATTTTTTAGTAATCCCGCACCCAATGTGGGGCTCAAACTCATGACCCTGAGATCAAGTTACGCCAGGCATCTCCATTTCTTTAACCTTAAAATGTTCCTTTTTGTTCCTTTGCAGTCTACCGCTCCACCCACAAAACATGATCATGGGCAATCTCTTTTGTTTTCAGTCACTAAAGTACAGTTTGTCCTTTGTGGAATTTTATATAAATGGAGCTGGGCTATATGAGCCCTTTCCTGTGGCTGGATTGTTTTTCTCATTACAATGATTTTGATGCTTATCTGTGAAGTTCAGTGTATCAGCTGTTCTTTTTTACTGATGTAAATTTTGCTATTTATATACCAAACTTTGTTTATCCATTCAAAAAAGATGGACATTTTGATTATCTTTAGTTGGGAATAAAAGTGCCATGAGTTGCCAGTATTTATGATTATATTTAACTTCATATATATGTGCATACACACACACACACATATATATATTTTTATATATATATCTAACTTTATGATAAACTGCCCAACTATTTTTCCAAAGTGAGCGTATCATTTAATATTTCCACTTACAACTTTTTTAAAGATTTTATTTATTTATCAGAGAGAGAGAGGGGGAGAGAGCGAGCACAGGCAGACAGAATGGCAGGCAGAGGCAGAGGGAGAAGCAGGCTCCCTGCTGAGCAAGGAGCCCGATGTGGGACTCGATCCCAGGACGCTGGGATCATGACCTGAGCCGAAGGCAGCTGCTTAACCAACTAAGCCACCCAGGCGTCCCTCTACTTACAACTTTTGAGAGTTCTAGATATTTCAAATCCTCATCAAGTTGATAATTTCAGCCCTCTTAATTTTTACTACTCAAGATTGTATGCAATGATATCTCATTATGGTTTTAATTTGTACTTCCCTGATGACTCAAGCATGGTTTTATGTGTTTATTACCCATACATATATCTTCTTTTGCGATGTGTCCATTCAAATATGTTATTAATTTTGTATCATGTTATTCATTTTCTTCTTACTGAGTTGTAAGAATTCTTATATTTGGAAATCAATTCCTTCATTGTGTATAAATATTATAAATATTTTCTCCTGTTTCTTCAATTGTCTTTAATTTTCTTATAGGTGTTTTTGGAAAAGCAAATTTTTTTATTTGATGAAGTCCAATTCAGTTAAAAATTTTTTTTTTTCCTGTGTGTGCTCTTACTGAAAGATCCTTGTGTATTCAACAACAACTTAGTGGGAGTCCAAGGTAGAGTTCTGGAGCTTTTTCTCTGTACTCGTCTGTGATCTGCAGGGCTCTGCCCTATAAATTCTGTCTGCTTCTGCCTTCCAGAACTCCAGTCTTTAACTCTTCAAGACTTTTTTTTTTTAAGTTCCTAAATCACTTGAGGTAAGTTACTGACATGGTGCTCTACCACTTCTGAACACTGTAGTATATTCAGTGTGAGTCCTTAATAGTCCGCTTAGAATCAGTGCAGGAACTGTCTCCACAAAGACAGTCTGGGTGAGTTTTGGGTTCACCTAATTGATTTCCTCTCTCTGAGGGATCACAACTCTATGCTGAATGTTGCCCAGTGTATCAGAACAGTGGCTCTATATATTTTGTCCAGTTTGTGATTATGGTGAGAGGGCAAGTCAGGGTTCAGATGGGAGTTGTGTAATACATCTTCAATTCAATTTTGAAATAGATATTTAAAAAGTAAAATTAAATTGCAATATCATTCTTTCTTAGTGATTGTGTCTTATAAAATTAATTCCCTGAATGCAAGAAGCTCTAAAGTATACTCTTAAAAATCCTACCAAGCACTGGACAGCTCTGGTTAGTGCTCTAAGTCAGGTTTTTCTCCAGTCAAAATATAGTCTCTGAGCATATGGTAACCAGAATACAAGCAAATGGAACAAACACTTTAATATACCTTCAGACATCATGATATTAACTACTTATATACAAAATATATGGGAGGGTCTCCATGACAAATAGAAGTACATAATGACCTTAAGGGATCTAGTAAATGACTTGAGTGCCTTAGCCTATAATGCTGAGCAACCCTTATGTTAATAAAATTCAAAGATGTGTTGAATTGTAATAATTTAAAGTGCAAAGAATAAGCTCATCTTCAAAAAATGAACTTTTGCTTCTATGGAACATTTTAAACTTATTCCATTTCCCCCCACACTTTTTAAACAGCTTTTTTTAAAAAAAAAATGTTGTAAGTCATTGTATTTTTGGACCATAAAAATTGTCCAAATTGTGGATTTCTTACCTTTTTTTATCTAGTAGAAGTACCATATGTTACTGAACTCTGACTGTGGTGATGAAGGCTTTTTTATATACCATGTAATCATTGTTATGAAAGTTATATAGATTGCTAAGAATTTTGAATGAGAAATTTAACCATCACTCAGAAATTGATGTTACTTCTAGATTCTCTCACTGGATTCTTTCACCAGATTATTGGTCAAATTTTTCCTATTCAGTATTATTACAGCTAGACACACAAAAACATGTTTGAAGGCAGTTTAAGGTTACTTAACTTTCACTTTATTTAGCAGGATAAATAAATTTAGATGGACTCCAGTTCACTGCCCTCTTTGCCCACATTCTTTCCTCTTTTCCTTGCCAGCTTAATGGTGTTTATGCAGAAAATCAGGGAAGATCGGGTATTGGCTGCCAGCAAGGTCAATGCCTAGTATATAGAAGTTATCTGCATGTATTTTATTTCACTGAACCATTGACTGTTTAGCAGGTAAAAGCTTCTTAACCATCTGATGACTTATACAATAATAAAATATAATAATCTAAAGAAGTATCTTTATTCAATCTCAGAATTTTTTGAAGGTACTTCAGAAATGGTATGAAATCCAGTATGTAGTGGTTTCATGATGACAGAAGAGAGTTAGTTTCCAGTCTCTTTAATGTACAACTAAGCTAGTGTTTCTTAAATTTCCATGTGCACGAGAAATCACCTAGAAGGTGGACTTTCTCTCAGATTTCCTGATACATTTTGTCTGGGTTAAGGCCAGGGAATTTGCATTTCTAAGATGTTCTCAAGTTATGATGGTGGTGTTTGGAGCAGTACTGCTTCAGGAAACTGTATTATCAGAACAGAACAGGTTCTTTAGGCAGTCTATCTCATAAGTGGTAAATATATTTGCTAACTTGGCTAACTGCCTGCCCTTGAAAATGAATTACAAATACTGCTTTTCTATTATGTTTAAGTGTTTTAATTTCTGTACTTGTAACAATGATATTTGTTGGGATGATGCAGTTTACATCTATTACAATTCTTTCCACAAGAGGTTCTTTATTCCAAAAAAGCCCAGGCTTTTGCATTTGAATACAAGTTTTATGTCTGTTTGTTTTCCTTGTCAGACCAGGTCTGATTTATGAATTTGCCCTGAATACATGCCTGCACTGTGATATATAAATTAGAGTGCTATAAGTCAGTAATTCAGTTCAACCGTATATTGTACCAATAACTTCTTCTTCCCCTTTTCTCTACAATACATTCTAACATTTTCATACCATGTGCCTTTCTTTCACACATAGATCATGATGTATTATTTTCCACTACTAAATGGAAGTAAATTTAAATGCAGATTAATTAAAGCCTTTTCATCAAAACAGAACTTTTTAAAAGATCACTTTTTTTAACACATTCCAATTATACGCTAATTTAGACTTCTTGCCCTTTCTTTCTTTCTTTCTTTCTTTCTTTCTTTCTTTCTTTCTTGTCTTTTCTTTCCTAACACACACACACACACACACACACGCACACACGTGTATGTGGCACACACAGACAATATAACATGTATGTGGCATACACACATTATTTAATAATAATATCACTGTATTTATGTAGTACTTACAGTTATAAATATAATAGACTGTAAAATGCCCTAAATTCACATAAGGTAGAGTGATAAGTCATGTGATTTCCTCTGTATCACATATAGGAAATAAATATGGCTTAGTTTTATGGGATATTTGATTTTTTTTAAGTTCAACTGTTAGGCATGAAGAATATCAATCATATAATGACAGTTCCTTTCACATCCCATAAATACACAATGACATGCATTTAAACCTTTGTTTTCCAAAGGCAATCTTAATAGTGATTATATGACTTTTTTACTTTTCTAAAAATGACCATTTTAATTTCCATTAATTTTAGAATTATTGAGATAGGTTAGAGTCAACTGTCACATACTAAGTATCACTTTTAAAATGGTGTTTTTTGTTTTGGTTCATAGAAACCTAGAGATTCAAGATAATTATAGAATATAAAGAAGTGAATTTTTAAAATTACAGAATGAATCACCTAATTTACACAAGAGGAATTGAATTTCAGAGACTCTAAATGACATGTTCCACACATCCAATTTGGCATAAAGCGTGAATTAGAACCAGGTATTGTGATTTCTAGAAGCATAAATTCAAGAACAACGGTGTCTGGTAAAATTTATATGCCTCTTATATTGGAAAACAACATAGAGGATTTTTTTTATCTGTAGTCTCCACTCTTTAACCTTCTGAGTGAATAGCTGAAAGCTTAAAAAGAGTTATTAGCGTTGCTGACTTTCAGTAGGATGGTAACACTATGTAGTAATGGTTTATTAAGTTATCATAATATGTCCAACATGAATAATCACCAAATCATAATAATTAATAAAGACACCCATGTATTATTGCTCTCATCAATGCGAGAAATCACATATGACATCATATACTTTGTCAGTATTTTTAGCACATTCATCACATTACATTGGGTACTGAACTCTGAAAAATATTCTTGCAGAATAATTCATGTATGGAATTTCTGTGTTGTTTTAAAAAATAGCTTTTTTAGTTGAAATAGCACCAAGATACACTTTCCTAGGAGTAGAAAGTGAAACCAGAAACCAGACAATCAAATCAGGCAACATGAGTAGCATGATTTGAAGCAGCATCACAAACATTCAATCAAGGTAAAATTATATCTTGAGTCTGACAAATATCCTCTTATTAGCAACACCAGCCTACTTGAGAGGGTGGGGATAAATTTTTAAAGGACTTCACATCTGAGGTTGAATGCTTCCAGCCTCCATGGTATTTGTTTTTTTTTTTTTTTCCACCTTATTTAATCATTGCTGAATGATTTTTTTTTTAAGATTTTATTTATTTATTTGACACAGAGAGAGATCACAAGTAGACAGAGAGGCAGGCAGAGGGAGAGGAGGAAGCAGGCTCCCTGCCAAGCAGAGAGCCTGATGCGTGGCTCGATCCCAGGACCCTGAGATCATGACCTGAGCCGAAGGCAGAGGCCCAACCCACTGAGCCACCCAAGCGCTCTCTTCATAAACATTTGGGATCTTAGAATATTAGCACTGCAAGGAATCTTTGAGTACATATAGATCAACTTTCACATCATAGCTGAGGGAAGCCAACACCCAGAGAAAAACATGACTTTGTAAAGGCTGCACAGTGATTTGTAGAACTGGCAGTAGAACCTTTGCAGATGACTTCCAAACTATTATGTACCAATTACTTGGTTAAGACCAATGGAATTGCTGGTGTTCTGGGCTCCATGGTTACCCATTCTTTGTTTATTCCTCTGTGTCACTCTGACACTATTCACAGTAAGTTAAGTCCTGAGCCCGGGGGGGGGGGGGGGGTTGTATTATTCTAGAACTTTCAACTGAATGGAAGCATTACCTTATTTATTATAGCAACCTTTCAAAAAGAAGCTTCTTTTAATTAAAAAAAAAAAAAAAGCCCATGAAAGTGATTGTTCAGTTTGGAGTGTTAAAGAAAGTTGAATAAATTGGTATCTATAAAAAGCTACTTCCTATTGGGTTAGTACAAAGAGTGAACTTTGCAGAAGTCTATAATTAAAATCTAAATTCTCACTTAGTTTTCATATAAGGGGGCCAGGATTCCCACTTTTAAAAAGATGACTTTTTAAAACAATGACTAAACGTCTTACCTTGTTCAGTCCAACTTTTTTTTATTCTTTCTTCCATAGAGCTGCTAACATTACATTTTCAGGTCACTACCTCAAAGCTTGGGGCTTTGCCATGTTGCGAAGCAAAGGATGGGGAAAGAACTATGATCTAAATGTTAACATTTGAGAAGAATGGACACAGAAAATAGCTAAGTCAATTTATTTCTTTAATTGAAAAAAAACAACAATGGGCAGAATCATGCATTTTAGAAAGGCAAAGACAAATTCACATGTGATTGTTTATTAACATCACAAGAGAAAGGAGGGTTGAAAGTAAAAGAAGAAGTTGTAAACTCAGGGTGAGAAAATGTGTATTTAGGGGTGCCTGGGTGGCTCAGTAGGTTAAGCCTCTGCCTTCAGCTCAGGTCAAGATCTCAAGGTCCTGGGATTGAGCCCCACATCGGGCTCTCTGCTCATTGGGGAGCCTGCTTCCCTTTCTCTCTCTGCCTGCCTCTCTGCCTAATTGTGATCTCTCTTTCTCCCTGTCAAATTAAAAAAAAAAAAAATCTAAATTGTCAGTCTGTCTCTGACTAATTTAGTGATTTTAGGTAACTCACTAACCTTTCCTGAATCTCAGTGTACTCATCCATAATATAGAGACAGTTATATCTATCTTCTCTGCCCACTCAAGTATGCATACATATGGAATTACTATGATTATTTAAAGATGATAATAAATTTAAAAAGGCCTAGAATATCATGTGACATGTTAGAATGTACTTGAAATTCAATAGGTAAGACATAGGAATAATGTAAACTCATACCTGGATATTGCAGACTAAGTATTCTGATTGTCTCAATACTATAATCTTAACATCCGTATTTTAACTCACTTGGAAAATACCTTTGAGATTATGGCCAAGCAGTAGACTACATTTTTGTCAGATAGATGAATATAATTCTTTCAGCAGTTGATACAGGTGCTTTATGAAGTGGGCATATCCCAAGAAGAAAGGGTATAAAGAGAGTATCTATCACTTGGATCATTTTCTCATTGGCTTCTACCAATTTTTAAAATGGTGTTCCGAAAGGAAAAAATGGCTCTAGGATCTAATAAAAATCAGACAAAGAGAAAAAGTGTTGTGAAAGAGGCATCAAATTTTCTCCGATTTACAGTGAGCTGTGTCAGTTCTAGGGCAGACGGTATACTATTCGGATGAGGGAAGAAGCACTATAGCTTGTTCTCATAGCATCCCCTGGCAGAACTGAATCACCTGAACAAAGTGCAGGTAATGATCTCATCCTGGGACTGGAAGTTCCTTCTTTGGATCTGTCTACAGGCTGTGACTTCATGGCACATGAAGGGGTGATATGAGACCAGCTCATACTGTTCGCTCTGACACTCATGGTTAAACCATGTCAGGAGACAACAGATGGGGAGTGAGTATCATGTTTCCAGAATATTCTGTCTAGTTTGTTAACAAAGGTATCTACTGATAGTGTGATTATGAATTTTTCAAAAACATTCAACTGATTTTCTTCTCAGTTTTCTCTCGTGACTTTAGTGAATTTCCACAAGTGTGTCTTGACAAATGGGGTCCAATTCTATAGTAAACATTGCATTTTATGAATCCAGTGTTAAAAGGAGCCCCAAATATTTCTAGCAGGACCAGTTTCAGGATTGTACTTAGATGAACACCTGTCTGAACAAAACTCTCTTTCCCACTGATCTTCCCAAATGATTGGAAGGGCCTTACAAGTGACACAGGTCAAAATCAAAAGAGATCTTTGGAGCATATGTAGTTACTCTACTGCCCTAGAATGTGAACAGACATTGAATATCTCCATGATCTTATGTCATTTGCAAACTGATTTTTTTCCCTTTATGATTAAAAAGGATGATCCAAACCAGGCATCTTATAACCCTCTGTATAAGTGAATAGGTCCGTAACATTCTGTGGAGTGATTGGAGATAGATTTTCAACTTAAAGCACAATGTTTGTTATTCCCAAACATTGTTCCACAGGCCAATGCCAGCTAGCACTTAGTGATCATTTGAGGAAGCTTTTAGAAAACGTAGAATACCAGGGGCGCCTGGGTGGCTCAGTCATTTGAGAGATGGACTCCTGATTTTACCTCAGGTCATGCTTTTGGGGTCATGTGATCAGCTCTGTGTGGAGCACCATGTGGGGCCTCACGTGGGGCTCCCAACTCAGCGGAGAGTCTGCTTCCTTCTTCTCCTTCTGCCCCTCCCCTGACTTGCAAGCTTACCTCTCTTTCTCTAAAATCAATCAATCAATTAATCTTAAAAACAAAAACAAAAACAAAAAACTACAGAATCCCAAACTCTACATTCACAGTTACGTTACAATAGATGAGAATAGAGCACAGAGATCCATATTTTTCTTTTTTCCCCAGTAGAGGGTAGTTTGGAAATTGCTGATCTAAATTATGCTGTATAGCTTTGTATCCTTCAATGCACATGGGACTAAGGGGTATAAATTTATTTTTTACAATAAGGAGTGTAAATTTATTTTTTACAATTTTCTTATAAGATATAAGAAAATACAGGTAAGATATAAGAAAGATTAAAGATAAAAGAATGATATGAGAAAATATAAGATATAAGAAAATATAAGCAATAGCATATAACTGAATGATCATTCAGCATTATCAGTTACATTCAAGCATTATCAGTTACAGTTATAGAGTGTCGTATGAGTGAGTGCTAAAGTTTCAAACTTGAACACTTTCAGGTATTCAATTTAAATGGACAGTGTTATTCAATGTCTGTTATATTTCTGCCCTTGCACCATTTGTGTTTCAGGCTTCACTTGTATCTCAATGAAAAATTCAGTACCTATATTTTTAGTCTGTAGCAGGATAACAAGTATTTCCATTTATTACTTTTTCCTAAGACCTTTATTATGTAATCCTGAAGTTACTGTTAAATTAAACTTCAATTTGGTATGAACAGACATCAACATTTTAAGAGGCCTTTCTATTTTATTCATTTATCAAGCATTTATTGAATACCTACAATGTGCCAGGCACTAGACAAATGAACAGTGACTAGTGAATAATGCTCTTTTTCTTATGTAAGAGGCTACAAAATCAGCTCACCTTAATGGAAAAATAAGTTACTGTTTTAAAAGGGGAAAACTTTAATAACTTAACACAGAAAAATCATTTAAAAGCCAGGGAATGACAGAATGGGAAAGAAAACAGAATTTCAATATGGAAAAAATGTACATCACTTATTTGGAAATGTGAACAGATTAAAGGTAAACAATCTACGTAAAATAGCCTTTACTTAAGTTACAAAATCTAGAATTGGAATTGTAGATTAAATAAAATTCTGTAGGGTCTTGACTTCTAGTCATCTTTTGTCTTAGATTCACGCTTCAAATACATTCTCATTACTTACTTATCAATTATGTTTTGTTTCATTGGTTTCTAACAGACTAGCTAGCAGAGGATGCTTGGATGTTGGTGAATTAAAAAAAGAACAGGCGATCAGGGAAACGTTAGTCAACAAGGTAAATTAGGCAGAGATCTGGAATCATTATAGATCCAGATCCAAAGGAAATGCTATATTCTTACTTTGAGGTTTAAGATTCATATAAAAACATTTCTTTAGGGAAAAAAAAAAAAAAGCCTGGAGCAAACTAAAGGCAGTTTATCAACTAAGAATGTAGATTGATTTGATCTAATTATTTAACTTCCCAGAGAATTTTTCCCATCATTTATTAAATGGCAATGACACATTCCATAATTCCAAAGATCTGAAGAGGACTAAACAGCAAGATTTGGCAGCAAAACTGAACCTGAACTGATCAGAAGAAATTCATGATACTATTTATCCTGCTTTTCCCAATAATATTCCTAAGTATGTTTTTGCAGCAGAAATGTTAATGTGGTTGATTATACCCAAATAATTTTGTGTGTGTGCGTGTGTGTGTGTGTGTGTGTGTGTAAAATGGGACTTCGGTAAGAATCACAAAATCATGGAAGGGTTGTTCTTAGCACTTATTAAGTTGATTATAAAATCTATATGAAAGCAAAAGTCCAAAAATAAGCAAGCATTTCTGGAGACAAAGCAGTGTAGCATGTTAATGGTAATAATGTTCTCTGGAGCCAGCCTGCCTGGTTTACAATCCCACCTATGGGATTGTAACTACACACTGTAACTTAAATATGTTACTTAACCTCACTGTGCAATGGTTTCCTCATCTGAATAATAGCTGACACAAAATAGGCTCATATATGTTAATTAAAAAAAAGAAGAAGGTTGGGGGAAATTGCTCTGTGTCACACATTAATTAAGGCAGAATGATACTGCTGTGGGAAGAGGACGAAACCAACTACAGGAACTAAACAGAGATCCAAGAAAAGACTCATTCTTAGATCAAACTTGGTTTTGTTTTTGCTACCTTGCTGTGACTTATTTCACAACTGAAGTTTATACCTCTTAGTCCTCTTCCCCTGTTTTGGCAACCACCTGATTATTTCCTATATCTATGAGTCTGTTTCTATTTTGTTCGGTTCATTTGTTTTGTTTTTAGATTGTGTATGTAAATGAAATAATGTCTTTTTTTGGTCTGACTTATTTTACTTAGCATAATACCCTCTAGGTCAATTCTTGTTGTCTTAAATAGCAAGATTTCATTCTTTTCTATGGCTGAGTAGTAGTCTAGAGTGTGTGTGTGTGTGCGTGTGTGTGTATGTGTGTTCTTCTTCATCCATTCATCTATCAGGGGACACGTGGGTTGTTTCCATACCTTGGCTATTATAAATAATGCTGCAATGAAAGTAGGGGTGCATAGATATTTTTTAATTAATATTTTCATTTTCTTTGTATAAATACCAGAAGTTAAATTGCTGGATCATATGGTAGTTTTATTTAGTTTATAAAACTTTAAAACTTTGGTTTAGCTTATAAAACTTTGATATATCACTGAAGTTTATTTCAGATTTCTGAAGAAGGGAAGAAATATTTGATAAATAGAGCTAAAAATGGGTCATTAATAAGGAAAAAAATGAGATTGTATATATCACAAAAACTATACAAAAATTGGCTTTATATAGATTAAAAACTTTATTTTTATTTTTTAAAATATATTATTTATTTATTTGTCAGAGAGAGAAAGAGCACAAACAGGGGGAGTGGCAGACAAAGGCATAGGGAGAGGCAGGCTCCCTGCTGAGCAAGGACCCTGATGCCAGACTTGATCCCAGGATCCTAGGATCATGACCTCAGATAAAGGCAGAGAGGCTTAACGGACTGAGCCACACAGGCATCCCTGGATTAAGAACTTTAAAAAAAAAAAAAAAGAAACTTTAAAACTTCTCGAAGAAAATATTGTTGCATGTCTTTCTGACCTTGGGTCAGAGAATATTTTATAAAAACCTTCAAAAGCATAGAACTTAAAAAATCTGAACAATCAGATGACGTGAGAATTAAGAGCCTTGGTTTTCCATGATGCACTTTAAAGAGCATGAGGAGAGTGTGAGAAATTATTTGAAATTCTTATAGTCACCAAACTATAATCAAGTATACATAGATCGTATAAATTGAAATAATATAGAAAATTAATAAATAGACAAAAATGTTAATAGACACATCACAAAAGATGTATATAGCCAATAAACTTCTGAAAACTCACCCAGCTTTACTTGTATTTGGGAGAATGTTGATAAAGAACATGATGAGATGTCATTCTTCATCACTCGCCAACAGAATTTAAGAAATCTTATGGAACTGTCATTTGGAGAGGACATGGTTTTTTTACACATTGCTGGTAGAGTATAAAATAATACAACCACTTTGGAAAACAATTTGGGCATTGTTTTATAAAGTTGAATATTCCTGGATACATACCATCCTTAGGTAAATATGCAGAAGATGTTCTTAAGCATGCATGCTGGGAGACTTAAGAAAACTGTTCATCGTGTCACTATTCATAATAGCAAAAAACTGGAGACAACAAAAACATCCATATGTAGTGGAATGAATAACTATATTATGGAATTTTTATAAAACGAAATAGCATGCAGCAGTAAAAATTGATCTGTAATTAAACATCATGGATGAATCTTAGCATCATAGTCTGAGATGAGTAAGGCAATACTGCAAATCTTAGAAGACAGCCTACTCTATGGTACTCTTTTATGAAGTTCAAAAACAAAGTCAAGCCATATATTGTATAGGTATGTGTGTGTGGGTCATGAAACTATAAAAACAAGTATCAACAAATAAAATTCCGTATGATTGCTAGAATTCCCTCTTCCATTTATCAGTTGCCTCAACCCCTCTTCATTGCTTTAATAATGGCTTCAACTGTTACTTTTATGCAGACTTTATCAATAATAACATCTTGGATTTGTTGAATTTTATAGATTGAAAGAAACTCCTCCCCCGCCGAAAAAGGCTTTATTACATACAGAGGGGAGGGGTTCTGTCCTTTTTCGCTGCTGCTTTCCTCATGGCTCTCAGGATATTTAGCCCCTCTCTCCTCCTTTTGGCACAGATGTATGTACCCACCTTTTTCTTGATGAACCTGAGGGCTCGATTATCCTTAGAGACCTTGAGCAGCCACATAGTATGCTGATCCTATGGGGTGAAGCTGCACACCTCTTGGATCATGTCCTGCACGAACTTGGTCTTCTTGGTGAGGTGCTGGCAGCTGTGATTCAGGTTCCTCCCATTGGTGGTCACTCTGTGGCCTTTGTTGTGGCCCATGGCCATGGGGTAGCACAGAGCTATGACAGCTGCTCCTCCTGGCACCTGCAGTGGACTGAAATACACTTTTAATCTCCATTTCTAACAGTAAATAAAATGATGCTCAGAGAGTTTGTGACATGCCCAAGGTCATACAGTTTAGAAGATCCAGAGAGTTTTATATCAAATCTTATAACTCCAGCTCCAAATCTCTCAACCTTCTCTGTTAAGGTCTGAATCAGAATTCAAAAGCCCAAATGTTCAAGCAGGTACTTTATTTTTTTATTCAAGTTCAATTAGCCAACATATAGTACATCATTACTATCAGATATAGAGTTTAGTAATTCATCTATTGTGTATAATCTCAACATTTTGATAGTAGCGTGTATCACTTTCCTGCTCCTAAAATCAGTGCATGATCCTGTCTTGCTTCTTTCTTTAAATAAAGACACCATTATGCATGTCGATTTTAAATCACAAGTTTATCTTTAATTTTCCCTTCTACTCTTTTAGCTACCAAGTCCTACAAATTCTTACTATTACTTTGTTGACTTCATCACCTACCTCACTGATGAGTTCTAGTCTTCAAAGGGCATGAAAACACCTGTACTCTGAACTTCCTCCTTCCTAACCTTTGCCTCATGCTCTTTAGAATGCCTTCCTTTCTTCCTTACTTACCTTCACATTAACCTTCTTAATTAATTAACACTTCTCATCCAGAAAGCTTCTTATAGCTACCCCAAACTTACTTTTTTCTCTGTCTCTCCTCTCTTTATGCTCTTTATCTGTATTTTTCTTAAACCCTTACCTTTTTTGTATTTTGTATATCTATCTTATTGTTCTTTCCATTACCAGATTCTAAGAGTCCTGGCAGATACCATATTCCACTTGTCTTTTTAATCTTGGCATAACAAAGTCATGGAATAGATCATAAATGTGCAATGACTTCAATATAACTGTGTGGGAAATGTACAGGCTGAATTTGCCATAAGATAGGGAATTAGAGCAAAGTTTATATTTGACATGAGACACAAGTCTTCTTCTAACTATAATAATCATTATTTATTGTAGTTTTTAATCAACTTATTTCTCCTTAAGGTTGTCCCCCCCCCCCAAGAAAGTTTTACTGTTTAAGGGCACAGGATATTGGATAATTTGGACAGATACCCAACAAAAATAGTTCTTGAAAAATGTTAAGTCTTTCAACTTGCAGGACGAAGTACAAAGTCTGGGGATTAAATGCATCATGAATCCTGAATTATCTTTTCAAAGAAGCTATTCATAGAGTTGCTCATATACTTTAGAAAAGTTCAGACTAGTCCTTCCACACTAATACAGGTAATATATGCAAATAATGGAAACACAGTCTTCTCCCAGTGAGTGGAATAAGGAACCCTGACTCATCTTTGAACACAGTGCTGTTAGCAAGCTGATAGTGAGGAAGTGTGGCTTTACTTAACATACATACTTTATGTTGAATTCTGGGCAAAGAAAAATTTTCACCATAATACTTAAGTATTTGAATAAGAAATACAGCGTGATTTCATGCATTCACCTGAAAATCACACACGTATATCAAAATAGAGTGATCCTCTATTTACCATGATTGTGAAAGTTAAAGATTTTCCCTGATCCCTTCTAAAAATTACAGAGACCAAATCCTGAACAGCCTCCATTTTGAGAGTTTAAAGAATGGAAAGTAAATTAATCAGACTAAAGAGAGATTTTGACTTTAGAATTCTCTAATTCAAATTTATTTCTCCCTTTATTTCTTATAAATGATTTTTTCATCCATTACATTGCTTTTTTATCTTTATTTAGCCTGAATGAACTAACAAAATTTTTTTTAAAAAAATTATCTTTCTTCTACCAAGTCCCAAATTGGAACATTATGAATCTAGTGAATCCAAAAACTCATGAGTTTAGATACCATGATTGTACCTATTACAAGTACACTTGCTTTCTTGGAGATGAAATGTGTCTTTAGCTTATGGTTATTATGAAGACAATCTTTGTCTTTGGAGTCAGATTGTCCTTAGTCACGTATCAATCCTGATACGTACTATGCAACTCTGTACAATTTATCCTACCTTTCCAAATTCAATCCCTCATTTGTAAAATTGCCATCGTAATGATATTCATCTCAGGGTGGTTTTCTGAGATTTAACTGAGATAATAGAAAGTTCTCAGCTTTGTTATGTTACACAGTAAGTGTTTAAGAAAGTTATCTACTAAAACTATTAATGAGCTGTTCACTTTTATATAAAGCCAGGATGGATGCAGTTTGTAAACTGGTTACATAATCAGATCATCCTACCACTTCTGGATAACACACATGCAGAATAGGTAAAGTTGTCCATAAGACTTTTTGCTATAATCATTTGTGTCTATGGATCCTGGAAGTTTGCCGTGCCACAAAGAGTAGGCATTAGTCTACACATTTCAGTGAAGAATTCTATAAAAGCTACTTGCTTCATCCCTGCTATAACCTTCTCTCCCCTTAATATTCCAGCAGTGACAGTTGAAAGTTTCAGGTAAAATAAAATATTCTTTTTTTTTTTTTTTTTTTCCCCTAAAGAGCAGACAAGGGAGAAGCTGACTTCCCTCTGAGCAAGAAGCCTGATGTAGGGCTCAATCCCAGGACTCCTGAATCAGGACCTGAGCCAAAGGTAGATACTTAACTGACTGAGCCGCCCAGGCATCCCAAAAATATTCCTTTTTTTTTTTTTTTTAATGTTCTCATAGTGTTTTCTGTAGAGCTCTGTTATACTTTTTACACTGTAATTGTTTTGTAACATCTCTTTCAATAAGACTGGAAGGAATAAGAGAGGGAAGGGAGGATGGGAGGGAAAAGGAACGAATAACAAGAGCAGATTCAGAAACTCTTTTATATTTTCCTGTAATTTTTTGCAGATGTTTAGAATTATCCTTCCACTAAAATATAGAATATTTATTCTCTTAAATTTAGATAGGTGTCTGGAAGTTTTTGGATTTATACTAAGACTTTCCCTATTTTTTAAAAGCATTATTTATATTGCAAGCATTGGTAATACCTGTACTTATTTATATGCATTATTCTTAACTTTTGATGTATGCTCAATCCTTACAAGTTATTGGCAATTCTTGACTAATGGAATGCTAACCATATCTGTATCTCTGTCCAAACAATAAGGCATTTCATGAGATATAATAGTAAATAATAATAATTTCAAATATACTAACTTAAGTGATATAAAGCAAGTTGACAATGACTAGGAAGTTGATGACCAGTATTTAGAAGAAACCTATTAATAAAATGGGCTGCTTAAAGAGGAAAAATAATACATAGTCATGCTATGGTTTGGGCGAACTTAGCTGATTTAGTTTTATGGCATGTCTCCTAAGATCTCTGGATATGTTTTCTTAAAAGATGGCTTTCTTGAAAAAGCTATGCATTTTTGTTAAAAAAAAAAAACTGCCAAGAGTGTGTTAATCCTAGGTGCAATTGATTAATAAAGTAGTATCTACATCCCAAGGGGACAATAATACTAAAATATGTTTTCTTTTTCTTAAGGTTTACTTATTATATTTTAGAGGGAGAAAGAGAACACAAGGAGAAGGGGCAGAGGGAGAGGGAGAGAGATTCTCACGTGGATTGCGCTGAGCAGGGAGCCTTATGTGGGGCTCCATCTCACAGCCCTGAGATCATGACCTGAGCTAAAACCAAGACTTGGGTGCTTAACTGAATGTACCACCCAGCACCCCTGTTTTTCTTTAAATGTCAATTTCTCTTATAGAGATTAACAATACAAAAAAAAAAAATAAAGCAAAACAGAACAAAATAATAGAAGATATTTTTAAAAACCTTTAATTTTCTTTACTTCTTTGGAGATTTTTTTTAAAAAGGTTTTATTTATTTATTTGAGAGAGAAAGAGAGAGACCAAGCACAAGTGGAGGGGGTGGGGCAAAGGGAGAGGGAGAATCAGACTCCCTGCTGAGCTGGGAGCCCCTTGCAGGGCTAGATCTCAAGACCCTGGGATTATGACTTAAGTCAAGGCAGATGTTTGGCAGACCGAGCTGTGTGAATGCCCCAAATTTATCTTATTTTAACAATGGAGTAAATGAGACTGAACATCATTTCTGTGCTGTGCTCCCACCAAATATCATAACCTGATTTTAATTATGACAAAACATCAGAAAAACCTAAATTGAGGAACATTGTACAAAATCAGTAATGAGTACTCTTTCAAAATGTCAAGTTCATGAAAGGAAAGGGGAGAAAAAGTCACACATTGGAGAGGAGCTAAGAGAAATAACAGATACAACATACGACCTAAGATGATTCTTGACCAAGAAGATGTGGAAAAACACAGTAGGAGAAAAAAGGCGTAGCAAAAAGAAATGGGTGGAATTTGAATAAAATCTGCAATGTAGTTAATAGTGTAGTACCAATGTTAATTTCCTGGTTTTATAGTTGTATAATGATTACATATTGTGCTAACATCAAGGAAAGCTGAATGAGGATATATAAGAATTCTCTGTACTATTTTGCAACTTTTCTCTAAGTCTAAATTAAGTTAAAATATAAAGTTTAAAAAACTTGTTAACTTTTCCCAGCTCCATAATTTGAATAGTAGAAAAGTTTTGATTGGAACCAAAGTTCCTAGTTTTCTTTTCCCTACATCACACTACATCCCCATCAAAGTGGATATTCTCCCCCTTAGTTAACAAAGCAAGTAAGGGTTTATATTTTGTTTTAAATTATCCTGAAATTATGCAACTTGCTTCAATAAATGTACTAATCTTAATATTTTAATATTAATGGACTATAAGCAGAAAAGAATCCCTAAACAAGTAATGAATTAAATGAAATCAACTGATCAAATTGTTCTTTAGAAATACTACCAGTCAATTCATTGAATCAGGAAGAGAATTCATATATAAATTTGGATTAGGTATATCCAATACAATTGAGTTATTGACCATGTTCTATCAAGGCAACAAGGCATATTTGGTGTTAAAAATACCATTTTAAAAAAATCCCTAATATGCAACAACCAAAGGAGACAAATTGTGGGAAAGTGTCAAATTCGACTAAACCTATATATAAATCCATGGATTAAGATGAAAGTAGACATGGAATGAGGTTTTCTCAAAGAAAAGACTAAATGAGACATAGCCTGAGGCTTAGAAACTTCTATATTGAGTATCTAATGACATCTAAAAAATAAAAACCTTCCTAAGTAAGAAGGAGGTAAATTAACACCACTACCAACAAAAACTTTTAAAGCATAAATTTGGGCTCAAGTCAGTTCACAAATAATCTAGGCCATAAATATTTTTGAAATTTGTTACAAGCCAAGCATTCTGTCTTGCTTCAACATTGATACCAATTTGCCTCTACAACCTTGGGCAATTAATTATTTTAGTCCCCGAATGCCTAAAAGTGGGCTATTCACCTTTAAGTATTGTTATTATTATTTTACATTATGAGACTTTTTGGTAAATGGTTAATGTGTGGAAACATTTTAAGTTCTTGGAAGCAAGGCATAAATACTTTCTTAGTCACCATTCTGCATAGAAAGAAGCTATTTGGTTAGCTGGGAAAAGCAAAAAATAAATAAATAAATAAAAAGTATATATATATATATATATATATATATATATATATATATATAGGCACTGTGGTTGAGCTTTGAGTCTGCCAGGTAAAAAAAGAATCCTGACAACTCTTCAGGATACCAAATTGGAGGAATAGAATTCCCTCACATATTTCCTCTTTCAATAATAAGAGGATAATAATAATAAATGATAATAAAATGATAAAATAAATAATAATAAAACAATAAAATAAATGGAAAGTGAGGGTATGAATTCCTTGCCCAGAATTCCTGTCTTTGGTCTCAGAGATCCTTTGTAAGTAGAATGGCCAAGCTGAAAATACTCATACGCATTCTGAATACCTTTAAACTATGATAGTCCTTGTGAACTCATAAGCAACATCTGTGTGTGCTTTTGTCCTGCAATAACATTATTAAAACAGTAAGTGGAAGAATTGCAAGACCACAAGAATGGTCCTAGAGGACATAGAAATCACGGCCTTTAATAGAAGAAGATTTTTTACAAAGAGGCTGATTACACTCAGGATCTCTTGGGTTGTTATGTTTTTCTCTCTAGGGAGAAGTCTGGTCTTAGAGTGAGGCAGAAACAAAATGGGAATCTCTTGTCAAATCGTGTTTTAAACCATGTAAACTTTCCAGTGTGAGGACAGTGCTTGAGCCACAACGTAAGTTTACTGATGGCTTCTGAAATGGAATACAGAGGTACCTGGGTGGCTCAGTGGGTTAAGCCTCTGGGTTAAGCCTCTGCCTTCAGCCCAGGTCATGATCTCAGGGTCCTAGAATTGATCCCTGCATCAGGCTCTTTGCTCAGCAGGGAGCTTGCTTCCCCCTCTCTCTCTGCCTGCCTCTCTGCCTACTTGTGATCTCTCTTTGTCTGTCAAATAAATAAATAAAATCTTTAATAAAATATTTAAAAAATACAAAATAGAATACATCCCCAAATCCAAGGAATATACATCTTCATATATTTCAATTGAACAGTTATTAGTTCTGGAAGAGATTTCACTCCCTGTAACTTCATGAAAACATAATACTCTGGGTTTTTTTGTATTAAAATGTGAGCCAAGTTCACTAGTAGTCTTTTTTTCTACTTCAGTAAGTTAACTCTTCTGGTGATGTCATAGGAGATTTGTCATTAAACAAGGATCTCTGAACAAAATCCCTTTGTAGGGGAAGAATGTCAACAAACACAAACTTAGGTAGGTAAGTGACTACCAGTGACAAGTTACTGCTCTGTAGAAACAAGCAGCCATTCAGTGAGAACTGGATACAGCTCAGGTCATTTGATACATTTGTGGGCCTTCTCTGTCTCTCATGCTGACCCAATTTTCCGTATCAGAACTGAATTCCAAGTAGGGGATCTACAGGGAAATCACTCAAATAAGTCACAAAGTAAATTTTTAGAAGCATCCGTTTTCTGGATGCAAACTTACTTATGACCACTTTTCTTGTATTGGAAAGGAGCTCTCTCCTATAAGAGCAGATCCACCTGTTGTTTCTTTTTGTCTTCTTTCTTAACATGTTTTCAGTAAGATCTAGCAATTTCTTTATCTAAATTAGCAAAAAATATAATAATAACCCCACCTTTGAACTTCTTAGTTTTCACATCAGTAGCCAGTAACCCTAATATCAAATCACTGTATGGTTGTGGACCAGCAGCACCGACGAAATCTTTGAGTTTGTAAGATATTCTGTCCCAGGACCCACTCCAGTGCTACCGAGTCAGCATTTTAGTAAGATCCTGAAGTAATCTCTTGTACATTAAAGTTTAGAAGCATTGCCTTATTTTATTAGATTGGCAGATTTCTTGCTTTTCACTTCACAGTTGGTAATTATAATCATGCTCCAATTCTGACCAATTGGAAGCTGAGTAATTATGTATATTATATATGTATATGTATATCTGTGTTCCTAAGGTTTATAATTTAGAAACATACCAGGGCTACCTATGTAAAAGTTAAGGTTCCAACTGGATGTGTACAAATCATACTTTAATTTTTTTAGAGATTTTATTTATTTGAGAGACAAAGAGAGCCATGAGAGGGGTAGAAGGAGAGAATCCCACACAGACTCTGTGCTGAACCAGGAGCCCGTCGTGGGGCTTGATCTCATGACTCTGAGATCATGACCTGAGCTGAAATCAAGAGTGGGACACTTAAGCAACGAAGCCACTCAGGCACCCCAATCATATTTTAAATTTTTTACAAATATTATTGTGTAAAAATTATCAGGGATTTCCTGTTATCAGAACTAAACATTTTTAAATTAATATTTTTATTTTAATTCCAGTGTAGTTAACATATGGTATTATTTTCATTTCAGGTGTACAATACAGTGATTCAACAATTCTGTACATCATTACTCAGTGCTCATCTTGATTAGTGTACTCTTAATCCCCTTCACCTATTTTACCCATCCCCTCTGATATGTTTGATTTTAAACAAGTGCCCTCAGTTAAAGTTAAGACCCAAGACTTTTTTTTTTTTTCAAGAAATAAGCCTTTTGGTTGAAGGATTATATAGTGTATTCTCTACTGATTGTAACATAAGTAAAGTCAACATCCTTTACTTTATGCCAGACACTGTAATTAGCTAAAACTCGAGCAAGAGAAAATGCAGACCACAAGCAAATCTGTGCGTTCCTTCAGGGAAGCATATGCCTCATGATATATCAGCTAAATGTTAGGAATATGACAACTAGCAATACATCGTGGATTCTAAATAAATATATGTTGAATAAATGACTATGCTCAAGGGTAAACTTTACCTGCTTAGATCACAAGGTGAGGAAATGTCTTTCCCTCTAAGTCGCCTTCTGGTGAAATCATCTTGAACTTCTGGGCCTGTCCTTCCTCTTAAGGATTCTTGACTGCCATTGTCTTTCACCTCTTCCATCATGCATAACACTCTAAATTCACGAGGTGGTATTTCAGTATGCAACTGTGACTGACTTTGCTCCTACCATTCCAAAGTATACAAGACATTGCTACTGGGATTTGATGTCATATCATCTTTCTTTACATTGACTCAGGTAGTGTTCCCACTGAGGAGTCAGAGGGCTTTCTCCTTAATAGATTTGTTCGTTTTTTGTTTTTTTTTTTTTTAATCTCCCAAATGAACAGCAATACTTCAACCTTATAGCCTCTTAAATAATTTGATAACTTGAGACATCTAGAAAAAACATCCAGTCAAAAAGTATGTATACAATACCCATAATTCTGAAAGTTGTTTTTAGGTCACTTTTAGGGAATATTGAACATGAAGGAGAACAAACATGATACTGACAGATGGTGATAAAAATTAGAAGGAAATATATAAACAAAGAGATGGGATGGAAATAAATTGGATGTGGGAGGCTATTTTAGGTCAGGATGGTGATTGCAGATCCCTTCAGGAGGTAGTGATATTTGAGGCATGTAGATGTAGAAACCAGAAAATTAAATGTAGGGAAAGAGTGAGAGAAAGAAAGGAATCAGGAATGGTAAGTAGTTTTTTAGCTTGAGCAAATACATGGTCTGTTTTGTGATTTACTGAGACAGTGGGTTCACAATAAAAATGAATGAGTGAATGAATAAGTGATTGAATTTATTAATGAAAAAGTTAATGAACCTATGAAAGTTTTCCTGTATCTGGGTATGAGGATATTTGCATGATACTCTCACATCACAGTGTCCCATTCAATGCTATTCCTCATAAATTCTGCCAGGATGGAGTTGAAGCACCTTGATTCTTTCCTTCTTCAGGATGAGTTCCCTCCACCACCACCCCATTCTGGGGCATTCTCTGAGAGGTTGGTAGTGACCTTATCCTCTCTATTTATTAATTCCTATAACATTGCATTCATTCTAATGGGCACAACTAGTTCTGACAATCCTAAGGTAAGAATGTGGAAACATTTTTTAGGATACTTATTTCACAGGATAGTACTTGAAAAGTTGCTTTATAATGTGTGAGAAATGTCTAGCAAATTTAATAAGACAGTAACACATTTTTGGTTCTATGAACACATATGGAGCCATGATGCTATCCATCCCCACCATCTTTCCTGCTGAGTTCTCCATATGGACCAATAGGTATTGATTTCAGATGTAAGAAGTGGTTGTGTGCTCATGTCCTGGGGTTCGTGAATAGAATACAAAAGCTTAGTCCTTACTTGCAGAGAACAGTAGGATGTGTCCTGGAAAAGTGGTATGAAATTATGTGAATTATGGTTTTTCAAGACACCAGATCAATGAACCAAATTCAGGGTCACAGTGCTTTTCTTTAAGTACAGTTGTGTTAGAATGCGTTTGATTCTTGTGATCTTTTGGCATCATTATATTTATATTCATGCAGCCTGTTTCTAGATATACTAGAGATTTGTCATAGCTAAGAACTGTATTTCCCCTCTTTATGATTTAAAACAGTAATTATCATAGATTATTACTTAAATAAATTACCATTAGTAATTTTTCTTCTAAATGATATATATGAGATTGTCTTAACAGAAGCACATTTATTTGAGGGACTGAGGTGTCTTCTAGAAGGAAATATACCATTTTTTAAAAGTTTAAATAAATAATATAAAAAACATTGGTGTTCAAATAAAGATTTAAAGAAATTTTACACCAGGGTGGGTGGTGCCTAAGAGAAGGGAGAGTCAAGTGAACAAATATGACCCCTATAAATTCTTAGTTTCTAGTGCAGTGATGGTCATTTAAGTCTGTTGCCAGACCCAGATCTCTTTGGGCTTATGTTTTAGTCTTATGTGCTAAAAGAAGTTTTACTAAAACAAAAATTATGTGTAAATATTAGGGCACAAACAATACTCTTTGTAATCCATATGGGAAAGTAAAATAATAAAATGGAGAAAAGCATTACTTTAGCACAAGATAGACTAAACATGGTTACAATCATGTGGAGGGTTTCAAAGAGCACATCACTTTCTGACATCTAGAGCCTCCAAGTATCAACTGCCTAGTAGTAGCCATGTCTAAAAGAGGAAGTCCTAGTGCACTCCAGTAGGCAGAGGGACCCTGCTGGGAACAGAAATACCCAAACAACTGGACTGTGTCTAAATTCTTCCTAGTGATAGTGGTAGGACAATGGCAAAGTAAGGTGAACAAATTTTGACAAGTGACCTGGGTTTGAATTCTGTTCTATCCACTTAATAAATGGATAACTTGGATAAATTATAATTTTGAGTGAGTTTTTTACTCCTTGTGTATATGTATATATACACACACACATATATAACATATATAGAGTTGTATAATGCATGCTCTATATGTTTGCCATGTAAATCAAATTGTACAGCAGACAGGAAGCACCTAGCATGGTACCTTCCTGGTTGAATAGTTCAAAATGTTAGTTCTTTTTCTTGCCTTTCCCTCTTCTCTGTATTGACTAAGAACCAAAGAGAAGAGCCATAAGGTGAAGAGTAGATAGAAAGGGAGTCTAAATGAAAAAAATGAACAAGAGAACATGATCTACATGAAAAAATGAGATGATTGAGAGAGGGATGAGGCATTGAACCCATATATTGCCTAATGTAATGATACTGGAAACAGAGTTGAGAAGGGAATAATTGACTGATGGTAGAAAAAAGTAATTAAAACAGGAAAAATTTGCTAAATATACAAGGATTATAAAAGAACCGTTATGAGAAATCACGGTGTATTGAAAAACAAGTGCCCATTAGTTTGCTAAGAATATGGCAGTACTGCATAGGATACTACTAAGAGAGTTCTATTAAGTCATTTGAAAATAACATTTTTCTTCTCTCTTTTGATTAATCTTTCTAGAAGCTTGGAGTATAACAGGCATAGCACATCTCCCAAAGTTAGACACTATACCAGAAAGTCTGAAAGAAAAACCAAAAACAAACAAAAAGGAGTCTCGGGGGAAAAGAAAAAAAAAAGAGTAAATGGATGTGTATCACACCAGTTAACTCACTGGTGATTGAGGTAAATCCAGTATTTTTAAAAACAAGTATATAAAAAGAGATTGAAATTGTAGGTTACGTGTTACAAACAGGATTTTACTGAAAGGTTCTAATCCCCGTTCTAGAACCCATTTGGGAAAAACAACACACACCCAATAAATAATTTCTGGTGGTTCCTAGGATATTATATAGATAATGATGAATTTATTGAGATGGCATATTACCGTCTAGTTGGAATTATTAAAATTCTTCAAATTATAGTTAGGTTCATGCAGACCATTTATTGCTATTTGATCATGGCTTAGGCAAAAGAAGTCTTGGAGTAGATATTTAAGACAATTTTTGAAAGGTCACTGATGATTCATAGGTGTTTTATGTAAATGTAAAAGTGTTTTTCTCCTTTTGACTCAACTCACTGTGGTGTAAAATTTCTTATAATCTTTATTTGAACTTCAGTGTTTTTTTATATTACTTATTTGAACTTTAAAAAAATATCAGTAGAGTAAAGTTAAAGATAAGTAATGGGCCAGTATAAGTCAAGCCGTACTTTCTTTGTTATTAATAACTGTAGATTGAATGCTTAATTCTATGTCATATTCAGTCGTCCACATCTACATGCAATGATTAAGCTAAAAAACTGACGAAAAATGATTAGTGATAGAATTAGAGTATTTCCCATGTTCCTGTTATTAGGCCAATCATTTAAGAATATGCAAATGTATAGAGGTAATGGAGGGGAATTTAACACATACATTTCACTTCTTTATAGCTGTCAGTGGTGAGCATGCATATTATTTCTCTCCTTAGACCAAATTGTTAGCAGAATCTGAACATAAGAACGGTTTGCAGTAAGAACCTTGTGTCAGAGACAATATCCTTCACCCAAAAAAAGCTTAAAGAAAAATTTTTAAAAATGTATAGGAGATCAACTTTTCATTTTGCCCTTAGCAAACCAGCAAATTGGTTTTGTAAACCCAGAAAAGGTATTTATTTTTCTTAAATTAAGGACAAGGAGTCCACCATTATTTCAAACTCTTCAGTAACATGGAAGATTTACATTAACAAAGGAAGAGTCATTTAAGTTATTTCATAGGAAATAGTGGCTACATTTGCTTCTGAAATGTATTTTGAATATAAATAAATTCAATAAATTCTGCCTATATCCTCACTTCCTGAACAAGGCTAAAACTGGATAACTTTCAATGTTGGCTACAGTTACCTCTTGGGTCAGAGGAATTAAATTCTGCACTGTTAATAGTGGGAATAAATAAAATAGCACAGCGTCCATCTCAGGTTATAATGGATTTTTTTGGGTACTTCTCCCAACTTGACTAACACTGAAAAGAAGAGGGCTTTTTTGAAGGACACCTCCTGTTGTGCAACAGTGCCTCCCCTAAGGTTATTTTTCTGTCTTCTTTGTTATGTTCACCTTAAGCAGCTATTGCCAGGAACCCCAGTGTTCACCCCCTGTGGGAAGTTGCTACTGCTAAAAAGAATGCAAAGTCAGAGATTTAAGAGGGTTTCCTGGTGCCTCTGGCTGAATTCCAGTTTGGCTGCAGCTTCTCTGGTGCTGCGATTCTCAATGAGGGTATTTACTACCAAAAGACCTAATGCATTCAAGTCATTTAGAATGATGTTAAAGGCATTTAAAACTGAAGTGGATGAGAGGAACAAACAAACAAACAAACAAACAAACCACATACAACCTGTATAGCCATAAAAGCAGTGCCACAATGGGGTGAGGACAAAAGGAAAACCAAAAATGTTGCCTAATGCATGAGGTCCTATAGTCCTTTTTCTTTCAAGGATGTCTTTGTTTTCTGCTTTGCTGGGAAAAATCAAGCCACTGAATGCCCACCAGCACATTTCTCCTACCAGCATTCCTACCTATCCATTCTGGCTTCTCTTGTGTTATCAACTCTATTGTTCTTAAGGGTAAATTCTTCACTAGGCACTGCCCCTCTATCTTACTCAGAGATGTTGTTCAAGCAATTTTCCTGTCTCTTCTCTATCAGCAAATTTTTTTCTTTCCTGGGTCAAGCCCATCAAACATTCCAATATGCTAACATTTGTATCTTAAAAATATTCTTTTGATTTCAAGCCCATTGTAGTTATCATGTTTTTGGTGCAAAGAGGTAGTTTTGATGAGAGGACAGAAGGCTGGCTGAGGACAAAGCAAAAGCTGACACAGTCCAACTTTCCCCCACCCCCATTCCTGGGTGGGACATCTGTGACATTCTTTAGGAATCTCCCACCCATCTTAATGTTAATACCTTGCTAGAGGGCAAAACGACCTTGGCGATGGCAAGGCCTCTGGTGTCGGTGTCTTATAGGTCCTGTTTAGCATATGAAAGTTCTATTGAAGCCTCCCTTTTCCTTACCTCCCCCCAACTCCAGGGTACCTGCTACTCCTCACAACCCCAGGGCAGCCGCTCTTCCTGCCCACAGGTCCTGTCCCCGTGGTTTAATAAACAACCGTTTTGCACCAAAGATGTCTCAAGAATTCTTTCTTGGTCATCAGCTCCGGACCTCAACCCACCGAACCTCACTTAGATTCTAGAACTTCATCAGTTTTAATAAAGCACGTGGAGGCAGAAAGAGCTGCACTGGGATTAGTAAGAATGGCCAATGATATACTTTCAAGTTGGGAGGGAGTTAGGGATAGTGTAAATCTAAGGAATTTTGGAAGCAAGATTTCCAGGACCTTGAGGGGTTCTAGCTACTGTTAGGAAAACATCATTTATTACTATCTAATAAAACCTTAGTCATAAGGCCCTTCAGATGTATATTGGTGGGTTATATGCTTGGGGGATGATTGCAACATGTATCTTAGGAGTAGAGATAAAGGAAGTTTCCAGAGGAATTTTTTTTATTTCTTAAAGTATATGTACTTTATGGGAGTCAGGCTAAGATTGGCTTTTGCCTTTAGCAAAGTATTAACATTGAGAAGGCTGAGTTCCTAAAAGAATATCACTTTACAAAGGTGGGGAGTATTCCACTACTATCTGAAGTACTTCAAGCAGTACATGGGACACTGTGTAATAGGTTCTAAAACTATGTTTGTTGAATACATGAATATATTTTTATTGGACTGAGTGAAAAATACACAGCATTTTTTTTTTTTTTTAGGAGGAAACTTACCAGATTTCTTTGAGGTCTCCTTTTAAGTACACCACATAATTGAGAGGGCCAAGAACATTTTAGGCCTTGATAAATCATTTAACCATTCCATCTATTTTCAGGCAGTTTAAAAAAATTGATCGTGATATTTTCAAATTCAAGCATAGTGGTATAATCTGAATTTTGGAGTGATAATAGCAACATTTGATTTTAGCTCATCAACTTGTGGGATCTTGGCAAGTCATTCAATACTTCTATATTCAGTATCCTCTTTTGATAAGTGGGGATAGTAAATAATAAACCATTTACATTCTTTATAACATTTAATTTACCAAACAATACTATGATATAAAGTTTGTATCCAATATCTAGTAAATAAGATTAATTAAGTTATAAATGTTGGTATTGTATTACTGCTTTTGACATTGGTTGGTGTGTGTGTGTGTGTGTGTTTCTTTCTCTTTGGCTCATTGTTGCCTTAATTCCTACTTGCTGTAAGTGATAGAAGAGAGGGAGTAGGGGGGTAGAAGGAATAGTAGACATGAAGAAGGGCTGGTCTTGTGATAGGCCATCAGACTACAAAGTGCTAGTCATTCTTTGATTGTTTAATAAGCACGAGTTTAGATGTGCTAATGGTCAACTGCAAGTTAGACAGCTAGAATTTGTTTCTACAAGGACACAAATGACAAAATTGTTTTTGTCCTGTGATTCTTTACCTAAAGGATGCATGACTTTAGACCCTTCAAAATTCTATCAAGATGCAGTGGATTTTTAAAGATAATTATACCTGATTTTTAATATTGATTCCTGATCAGTATGACAAACAGTATAAATTAGAGAAGCCTACTTAGAAATGATCAGAAAACCTCTATTATGACATGCATCATACTTCTACCACTTACATAGTTATAACATTATTAATTGAATCTTATTTATAGAAAATAATGTTATTCTTAGGTCCATTCATTCCCTAATGGTGAAGACAGTGGAATTTTTTTTTTAAGATTTTATTTATTTGAGAGAGACAGGGAGAGCAAGCAGTGGAGTAGGGCAGAGGGAGAGGGAGAAACAGATTCCCCACTGAGCAGAGAGTCTGATTTGTAGGGCAGGATCCCAGGACCTTGAGATCATGACCTGAGCCAAAGGGAGATGCTTAATCGACTGAGCCACCCAGGCACCCCAACAGTGGAAAGTTCTGCATTCTTGTTCCCAAACAGAAATTCACAATTGCACTGTAAGGAATATAATTAATCATGATCATATGGGTAATCATATTGAAATACAACATGCACTTGATTTTAAAAATGAAGCTACTAAGAATCTATATTAAATAGTTTCCTTTGACATCAAATTTTACTAATTAGGACCTAGCCCTGAATTAACATCAAAGAGTGTGATTATCCTGAAATACCCCTGATAGTCATACTTAATCCTATCTTCAATTCCAAAGGCACAATGGAGACCTCTTAGAACTCCATTACTTAAAATCTGATGAACTTGTATAATCTGCTTCAATGCTTTGTCATGAATCTTTTCCACTATGTTGGAATCTCTGCTTCTGACACAAAAATTGTCAACCCATATAAACAGGCTTAGTTTAGTATATATATAAATATAAGTCTCTCATTCCTGATATATATGCACTGTCTGCTAACCTAATTCTTGCAGTAGAACACTTCTTGCTTTGTAATTTTATTATCTGCTTCTATATTCCCTACTATGTCATTTCTAAAACATACAAAAGATCTTGAACATCCCTGTATCTAAGTCAATAGAGCACATTTAAATTATGCTTATAATTAGGAATTCCTGTTCCTCTGTAAATGAGAAAGAAATTCTGAATGTTTCTACCCTTTCAAAGTCAAATGTGTGTATGTTGTTTCTGAAGATCACTATCATTCCCCAAGCCTGTGCTCTTCTCATTCAAAGAGATTACTTTCCAGTTGCACAGATGCGTCCAAATGCTTTTCACTTGACAGTGAATTGCCCATTCATCTGAGTGCTTTATTATATTGACGTCCTATAATTATTCTTTAATTAAATAATGACACAGGTAATCTACTAGTGAAGATATTAAGGAGACTTAACATACAAATGAATTATGGGATGATGATACCTGAAGCACCATCTGGAATAGAGAGTACGTAAGGAAATAAGATGTTACAAAAGAGTAAAGTTTTTTTTTTTCCTTCTATTTCTGTTCTAAGATAAATGAATACAAGCTAAGACCTGGGAAAGTTAATTGAATGTCTTTCAGTCCAGTGTTGCCAGTTCAACTGAGAAACCTCTTCAGAATATCAAAACAGCACTACTTTTAGATTCTGTTGTTTCTGATGCCTAGGTAGGCTAGTAATATTTGAACTTTTTATTGTGTTTTCATGATGTGATTCACTGAAGTTAAAAGAGGGCTCTCTTTCACTGGATATCCAACTTCTCTTTACTTTGGTCTTCTGTTTGTTGGGTTTTCAATATTAATTAATTAGTTAAAAACAAACATTTGTGGCACTAAGTGTCCAAGGTACTTACCTGTTAGTTTACCTATTAGCAATAGACTTCAGAAACATGTTGTAGCCAGGGAGAAAGACAACAGTTCTCCTTTGAAATATTTTGAATATTATTTCTACTATAGACATTTTGTTAAAAAGAAAGAAACTCGGAGTACATTCTCTTTTTCCAGCAATACTAAATCTCCTGGCAGAGGTTCTTCTCTTGTTGGCCCCAAGGTGGTATAATGGCTTCTCTGAAACTCACAGGTTTGTGAGACTGTTTCTCCATTAAGCTTATATATACAACATTGCTTTTGCTGGCCTTAGGTCTAAGAAGCCCTCTGTGAAGTCTCTTAATTTGGTCTACTCTGGGTACCTCCATGAGCATCTTTGGAACCAAGCAAGTGTAGGATGTCTTAGACTCTGAGGTGTCTAAGACCCAGTGTGGCTCTTTACTCTGTTTTACTTTTTATCATTTAAAAAAAATGAGAACTTACCCCTGCCCATGGAGCTAGAGACTTTTCAGCTGAAGGTTTTCAGAAAAGTTGTGCTTTTTCTTTAAAAGTGTGAAAGCCAGGAGCTTTTCCTCTAGGCTTATTTGACTAAATTCCAGCACTGGGACAGAGTGGGGTTCCACGATGTGAAGCCTGATGGGCATGGTTTTTGAATGTGAAGAAAATACAAACTACTTTTTGTTCACAGGAAGAGTAATAACAGTAATATGAATAATGAATATGAATATAAAAATGTATTGGTTGTATAATTGGCACCATGCCCCTACTATTTGCTTTAAATATATTCTTATATTAATTAATTATTACAAATTAATAAATTATATCAATAAAATTAATATAAATTAATATAAAATAATTTATATTAATTAATTAATTTATATTAATGCTATTTCTGTGAGGTAATTATTATTATCTGTATATGATAACCAATAAAGTTCAAGCTTATTGGGTTTAATCACATGACCAAGGTCACACAGTAACTTTCAAAGGATGGCGCTGAATCCACATTTCTCTGACCCTTTCCACAAAACCACATTTCCACTGCCTAATTGTCACTAATTCCATGGTTAAAGCTTCACTCAGAGCCTGAAAAATGTGCCCTGGTTACTTAATCTTTCTGTCTCTGGTTTGTTCCCTGTAAAAGGGAAACAATAATTTTATTCATCTCAATCAACAAAAGTGAAGATGAAATGAAGTCATGTATATAAATAGCTCTGTAAATTATAAATCACTATTAATAAATATCTTAGTAGTAGTGCACTATTTTGAAAAATAATTACAATTAGTTCTCAAATAATTGTACTGGAAGTACTGAAGGTTATGAATAAACCCAAATCTTATCTAGTTCAGATTGGGTCAAAATGGGTACCAAAGTTATTTAACATAGATTTATTTAGTTAAAATTAAATCCTGCATTTAAGAACATATTTATAGAAAACATTTTTTTTTTTTTTAAAGATTTTATTTATTTATTTGACAGAGAGAAATCACAAGTAGATGGAGAGGCAGGCAGAGAGAGAGGGAAGCAGGCTCTCCGCTGAGCAGAGAGCCCGATGCGGGACTCGATCCCAGGACTCTGAGATCATGACCTGAGCTGAAGGCAGCGGCTTAACCCACTGAGCCACCCAGGCGCCCTATAGAAAACATTTTTATAGAAATCACCTCAAAATGTAAAATCTAAAAGAAATACAACAGTTATGGAGCACTCAAGACAACATAAATTCCCTTATGTACAATGGAAAAAATTACCCTTTCTTTGCTAAGATAGACTGTTTTCCCCCCACACAGGACTTTTTCCATAATAGAATTCTAATTTTTATGCATTACATTGGAATCTGGGTTAACCAGGTTTAGTCCAAGTCTAACTCTCATCCCTTCTTCACCCAAATGTTCAACATCCATGACAGATGCAGTTTAGAAACACAAGTTCTGCTCCTCTCGCCCCTCAGTCAGCACCCCAGTGCTAACAAGAGAAGGAAGTAAGGTTGTTCCAGACATTGCACTGATGAAACTATAAAATAACCAATTGTCCTCAGTTCAACACATGACAATGTTTTTTCTTCCTTTTACCCCATAATTTAATCTGTAAATCATAGGTGAATCCACATTTCAAGCACCTTTTGGGATAGTTGCCTATAGTTTAATAGCTCACTTGCTCGCTCTCCCCTTCTCTTTCTCTCTCCCTCTCCCTCTATCCCTCTTGTTGATAAATAGAGAGATAAGGAAGAGATTAGATACACACACACACAGTCCTCTTCCACCCTGGCTATATTAATATGTGCCTTGACTTCCAATCCTAACTCTTCTGTTGCTTAAGCCTAATTAGTTTCAGAATAATTTCCTTTTCAACCTTATTTGGCATAGAACATTCAAATACTGACAATGGGACAGCAGTGGGTAAAGGTAGCATGAAGAATGGAAATTCATAGAGAAGGAGATGAGGCTTTATGGGGCATTAGAGAGAGAGATTATGAAGCAAAACTTCTACTTAGATTCCTACCCCTCACCTCATTGACACTACCCCTCTGAAAGAGGATCAGAATATAGTAAAGAGGAGCTAATAAGACTATATAGCTACATAGCTAAAAACTGAAACTATACCTTAAGGAGCTCACAGGATTGCCTTCTCTAGTAGCTGATATTTCTGTTTACAATGCTTCTGCTCCTACAGGTGACTGTAGTCTCTTATGTTTGGTATCTAAGGCAAATTTGTTTTTGATAAATTCTACATATTTCACAAAGAACAAGTTATGCATTGTTAGAAACAATATTCGGATCCTCTAGTGTTTGTAACAGCTTATTGATAGAAACTTCACTGAAATGTTTGTTAAGCATAACAAAGTGAGAACTTGCCTGGAACTGAAATTTGTGAGTCAAGGACTGGGTCACAAATTCTACTGAGACATACTTTAACAGCTTATAATAAAGAAAAAGAGAGAGAAATTCAAGAGATGCATAGGTTGTGTCAAGTCTTATGAGGGGGATGGCATTTCTGCCTATACATTACAGGAAAATCCTCTGTATAAAAATATGATAAAGTCAACAACCTGTATGTCATCTTATATAAGTCATTATAATCATCATGCAGAAAAACCCCTCGTTTTCAAAATATCTCAATCTAAAGTTATCCTTATTATTATTTTTTCAAAGAAAGTAGAATGTATGTATTTTTCAATGTAGAAAGAGAAGTAGATAAATTTCATAATGTAGTGTCTCATTTGCTTTTTTAGCTTCTTTGGAACAACATCAAAAATCCAAAGGAAGCTTAATTATTTTACTTAAAATATTGTTTTTAAGCAAATAAGAATATTGAGAATATTAGCAAAATACTTGGAATAGTACAACCCATTTTCTTAAATGTCACTTGATTATATTGCATTAAATGATGAGTTATTCATGATGCCAAATTTTAATGTTTTGATGTTTTAACATTTTAATGTTTAAATTTTAACAATACAGATTTTTTAACTCAAATAATTTAGTTTTAATAATCAAATTCTGAAAATCAAGTCATTAAGTTTGTTTACACTCTAATGAGGACATTAGAAGATCCACTGACAGCGAGTGAATTACAGAAACTATCCCTTATACTGTGTGGGCTAGCACTTAGTTTCAAATCCGAACTTTTTTAAAGATTTTTTTTTTTTTTCATGAACCTAAGGTAAAAATAAACGAAGACTCATGCTTGGGGTCCAGTAATTAAATCAAGTTTTAAAGTTATGACTCATACAATTTAAGGTAGCCCTTCACAAGAGCCAGGTGGGCATGGATTGGCATATATCTACATATAAAGTTTGTATTTTGAATCCCTGAGTGGTATGTAATGGAGAAATGTATAAAATTTTCAAGCAAAAGAGTGATATAAATATGTTAGGAAAATTACTCTGGCAGTGAAAGTTTTCTACAAGGAGTTAGGGGAAAATCTTACAAGACCATTGAAATAATCCAGTTAGGTATTGTGGGAGGAGAATGATGAGAGAATCGATGAAGAGGCCTTTTGATAATTGGAGCTATAGAACTTCCTGATAAATTCATCCAATGCAAACTTAAAAAGGGAGAAAGAAGACTATGGTGAAGTCAGCTAAGTAGTGGTGAAATCCTCCCCCAAGATAGGATTAAAGGAAGAGGAACAAGTTTTCTGGAAGGTGACAAATCTTCTTGGGGACACCATATGATTGAAGGGACTGTGGGATATCTTGTAGAGATGCCTGTTGAGGAGACAGAAGTTTAGATATGGTTGTAGAATTCTGGTTTGTGTTGGCCATCATTTGCTTATAGGGAAAAGTTAAAGTGATACCTGTGATATATTAATAAATGAGTTAATACACATAAATCTTGGAATAATGACTGGAACATGGAAAGAACTCTATAAATGTTACCTACTATTATCCTTCAGTAAAAGTTTGTTAAATAAGAAAAAAAATGGGGAAGACCTTAGAATAAGGCTTGTCATGTTTTGTTATAAAATCAACACATAACAAATGAAGATGGAGATATGAAAATTCACTGCAGTGAAAAACAGCTCCCATAAGACTTGGCTAGAGTTACTAATGCAGCTATCACTATTACCTGGAACAGTTGCCATTGCCAAGTATTTATTTTTTCCAATTTTATTATTTATTTTCTGCATCATGGCAGATAAAAATAAACATCTGAAGCAAAGAAACTCCCAAATGTTAGAATAACGTGTTTCCACAGTATTTCCTTTTGGCTGCCTAACAGATAGTATGTATTGATTACATGGGCTACATCATCTTTATATTTTTATTCCTCACAGAACCTATAACAGTGTTTTGGACATAGTATACTTTAAATAAATTGGATGAAGTGCTGACTAAATGAATATTTACTGTGCCCATTGTTAAGCCGTAAAATGATATTTTTTTCCTTACCATTGCCTGAATATAAACCTGCTTGGTTAAATAACAGTGAAAAATTAATGTAGAAAGAGTATAAATAAAGGAGAGGGAAGACATTTAGATATTTAACTTGAGGGGAGTCGAGTTTGGAGATCTAGATAAACTCGGATCTGAGCAACAATGGACATCACCAGTGTAGAATTGAGTGACAACCAGAGTTTTACTGAATTGGAATATGCATTTTAACAGATCCCCAGGTGATTCCAATGTACATTAAAGTTTGAGAAACAGTGTCTTATGGTCTCTGGAAGATACAGTTTATGTTCATGTAAGTCATTTCCTGGGCCTGGGAATTTGGAACCAAACTGAATGTATTAGGTATGTCTCTATTTTACAATGTTAGAATGAGAGAAGCTTTTTAGTGATCATGTGATCTAACTTCTGGATTTAAACTGGAATCCATGGAAGCTTCCATAGGAACTGTTATAACAAACCGAGACACAAATTTTATTTTTTTAATGAAATATTTTAAATAGAGGTGCTCTTGTACCAATTTGAATAGAGTGTAACTTGATTTGCTTTATTAATTTAAGCCCTCACAATTATAAGTTTGCTCATGGAGAGATATCAAACATCCCAGAGGTTCTAAAGAGGTAAAAGATCTATACTCTGAAAACTGTTGGAAACTTATGAAAGAAATTGAGGAAAACACAAAGAAATGGAACATTTCCATGCTTATGGATTAGAAGAACAAGCATTGCTAAAATGTCTAAACTACCCTAAGCAATCTACACATTCAGTGCAATCCCTATCAAAATAACACCAGCATTTTTCACAGAGCTGGAACAAAGAATTCTAAAATTTGTATGGAACCAGAAAAGATCCTAAATAGCTAAAGTAATGTTGAAAAAGAAACCCAAAGCTGAAGGTATCATAATTCTGGATTTCAAGCTCTATAACAAAGCTGTAATCATCGAAACAATATGGTACTGGCACAGCAACCTCTTTGACCTCAGCCACAGCAATTTCTTGCTAGACATGTATCTAGACGCAAGGGAAACAAAAGCAAACATGAACTATTGGGACTTCATCAAGACAAAAACCTTTTGCACTGCAAAGGAAACAATGAATAAAACCAAAAGGCAACCCATGGATTGGGAGAAGATATTTGCAAATGACCTATCTGATCAAGGATTAATATCCAAAATCTGTAAACAACTTATCAAACTCAATACCCCCAAAATAAGAATCCAGCCAAAAATGGGCAGACACATGAAATGATGCTCAACATCACTCATCATCAGGCAAATACAAATCAAAACCGCAATGAGAAACCATCTCTCACCAATCAGAATGGTTAAAATGAACAATCGAGGAAACAATAGATGTTGGTAAGGATGCGGAGAAAGGAGAACCCTCTTACATTGTTGGTTGGGAATGAAAACTGGTGCAGCCACTGTGGAAAACAGTATAGAGTTTTATCAGAAAGTTAGAAATAGAACTACCCTACAACCCAGCAATAGCACTACTAGGTATTTATCCAAAAGATACAAAAGTAGTGGTTCAAAGGGCCACCTATACCCCAATATTTATAGATGCACTATCCACAATAGTTAAAACATGGAAAGAACACAAATGTCCATCACTTCATGAATGAAAAAAGAGGAGGTAGTGCATATACATACAATGGAATATTAGCCATCAAAAAGGAATGAAATGTTGCCATTTGCAACTACGTGGATGGAACTAGAGTGTATTATGCCAAGTGAAATACATCAGAGAAAGACAAATACCATATGATTTCACTCATATATGGAATTTAAGAAACAAAACATGTAAACATAGGGGAAGGGATTCTTAAGTATAGGAAACAAACTGAAGATTCCTGAAGAGGTGGTAGATGGGGGGAATGGGCTAAGTGGGTGATGGCCATTAAGGAGGGCACTTGATGTAATGAGCACTGGGTGTTATATGCAGCTGATGAATCACTAAATTCTATCCTTGAAACTAATAATGCAGTATATGTTAACTAACTTGAATTTAAATAAAATCTTTAGAAAAATATTCAAGAGGCTCTGAGGCAGAATATGGGGAGGGGGGTTCCAAAAAAATATGTTGGTGCTCTGAGATGTGGACTAATTGCACTGTTGCACTGTATATGTGTTTTTTCAGCCTCATCACTTTGCACAAGCTACTGCACATTCTGCATTTCAGCTAGGTTTCTACAAATAGTACAAAAAGGATAAGACAAAGTTCTCTTTGCCTCTGTGCTTTGAAGCTACATAACTTAAAGTATCAGAATAGGTGCTGTTTCTTCCCCCTGAAACACTTACCTGGTGATATCATACACTTCTTGCAAAGCTCAAATGATACGATGCACATGAAAGAACTGCGTGGATTCTGAAGAGCTGTGCCATGTTAGGATGCTAGATTTGGGGGCGTTGTTTATTGTAATTACTGTTGTGCTTCTTAATAATTTTAATGAGTAGTAGTATCATTACTATTGCTATTATTACTACTGAAGCTACCACTACATCTACTGTTGTATTAGCAATAAGCAGCAGAGTGATATGCTCATAGAGTAAAGGGCCTTGGAATAGGCTTTACAGCTTCCAGCTACGAAAATTTAAAGAAGCTATTTAATCTCTCTATGTTTTATTTCCCCATGATCACAAAGAAATTTGCAGTGGCCTACCACATAGATTTTATTTTAGTTTGGGTTTTTCTGGAAGTAAGAATTGATTCCGGTAGAAGTAGTTTGTTTTGGGGGAAGTATGAAGAATACTAGAGGGAAGTGGGAATGTGATACGGGGAGCAAAGACTACCTGCTGATAAGGACTGCACTGTGGAACAAGCTACCATGCTGAGAAGTGGCAGTTTAAACCTGCGGCATTGTTTGGCACTGTGATGATGGAAACAGAGGTATAGCAGTGATGTGGCCACAAGGCAGGAAGTGCAGGCTGCCCTTCTAGTAGATGCTGGAAAGAGCAAGGCAAGAATTCTCCCCTTGAGCTTCCAGAAGGAATGCAACCTAACTGACACCTCATATTGACCCCAATGAAATCTATTTTGGACTTCTGAATTCCAGAACTCTGCGTCGCTTTAAGCTACTAATTTTGGTGTATTTGGTGTATATGATTATAGGAGTAACAAGCACTAGTAGAGATTTTGTCTGTGTGTGTGTGTGTGGAAATTATATATATACGTATGTATATATGTATACATATATGCACACACATATATACATATGTACTTATATATGTAACAAGCACTAGAGAGATTCTGTGTGTGTGAAATCATATATATGTACTTATGATTTCCACATATATATGATTTCCACACACACACACGAAGTCTCTACTAGTGCTTGTTACTGCTATAACAGTGATATTACATATATATATATGTATACATATATGCATATATATATGTGTGTATATATATGTATATATATGATAAAATTAGTTAGACCACCTGAAGGACAAGGAGCTGAGATATTTATATGCCATCTCATAAGTATTTTCAATTAAAAGCTACTCCTTTTAGCCTTTATTCCTTTCAGATAAGGAGAAAGAACTGCCTTTCACAGTTGTGCAATAAAAGCCTCAGGTATAGAGGTGCAGAAACTGGTGGTTTTATTCCTTATGTGGCACATAAGGAATAGCATGGAGGACTTTAGTGGAAGGAAGGGAAAAATGAAGAGGGAGATCAGAGTGGGAGATGAACCATGAGAGTCTATGGACTACAGGAAATAAACTGAGGGTTTTGTGTGGGTGTTGAGGGATGGTTTAACCTGATGATGGGTAATTAAGGAAGGCACATATTGCATGAAGTACTGGGTATTATACCCAAACAACGAATCATGTTCTGTATGGTGACTAACATGACATTTAAAAAAAAAAAAAAAGGAAAGAAAGAAACTGGTGGTTGGAAGTTATTGAGAAAGGACTAAGAACAGCACCGACCATCTGATGCAAGGATTAAATGGGATCATGTAAGCAAAAACATCTTGCATGGTGTCCCGTAAAATGAATACATGAGAAATGTTACCTTCTGTCCTCCCTTTCCTATCTGTCAAAACCATACTCTCCCCTCAAATCCAGTTCAGATACCACCTTTTTTCCTGAAATCTGTCTACGGCAAGAACAGTTAACTTTGGTGTAGTATGTGCATACTTCATTGAAATACTACTACAATTTATTTTTATTATTTATTTACATATTTATTATTGCTACTAAATTATGAATCCCTGAGAACAAAGACCATGTTTAATTCATTCAGAGCTCCCATGTATAATATAGTGTGTCTAAAAATTCAGGCCCACAGGAAACATTGGTTGAATGAACAAATTTTTATTTTCAAAACTCAGTTCCCATCCCCCAAAGAGGTTAGATTTTATAATTATTTCACACCTTGTGTAGTGTCATCTAGGTGCTTTTATAATTTTTCAGAGGATTCTTGGTCCTTGCCTTGTTTTTACATCAGCAGCTTCACCAAGGAATCTCTCCTAAGACAGAGAATCTGATGCCCTACATCATCACCCCCATAACTGAGTCATTTTCATTAGTCTCACTACCTGTCCTGTCAATGAAAAGTTACACTGGATAATAGAAACTAAAAGCAGTGCCTGGGAAACTTGCTTTTTTTTTTTTTTCTTTCTTTCTTTTTTTAATCCTAAACATCTGTAAAAATAAGGAGTCTCGCCATGGGATGTATTTTTATTTATTAAGTAGAAAAAAATAGAGCTACTCCTAGCAATCAAGCTAGCAGAGTGCAAGAAGGTATCTACTTTATTCTTCTTTGTTTCCACAACATTTATAACCTCTACAAAGCAGAGAACAGCTGTTACACTGGCAATCTGCAGTGTATTTTGGGCAAGTAGGGCAGCAGGGTGACTAATGTGCACTGTAATGGCATTATAAGTGACTCACTAGAGTGCAATTATCAGTATAGTTGCCACATGCTTGGTTTATGATTAGGTTAATCGGTTCCTTAGCTTATTTCATTCTGTGTCTTCCTCTAGTATACTCTGTTCTCTTGCTTGGGAACCTAGGCATAGACTTTACTTGAGGTTGTTCCCTGGTTAAACTTCACATGTCACCTTGCTACAAGTTGCTATTTTCCCTGGGTCTTGTTTGACCCCATAGACCAATTTACAAACTGTACCACTGTGCAAAATTCAATCAATGCTGAATTCCCAAGGCTGCATGTGTCTTAGCAACCAGGAGTCTCTCAAGGGAGCATGCTAGTTTCCTTTATTACTTTTCTTAAACTTGTTATTCATGGTCAACAGGACACACAGGGAGGAGATGGTGTTAATGCTTCACATGGAATGGGCATCTCATAGGCAACTCATGGGCTCCTCAATTTGCAAATGACCAGAGGACAGTGCTTTCTGGAGCAGTCCATGAGCTATGGCCTGACATTAGAGAGGCAATAAAGGCAGTACTTTCAAGTTCCATTTCTTTAATCACTGTATTTATTTGGAAGCAAAGCTAAATTTTCTCATTCTTTTTTTTTTTTTTCAGCACAACTCTGATCATTTCTCACTCCTACTCAGAAGTCCTGAATGAATTCCTAATTGTCTCAGACAGAATTTTAATTTTCCTAACATAGACAGACTCTAGGTTGTCTCTACTTATCCTCACCTTAGTGTACACCTTGAATGTGAGTGGAGTCTGTAACTTGCTGTTAACCAATAGTATATGGTAAAGGTGATGGTGTATAATTTCCATGATTATGTTACACTCTGCTAGTGTTAAGACTCTTCTTGGTGCCTTGAAGTAAGTGGCCATAACAGGGTAACCCACCAGGCAAGAAACTGTGGTGGATCTCCAGGAACTGGGGGCAGCAACTGGGAGCTGAGGTTGGCTTCTGCCCAAGAGTCAGCAAAAGCAACTGATCCTCAGTCCGAAAGTTTCAAGAAAAATTGTACCATCACCACTTTGGGCAGGAAAGTGGGATATTCCCCAGTTAAGCCTCCAGAGGAGAATGCAGCTGACTCACACGATTGTAGCCTGTGAGACCCTAACAAAGAACTTAGTTAAGCTGTGCCTAGACTCCTGGTTCACAGAAATTTTGGGATAATAAATGTGTGTTGATTAAAGCACTAAAATTGTGGTAATTTATTACACAGCCATACAAAACTAATACAGAAATCAAAGACTTCTTTAATTTAGCTATCTTTTTAGCTTCTTATATTCATGTGTGTGTTGTAAATTCCTGTCACACAAGATATTCTCTGAATAATCAGGATTCTTATCTGTAAAATGCAGATATTAAGTAACTCACTGGTGTACAATTATCTTCACACTAATGGGGGATAATGATACTTGAAAAGTTTTTGTGAGTATTAAATTGTATGACACACGGAAGCACTTACTGCAGTTTTTGGAGTATTGTAGACATTCAATAAATATTAATTTCCCTTCTTTTCTAGTTTCCTTCCTTTTCCAAATAATCATTTTGGCCCACAGTCTCCATGCCTTTAATTTTCATAGTCCTTCTTTCCAGAATGCCCTCCACACTCGTCTCTGTAAGTACGCACCGCTTAAACTTCAGCTCAGATTTATCTTCTGTATAAAACATTTTTCCACAAGAATCATAATCTCACTCCATCTGTGTCCTTTCATGACTAAAAAACATAATAACAGTTGTGATTGAGATATAAAGTGATTTACTGTTATGTTTCTAAAGGAGAGAGACATGTCGAAGTAAACCGGTGAGGGTCTCCCGTATTTACACAGTCAGTCTTTTTGGAGCTCTCCCTGGTCTCATCTGTATCAGGCTCCATCAGTGTCCAGTGCAGGCCAGATATTGGGAACTGATACGAGAGGTCTGAAACTTCTATTACATGTTTACTGTGTTTCTGGCACATGCACCACCTCTATTGTGCGGGGGTTGCTTTTCTTTATAACCATCTCACTTTTTTTTTTTTTTTTTTACTTTCTCGCAACATTTCAATAGAAACAGATGAAGAGATTTGTAGTATTTAGTATTTAATTTTTTAAAGAAAGATGAGGATAGAGACAATACTAGGCAGAATTGTTAATTGGTGAGTTAAGGGGTGGAGGATGCTTTATTATTGTTATTCAGTCACAGTATTCCCTCTGGGCGCAGTCACATATTCCATAGCCTTTGTCCCAATTACGCTTTATTCCTGTTTCTTTCTTTCATATAATTTACATGACTTTCTTCACCTATAGAATGGGCAAAGTTGAGCCTGAAAGAAAAATAAGGCAAAAATAGTATTTGTGGAATAAAAATGCCCCATTGAATGACAGTAGAAATACCATTTCCGTAATCCTCACAAAATGTCTTTTTTGCTCCCTGTAGTTTCCATCTTTTGAATTTGATATGACATTGGCATCTAAAATGATCATTATCATATGTTTTTCTCTTCATCCCTCAAATGTATACAGCTGTTAGTTTTTCATGAGAGTCCTATAATGTAGCTGGCAAAGTAGTAGTTCCATTAAGACGGATTCGCTTTGGAGAGAAAAGAAATCCCCCTACTATTTTTTTTAATTCACTAACATTTTTAGGATCATATTTTATTTCCTTTAGGTATTTTCCCTTTTGGTACAATCTGTTGTGTGTTGGCTGAGTGGAGTTTTTCCATAAATTTTGCACGTGCATATGCACTAAATTGAGTGGCTGTCTAGCAGTGACAGGCGGGAAGATGTTCTACTACATGTTCAGTTGTTCCCAGGGGCTTTCCGGGCTGTTGCCATGATTCTGTAGCCTGTAATCTAGTTATTTATCTTCTCTTCCTTTGTAAATGTACAAATAACTCAATCACATTTTTAAAAAATATGTATTATACTAGCATTTGGTTGCTGAATCTTTGACTTGTCTGGTTATATTTGTATCACAGAATATGAACACACTTGAAATATTAAATATAAAAGGAAATAAAAGAAAGCTTAGTCCTACTCAAACAAAGTAATGTAAGATATAGTCTAGTTAAACTTCTAATTATACTCTTCTGATATACAGTTAGCTTGAAGATACAGGTTGAAATCTACCAAGAGGAGAAACACACAATATTCCCTTAGTTATTTCAGAAGAGAACAGTGCTCATTCAATGGGAAGCATGGTTTCATTCTGAGTTAATCTTTAGAATACTTGAAACATTTATTTACAATTTAATCCCATCAGAGGTGTTATCTTCCATGTAAAAAGCTCATGTAATATACTATTACTTAAAAACTCATTTTAACTGAGAGAAAATTTGTTCTGGAGAATTAAGTGCTGTCAAAGATGCCTTTTTGGGATTCAACTGAAGTACCTTGTTTCTCTATACAATCTTTCTCCCACACTTCATCCTGTACCTGCATCTGCCACTATTGTCTGTCAGGCAAAATAACTCTAATACCAAAAGTTTTATATACACCATACTGTTCAATACTAGAAATTTTGTTCAGATCCCTAAGATTTACTATGAAAAAGTCATTCATAGGGCTTCTGTCTTATAAAGCTTAAATAAGCTTAAGTCCATAGGATCACACTGAGAAGGACATTTTTGAGAATGGAAAACTGGAAATATTTGGGTGCCTATCTCTTCTGAAACTTCTTCAGACTGTCTTCAAATACTTGAACATCTGAAGATAAGAATTATGTTTGTTTCATGTATCTTAAATGAGTAGAAGTAAGGTTAGTGGAGAAAAGGAGTTGATTTTTACTATATTAGCAGATTTCCCATAGGGTGACCTTCATTAAGCATGACAAGCAGAAGCAGGGGAAAGATGTCATAGATAGGACTCAAGTACCAGATGATATATTAAACCAGAGAACTGCTAAAACTCCTTAAAAAAATCTAAGATTCTATTAGGAATCTTTAAGGACAAAGCCTCCAGTTTCTAAAACTCTGATCTCGTTACTGAATAGTTTCAGGTTGCCTTTCTTCCTCTATCTGTGATGCCTTTTACTGACTATTCATCATTTTTTATCAATGATCAGTACTATGATAGATTGAAATGTCTATACAGGGAATCAGTGATGTCCAAAGGGACGAGAGAGCACTATGCCTTACGATCCACCACTGATTGGATCCTATTCTTCAATAAAATCCACTCATTATCAAAAACCTAAGAAAATAAGCATATAACTCAACATGAAGGATGAGTTATATTTCATTTTAGATTTAAGAATTTTTCCTTTCCTTTGATAATGTCTGTGTTTTCCCTGCCTGTAAATTAATTAATTTTTGCCATTTGCTTTCTGAATAGGTACAGGAAAGTGATTTTAATGACTTTTGAATCTGTTTATTATAAATAGAGAAGAAAATTTTAATTATAGATATATTAGTCAGGGTTTTTCTGAGAAATAGAAACAATAGGATATATATAGGAAGAGATAAAAAGAGAGGAGAGACAGAGATTTAAGGAACTGGCTCATGTGATTAATCTGAAATCTGCAGTGTGGGCTGACAGGCTGGAAAAGCTGATGTGACAGTTCAGGTCCAAAGACCATCTGCCATGGAATTCCTTCTTGCTAGACGAAGGTCAGTATTTGGTTATATTTAGGCCTTCAACTGATTGGAGGAGTCCCACCCATATTACAGAGAGCAGTCTGCTTTACTCAACTCACTGATTTAAATGTTAGTCTTATTTCAAAATACCTTATGGAAACATACAGGATATTGTTTGGCCAAACATCTGGTCACTGTAGTCTAGCCAAATTGACACATAAAGTTAGCTGTCACTATGGGAATGTATCCATTGAGGTCTTCCACAGTTTTTGTTTGTTTGTTTGTTTGTTCTTTTTTTCAAAGATTTTTATTTATTTATTTGACAGACAGAGATCATAAGTAGACGGAGAGGCAGGTGGGTGGAGGGGGGAGGCAGGCTCCCTACTGAGCAGAGAGCCCATTGTGAGGCTTGATCCCAGGACTCTGAGATCATGACCTAAGCTGAAGGCAGAAGCTTAACCCACTGAGCCACCCAGGCACCCCAAGGTCTTCCACAGTTTGAATTTTTGTCAGGAAAGTGATTCTTCATTTTTCTTCTTTCCTTTCTCCAGACTGTTGTTTTGTTGTTAAAGATTTTATTTATTTATTTATTTGACAGACAGAGATCACAAGTAGGCAGAGAGGCAGGCAGAGAGAGAGAGAGGGGGAAGCAGGTTCCCCACCGATCAGAGAGCCCCGATGTGGGGCTTGATCCCAGGATGCTGGGATCATGACCTGAGCGGAGGGCAGAGGCTTTAACCCACTGAGCCACCCAGGTGCCCCCTCCAGACTGTTTTAATTGTAATTTTATGCTTCATATTATTAGCACATAGGAAGCTATAATTCGGGTTTTTGTTTTATGAAATTTCCACTACCTTGTCACTGTCACTGGTTTTTTTGGGGGGGGGCGGTGGGAGTTGGGATTTGTTTTATTTTGTTTTGTTTTGTTTTGTCTTGTTTCTTCACTTTACACATTGTAGTAATTGGATAAGAACTTGACCAGGTCTAAGAGAAACAGATTTAACTTTTAACCTTATCTAGGTACTTTCAACTACTTTATTTAAGTAGTTGGGTTTTTCAGAAATGTGCTATTCAAAGTGCAGTCTGTGAGTCATTGAATAACACTGGTTTAGACCTCTGATGCTGACACTTAGAGTGAAGATTTTAAGACTTGGCATCTAATTATCCCTATTTGTTTCATTACATGATATTTCTGAAACCCTATTTCATAGAAGTATTTGTTAATAGTAATGATTATTTATATGTTAGATTAAAACAGCATTTAATTAAACTGATTTAGAACCTTGTAAGGATGCTAAGAAATATTTTATGTTTAAAGTATAATCACTAGAAAATATCTGGCAATTATTCTAATTGCTTAGGTAAGTGGTCACTTTGGTAAATACTAACAAGCCCCTTACTTAGCAATGTGTCTTTATTATTTAGGATCAAATGATTTTCAGGTGTATATTTTAATATTATGTGAGAGTCAGTGATTTTATTTGTTGAAATTCTTAAATACTTTAGTACTTACCTCTGTGAGACATTATTCAGCAGTTAGAAATTAGATACAATATGCAAACCAAAAGTTAATTAAAATGGGTTATTCCTCGTCTCATTCAAAATATTCATGCTAGCACCTTCCTTGGGGTAGCATATAAATTTATAAATTCTAGACCTCCCCTTCCATATCATTACAGATATATACAAAGTTTGTTTAACTAATGATTAGTTTTACTTCTTAACATTACTCAGTTCAACAGCCTGCCTAGCCATGAACAGTGGCTCATCCACACCCTTCCTCAGATATAGTGGGATAAATTATATAATATATCTAAAATGTTTATTTTATCTTAGAGATAATATTATGCTCCTGTGGTGTTTTTAACATAATCCTCACAACAATATAACAAAGTCTGATTATTGCTTTTTTAATAAAGTTTAAAACTAAGGCTTAGACAATTAGGTTGAACACTACTGAGTAAGTATTAAAATTCACATTTTTATAAAAACTAAAACTTGGTGACAACTGGAATTGGCATTCAGAGATGCATCTGGGAGATTCCACAGCTTGTGATTCTGCCAATACTCCTGATGCCTTTATCCATAGAATACTGAATGTGGCCATCTAAAGGCTTAATACAATCAAAGAAGAAGCCTCACTTTGGGTAATAGTCTTTGGCTTCTAAATCTTGGCTAAAATGGAAAACCTTGCAAAACTTCATGTATAAGAGCCACATCCAAGGAAACATATTGGGTTTTCCCAAAAGAAAAAGATTGCATTATGGAAGTTAGTTACATCCTGAAGCAGATGGTCTCATGATAGTTTTGTTTTAAGTTTCTGTTTAATCATAGTTTTGAACCTAATTATGTTGCCTAATTATGTATTCCATCCACATTTATACAACTTGAATTACCTATGTAACTCCTTAATTATTTTCTAATACAGAAAACTAATGGTATTTTACTATTTGATTGGCTTGGAATTCGAATGCTATTATATTGCTCCATTAAATGAAGGAAAAGTTCAGGAAGAAGAGAAAAGTAAGAAATTTTGGTAATAATAGTTTGCTTCCTTGAGGCTATACAGTCCAGAAATCCTATTTGGAAAATACTTATATAATGACATTGTTGAGGATTGCCTCATGAATGTTAACTCCTCTGAACCTCTAGATTAAACCTTTATCCACCTGAGTAGCCAGAGAAAGATACAAGCCTAGGAAAGAAAAAGAGAGCGAGAGAAACAGAGAGACAGAAAGAGATAGACAGAAACAGAGACAGAGGGAGGGAGGGAGAGAGAGAGGTAGATTGAGATCATGGTACCCATCTGATGTGTAGTGCTGGCTATGTACTATGCTGAACTCAGGTGGGTAATGAGGATGTGGGGTGATGCATAACAATCATTTGGAACAGGCTATTCTGCACATTAATCAGTTGTCTTCATGGTTCATAATGATTACTAAGAAAAAAGACCTACATTAAGAGGGTTAATGGGACGAGCTATAGTCTTGTGACTATAATTGATATTCATCATCTGCCTTATCCATCACTCAGATTTCACTCATCCAAATCCACATCAATTGATCGAAGTTATTTGCCTGGTGAAGAAATCCAAACTTTTATTGCTGATCCTTGATTGCCTTGACCTTGTCGGATTGCATTGATATGATTGCCCATTTACTTTTATCACTGGAAAAAAAGGGAAAAAAAAGATCAATGAATCTACTTCCAGAAGTACTCTTCCTTGCCTCTGTTATGTAAGAAGAATACTAACTTATTTGTAAATAAATATGTATTTCTCATATGTATGTATATATTTGTATCACATATGTATTTCACATCTACACGAAGATACATAAATATGTATGTATTAGTCAGTGTATATATTATATGTGTCATCATATATTTGATATGTATAAGATATCTCTACTGAACACACACATGCGCACACACAAGACAGAAAGTTTAACTTTGGTCTATTTCTCCCCCTATGTAAAACTAATGAATAAGTGTACTTCTCTACTTCCTGAGAGGAATTTCCCTGCTGCTGTCCTAAGAGCATCTGTCTACCTACAAGTGAAATTAAATGAAATAGCAGTCTGTTTTATTCACACCAGCATATAGAGATGAACCAGGGCAGAGTTGTATTATTCTCCATCCATTGCTTGGGGACACTCACTACCACCCCTATTATCCCCACCCCTTGAAGCCTTATGTGTAAGCTGAAGGTGGTATTGTAATATAATAATGGTGGATGGCATGGATGCTTTGGGCCAACTATCCATGTAATTTTACTTTTGGCTTCTTTTTTTTTTTTTTTTTTTTTTTTTTTCAACCTGTCTTACTTTTGGCTTCTGAACTTGCACAGGTTCTATGCCAAATGTGTCATTTCTAGTGTATGACAGATTGGTGATACTCCTGCTCAACAATGTGAGTTGGAAGATATGACATACCAGATCACTGTGAACAACTCCATTTGGAGTCTCTTGACATCTCAGTCAGTTGCTGAGGCTCTGCTGTGCCCCAAGAAGATAACAGGACCAGATATTCAAGTACTATTAAAAAAAATTAAACCCAAACTTCTAAGAGTCTATGCTGCAAATTTCAGGATTTGCTGGATATTCTGCAAGTCATCCTTTTCTATGATTAGGTGCCTCTAGCTCAATTAAATCTACTGGGTTATTTGGTAGGACTGCTTGTACTACAGGCTGATGCTGAGCCCTCTCTTGCTCTGGGCTCCACCTAAATCTGGAGGCCCGGTAAGTCACAGAGTAAGAATCAGAGCTCTGGCCCTAAGTGTGGTATATGTTATCTCTAAAATCCAGAGATATACCAGGAACTGCTGTTTTCATCATAGGGATACAGGATGTGTCTATGGAAAGAACATCCTCCATATCTTTAAACCCTTAAAAATTCACTGATATTGTAGGCTCTGAATATTTTGGAGGTGTATTATCTACCAGCTGGACACACAACATATCTTTCTACGGTGTTGAGATTTGTTGTCACTCACTGCTCTCCAGGTCTAATTAACATACCATCATCATTATAGTGAACAAATATGATTTTCTGAAGACTGTCAGGACAGTTGAGGTCCTTGCAGATCGTATGTCACAAACAGGAGAAAACTCAATATGGCCCTGGGACATGACAGTGAACTATAAAGTCACTTGTAAAAACAAACTCCTTTACTCCTCTTTACTTATCAAGGTAGAAGGGAATGCACTTGTCATATCAACAGTTACATATCAAGTTCCTGTGTTATATTGATCTGCTTCAGTAAAGATATCACGTCTTATATACAGCAAATGTTATTGGGCTACCATTTATTAAGTCTACAGTCTACTCTTATCTTCTGTGATCTCTCTGGTTTCTGCCACCCAGAAAAACATGGTAGATACTGGAAATCTTAACCCATGCACACTTTAATGTCTTAAGAGAGAACTGATCTGTGAAATTTAGCCAAGATAGAACATTGATTGCAATTTATGATTTTAGGTGGGCCCAACATTTTACTCAGCCCTTCCTACAATAATGATTCTTACTCTAAAAGTCAGAGTGAATCCATGAACCTACTGGGCTTTCCATAAAAGGACCTGGGCTAGGACTCCACTTATAATGGCTTTCATAAACTCCACTCTTACTGGGGGCTTTGATAGTCTCTCTGGTCTGGATATTTTTCTTTTTACAGTGTATACCTACTTTGACAAATGACTGCAGGTTTTATTGAGGGGAAATATTTGGGGAGTATTCATCATATAAATTTGTGGTGGCATTACAAGGTCCTACTGAAGGAGACCTGGCCTCCCCTCAAATTGATGGGCTGTGTATATGACAACCAGGTCAGATCAGGAAACAGGGATCAGACTCTGAGGGATCAGACTTTTCCATTGCAGTGTATGAAAGAAAATCCTTACCTTCTACCCCTAAATAATCTGAAACAGACATAAAAACTGAATTTATAAAACATATATATATAAACATTAAACTGATATATATATTTATTAAACATATATATAAACAGAATTAATTTATTAAACATATATATGAACATAAAAACTGAATTTAGAAGGCACTGTGTCTCCAAACAATAATTTTATATAGGATTTGAGAAGCATTCAGGGATCAGCTATCATCCAGCCAAGGAAGCGTTTAGGGATTTGTTGGTTTTTAACTGTGAAGTCACAACCACCAGAGCAGTCTGTATTGTCTGGCTTTAAGAAGCATGGGCTGCTACTGACTGGCTGAATTCAGAGGCATAAGTACTGAGGCAAAGCTGTCACTGATCAGTTGGGATGGGTTTTAACTGGCTATAACAGTAACCATTTGTGGCGGGGCTATAACTGGAAGAATCAATATTTTTCTTCATTGAAATTTCAGAATGGAACTGTGTTCTCAAGTAGCTAAGAATAACCTTTTGCTCATCACATCTTGATTTTTTTTTTTTCTGGATACATAAGCTAATGTATACACTAGTTGTCCATTTCTTTTGCCTCTATGAACAACATTAGCCATTGTTACAGAACCTATGACCAGGATAGCCTGGTAATCTTTGTGTCCAATATGGTAATTACATCCACTTTGCTTCTGCTATTCTGTAATCTTAGCATCCAGTTGACTCTAGTGTATTCAGTTCCATGGTAGCACTTGTTACTGTCAAACTTGGTCTCTAGAGAATAGTCACTGCCAGATTCTTAGGGATGCTAGTGACTTCCCTCACCAAGGAATTCCTCAAAGCCTTAATGAAAGGCGTTTTCTTTCACCCTTTTAAGGAATGTAGTCAAGTGGTACTTCATATTTGCACAAAACTCTTTGTACATGCTTACATTTCTGAATCTTTTGACCTTTTTCTGAATGCTTTGTCAGGGCAGTCCAAAATCTCTGCATTATTAAGACAATTGTCATTTCCAAGCTTCAAGAAATGCTTATCAGGACTATATCAGGCCAAACTCCTGGAATGCTAAGTCCTGAATCATAAGCAAGTGATCTCATGTCTGTAAATTCTCTGCTACCAGCTTTATGGTCCACCCCCACCCTGGTCCAGTATAGTCAATTCTGCTTCCCCATGTGTTCTGCTAGTTTCTGCAGGTGCATTTTAGTCAGGTTCTGCAGTGCTTTTGGTAAATAAGCAGAGACTAAATTTTTCTTTTAAAAACTGTTGAGCAATGGCACCCATTCATTGGACTGGAGGTAAAGAGGAAAGGCAGGGGAGGGTCTTGGGGAAAATGAACAGCATGTTATAAGACAGTTGGAGAGGTAAAATCCTTGCACAGTATTTAGGAGAGTTAGACAACTCTAGCAAGGAGGGGAAATTTCTTCTTCGTATGCATAGGGTTTAGCTACTGTGAGGTTCAAGAATATGAGGCCCATACACTCAAATGCATCTATGCAAAGTCTGAATGGTTTCTTCTTTCTTGTGAAGTTTTTGGCTTTAGGGAAGAAAACGTTTGACATTTGTGAAAGTAGGAAACTAGAGATGTTTAAAATGAATACAACAGCACAGGTTAGAGGTATGTAAGATTGGGTGCGTGAAGAGAAGAGAATATTATTGATAATAGAAATTTTTGGAAAGTGTAAGAAATAAGTGATTAAATCATAAAATAAAAGATGTATTTTAACAAAATGAACAAACACTCTTTCTTTCAAGGAAGTAGGGAAATAAAAACAAAGAAGCCTTTGTCAGCATTAAGGGCTGAAGAACAAGGAAGATCAAAAAGTTGGACCTAGAAGATCTGGATTGTGTCAACCAGGATGGCACTTAGCCTATAAAGAGAGAATATAGGATGAGGGACTTGAGTAGTATGCAAAACCTTTGGAATATATGGTCTAAGTAATATGATAGGGAGACATTAAGTCATGGAGTCATAAATCCATTATTCAGCCTACTGAATAGATAAATACACCAAATGTTAATGAGGTTGCAAAAATAATTTGTTATGAGTTTTATACAATGGTCTGTGACCTAGATCAGTGTGTTTATGAAGTGAAATTAAAGAAAATAATGGAAGAATATAATTCAATGAAAAGAGACAAGCAATATGAGCATATCAGCTATTCAATTAATGATTGATACCTTTTATTATTTCCATAGATTTTGAAAAGATGTTTATTAAAATTTGATATTCATTCTTGATTAAAACTCACAATAAAGTGGGAATTCAAAGCCCACCCCCCACACACACACACTCTCACACATACCCCAGAAGCCCAACATCATGCTTAATGGCAAGGCATTAAGGAGGTGGGGGAATAAATAGCATTCTCATCAAAAGTTAAATATAAGACAAGAATGTCCTTTGTCACAATCATTATTTATGATTGCTCAAGTGAAGCCAACAACACAAATCAGGTAGAATAAAGAAGAGGCATTCAGTTGAAAATCAGACAAAATATTTGTAGATGACATATTTGTTTTCCTGGAAAAATCCAGAGAGTTAATTAGAGCATTATTATAAGTGTTGAGAAATTTTAGTAAGGTGTGTGAGTATAAGCATATTATTAAAATACTCTTTCATATTTATAAACAAAAGAAGCAGTTTGAAAATCTAATGAAGGAATGACTTTGTTAGCATTGTATACTTTAAATACCTAGGAATATACTTAATATAAATGTGATAGATCTATATGAAGAAAATATTTAAAACACAAAGTGTTGCATATTTCAAACATATAGAAATAAACAAAATAATGGATGGATCTCTATACACTCATCATCCAATCACAGCAATATTGTTTCACGTATATTCCTATCCATATCCATTCCAGAAATGAATGATTTTATTGACAAATTTTCTGTTGATTTTTCTTGAAGTATGCAATTATCCTTTAATTACTCATAATATCTTGATATCACAAAATATCCAATTGTCCATCATGATATTCGATTTTTATATGAATAAAGTCGTGTGTGTGTGTATACTTAAGGTATTGTATACAGATGGTTCAAGTATATATATATATATATATATATTTTTTTTTTTTTTTTTCAATATGGAACACTTCATGAATTTGTGTGTCATCCTTGTGCAGCCTAGCACAGGAGCCAAGCTAATCTTCTCTTTATCATTCCAATTTTACTATATGTGCTGTCAAAGTGAGCACAGTACAAGTATATTTGTTGAGGTAACTAAAAATTGTATTATTTGTCCTGTGTAGTTTCGCATAGTGTAGTTTGACTTACTCCTCTGAATTCTCTGTTTCCTGTAAATCAGCTCTTTAGCCTTGATCTTATTTGAGCTCATTTTTTTTTTTAGCAAGAATATAGGTAATGTAATGTCTGGTTGTCTCTATTTTTGTAGTTAACATGTCATGCTCAATTACTAGGTTCATTCATTTAATAGGAATTCCAAAATGGTGATGTTCTAAGTCTGACTTTAATTTGTAACTTACTAGCTGAGATATTTCTATAAAGAACAATTTTCCTCTTCTCTGTGGCAGAATGTGTATAGGAAAACAGGATAAGTTTACATTTTTTTCTAGTTAGCAGTTTGTATTTTTTTCCCTAGCATCTTACAGTGAGAATGAATTAAATCTTTCAAAAATGATATTTTTTTAACTTGTGGATTAATAATATAGAATGCGTTCCACTTATTGTGATTATTACTGTTAACATCAATAGCAGTCTCTTTATCAGGAAAGATAGAATTAGAATATCATATAATTATTTGTTTCATCCTACACTGCAGGTAGAAGTATCAAATAACACTAGAGCATCAATGATGCCACCATCAACAATGTAATTACAAAAACATCTTTTTTTTAAAGTTCTTCCTTGTGCTATAATACCTTGGGGTATGCAATCAAATTTTAGTGTTCTCTTAAATTACTTAAAATAGATTCTCTGTATTGATATGCCATTAACTAGATACAAAATTATTATCTCTATTATATAGAATAAAATATGTTATTTTCAATTTTTAGAGATTTCTTTAATGGAAAAGGTAATTTTGTTTTGTGATTATATACATATTTATAACTTCCAGAAATCAAATCTCTGAAATATGCTTATTCTAGGAAATTTAAGTTCTCTAGCTGCCTCCTTTTTTTTTAGGTTTATTTATTTAAGTAATCGCTACACCCAACATGAGGCTCTAACTCACCAACCCTGAGATCAAGAGTCACATATTCTTCCAACTGAGCTGGCCAGGTGCCCAGTTCTCTATCTGCCTGCCATATTAAGTCAGCTCTTTTATAAAGAGCAGTTTGAAAATTTTTATGGTTTATTCCTCCATTGTTTTGTTAATAGAAGCATATATTTTATATATGTGCTAATATATATTTATATATATAATATATTTTTATATATGCTATATATATTTTATATATATGCTAAATATATATTTATATATTTATAAATTTATATATATAAATTTATAAATATATAAATACATATGCTAAATATATATATTCCCCTATTTATCAAATAAATGGCAGCATACCATATATACTTTGCTTAATCTTTTTTTTAAATTTAGTAATGTTTGGTGGATATTATAACATATGATTATATAAATATTTCTTATTCTTTATTATAACTGCATAGTGTACCACTGTGTGTACATACCATTGTTTATTCATCCAATATCTTAGAAATAGTTTTTTCAGATAGACCTCTTAATATACATAGAGTTGCATGTAGTAGAATATTGCTTTTCTTTCCTGTGCTGGATGCTGAATTTGTATTATGTAGTCTAATTGTTTGGGCTTATAGTTAATGAGAATAAAATTATCTTTCAAAGTAGATATCAACAGATGTTGTATATAATATTTATCTGATTTTGATTGCTTGAGGCACATCTACAAACTTGCATGTATCTCTGTTAATTTTTTCAAGCTAATCTCATTCTTATAGAATATAAAGAGATTTTTAAACTTTGATTTTTGTTCCTATTAGATTTGTGAAAATTACAAAATGACAAATATACTTTCTTTACCTCATTAAAGTAAAATTTGCAGTAAAATTTGCAGTACATTTTTGAGCTAAATATATAATCTGAGATACTACAATTGTGTTTCTTCCAGGAGACAAGGACCCCATTAGTCAGTAATATTTAGGGTAGTTTTCAGTTAGAAATTACTCCATATTATTTTAATTTACTGAAATTCTTTAAATCTTCCTCAGAGTAGGTAGACTTTTTTTAAAAATATTTGGATTTTAAAATATGTTTAAAATTTAAAATAGATAGTAATTAAGATCCCAAGGATGTCATAATTAAACAGATTAGGTTCTAAAAATAGCAAATGTTTGGGATATTAAAGTATAAACTGAATAGAGCAGTTATTGCCAAATATCTGGAAAACAAAATGCATCAGTGATAATACCTTAGATTTTTATAGTACTTTTCAATTTGCATAGCACCCCCATCCTTTATTTACTTAACCCCCACAACAACTCTGAGATAAAGAGAGGACAAATCCAGTCATCTCTATGGAAAAACTCTGACTCAGAAAGGAACAGCTCTTTCTAGTGGCCATATAATTAGTTAACTGGCAATTTTTGCTACTTGTCCATTCTAATTCCATTACAAATATCATGCAGAAACCAATTTCATTGAGAGAAAGGCTTAGTATCATTTGGTGGTGAGTGAATGTCTGCTTTAAGCGACCATTTAACTGGCTTCTTTGAGAATGATCTGAGCGAATTCTGAAAATTGAAATACTAAAGAGTTGCTATTGAATTGACTCGAATATAGGCTAAACTTCTTTTGCAGTAGAAAGTGTAGTGGTAGATAAACTGAAGGAAACCACACACATGGGTGCACATTCACACACATACACACACACCTATCAAAAGAGAAAATGCTAAACTGTAACATAATTTCAACCTGAGACTCTTAAAACCACTGTCATTAGAGATAATTCTGGAATGCAAGAAAACTGTATAAGCACTTTGTGAAAATGATTTTTCGCTTGTGATCATGGAACAAACTAAGCTCCTGGAGCTTTTTTGATCCTAGGCTAAGATAAGTTAAGAGTGTAGAAGTGGAATGTGCCCAAAAAACTATCTCAAATTTGGTTGAAAGCATAGAATTCCCCAGGAAAGCTGGCACTGGCAGCTTTCAGTGTTCGGTGGCTTCTCCTGTGTTAGCAGGTAATACAGTGATAGCAGATTAGTCTAGCTTGAAGAAATCTGGGGACTTTATCAACCTCAGGATTCATGCTGACAGCTGATGTGTTTTAGTCCAGATCAAATAAATAAGGTTTCATAAAGTTTTATCTAGGTTGACTTCTTTATACCATTCCTTCCTACTTTGGTGCCTGTCACTTCTCACCAGAACAACCTGTGTACCCTAATTAGCAGGGTGGCTGTTAGCAAAGGTGATACTGTGAGTACTTTACGTCATTCACTTATTTCATAAGCCCCTGACATACGCAGGTGTAAAGCATATATTAGTAGTTTCTGAAACTCACCTTCTGATTCAGGCTCTCCTGCATTCTTGGCTTCATGGACATTCTTAGACCCATGCACACCCTCCCCAGTATACAATCTCAGTAGACAAGCCGGTTCAGAGTAATAGATCCAACATAGCAGGAATAAAGAATTCCAATTTTACCCATAATTTTTTAAATAATTTTTTATATTTTTAATTAACATATAATGTATTATTAGCCCAGGGTACCCATAACTTTTGATGACAAAAAATTATATATAAAATGTGCTAAGGAAATGGAGATGTGAAGTGGCAAAAGCAATTAATAGTGATCACAGAAGTCACTTATTTAGAGAAATAAAAGGGATGTATAATACAGTCTAGACTGGCAATATGGTTTTACAGTACTGTATAATTTCATCCTTTCCGCTAGAAGGGATGTATTTTAAGCCCCTACAGGGGAAAGAAAAAATTTCCTCCTAATTAACAGTTGACCAACATGCAAATAGGTAAGAAGTTGCTAATATATGACAGCGGTGTAAATATACGATTAAAAGAAGATGGGAGATTCAGTCAGAATATCTAGAGCCAATCAATCACCATATTGATTGTATGCAGAGTTAATATTCTGTGTTCAAGTAAGCTCTATTTTTAAAGTAACAATTAGGGTGCCAGGGTGGCCCTGTTGGTTAAGGGTTCAACTCTTGGTTTTGGCAGAGGTCATGATCTCGTAGGTTGTGAGATCTAGTCCCGCCTCAGACTTTGCTACCTCCCTCCCACTTGTGCTCAATATCTCTAAAAAACAAAAAACAATCACATATGCATTTCACTGTCATTGTAGTATGATTTGTTGATTATTTACAAGTTTCATGTCATGTACATGACTGTATTACATTGTGTTGCAATTATTGGACTATGAGGGAGAATTCTCTTTCTTGAACGTGTGTGTGTGCGCACACGTGCGTGTGTGTGTGTGCACATTTTGTTGCTAATTATGTTGCAGAGTATTTGAACATTTCTAATCCCTGTTGTAGCTGCCTTGACACCGTGACATCATTTTAAAGTATTATTTAAACATTGCTTGGCATTTTACATTAATTTATAATATTGAAGTACATCATATTTTAATATATTTAGAAAAGAACATACCATTTTAGCACAAAATCTTCTACCATTTATTATTATTACTCTGAGTACTGTGTTAGCAACCTACTATATAACTATTCTTAAAGAACTTTACTTAAACTTTAAGATCATGAAAGAACAGGTTCTTCTTCAAAATTAGAAAGAATTTGCTTTTGAGGTTATTATCCCAATTTGCCAACAGGGCACAAGATGCTAAGTGAAAAATTTCTTTAGAATCAATGTTGCTATATATGCCTTTTCATTTATCCCATTACTAAAAAGCAAAAAAAAAAAAAAAATGTTACTGGAGACTCCTTTTGTGAAAGCCTCAATATTGCAGATGCCAATAGTGACTCTTATTTAATATCCACTGATCTTGGCATGTTATTCATACAATAACACAATCCCAGCACCCCTTCATAGTATTGTATTTCCATTTTATAGATGAAGAAATTGAGGTTCAGAACCATGAAAGTAAAAACACAAATGAGAATTATAAATTGATTAAAAAGAGTTTATATTTAAGTTAGATTTTCTTTTTCTTGTTGTAACTGGAGTTTTTTTCTTCTCTTTCAGCAGAATAGGTGCTATATTAGGAGAAGAAGGTCAATAAAATCAGAAAGATTTAACATATGGAAAAATAGACAAACATTTGAGTCTTGACATTAGAAATAATTCTCTCACAAGAAACAATGTGCAGCTTTCCGTTTACCCACATGGCTTTCACAGAGCCATTGCAGGATCTTCCAAAGGAATTTCATAATGTCATGCATTTCACCCCCCAAAGAAGAGTCAAATCCTGGAAAACTAAGTGTGGCTTTGGAAGTAAATGAGATAAGGATGAGGTAGTCCTAGAATTGTAGTGATGGAAGAATGTCAGGAGCACTGTCAGGATTTCAACTTTCCAAGCTGTGTTGCCTCCTCTGCAAGCATCCACAATGTCCAGAAGCCTCAGATGTGGTTGGTTGTGTGCACTCAAGGACACTTTGTTGCTTTGCTTGTATGGGACAGAGATCTCACCTCTTCACCTTGGATGTAGAGCCTGTAGCATGGTGTCTCCTACTGATTTAAGTGTTTATTCAGCAAACACATACCCCCAAATGAATAGCAGCAGCAGCAAATAATTATGAAATCTTTTACTCTGTATTTTCTTAATGATAATTTTTACAAAAAGCAAGTAGAACAATGGGCTCCTCTAAATTCTCAAAAGCTTTAAACAGTGAAAACTTTTTTTGTGTTATAAAGTGCCCTTTGGTATATATCACAAGAGTTGACATCTATATGCTTTGGTATGTTATGGCAACCTAAGTATATTCTTTGAATAATCTGAGGACAGCTTTTTCTAAACAAAAATATTTATCAAAATAAATTTTTTCAGAAGCAGCATGTTGGGACAGAGACCTATTTCTGAAATAGGGGTTCTGAGATGTAATATATAAACACTTAATGCCTAGTTAGAGACAGTTACTATATGTAAGTATCAACTGCTATTAGTGGAATTTATATATCCTTTTTTATTACTTATAAAGGGGCTTAGGAACTGCAATATATAGAGAGAAGTTATGCTTTGTATGGCAAATCTCACTAGATTTGAATTAATTTTTTAAATTTTTACTTTTTAATATGATACCACATTTTGTCAGAGAGATTTTCTTCTGGGAAGTTTATAAGTATGATCCTCAGATGGGGCTAGCAGGGCTAAAATTCAGTGTTGATTTGTCTGCCCTTAATCTGGGTGCTATTGATGTATCCTTGGAATGTGTAGCCTGATGAAGTGATTCTTGGAGATTCTGAGTGGAGAGGAGCTGGGATTAAATCCAGATGGAGCCTGGCACCTAAAAATAAATGAAGTTAGAAATACTTGAAGGTCAAATGTTTTTGATTGTCTCAGAAGCCACTGGAGTTTTCAGAGCAAATGGACGGGATGAATTCTGGATGAAAGAGTACGTGATTTTCCAGATTGATTTATTGACATTATCTCTGCTTTTACATTGTTTATTTTACATTTGTAGTAGAGTGGCATTTTTGAAGTTTAAATGAAATATTTTTTCTATTATTATTATTATTATTTTGGCTCATTGGACTCTGATTAAGTTAAGTGGGTGTCCGTTTTCAGTGTTGGCATGATACAGCAAAAGTCAGAATTAAAAATTCTAAGAAGGGGCGCCTGGGTGGCTCGGTGGGTTAAGCCGCTGCCTTCGACTCAGGTCATGATCTCAGGGTCCTGGGATCGAGTCCTGCATTGGGCTCTCTGCTCAGCAGGGAGCCTGCTTCCCTCTCTCTCTGCCTGCCTCTCCATCTACTTGTGATTTCTCTCTGTCAAATAAATAAATAAAATCTTTAAAAAAATAAATAAATAAAAATTCTAAGAAGTCAGTGAAATGGGAATGACTTGTGTACATAGACAATTGCTGGGAAAGAATACATGGAAAGAGAGAAAAGAGTCTCACACTGGAGTAGAGAATAATCCTGGACTTGGAGGCATTGGGAGAAAATAATGGAAATGTGAAGCTAGTGACAAGAGAGTCCCATAATGAGGGACCAGATGTGGAGGTACCAAGTGTTCTAGAAAGAGTCAGTATTCAGAGTACTCCTAGCCCTTAGCAGCCCCTTAAGGAAATCCCATCTATTACCCACACCTGGAGTTCAATTCTCCAGTTCTCCTTGCAGAATTCCTGGACAATACTCATAAGACCCCAAATAATACGCAGGCCAATAATTAAATATACTTTTACTCTCCACTGGCAGAGAAGACTTCCCTAGGTAGTGGCCAGGATGTTTTCTTTAGACTATCCAAAACCATTTGCTATTTGCTCTCCTTATACCCACACTGACTGACTCTGTGTACAAAGCTTCCTTCCAATTTGCCTGACCATCGGAAGGTTCTGTGATGGAAATCAGATACTCTGCATCTTGTCAAAGAAAAATTATACAGGACAGAATTAAAGAAGCAAGGAATACTTTATTCAAAACTATTGCAATAGGAATCAGTACTATTGAATGAGGAGAGAGATTAAATTCAGTTCAAAATAAAAGAGGGACCAGGCATAAAAAGAATGAAAACTTGCCATATCCAACAACATCGATAGATCTACAGAGTATGACGTTAAGTGAAATAACTGAATCAGAGAAAGACCAATAACATATGATTCTACTAAAAGTGGAATTTAAGAAACAAAACATTAACAAATTAAAAAAGAGACAAACTAAAAAAAACAGACTTTTAACTATAGAGAACAAACAGATGGTTACCAGAGGGGGCATGGGTGGGGGGGATGGGTGAAATAGGTGAAGGGTAATGAGAGTACACTTATCATGATGAGCTCTGAGTAATGTGTAGAACTGTTGAATCACTATTGTATATACCTGTAACTAATATAAGACAATATGTTAATTATACTGGAATTTAAAGAAAATTTAAAAAAGCAGAATATAAGAGGGACAAGTAGGGATATATAAATGCCAATGAGAGAACAAAAAAGTGGATGGAAAATTACTAAGAATGTGCTTAGGTATTAAGTAGCAGGGAAGAGGAAGTTGATTCAATAAGGGATGAGGGATTGCCTCTAAACTGGCTTAGCAGGATTCCTTTTGAAGATTAGGCTCACAGGCCAAAGATGGGCCAAAAAAGTTCTCAGAGGACTCTGAGCAAGTTTGGTTCAAGTGGGAGTCCTTGTCAAATCCAGAGGAAGAGGGTGCCATGGAAGAAGGCAGCACCATTCTTTCCCACCAACCTTGCTTAACAATCTTTGTGACCCCATACCCTCACAGCCTTCTGGACCCATTAATAACAATAAATAATCAGATTCTTTGGACCAGAAAAACCTGAGGAACAAACTGTCTCAATAATCTATCTATTTTTCATAAATTATTTGTGCTACCTCATGCCACCATGGCTAGGACAAAACTCCTTGCCACTGGCCTCTACAGTGTAGAAGAATCATGATGCTAAATGCTCTGGAAATTAAAACCTTCCAGCCCACATTTCTTTAGCTTGAGAATCAAACATTCTAGATGGTACTTAAAATAGGTTTGTCTTTAAAAGTAACACCCTCTACCCAGTGTTGGATAGCTAGCTCTATAGCAGTGGTTCTAATCTCATGGAATTACCTGGGGAACTTTGTAAATATAAAACAGAATACCGGAATCAGAATTTAGATCTAAGATAGGTTGAAGACAGAGGCAGCCTACTGTATTTTTATTGTATTTTTAAAAAGTTCCCAGACAATTGTGATGACCATATGTGTTTTGAAAGTGGTGAGTTCTTGACAGCTGTTCTCCAAGGTAGTATCCACACCATGGAGCTTACAAGGAATATGCTGGGTCATCAAAATGCTGAAAAAAGAAGGAAATGGATTTGCCTTCAAGTTTGCTTTGGAGACCACAAGATAATTGTAATAAGTGTACAATTTTCGTTATAGCTAACAATTATTGAGTACATTCTGTTTACCAAGATCAGTACTTTGAGCTTGTGTAGTCCTTACAGTAATATTACTGTCTTTGCTTAGAAATGAGTAAACAAGGTTTTAGAGATTATGGCCAAAGTCATGCAGAGTGTAAGTGACTGTGCCAGGAATCACAGTCGAAGCTGCAAAAGTGACTTTCTCATTCTCAACTGTTATGTAATACAGCCTCAGTATTCTATCCCCCAGAATTTTGTACTTAGCTAATGAAGTTGGAAGCAAAAGAAAAGTAAAATAAATAAATAAAAACATACTTATGCTTATTATTATTATGCAGTTAACTACTGTTAATCATTGAAGTATTCTTATATCTCTGCATATTTTAATGCTATATGTGTTTTATTAGTCATGTGACATGCATACATGAATATGTTCTACTTAAAAATACTATTTCTAGCAAGCATTTCCTCATATCACTATAACATCTATAAAAATTTTACCCTCAAAAAACTTTTTACCCTCAACTGTTGCCTAATATTCTATTAGCTGGATGTAACCATTATCTTGTTTTTGGACTCTCTTTCTCTGTCTCTTTTTTTTTTTTTCAATTAGTTGCTATTATAAAAGACATTGAATATCTTGATAAAGCTCTTAAACACCAAAAATGTTGTAATAAACTTATATACATATGCACATACAGTTGACCCTTGAACAACATTGGTTTGAACTGCATGGGTGCACTTACATACAAATTTTTTTTTCATAAATATAATACAATATTGTAAATGTATTTTCTCTTCATTAAGATATTGTCAGTTAGATTTTCTTTTCTCTAGCTTTATTTTAAGGATAGAGTATATAATATATAAGCATACATCTATTAGTTGTTTATGTTATCAGTAAGGCTTCTGTTCAAGAGTAGGCTATTAATAGTTAAGTCTTGTGGGGTCAAAGTTTTATGGGTTTGTGGCTGTGTCAGGGGTGGAAATGGTGCTCCCAATCCTTGTGTTGTTCAGAGGTTAACTGTGTATATATATGTGTGGACACACAATTTATGTATCCATGTTTATCCAAATACCTATTTCTTTAGAATACATTTCTAGAAGTCTCTTATTTAAAAAGCAAATGATTTTAAAAAGTCTAAATATATTAAGCAAAATTCCTTTCTGGAAAGACATAAACTTAAAACTAGCAGTATGTGAAGTGACTTCAATTATATTTCTTTCTTCCTTGATCAGTGTCATTATTCATCTTTGCTAATGTGATAAAGAGGTTCTTGAACTCATATCTCTCTTTTAACTGTTTTTGTATTTTCTTGGATAATTTGTGTCCTTAATTTTTCCTCAGTATTTTTATCTAATCATTCAACAGTTTTCATCTTGGAGCACTTACTATGGGCCAGGCTTCATTTAAAAGCTTTCCATGGGTTACATAAACTGTTCTCGGCAACAGGCCTGTGAATAAACACTTTTGACATCACCATTTATGTATCAGGAAACAGACCTAGAGGTGAGGAAATTTGTCCAAAGCTATACAGCTAGTATGCTCTTTTTTTTTTTTTTAATATCATGATGATCAATAATTTTCCTACAGTAGGATTTTTTTGTGTGTGGATAATTTGCCAAATTTGTTATTTACTTTTCTGGTTTATTTATGTTTTTATTCTACTGAAAGTAGAAGTTTGTAGGTATCCAAATTATCAGTTTATTTACTGATTTCTTCCGTTGCTTCAAAGATTAAAGAATGACTTCTCTATTTAAAAAACAAACGTTCTTCCATAATTCTACTTCTTAATACTTTATTTCTTTAATATACTTGACATATGCTATATAAATAATATGCGATGTGACACTAAACTTAAATTGATTTTTTCACAAATAATCCGTACCTTAAAATTAGTTTATGGAACAATCCTTTAGTTTCCTATTGGTTTGTAATAGATCTTTTATTATACTCTAAATTCATATATATGCATTTTGTTAAATTACTTTATTTCCTTTTGAAGCCATAATATATGATTTTAATTATCATACTATTATAAAACTTTTAAATACTTTTTAGAGTGATCTCAAGGACTCTATTAAGTATTCATTCTGGCAGAATAGTTTCTCAAAAGGGGAAAAAAGAAGAAAATAACTTTATAAGACACAGCAAACAAGAAACAAATAAAATGAAGTCTATGAGATTGAGATTAGCATTGCTTAAAACCTATTCTGTCTCACTCTGAACACGCTCACGTGCACACATGCACTACAGACAGGCACATAAACTGTAAAGAAAACTGTTTATAGCTATCTAGGAAATAAACTTGTAATGGTACACAAAATTGGTATTTCTTTGCTCAGGAGCTATGTGTGCGAAAGCCAGTTTGAAAAAAAAAAATGTTTAATGGGAGTCATTCTCATCTTTCATGTGCATAAACCATAATATATTCTAAATATGCTTTTATTATTAAACTGGAGGATAGTACTATGTACACTTATTTACGAGATAATTCATAGTTTTGAATCACATTATCAAAATTTTTGCTTCTGTTAGGGAAAAAAGTCACTTTATCTTTGCAAAGACATATTAAGAACAATATCCTAAGTATTAAGAATGAAAAGGTAAATAAATTATGACTCTTACTTTCAAAAAGTTCCTGGTTTGAAAAAACTGAAAAATATATAAAACATATTTAAAACACCCTATGATAACTAATAATAACGGATTAAAATAACCGGTACAAAAAAGGAAATGTCCAGTTAAGGGAAAGGTGAAATCTCAGAGGTAGTGATATTGAAGTGAAACTCAGTATAAATTTACAGATAACACCATCATGTACTATGGTGTATTACACATCTGAAAATAGGTTTTAATACTGTAATACTTTTCAGATTTTAATAATTTAATAATTTAATTTAATAATTCAATAATTAAATTATTTAATTTAATAATTTCATTGGCTTATAGATAATGCCTTTGAATAAAATACAGATCAGAAGTCATCATAATAGCCTTTCCTGATTTTCTATCACTATAAACTTCCTCGAGTTTTTCTAGCATTTGAAATTTTTGCCATTTCGTAATACTTTAATCTTGGGGTTGACATGTTCCTGCTACAAAAATGATATACTACCTTATGCCACCCTATTTGTTACAAAAGCCTTTGAGTCAAACACCAGAAACTTTGTCAAATCTTGGAATGTTATTATTCTAGTCAATGCTTTTTTCTTTATACACAGGAATAAAGAGACTGAAAAGGCACTAGGATACATGTGTTTTTGTGACTAAACAATTCAATTGAAATGCACAAGGATTTATTGAGTTTTTATTATATGTCTGACACTATGCTCCAAGCTAAGGATAAAAAAATCCATAACACATAGACTTGAATAAGAATATCTTTCTCTGCCCGATGCCTAAATAGACCACATGATATAGGCTGTGAAGTAATTAAACCCACTGTTTTCTCTGTCCTGCTATAGGCAAAACAGATCTTGCTTCAGGAAATGTTTCTTGCCAATGCAATTCATATGCAATTGAGATCCTAATCAGGAAATGATCTTGTTGAAAAAGGTTTTAACTCCAGTGTTGCTAACCCCTCATTATTGCAATATAACCCAGACATAGAATGGGACCTCTAGAGATTGACAAAAAAAGGTCATTAAAAAATATCAAGTGAATAACAGTGGCTGTTGTATAGTTTTACTATAAACTGGATAAATCAGTTAATAAGGTTAGTATTAAAAGTGAAATTTTTTAAACTTTAAAAGTGAAATGGAGTGTTACAAAAATAGAACAAGAGTCCTGAAACAGATACCTCCTTTCTAAGGCAAAGAGCCTGAAATACAGTGTATAGGACTTGGGGGGGCAGGGGGATGATAACAAATAGAACCAAAGCAGATCTTTAATGAAGAACTGGAGTTCCATATCTAAACCCCATCACTATAGAGACTTTGGTGTTTGCTGCATATTTTCAGTAGAAGTAAACACAGTGTGAGTCAGAATAAAGGCAAGAAAATGGTCTGTTCAAAAGCCCTAAGGGTCAACTGAAATTGCAAATGAACTGAACTTCATGAATATATTATTTAAATGTAAGATTTTGATACTTTATTGGAGGCAAATAAGCCAAGTAACTCATCTGACCTCCAGATAGCAACCTAATAAGCCTTTATTTTTTTAAAATAATTTTTTATTATGTTGTGTTAGTCACCATATGTCTTGTCAAATTTTGCCATTCTAACCAATGTAAGATGGTATCTCAATGGTGGTTTTGATTTGAATTTCCCTGATGGCTAATGCTGTTGAACATTTTTTCATGTGTCTGTTAGTCATTTGTATGTCTTCTTTAGAGAAGTGTCTGTTCAAGTCTTTGCCCATTGTTTGACTTATCATTTGTTTTTTTGGGTGTTGAGTTTGAGAAGTTCTTTTATAGATTTTGAATACCAGCCCTTTATTTATAGTGTCCTTGGCAAATATTTTCTCCCATTCTGTGGGTTTTCTCTGTTTTTTGACTGTTTCCTTTGCTGTGCAGGAGCTTTTTATCTTGGCCAGACTTTATCCAAAAGAAAAGAGAAAGGACCCAAATTAATGAAATTATGAATGAAAGGAAAGAGATTCCTACTAACACCAAGGAAATAGAAACAATTATTAGAAAGTATTTTTAACAATGATATGTCAATAAATAAAGCAACCTGAAAGAAATGGATGCCTTCCTGGAAACATATAAACTACCAATACTAAAATAGGAAGAAACTGACAACCTGAATAGAACAATAATCAGTAACGAGCTTGAAGCAGTGACCAAAAACCTCCTAAAAAAACAAGAGTCCAGGGCCTGGATTGAATTTCCTGGGGAATTCTACCAAACATTCAAAGAAGAAATAATAGCTATTCTTCTGAAGCTGTTTCAAAAAATAGAAATAGAAGGAAAACTTCCAAACTCATTCTATGAGACCAGCATTACCTTGATCCCCAAACCAGGCAAAAACCCCATCAAAAAGGGGAATTACAGACCAATATCCCTGATGAATATGGATGCCAAATCTCAAGAAGATCCTAGCTAGTAGGATCCAACAGTACATTAAAAGGATTATCCATCATGACTAGGCAGGATTCATCCCTGGGATACAAGGGTGCTCAACATTTGCAAATCAAGCAATATGATAGAATTCATAAATAAGAGAAGAGACAAAAACCACATTGTCCTCTCAATTGAGGCAGAAAAAACATTTGACAAATACAACATCTTTTCCTGATTAAAACTCTTAAGAGTGTAGGTAAAGAGGGAATATTCCTCAATTTCATAAAAACCATCTATGAAAAGCCCACCACAAATATCATTCTCAATGGGGAAAAACTGAGAACCTCTCCCTTAAGATCAAGATCACAATAAGGATGCCCACTCTCGTCACTATTATTCAACATAATACTGGAAGTTCTAGCAACAGCAATCAGACAGCCTAATAAGTCTTCTACTTAAGTAGGTTATATGTTATACCCCATATAAGAAATTCACTTTTTTTTGAGACTTTACTAAAATTATCTTGATCTGATATATTGATATATTGATGGTGTCAAGTCAAGATGCTTATCATTAAAGAAGGCATATTCTGTCATATTCAGTAATGACTCCTATATTGCATGTGACATTGTTGAAAAATGCTTTTGGAAAATTTCAACAACAATGGGTTTTTAGCTTCCTGAGGAACCATAATGTTGATCTTATATCAGTCATCTCAGTGTTTCCTTGGGATATGAAAGGATTGGGGAAGAAAGGTTCCAATGAGCCACAAAGTAGCTCACCCAGCTCACTTCAAGCATCACATAATTCTTAATTGATATCAACTTACATAAATTAGCCCTTGAGGCCATAGCTCAAAACTGGGCACCAGGAATGCATAAGAGCCTCATGAGGACTGGAATTACTACTAGAATGGTAGTTTTTCCCTATTCAATACCATTTGTCAAATAGATAAATAGCAAGATGGTACTTGATGATGAACAGGTAATTTATTCAATGGCCAGGAAATGAACAAGGGGAACTCATGCTCTATAGGCACCTTCTTCTGGAGAAGCTGAGTGGTGCAGATGATATGGCTTGGAGCAGACTGGGGGATGTTTCATGTCAGCCAGGTTTTGAGGTGGGGGTAGAATTTTCCAAGAATTTAGGCCACATCCCTTTTTCTTCCTTATTTGTTCAGGGGTTTCCTATCATAGTGCCTGTAGGGAGGAGATTTTAGTAGTTTAATGTAGTATAAGGAAGGAATAATGTGAACTTTGACCCACTTTATCAGCCATCTTGAGCCTGTCTAGTGTGATTCTGTTTCTTATGGTCTGGCAGCAAGCTTATCCAGGCAGGAATACCTATAGTGGAGATACTAGAAAAACACTGCTTTAGAAAAATTCTTTGTGGTGCTCTTTGGGGCTCATCTGGTGGTAGAAACAGTGACTAAAGAGATAGAAATCAACTGAAGGAGAGTAGAATATGCTACCACCAAATATGCCATGCTTGCATATTGGTTATTTTGAACTAAAGTTATTTAAGAAACAGCAGGAAAAAAACACTGATCCTCCCTTGTCCCTCTGAAAGCAGGAAATAAATACCTATGTGAAAGCTACTCTCCCTGTGCCAAGGGAGTAGAAAACATACTTATCATAAGATACAGGGAATTTAAAGCAGAGGAGACTATATAAACAAAACTTGTTACTTCTTCACATATTTGCTGTTCCAAGTAAAACCCTTTGTCTTGCCAGTTCTTCACAAATTTATTGTTTCTTTGCCTAAAAGGTATAAAAGCTGCCTGCTTTGATCATTTCTTTGAGTTTCATGTTTTTTTTATGGAGATTATGTATGTGCAAAATTAAATTTGTTTTTCTTCTATTAGTTTCTTATGCCAATTTAATTATTATGCTGAGCAAAGAACCTGGAAAGAAAAGAAGTTTTCTACCTCTACACAACCCAGTTTTGTCTTACAGTCCCTCATCAGCTCAGCTTCTCTCTCTTCCTCTCTCCTTCTTTCTATCCATCCTTCCCTTTTCTCTCCTTCTCATTTTCTAGACTAGTTCTATTTTGGTGTGTGTATACCACCCCACCCCCAGATCTATAGAGCTTCTTAGGTAAAGCAATCAAATGAGTCTTGTTCAGTGGCTTCAAGTAATACAGATTCCAAATACCAGATAGAATACAACTGGGCCGGCTTGGGTAAAATGTCCCAATGGCTGGGACCATTGAATGGTTGATTCAGTTAAGCCAAGTTGGTATTAGAGGAATGGATAAGAATATTTTTTACTTAAAGTAGAAACAAAAGGAGTGATAGATGAAATAATTGACCATTTGTGGGGTGTCAGTATTAATAGTGTCAAGTCTGAGTTAGTCTCCAAGTAGAAAAGCAATCACCTTTTGGAAGGTAAGAAGTATAGGGAGTTGAGTTGGGGGAGATATAACTATGGATGTGGTAGCTGAGAGGGAGGCCCGCTTAAGTAGGCTGCTGCAAAGTATTATAAGTAGCAGAGTGCAAAATCTGAACTTTTAGAAGTCCACTACCATGGGGGATGTGCCTGACTTAAAGGGGCTATGATGCAAAGTGGGGCAGAGTGCCAGGAGTGATGGTGTGATCTGAAGATGCCTTGGGTTGCAAGAAGAATAGGTGACACCAGTGTGCTGCACTCTTCCCAGACACAGGAGCAGGGAAGCTGGGTGAAAACAGTGAATATTGGTGCTGGCTTTCTCTTCTGTTTTGCCATAAACTCCAATCAGCATGTGACCACTTTCCTGGGACTGGCTGGTGAATGGCAAAAGTGTTGTGAGACCCTCAACCAGAGGAATAGTGAAGGTTTGCATTGCAGCAGTCCATAAAATTTGGAGTTTTAAAACTCATTTCTGTGCAGGAGATTAAAAAGCTTGGACACAGGTAGGGTGAATGCAGGGTTCTGATGGAAACTGGGGATGCAACAGGGGTGACTGATTCTGTGAGGGCTCCCTGAAGATTGGGTGGGTATGAACTTTCAGCTCTGGGACTAGAGAGTGGGGTGCCACCCTATTCATCCTGCCCATCAGTGCTAAAAGACTTCAGGGAGCAAAACAGCACCACTCAGTGGAGGCTGTAGCCAGCCTTACTTACACCAGGGCATGTGCCCTGGAGGTGCACTTCCACTAGGGCAAGTCTATCTGAAAATCAAAACAGCAAGTCCCTCCTGCAGAAGACCAGCACAAACAATTCATTTGTCCCAACTCTAGGGGAAATAGGATCTACCTTCTTTTTTTGCTTTCTTTATTTTTTAAATTATTTTTTCATTTTTTCAATTCTTTAAAAAATTATTATTATTTTAAAATTTGTATCTATATATGTTTTACATACATATACATATATGTTTTATTTTATTTTATTTTTCAGATTTAGATTCTTCTAAAAAGCAGACCAAAACACACCCAGTGTCTAGTTTCTGTTGGTTTTTGTTTTTCCTTTGATTTTTTGTTTCTCTTTCTTCTTTTCTTTTCTGGACAAAATGACAAGATGGGGAAATTCACCCCAAAAGAAAGACCAGAAAGCAGAACTCATGGCCAGGGATTGAATCAATGCAGACAGAAGTAAGATGTCTGAACTAGAATTCAAAACAGTGATCATAAGGATACTATCTGGCCTTGAAGAAAAGTGTAAAAGACACTAAAGAATCCTTTACTGCAGAGATAAAAGAAATTAAAATCTAGTCAGGCTGAAATTAAAAATGCTATAACTGAGATGCAAACCCAAATGAATGCCATAAAAATGAGGATGGATGAATCAGAGGAGTGAATCAGAGATATAAAAGATAAAATTATGAAAAATAATGAAATTGAAAAGAAGAGGGAAAGAAAGGTAATGGATGATGATGATAGATTTAGGGAACTCTGTGACTTATTAAAATGTAATACATTCATATCATAGGAGTCCCAGAAGATAAAGAGAGAGAGAAAGGGGAAGAAGGTTTATTTGAACAAATTATAGCTGAAAACTCCCCTAACCTAAGGATACAAGCATCAAAATCCAAGAAGTACAGAAAACTTACTAAACAATTCAATAAAAGCTGACCATTGCCAAGACAGATCAGCCAAATTCACAAAATACACAACACAAAGAAAGAATCTTGAAAGCAGCAAGGGAAAAAAAAATCCTATAAGGGAAGACAGATCAGACTCACAGCAGATCTGTCTACAGAAACTTGATAGACTAAAAGAGATTGGTGGTACATATTCAATGTGCTGAATGGGAAAACTATACAGCCAAGAATCCTTTGTCCAACACGGTTGTCAATCAGAATAGAGGGAGAGATAAAGAGTTTCCCAGACAAAGAAAAACTAAAGGAGTTTGTGACCACTTTGTAACCAGCCCTGTAAGAAATTTAAGAGGACCTCTTTGAATAAAGAAAAACAAACAACAACAACAACAAAATGAACACCAAAAGCAACAAAGACTAGAAAGGACCAGAGAAAATCACCAGAAACACCAAATCTACAGATAACACAATGGCACTAAATTCATATCTTTCAATAATTGTTCTAAATGAAAATGGGCTAAATGCTCCAATCAAAACAACAGCAACAAAGAAACAAACAAAAAACAAGATCCATCTATATGCTGCCTGCAAGAGACTCATTTTAGACCTAAAGACAGCTGCAGATTGAAAATGCGAGGGTGGGGAACCATGTACTATGGTGAGTGCTGTGAAATGTGTAAACCTGGCAATTCACAGACCTGTACCCCTGGGGCTAGTAATACATTATATGTTAATTTAAAAAAAAAAAAAAAAAGAGAGAGAGATGGAAGGAAAACTTCCAGACTCATTCTATGTAGCTATTACCTTGATTCCAAAACCAGACAAAGACAGCACTAAAAGAGAATTACAGGTCAATATCCCTGATAAACATGGATGCAGAAATTCTCAATAAAATACTAGGAAATTGAATTCAACAGTACATTAAAAGAATTATTCAGTACTCTCAAGTGGGATTTATTCCTGGGCTGCAGGAATATTCACAAATCAATTAATGTGATACACCATATTAGTAAAAAAAAGAGAAGAACCATATGATCCTCTCAAAAGATGCAGAAAAAGTATTGGACAAAGTGTACCACCCTCTCTGGATAAAAACCCTCAAGAAAGTAGGGATAGAGGGCACATACCTCAATATCATAGAGGCTATATATGAAATACTCACAGTTAATATCCTCAATGGGGAAATACTGAGAGCTTCTCCCCTATGTCAGATAAAAGACAAAGATGTCCACTCTCACCATTACTTTTTAACATAGTACTGGAGGTCTTAGCCTCAGCCATCAGACAACAAAAAGAAATAAAAGACATCCAAATCAGCAAGGAAAATTCAAACTTGCACTATTTGCAGATGACATGATAACTCTATGTAGAAAACACAAAAGACTCCTCCAAAAAATTGCTAGAAGTAACACACGAATTCAACAAAGTTGCAGGATATAAAATCAACATGCAGATATCTGCTGCATTTCTACATATCAATATGAAGCAGCAGAGAAAGAAATCAGGGTATCAATCCCATTTACAATTGCACCAAAAACAATAAGGTACCTAGGAATAAACCTAACTAGAAAGATAAAAAGACCTATATTCTGAAAACTATAGAACACTTATGAAAGATATTGAAAAGGAAACAAAAAAATGGAAAAGAATTCCATGCTCATGGATTAAAAGAACAAATTTTTTAAAAATGTCTATATTACCCAAAGCAATCTATATATTTGATGCAATCTCTATCAAAATACCACTAGCATTTTCACAGAGCTAGAACAAAAATTCCTAAAATTTGTATGGAACCACAAAAGACCCCAAATAGCCAAAGTAATTATGAAAAATAAAAACAAAACTGGAAACATCGCAATTTCAGATTTCGAGCTATATTACAAAGCTACAGTCATCGAGACAATATGGTACTGGCACAGAAACAGACACAAAGATCAGTGGAACAGAATAGAGAACCCAGAAATGGACCCACATCTGTGGACAACTAATCTTTGACAAAGCAGAAAAGAATATCCAAAGTAAAAAGAGTCTTCAACAAATGATGTTGGGAAAACTGTATGGCAATATTCAGAGGAATGAAACCAGACCACTTCCTTATACCATATACAAAAACAAATTCAGAAGGGATGACCACTTTCTTATACCATATACAAAAACAAATTCAGAAGGGATAAATGTGAGGCAGGAAACCATCAAAATCCTAAGGGAGAACACAGGCAGTAACCTCTTTGACCTCAGCCACAGCAACTTCTTACTAGAAACATCAGCAGCAGCAAGGGAAACAAAAGCAAACATGAACTATTGAGACTTCATCAAGATAAAAATCTTCTGCACAGCTAAGGAAACAATTAATAAAACTAAAAGGCAACCTGTGGAATGGGAGAAGATATTTGCAAATAGCATATCAGGCAAAGGGCTAGTATCCATTATCCATTATATATAAACAATATATCAAATTCAATATCCAAAAAACAAATAACCCAGTTAAGGAATGGACAGAAGACACGAATAGACACTTTTCCAAAGAAGACATCCAGATGGCTAATAGATACATGAAAAGATCCTCAAATCACTCATCATCAGGGAAATTCAAACCATAACCTCAATGCAATACCACCTCACACCTGTCAGAATAACTAAAATTAACAACACAGGAACCCAGACGTTGCTGAAGACATTGTACTGTTGGTGGGAATGTAAACTGGTGCAATCACCCTGAGAACTGCATGGAGGTTCCTTAAAAAACTAAAAACAGAACTACCCTACAATCCAGCATTTGCACTAGTAGTTATTTATCCAAAGGGTACCAAATTACAGATTGGAAGGCATACATGCACCTGGATGTTTATAGCAGCATTATCAACAATAGCCAAACTATGGAGAGAACCCAAATGTCCATCAACTGATGAATGATAAAGAGGATATGGTATATGTATGTGTGTGTTTACATACATACACACACACACACACACACACACGTATATATAATGGAATATATATATATATGTAGGAGTATTACTCAGCCATCAAAAAGAATGAAATTTTTGCCATTTGCAGCAATGTAGGTGGAGCTAGAGTATATTATGCTAAGCAAAATAACTCAATCAGAGAAAGATAAATATCATGTGATTTCACTCACATGTGGAATTTAAGAAAGAAAACAGAGAAACATATGGGAAGAGGGTTTAAAAAAAAAAAAAAAGGAAGAGAATAAACCAAAAGAGACCCTTAATGATAGAGAATAAACTGAGGGTTTGATGGAGAGAGGTGGGCAGTTGATGGGCTAGATGGGTGATGGGTACTGAAGAGGGCACTTGTGATGAACACTGGATGTTGTTGATGGATCACTGAATTTTATTCCTGAAATCAATATTTTGCTGTATGTTAAAGGAAAGAAAATGGCATGATTGCTGGGTATGAACCAGTAGCTTCACTGAGTGAGAATTTTGTCTTAAAATTCTTTTGGTATTCATTGAATATGGTATATTATTATTTTTGTTTATATAAGTTTTGTCTTTCAAGTGGATTCTAAGTTGATTGATAGTGTATCCTGTCATTTCTTCCCAGAGATTTTTATGGGAACTTGATTATTTTGTTCACTGGGCAATGTTTGAGCAGAACAGAAACCCAGAGAAACTGAGAAAGTAAGTTGTTGGTTTGTTTTAATATTAGATCTCACAGAAACCAAGGACAGGAAATACAGCTAGATCTCATGAGAAAAGGGGTTTAAAATGTATAGTCAGTCAGTTAAATGATATCGAAGCAAACTTTTTCTTCACCTTTTTCCAGTATTCTGGAATTGCAGTTAAGTCTAACTGTAAATTGAATTCATAACAGACTGTAAGTGATTCTGAGAGCCCAGAATATTATAAAGAGAATTCCAATGAGCAATCCACAATGGTGGTTAGATTTCTTTCCACAGAGTTTATCTATGACTAACCCACCACTCCCTCCCTAGTGAATAACAAATGAAACTTGAGGGTAAATGGAGAAGTCAGAGGGTCTTGGCAGTACACTTGGACAGAGTGCACTGTTGACAAGGAATGGTGGGGCATTGAAATGGAAGCAAATAATTTATTATTAGGTCTTAGAATTGTAATTTGGGGAGCACAGATTCAGGTAGAAACCCAAAAGGACCCCACTGAAGAAAAATGGTGAGGGACTTTTAAATTAAAAAAAAAAATAAATAAAGGAGGAAATTGCTATGAGATCCATTAAATTGTTTTGTAGTCATTTTGATTAGAGGATAAATAATTTGAATTTATAATTCATTGTCTTATTTAGGTCATCTCATCAGTTTTTAAGAAAAAACCACACTTTTCATTGTCCTTATCAACTCCTTTCTCAGCAGTCTCAGCACTTTTGTTTCCTCCTGACATTGACAAAGTTAAGCAGTTGAACAAAGTAGAATAGTGAAGACAGGATGGAATCACTTAGGGTGTCTTGTCATTGAGAACTGTAGCCTTCCCTTCACAGTACCAAAAATGCTAAAAGGCTACTCAGTATCCACCCTCAACACACACATACCCCACCTCCTTTCTCAGTCACAGGAGAGAGAAAGTAAGGGCTCCTTACCACCACCAAAGCCAAGTTGGAGTATTGGTCAAAGAGAATTACTAGGAGAGGTTGGGGTTTTCTAAGAAATAGAACTGGGCATCTCATTCCCTGGGTAGGTGTTGGTCAAATTGCAGAACCTGAAGGCCCGTTGTTCAGACTTGTATTCTCTGAATTTGGGATATCGTCCATTTATTGTGGACAGATTTTGTGCACATTTATTGTGCACGAATTTTGGCAAGCTGAGGATTATCTGGAGTATCCCATACTGTTGGGGTTTGGGGAAGAATGATGGAGCTTATTTGGAAGAAGATGAAGGCAGCCTGTTCCATCCTTGCTTTCTTTGACCCTCAGTTGATGAGAAGGGGGATCTCAGTAGTTCATGGATATTTATTGGAAGGTGAAAGGAAATTAATGAAGTGGTAGAAGACATAGAGCTGCCCAGACAGCTGCCACCAAAGCAACGAGATGCCCAACATTGAAAGCAAAAAAGGATCAGAAAGTTGACTTCAAGCAGGAACACATAGGGACAAAACTGCCTCTGTTTGTGCAAATGGTCAACAGTGGAGGAGTCTAGGATCAAAGTGAAGCCCATTTTAAGAAAAATCACACTTACCATCACCTCAGGGATATCCAGCATCAGATAGGATCAGACTGAACCAAAACGTCCAGGGATAATTATCACTGAGATAGGCTTTCTATGTTGAGTCTGGGCACATTTCCTCATTTTCATGTCTTTTTCCTCTACCCCTGAGCCATAAAAAGAGCAAGTACCTAGGAAGGGTTGAGAGTAAGTGCTTTGAATCAGATGTGAGACTGGAGTAACTAGATTGAGCTAAATTTAATACCTAACAATGACCCAGAAGATGGAGAAATTTCTAAGGCAAAGGATTTAATGCGGCACACTTGAAAGGAATAATTGAAAAATAAAATCAACAAAAGTTAATCCAATCTAGTCTTATTAAGGTCAGTGAATGTCCACTTCTCTCGTGGGTTACATTTTGTCCTTTCAATGTCAGGTGCTGTACAGTCTCTCTCGTTCTTTTATTTCCCTTACCTTGATCTCTTCTTTACATGATTTCATCTTGACTGAATATATGTCAATGTGGCCTCATGGTTACATGGCCCCAGTGCCAACCACCATCTAACTGTGGTTCTCCTAATACACATTTTCAAGGGAAGATAAGTTGCTTAACTCAACTAGCAAATTGATTGTCTTTAGGTGCTTGGCTTGTCCCGTTGGCTTTGGCCTCAGTGTAGGTACTGGTACAAATGGCAACAAAACATGGAGGGTTGTTCTAAAGTTTCTTAGGAGACATAGCAAATAGAGGTTATTCAGCGTGACCATTCATTTAATATTTTTTTGGATTGTGATGCTTTTTGGATGAGTCGATTTCTTCAATGTACATCTGTAACTTTCTCAAATCATGAAGTGACTCTGTGGTATCACATGAAGGTGAATTGTAATATATTTGTTAGGCTACCTATTGCTATGGTGAACAAAAAGGTAGTCTTGTTAAACAGGTCAGCTATGACATCTGTTTTTGGTCAGGAGGAAGAAATGAAACAAAAACGATAATCTGCCTTTAAATTATTTGCTCACGATTAACCAAAGAGCTTCAGGTAAATGAAAAGTGCAATTGCATTAGTGATGTACTTGTTCCTCAAGGTGGAATATAAAAAATTATATGTATAGTTCAATATCACTATTAGAGAAACATTGAACTTCATGGGGTCAGATGGGCCTTAAACTCCTGTACTACTGTGTTTCTGAATGATATCTCACTTGTTCCATGTCCTTGAGAGCAGCTGAGTGTTTTGCATTTGATATGCATTGAGGAGACACACACACACACACACACACACACACACACACGTTGGACACTGTATTTTCTTGTTACTTGGCAACAGTTTCTTTTTCTTCTTAGCAACAGTGGAGTGAAGAGCTTTTTGAAAATTGAAAAAAGCCAGAGTACAGAAAAAGTCAAAGCCTTTCATATTCCCTCTGGCTGGAGGGCATATTAGAAGGGACCAGATTTAGCTATGGATAAAATGAAGTATATTTGTTATCTATCTATGTGTATGTTACTATTGAAATTTAACCAAAAGTCTTAATAGCTTAATCATTTAACTGTTTCACTCCCTTACTACAGTTTAGTTAAGAAATACAGCCTCTCGGTCTGTTTATATTCACATCAATTTTCCCAGTATATGTGGCTCACATTGAAAAGAAATGTATCAGGAAAAGCAGTAATTTTCAGGTAACCTCTTATTATTTTGTTAACCAACCACTGCCTGGATTTTTCATTTAATTAAATTTTTAGAAAGTTGTGGATGGAGAAGAGAAAAAGAAAAACCGATTGATTTTGGCAGAATCTTTGGCTTGTAAAGAGATCAGTGGTCTTCTTCTCTGTTGTGGAAATTATGATTTTTTAAAGCAAGAAATAAATTTTTACTGAGTCCATGAGAATTCAGTTGTCCTAGCAGCTTGTGTCTTTTAACTAGTATGATAGTCTATGAGAAAAAACTTATTCGAAGGAACATCATGTATCAGATGGTCTTCTGTGGGGGTAAAGAGTTATTGCCTTAGCTGGTGAGAGGGGCCACCAGGACTGTACAATGTGGTCACAGTCTTACCAGAGAGTGAGGCCCCCCTGTTGAAGTGAAGGCTCGAGTCATTGTTGTTTCTTACTGCTTTTTATAGGGAAACACACAGATTCAAGTGAATATTTCTATGAGATTTGGTCCATTCGTTCCACATACATTCACTATGTCAGTTAAGATATCCAACATTTCTGGGGAACCTGGGTGGCAGATGTGGTTGAATCTGACTCTTGGTTTTGGCTCAGGTCATGATCTCAGGCTCATGGACGGAGCCCTGCATGGGGCTTCGTGCTCATGCAGAGTCTGCTTAGATTCTCTCTCCCTCTGATTGTCCTCCCACCCCCCCAAAACAAATAAGTAAGTCTTAAAAAAAAGAAAAATCAAACATTTCTAATACCCCACAAAGTCTCCTCTGCCACACTTGTAATTCAGGGCATGCTACTACTCAGGGAGTCAAAGTTATGATATTTACAACCATAAATTACAATTTTTCCTGGTCTAGAATAAATTAAAAATGGAACCATACCATATGGATTCGTTTTGTCTGGCTTTCTTCACTCAGCAAGGTTGTTTTTTTCCCCCCATTTATCTACCTTGTTGCATGTATCAGTCATTTGCTTTAAAAAAAAAAAATGTAGAATAGTATGCCATACCACAACTTGTTTATTGATTACTTTGTTGATAGACCTCCCAGTTGTTTTCAATTTGGGACTGATATGAATAAATCTCCTATGAACACTCATGTAGAAGTCTTTTAAATTCTCAAAATCTGTTGGGCAGATACTTAAAAGTGGAATTGTGAGTCACATAAGTGCATGCTGACATTTGCGAGCTTTTGCAAGGGGCTGCATCATCTCACATTTCCACCCATAGCGTGTGAGTTCACCTTACTCCATCATTGCCAATACTTAAGGTGTCACTTAAAAAAAAAAAAAAAAAAAGATAAGAAAGAAAGAAATTCGTAATTCTCATATTATCATATTGTGATTTTAACTTTCATTGTGCTGAGAACTGTCGATCATCTTAGACATCGTAAGTTTTCTTTTGTGAAGAGTCTTCTTAGTAGTATTCTTCATTTTTTATTGAGTTGTTTATTTTTGATATTGATTTATGGGAGTCCAGTTTACATGTTATAAATACATATGTATGCTTTTTCAGGCTCACCCACCCCCTGTCCTACTCCCCACACATTTTTTTCACCAAGCTGTGTCTTACTTTTTCATTCTTTAAAATGGTGATGATAAAGAAAAGTTTTTTATTTTTAATGAAGGCCAATATAACATATTTTCTTTTGTTTTAGTGCTTTTTTACCCTCTCAGAAAATCTTACCAATTTGTGTTTTCTTCCAGAAGATTTTATAGGTTTCTATTTTACACAGATATATATTCCAGGCAATGCCTAATTTTTTTGCTCTTCAATTGCCCCATTCTCTCTTGACCTCCATGCATTGCATATTATATGAAAACCACCATACCCTCTTCTTTGTAGAAGGCAATATGGTGTAACAGAAGATCATGGATTCTAGAGGCAAACTGCTGAGTTCAAATATTAATTCTTCTTTTACTAGAACTGTGCTTCAGTTTCCTCACTTGTAACCTGGAAATAATAATAATTCATCTTTATAAAGATTGAATGAGTTAAAGTATGTAAAACACATAGAACAAATTATACCATTGTGAGCACTGAATAGAAAGAGATAGATTCACAACATGGTATTGTATTTCCAGGCTCTGTTACAGCAGCATGTCCACTAAGAAACTCTGTTAGTGCTTCCAGTCTGGGTAAGAGTCACCTTCAGAATTTGTGCATGATACTCCCCTTCTGCCCCCAGGGTACTGGAATACATCTACCACTTCCTTTAAGAAAATACAAATACAATAATACAAAATCCTGAGACCTATCCAAGCTGCACCAGTGTAGCAGATGTACAATTCAGTATTTGAATCTCAGCAGTAGGTATAGCTTTTGCTCAGTTTCTACCCTCCCACCCCCCACCCCATCTCCGACAAACTGGCATTGCTTTTTATTAGTGTGTATTGTGAGGAAGATCTCTGCCTCCTTTTTCCTTCCCCTGTTATCTGCTTTGCTCCTCTCTCATTCTGTCCATGCACAGGAAAGAAACAATTACTGAGATTTTGGCCAGACACAAGAAAACTGCCTGGACCACTTTCACTACTGGGCAAGCTCACAGTGTGTAGACATTCGCTGTGTGTGCACCCATGAACAACTGTCTCTTCTACTCTGGGCAATGGTGAGCCAATTAATGGCCCTGTTAGAATTCATCCATCTTGTTCTCCACTCTTTCTTCCAAATGAACTGAAGCACATTCATTAATATTTTCATCTCCTCTACTACTGGTCCAGTCTGAGATTCACAAAATGCCAGAAGTTCAGTTTGTACATGTACTCTTGGACCTTTATGCTTGGCCATATTTTCTAACACAGCTTTGCCAGGTCTCCACTTGGAGCATCTTAAGCACAAGACTAACAAACAACAAATTGACATGTTTGCCCACATATATTTATTTCCTGTATGTAAGATGAATCTCATAGTAAATTTATAGGGAAAATTACCTTGTCAAGATAGGATTAGTGTATTCTTGGATTTCTTTTGGAAATTGGGATCAGGCTTGGTTATTAGTACTGTTCTAGAGTTTGCTTTAGTCCCTGCTTCTCTTTTAAGTGAAATTTTATCTTGAATTCATTGTGTTACAGAAATTATAATTTTGTAAAATGGATGTAAATGCAATTAACAATAATAACTCAAATTTGTAGAATCATGTAATGCTCTGAGTTGGAGAGCCGAACTCTACGTCCAACTTAGTATAGAATTATGTGAAATTTGGAAAATCATTTAGCCTCTGATATATTTCTCTCAAAGAATGAGCTATAACACACAACCTGGTCAATTTAATATATTGTAATGGTTTTTTTAAAAAATGTATATTTAAATTATTTTAAATATACATTTATTTAGATTATTGTTATCTAGATGAAGAACCTGAAAAGTTAATGAAATTAACTTCAAAGACACAGAATTTGCCATTAGAAGGAACTAAATTGCAGGCTGATACTCTTTGCTTCCATTTTCTTGTCTTCTTCAAAATGAAGAAAATTCTCTAATATGAAGCAATGCAGGGAAGCAAGTAATTCTGTCTTGTAATTCTTGTGCTGGAACTCTAATGTACAAATGCTTATTTTCACTGAATGTTTTCACTTGCAGAATTAGATGAATATTTGAGCAACACTGTTGATCAGTTATACCTCAGCACCTACACAGTAACATATGCTGTGGGATATGTTGTGAGATGTCCTAATCTCTCAATCTCATGACCTTTTTCTTGTGTCCTTTTCAGGACAGTTACCTCCTCTATACCTGTACCACTGCTACCGAGACTGAACTCTGGACTTTAAGGTCAGCGAGTTCTAAGCTGAAATAGTCCTTGGTAATGAATATGGTCTCTGACTCAGGATCCTTTGCCTGTTAATCTCATGTACAGATCAGGCCTCTCGCCACTTTCTGAGTCGATGGGTTAACAACATCAACACAAGAGCCATATAGTCAAATAGTCAATTAAGACAGAAATGGACCCCTCTGAGGAAGTATGGAGTCTCCCATTTTAACAGAGTCCCTGGATCCCTAAACATTGAAATCCACCAAAGCTGTAACTGACTTCAAAAAGGGGAAATAGCCCTGACTATTCTGGCAGCATGCCAGGACCTTACTGTCCTGGTTAATCCATCAGTCCTTGCCCTAATCCCATCCATAACTTTTGTTTGGGAAACTCATTCCCCCTCTTACAAAACTTACTCCAAACCTATGTCCCTGATTCAGTGTTTCATATTTTATGAAATTTATTTCATAAAATAATTTTTATTATATATATAATATATATAATTTCATTATATCCTTGATCATCAACGGGGCAGGTGTTTGCATACTATCTAGTCCTATATATCATTCTTGAAGACCGTCACCTGGGTCATCTTCTTCTGTCGTTATTAGCTAATTTTGGTACTTGCAAGAAAGGTCTATGTAAAAGCCTAAACTCTCACTTTCTTGACCTCCTTTTCCCCAGGATTATTACCTCAGCTTCATTTGGATTTGTGCCTCCATACTACTCTCTGCATTTCTTGATCCAGTGTAAAATGTTCAGATTTTAGAGCTCGGAGACTGGAGCCATTCTCAGTGATGAAATCTCCTATACTCCCAATTTTATGTCCCACTATGCTCATTTCACATGTTTAAGATAAATAGGAAGGATGTGAGAAAAATTAAAGGAAACCCAGGATTAGAGGCTTTAATGAAGCCAGCTGTCATGGCTTAGCATTACTTAGACTACGTGGTAGCCTTAGATAAATGTATGTTCACATATATTTTATCCAAGTTTTATACTGCTATCAGGTAGAACTTTTTAACACTTTACCCTCTCCCTTTCCTCATATGCTCTTTATTATATAGAGTAATATAAAATATATAATATGTAATATAGAAACATGGTATTAGTTTTACTTTATTAAATAATTGAATGTATTAATCAATTATTAAATAATTAAAATATTAAACAATTATTAAAATTTTCTTAAAATGGAAAATTGGAAGGATAAAATTTACAAAATAAAAATGCAGTTTAGGGGCACCTGGGTGGCTCAGTGCATTAAGCGTCTGCCTTCGGCTCAGGTCATGATCTCAGGGTCCTGGGATCCAGTCCCGCGTCAGGCTCTCTGCTCAGATGGGAGCCTTCTTCCCCCTCTCTCTCTGCCTGCTGCTCTGTCCACTTGTGATCTCTCTCTCTGTCAAATAAATAAATAAACTCTTTAAAAAAAATACAATTTAAACATTTTGTTGCAACACCATATAAGTCAACCCCTGCTTTTTAGAGACAGTTCTCTATTTTTTTGCCCCATTTTCCTTACATAAACCTCAACTAGAAAACCCTGATTCTGAATCAGATCAACTGATCATCTTCTCTATACCCATAGTCTGGCTATTGAGCTCTACTAGAGTAAGAACCCAAATAAAGACATTGTTTTCCATTACAAATAGGTGTTCTCCATTTTAGCTGAGTGCTCATATCATCAGTTAATCTGTTCCGGTTCTAGTTAGCTCTCTCTCATTTGCCACAGCTAGCAATTCAGTGTTATTCTACTCTCTGCACTTGAACCTCCTCATCTACCCGCTTCATTCGCACTAAAGGACTTTATCTCAGCTTCCAGTCTCTTTGGATGACTGTAAAATTCAGAGTATATAGAAATCATCAAATGAACTCACCTTCTGCCTCCTGGTCCACAAAATGTCTCTGCACTCATTTTTTTCTTCCTCTTTATTTGAAAAGTTCCAGTTTGCCCAGGACAATCTTAGTTTATGCATGTTTTCCCAGGATAGTTATTTTTTTTTTAATTTTTTATTTTTTATAAACATATATTTTTATCCCCAGGGGTACAGGTCTGTGAATCACCAGGTTTACACATCAAAATCCTTGAGGAGAACACAGGCAGCAACCTCTTCGACCTCAGCCGCAGCAACATCTTCCTAGGAACAACGCCAAAGGCAAGGGAAGCAAGGGCAAAAATGAACTATTGGGATTTCATCAAGATCAAAAGCTTTTGCACAGCAAAGGAAACAGTTAACAAAATCAAAAGACAACTGACAGAATGGGAGAAGATATTCCCAGGATAGTTATTAACAGTGCTTCCTTCTATTATCAAAATGTAAACAGAATTTTACTAAGAGCCCCTTACTCCAACTTGTGTCTTTATATCAGGATATTATCACTGTTTGCTTATTTGTTAATTACACCATCCTTTTCTTGTATCATCAAACTTTGTTTCTCTTCTGGCTTTCTGCTATCAGTATTTACATTTTTCTCATAATAGAAATTATATGCACGATTTTCTTAGCTGCTTCTCTTTCTCATCCCACACCTCCTGAAAAAGTTCTTTGATTAAATATAAACTACTTATAATTTATAGTATATAAATGTGAAAAATCTTCTCTGATTCAATAGACAGAGTTTGGGCACCTTCCCTTTGTACTTTTCTTATATTACTTTCTCCAGAGAAACAGAAAATAGGGGATATATTAGCTACTGCAGTTATACAGGCTGAGAAATCCCCAAATTTGTAGGCAAGCTGGAAACTCAGGAAAGCCAATGGTATAGTTCTGGTCTGAGACCCAGGAGAGCCGATGCTATAAAATTCCAATCTGAGTCTAAGTCTGAAGGTAGAAGACTGATGTCCCTGCTCAAAGAGAATCATACAGAGAGAATGAATTCTCCCTTACTTAGCATTTTAATCACACTCAGGCCTCTGATGAGGCCCACTCACACTAGAGAGAACAATCTTCTTTCTTCAGTTACTGATTCCAATCTTAATCTCATCCAGAAACATCCTCACAGACACACTGAGAATAATGTTTAACCAAAAATCTGGGTACCCTGTGGGGGGCAGTTAGTCAAGTTGACATATTAGACAAGTTAGTCAACACTACCCTGTGGCCTAGTCAAGTTGACATATAAAATTAACCATCACTAATCTATCGCTAGTCAACATGGCATCTGTATGCATCTCTTTTAACTGTATTTAATCTCAAAATAAAGAAAATAACAGGGCCATAGTTCCACCTAACATGGTGCAACTACTTTGTAAATATAACCAAAAATGCACTAACCCCTTCTCCAGAATGATGTTTACTCTTTTCCTTGATATCTCATAACTTCAATACTATGATGTAATATTAATAATACTTGAATGCTATGATACAAAGTCAACACATCTTATGTGACGTGATAGGGAATAAAACAGGGAAGAAAACAAAGACATTTTTTGCATATATACGTAGATATAGTCATAACAAAATAAGGAGGAAATACTCATGACAGTACCCATTTGTCTAATTGGTCTTGTGGCTGTAGTTAGTATTTATAACTACCTTCTTCCACTACACATTCTGTTATTCTCTTTTCTTCAGCAGGTACTTCAGCTGGGTGTGGCTCTTCACCTGGTAGAGTGATCCAGACTTTTATTTCTAAAGAATCTGGGTAATTAGTCATCCTGCCTGGACTGGATTACTGTCATTTCACACTTACTTTAGTCCATAGTCATGGAATACTAAGAGATGCTGTAAGGAATCTCCTGTTTTCCAGGAGAAAGTTAACTCTTCAGCTCCATGGTGGAGTGCAGTCCAGTATCCCCTCTATAGTCATAATCAATGATCACAGCCAGCTAGTATCACCTTTCTTTGTCTATTGATTTAGGGGCATGGGAGGCCAGTGTGGCTTTGCAGCAGTCTTAATATCCAGTTCAGTGGAATCATTGTTGTGCCTCATGGTGGAAGCATTCCTCCCTTTGACATTAATATTTCCAGGCCAGCCGAGCATAAGATCACAGTAATAGCAAGCAAAAGTCTTACTAGAGAATCAGTAGGAGTAATGGTGAATGGTGCCACTCTTATTTCTACATCCTGATTCCTGGATAAGTGCCTCCTAGCTATGGGAGAAGCAACACCATATAGTGAATGGTGATTCAAATATTACATAGTCTTCTGGGGAACCTTGCCGCAGCCTTGGAAAGTATTGCCACCTAGCTGGCACTGTAATGAGTCTTCAATAAGCCATTCCACCATTCTATCAAACCAGCTGCTTTATGCTATGGGGGAACATTCTAAGATAGTGAATGCCATGAGCATGGGCCTCTTTCTATACTTCAACTGCTGTGAAGTGAGTATCTTGATCAGAAGCAATGCTTTGAGGAGTTCCATGATGATGGATAAGGCATTCTATAAGTCCATAGATGGCATTTTGGCAGAAGCATTGCACGAAGGGAAGGCAAATCCATATTCAGAGTAAGTGTTCACCTCATTAAGAATAAAACACTGCTCCTTCCATGATGGAAATGGCTCAGTGTAATCAGCATGCTACGAGATAGCTTGCTGATTAACCCAGGGAATGGTGCCATATTCAGAACTTAGTGTTGTGTTCTGATGCTGGCTGAGTTAACCCTTAACAGTATTCAAAGCCAGGTGGGTTTTGGTGAACGACAGTCCGTGTTGCTGAGCCCATGTAAAACCTCCATTCCGCCACCATGGCTACTTTGTTCAGAAGCTCATTGGGCAAGTTCAGTGTTGGCTAGGGAAAATGGCTAACAGGTGTCCATAGAATGTGTCATCCTATGTAATTTGATATACTTGGTAATTAAAATCTCCTCTCTTGGTGTCTGCCTTTGGTGGACATTCACACAGGACAGAAATAACTTCATTGTTTTCCTACCCATTCAGAGATCTAGTCCCCTTCTTCCCTGAATTTCTTTGGTATCAATTTTCCAATCATGGCCTTACACACCCAGCCAAACAATTTGCCACAGCCCATGAATCAGTGTATAATTGTATATCTGGCTATTTCTTCTTCCATGCAAAGTGAGCAACCTGGGTCAGTACTCTCATTGGGAGGTTTTCTTTCACTGTTCTCCTTCGGGGTTGTCTCAGAAAGGGGCTGCAGTGCTGTAGCTGTCCACTTTCAGATGGAGTGTGCATATTATGCAGAACTATCTGCATAGTTATAGTTATATATAAATCAAACCTGAGTCTTCCCTTTCTCTCTCAAGTGATCATAAGGAGATACCCATGAGGCCATAGGTGCAGACTAGGAGAAAGATAGCAATACAGCAGGAAGGGGGATCATGGGTATTTGGGCCACTTTTCCCTATAGTTTACCTGAGCCTTCTGGGCCTACCCAGACCATCACTTATATACCACCTCTTTTTGATGATGGAGTGCTACATACATCTGACTTGATGGCTTATTGGGTTACATAATTTTAATCATGGACAACTCAAGTCACATGGTGACTTAGTAGCCCATGGATAAGCATGCAGTTTTTACTAGGGCCAGTAGGATGCTACAAGCTATTTCTCAAGCAAAGAGTAGTTATTCACAGAGGATGGCAGTGCTTTCTCCAAAGTCATTGGGGTTTGCCTGTGATTCACCTATAAGGATCCTCCAAAAACATCAAAGATCCTTCCAATCTGCCGCTGACAATTCAAATACCATTGGATCTTCTGGATCAGATGGCCAGAAGATATATCATATATCATATGGCTGAGTCACTTTTGCAACAGCTCAGATCTGTTGCAGAGTCTTTTCTTATTCTGGACTGAACTCAAAAGTGGCAGCTTTTTGAGTTGTTTGGTAAATGGGCCAGAATAGCACTCTAATGAGGAATATGTTGCCCTCAAATTCCAAGGAGATCCTCTAGGTTATTATGCCTCCTTTCTGGTTGTAGGAGAGGCCAGATGGAACAATTTACCCTTCACCCTAGAAGGGATTGTTCAACATGCCTCATACCATTGGACCCTAGAAATTCTACTGAGGTAGAAGGTTCCCTAAATTTTTGTTGCATTTATTTTCCACTCTGGCACACCAATAAATCTAGAACATTTGCTACTTCTTGCTGCTCAGTAAGTCCAATCAGCATAAAAGTCATTACTGTAATGGGCCATGATTATATCTTTGGATAGGAAAGATGGTCATGATCCCTAAAAGATAAGCTATGACATGGCACTGGAGAGTTTTATATACCCCTAAGATAGGACAATGAAGGTGAATTGCTGGCTTTGCCAGCTGAAAGCAAATGGTCTCTGGTGGGATTTATTGACAGGGATGGGAGAAAAGTGGTTTGCCAGAGCATAGCTGTGCATGAGGTATTGGGTCTGTGTTAATTTGCTCAAGCAATGAATTACATCTGATGCAGTAACTGCAATTGCTGCAGTTGGCATCAACACCTGGGTAAGGTTACAACAATCCGCTGTTATTTTCCTAGATCCATCTGCTTTCTACATAGGCCAGCTATGAATGTTGAATGAGAGTGTGGTAGGAATCACCACCCCCTCATTTTTCAGGTTTTTGATGCAGAACTTGAAATCCCTCCAGGAATGAGATACTGCTTTTGGTTTACTATTTTCCTAAGTAGTAGCAATTCTAGTGGCTTCTATTTGGCTTTCCTATGATAACAACCCATACTCCACAAGCCAGGGAGTGATTTCCCTTTCTCTTCCTTCAACTTTTCGAATGATTCATTTTTCAAATTTTAACCATCTCTGATGCCTAGCCAATCTTTGTCATGTTTTGAGGGCTCTCTCTCCATAAAGTGTTTTGCTAAGTCAAATAGTCTACTTTTTAAGATGGAATTCTTATTTAAGAAAGAAAGAAAGAAAGAAAGAAAGAAAGAAAGAAAGAAAGAAGTGAATTCTGTTGCAAATATTCGTTTAGTCTAATACTAATTTTCTCTAAAGTACTCTTGTTTATACTCTCCACATAAATATAAGCTATTTCAGACAGGGTCCATATCCTATTGTGCCATTGTTTCACTAATAGCTTTTTTAGTGTCTGGCCTGTCTTAAACATTAAATAAATATGTGTGAAATGAAAATAAAGACCTTAGAAATCTTAATACTAAGACAATGTTACTACAGTAAAATAAATGAATAAATACATATGTACATAAATACGTAAAAACATAAAAACAAAAATTGTTTCTTGTGTTTGTTTTCAATTCTTTCTTTGGTAACATAACTTAGATGATCTGACATTTCAAGACAGTTTTCTCAGGGAGTCATCTTTAAGGTTCACTGAAAACCAAAAAAGGCAAACTCTGGTAACAAAGGAATGAAACCTGTCTAAGCATGATCCTTACTAGTTAGCCTAGACTAAAGTCACATGAACTTAAATATTATTTATTTACTCCATTAAGAGTATTAATACTTACTCAAGGCTCTAAGAACCTTGCCAGTCAACATTAACTTCCATAAACCATTTTCCCCATTTATTATTTTTTTCTACCTTCATAATTAGGACCATATCTACCCACCACAACTCTGAGTTCATGACCTGAGCCAAAATCAAACAACTGAGCCACCCAGTGCCCCTATATTACATTTTACATTTATACAAATTTCATATATATGTTCATTTTTTATTATGCTCCTAGGAATTCTGCAGATTTCAAATTTCTATTTGAAATTATTAATTTAATGTTGCCAAGTTTTTCTTTATTTTGGTTTTAAGATTTAGTTCAACATATACAGTGATAAAACTTATAAATATTTCCTGGAAAAGGAAATCCTGAAATCAATTTGTAGGCTATAGTATGGAGTGATTAATATAATTAAACTTTGCATGATTTGGACAGCTTTACAGTGATTCCTAGTAGGAAGAATCTCTCAATGTTTCTGGAGAACAATAGCATTTATGATGAAGACTTTTCTCAAAAAAGTGATACCAATGGTCTTCTGTCCAACAAACCAATAAGGTCTCAGAAATTTGGCATTTTTATCAAAGTTTACAAACTTTTTTTAGTAGTCTCATTTATTTATATATTTATGCAGTACTGAATAGAAACATCCTGTCGCAGTGAAAAATGTAAGGTTTTAAAAATAAGTGAGGGGCGCCTGGGTGGCTCAGTGGGTTAAGCCTCTACCTTCGATCCCAGTGTCCTGGGATCAAGCCCCACATTAGGCTCTCTGCTCAGTGGGGAGCCTGCTTCCCCCCTCTTTCTGCCTGCCTCCTCGTGATCTTTGTCTGTCAAATAAATAAATAAAATCTTTAAAAAAAACTGTTAAAAAAAAAAGTGAACTTCAGAGTGCCTTGGGTGGCTCAGTTGGTTAAGTGTGTACCTTTGGTACCACATTGGTCTCCCTCCTCAGTAGGGAGCTGCTTCTCCTTATTCCTTTGCTGCTTATCCTGCTTGTGCTTCCTCACTCACTCTCTCTGTCAAACAAATAAATAAAATCTTAAAAAAAAATTAGTGAAACTCAATTAGTTGAAACCCCAACATTAAATGTGGCTCTCAGAATTTGTATAAATTACTTATGCATCTTTATGAGTAAGTTTTCTCATTTATAAAGTTGGAACACCTTGCCTTGTTATTTGGAAGGTTTGGGAATAAAACATGTGAAACATTTAGTAAGTGCTCATGACTTAGCATATTATTACTTTCTTGCCAAAGTAGAACAGGTTTTTTTTTTTTTTCTCCTGTAGAATATTCTTTTGCCTAGGGTAACATCCAGTAACTGTCTGGTTTAATCATAGCCCCAGATCCAGAGCTCTTTGAGCTGCATACAGAACACTGGCTATGCAGCCCTCATAGTCTTCCAGAATTATAGTAAAAGTACTACTTTAAATACCAGGAAACGTTTTACTTTCAGCAAACATGCTGCCTCTCTGTATCTGGCTGAAATTATTTAAGTAGTTTTTTTTTTCCTCTTTGCACTTATTAATGAACTGTTATCCATCAGGAACACTGATCTTACTGAATGCCAAACTGACCTTCAATATGCTCAAGCTCAAGTTTGATATCTTATATCTGACCTCCAATTTCAGGATGAAGTCGTTCATGAAACACATTAAATTCTAAATGATAATTCTGGTTGGTAAACTTGAACATGTCTTCAACATCTACAAAAGTTTGTTTTAAATAGTCATGGAAAATAGTATTTTTAAGGAGTTTTTTTTGTTTGTTTTTTTGTTTTTTGTTTTTTGTTTTTCCTCAAGATATTAAGGTATTATCACCTGTTGGGACAGCGAATGTTCTTTGTTCAACTTATTTTATTTCACTTTTATTTTAAAAGTTTTTATTGAAGTATAATTTATATACTATAAAATATATCCATTTAAAGTATACAATTTGGTGAGTTTTTACATATGTATAAACTCATGAAGCACAATCAAGATACAGGTTATTTCTATCCTCCAAGAGTCTGATTGAAATACCTTTGAGTTTCTTTGTGCTACTTTTTAGTTTTTCCCCTTCCTCTCCCTCTCTTGCCATTGACCTGCCTTTTATCATTATAGATTAGTTTGCATTTTCTAGAATTTTATATAAATTGAATCATAGAGTATATATGCTTTTCTACTGGCTTCTTTCACTCAGCATATTATTGATATCCATGTTTTATCAGTAGTTCATTTATTTTTATTGTTGAGTAGTATTCCATGGAATACTAAGATAATATACCATAATTGAATACTAAAGATATACCGTAATTGGTTTATCAATTTACCTACTGGTAGACATTTGAGTAATAGAACTTTGTAAAATGACCTACTGTGAATATTTGTGTATTATGGATATATGAGTTTGGGAGTAGATACTTAAAAATATAATTACTGGCTTATATGATAAGTGTATGTTCAACTCATAAAAACTACCAGTTTGCCAAAGTGGTTGCAGTGTTTTAATTCCCAGGAGCATTGTATGAGATTTCTAGTTGTTCCACATCTTTGTCAATATTTTGACATTTTTGCTTTAGTGATTCTAATAAGGGTGCCATGGTATTTCAGTTTGTCTATGTTTTTCCTACATCTTCATCTGTTTTTATTTTTATTTTTTAAAAAGTATTTTATTCATTTATTTGAGACAGAAAATATGGTGGGCGAGGGGCAGTGGAAAAGAGAGAATCTCAAGCAGACAACCCACTGAGCGTGGAGTCCAATGCAGGGCTCCATCTCACAACCCTGAGATCATGACCTGAGCCAAAATCAAGTCAAGATGCCTTATCAACTGAGTCACCTAGGTGTCCCTTGTTTTTTATTTTTGAGCCATAATTTACATACACTAGTATTCATCCTTTAATTTGGCATACACTGTTTAAAAAGAGAGATACAATTTTTAATCATCAAAAAGTGATTTAGATAACTAAAGTTTTAATCCTTGATCAATCTCATAAAACAATGATTAATTGTACTATCAAAATACTTCCACATCACTATATTGTGTTTATTTTTAGTTTATATAGTCTGTAAGTGAGTTTTATTTGCCCTTTTAATTTTTTAAAAGATTTTATTTATTTATTTGACAGGCAGAGATCACAAGTAGGCAGAAAGGCAGGCAGAGAAAGAGAGGTGAAGCAGACTCCCCACTGAGCAGAGAGCCCAATGTGGGCCTCAATCCCAGGACCCTGAGATCGTAACCTGAGCCGAAGGCAGAGTCTTAACCCACTGAGCCACCCAGGCGCCCCTTGCTCTTTTAATTATTGATTGATTTGTTAAAGCACGTCATTGAAGTATGAATGATACACAAAAAACTGTACATATCCAATGTATAAAACTTGATGAAACCATCCCTGTAATCTATGCCATAAAGATATCCATCATCTCCAAATTTCCTCCCACTCTCTTTATTATTGTTATTAATATTACTATATTTTGTGATAAGAATACCTAATATAAGATCAGTCTTCTTAGCAATTTTTAAGTATACAATACAGTATTGTTAACTATAAGGCACTATGCCATACAGTGGATCTGTAGGACTTATTCATTTTGTATTACTGAAACTTTTTTTTTTTCATAACCCTATTGGCCATTTGTGCTCTTTGACAAATAACTCTCTATTTCCTCCTCTCCACTGTCCCTGGCAACCACCATTCTATCCTCTGCCTTTGAGTTTAGCCATTTTTTAAAAAAGATTTTATTTATTCATTTGAGAGAGAGAGAGTGAGCACAAGTTGGGTGGGGATGGAGGGAGAAGGGGAAGCAGGCTCCTCACTGAGTAGAAAGGCCAATGTGGGGCTTGATCCCAGGACACTAGGATCATTACCTGAGCTGAAGGCAGATGCTTAACCATGGGAAACACCCAGACACCCCAGACTTTGACCATTTTAGATTCCTTATATGTGGTATCATGTAATATTTGTCCTTTGTTATTTATTTCATCTAGCAAAATGTCTCCCAGGTTTGTTCATGTTGTTGTATCTGGCAGAATTTCCTTCTTAAGCTAAAGTATGTTCTGTTGTATGTATATACATACTTTCTTTATCCATTCACCCATTGGTAGACAGGTTCTTCTTCCACGTCTTGGCTAGTGTGAATAAACCTGCAATGAATGCAGTTGTGCAGATATCTTTTTGAGATCCTAATTTCGGTTCCTTTGAATATATACCAGAAGTAGGATTTCTGGATCCTATGTTAGTTCTATTTTAAGCTTTTAAGGAACCTTTGTACTGTTGTCCATAGCAACTGCACCAATTTAGATTCCTAACAATAGTGTGCAAGCAGTCTCTTTTCTTCACATCCTCATCAGCCTTTGTTTCCTTGTGACTTTTTTTATTTGTTTATTTGTTTGTTTTGTTGATAATAGTCATCCTAGTAGGTGTAAGGCGATAATAGCTCCCTGTGGTTTTTGAACTGCATTGCCCTCATGATTAATGATGTTTAGGTGTACATTTTTTCATAACTCTATTGGCCATTTGTATATTTTCTTTGAGAATTGGTTGCCTTTTTTTTTTAATTTTTAATTTTTTAAATTTCTTTTCAATGTACCAGAATTCATTGTTTATGCACCACACCCAGTGCTCCATGCAATATGTGCCCTCCATAATACCCACTACCAGGCTTTGCCTATTTTTTAATTGCAGTATTTGTCTTTTTGGTATTGGGTATTAGGAATTCCTTATATATTTAGGATATTAACCCTTTATCAGATATATGATTTGCACTCTTCTTCCGTTCTGTAGGTTTCCTTCTCATTTTGGTTGATTTTTTTCTTTGTTGTGGCATATCTTTTCAGTTTGATGTAATCTTACTTGTCTATTTTTGCTTTTGTTGCTTAAGCTTTTGGTGTCATATCCAAGAAATCATCATAAGGTGAATGTCAAGAAGCTCTTCCCTGTTTGTTCTAGGAGTTTTATGTTTTCAGTTCTTTAGTATAAGTATTTAATTTGAGTCGGTTTTTATGTGTGGTTATAAAATAAAAGTTCAATTTCCTTCTTCTGCATGTGGATATCCAATTTTCTCAACACCATTTATTGAAGGGAATATTCTTCCCCATTGTGTATTCTTAGCATCCTTGTTGAAGATCAGCTGACCATTTATGCATGGGTTTATTTATGGGCTGTCTATACTGTTCCCTGGCTTATATGTGCTTTTATGTTGGTTCCATACTGTTTTGAATACTGTAGTTTTACAGTATATTTTGGAGTCATGTATTGTTTTCCTGATTTTTGTTTAGTTGTCCTTGTTTTGTAGTTAATTGAGCATCTTTAAGATCACTATTTGATTTCTTTGTTAGGCAGTTTTTAGATCTCTATTATTTTAGGATTGGTTTTGTGAACTTTATTTTTTTCCTTTTTGGGTATCGTGTTTTTTTGATTTTGGTGATTTTTGTGGCCTTGAATTGGTGTCTGCACATTTGAAGAAGAAATTCACCTTTTTCTACTCTTTATAGATTAGATCAGCAGGGAAAGCCCTTTACCAGTTAGCCTGACCAGAGATTCTGGGCAGACAATTTGATATAGTGTGTGATGGGCTGGCTATCAAGGTCTAGAAGTGGTTGAACCCAGTGCCAAGGTTCAGGGGTGATGGGCATGCTATGCTGCCTGAGGTTTGGGGTGGGGGTCAGTGCATGGGACAGTTGTTCAGATTCTCATACGAGCTGTTGAGAGCTGCCACTCTTTTTATTTTTTTTTTTATTCTTAGCTACCTCAAATGATCTAGTCATGTTGATTCTCTTAGTATTCTGGGTGAGGTATGACAGAATCAGATCTCTGAAGGGCTAGGGAAGTCAAACACTCATTTCACTCTCCCTCATCAAGCTGTGCTATAGTAGCATAGGGGAGGGTAAAGCAATACTGTATATCTCACCCCTTTCAATGCATATTTTTCTCATTTCTGTGCTCCTCCAGGGTGCTGAAACTTCACCTGGATTCTGGAGCTTCTATGAAGATGTTTTTGTACATGGATGGTTGTTAAATTGGTATTTCTGTGGTGAAATGAAGGCTGGAACTTCCTGTTCTCCATCTTGTTGACATCACCTTATTTGGTCAATTAATATGTATTAATCAGACATAACTATTTGATCAGCTGAAACACTCATAATTAATATTAGTTAAATTATATTCAAGTTTCCCTTTATAAGTAAAACTATGATGAAGAATCCTTTTGTAGACAAATAGCCATTTAAACATAAGGAAAAATTTGATTATCTGATATGTAATTTTTTAAAAAAAAGTAGATACTGTTAAAGTGATTTTAAACCCTAGTATCAAGTAATTCTATCCGTTTCCAAATATTTGGATTTTTTTGAAGCATGATGCATTTTTTTGCTATTTACTCACATTCCTCTTTGAAAATAAACCGCTAAAAACTTTGAACTTACCTGTGGGATAAAGGGTTAATTAACAATATAGATTTACATTCCTTTTTGATTGCATAAAATTCCCATTTCACCTGGCTTACATCAGGGGTAAAGTGTTTATGTTCATTTATGTTAATTGTTGACCTTTTCTCTTGATTAACTAATCCTGTATCCAATTAGAATTGGAGATTATGTTGTGTTCATCCAACATGGTGGATATCTAGTCTAAATGTGGAAATTAATGTTAGCATAAAGCCAGGCACAAAAAAGGAGAAATTTTCAACAAACAGCTCTTACTGTGAGAGCAATTGTTCAGAAACTCCAAATTAACTGTGAAATAAAACTTTGAGAAATAGAGAAACAAACAAAAATTAACATAGATCACCTGTTCCAGGTATACTTAATCAAAGAACTGATTCATCTAATTACTGAACATCCAATTCCAATAGCCTTTAGGACCAAATTGTGAAAATGCAGAATTGCCAGGGTTTAGGGAGATAATCATCCCAAAATATTTAATAATATAAAGGCCACACTGTAAGCATTGTATTTAGCTCTGGACATTCCCTTTAAGAGGGGATATTCATACACTGAAGCTTGTCTGGAGAACAACCCTCATGGATTGCTGGGACCTCACACCATGCCACAAAATTAACTATTGAATAAACTAGGGGTATTTAACTTGGAGAAAAGTCCAGTCAGAAGACAAATGAGCAGATTTGATAGTGTAAGGACCTATTTAGAAACTGTCCCTGCTCCCCTTTCCCCAGGGGATTTACTTGGAGACAAGTCCCGGAAACCAGCTTCAGGTAACAAAGCCCAGATACAAAGGTGGGTCAGGCCAGGTGGAGACATCGATCAGTGGGGGGTGATGCATACTGTCTCCCTGGTTACCAAGGAGTATGGGTCCTGCCCTTTGGGAGCCTTTTTGGCGCCAATCCCGATCAAGGTGTAATAGGTTGGTTCAGATGTCCACTAGGGTAAATTGTAACTCAATTGGTCACCTAGCATCACTGTGGAGTTTCCTGTGTGTGTTACGATCTCATTGGCTACCTGTGCGTGGCCAGGCCTGACCACATGGCCTTTGCCCTTAAAAGCTAGTCTGTGAAACAGAGAAGGGTTGCCCTCTCTTGTAAGAGGTGCGGCCCCGAACGTTCGGTTAGATTCTTGATGCCTGGTGCGAAATAAAGCTTTGCTCGACCTTCGCCTGTATCAGCCTTGCTCCTTTAATCACTGACCCATTATTGGGGCATAACAATAGTAGTCTTAAAATACTTGAAGAGATTTTATATTAAAGATCAATTAGGATTACTTTTCAAGGCTTTCAAGGTAGGTAAAAAAATGTAAGACTTTCATTTTACTTTAACATAAAAATGAACTCCTAGTATTTAGAACTATTTTAAATATAATGGATTGTTTTAACAAGAGGGGTATTTCTTATCACTGGAAATTTTCAAGGGACACTAAACTGTCATTGAGTGTAAAGCTATAGAGTAGAGATCTAATAGATACTTGGTTTTACTCTATAATTGGATTAATTCTATTAGTGTCCCCTCTAAATTTGATTATTTCCTAATATATGTTATTTAAAAGATGGTTGTAGAAACTAATTTAAAAGTGGATGACACATCAAAAAACATGAAGTCTTTAGAGATAAATTTATCAAAATAGGTATTAGTCCTGTATGCGTAAACTACAAAATAATGCTGGGGAAATGAAAAGAGAGCTAAATAAATGATGAGATATGCTAAGTTCACGCATGGAGAGATTCAATGCTGTTAAAGTGTTAATTTTTTCTCAAGTTATTTGTCTATTCAATACAATTAAAATAAAAATGCCAACAGACATATTTTGGTAGAAATTGATGAGCTGATTCTGAAATTTATATGAAAATAGAAACAATCTAAAATAGTTAAAGCAGTTTTGTAAAATAAGAGCAAAGTTGGAGGACTTGCCCTAATTTGTGTGTGTGTATGTGTAGAGAGAGTGAGGAAAGAAGCAATCACAGAAAGAAAAGCAAAACAATGCAATGGGAAAAGAACAAAATCAAAATACTAAGACAAACATTTCACAGAAGAAGATATATGAATGGCCCCGAGAAACAATCTGGAGGTTCCAAAGGGGAGGTAAGTTGGGGGAGGGAATAATAAGGCGACAAGTATTGAGGAGGGCATGTGCTGTGATGAGCACTGGGTTTTATACTTAACTAATGAGTTGTTGAACACTGCATCAGTTACTAATTATGTACTATACAGTGGCTAACAGAACATCATCATCATAATAATAAAAGAAGATATATGAATGGCTAGTAAAAATTGAAAAGATGCTCAACATCATTAGTCATCAGGAAAAAAAAAGTTAAAATCACACTTAGATACAATCCCATACCCATGAGAATAAAGACAATAACCTCATAGGTCACCATTGACATGTTGATACTGTCTAGAATTTTAGTTGGGGGAAATTAAAAGTTTACTATGTATGTATGTATGTATGTATGTATGTATGTAAGTATGTGTGTATTTATGTTTTTGATCACAATAAACCTTACCAAGTAATTGGTTTGTCCTTACATTGCTAATCTCTAGCAATATTTTCTATTTATTTTTCCTTATATTTGAGAACTTCCTTCAGAGTTACCAGTGTAACTATTTTTGTAATAAACCTGTGAATATATATGCTTGATAGTATATTATGCATTCATATTAGAATGACAATTCAGATGAATAACAATTTATGGTTTTTATTTTTATTTTTTATTTAAACTTTAAACTTGTTAGTACTATCTTCTTATTTCAGTGTTGCTCTTAGGAAGTCTGCTATCATTTTGGTTCATTTATCATGGAAATAATCTAGTAATGCTTTCAAGGCTTCAAAAATTTTCTCTGTGTCTTTAATACCTTTCATCTGTATAATGTACCTAGGTTTGGTTGTAGTCTATGGCTCTCTCAACCTGATGTCTTTTATTATTTTTGTTAATTCTTAAAATATATCTTTATTATTTTTTCAAATATTTCTCTCTATCCATTTATCCTCCTCCTTTTGGGGGACTACTATTGTCAAGGTAATGATACTTTTATTTCTAGCCTCCATATTTTTTTTTTAAGATTTTATTTATTTATTTGACAGAGAGAGATCACAAGTAGGCAGAGAGGCAGGCAGAGAGAGAGAGAGAGAGAGAAGCAGGCTCCCTGCTGAGCAGAGAGCCCGATGCGGGACTCGATCCCAGGACCCTGAGATCATGACCTGAGCCGAAGGCAGCGGCTTAACCCACTGAGCCACCCAGGCGCCCCAAGCCTCCATATTTTTTTAGCTTTGTTTTTATACTGTCTCTACTTTTTCTTGGTGTCTTCTAAATAAGCCCCTCAATCTGATATACAATTTACTATTCACCTTTCAGTTGTATCCAATTATTCTGCTGTACGTTTTAAATATCATACTGTTCATTTTAACTTTTATAGCATATCCAGTAATTCTACTTGATTTCTTAAGAAGGATTTTTTGTTTGCATTACTAATCCAATATTTTGTATTTTAAGCATATTTTTTCATGCTTATTTTCAGTTCTTATTTCTATGAGTTTAATAATTTGCTTCAGATGGTTGTTTTCAGTTTCTTTTGGCTACCTATGTAGCCAAAGTCAACCACACAACTAACTGAGCCACCCAGGTGCCCCTCCAGTATTTTTAAAAACTTATTTGAAAAACTTAATTGACTCACACTGTCAATTACATTTTTACATTATAAGCCTGAATATAACTAAATCTATATGTATATACCAGAAATTCTTTTTCTTTTCTTTTTTTTTTTTTTTAACTTTACTTATTTGAGAGAGTGAGCATGAGTGAGCATGAGTAGGGGAGGGGCTGAGGGAGAAGCAGACTCCCCACTAAGCAGGGAGCCTGATTTGAAGCTTGATCCCAGGCCTCTAGGATCATGACCTGAGCCAAAGGCATCTCCCAGGTGCCCCTATTTTTCTTTTCTATTCTATTTCTTTAAAAATGTTTTTCATGATCTAAGAATAGATTCCATGACAAACATAAATGTCCCATAATTTGACATCATTCTTATCTCTTAACTCTTCTGTTTTATTACCATCTCTTAACCTATCCTGGTGCATTAGTCAACATTCTTGAGATAGATTATAGATAGATAGATAGATAGATAGATATAGATAAGAGGAAATTTTGTTATGGGAATTGGCTCATGTGATTATAGAGGCTAAGATAAGCTACTATATACTGTTTGCAAGGGGAGACCCAGGAAAGCTAGTGGTATAATTCAAACCTGAGTCTGAAGGCCTGAGAAACAGGGGAGCCCACAGTGTAACTCTGGATGCAAGGCCAATGGTTTGAAAACTGAGGGTGAGGGGTTGCCTCAGTTTAAGTCCAGGAATATGAAGGCTTAAGAACTAGGGACTCTACTGGCTGAGAAGATGGCTATCTTAGTTCAAAAGAAAAAAAATAGAAATCACACTTTCTCTGCTTTTTTGTTCTATTGGAGGGGGTGGGGGCTCAACAGATAAGATAGTATCCATTCAAACCCTTGAGACAGGATCTTTTTTTTCTCAATTTACTGATCCAAATGGTAATCTCTTCCGGAAGCACCTTTACAGACAAACGGAGCAATAATGCTTTACCACCAATCTGGGGAACCCTTAACCAGGTCAAGTTGACATAAAGTTCATCATCATACCTAAGTTTTTTGTTTTGTATTTTTTTGTTTGTATTTTCAGACTACCCTAGATTTCATTCTGTTGACAGTACTTGCAGCTCACTTACACCATTGTCTTTCCATGGTAAATCCAGGTGGAAAAAAACCAGAACAAAACAAAACCCTGGATGCCTTCAACAACCCATCTCCATTTCTCTGGTCCTGGGTAGCTGAATTGGGCTGGAGAAAAGTCAACAAATCACACAGAGTACTGCTAATATAAATGTATGTTCCACAAATTGAAATAGGGTTTGAATTGTCTTACACTGCTTATAAATCTCTCTGGTCTATTCTCTTGCCCTTTCTCCACAGCTATTATTTAAATTTTTATGATCTTATATATCTCACATCCTCACATTTTCCCTTGACCTGCTCTAAGCAAATGGCTTCCTAATCTATTTACAGAGACACTAGAAGTCACAAACAAGGACTTATCTGAACTCCTCTATTATTGACTATACGTTTACCTACCTTTTTATCCATCTTTGGCTTGTTTCCTTTTACACAGTAGAAAAAAGGTTCTCTGTAGTTTTATACAGAACAGAGTTTGAAAATCACTGCACTAAATTGGGGGAACTCTTTAAAGATCTTTAAGATCTTTAAGATGGTATGATAAATTAGAAAAATCAGTACCAAATAGAACAAGGATGAAAATCATGAAGATCATGTGGATGCTAATGTGAAGGTCTACAGAAAAGGTGAGAGTTTTAACTAAGGTAATAGCAGGAACAGGAAGAGGAATTAGTACTATTCGGGATATTGAGAGTCATTTTAATCTACTGAGTATAATAAGACAGATATGGTTATTGAGGATAGGATAGTAAGTACAACAGACAAAATTCCCTACCCTCATTTTTATGGGGAAAGAGAAATAATTAGCAAATCAGTTTCCCCTCTTGTTGAAGATATTACATGCACTTCAAAGAAAAGTCAGTTAGGAGGTATAGATACGGAATCACAAGTGTGAAGGGGGTGCAATTTTAAACTATATGGTCAATAAAACAAAGGTTCAATGAGAAGAGGATGTTTAAATCAAAACCTGAAGTGGATGAGAGAGGCAGCAATGGTAATAGAAAGATGCGAGAAAGTTCTTGGCAAAGGAAGAGTGAAGGAAAAGACTCTGAAGCATGAAGAGGTCCAGTGTTTCAGAGAAACAGAAATGAGACCATGGTAGCTGGATTATGGTGCATAAGAGAAACAAAGTCAGAGAGGAAGTCAAGAGATAGCTAGGGGTTGGTGTAAGTTACTGTAGAGATGTTAGCATTTATTCTGACTGGCATGGGAAGACAGTGGAAGGATTTGAGTAGGGAAGGGATTTACCTTTTTAAGAGCCTTGCTCTGGCTATAATTTTAAAGCCACACAGCAGTGGAAAGGAGGTGCCAACAGGAAATCCCACAGGCAGATTATTGTATAGTTCAGATGAGCGATTATGGTAGCATGGTCAGGGGAGATAGCAGTAGAAATTATGAGAAAAGATCAGATTCTTGAGGTAAAGTTAAAGTTAGCAATATTTGCTTGAGGAGTAGGTGAAATATAGGAAGAAAAAAGGAAGCAAGGATATCTACAGTTGGCCTAACCAACTGAAGGATAGTTACCAATTGGTGATCTGGCTAATACCAGGGAAATAGAAGTATTTGGGAAAGGTCCAGTTCAACTTGGCATGTGAAGTTTGAGATGCTCATTAGACATCCGAGTGGATATGTTAAATAAGCAATTTGTATTTATAAGTTTGAAAGTTAGGGGTAAGTCCAGGTTGATTTACATTTGCAATCCATAAGCATACAGATGGTACTGAAAGCGTAAGACTAATTGAGGCCACTAAGGAAGTTAGAAGAAAAGAAAATCCATTCAAGACCTAAATTCTGGAGCATTCCAAAATATATTTTGATTAGGAAAATGAAGAGAACCTAAAGGGAGATTGAGATTAAGATAGGATGAGTGTACTGTCCCGGGAGCCAAGTGAAGAAATTGCTTGCAGGAGAAAAGAGTGATACTATGTCAACTTTCCAGAGAGATGAGTAAGGGGAGAACTAAAAATTATCTGTTAGATATAATAGTGTGGGTGGAGATTATTTATGACCTTGTCAAGAACAGTTTTATTAGAAGAAGAGGGAGAAAGGAGTTAGAAAAAACTCTTATATTGACAGGGTTTCTAAAAGATAAAATATTATATAGAAGCATTAACCTGTTTGTATCATGATAACAGTGATGTGGTACATAGAAAAAAACTTGTTACTGTGCTGGTGAGAGGAGAATTCTGAATCAATGTCCTTGGGTAAGTGATTAGCCCTTGTTAGGAGGAAGGAAATGTTGGTCTGTTTGTCTATCTATCTATCTATTATCTATTTCATTGTAATAAAAGAGAAGCCAGAATACGTGGATAGGTAATGGTAGATGTTTTGGAGACTTGTAACAATTAATTTTTATTGCATCTATTTTCCTAGAGAAATATGAAGCAAGGTCATCTAGTCAAAAATGCAGATAGTGGGGGAGGTTTTTAATATCTGAGGGAAGAAGACATGAAGTAATTATTTAGGAAAGTGGTAGTGATAGAGTAATTGACTTTAAAAGAAAATAACTAGTTGCACAAAGTTAAGCTTATATAATACAAATTGTCCTATTGCATAGATGTCTCTTGCAAATCATGTTTTGTCACCATAACTGCTTATACATGCAAATGAAGTAAGTCTTCAAAGCTACCTTTTCCTCCTACAAACTGAAACCTATTGCTTTGCTGGTTTATATTTAAATATAAGTTCTAAATATTTAAAGTTGAATCCTGAAACTAAACTGGGGAAATGACTAGTTTAATGCCACTCCCATCAAAAGGAAGACAAAGGCAAATGAGAAATCACTGGTAAAGGGTGCTGCAATGAGAAATGTGCAACATCTGCTCAAGTTCAGTCAATGATGGCTGAAGACCATAGTTTTCTTGAATAGTCTAATATTTTTCTGCATTATTTATCATTCATTTACTTAATATTCTCTTGCTGACCCAATTAACCACAACTCTTATTAAGCCCATTATGTCCATTAGATTAGACTTACTAGATTAAAAGAAAATTAGAAGCATGAGACCATTGAACTTTAACTCTTCTTAATTAAAAAAAAATCCATGGTTTGTCAAAACCCATGGAATAGTATACCACAAAGAGAGAATTTTACTGTATGCAAATTAAAAAAAAAAAATGTGGGGGAACCCAAAATGGAATACAAGCTGTAACAAATAAACCTAACTTATTACAATGAATTGCATAACAATGCTAATGGAAAAGAAAATAAATAATCTAAGAAACTTTGAAAACGGTATTTTGACTAGATATAGGCTACAGACAAAAGGAATAGTACAGGAATACTATGCTCTCTTTCAGTTTCTCACAGGGTAATGGATTAGTCATTTGAAAATTATTTATGTATCAGGGTAGAACAAATAAGCATCTATACTGTAGGTAATGAGAGCCAGGTTCTCTCATCAGAAAAAGAAGTTACAAATAAAGAAAGAGTGAAAACTAGAATAAACTCTGTGGTATAATATTGGAATAAGAAATACTAGATAATTTGTGGTTTAAAAAATACATATACATATAAAGAAATCAATATACATGTATGTGGGTGAAGGATATATGAGTGATATGTATGTGTGTGTTTTCATGCATGCATGACTGCACAGTCCCCTAGCACTACTTCCTAGAGGGATTAAAATAAATTACACCTAAGTGGAAATGAATATACCTACTACTCTAATCTTGGCTTCTGAAGACCATTTTCAAGAAAAGGAGCCAGAGAGGCGCCCGGGAGGCTCAGTCATTGGTGTCTGCCTTCGGCTCAGGTCATGATCCCCAGGTCCTGGGATCAAGCCCTGCATTGGGCTCCCTGCTCGGCAGGAAGCCTGCTTCTCCCTCTCCCACTACCCGACCTGTGTTCCCTCTCTCACTGTGTCTCTCTCTGTCAAATAAATAAATAAAATCTTAAAAAAAAAAAAAAGAGCCAGAGTTTCATGAAATTGTTGGTTACAGAGTGGAGCAGGGAAAATGCAAGATAAGCTTGGAACATTTGTTTTGCCAGAAAATGCTCAGTAAAGAATGGGAAAACATTAAAAAGGCAAGGGAGCCAACCAGAAAGAGGTCTTAATTGCAAAGTTAGGATGGATTGACTAACAAAATAAATAGTATTATTAGATTATAACTTATAGGATAAAATATTCATGATGTAAGTAAATAATTAGATAAAAAATAAATGGAGAAGATAATGTTTCCTTACTAAAGAATTGCAGTTAATGTAGAAGAAACAAGAGATATAGAAAATCACCATTAGAACAAGACAGTAGTAGTTATTGCATTATGGATGCTAAAAGTAGTAGGTGAAAGTTTGAGGAAAACAGGATATTTACATAGTCTCAAAGTATTCCCTCCTGATATTTATTAGTTACAGAGGGGAAAATACTTTATAATATAAAACCTAGGTGAGACCATCTTGAACAAGTGTCAAGGAGAACATCACCAGTATAACAGATATCAACATCATATACTTACAAAAAAAATTAATTCCAGAGTAGTTAACATGTAGTGTTATATTAATTTCAGGTGTGTAATATAGTGGTTCAGTAGTTCCATATATTACTCAGAGCTCATGAAGATAGGTGTACTCTTAATCCCATTTGCTTATTTCACCCATATCCCCTCCCCACCACCTCCCTTCTGGTAACTAACTATCTGTTTGTTCTCTATAGTTAAGAGTCTATTTCTTAGTTTGTTTCTCTCTTTTTCCCCTTTTGTTCATTTTTTTTGTTTCTTAAATTCCTATATAAGTGAAATCATATGCTATTTGTTTTTCTCTGACTTATTTCACTTAACATTGCTCTCTCTAGATCCATCCAAGTCAACATCATATACTCAACATTTTTGTAGTATTCTTGCTTAAAATATGTAACCTCAATCCTAAGAAAACAGCAGACAAACAAAATGAGGGACAACCTGCAAAATCACTTTCTAATACTCTTCAAAGGAGTCAAGGTTATGAAAGACAAAGTGAGACAGAAGAACTTTCAGAGCTCAGGGGCAGTTGAGGAGACACAAGAACTAAATGCATTATGGGATTCTCACTCGGACCTTAGAACAGAAAAAGGACATTAGCAGAAAAACTGACAAAATTCAAATAAAGTTTGTAGTTTAGTTTTAAAAGTAATAAACTGAAAAATTCAATCTTTATTTAGTTTGGGGCAAAACATACAATGTTTGAACTCTCTCATCTACCCAACTCTAAGCCCCAGAAGGACAAGGCCTATGCACGGTGCATTTGTTGAATGACTACATTAAAATTGAATTTCATCTATGACACTGTATTATTATGACCTGTTATGAATCCCAAATCCCTCCATATATGCAAATATATTGTGTGCTTATGATTTTTACATGTGTGTGCATTTTTAACCATATTTTGGCACAGAAAAATGGAGATGGATTGAAGAATATACCCTTTACTAGTGCAAATGATGTATAACTCCTCTAAGTAAAATGACAACACAGGGGTGCTTGGCTGGCTCAGTCAGTTAAGCATCTGACTCTTGATTTCAGTTTAGGTCATGATCTCAGGATCATGAAATTGAGCGTGGCATGGAGTCTGCTTAAGATTTTCTCTCCTTCTCCCTCTGCCCCTCTTCCTACCCCGACTTAGGCACTTTCTCTCTGTCTTAAAAAAAAAAAAAAAAAAAGACGACACAAGTAGAGATTTGATAAATTTTTCTATAATCTGCCCCTTCATCCTGTATGAGCATAGTCAACAATAACTCTTAACTTTGAAGTAGTAAACAAGAACTTTGTTCTCTTCCTGTTTTGAAAGATATCTCAAATATCATATTTGACATGGGCTGGGAGTTAACACAAAGAATAGCAGCAATTGACAGTGAAATCAATTTCTAATTAGATTTATGCTTACACATTTACTCATAGCTTGTTACAACAAACAATAAAGAACTAAATAAGTAAAATTTTAATAATACTTTCTCTGGAATGTATTGAAATATTTACAACAAAACTGAATCTGTCAAAATTTATATTCTTAAAAACAGAACACTTAAATTAGGGAAAAAATGAAAATGGTGTCATAAAAATGTGTGAAGACTTAATTTTAATTTGAAAATATTAAGTTCTTAAGAGAAAAAAATTAACATTTATAAATAAGAACACAGATGATGGTATTTTCAACCTAACAATATTATTTTGATAGAAAATTTCCCTATTATTTTAATTTTAAAGATAGAAGTAACATCTTCATGATTTATTAAAAGCTTGTTTTCAAAAAAGGAATAAGAAAATTAAATAACAGAAATGAAATCATTATTTTGTAACTTATCAGGTCAATTATTTCTAGTTAATGCAATTTAATTTGCTTTTTACATGTCAAATACAAAGATTCATAGGTAAAAAACACTATGTCCTCAAAAATCTAATCAAAACCTCTAAAAATGAGTTATGTACCAACAATGGAGTATTTAACAATAGAAAATAAGATATATTGAATAGATTTTTTTTATCAAATATCTTTATTTCTTCGAAGCACAAACTAACTCTTCCTTCTGTATGCCCCAAAGCCATTGCAAAGACAAGCTTTTGTTAAACTATAGATAAGGAAACAGATTTCTAGATTACTCATAGGTTTCCTTTTCAAAATTTAACGTATTTCCTGAGCAAATTCTGAAATAGATTTTGTCTCTAAATGAAACAAACACACACTGGAAAAGAAAAAAAAAAGTCTGTCAACCAAGAATAAGAAGAGAAAACTGTCATAACTTGTGATCTATAGAAAATAAAAGTATTTTTAGTGTCTTTGGCATATTAATGACAAAAAAACAATAATAAATGGTAAAACATGGTAAGTTAACTGATGGGAAAATTTAAATGGTAGTAAGATAAGTATCTGTGGGGTTAGGGAGTGAAGTCAGAAATTTATTATCAGCGAATGAATCACCTATTCCAGCATTGTGAGAATAGGGCTGGTGGAAGCAGATTCAAAGGGTCCAGATCAATGTGTATGCATGTTGATTTCCTGAAATAGGTCACTGAAGTCTAGCAGCCTTATCTCAAAGGGACTGTTACCTGGTTATCAGAACCAACTTCATAGGAAGCAAGTTTTAGGAAACCCAAACTAAGGGTGATCAGTTTTTATTCATTGATTTATACATTCAGATATTCAGCAAACATATTTTTTCCTGGCAGTATGATCTAAGACAATAATATTTTAACTTTAAACACAAAGACTCTCCAATATTTTTTCAAATCTAAAATGAAGCTTTAGGGGACTCAGTTTTGGAGACAGAAACTGCATACACTCTGATATTACATGAAAATATAAGGCATAAATGAGGGCAAAAATCTTATGCATAGGAAAAAATATAATTGACTGTCTGGGTTATTTTAAGATGCAAGGCACAAATGAGTAACTTTTTTTTTTTCTTTTTAAAACTATCTCCTTCCCTTTATTCTTTCCTATTGCTACTCTTCTCCTCCTTTGATCACTCTCTCCGGCAGCATCAGTTACTGTGAAAGTAACCACTTGTTAGACCCTTAGTTCTCACCCCTTCCTTCACAGGAGAATCACCCCAGGCATGTGCACACCCAAGGCAAATTAAATCAGAATCTCAGGGAGAAGGAAGTCTTGATATTTGCTATCAGGAAGCTCTCTTGTTGATTTTAATGTTCAGCCAAGTTTGAAAAACTATCTTCTTAGAAGTCACAAGGTAATTCAGAAAGTTGTTTTTTTTTAATCAATTAAACAACTTGCTATGTACTCAGCAGCCACCTTAGAATTATGGATACATGAGGGCTGCATCAATGCTCAGCTCTGTTGCTTACAAATTTACTGCAGTAAACAATCATTTCTAAAATCCAAGTTAGGAAGTAACTATCAGCTTACTTTTCTTAACTTATCGGTTACATGCTATACATAGGAAATTTGCGATTAACAAAAGTGAAATTCTCTAAGGTTTTGAATTATTTTTTCATATATTAAATTTTTACAATAATATTATCTCCATTGCAAAATGATCTGTTTTTCGATGGGAAAGAAAGAGTTGCAGATCTAGCTGTTAAGATGTGGAAATTGTGCACAAACTCAAGAGTGAATTCTTAATTAAGAGCTTGGGCTATGGGTTCGGGTTGCATAAATTCAGGTCTTCACTTTACAATTTATTAGTAGTGTTTTCTCTCGAGCCAGTCACCTAACTTATTTGTAATTTTATTTACTCCAGAAATTGGGATTACTAATATTCCTACTTTTTCAGTTGCTGGGAGGAATAAATGACTTAAGGTTCCTGATATATAGCAAGTGCTATAGAAATGTTAGTTATTATTATTATGTTATAGATTTTTCACATCTTAACATTTTGAAAGACTATTAATATTTTTCATATATTATAGATTTGCATGCTGTGTCAAAAATGTTATGTTACTGTTTGCTTTATATTGTTGAAAAATATTTTTGGATGTCAAAATATGTGTGTATCTAGGGGGAGTAGGTTATTAATGCAAATATCTTTTTTTTGTTTTTTGTTTTTTTGTTTTTTAAACAGACTGAGGCTCACTGGCATAGACCCAAAGGAATTTGAGAAGAGATAAATTGGTATGAGCTGGCATACTTCACTGAATACTAATCAAAGAGGGAAGGAGTTTAGCTAGACATTGAAAACATGCACAATTTGAATAGTGAAGGAGGAAATGGGAAATGGGTTCCTGATGAGCCTCAAAAGTAGGCTCACTATTAAACATGATAAGAATCTGACCAGGTGTCAGTTGTCCTTATTACCTTAACCTAAGATTCTGTGTGTGTGTGTGTGTGTGTGTGTGTGTTTGACTTTTTTTTACCTTGGATAATAATGGAAAGTATTCATGTTACCTACTCATATATAAGGAGAAGACAGACTTCTTCAGCATATGCCCAAATTTCTTCCCATATTTCAATACACTGCAATTGACAAAACATCAGTGTATCCAAGATCAGTCAGCCATGTTGTAATAAAATGTCCTAATAACAATAGATTTCCTATATTATGACATTCAAAAGAGCATTCTTAACAGTTAAAATACATATAAAAGCATCATGATCATTACTGTCATTTTTTTTACTATAATGAGAAAGGTATCCTTTGTTTAGTTGCCTGGAAGCTTGAATTTTATTATCACAAAACATTGTTTCTTTAATGCATGATGTTTATTGAGAAGACACCCAGTAACAGGAGTTCTAATCCTGACCATAACTTCTCTATCTCCTTAATAAATATTTGATTTATTTAATATCTTAGCTTGTTTTCTGAAAAATAGGAGAAATGAGATTTCTACAAACAACTCTCAGAGGGTTGTTGGAAAGGACCAAGTATATAGTGTTTTAAGATGATCTGTGAAAACTAACAAGTGGTTTAAGTATGCATGTATTTATATTTTTTCTTTAAAGTTTAGAGTTAGTCATATTCCAGTATTTCTAGTTTAGGTAATATTTTATATATAATGAGCATATTCTTCATTGTAATCATCGTTCTATGAATAGCATCTGAAATTGTCTGTGTGTTTTCTCTCTGAATCCCTACCACCTAAGATCATAATATATGCCATGTTGTTGAAAAAAAAAATTGCTTTTAAATAACCATTAAAATGTAGTGGTGTATTAGGTTATTCTTGGAGTTGAAAGCAGAAAGACGGGGTTTAAATTCTAGCTTTTCTACTTATTGGCTCATGACTGGGAAGAATCTTAACCTTTCTGAATCTTCATTGTCCTTAATCTTTGTTACAAAAACCTCTGGTGCAAATTAACACAAACTATTGATTCTTTTAAAATACACTCACACACAACTGCATGAAATGTAAATAGGTTCATTGATTCCGTGAAGCCCTTTCATTAACTTATTTTGCATAAAATATCTTTTAATATACTTAATAACTATGTATTGAGCACGTGCTGTGTGGTCAGAACTCTGCTAGGGTTTGTTTATGGAAGAATAAAGGCATGCTATAGGCTTTTATGATTTTTATGATCCGTGGAGGGTAAATAACCACTAATAACTAATGAATAAGAATTGCCATGAGGGAAAAGAATGTAGTTCAAGCACACTGAAAAATTGATAATCAAAAAAGATTTCCCTGAGAATGTAATAATTGAACTGAAATTTTAGGAATGAGTAAAGGTTAATAGGCAAGGGCAAGAGTGGGGAAGAAGTAATCTAGGAGGATGGAATAACATGTGCAAAGCCCCTGTGGCAAGAGTGTGATATGCAAGAGGAAATTTTTAAAGGCTGCTTTCCTAGAGAGCAAAAAGAAAAGCTGGCAGAGATGAGGATGGAGGCATGAATGTCCTTGATTGATGCGTTAAGGATTTTAGTCTATCCTAAGAGAACTGAAAAAGAAATCTCTGAAGTTCTCCCTCATGCCAAATTTACACAGTAAATGAGATAAAAATTAATGAAGCACTCTGAGACCCTTGGGGTGGGGGGCAACTTCTGTGTTGTTTCCTTATAAAAATTTTCTATGCTGTTTTTAATAGCTTTCAAGATAATAATGTTTAAAACCAAGTTTATATAATGAATGAATGTTGGTTCTTTTTTTTTTTTTTTTTTTTAGTTTTGCAAACTTCAAAAGGAAGAAAACATTTTACTTTCTAGAATAGACATTTACAAATAATAAAGGGAAAATAGATTACTAATTAAAAATAAATAAATGAATATACAAGTTTTGTCTAAAATTACCCTTCTACCACTGTCTTCTTATTTTATCTGTGATTCATTTTCCATAAATCCATTAGAGAAGTGCATATAAACATAGTCATATTATAAAAATATTTGTTAATTAAATCACCACTTATTTAATTAGTTCCCACTCACACATCCCTCTTAGTGTAACATAGCATTTATCCTAATCCATTACACCAATTAATTTGTCAACAGTTGAATAAATTTCTTGCTAATGTGCATACACACAGATCTATTACTGTCTATTATCTATTTATCTATCTACCTTCATCATCCAAAATATTATGAAAAATGCAATTCAATTCTAAATTTAAACTGTAAAACTTAGAATAGATGCATGGTTTCAGGAAGTCTAAGGAAATGATGCTGGTGATGAGGGAACAGAAGGCTGGCTGAGGTCAAAACAAAAGCTGACACCCTCCAAACTTCCCCTACCCCCACTCCTGAGTGGGACATCTGTGACATTCTTTAGGAATCTCCCACCCATCTTAATGTTAATACCTTGCTAAAGGGTAAAATGACCTTGGCAATGGCAAGGCCTCTGGTATCTGTATCTTGTAGGTCCTCTTTAGCATATGAAAGTTCTATTGAAACCTCCCTTTTCCTTACCTCCCCCCAACTCCATTGTACATAACCTGCCACCACTCACAATGCAGCAGCTCTTTCTGCCCACAGGTCCTGTCCTTATGTTTTAATAAACCACCATATTCCACCAAAGATGTCTCAAGAACTCTTTCTTGATCATCAGCTCCAGACCTCACCCCACCGAACCTCACCTATATTCTAAAACTTCATCACTGGGAATGTGACATCTCAGACAAAATATCATCAAATAAAGATATGATAGCAGTTTATAATTCTTGAACACTTATTATGTGTTAGGCACTGTTCTAAGGTATATATGTTGTGCCCGAGTTTTCGCGTTTGAGAGACCACCAAGGAGCCAAGCACCAATGCAATCACACAAGGGTTTATTCGACAAACTTAAGCTTGGGCCTAAGTACACCCAATGCAGAGGAGTAGGGACTTGGACCTTGAGCTTAGTTAAAGCAGGGGTATTTATGGGTTCCTGTTACTAAAGCAGGGTGGGGTCTCTGGAACCAAAGCAGGGTGGGGCTTCCTAAAGTAGGTTGGGGTCCTTAAACTAAAGTAGGGTGGGGCTTCTTGGAACTAAAGTAAAGTAGGGGAAAGTTCAGCCCTTGGGCACAGAGGTCTGAGATGTCTGTACTTAGCTAAGGCTAAACCTGAGGTGAGATGGCCTTGATTTTTCTAGACCTCCACATATACTTATTTAGTCCTCACAACAAACTTTTGAAGGAGGGTCTTTAGTCCCTGTTTTTAGTTGGAGAAAAGAATTCACACAGAGGTTAGTAACTAACTCCTCTCTGCAACGGAATTCAAAGGTGGATTGTTTTCAAGTGCAGGTAATCTGAACCAGAATACACAGCACTCTTGTCTCTTGGACTGGCAAAATTAAACCAGTTAAAAGGAAAGTAAAAGAATAATGATACAATTGATATTTCAAAAAGAATGACTCAAATATCAAAGGATTAGAAAGGGCTATAGGGAAAATTGCAAAGGTCCTTGTTGAAAAGACCATTTTTATGATTGTGTTTTAAAAATTTAAATATAAGAATATGATATTGGGCTAATATGAAATTTGCCTAGAGTAATCATATACAAGCAATTTATGATTTCCAAAAATTAATGTACAACTTACATTGTGTTAAATATATGACAAATATAGGATATTCTTTAAAATATAAAATTTAGTAAAATTCGTGAAGTCATAATTAAAAATTTTGTTTTCACTATTTACCAGGTAATTTTGGTCTGTATTTGCTCTGAATAGTTTTGTTTGGTCTGACTTCAAAAACCTCATCCTCTACTTACTTAGTTTAGCCCCTCATTGCATGAAGTATTTGTGGAATTCAGTACACTGTCTCCCTCCAAAATAATCTAAGGACATTTCTTTTCCTGTCATTGGTAGTCCATACACAAATTTAGGCTCAGCTGATCATTCACTACTTTATGGGACTTTGAATCTTGAGGAAGTAATGTGAAGTGCATGTGTAATTAAGAAGGTATTTATTATGATGGGATGACTGCAGGAAATGCTACATCAAGGGTCTAGCATAGCACTGGTGACTGCTTCCAACGACCATAATGGACAACGAAGTGACAGTGTAACCATCAACAGTGTTTGATCTGGCTGCACCTGTGGGGTAAATTTGATGATGATTTTTGGCTCAGTCATTCTCTGTTGGGTTTTGTACATTTTTAAATCCTTAGTAGCCTCTAAGAAGCATATTCCAGACGGGTGAAGATGTGGAAGGGATTTAATGGGGGAAAATGACTAAAAAGGATGAGTAAGAGGGAGGAAGCAGCAATAAACCAGGAAAGCCTTTAGACTGTGATATAGATCTGATTACCATGAAAAGAGAGGGAGAAGAAGGACAGGACTGGATATTCCTGAGACAGTTTTGGTCAGGTCAGTGGGATGTCTCTAAGAAAAAATATGCACATTATAGAAATCCTGTACTAGGCAGAAATAGTCCAGCTTATCTATAGTACCTTTACTATGCTCAGTCATTATCTGGGAGCTCTAGGTTCACAGCAACATGGTCTGATGTGAACATTGGGGTAGCTCCAAGGGTACATTTTCATGGTCACCAAATTGAGCCACCAGAGTTCTGTCAATCTATAAACTGTTGAGACTATTTAAAAGATATTCTTTCTGTGCTTAAGTTATTTGGGGTCTTTTCTTTCTTCCTTTCTTTTTACTGTTAGCCAAGAAGATCAACTTGTATCATTTAATGAAATCTGGCTTTAAGTGGTTTTTTATTGGTAGCAATTTTTACTGAAGATCGATTATGTGTTAACATTCATGGACTTAAATAGCTTAGTTTTGTCTGTTGTATTTCCCTGTAGTTCATATTTCAAGTAAACATTTCATTAGAGGGTTTTTTTTAACATTGGCTTCTTAAAGAGATTTCTCAGTTTTCTTAGGGTAAAGACCAAAAAGTTCTTACATGGTCTGATGATCTGGGTCTCCCTCCATCTTCAGTCTAATCTGGTACCAGACCTCCTCCCCTCATTCACTTTTCCCAGCACATTGCTGTTTCAGTTCCTTCCAAGTACTGTGTTAGTTGATATCCTCCAGGAAGCAGAGGCTAAGACATGACAAGATCTACAAGTGATGCTCGTGAAGGATAAAGGGGAGGGGACCAGACAAGAAAAGGAGAGCCCTCAAACTGAAGCATAGATTTAATGCCTGTAAAGGAAGGGCAAGGAAAAGTCAAAGACTGCAGAACAATTCCAAGGTTTCACCGAGATCAATAAGGGATTTGGAACCAAAGTTTCTTGTTAAAAGAATCCTAAGTCACAGAAATGGTCCTGCATCAGAATTCCCAAATGTGCTTAGAACCTGTGTCAGATACAGAAGGGGAGAAGCTAGTTTTGTCAGTCAGCTATGTTACCTTCACTAGTAGACTGCTTTACTATGTAGATGAGTAGAAGCTCATTTGATGACTATCATGTCCATCCTTTATTTTAAACAGATCTATTTTTCCACACAGGTTCAGGAAACGGTTTTTTCATAGTTCCCTTGGGCTTTTATTTCTTAAAGACAGCACAGATAACAAAGGTTAATGGGAAAAACTATGAGCTATATTTCTGTAGTCAGTCTGAGGGCTACAACTGATGCTAGCTGCTAATTTTCATTCTACATCTCTCTGATCTTCACCCTCACTTGGACACATCATAGAGATCCATCACAGTGTGATCCACACTTCCATTCTTCGGTGGTTTGAGGCTTTGGCAATCAAATGCTTTTTAGGCCAGGACTGCTACACATGTCCTATTCAGAGTCAACACTGGGAAACATATAAAGATCTAAAATGTTTTCTCCAAACTAGTTTTTCAGCTGTGCCTTTAAGAAGATCATTCTAAGACTCTTTGAAGACAGCTGCCTCTGAATTGTTTGGTATGTGATATTATCCATGATGGTAATGGGTCCATTTATGTGCCTCCTTCATTGCGAAGTGGGTGCCAATCTTATGCAATATTGTGTGGGATTCCATATTTGGGAATCAATTATTCTGTAACTCTGTGAATAGTTGTGCAGGCTGAGGTTCTGAGAGTAGGAAAGGAAAATACCTATAACAGGTATCTATCCTTATACCAATGTACTGCTAGCCCTTAAAAGATGGAAATGCAGTTGACTTGCCACCGACTATCTCAGTCATCCCCTAAAGAAGGAGTATCATTCCAAGAGCTTAGTTTCAGCCATTGTTTTCTCCAGGTTTCTAAGGGGCATGCTAACAGCAACTTTGCCAGATCCTCTGGGATTTTGGTTAAGCAATTACCTCCTATACCCTGAGAAATGACTCTTGCTATTTCAGTTTTATATTCCAACCTCTTTGATCAAGGGCCCTCAAAATCAAGCCAGGGGGTACTTCTACAGGTGTGTTCTGTCTAATCCTGGCATCTACTTCAGTGAATAATGTATTTCCTCCCTTATTAGGCTCATCACATCCTCAGCCAGGCTCTGCTGGGACTTAGCCATAGCAACTAAGAGAGAAGGTGAATGCAGCTCCTGAGAGACCTCTGCCATGTCTTCTAGAACTTGGAAGGTAGTGGCTCTTATTTGGAAAGACTGGGCTACATTGGAAAGCTCTGAGAGCTCCAAGGAGTCATCCTCAGGAGAATCCAGCCAGTGGTCTTCATTCTATATTTCATGGTCCTAAGATGTTCTCCAATAAGACTCTGGCCTTACCATTGGCAGACTTATCTTGGCTGACCGTTTAAATGTCTCTGGATCTTTAGGATCCTATCAGATTCTTTTTTTTTTTTAATTATTTTTATTAACATATACTGTATTATTAACCCCAGGGGTACAGGTCTGTGAATCATCAGGCTTACACATTTCATAGCACTCACCATAGCACATACCCTCCCCAATGTCCATAACCAGCCACCCTATCCCTACTCCCCTCCCCCCCAGCAACCCTCAGTTTGTTTTGTGAAATTAAGAGTCTTTTATGGTTTGTCTCCCTCCCCATCCCATCTTGTTTGACTCTATCAGATTCTTAATCTGATCCTTAGTTATTGTTAGCACTTCCACTGAGGAACATAGGCCTCTTTAAAAATCTACCAAAGAGGCTCTAATTTAGCTCAAATTTAGCTTTAGCAGCTGTTTACAGCAATATTATCCCTCTGGGAAATAATACAATAATACAACTTAGCAGTAACCTGCCAAATCCATTGTTTTTGCAGGATTTTGTTAGTCCATGTCTTTCAAGAAGAAGATAGCAAGATGGGATTAAATATGCAAGGGGATTTTATTAGGAAAATATCTGAGAGAGAAAATGGAGAGGGAGAGGTAATATCTGGGAAGGGTAGGAAAATTCTGAGATGACAATGCATGGATAGAAGAAGGACAGAACATGGGGGCATGTGCCCTAGATTGCTATGAATTCCAAGGAAACATTGACATAGCCAGTAGAGTCTTCCAGCTAAAATGGCCTATTAGAGCAGTCCTGTATCTCCCAGGAACAAGCCTGTTTTACAAGCCCTGCAATGCTCAGACACTGGCTGTGAGCAGCCTATTGTAAGCATGACCCTGATCTAAATGTAACATATTTAAGTATATAGAAGCTGGAGTAAGTTCCTTGTAGTTGAAGGTCTGAAAGTATATATTCAGGGTGACTTCAGCATCATTTCAGTCCTATTTTCCAAACACCTGCATAAGCATTTCGCCCCAATGGATATCTTCAATCAGTTTAATGCCCCACATGCCACACAGGGTGCCATCCTCTTGCCTTCCAGGCAGTAAATGAAACAGTTCCATACTTCATCTTATTGCTCATTTTCTTGGATCAATCCTGACACCACTTGCATTCATTCAGGTCTCTGAGAAGCAGATATTAAAATGGGATGAGATACGTAAGATATTTACTGGAGGAACACTTGAATAAGGAAAAGGAAAGGGAGCCTAAGAAGATGAGGAGGACCTTAATACCTTAATACCATGATGTGGTTCTGGCACCTATGAAAGACAGGGAGCAGAAAGATGGTAAAGAAAAGCTGAAGACTCTAGCACTGTGCTAAGAAAGCTTTAGCCAGTTCAGTGGGATGTCATCAAGTCAATATCGAAGAATTGAGTCTCACATCTCACAGACCTGGGCCTGTATTCATAGCCCTATCATGATCTCTCAATGGCTGGGAATAGCCTGTGTGAAATGTAAATTTAGAGTGAATATTAATGTGAATTTAGGATAGGATCAGCTGGGCTATCAGCCAGTTCAGCCTTAATGGTAAGCCCTCTATGGTTAAGCTGTAGGCATCATGATCTCTAAAGCAATAGGACCTTTCACATTCTATTTACATTTTTTTAATAACTCCTTAATACCTTGTATTAGTTTCCTATGGTTGTCATATCATGATACCACAAACTGGGTGTCTTAAAACAGGAGAAATTTATTCTCTCACAGTTCCAGGTACTGGAAGTGTGAAATCAAGTTGGTTTCAGGGTCCATTCCTTCTGAGGCTCTAAGGGAGAAATTGTCTCTTTCTCCTGCATTCTGATGGTTACCAGCAGTTCTATCAGTCCTAGGCCTGTAGACACATCAGTCTATGCCTCTGTCTTCATATGGCCTTCTCCCCTATGTACCTTCATATCATCTTTTCGCTGCATATATCTTTGTGTTCAGGCTTCCCTCTTACAAAGGCAACAGTCATTGATCAGGGTCCACCCTAATATAGTTTGAAGTCATCTTAAGTTGATTACATTTATAGACACTAGTTTCAAATAATGTCAAATTCTAAGGTTCCAGGTAGATATGAATTTTGGGAGAACACTATTCATGCAGCATATACTCCATTCTGCCTTCCTTTTTTATTTATTTGACAGAGAGAGAGATGACAAGTAGGCAGAGAGGCAGGCAAAGAGAGAGGTGGAAGCAGGTTCCCTGCTGAGTGGAGAGCCCAATGTAGGGCTCAATCCCAGGACCCTAAGATCATGACCTGAGCTGAAGGCAGAGGATTAACTCTTTGAGCCACCCAGGCACCCCATCCCACCCCATTCTGCCTTCTGGTCTATTTAAGTCTTGGTCTTTTTTCAGATTCAGACCAACTATTACCTCATGACTGGGTTTGTTTTCCCTATTTATATACCTTTGAAACATCATATAATCTTTTTTTTAGTTCAGTATAGTTAACATAGAGGGCTGCATTAGTTTTAGGTGTACAATATAGTGATTCACTAGTTCTCCACATTACTCAATGCTCATCCTAAGTGTACTCTAAATGTCTTTCATCTATTTCACCCATCCCTTATCTCCCTCCCCTCTGGTAACCATTAGTTTGTTCTCCATCAATAAGAGTCTGTTTTTTGGTTTGTCTTTTCTTTTTTTTGTTCCTTTGTTTTGTTTCTTAAATTATACATATGAGCAAAATCATATGATATTTGTCTTTCTCTAACTTATTTCACTTAGGTTTATACTGTCTAGATCCAACCATGTTGCTGCAAATGACAAGATTTCATTCGTTTTTAATGGCTGAGTAATTATATATATAATATATACACACACATATCACATCTTCTTTACCCGTTCATCTATTGATGGACACTTAGGCTACATCCATAGCTTGACTATTGTAATTAATGCTATAAATATATGGGTGTATGTATATTTTTCAATTAGTGTTTTCATAGTCTTTGGATAAATACCCAATAGTGAAATTATTGGATCATATGGTAGTTATATTTTTAATATTTTGAGAAACCTCCATACTTTTTTCCACAGTGGCTGTACCAGTTTGCATTCCAACCAATAGTACACAAGTATTCTTTTTCCTCCATTGCCTCACCAACACTTGTTCTTCTGTTTTTTATTTTAGCCATTCTGTCATATCATTCAGTAATATCTCATTGTGATTTTGATTTGCATTTCCCTGATGATGAGTGATGATCAGCATCTTTTCATGTGTATTTACTTTGGACAAGTGTCTATTCATGTCCTCATGCCCATTTTTAATTAGATTATTATTATTATTTTTAAATTGGTATTGAGTTTTATAAGTTCTTCATATATTTTGGATACTAACCTTTTATCAGATATGTCAGTTGCAAATATCTTCTCCCATTGTGTAGATTGTCTTTTGATTTTGTTGATTATTTCCTTTGCTGTGCAGAAGCTTTTTATTTTGATGTAGTTTGTCCCAGTAGTTTATTTTCACTTGGTATCCTTTTCCTCAGGAGACCTATCTAGAAAAAATGTTGCTATGGCCAGTGTCAGGGAGATTACTTCCTGTGCTTTCTTTTAGAATTTATTTGGTTTCAGCCTGACATTTAGGTCCTAAGTCCATCTGAAGTTTATTATTATGTATGGTGTAAGAAAGTGGTCCTTTTTCATTATTTTGCATGTAGCTCTCCAGTTTTCCCAGCAGCATTTGTTAAAAAGTCTGTCTTTTTACATCACATATTCTTTCTTCATTTGTCAAAGGTTAATTGACCATATAATTGGGGGGGGTGGTTGGGAGCTCTCTGTTCTGTTCTGTTGATCTATGTGGCCATTTTTGTGTCAATACCATACTGCTTTGATTACTACAGCTTTGTAGTAGATCTTGAAATCTGGGATTAGTGATACCTTCAGTTTTGTTGTTCTTTTTTATTTTTTTTTTTTTAAGATTTCTTTGGCTATTTATGGTCTTTTGTGGTTCTATAGTAATTTTAAGACTATTTGTTCTAGTTCTGTGAAAATGCTGTCAGCATTTTGATAGGGGTTACATTACATTTGTGGATTCCTTTGGGTAGTGTGGATGTTTTAAGACTATTTGGTCTTCCAGTCCATGAATATGGACCATATTTTGATTTGTTAGTGTTGCCTTCAATTTCTTTCATCAATGTTTTGTAGTTTACAGAGTAAAGGACTTTTATCTCCTTGTTTAAGTTTGTTCCCAAGTATTTATTTTTGGTACAATTGTAAATGGGATTGTTTTCTTTATTTCTTTCTGCTACTTCATTACTAGTGTATTGAAATACAACAGATTTCTGGGTATAGATTTTGTATCTTGGAAGCTTATTGAATTCATTTATCAGTTCTAATACTTCTTTTGATAGAATCTTTCAGATTTCCTGTATACAGTATCATGTCATTTGCAAACCGTGAAAGTTTTACTTCTTCTGTAACAGTTGGAATGCCTTTTATTTCTTTTTCTCATCTGATAGCCGTAGCTAACACTTCCAGTACTACATTGAATAAAAGTGGTGAGAGTGAACATCTTTGTTTTGGTCTTGATCTTAGGGGAAAAGCTCTCAAATTTTCTCCATTGAGTATGATGTTCACTGTGGGCTTTTCATATATATAGCCATTGTTATGTTCAGGTATGTTCCCCCTAAACCTTCTTTGTTGAGGGATTTTATCATGAATGGATGTCGTACTTTGTCAAATGTTTTTCCTGTATCTACTGGGATGATCATATGATTTTTTAAAAATTTTTTATTTTTTATAAACATATATTTTTATCCCCAGGGGTACAGGTCTGTGAATCACCAGGTTTACACACTTCACAGCACTCACCAAAGCACATACCCTCCCCAATGTCCATAATCCCACACCCTTCTCCCAAACCCCCTCCCCCCAGCAACCCTCAGTTTGTTTTGTGAGATTAAGAGTCACTTATGGTTTGTCTCCCTCCCAATCCCATCTTGTTTCATTTATTCTTCTCCTACCCACTTAAGCCCCCATGTTGCATCACCACTTCCTCATATCAGGGAGATCATATGATAGTTGTCTTTCTCTGCTTGACTTATTTCGCTAAGCATGATACGCTCTAGTTCCATCCATGTTGTCGCAAATGGCAAGATTTCATTTCTTTTGATGGCTGCATAGTATTCCATTGTGTATATATACCACCTCTTCTTTATCCATTCATCTGTTGATGGACATCTAGGTTCTTTCCAGAGTTTGGCTATTGTGGACATTGCTGCTATAAACATTCGGGTGCACGTGCCCCTTTGGATCACTACGTTTGTATCTTTAGAGTAAATACCCAGTAGTGCAAATGCTGGGTCAGAGGGCAGTTCTATTTTCAATATTTTGAGGAACCTCCATGCTGTTTTCCAGAGTGGCTGCACCAGCTTGCATTCCCACCAACAGTGTAGGAGGGTTCCCCTTTCTCCGCATCCTCACCAGCATCTGTCATTTCCTGACTTGTTGATTTTAGCCATTCTGACTGGTGTGAGGTGATATCTCATTGTGGTTTTGATTTGTATTTCCCTGATGCCAAGTGATATGGAGGACTTTTTCATGTGTCTGTTGGCCATCTGGATGTCTTCTTTGCAGAAATGTCTGTTCATGTCCTCTGCCCATTTCTTGATTGGATTATTTGTTCTTTGGGTGTCGAGTTTGCTAAGTTCTTTATAGATTTTGGACACTAGTCCTTTATCTGATATGTCATTTGCAAATATCTTCTCCCAGTCTGTCAGTTGTCTTTTGATTTTGTTAACTGTTTCCTTTGCTGTGCAAAAGCTTTTGATCTTGATGAAATCCCAATAGTTCATTTTTGCCCTTGCTTCCCTTGCCTTTGGCGATGTTCCTAGGAAGATGTTGCTGCAGTTGAGGTCGAAGAGGTTGCTGCCTGTGTTCTCCTCAAGGATTTTAATGGATTCCTTTCTCACATTGAGGTCCTTCATCCATTTTGAGTCTATTTTTGTGTGTGGTGTAAGGAAATGGTCCAATTTCATACTTCTGCATGTGGCTGTCCAATTTTCCCAACACCATTTATTGAAGAGGCTATCTTTTTTCCATTGGACATTCTTTCCTTCTTTGTCATAGATTAGTTGACCATAGGGTTGAGGGTCTATTTCTGGGCTCTCTATTCTGTTCCATTGATCTATGTGTCTGTTTTTGTGCCAGTACCATGCTGTCTTGATGATGACAGCTTTGTAATAGAGCTTGAAGTCCGGAATTGTGATGCCACCAACTTTGGCTTTCTTTTTCAATATTCCTTTGGCTATTCGAGGTCTTTTCTGGTTCCATATAAATTTTAGAATTATTTGTTCCATTTCTTTGAAAAAGATGGATGGTACTTTGATAGGAATTGCGTTAAATGTGTAGATTGCTTTAGGTAGCATAGACATTTTCACAATATTTACTCTTCCAATCCATGAGCATGGAACATTTTTCCATTTCTTTGTGTCTTCCTCAATTTCTTTCATGAGTACTTTATAGTTTTCTGAGTATAGATTCTGTGCCTCTTTGGTTAGGTTTATTCCTAGGTATCTTATGGTTTGGAGTGCAATTGTAAATGGGATTGACTCCTTAATTTCTCTTTCTTTTGTCTTGTTGTTGGTGTAGAGAAATGCAACTGATTTCTGTGCATTGATTTTATATCCTGACACTTTACTGAATACCTGTACAAGTTCTAGCAGTTTTGGAGTGGAGTCTTTTGGGTTTTCCACATATAGTATCATATCATCTGCAAAGAGTGATAATTTGACTTCTTCTTTGCCGATTTGGATGCCTTTAATTTCCTTTTGTTGTCTGATTGCTGAGGCTAGGACTTCTAGAACTATGTTGAATAGCAGTGGTGATAATGGACATCCCTGCCGTGTTCCTGACCTTAGCGGAAAAGCTTTCAGTTTTTCTCCATTGAGAATGATATTTGTGGTGAGTTTTTTATAGATGGCTTTGATGATATTGAGGTATGTCCCCTCTATTCCTACACTTTGAAGAGTTTTGATCAGGAAGGGATGCTGTACTTTGTCAAATGCTTTTTCAGCATCTATTGAGAGTATTATATGGTTCTTGTTCTTTCTTTTATTGATGTGTTGTATCACATTGACTGATTTGCGATTGTTGAACCAACCTTGCAGCCCTGGAATAAATCCCACTTGGTCGTGGTGAATAATCCTTTTAATGTACTGTGGAATCCTATTGGCTAGAATTTTCATGAGAATTTTCCCATCTGTGTTCATCAAGGATATTGGTCTATAGCTCTCTTTTTTGATGGGATCCTTGTCTGGTTTTGGGATCAAGGTGATGCTGGCCTCATAAAAAGAGTTTGGAAGTTTTCCTTCCATTTCTATTTTTTGGAACAGTTTCAGGAGAATAGGAATTAGTTCTTCTTTAAATGTTTGGTAGAATTCCCCCGGGAAGCCGTCTGGCCCTGGGCTTTTGTTTGTTTGGAGATTTTTAATGACTGTTTCAATCTCCTTACTGGTTATGGGTCTGTTCAGGCTTTCTATTTCTTCCTGGTTCAGTTGTGGCAGTTTATATGTTTCTAGGAATGCATCCATTTCTTCCAGATTGTCAGATTTGTTGGCGTAGAGTTGCTCATAGTATGTTCTTATAATAGTTTGTATTTCTTTGGTGTTAGTTGTGATCTCTCCTCTTTCATTCATGATTTTATTTATTTGGGTCCTTTCTCTTATTTAAGTCTGGACAGGGGTATATCAATTTTATTAATAAAATCGTTGATTTGTTCTATTGCTTTTTGGTTTCTATTTCATTGATTTCTGCTCTGATCTTTACGATTTCTCTTCTCCTGCTGGGCTTAGGGTTTCTTTCTTATTCTTTCTCCAGCTCCTTTAGGTGTAGGGTTAGGTTGTGTACTTGAGACCTTTCTTGTTTCTTGAGAAAGGCTTGTATCGCTATATATTTTCCTCTCAGGACTGTCTTTGTTGTGTCCCACAGATTTTGAACCGTTGTATTTTCATTATCATTGGTTTCCATGATTTTTTTCAATTCTTCTTTAATTTCCCAGTTGAACCATTCATTCTTTAGAAGGATGCTCTTTAGTCTCCATGTATTTGGGTTCTTTCCAAACTTCCTCTTGTGGTTGACTTCTAGGTTCAGAGCATTGTGGTCTGAAAATATGCAGGGAGTGATCCCAATCTTTTGATACCTGTTGAGTTCTGATTTAGGACCAAGGATGTGATCTATTCTGGAGAATGTTCCATGTGCACTAGATAGAGAAGAATGTGTATTCTGTTGCTTTGGGATGAAATGTTCTGAATATATCTGTGATGTCCATCTGGTCCAGTGTGTCATTTAAGGCCTTTATTTCCTTGTTGATCTTTTGCTTGGATGATCTGTCCATTTCAGTGAGGGGAGTGTTAAAGTCCCCTACTATTATTGTATTATTGTTGATGTGTTTCTTTGATTTTGTTATTAATTGGTTTCTATAGTTGGCTGCTCCCACGTTAGGGGCATAGATATTTAAAATTGTTAGATCTTCTTGTTGGACCGACCCTTTGAGTATGATATAGTGTCCTTCCTCATCTCTTATTTTAGTCTTTGGCTTAAAATCTAATTGATCTGATATAAGGATTGCCACTCCTGCTTTCTTCTGATGTCCATTAGCATGGTAAATTCTTTTCCACCCCCTCACTTTAAATCTGGAGGTTTCTTTGGGCTTAAAATGAGTTTCTTGGAGGCAACATATAGATGGGTTTTGTTTCTTTATCCATTCTGATACCCTGCGTCTTTTGATTGGGCCTTTAGCCCATTAACATTCAGGGTAAGTATTGAGAGATATGAATTTAGTGCCATTGTATTGCCTGTAAGGTGCCTTTTCCTTTCTGATTGCCTCTGTTCCTTTCTGATCTACCACTTGTAGGCTCTCTCTTTGCTTAGAGGACCCCTTTCAATATTTCCTGTAGAGCTGGTTTGGTGTTTGCAAATTCTTTCAGTTTTTGTTTGTCCTGGAAGATTTTAATCTCTCCTTCTATTTTCAATAGAAAATAGCTGGATATAGTATTCTTGGCTGCATGTTTTTCTCATTTAGTGCTCTGAAAATATCATGCCAGCTCTTTTTGGCCTGCCAGATCTCTGTGGATAAGTCAGCTGCCAATCTAATATTTTTACCATTGTATGTTACAGACTTCTTTTCCCGGGCTGCTTTCAGGATTTTCTCTTTGTCACTAAGGCTTGTAAATTTTACTATCAGGTGACGGGGTGTGGGCCTATTCTTATTGATTTTGAAGGGCATTCTCTGAACCTCCTGAATTTTGATGCTCGTTCCTTTTGCCATATTGGGGAAATTCTCCCCAATAATTCTCTCCAGTATACCTTCTGCTCCCCTCTCTCTTTCTTCTTCTTCTGGAATCCCAATTATTCTAATGTTGTTTTGTCTTATGGTGTCACTTATCTCTCGAATTCTCCCCTAGTGGTCCAGTAGCTGTTTGTCCCTCTTTTGCTCATCTTCTTTATTCTCTGTCATTTGGTCTTCTATATCGCTAATTCTTTCTTCTGCCTCATTTATCCTAGCAGTGAGAGCCTCCATTTTTTATTGCACCTCATTAATAGCTTTTTTATTTCAATTTGGTTAGATTTTAGTTCTTTTATTTCTCCAGAAAGGGCTTTTATATCTCCCGAGATGGTTTCTCTAATATCTTCCATGCCTTTTTCGAACCCGGCTAGAACCTTGAGAATTGTCATTCTGAACTCTAGATCTGACATATTACCAATGTCTGTATTGATTAGGTCCCTAGCCTTCGGTACTGCCTCTTGTTCTTTTTTTTGTGGTGAATTTTTCCGCCTTGTCATTTTGTCCAGATAAGAGTATATGAAGGAACAAGTAAAATACTAAAAGGGTGGCAACTACCCCAGGAAAATATGCTAACCAAATCAGAAGAGATCCCAAATCGTAAGGGGGGAGAAAGGGGATAAAAAGAGGTTCAAAAAGAAAGAAAGAAAAAAAGAAAAAAAAAGAAAAGAAAAGAACAAAATTCAAAAAAAGAAAATGAATAAAGAAAAATATAAAAAAGAAAAAATATATATATTAGATAAACTAGTTAAAAAACGTTAAAAACGAAAAGGGTAAAAGTTAAAAAAAAATTTTAGCAGAAGAAGAGAAAAAAAATGAAAAAGAAAAAAATTAAATTAACTGCAAGACTAAAATAATCACAGGGAGAAAGCCATGAGTTCCGTGCTTTGCTTTCTCCTCCTCTGGAATTCTGCTGCTCTCCTTGGTATTGAAACCGCACTCCTTGGTAGGTGAACTTGTTCTTGGCTGGATTTCTTGTTGATCTTCTGGGGGAGGCGCCTGGTGTAGTGATTCTCAAGTGTCTTTGCTCCAGGCAGAATTGCACCGCCCTTACCAGGGGCTGAGTAATCCGCTTGGGTTTGCTTTCAGGAGCTTTTGTTCCCTGAGCGCTTTCCATAGAGTTACGGATGACAGGAATACAAATGGCGGCCTCCTGGTCTCCGGCCCAGAGGATCCAAGAGCCCGGGGCCCCACTCCTCAGTGCGCCCTCAGAGAACAGCGCCCAGTTACTCCCGTCTGCCTGACCTCTGGCCGCGTTCCGAGCTCACCGAGCCTGCTACCGGTTCAAGGTAACCCTGAGCTGTGATCTCACTGTCGGCTCTGTCTCTGTAGCCAGTTTTCCCGTTCCAATACCCGTAAGCTCTGCGACACTCAGACACCCCCGATCCTTCTGTAACCCTGCGGGAGCTGAGGGCACGCAGAGCCTGTGTGGGCTTTGCCCCGGTTTAGCCTGGAGCGATGACCCTCAGTCGAACTGACTTTTAAAAGTCCTGATTTTGTGCTCCGTTGCTCCGCTGCTTGCCGGGAGCCGGGCCCTCCCCCCGGGGTCTATCTTCCCGTCGCTTTGGATTCATGTCTCCGCCAGTCCTACCTTTCAGAAAGTGGTTGTTTTTCTGTTTCCAGAACTGCTGTTCTTCTCTTCGATCTGCCGATGGTTTTGCAGGTGTTTGCAATCTTTAGATAAGCTATCTAGCTGATCTCCGGCTAGCTGAAGTAGTCTCAGCCTGCTACTTCTCCGCCATCTTGACTCCTCTCCCTGATCATATGATTTTTATCCTTTCTCTTGTTGATGTGATGTATCACGTTGACTGATTTGTGAATATTGAACCACCTTGCATGCCAAGAATAAACCTGTGGTGAATGATTTTTTTTTTTGACATATTGTTGGATTTAGTTTGCTAGTATTTTGCTGAGGATATTTGCATTTATGTCTATTAGAGGTATTGGTCTGTAACTCTTCTTTTTTGGGGCTTTTTTTTTTAAATATGGTTTTGGTCTCAAGGTAATGCTGCCCTCATAGAATGAATTTGGAAGCTTTCTTTCCTTTCCTTTATTTATTATTATTATTTTTTTTGAATAGTTTGATAAGAATAGCTAGTCATTCTCTCTTAAATGTTTGTTTGAGTTCACCTGGGAAGCCATCTGGCCCTGGACTTTTGTTCATTGGGAGTTTTTTAAAATTACTGATTCAATTTCATTACTGATAATCAGCCTGTTCAAATTTTCTATTTCTCCCTCTTTCAGTTTTGGGTGGTTATATGTTTCTAGGAATTTATCCATTTCTTCTAGGTTGTCCAATTTGTTGACATATATTTTTTCATAATATTCTCTTACAATTGCTTGTATTTCCATGGTGTTGGTTGCTATTTCTCTACTTTTGTTTGTGATTTTGTTTGAGTTCTCTCTCTTTCTTTCCTTTTTTTTCTTTTTCCCCCCTGAGTCTGGCTTATCACTTTTTTTTTTTAAAAGATTTTATTTATTTATTTGAGAGAGAGACAGGGAGAAAGAGCATGAGCGAGGAGAAGGGCAGAGAGAGAAGCAGACTCCCCGTGGAGCTGGGAGCCCGATGCGGGACTCGATCCCGAGACTCCGAGATCATGACCTGAGCCGAAGGCAGTTGTCCAACCAACTGAGCCACCCAGGAATCCCTGGCTTATCACTTTTGTTGATCTTTTCAAAGAACTAGCTCCTGCTTCATTGGTCTCTTCTGGTTTTTGTTGTTGTTGCTAATGTTTTTAGTTTCTATTTCATTTATTTCTACTTTTTTTTTTATTATTTCCCTCCTTCTACTAGTTTTGGGCTTTGTTTGTTCTTTTTTCTAGTTCCTTTAGGTGTAAGGTTAGGTTGTTTATTTGAGGTTTCTGTTGCTTCTGGAGTTAGGCCTGAATTGTTATGAACTTCCTCTTAGGACTGCTTTTGCTCCTTCCCAAAATTTCTGAACATTGGGTTTTCATTTATATTTGTTTCCATGTACCTTTTAATTTCCTCTTTGATTTTTTAGTTGACCTATTCATTGTTTAGTAGCATGTTATTTAACCTCTATGTTTTTGTGGTCTTTCTAGATTTTCTCTCGTGGCTGATTTCTAGTTTCATAGTTTTGTGGTCAGAAAAGATACATGGTATGACTTCAGTTTTTTTTAACTTGTTGAGACTTTCTTTGTTGTCTAATATGTAATTTGTTCTGGATGATGTTCCATGTACACTAGAAAAGGATGCATATTCTGTTGTTTTAGGGTAGAATGTTCTGAATATATATGTGAGATCTATCTGGTCCTAGAAAGTGTGTCCTTCAAAGCCACTGTTTCTTTGTTTATTTTCTGTTCAGATGATCTAGCCATTGATGTAAGTGGAATATTAAAGTCCCTTACTATTATTGTATTATGATCAAGTGCTTCTTTAGTGTTTGTTATTAGTAGCTTTATGTATTTGGGTACTCCCATATTGGGTACATAAATATTTACAATTGTTAAATATTCCTGTTGGATTGTTTCCTTAATGATTATATAGTATACATCATATAATCTTAGTGATACTTATCACAAGAACATTTTATCTTTATGTGTGTAATTCTTTTATTCATATCCATCTTTCCATACTAAGCTGTATGGTTAAAGGGCACAAGGCATTTCTTTTTAATATTTTTACTCACTACCGTTTTTCTTGAATCTCACATTGAGCCTAGCATATATAATAGATACAAAGTATAAAATATGAGTAAATAAACAAATAGCTCAGATTCTGGAGTATAGAACAAAAGAAGGATGGTAGGGGTATGATATTGATACTATGGAAACACTTCTGCCTTCAGTAGAAAGAAAAAGGCATACTGAGAGAAGTAATCCTTCCTCTGTTCACAGTTCACATTTAATTATGCTGCTGAATTGCCCTAGATTGGCTCTGAATTTTGGTAAGGGAATTTGGGGGAAGTGATGATTGGAGATATGAAGAATCATAAGGTAAAATGGAAAAAAGTAGCAAGAAGAAATAGGGTACTGGTTAAGGTGGTTTGGATTGCCCTTTAAAGGGATGATTTAATATGGTGACAATCATAAGTGAGGGATAAATAAAGCAAATCTTGACTGCATAAAAATAAGAATGGTTAATGTCTGTCTGCAATCAAAAATAGATTACAAATCTCTTTTTCCAAAACAACATAAAGCTGCTCACTGTTAGCCTCACAGAGATTTCTAAGTATCCTGGAATATATTTCTTGTTCTGTATTGGAAGTCTATATTTTGTCAGTGTGCAATTAAAAAAAAAGAATGAGACTGGTGAAATTGCATGAAACCAAAATGGGAAAAATACAAAGGGAGTTTTCAGTGGCAATGTTAGCAGACAGAAGGTATGATCCACAGGTGGCTTCTTCAATTAGACTTAAAAATGTGATCCAGCCAAGAAGTGCAAAGAGATAACATCTGAAGAAAACAGAGGAAATAGATAACCAAATGCATCTAAAAGAAAGAAACTGATGGCGCACCAAAAAAAAAAAAAAAAAAAAAAAAGAAAAGGAAAAAGAAAAAAAAAGTTGTTTTTAAATCCACCCACTAGCCAAGCTGTGTCTTTTTCAACTTCATGGAACTTTTGCTAAGTTCAAACTTTTATGCTTTTATTATTTTATGTATGATGCCATTCTTGGTAGTATAGACAGAAGAGTGCAGGAAGGTCACCTGTTAATTCCTTTCTTAGCTAACCTGCAGGGGAGGGGAAGCAGTGAATGCTGGTTTAAATTTGAGTTCAATATCCTGCAGTATTCAGGAGCCTTTGCAAACTAGGTAGGACTTGAAAGTACTAAATAATTTTACTCTAGGTTCCTATTCTCTTGCAAATGTTAAGAACTGATAAAATTCAATTTAAATGCTGCTAGTCTACGGTTGCTCACGTGCTTCCAGTTTAAAAACAGTGATGAAGAAGGAAGACTCTGACAAATGTTATTGTGACCACTAATAATTACCATTCTCTAATGGGCAAATTTGAGCAGTATCTAATGAAATAGAAGGTGTTAAAATAGCACAATACTTGTCCTTAGGCATTGGGAATGTAGATAAATGTTAAATACTTGTGTCCAAATCTCTACTCTGAAAATGGTTTTGCAAAGTCAGTTTAGGTTTAAGAAGCCTTAGAAATAGTTGGATAGATTGCTTCTCATCCGTTTGGCTAAGATTAAGTGTAGAAATAGTTGGATAGAATATTCATATTACTACTGAAGGTGGAAATAGTTTTTTTTTTTGCCACACTTTGAAAAATGCTCCCATTTGGGTTTGATTCTGACCTACAATTTTCAAATTATTTTATACCAACTCAGTAGTTTTCAGGTATCCTTATACTTTACCCCCGAATTAGAAAACATCTTTTTAAATCAAAATACCTACAACCATGTTTTGAGATCTTTAGTACTGTATGTATCTTGGTCAAATATTCCATGTTGCAAGTATTTGGATTAATGATTCATTAATTTATTCTTTTATTAAACTCCCACATGGCTTGGAATGTGTTCTTTTGATTGACTTTTAGTAAAGTGTTAGTGTTGTGTACTGGAAAGGCATGGGCTTGGATATCAGATAAAAGTGGTTGTAAACATTAAGTCTGCATTTTTACTAATTGCATAAACATGGGTAAGGCATTTTACATTTCTGAAGTCAATTACATTATTTTGAAAGATGCTTTAGCATTGTTCAAGCATTATTGGGAATATACTATTAGGAAACAGATGAACATGAAATAGGAAATCAATAAATTTGGATTTCCTTCCTTCCTATTTCTAAGTGTCTAGCCTACAGTTTTTCAAACACTATTCAATTATCATTTGTTGATGATATCACAGAATTTAAGATAAGAATCATATTGGCAGCTGGATTCCTGCTGCTGCCTATTTCTACTCTTGTCCTTTATTGGTTACCCTGCTATTGATGTCATCATTATGTTTCTAGTTGGCGTATACTTATCGACTTTTGCATGAGAGAAATAGTTTAAAAAACTATTCTCTGATTTTTATTGACATTTCCTTACCTTATTTTTGAAGCTTTGTACCCTTTTCCTCCTTGAGACAGAGAGTCAGAGACTAAAAATAAAAAAAGACAAAATCTGGAAGAAATATCTTAGCCACCAAAAATTATCGAATGAGAAACTCATCTGCCTTAACTGTTATTTTGCTTGGAACTTGCTTCACCCCAGGCTTCAAGCAATAAATGAAAGGAGTGAAACTAGTACAGAAAATGAGAATATCCAAACACAGCTTCAAGCAGAGAAATTGATCAGTTTAACCTACAGGGATAATGATACATTAGCTTCTTAGAAAAGAAAAAAAAGGAAGTCATCTTATATGCCCATTACGAACAGAAATCATTAAAGAACTAAAATACAGGGAGGTAATTATGAGGAGGAATAAACCTAGTAGATTAATAATCAGCCTTAATAAAAGGGCATCTGTGAAAGAAGGATAAGAAAATTAAATGACACTTAAATATCAGGAATTGTCCTAATATTTAACTTCAACAAAGGAAAAGACAATATATCACACAAGTATAAACACACTCACACATACACACACATACACACATCAAATGAAATGGGGAAAAAGAAAAGAGAAAAAATGTCTAAAGCAAACCACATAAAGTATCCATGAATGTCTTAGGAAATTGATCGTATAGTCTGTTTCAATATTTTTTTCACTGAATGTTCCCATCCTAAATGGATCTCCTTTGATTGAAACATTATACTTTCAGTGGATGAAATTCTGACTTTTAGAACTCTGTCAAGAGATAATACAATTAGATTGCTGTAGCCATAAGTCATCAACTCAGAAACAGAAACCTTGGTTTCCAATGTCTGTCTAAGGCACATGCAGACACATACACACACAGACAGGCACACACACACACACACACACACACACACACACACAATATGGACTAACTTTGTACCTGGGACATTTAGAGTTTCCAGGAAGAAACAAAAGGGAGAATAAGGCACATTCCCAAAGATTTAAAGCCCAGTTCTGAGATGTTGCCATTGTGGATTTTTATACCTGGAACACAAAAGCAATTAGTAGCCTTGATGTTATCACAGTGGATAATTGTTCTCAAACCATGTGGAAATAAAGCCTCTGGAGAAATCATCTCTTCCAGAACGGCTGCCACTAATTCACTAACTTTGTGGTTATCTAGTTTATCTAGCACCAAATGACAGTTTCATTTATTTGTATTAGCAAAAGAAGAAAAAAAAAGATACAAAACAAGAAGCAAATACTTCCGGGGAAGCTCATTGAAATATTACTAATAAGTAGGCCTGTCGATTATTGCTTAAAGAGATAATGAAATATATCTTCTTTTTTGCAAGAGGATTTTAAGGTAAACATTATCTAAGAGGCACACTAATATGGAAATATAGCTGTGATGAGATGATTGGGGCTTAATCAGCTAACTTCCTAGCATTCCTTTCTATTTTAACCCTTAAAAGGAAATGAGGACAATACAGTTTAAAATTTACCTACTTAGAATGCTGATGAAAGGATCAATCATATATTTTTGCTACTGTCCCTAAGCTAACAGAGAAGAATTTCTTAAAGGGAAATGGTTTTAATTATTACTAAATATGTCAGTTAAGAAAATAATAAATTATTCTGGAAAATTTTTAAAAAATGAGGTAGAAAAGTTTAAGAAAATGAGATGGCATTGACTCAGAACTCTTACTAAGGAAGACATAGCTAGTACAAACCCTTTCTTATGTACGTACAGAGAGATAAATATGACAGATGTGAATGTACCTGGTTTCCTGGGAAAATGTATTTTATGAATCCAAGATGGAAATTGACTAAAATATCTTAACTCGTCTACCTTTTAAGGGAACTATCAATTTTAAAAGCCAAAGACCTTGAGGCATAGAATAAAACAGGCTCAGGATTACAATGGGAAGTACATAATAATCCCTCCTTTTCTCAAGGCACCACACTGACATGCCTATCTTTGATATTTTCTGAAGAATTGGAATTGTAAAATGCACCAGGCTCCTAGTAGATTAACTCTCTTCTTGAAGCCCTGGAAAAATTAGAATAACATTAAGAAGGAAGAATCACAAAACTCACCCAGAGCTACAGCAAATGTGCTTCACTGAAGCTGATAATGTTCAACATGAATGGGCTTTAGACGCTATTTTACCAAACCTTACAAAGCACATTTTCTAATAACTAAACGGCTCATTCTTTGAAAATTGGTAAGATACTGGACTATCACAATCATAGAATTCCATCACTTTCAACCAGTTCTAGATTCTAGGTGACATCTCTCCCCTTTAGTCCCTAAGCTGCTCATGTTAACAAACCCTGTTGTTTTCAGGATTATGGATCAGGAAAGAAATATTGTTTTCAAGAAATCATTTCCCATTTCAGAAATTCAGAAAGAACTCTCAGAAAGAAATCACTCTATTGAGTGCATTAATTATGATTATTTTTCATTTGCCTTCAAGTGTATGTATGTGGCCAGTCTTGGCAATATTGTTGCTTTTTTTTTTTAGTTTCAACTTTTTTGAGTTTCAGTGTTACAAATTATATACAACATTACCTGTCAAGCCTCTGACTCATTGTCATTTTATTCATAAAGTGACTGTAAGTTTTAAGGGAGGATGGTTTATTATTTCTCTTGTCACCTAAGGTAGCCTCAATTCTTCTTCCTTTATCACTGAATGTTTGCTAAATACTTATTGGCACTTCTTACACATTTACTGTATCATGGAAATGTTCATCCCTTAACCTCGAGAAATGTTTATATTGTTTCACTAGTTAAATTTCTCTGTACTATTTTATCTTAAGAAATGATGAAGGAAAAATTTGAGACAAATAATACTTACCTCAAAACAATATCATCATCAGCTAAAAGGAAATACAGAACGCTTTAGTATTAAATGTCATTTTTTAAAGAATCCCTTTAAAATTAAGAATAGGTATCAAGCCAGTTTAGTTAATTAACTATAGTATCCCCTGACACAAATGCCAGGTGTAAACAAATCTTATGATTTAAGTCAGCAAGATGGACCATTTATGAAGGGAACTAACTTCATAAAGAATACTACTACAGGCTCATTAAGATTGTTTAAAATGGGGGCGTCTGGGTGGCTCAGTGGGTTAAAGCCTCTGCCTTCGGCTCAGGTCATGATCCCAGGATCCTGGGATCGAGCCCCACATCGGGCTCTCTGCTTAGCGGGGAGCCTGCTTCCTCCTCTCTCTCTGCCTGCCTCTCTGCCTACTTGTGATTTCTGTCAGTCAAATAAATAAATAAACAAATCTTTAAAAAAAAAAAAGGATTGTTTAAAATGTCATTTAATTATTTATTAGAACTTAGAATATTTTAAGAAGTAAAATTTATTGCCTAATTGTAAATATTGATTCATAGATACTTTCTAGAATTTTAGAACAAATATTAAAGGCTCTCTATGAAAATAAATAAATAAATAAATAAATAAGGGCTCCCTGTGAGCTATGAACTGTTAAAAGAACTGGTCATATAGCAGTCAAGAAGACTTAAATGGTTATTATTCTCAAGAGTTTATATTCTAGAAAGGAAACAGAATACATAAATAACTGGACAAGGAAATTTCAGAGACTGATAAATATCATTAATTAATTAATTTCATCATTAATTCAACTAAGACTTATTAGGCTTCAAATATATATTATGTTTTGGATGCTAGGATCAAAGTTATAAACAAAAAACTCCCAATTATGCTCTTAAGGAATTTATATTAGTGGTGAGACATAGCTCTGTGTGTATGTGACTACACACAGTCTGTGTGTATGTGACTACAGATAGTAATGCATATTCAAAAAACAAGCAAAATAAAAGGTTATGATTGACTGGAAAAGAGTAAGGGAAGGTTACTATGGATATAGTGGCTAAGAAAGACTTGTTGGAGAAGGTGGAATTTGATTTGCATATGCAGGGAGCCTTAAGATGATCTAGAAAAGTTCCTGTCAGAGGATTGTCTAGTGCAAAGAAATATCATATTCATACATCATGTAATCACATGGTCTATTATGCAGCATTAGAAAGTCAAATGATTCAACCAGTATAGGATATTTTCACAACCAATTTATTAAACTAATTTCACTAGAAATGTACATAGCAGAATGTAAAATTGGGCAGTCTTCCTTATCTTTCACTTTGAGGATTCCATAGACTATATGGTATATAGACTAATGGTATATATGTTAATTTGAGTATGAAACTGATCTCCATGTGATTTTTTAAAATTTTTTAGAAGATTTTATTTATTTATTTGACAGATAGAGATCACAAGTAGGCAGAGAGGCAGGTAGAGAGAGAGAGAGGAGGAAGCAGGCTCTCTCCCAAGCAGAGAGCCAGATGCAGCACCCGATCCCAGGACCCAGAGGTATGAGCTGAAGGCAGGGACTTTAACCCGGTGAGCCATCCAGGTGCCCCTATTTTTGTTTCTTAAAGAAACGAACATCTGAGCATCTGAGGATCTCAGGTCATGATCCCAGGGTCAAGGGTCTCTCTCTCTCTTGCTGTCTCTCCAATAAATAAATAAAGAGTCCTTCAAAAAAATGAGCTGGGTGTGTGGCTTTTCATTCATTTTGAAAATACAAAAAGATCCCTGAGGGTCACCTGGGGGGCTCAGTTCGTTGAGCATCCAACTCTTAATTTTGGCCTAGATTGTGAGATCAAGCCCTATGTTGGGCTCTGTTCTCAGTGAGGTATCTGCTTGAAAGTCTCTCTCTCCCTCTCCTTCTACCCCTCTTCCCACTCATGCACTCTCCCTCTCTCTAAATCAATCTTTCAAAAAATAATAAAATAAAAGATCCTTGAAAGGGGAACACATGTATGAGATCTTACTGAGAGAGGAAGAGCTCTTGCTGTTCCATAGGATCCTTTAATTTCCTGAGAAAAATTTGTCTAAAATTTTAATCTAAAATTTCTCAATTCTAACATATATTAACATTATTGATTTTTTTTAATATCAACCTTATGTCTTATGGCTTTTGTTGACTTCTTAGGATTTTTTGCATAATTGATCATATTCCTCACTCATTGTAAGTCAACTATTTTATGGCAAAGGATTATTACCTTTTACTTTCCAATTTTTCTTTCCAGTAGCTTTTAATTGCCTTATTCTATGGCTAGGACCACCAGCATATTGTAGAATAGTTGTTAATGTTAAGAATCCTCTGCATCTGAGTTCATAAGAGTTGTTAATCTGTAGTTCTTTTTTTTTTTTTTTTGTGCCTTTTATTTCTGGATAACACTGAACTCAAAAAGTGAGTTGAAAAATATTTCTTTTCTTCTATTTTTGGTAATCTTACTATAGAAATTGCATCGTTTCCTCCTTGACTATTTTGTAGGATTCACAAAAAATATGGTTTGTGCCTGGATTTTAAACTTCGTGTAAGACTATTAACTGTGAGCTCAATTTCCTTAAAAGATACAGAAGTATATATGGATCATATCTTCTTTATCCATTCGTCCATTGAAGGGCATCTTGGTTCTTTCCACAGTTTGGCCACTGTGGCCATTGCTGCTATGAACATTGGGCTACAGATGGCCCTTCTTTTCACTACATCAGTATCTTTGGGATAAATCCACAGTAATGCAATCACAGGGTCATGGAGTAGCTCTATTTTTAATTTCTTAAGGAAACTCCACACTGTTTTCCAAAGTGGCTGCACCAACTTGCATTCCCACCAACAGTGTAAGAGGGTTCCCCTCTCTCCCCATCTTCTCCAACACTTGTTGTTTACTGTCTTGTTAATTTTGGCCATTCTAACTGGTGTAAGGTGCTATCTCAATGTGGTTTTGATTTGAATCTTCCTGATGGCTAATGATGATGAACATTTTTTCATGTATCTGTTAGTCATTGCATGCCTTCAGTGAAGAAGTGTCTGTTCATGTCTTCTGCCTATTTTTTGATGTGATTGTCTGTTCTGTCTGTGTTGAGTTTGAGGAGTTCTTTATACATCTTGGATATCAGCCCTTTGTCTGTATCGTCATTTGCGAATATCTTCTGTCATTCCGTGGGTTGCCTCTTTGTTTTGTTGACTGTTTCCTTTGCTGTACATAACCTTTTGATCTGATGAAGTCCCAAAAGTTCATTTTCGCTTTTGTTTCCTTTGCCTTTGGAGACATATCTTGAAAGAAGTTGCTGTGGCCGATGTCAAAGAGATTATTTCCTATGTTTTCTAGAATTTTGTACAATGGAGTATTATGCCTCCAACAGAAAGGATGAATACCCAACTTTTATATCAACGTGGATGGGACTAGAAGAGATTATGCTGAATGAAATAAGTCAAGCAGAGAGAGTCAAGTATCATATGGTTTCACTTACTTATGATGCATAAGGAATAACACAGAGGACATTGGGAGATGGAGAGGAGAAGTGAGATGGGGGAAATCAGAGAGGGAGACAAACCATGAGAGATTGTGGACTCTGAGAAACAAACTGAGGGTTTTGGAGGGGAGGGGAGTTGGGGGTTGGGTGAGCTTGCTGGTGGGTATTATGGAGGGCATGTATTGCATGGAGCACTGGGTGTGGTGCATAAACAATGTATTTTGGAGTACTGAAAAGAAGTAAAATAAAATAAAATGGAAAAAAAATGATACAGAAGTATTGGGGCTCCTGGGTGGCTCAGTCCATTAAGCAACTGACTCTTGATTTTGGCTCACAGTATGAACTCAGAGTCATGAGATCAAGCCCTGCATTGGGCTCATGCTCAGAAAGGATTCTGCTTGAGATTCTCTCCCTCTCCTTTGCTCCTCCCCACCACATGTGCACTTGTAGTCTCTCTCTCAAATAAATAAATCTTTTTTTTTTCTTTCTTTTAAGATATAAGGGCACCTAAGTGACTCAGTTAGTTAATGGTCTATCTTTGGCTCAGGTCATGATCCTGGGGTCCTAGGATCAAGCCTCGCATCAGGCTCCCTGCTCAGTGGACTGTTTGTTTCTCCCTTTTCCTCTGCTGTTCTCCTGCTTGTACTCTTTCTTTTTCTCACTCTGACAAATAAATAAACAAAATATTTAAAAATAAATAAATAAATGGAAAAATATATAGGAGTATTAATGAGAGTATTTATTTCTTGTGTAATGAATTCAGTCAGTTGGTTTGTCAAAGAATTTGGTTATTTCAACCATATTATCAAACTTACTGACATGATTGTTTATTCCCTTATCATACCCATTTATTCTCTTATTCCTTTACTGCCTGTCAATTCTCTAGTAATAGCCCCTCTTTCATTCTTAATATTAGTAATTTGTGTTTCTTTTTTTTTGACTAGGAGTTTCATTTTATTGATTTTCTTAGTTTCATGACTTTTCTAATTGTTTTAATGTCATTGGTTTCTGTTCTTTTTTTTAAGTTTCTATGCATTTTAACTTTTTCTCTTTTTTAAAAAAAATTTATGGTATGAAATTTGATCACTGATTTAGGACCTTTCTTCTTTTCTAATATAAAATTTAATGCTATTAATTTCCCAGTGATGACTATATCTTGCACATTTAAATATGTTTTGTTTTCAAGGTATTGATTTAAAATTCAAATCACTTTCTAATTTTTCTTGTGATTTTTTTATTTGACCAATGGATTATTTAGAAGTATATTGTTTATTTCCAAATATTTAGGGATTTTTAAAAAATATATCTTCCTGTTACTGATTTTTAATTTAGTTCTATTATGATCAGAGAACATTCTGCTTGATTGTACTCTTTTGAAGTTGTTGAGGTTTCTCTTATGGCTCAGAATATGGTCCCTCTTGGTAAATGTTCTATGTGCACCTGAGAAGAACATGTATTTGCTTCTGCTGAATGGAGTATTCTACAAATGTCATTTGGTCAGCATGTTGATAGTGATGCTCAAATCTATATATATCTTACTGATACTTTTATCTAGCTATTATATCCATTCATTAGAGGAGAGTGTTGAAGACTGATAATAAATGTGAATTATTCTATTTCTACTTTAAGTTTTATCAGTTGTTTTTCCTTCATGTATTAAAGCTCTGTCATTAGCTATATACACATTTAGTATTGCTATAACTTCCTGTCTAACTGCTGTGTGTGTGTGTGTATTTTTTTATTTACCTCTAATATTTAATCTTACTTTGAAATCTGCTTTGTCACATATTAATAAGTCTTCTCCAGATCTCTTTTCATCAGTATTTGCATTGTATATAATTTTCTATCCTTTTACTTTCAACCTATCTATGTCTTTAATATTTAAAGTATGTTTCTTTTACAAACTCCATAGATGGTCTTTATTTGTTACATGGATTAGCAATCTTTGTCTTTTAATTTATTATTTAGAACATTTAATGCAATTATTGATACAGTTGGGTGTGAAGTTATCACCTTACTTTCTTGTTTTCTATTAGAAAATCTGTATTTTGTTCTTTTTTTCTTCTTTTCCTAATTTCTTTTAAGTTGATTGAATTTTTTATTATCTTCCTGTATCTACTGTTGGCTTATTAGTAATACTTATTTTAATTTTTGCATTAATTGTTAGTTTTGCATTAGTTGCATATCTTTAACTTGCATAGTTTACCTCCCAATCAAGTAATGTCAGTTCTCATACATAGTGTGAGTATACTGAAATTTTCCTCATATTTTACCTTATATGTGTTATTGTTATACACTTTAATAATACATGTAATAAACCACATTATACAGTGTTTCTATATTTACCTTAGATGGTCAATTATCTCACGAAGAAATTAAAGTTTAAAAATTATCTTTTAGGGACACCAGGCTGGCTCAGTGGGTTAAAGCCTCTGCCTTCGGCACAGGTCATGGTTCCGGGGTCCTGGGATCAAGCCCTGCATTGGGCTCCCTGCTCTGCGGGGAACCTGCTTCCTCCTTTCTCTCTCTGCCTGTCTCTCTGCCTACTTGTGATCTCTGTCTGTCAAACAAATAAATAAAATCTTTAAAAAAAAATTAAAAAAAAATTACTTTTTACATTTGTCCACAGTTTCACCATTTTAACACTCTTCATTGAGTGTGTGTGTGTGTGTGTGTGTGTGTGTTTGTGTGTGCATAGTTTCTAAGTTTTTATCTGGTATCATATTTCTTCCATTTGAAAAAGTTCCTAAAATATTTCTTATCCTACACTGGGGACTCTGTAAATTTTTGTCTAAAAAATCTTTACCTTCATTTTAAAAGTGTTCCTTGGGGTGATTAGGTTGCTGAGTTTGTCAAATATCTGCTTTTGGTTCACATCATGATCCTAGGGTCCTGGAATCAGGCCCCATGTCAAGCTCCCTGCTTGGTGGGGAGCCTGCTTCCCCCTCTCTCCCCTGTTCTTGCTCTCTTTCCTATCTCTCTCTCTTTCAAATAAAAAATACAATCTTTTTAAAAAAGGAAAAGGTGTTTCTTTTTGCTTTTGGTACCGTAAAGACATAAAGACGTCATTCATTGTATTATCTTCTGGCTTGCATAGGTTCTGATTAAAGGTCTGCAGTCATTCTTATCTTTGTTCCTCTATCGTTAAGATTACTCCTCCAGCCTTCTGGTTTGAGTTTATCTTTGATTTTCAGCAGTTTGGTTATCATATATATAGAGTTTGTTGTTGTGGTTATTGTTTTTTGTTTGTTTTTTAACTGTACCGAGCTTCTTCCATCTGTGGTTAGTTTTTTTTGTAATGGCTTGAATGGTGGTCCCTCAAAAGGTATGTCCACACTCTAATCTTTGAGGGCTTTGAATGTAACCATATTTGGAAGTTAGGTCTTTGCAAATGTAATTAAGTAAAGGATCTCAAGATAGGATCATGTCAGATTGTCTGGTGGATCCTCAGTCCAATGGTAAGTATATTTGTAAGAGACATACAAAGAAGAGACACAGAGAACAGGCCATGTGAAGAGGGAGACAGAGGTTTGGGCTATGTAACCACAAGACAAGGAGTATTTACAGCTACCAGAACCTGGAAGAGCCAAGGAAGGAGTGTCTTCTAGAGCTTGTAGACAAAGTATGGTTCTTTAAACACCTTGATTTCAGACTTCTGGGCTCTTAGAACTATGAGAGATTAAACTTCTGTTAAACAGAAAACCATCAGATTCATGGTAATTTAGTACATCAACCCTAGAAAACTAATATAATTATTTTTCCTTCTTTTTGGGAAATTTTAATCCTTCAAGTATTTCCTGAGCTAATGTATACATGAATGGGATTCGTCATTGCTCCATTTTTTGTTGTTTCTAGCATTTTTATTTGGCACTTTTTTTTTTACAGTTTCCCTCTCTCTATTGTTGTTTTCCAGCTTACTGTATTTTGTCTATTTATTGCAGTAGATGGTTTCTGCTTATGTCTCTCCTGTATGAACAGTGGATCTTAGACTGAGCCCTGCAGGGGAGGCAGCTTGTTGCCCTCTTTTCAGGGCCTTAAGCTTTATTCTGTGTAGGAGAGAAGAGTCCAATGAAGCCTGTGGGGTTTTATACCTTTCCTTCTATCATTGATCACCTGAAGGACTGTGCCACCAAGTAGGTCTCTCTTTATCTCCTGTTCTGCTCCTGATCTCTTACAAGCACCTGGGGGAACCCTGTAAAAAGAGTCCCTAAGTGACCCAGAATTATTTTGTTTAGGAGCTTTCAGGTATCTTTAATTGACACGCTAGCATACATGACCTTTTGAAATCTCTTAAAAATTTAATTGTTTTATTCTTATTCACCTTTATGACTGTCCCTCCTTCTTCTTGTACTCTTCCGAATGTAAAACAGAATGTTGGTCTCATTTCTCCCCAGAGGGATTTAAAATTTTTGGATTTCAGTTTCCTTGCAACTTCATGCATACTTTAGGTTCAAATAAAAAAGCAATATTCTGTAAATTATTTTACTCTTATAGTTATGTGGGTATAATGTTGGGTTGTAGCTTTCTACATATTAAGGAGAAAAAAAGTATCTTTTATTACTTTTTCAGTTCTGATGGTTTTTTAAATTTATTTTTTTCTTTTTGCTCTGTATTTTGTTTATTGACTTCTTTTTCTTTCATTTATGATGTTTGTTTTTGGTCATAGATTTATTTATGTTATTTATATTTTCAAGGAACTAGTTTTTGGTGTTCTTAATATTGATTTTGTTATTACTTTTCTCTATTTCCTTGATCTTTGCTCTCATTTATATTATCTATTTCCTTATTTTTTATTTGTATTTATTAGATGGCTGCATTCTGGGTTTCAATTTTTGTTCCTAATGAATATATTTAGTAAAGTTCCCTAAAAGAACTACTTCAACTGTTTACCACAAATTTTGATACATAGTGTTTACACTATTTTTGGTTTTAGTTATAAATACTTAAAAATATCTATATGAATTACTTTTTATCTTAAGGATCATGGACTTATAGTACTTATTTTAACCATTTGAATATCACTTATTTCTTACTTTATGGTATTTTATTAAAAAAATCTATGCTATGGAATTTAGGAATTCATTGACTTTTTTTTTTTTTTTTTTTCGGTTCTGACATGATCAGGTTTTTTTTAAAGCTTTTTATGGTACTCAAAAGAAAATAATATAATCTCTCTCCACAGCTTTATAAATTGATTTCACTTACTATATTACGTGAAATTCATCTAATGAAGTTAGGTGGATAAGGTGTTAGGATCTTGATTTCATACATAATAAAAAAATGAGCTCAGAGAACTCAAGACATTTATAGAATTTAATTCACTGCATAAATATTAGATCCAAGGACAAAACCAAATCATTCTATTCATTTATAATTCAACATTGCTTCCCATTATTATTTTGAAATTAGAATAATATATAAGATAATTGAATTGAGATATTATAGAATGTCAAAAGTTGAGTAGCACACCTCAATCAAATTTTACCTGGATAAAAATTAGTCACTTTTTAGACTATTCTTGCTAGGAGTTGCAATTGCAGAATTTGGGGGCTGTTATGCAGGAGACTCAAGCATTACTAAGTAATTGGTATTATATGACTCTAAGGTATTTGTGCCCTGAGATACTATGGTTTTAAAAAAAGGATATTATAAGTACAATTTTTTTTTCTTTTCTCCTTTTTAAATTAAAATAGTTTTTGAATATTAAGTTTTTTTCTCTTTGGTTTGGAAGAAAAACATTTTGCACCTTCACAATACATATTTTAAATTTCAAATGTTAATGTTAAATTCTGCTATTGCCCCTGATGCCTGATTATGAAAAGTCATTAGGATGACTATATATCTGAATTTAAGACTAAACTTTTAAAGTTTTAAAGTCTCCTCTACTATAGCAACAATATTGCATTATAAGTTTTTTGCTTACCACTATCCTGCTAATAAAATTTTAGACAAATTTATTTAATTTTTCCCAATATTTTTTCTTTTTAAATTGAATTAATTAACATATGGTATATCATTAGTTTCATATGTACAGTTGAATTATTCAGCAATTATGTATAACCTACCCATTGGTCATTACATCACATGTCTTCCTTAATGCCCATCACCCAGTTACCCCATCCCCCACCTACCTCCCCTCCAGCAACCCTCAGTTTGTTTCCTATAATCAAGAGTCTCTTATGATTTGCCTCCCTCTCTGGTTTCATCTTATTTTATTTTCCCCTCCCTTCCCCTATGATCCTCTGTTTTGTTTCTTAAATTCCACGTATGAGTGAAATCATATAATTGTCTTTCTCTGTCTGCCTTATTTCGCTTAGTATAATACCATCCAGTTCCATCTATGTCATTGTAAATGGTAAAATTTCATCCTTTTTAATGGCCAAGTACTATTCCATTATACATATATACCACATCCTCTTATATACATTCATGTGTCGATGGCCATTTGGACTTTTTCCATAGTTTAACTATTGTGGACATTGTTGTTATAAACACTGGGGTGCAGGTGCCCATTTCGATCATGACGTTTGCATTCTTTGGGTAAATTCCTAGTAGTGAAATTGATGGATCATAGGATAGCTCTATTTATAACTTCTTGAGGAATGGCCACAGTTTTCCAGAATGTCTGTACTAGCTTACATTCCCACAAAGAGTGTAAGAGGATTCCCCTTTCTCTGCATCCACACCAACATCTATTGTTTCCTACTTGTTCATTTTAGCCTTTCTGACTGGTGTGAGGTAGTATTTCATTGTGGTTTGGATTTGATGTTTCCCTGATGCTGGTGATGTTGAGCATTTTTTCATGTGTCTGTTGGCCATTTGGATGTCTTCTTTGGAGAAACATCTGTTCATGTCTTCTGTCCATTTCCTGATAGGATTATTTGTTCTTTGGGTGTTGAGTTTGATAAATTCTTTATAGATATTGGATATTAGCCCTTTATCTGATATGTCATTTGCAAATATCTTCTCACATTCTGTAGGCTTTTTTGGTTTTGTCAACTCTTTCCTTTGCTGTGCGAAAACTTTTTATCTTGATGAAGTATTTCTCAATGAATTTTTAAAGTACCAGGTTTACAAAACAAGATTCTCTATATAAATGGCAATAAATTCAAGATATCAAGAAAAAATTTTAAAGGAATATGTATTCTAAATAGATACAAAAAAATCAAGCTTGCTCATCCAGAGGATGTATTCTATAATAATGAATAAAATCAATGAGTATTGATGATACAAAACTTTTACCTGGGCAAAAATTGGAGAATTTCTGTTTTAATATATATCTCATTCAATGACATATCAATAAAAATAAAAATTATTTCAACAAGAATGTTATGTTCAAAAATGTATAAGGCATTAGCCTTGAATGTAACTATGATGGTTTCATCTTATTTTAAGCCTCAGGCAAAGTATGGTATTTTTTGGGTTGAAATATATAATATTAGTTCTAATAACTTCTATTCAGAATAGGTTTATGTTCAGGTTTCCCTTCACCTAAAAAATATTTAATAAATTAATATATAGTAAAATAAACTCTTTTTTTTTTTGGTACATAATTTTGTCAATGTACATGTATGCTCATTCATATAACTACTACCAAAGTCAGGTTACAGAACCCAATTTCAATATCCCCCAAATTTCCCTTGTGTTCTTTTTTTCTTTTTTTTAATTATACCCTCCCCTATTCTTAATTAGTAGCAACTGCTGCTCACTGTTTCACTGTTCTCTGTCATATAACTTAGTCTTTTCAAAAATTTCCTATTAATAAAACCATACTGTATATCACCTTTGAAACATGTTCCTTATATTCAGCATAATGCCTTTAAGATTCATTAATGTTAATGTGGATATTAATAATATGTTCCATTTTAATACTGATGGTTATTTTTAAGAGATTTATAGTAGTTTGTGTATTCAGTTTTTTAGAGACATCTGGATTGTTTCTAATTTTAGCCATTATTGAGAAAACTATTATAAACATTCATGTATATATAGGCTTTTGTGTGAACGTAAGTTTTGGTTTGATTTGATTTGATTTTCTGGGGTCCATACCCAGGATTACTAGATCATATGGTAAATTAGAATTAGATTTTCCATGTCCAGCAGCTCTGGAATGGAGTTCTAGTTGCTTCTTATTCTCACTAGCACTTGGTATTGACAGCTTGTTATATTTTAGATATTCTAATAGTTGTGTAGTGCTATAGGACTATTGTTTCAATTTATATTTCCCTTAAAGATAATGATGGTAAGCATCTTTTTATATACTTATTTGTCATTCACATATCCTTTTTGATAAGCAAATGAAAAGGTATTCAGTAATTCTGATCTCAAGAATATGGTTCTTTAAAATCCCACTCCTAGGTATTTACACAAGTAAATTAAAATTTAAAGTGAGGTGAACTCTCATATGCTATAGTATGAGGCTCTTCACATACTTGGTTTTCAGTAAAATTGGTAAAATTATTTTAAAATAACCATTTATAATCTCTGGAATTGGTCCAAATATTCATACAACTAATGAAGAAATATTTATTCAAGAAACTATTCTAAAAAATCAGTAATAATAGGAAATTTATAGTATTTGAACTGATACCCACTCTCTTCCTTTCCCATCCCTACTCAACATGACAGAAACTACACCCCAGACTGGCACAGCCAAGAACACAGAGACCTCCCTTCCCCCAGTTCTGTCTAAATGACTATCTTCCCATGCTGGGAAGAACAGCAGCCTTTCTCATCCTACCCCCAGCTACCAGTGGTGAGATAAATTCCAGGAGATTGCAACTGACAGGTGAGGGTTCCTTTTTCCAGCTAGGTCATTCTCATAGATTGAAGACTTTAGCTTATCATGGCATCACTGTGAATTATGGGGCCTGATTACCCTTGCCTTCCCCTATAAAGTGGAGCTTGTAGGATGGTTCTTCTTCTATCCTGGGAGAGGCAAGCCTGGAAGATCTGAGGCTAGTGCTTCATCCCTACCAAGCATCCAGCTTCAAAAGTGGTGGTGTTATTCAGAGATGCAAACCACTGTCCCAACCACAAGGTTCAGAGCTATGGTCCAGAAATTTTGCCTGGGGGGAAAAACAGAGTTTGAAAAAGACAGCTTCTAACTGGTTCCAAGGGAACTAAACTCGTTTACAACATAATGTGGAGAAGTTTAAGCCTAAGAATGCTCTAAAAAACTGGAGGTTATGGCAAATGGCAGCTGGGAAGAGAGTGGTGGAGTCTTTGGAGGTCTTTTTTAAACTAGACTGGCTAGTTTGCTTGAGAGAACTGGTAGAGAACTTAATCTCAAACACTAACCTGGAAACTGTCCCTTCAAAGGAGCCTATATTTCATTTGTTTAGTTTGTGGAGCAATTTATGCCCCAGGGCATTGTTGGAAATAGTAGAGCAATAAGCAAGCAAATAGTGGAGTTTTACAGCCAAGTATGGTTAGGGAAAGAGACAGTTAAATGGGGTCCTGCCAAAAGAACTTTTGTTCAAGGGTAACTGTGGGCAAATCCAAGACTGTTCTCTGTGAGAAGCAATATCAGAGGCTTAACATTGAGTGGGGATGGATGGGAGGTGTGGACTAGAAATAAATTTCACTAAAATAATCCAACCAATCACTAAATAAATAAACAAGCAATTAATACTAGCAGCCCCAGAAGTGAGAAACCAGTACCTACAGATGCTATTCTATATTGTCTAAAACATCTTGTTTTAGAAACCTCTGGTTTCCAACAAAAGTTTGTGAGACATGGAAAGAACCAGGAAGGTATAACCTAGTCACTTAAAAAAGGCCAGGCAACAGGTTGTAAGAGCAACCAGATGTTGGATTTAACTGAAAAAGATTTCAAAGTATCCATGATAAATATGTCCAATAGCTAAGGGAAACCATGATTAAAGATGTAAAGATGTAAAGAAGATATGATGACAGTATCAAATCAGAGAATCAGCAAAAATATAGAAATTATTTAAAAAATGAAAATTCTGGAGATGAAAATACAATAATTGAAATAAATACACCAGAGACAGTTAACAGTTTATTTGAACTGCCAGAAGAAAGAATTAGTAAACTTGGATGTAGATTGACAGAGATTATGATGAGGGAGTAGAAAGCTAGCTAAGGACAAAGCAGAAGCTGGCACACTACCCCTTCCCTCACCCACCATGTGATATGTGTGACATTCCTCAGGCACATCTGGCTCCCCTAAAGGAAAAACAAATGGTTAACTTATAGAGACCTCAGTCCTACACAACAGGAGTCTCCCACCATTTAAATGTCCTAGTGATTTACAAGGAAGAGGGTTAACCAAGATGGTGACAGAGGAGGCTTCTGAATTTCACTTCTTCCACAGATGCATTGAATGTATAGCTGTATATGGATAAGTTCCCTCTGAAAGAGATTCAGACTATCTAAGTAACTTTTGAACATTAGAAAAATGAGAAAATTCCCAGATCAAAATGGGTAGGGAAAGGCTGAGACACACTTTTGCCATAAACTCTAACCCCAACAGAGTACTATACAATACAGAGGGAACCCACAACTACTAGCTTTTCCCTGAAGAGCAAAGGGTTTAGAATCTACACCTAGTTCCCTGACTAGATTTCCACTGGAGGGATGGTCTTCCTAAACTTCTAGATCTGAAAGTCAACAGGGCTTGTATTCACATATCCTTGGTGCAAAGAAGTAGTTATTAACAAGCTTGCGAAAACTCATCACTGCTGTCTCCACAGGACTCACTGCGAATTGAACAAGCAAAATTGTCCATCTGCCTGTCTTTCCTCAAGAGAAGGTTATCTGAATACTTTAAAAGCTGCTGCCTGAAGACCAGTCTCTAGTTTAGCAGGGACCAGGAAATAACAAAATTATCAGAAAACAATTAACGTTGTGCTTTTGATTTGTATTTCCCTGATGCCAAGTCCACAATAGCCAAAATGTGTAAAGACCCTACTGACAAATGAATGGATAAAGAAGATGTGGTATATATATATACAGTGCAATATTATTCAGCCATCAAAAAAATCTTATCATTTGAGACAATATGGATGGAACTAGAGAGTATTATGCTAACCGAAATAAGTCAGTCAGAGAAAGACCGTTATATGATTTCACTTAATGTGGAATTTATTAAACAAAACAGAATCATAGAAGAAAGGAGAAAAAAAATAAAATAAAATGAAATTAGAGAGGGAGACAAGCCATAAGAGACTCTCATCTCTAGGAAACAAATTGAGAGTTGCTGGAGGGGAGATGGGTAGGGAGATGGGGTACCTGGGTGATAGGCATTAAGGAGAGTATGTGATGTAACGAGCACTGGGTGTTACGCGTAACTGATGAATCATTAAACTGTACCTCTGAGAGTAAAAAAAAAAATAACGGATGTCTGTAGTAAACCCAAACATATGAATAATTTCTTTAAATATAAATAGATAACATTCTTTCATCAAAAACACAATGTCTGAATAGGGAAAAGATAGAGAGAGAGAGAGAGAGAGAGAGACAGGAAAGAAAAAAAAAGAAAGAAAGAAAGAGAAGAAAGGAAGGATCGAAGGAAAGAAAGGAAGAGAGAAAGGAAGGAAGGAAGGAAGATCCCACTATGTGCTGTCTACAAGAGACTCAGCTTTAGGGGTATATATAGATTGAAAGTGTAGTAATGGAAAAAGATACTAAAGATATGCAAATAGAAACCCTTTAATAAAAAGGACTAGTTATACTTATATCAAACAACATAGATTTTAAACCAGAGATTATAGCAAGAGACAAAGAACATCATTATATAATGATAAAGAAAATATCAAGAAAATATAACCCTTGCAAATATTTATGCACTCAGCAAAGGAGCACCTAATTATATATAGCAAATATTAACTGATTTGAAGGCTAAATAAACAATGATACAATAATAGGAAGGGATTTAAATTTCTCATTTCACAGTGGTTTGGTCATCTAGACATAAAGTTAATAAAACATTGAATTTAAGCCATGCCGTAGACTAGGAGTATCTAATAAACATAAAGAGAACATTCCAACCAATAGAGCAAATACACATTCTTTTCAGGTGCACATGACCATTCTAGAGGATAGATTGCATGTGAGGAGGAGGGGAAAGCCAAGGGGGAGGAGGAAGAGGAGAAGAAGGAGAAAAAATATAGGCCAATATCTCCAATGAATACAAATGCAAAAATCCTCAACAAAATGTTAGTAAAACCAAATTCAGCAGTATATGAAAAATGATCATATACCACAATCAAGTATGATTTATTCTCAGAATGCAAGTGTGGTTCATTATCTGCAAATCAGTCAAGCTGATACAACATGTTAAGAAAATGAAAAGTAAAAAGTATATGATCATCTGAATAAAGAAAAAACATTTCACATAATTCAACATCCTTCTTGATAAATACTCTCAACAAAGTGGTTATACAAGGAACATACCTCAACATAATAAAGTCCATAGAGGCCTGCTCAAGACCGTTCCAAGATCAGGAAGATGATAGGGATACCCATTCTTGCCACTTTTATTCAATATAGTACTAGAAGTTCTAGACAAAGTAATTAGGCAAGAAAAACTAAATAAATTCATCCAAATTGAATGGGAGAAGTGAAATAGCCTTTATTTGCCAATGATGTAATGTTATATACAGAAAACCCTAAAGACTCCACCAAAGACTGCTAAAACTAATAAATGATTTCAGTGAATTTGTAGGATACAAAATCATTATACAAAAATTAGTTATATTTTTAAACACCAACATCAAACTATCAGACAAATTTAAACATATCCCATTTACAATAACATTAAAAAGAATAAATTTAGAAATAAATTTAACCAAAGGGATAAAAGATCTGTATGCTGAAAACTATAAGACACTGAAGAGAGAAAATTGAAGAAGGCACAAATAAATGGAAAGATATCCTGTGTTCAGAAATTGGAAAATTTTGTATTGTTAAAATGTCTTTGCTGGGGCACCTGGGGGGCTCAGTGGGTTAAAGTCTCTGCCTTCAGCTCAGGTCATGATCCCAGAGTCCTGGGATTGAGCCCCGCATTGGGCTATCTGCTCAGCAGGCTCAGCAGGGAGCCTGATCCCCCCCCCCCACTTCCTGTCTCTCTGCCTACTTGTGATCTCTGTCTGTCAAATAAATAAATAAAATCTTAAAAAAAAAAAAAAAGTCCATGCTACTCAAAGGGATCCAAGATTCAATGTAATCCTTTCAAAAGTCCAATGGTATTTTTCATAGAAATAACAATTCTAAAACTTGTATGGAACCCCAGAAAACCTGAGATAGTCAAAATGATCTTGGGAAAGAAGAACTAAGCTGGAAGTATCACACTTCTGATTTCAAGCTGTACTACAAAGCAACAGTAAGCAGAACAGTATGGTATTGGCAAAAAAAGAGACCCAAAGATTAACAGAACAGAATAGAAACTCTAGAAATAAACCCATGCTTATATGGTCAATTGATTTCTGATCAGAGATCCAATAATACATAATGGGGAAAAGACAGTTTCTTCAATAAATGATGTTGAGAAAACTGGATAGTCACATGGAAAAGAATAAAATTGGACTCTTCTTTTACACCATGCACAAAAATTAACTTAAAATGAATCACAGATTTAAATGTAAGACCTGAAAATGTAAAACTCCTAGAAGAAAAGATAGGGGATAAGCTCCTTGACATTGGTCTTGACAATGTTGCCTTTTTTTTTTTTTTTTTTTTTTTGGAGTTGACAGCAAAAGCAAAAATAAATAAGTGGGACTACATTAAACTGAAAAGCTTCTGTATAGCAAAGAAAGTCATCAAAAAAAATTAAAAAGGCTACCTACAATATGACAGAATTGCAAACCACATATCTGATAAGGGCTTAATATCCAAAATATATGAAGAATGCATACAACTCAATAGCAAAACAAACAAACAAACAATGACAATAAAACAGAACCCCATTAAAAAATGGATAAAGAACCCAAGTAGACATTTTTCTAAAAAATACATGAAAATTGGCAACATTTACATGAAAAAGTGTTCAACATCATAATTCATCAGGAAAATGAAAATCAAAAGCATGATAAATTATCTCCTCATATCTGTTAGGATGACTATTATCAAGAAAACAATAGATAGGGGTGCCTGGGTGGCTCAGTGGGTTAAACCTCTGCCTTCAGCTCAGGTCCTGATCCCAGGGTCCTGGGATCGAGCCCCGCATTGGGCTCTTTGCTCGGCAGGGATCCTGCTGCCCCATCTCTCTCTGCCTGCCTCTCTGCCTACTCGTGATTTCTCTCTGTCAAATAAATAAATAAAATCTTAAGAAAAAAAGAAAACAAGAGATAATAAATGTTGGTGAGGATATGGAAAAAAAGGAACCCTGCTGTATACTGTTGGTAGTAATGTAAACTGCTACAGCCACTCTGGAAAATTTTATGAAGTTTCCTCAAGAAATTAAAAATAAATTTGCCATATGATCCGGTACTTGAGCTTTTGGGTATATACCCAAAGGAAGCGAAATAATAATCCTACAGAGATAACTGCACTTCCATGTTCATAGCAGCATTATTCACAATAGACAAGGTATGGATTCAAGCTAAGCATCAGCTGGTGAATGGATAAGGAAAATTATATACATATATAATTTCCTTTTATATATTTATTTATATAATAATTTATATATGAATATATATTATTTATATATTCTATATACCTTTATGTATAAATATATATTTATATATATAATTGAGAGGCAGAAAGAGAGATAATAGAGATCTCACACACACACATACACCCTCTCAATAGAATATTATTCTTCCTTTAAAAAGATTGCAATTCTGTCATTTATAACAACGTGGATGAACCTGGGGGTATTATAAGGACACTTATAATGAAATAAGTGAAGTAAGCCAGAAAGAACAAGACAAATACTGCATGGTATCATTTGTATGTGGAATCTAAAAAAAAAAACAAAACAGAGATTAGATTAGTGTTTGTCAGCAGCTGTGGTGTTGGGAAATACGGAGAGGTGGGTAAAAAGGTATAAACTCTTAGTTATTAAATAAATAAGGTCTGAGGATCGAATTTATAACATGGTGTCTGTAGTTGATAATACATCATGCAATTGAAATTTGATGAGAGTAGAATTTAAATGTTCTTGCTGGAAATAAAAGGTAAACACATGAAGTGATGTGTTAATTAACATGATGAAGGAAATCCTTTCACAGTGTATACATGTATCAAATCATTATATTGTATACTTTATTTTACAATTTGTCTATATATACCTCAATAAACCTGGAGAAAAAAAAGCAATATGCTGACTGCCAAGTTAGGGAGAGGGTAATGGTTGACTACAAAGGGGCACACAAGGGAGATTTTAGGATGATAGAACTGTTCTATATGAAACAGAGTTAGTGGGGCGCCTGGGTGGCTCAGTGGGTTAAGCCGCTGCCTTCGGCTCAGGTCATGATCTCAGGGTCCTGGGATCGAGTCCCGCATCGGGCTCTCTGCTCAGCAGGGAGCCTGCTTCCTCCTCTCTCTCTCTGCCTGCCTCTCTGCCTACTGTGATCTCTCTATGTCAAATAAATAAATAAAATCTTTAAAAAAAAAAAAAAAAAAAGAAACAGAGTTAGTGGACATATGATTCTATGAATCTATCAAAACTTTTCATTGTAAACTCTATGCATATATATATATAGATATGTGTGTGTGTGTGTGTGTGTGTGTGTGTGTCGGGAAATTCTTGGATGAAATGAAGATTGTGATGGGAATATAGCCTCAGTGAGGAGGCAGGAAGAAAAAGAGCTGACCTGTTTTCAAAAACAGGAGATCATGAAGCTAAAAACAAAAAGAATTTTATATAAACACTGTATGGTAATTGGTAATTTTTTCTCATAGGAATTACATATTAGCTATTCTGAAACTAATTTTCATGTGTACCAGGTGAATAAATAATAAAGTGAACAATACTGAACAGTAAGTTGTAGAAAATGAGACCCAGCCTTCTCTCCCTCTCAAAGTAAACTTCTATGTAAGATAAACGTGTCTAAAACTCAAGTTTAGTTACAGAGGGAAAAATAGGTTACCAACTAATAGTTTTTATATTGTCTTGACATTGATTAATGGAGAAAAGATCAAAAGATAAAAATATACTGTTGCCACTATAGACTAAAATATGAAGGTTTTCTTTCCTTTTCTTTTCCTTTTTTTTTTTGGTAAGAATTAAAATTTGGAGATGCAGAAGTTTTTGAAATAGAAAGGGAAGAGGAAAGGGAAGAGTTGTTTTAACCTACTAACTGATTATTATTTATTTCACATTTCATGTCATGCTACTATTATGTGAAATTATTCTGTGCTTATCCGTGGTAACTGAAATACTCTGCAGGAACAGAAGCCAATTGGTTTTTAAATAAGATTAGTTGACACTATTCCTGTAGGGCTCCCTCATATCAGAAGTAAAATGACAAAATATTTCTGGTCTATGCCAGGAGTTCCAGATACTTCTTAGGAGTAAGAGAAATGGACAGAGAGGAAATCTTGCTGATTTATACCAGTGGAGGAAGGCTGCTCCTGACTGCTACAGGTCATACTTAAGTGAAGTCTATTGTTAATCAAGTGGTCACCTGCACCGATCATGAGTCATCAGAGGACAGAAATACTTGTGGATGGAAACATCTTAATTTTATAAGTACTCATTGAAATTTTCTAAGACATTTTCAGCCTTCTGTGAACTGGCACATTTTCTCTTGAAATTGGAGAGCAAAGCATACACAGTTAATAACAGAAGGAAAGCAAAGGACACTTAAGAACCAGTGCTCTACATTCAAGGCGCCATATTTCCGTTCCCCCTGTCAACTTAATTCTGTTAGAATTATAAACCTCTTGTAAATATCAAAAGGACCATTCACTGTCTGTGAGGGGAAATGTGCTTAGTTGGAGCATTCCACTTAGATACAGAAATCAAAGCCTTTCATGCTTCTGCTTTCCCATCAAGAAAATAGAAACAACTTAGAGAATGGTTATCTTCTAGGGTTTTATTAGGAAAGTGTAAAATCCTTTGACCCTTAAGGAAGAAAAATATGCACATTATTGTATAAATGAAAGGGGGACAAATTAGCCATTTATGCAGCAAATCCAGAGCATATTCAACCTCACTAGCTAGAATTACCTAAAGTGCTCTGGGGAAGTTATCACAGAAGCAACAGAAGAGATGTACTGGGGCTTAGAAAAAGGGCTATGCCCCGAGACATTGGAAGGGATAAAATTTAATACTATAGTACTGGAGAGGTCAGGAAATGAAGTGAATAGATATTACTTTGGTGGGCTATTTTTATTTATACTTTTAAATCCTGTTGAACGACAACAAATTCCCACCACACACTTAGTCGGGATTCCTGATGCTCCGACTGTGGAAATAAATGTTACTGAAAGTTATTTCTTTAATCCACTGTCTCAGAGGTGGAAGCAGGAAACAGACAAGGCTGTAGAAAGTTGGCAGAGATCTAAGAGTAAGTAGTGTTGTTTTGTGTTGCATGCCAAAAGCTGGAATTGTTGCTGCTGTTCTAAAGAAAGGGAAAAACAAGTGCCAGGGCTTTCTTTGGAAATGAATACACTGCTGGCCCCAGGGTGGATGTGAAATCACTGCCATCAACAGACAGTGTTACACACAGAAAGCATATTGAGTGAGCCCACCTTTGTAATAGGAAGTAAGCAGCCATGTGGGAAAAGGCTTTTCAGCACTGGAATACAGCTGTATCTGAAATCTAGAACTCAAAGTGTGAGAGAATGATCTCTATCTATCTGGGGGAAAGTTCCTGGTTGTTCCTGGGGAGCAGAGCTGAGTTGTGGTAGGGTGAGTCGTCTTCCCAGCAAAAGAGCTGGCATAATAACAGGACTATATATATATATATATATATATATATATATAGGATTTGCCATCCTCTTTCAGATTTTTTTAAGCGAGCATGAAAAGAGGTCAGTGATTATGGCAAAGGCCTGCCAGAAACTTCAGATCTCAAAGAGCTAGCAATAAATAGGATGAAGTCCTGTGACTTCTCTTTCTAAAACCTTTTTCCCCTGTGTGTATAGTATGGCTGTGTTACATACAAGAAACACAACTATTTAGGGCCTTTGCCTGATTATATGAAAGATTGTCTGTTGGCTCCCTGGATAATAGAAATACAAAAGCTGTTCCTTGAACAAGGGTGAGCCTAACACTGGCAGGCCCATTTATAACAGAATAATAAGTAAAATTCAGATCTAAATTTAGGGCATCTGAAGCATAGACTGAATGGAATGTCACTCGTTTGCCCCACATACATTTTATTTCTCTCATTTCTTCTATTTTTCCGCATCTCATTTTATTTTACTCCTTTTATCTGACCCAAATTGGACCTCTGTGTTTTTGTTGTATTGGTTAGGATTGCATTGAATTGCATAAAATGATAGTGGCTTTACCAAATAAGAGTTTACTTTTGACGTCGGAAGATAAGCTATGGTGGGTCTGTGAATAATGCTGTGCCCATGACATCAAAGATGTCCCAGCCAGCTGCAATTTTCCTTCCAAAATATCCTTAGCAGATAGCTTTTATTCTCCTGGTTCCAAAATACTGCTGTACTTATAGGCAACCTGTTCACCTTTCAGGGAAAAAATGAGGCAAGGGAGTTAGAAAACAGTCCAAAGGAACATGACAGCTGAATCTTCTACTTTCAAAAATTTGGCCAGAACAGATTGACATGGCCCCCCTATAGGAAAGGACTCAGAGAAACGTGGGATTCTCCTTAGCAAAGATGAATGACTGTAGTAGACAAATACTATGTACTACAGTGTCCTTCCTGAGTTAATACTCTTTCCTACCTCCTGTTTTAACTCTATTTGTTCAGTTAGACTATAATCTCTTTAATTAAATCTGTTGATTGATTATGTAGCTCCTTTTTCAAAAAGTATTTTCTTTAATTTATAATTTTTTTAAGGGGGGGAGCAGAGAAAGACTCTTAAGAGGGCTCCATGCCCAATGTGGAGTCCGATGTGGTGCTCAATCTTATAACTCTGAGATCATGACCTGAGCTGAACTCAAGAGTCGGACTTTACCCAACTGAGTCAGCTAGGTACCCCTCAAAAAAAAAAAAAATTTAAAATATCCGATATTAATTCATTATAATGGTGGCTTTCAAAGTTTAGTGTGTATTGGTAGTACTTAGTGGGTACATACACTTCTTAAAACTTAGTAACTGCCACCTCTTCATCACTGACCTCAGACCTAGTCACTCACTTCCTTCTACAGGGATGAACCTTGTTAGTAATTTGTTGTGCATTTTCCACATCTTTTAAATGCGATTATGTGGTAATTACATATATATGATTACTTAAAATTATTATATAGCATTTAAAATATTTTATACTCTATACATTTTTTCATGGGCTTGCTTTTGTCTGCTTAACAATACCTTTTTTTTTCCATAAAATTGGATTTTTAAAAAAATTAGAAATGTAGTCTTTGTAAAATAACTGAGCAACATTCAACCATCTTTTGAGTATGCACTGCATTACTCCTAGACATGCAGGTAACAGGAATTGTAATTTAAAAAATTTTAAAAAAAGCATTGTTCATATAGAAAATGTCTAAACTTTGTATTTCTATTTCTTTAGGACTTTTCTTTCTGAAAAATGTGGCATTTCATCAGTTTTTCCAAAGTTCATAACTAGGTATTAACTTCAGACTATACCTTTAATAAAGGCTTTAAAATAATTTGATTACCTTTTTATGGTTATAAATGTGATACATGTGTACCATAGCATATTAGAAACATAAAGGTATAAAAATTCAATGAAAATAGCAGGTAGTCAAACATTGAAAATAGTCGATGGCATATTTTTTTCTTTTCCAGCCTTTATCTAACTTTTAACATTTTCATGTATGAAAACACATTTTTGAATCCTGTTTAAACATTATATTTTACTTTTTTCACTTATTATTTCATATGTCATTTAATAATTTGGGAATGACTTTTAATATTTCTTTAACATTATTTAATAATGACCTTTAGGTTTCTTCCTTGCTTTTTTTTTTTTTAAGATTTTATTTTATTTATTTGACAGACAGAGATCACAAGTAGGCAGAGAGGTAGGCAGAGAGAGAGAGAGAGAGAGAGAGAGACAGGGAAGCAGGCTCCCTGTGAGCAGGGAGCCCCATGTGGGACTAGATCCCAGGTCCCTGGGATCATGACCTGAGCTAAAGGCAGAGGCTTTAACCCACTGAGCCACCCAGGTGCCCCTCCTCCTTGCTTATTAAACATTTACTTTGCCTTTAAGTTTCCATCCCTGTGTAGTACCATAAACATTCTAATTCCTTGTGATTATTTCCATAGGCTTGATTCCTAGTAGTTATAGTGCTGATTGAAAGCCTATGAATATGTTTATCTTCTGGTACACATTACTAAATTGGTGTCTCCTGACTTAGAGTTTCAATAATAATGCAATTTTTTTCAGCATGAAATGTCATTTGAAAATATAAATGAAAAGATGTTATTTTGTTGTATTCTATTTTGCATATTTTTACTACAAATGATATAGATCATTTCCCTTAATTAGCAATATATTTTATTTTTTAATGGAAATTATTGTTATTTTATAGTTATTATTTTCTGTTACAGTATTAATTGGTATTTTTATACCAAATATTACAGATATTTATTGCCCTTTATATTTCTGAAAATGTTTATCATTTGTCTTTTAAAAATTTTTATGTTCTGACAATATTTCATGAAGTTTATCAATATTTTACTCAGAAATTCCATTTCTAAACACTTTACTGAGGTATTATTAATATTCAAAAAGCTGTACATATTTAATGTATACAAGTAGGTAAGTTTGGAGATAAATATACATCTGTGAAACCATTACCATAATCTATGCCATACATACCACCTCCAAGTTTCCTCCTATATTCCTCCCTCTCTCCCTCCCTCTTTCTTTCATTTTCTACCTTTCTTTCTTTCTTCCTTTTCCTTCCTTCCTTCCTTTCTTTCTTTCTTTCATCTTTCTTTCTTCCTCTCTCTCTATTTCTCTCTCTCTCTCTCTTCCTGTGATAAGAATGTTTACTATAAAACTTACACTTTTGGCAAATAAATTTTTAAATATATAATAGAGTATTGTTAACCGTAGACTCTATGCTATACAGAAGAACTCTAGGACTTATTCCTCTTACATAAGTGAAATTTTGTATCTTTTGACTAACACCTACTTATTTCCCGCTTCCCCTAGGACCTGACAATCACCATGCTGTTTGTATGGTGATTGACTACTCTTTTAGATTCTGCATAAAAGTGGTTTCATGTAATATTTTATTTTCTATGTCTGGCTTATTCAGTTAACATAATATCCTCCAGATTCATCATATACCATGACCAGGTGGGATTCATTCTTGGGAAAGAAGGATGGTTCAACATAAGCAAATCTATGAATGTGATCTAGCACGTTAGACAAATGAAGGATTAAAAACCACATGATCATCTCAGTAGATACAGAAAAAGCATTTGACAAAATCCCACACCCTTTTTATGATAAAAATTCTTCACAAATTACATTTAGAAGAAACCTACCTAAATACAATAATGGCCATATATGAAAACCCACAGTTTTTTCAATGGTACAAAAACATAAGCCTTTCCTGTAAGATCTGTAACAAGGCGAGGATACCCACTCTTGACAGTTCTATTCAACATAGTCCTAGCCAGAGCAATTAGCCAAGAAAAAGAAATAAAAGATATCCAAATCAGAAAATAAGAAACAAATTTTTTATTGTGAATTCTTATTTTTCTTTAGGCTTAGGAAGTCTTCCAACATTCCAAAATACATATTCTCATATATTTTATACTTATAAACTTTTCTCTTTTTCTAGATAACTCTTTAATCTTCTAGGAGTTAATTTAAAAAAAATTTTTAAATTTTTAATTAACATATAATGTATTATTAGCCCCAGGGTACAGGTCTGTGAATTGCCAGGTTTACACACTTCACAGCACTCACCATAGCCAATAGTTCATTTTTGCCCTTGCTTCCCTTGCCTTTGGCAATGTTTCTAGGAAGAAGTTGCTGCGGCTGAGGTTGAAGAGGTTGCTGCCTGTGTTCTCCTCAAGGATTTTGATGGATTCCTTTCTCATATTGAGTTCTTTCATCCATTTGAGTCTATTTTCATGTGTGGTGTAAGAAAATGGTCCAGTTTCATTTTTCTGCATGTGGCTGTCAAATTTTCCCAACACCATTTGTTGAAGAGACCATCTTTTTTCCATTGGACATTCTTTCTCTAGGAATTAATTTTGATATAAGCTATCTTGAATAGAATGTACAATATTAAGGTTTAAGTTGATTTTTTAAGAATCATTAACCAGTTGACCCAGTATCATTTATTAATTATTACATTTATTACTGATTTATAATGCAACATTTTTATATGGTAGGTATATTTAATAGTTAAAATTCTGCAAATTTTCATCTGAATAATTTTTTTTGTCCCTCTATTCTTATATGTTATTTTAATAATCAAGGTTTTATACTACATTTTCTTGGTTTTATAGATCTTTATTCTTCCAGAAAGAGTGTAGAAGCATTTTAGCAAACCCCCCAAAAAAGTTCCTATTTGCATTTTCATTTGTATACTTTCAAATTTATTGCTTCTGTATTTTTAATTAAAATTTTGAAATTTCTTATATATTCCACATAATTATTTATATCTTTCACAGCTACTTTCATTGTATTTATTTCCAATATGCCATGTTCTTTGGTTAAGCTGCACTTTTGGGAGGACTGTCTATCGTTTTCTCAGTGGTCATTGATTCTCCTCCCTGCATCACATCTGAAGTAGGCATAAGAAAATATGTCTCACAGATGGTAGAGTACCAAGGGTTACTTTAAGTTTTAAATTAAATAGGGTCTCTTTTAGTCTAGGCTGATGGGATTCTGGCAGTGCAAAATTTTAAGTATTTAGCTTTTTATCTATTTGATTGCAGTTAGCTTCATGTTTCAGAAGCCACATCCACAGTTGTTAGATTGAATTGATTTTTATCTGCCAAGCTGCTGCCTTCCTCTCTCTCTTTCTCCCTCTCTGTCTCTGTCTCTCCCTCAACTTTTGATTAAAGAGATCTGGGCCTATCACGTTTCAGGGAAGAATCATGCAATTAGTTTCCTTTTCTGAGGGGATTTGTGCAATGAAAATTTTTTTCTGCAAAACCCATTCACAGTTGAAGCTTCTGTGATCTCTTAAAACCAGAACTTTTTTAAAGCCAGAACTTTTGATAATGAATGTGACAACCATGCCCTTGATTTGACTTTTGCTCAAGGGTCAAATATTTTTCATTGACTTTTGTCATGGGATGTTCATCTCAATTTTTAACAATGGGATTGAGAAGTAGTTGCTTCTCCCAAACCTGACTCTTCTTTCATTTCTGCTTGCAAATCTCTTTTCTATAACTACTGCCGTATGCTGCCAACAATATCCCAACACTTTCTATTGTCTATTTTACAAGCCTTTTCCTTAGGGTTACAAGTTTGTTAGCTATGTGATCTATCTTCCAAATTGTTGTTGGCACCACTTTACCAAATGTTTTGCCACTTTGTATTGTGTATTGTCATATTGTCATCTTTCAGCTTCTAAGCACTTTCCTTGTGTTGCCCGGTCCTAAACCAGTGGGAGAAACTGAAGTACTAGGAGTTTGAGTAGATGTTCAAGGAAGCACATCTAGAAAGTGGAAAAACTGCCATTTGATGCCAGATGGCTTAATTTTAGAGCCCAGTGTTAGTCACTGTGCTGTTTCTGTATAAAAGTTATATTGTAAAAGAACAAAAAAGGAAAATATAATTTATTCCTTTTCATTATTTCATTACTTTATTTCATTTATTACATTACTTTATTCCACTGATGCTATCCATAAAACAAAGGTAAAAAAATAACCAACCGGGACGCCTGGGTGGCTCAGTTGGTTAAGCAGCTGCCTTCGGCTCAGGTCATGATCCCAGCGTCCTGGGATCGAGTCCCACATCGGGCTCCTTGCTCCGCAGGGAGCCTGCTTCTCCCTCTGACTCTGCCTTCCACTCTGTCTGCCTGTGCTCGCTCCCGCTTGCTCTCTCTCTGACAAATAAATAAATAAAATCTTTAAAAAAAATAAAATAACCAACCAACCATGTGGTCGTGAAAAGTTATCTCTTCTCCTCTTCATTCATATCAAGTAATTTTCCATGTTTTGTACCACACACATATCAGAATATACACACACACATGAAGGACTCCAGTTTTTTTTCTTTTTAAATATAAGCTTTATTTTTTAAAAGCATAGTTCTAAATTTATAGAAATTTACAAAGATAGTACAGAGAATTTCTACATACCCTGCATCCAGTTTTCCCTATTATCAATATCTTTCATTAGTATAGGTCTTTTGTTCCAATTAATGAACCACTATTAGTACATTATTATAGTCCATACTTTACTTGGATTTCCTTGTTTTACCAAATATTCTTTTTTTTCATTTCAGGATCTCATTTTGGATACCATGAAATATTTAGTTGTCCTGTCTGCTTCAGCTCCTCTTAGCTGTGACAGTGTCTCAAACTCTACTTGTTTTTTTTTTTTTTTTTTTTTGGTTTGTTTGTTTGTTTTGTTTTGTTTTTGGAATTTTTTTATTTTTTATTTTTTATAAACATATATTTTTATCCCCAGGGGTACAGGTCTGTGAATCTCCAGGTTTACACACTTCACAGCACTCACCATAGCACATACCCTCTCCAATGTCCATAACCCCACCCTCCTTCTCTCAATCCCCCCTCCCCCCAGCAACCCTCAGTTTGTTTTGTGAGATTAAAAGTCACTTATGGTTTGTCTCCCTCCCAATCTCATCTTGTTTCATTTATTCTTCTCCTACCACTTTAACCCCCCATGTTGCATCTCCACTTCCTCTACTTGTTTTTAAAGGTCTTCACAGTTTTGAGGAGTATTGCTCAAGTGTTTGTAGGATGTACCCCTGTTGGGATTTGTTTGATATTTTTATCATGATTAGACTGAGGTTATAGCTTTTGGGGAGAAAGACTACAGAGTTAGAGTGTCATTTTCATCACATTACATCACATCATATTATGGCTATATACTATTGACATGATTTGTTGATGTTGACCTTGATCACCTGATTGAAGTAGTGTTCTTCAGGTTTCTCCATTGTGAAGTTGTTCCTTTTCCTGCTTTTCCCAATAGAGGAACAGCCTTCCAATATCTGATGAATATTCCTCAAAATTGTCAAGGTCATTAGAAACAGAGTCTGGGAAACTGTCACAGCCAAGAGGAGTTGAAACAGACATGAAAACTGAATGTAACATGGATGGATGTCAATATTGATGTGCACAGCCCATGCTTAATGGGTGGGCAGGTAGAGAGTTATGTTCTACTTCCTTCAGAGCAAAGTATCTATAGAAATTATTCAATGCTTATAAATGTTCATAAACAGTGATTTTTTTATACTGCCAATATTTTTTGAACTATGTGACAGTTCCTTGTTTTTGGAAAATGAAATTAGTTTCTCATCAGTGAGAGGATTTATGAGCTATCATGACCTTTACAGAATGAAAAGCACACAGCATGAATCTCACAGGGAGGAAAGGGAATGATAAATGAAGATGTATGTATCTTAAGATTTATAAGCTTGTATAGAGGCAAGTCTTTAGGTTTACTTAGTAACATTTGAAGATAAATTATTTCTATACATTTGAATAATAAGAGACTAAATGATGGCAAGATGCAAGTTACTGAAATGTCAAAATTAGAACTCTCACTTCAGAATCCATTCTTCTTTTGCCTAAGTTTTGTTTTGTTTTAAAACAAACAAGAAATCTACTGTTTTTATTTGTGTATGGTGCCCATGCCATTAAAATAATAACATTGAAGGCAACATTTTAAAATTTTTACTAAAATACATATATAGAAAAACTCTTATCATATGTATACAACTTATTAAGTTTTTACAAAGTGAATATACTCATGTTACCAGAAGGCAGATCAAGAAATACTGTATTAGGGTACTTGGGTGGCTCAGTGGGTTAAAACTTCTGCCTTCAGCTCAGGTCATGGTCCCAGGGTCCTGGGATCGAGCCCCGCATGGGGCTCTCTGCTCTGCGGGGAGCCTGCTTCCTCCTCTCTCTCTGCCTTCCTCTCTGACTACTTGTGATCTCTGTCTGTCAAATAAATAAATAAAATCTATAAAAAAAGAGAAATACTGTATTATCTGCACCACAGGTGCTCCCAATATTCCTCTCCAATAACTACTTTCAAAAGTAAACATTAATCTGATTTGTAATATCATAGATTATTATTTTGTTCTTTTTTTACTTCATATAAATTAAATCACTATATATATGTATGATATAACATTTTTTTAAAAGATTGTATTTATTTGACAGAGAAAGATCACAAATAGTCAGAGAGGCAGGCAGAGAGAAAGGGAAGTAGGCTCCTGTAAGTAGAGAGCCTGATGCAGGGCTCCATCCCAGGACCCTGAGATCATGACCTGAGCCGAAGGCAGAGGCTTTAAGCCACTGAGTCACCCAGGCGCCCCTATGATATAACTTTCTTATGCCTGACATCTTTTACTCAATATTATACTCATGAGGGTCAATCATTTTTGTGTGCATTTGTAATTCCTTTATTATAACTGCTGCACTGTATTCTGTTTAGGAATATACTACAGTTAATTTACTCTATTATTGGATATTTGGGTAGGTTTCACTATTAAGAGATTATGGGTTATGAATAGTGCTGCTATGAGAATTCTTGTATGTATCTTCTGGTGATGAGTAAATGTATATAGCAAATGTATATATTTCTGTTGCATGTTTATAAAGGACTGAATGGTTGAATCATAGAATAAACCTGTGTTCCCCTTTAGAAGATATTGTCACACAGTTTTCCAAAATGAGTAAACCAATTTACACTACCATCAGCAGTGTATGAGAGTGATTTCTGGCTTCTCCACATTCCCGCATTTTTTTTTTTTTTTGTCTTTTTAAATTTTGCCCTGCCATTCTTATTCATATATAGGGTTATATTATGGTTTTTATCTGTATTTCTTCATTAAATAGTATAATTGAATATTTCTTAATTAATTTGTTGGACACTGATACCTTTTGTGAAAAATCTGTTTACGTCTTTTCTCAATTTTCTTAAAAGTTACCTTTTTCTTACTAATTTATATGAGTTCTTTATATATGTTGGATGAAAGGCTTTTTTCATTATATTTATTGCAAATGTCTTTCTCTAATATGTAAGTTCCAGGTACAGTTTTAATGGTGACTTTTAATAAAGAAAAGTTTTAAGTCTTTTTTTTTAAATAATTAAAAAAAAATTAAATTAACATATAATGAATTATTAGCCCCAGGGGTACAGGTGTATGAATCGCCTTTTGATGAATTACACACTTCATAGCACATACCTTCCCCAATGTCCATAACCCCACCACCCTCTCCCTACCCCACCTCTCCCTGGAAACCCTTAGTTTGTTTTGTGAGATTGAGAGTCTCTTATGGTGTGTCTCCCTTCCGATCCCATCCTGTTTCATTTATTATTTTCTACCCCCAGAGCCCCCCACATTGCATCTCCACTTCCTCATATCAGGGAGATAATATGATAGTTGCCTTTCTCCTATTGACTTATTTCACTAAGCATAACACCCTCTAGTTCCATCCACGTTGTCACAAATGGCAAGATTTCATTTCTTTTAATGGCTGCATAGTATTCCATTGTATATATATATATATACCACCTCTTCTTTATCCATTCATCTGTTGATGGACATCTAGGTTCTTTCCACAGTTTGCCTATTGTGGACATTGCTGCTATAAACATTTGGATGCACGTGCCCCTTTAGATCACTACATTTGTATCGTTAGGGTAAATACCCAGTAGTGCAATTGCTCGGTCATAGGGTAGCTCTATTTTCAACTTTTTGAGGAACCTCTGTGCTGTTTTCCAGAGTGGCTGCACCAGCTTGTACTCCCACCAACAGTGTAGGAGGGTACCCCTTTTCTCCACATCCTTGCCAGAATCTGTTGTTTCTTGACTTGTTAATTTTAGCCATTCTGACTGGTGTGAGGTGGTATCTCATTGTGGTTTTGATTTGTATTTCCCTGATGCCAAGCAGAGCACTTTTTCATGAGACTGTTGGCCATCTGGATATCTTCTTTGCAGAAATGTCTGTTCATGTCCTCTGCTCATTTCTTGATTGGATTATTTGTTCTTTGGGTGTGGAGTTTGATAAGCTCTTTAAAAATTTTGGATACTAGCCTTTTGTCTGATATGTCATTTGAAATATCTTCTCCCATTCTGTCAGTTGTCTTTTGGTTTTGTTAACTGTTCTCTTTGCTGTGCAAAAGCTTTTGATCTTGATGAAGTCCCAATAATTCATTTTTGCCCATGCTTCCCTTGCCTTTGATGATGTTTCTAGGAAGAAGTTGCCGTGGCTGAGGTCAAAGAGGTTGCTGCCTGTGTTCTCCTCAAGGATTTTGATTGATTCCTTTCTCACGTTAAGGTCTTTCATCCATTTGAGTCTATTTTCATGTGTGGTGTAAGGAAATGGTCCAATTTCATTTTTCTGCATGTGGCTGTCCAATTTTCCCTACACCTTTGTTGAAGAGACTGTCTTTTTTCCATTGGACATTCTTTCCTGCTTTGTCGAAGATTAGTTGACTATAGTTGAGGGTCTATTTCTGGGCTCTCTATTCTGTTCCATTGATCTATGTGTCTGTTTTTGTACCAGTACCATACTGTCTTGATGATGACAGCTTTGTAATAGAGCTTGAAGTCTGGAATTGTGACGCCATCAACTTGGCTTTCTTTTTCAATATTCCTCTGGCTATTCGAGGTCTTTTCTGGTTCCATATAAATTTTAGGATTATTTGTTCCATTTCTTTGAAAAAAAAAAAAAGGATAGGATTTTGATAGGAATTGCATTAAACGTATATATTGCTTTAGGTAATATAGACATTTTCACAATATTTGTTCTTCCAATTCATGGGCATGGAACATTTTTCCATTTCTTTGTGTCCTCCTCAATTTCTTTCATGGGTACTTTATAGTTTTCTGAGTATAGATTCTTTGCTTCTTTGGTTAGGTTTATTTCTAGGTATCTTATGGTTTTGGGTGCAATTGCAAATGGGATTGACTCCTTAATTTCCATTTCTTCTTTCTTGTTGTTGGTGTAAAGAAATGCAACTGATTTCTGTGCATTGATTTTATATCCTTGATTTTATATCCTGACACTTTACTGAATTCCTGTACAAGTTCTAGCAGATTTGGAGTGGAGTCTTTTGGGTTTTTCACATAAAGTATCATATCATCTGCAAAGAGTGATAGTTGGACTTCTTTTTTGCTGATTTGGATGCCTTTAATTTCTTTTTGTTGTCTGATTGCTGAAGCTAGGACTTCTAGAACTATGTTGAATAGCAGTGGTTGTAGTGGACATTCCTGCAGTGTTCCTGACCTTAGCGGAAAAGCTCTCAGTTTTTCTCCATTGAGAATGATATTTGCAGTGGGTTTTTCATAGATGGCTTTGATAATATTAAGGTATGTACCCTCTATCCCTACACTTTGATCAGGAAAGGATGCTGTACTTTGTCAAATGCTTTTTGAGAGTATCATATGGTTCTGTTCTTTCTTTTATTAATGTATTGTATCACATTGATTGATTTGTGGATGTTGAACCAACCTTGCGGCGCTGGGATAAGTCCCACTGGATTGTTGTGAATAATCCTTTTTAATGTACTGTTGGATCCTATTGGCTAGTATTTTGATGAGAATTTTTGCATCTGTGTTCATCCAGGATATTGGTCAGTAATTCTCTTTTTTGATGGGAACCTTGTCTGGTTTTGGGATCAAGGTCATGCTGGCCTCATAAAATGAGTTTTGAAGTTTTCCTTCCATTTCTATTTTTTGGGACAGTTTCAGGAGAATAGGAATCAATTCTTCTTTAAATGTTTGATAGAATTCCCCTGGGAAGCCGTCTGGCCCTGGGCTCTTGTTTATTGGGAGATTTTTGATGACTGCTTCAATCTCCTTACTGGTTATGGGTCTGTTCACGTTTTCTATTTCTTCCTGGTTCAGTTGTGGTAGTTTATAGTTTTCTAGGAATGCATCCATTTCATCCAGATTGTCAAATTTCCTGGAGTATAGTTGCTCATAATATGTTCTTATAATTGTTTGTATTTCTTTGGTGTTGGTTGTGATCATTCCTCTTTGATTCATGATTTTATTTATTTGGGTCCTTTCTCTTTTCTTTTTGGTAAGTCTGGCCAGGAGTTTATCAATCTTATTAATTCTTTCAAAGAACCAGCTCCTAGTTTCATTGATTTGTTCTATTGTTTTTGTTGTTGTTGTTGTTTGTTTGTTTCTATTTCATTGATTTCTTCTCTGATATTTATTATTTCTCTTTTCCTGCTGGGTTTAGGCTTTCTTTGTTCTTTCTCCAGCTCCTGTAGTTGTAGGGTTAGATTGTGTATTTGAGACCTTTCTTGTTTCTTGAGAAAGGCTTGTACCACTATATATTTTCCTCACATGACTGCCTTTGCTGTGTCCCACAGATTTTGAACTGTTGTGTTTTCATTATCATTTGTTTCCATGAATTTTTTCAATTCTTCTTTAATTTCCTGGTTGACCCCTTCATTCTTTAGAAGGATGCTCTTTAGTCTCCATGTATTTGGGTTCTTTCCAAATTTCCTCTTGTGATTGAGTTCTAGCTTCAGAGAATTGTGGTCTGAAAATATGCAGGGAATGATCCCAATCTTTTGGTACCATTTGAGACCTGATTTATGACCCAGGATGTGATCTATTCTGGAGAGTGTTCCATGTGCACTAGAGAAGAATGTGTATTCTGTTGCTTTGGGATGGAATGTTCTGAATATAACTGTGATGTCCATCTGGTCCAATATGTCATTTAAGGCCTTTATTTCCTTCTTGATCTTTTTCTTGGATGATTTGTCCATTTCAGTGAGGGGAGTGTCAAAGTCCCTTACTATTATTGTATTATTGTTGATGTGTTTCTTTGATTTTGTTATTAATTGGTTTATCTAGTTGGTTGCTCCCATGTTTAAAATTGTTAGATCTTCTTTTTGGACAGACCCTTTGAGTATGATATAGTGTCCTTTCTCATCTTTTATTATAGTCTTTGGCTTAAAATCTAATTGATCTGTTATAAGTATTGCCCCTCCCCCCCCAGCTTTCTTTTAATGTCCATTAGCATGGTAAATTGTTTTCCACCTCCTCACTTTAAATCTGGAGGTTTCTTTTGGGTCTAAAATGAATTTCTTATAGACAGCATATTGATAGGTATTGGTTTTTTTTATCCATTCTGATACCCTATGTATTTTGATTGAGGCATTTAGCCCATTTACATTCAGGGTAACTATTGGGAGATATGAATTTAGTGCCATTGTATTACCTGTAAGGTGACTATTACTGTAAATTGTCTCTGGTCCTTTCTGGTCTACTACTTTTAGGCTCTCTCTTTGCTTAGAGGACCCCTTTCAATATTTTCTGTAGAGCTGTTTTGGTGTTTATAAACTCTTTTAGGTTTTGTTTGTCCTGGAAACTTTTTATCTCTCCTATTTTTAATGATAACCTAGCTGGACTCTAGTATTCTTGGCTGCATGGTTTTCTCATTTAGTGCTCTGAATATATCATGTCAGTTCTTTCTGGCCTGCTATGTCTCTGTGGATAAGTCTGGTGCCAATCTAATATCTGTACCATTATTGTTACAGACTTCTTGTCCTGGGCTGCTTTCAGGATTTTCTCTTTGTCAATAAGACTTGTAAAGTTTACTATTAGATAATGGGGTGTGGACCTATTCTTATTGATTTTGAGGAAGATTCTCTACACCTCCAGGATTTTTATACTTGTTCCCTTTGTCAAATTGGGGAAATTATCTACAATAATTCTCTCCAATATACCTTCTGCTCCCCTCTTTCTTTCTTCTTCTTCTGGAATCTCAATTATTCTAATGTTTCTTTGTCTTGTGATATCACTTATTTTCAACTTCTTCCCTTGTGGTCCAGTAGTTGTTTGTCTCTCTTCAAACAACTGTCATTGAGTCTTCTATATCACTAATTCTCTCTTCTGCCTCATTTATCCTAGCAGTAAGAGCCTCCATTTTTTATTGCACCTAATTAATAACTTTTTTTATTTCAGCTTGGTTAGATTTTACTTCTTTTATTTCTCCGGAAAGGGCTTTTATTTCTCCAGACAGGGTTTCTCTAATATCTTCCATGCCTTTTTCGAGCCCAGCTAACACCTGCTAGACTCTAGCCCAGCTAGAATCATCATTCTGAACTCTAGATATGACATATTACTGATGTCCATATTGGTTAGGTTCCTAGCCTTCAGTTCTTGCTCTTCTTCTTTTATTTATTTTTTTTTTTTTTGGTGGCGAGTTTTTTCACCTTGTCATTTTATTCAGATAAGCAAATAAAATTTGATTATAAGGAGCAAATAAAATACTAAAAGGGTTGCAAAGACCCCAGGAAAATGTGCTTTAACCAAATCAGAAGATATCCCAAATTGTGGTGGGGGAAGAAAGGGAGTAAAAAGAAGTTCAGAACAAAAAAATTGAAAAAAGAAAATATAAAGAAAAAATATAAAAAAAGATAAAAATATGTATTAGACTGGTGAATAAAACAGGGTCACCCATCTGCTTTTGGGGTCTCTTAAAGGAAACTACCTCCCAAAATTTTAAAGAATGAGAAAAAAAAAATATATATATATACACACAAAATAAGGGTAAACATGGTGAATGGATGGAATATGACTATAAGGAAGAAAAATTTTTAAAAATTCTAAAAAAGGAGTTGATAAGATAAGTTGGTTGGGAGAATAAAGAAAAAGAAAGTAGAGGGAATTTGCTCAGGCTGGAGAATAAAACAAAGCTCTGTGCTAGATTTAGAGTATATTTTGATCTATTAGAAGAAGTTTTATCCCAATTTTTTTTAAAGATTTTATTTATTTATTTGACAGAGAGAGATTACAAGTAGGCAGAGAGGCAGGCAGAGAGAGAGAGGAGGAAGCAGGCTCCCCGCTGAGCAGAGAGCCCGATGCAGAACTCGATCCCAGGACCCTGAGATCATGACCTGAGCCAAAGGCAGCGGCTTAACCCACTGAGCCACCCAGGCACCCCCAATTTTTTTTAGAAGAAAAACTGTATGTGTATACAAAAAATAAAGTTAGATACAATGAAGGATAAAATATGACTATAATAGTGAAGGTTCAAAAAAAATTTTTTTAGAAAGGTATTGTTAAGATAAACAGTTAAAAAAGCATGAAAGAAGAAAGAGTAGAAGTTTAAAAAATTAGCATAAGAAAAAATAAAATAAATTAACTTTGCAAGACAAAAAATCATGGGAGAAAGCCATGAATTCCATGCTTTGCTATCTCCTCCTCTGGAATTCTGCTGTTCTTCTTATAACTGAACATGGTCTTGGGTGGATTTCTTGCTGATCTTCTGGGGGAGGGGCCTGTTGTAGTGATTCTCAAGTGTCTTTGCCTGAGGTGGAATTGCACCACCCTTACCAGGGGCTGGGCTAAGTACTCCACTCGGGTTCACTTTCAGGAGGTTTTGTTCCCTGAACACTTTCTGTAGAGTTCTGGAAGATGGAAATGAAAATGGTAGCATCCCAATCTCCAGCCAGGAGGAGCTGAGAGCTTAGGGCCCCACTCCTCTGTGCACCCTTGGATAAAAGCGCTCAATCACTCCCATCTCCCTGACCTTCAGCTGTGCTCTGAGCTCACCCAGCCTGTGACCAAGCATCTCTGTCTCTGGGACACAACCCTGTCTGGAGTCTCCAAACCCAGCAGATCTCTGATTCTTCCAGGGGATCTCCCCAGATCTTGTGGGGTTTCTGCTCACAGAGCAGTGTTCTGACTGTGCCATGGATCACAATTTAAGGTAACCCCGAGTTGAGAGCTCAGTCCTCAGTTCCGTCTCTGTACCCAGCTTCCCAGCTCCAGTACCTGTGAGCTCTGTGAGACTCAGACACCCTCAATCATTCTGGGACCCTGCAGAAACTGAGACCATGCTGTCTGCACATGGGCTTCACCTTGACTTACCCTCTGGAGCGATATCCCTCAGTGGAGGAGACTTTTCAAAGTTCTGATTTTGTGTTCCATTTCTCTGACTCTTGTCAGGAGCTGGCCCCTCCCCCCACAGTCTAGCTTCCCAGTGCTTTGGAATCACTTCTATGCAGGTCCTACCTTTCAGAAAGTGGTTGATTTTCTGTTTCTAGAATTGTTACTCTTCTTCTCTTTGATCTCCTATTGGAATTATAGGTGTTCAAAATGGTTTGATAAACTATCTAGCTGATCTCCTGCTAACTGATATCATCTCAGCCTGCTACTTCTCTGCCATCTTGACTCCCCAGTCTGAAGTTTTAAATCTTAATACAGATGTACACACACACACACACTTATATTATTGTTGATGATTTTTTATGTCCTCGTAAGAAATCTTTGCCTTTACCTATGAGATGAAGATGTTTTTCTAAATTTTCTTCTAAAATCTTTGTAATTTAAATTATATGTTTATGTCTAAAATCAATCTGGAGTTGATTTTTGTATTGGGTTTAGATGTTGAGATTCATTCTTTTCTCTTAGGGATATCAGAATCAACCCAGCATCTTTTTTTCAAAAAATAATAACCATTTTCCCACAATAGTACTGATATGAACCTGCATCAGTGCCAGCGATTTGTCTACAGTTACCCCAGTTCCATAACACCATAAGTAATACGGCTTTATTCTAATTAAGGTAGGATAGTACTGATATTTGATAGTTTAAGTTCTCTAGCATCGTGTATCCTTAAAATTGCCTTGCCCCCTTAGAGCTTTGCTTTTTCTTTCTTTTTTTTAAAAAAAGATATTATTTATTTATTTGACAGAGAGAGCAAGGTCACAAGTAGGCAGAGAGGCAGGCAGAGAGAGGAGGAGGGAAGCAGGCTCCTTGCTGAGCAGAGAGCCCAATGTGGGAATCAATCTGAGGACCCTGAGATCATGAACTGAGCTGAGGGCAGAGGCTTAACCCACTGAGCCACCCAGGTGCCTCAGAGCTTTGCTTTTTCATCTGAAATTAACTTACCTGTATTCACACACATACTCATGTATGTAAGTTCTACATATAATTATAATTAAATAAAATAAAGCTATATTTTATTATGTAAACATATAAATATAGAATATATTTATGTGTATGTGTGTTAAATTTTTTTTTTTTAGAGATTTTATTAGAGAGAGAGAGAAAAAAAATGCATGAACAGGGGAGGACCAAAGGGAGAGTGACAAGCAGACTCCCCACGGAATATGGAGCCCAGTATGGGGTTAGATCTCAGGATCCTGAGATCATGACCTGCACCAAAATCAAGAGTTGGACACAACCAACTGAGCTGCACAGACACCTTATATGTATATGTTTCTTTAGAAGTTTTTTTGCTTTTAATTAGGTTTATTTACTGTATTTAGTGTAATAAACTTGCTAGATGTATTACATACTATTTATTAGATTTATTTCTAGGCATTTGATGTTTCTGATGCAATCGTAAATATTTTCATAAATTATATTCTCTATGCATTGACATTAGAAATAAATTAATACATTAAATTGAATCCTATAAAATACTCAGTATTAATTATTTTTGACGTATGAAAGTATCAATTTTATATTATTAGACATAATATATTCACTTTGAATCCATTGACCTAATTATATTTATATATTGTAATAGTTGGGCTGTTGATTCTTTTGGATTTTCAGTTATCAGTTTGTGAATAATGACAATTTTATTTTTGTAAATTTTTATTCTTTTTCCTCCTTTTCTTACCTTATTGCAATTGTTAGGATCTTAATGCCACTTTTAGGAGTCACTGTATATCTCCAGTTACTGCCAATGAGCTAATTAGAATTTTGACTATATACACACACACAAAAATAGAGTCAGCTAATGATTAAAAAAAAGACCATCTTGAGCTTCTGGTTTCTTATATAATAATTAATATGTATTTGTTAAAAGAGGAACCCCATGAAGTGACTATAACATTACCACAAAAGCTTTGATTTTTTTGTATGACTTTGTATGTATATGCATGCTTAATAGTATCCTCTCTTTTTTTAATTTGTATCTGCTCAATACTGGGTGTTTGTTTTAGCACCTCAATTAGATTTTAACTGCATTTGGTATTAGTAAACATGTCTTAGTTTTCTACATTCCCTACAGTTCTAATTGGATAAAAAATCAGACACTTGTATACTATTAATTAGATAATTATGGTGTACCAATTTCAATAACTTAGTTCTGTTGCCCTTAAATATGGAAAAATAATGCATAATGTAAGTACTATTAGAACTTCTAGTAGCACCTCACAGCTGGAAAGTACTTAAAATCATTCACAAAGCAATTTCAATGTATTATTTTACTTGAACCTTAATGTCTTTTGAGGTAAGTTTTTCAAAAGCTCTAGTATATAAACACATGATATACGCATATTCTATGACTTCATATACTGACATCTAAATAATCTTAACTTTACTACCATTTGGTAATGGTATTATTATTACTACTTGACGTAGTAATAAAAGAAGTTATACTGAACACCTACCATGTACCAGACATTGTGTAAACTGTATGTTAAAGAGATTTGTAGAAACCACAATCTAATGATGCAAAGCATTTTGGTACCTGAGCTGACAAGAGAAATAAAAATTCCCACTTGACAGCAGAAGGAGAATCCCGTAGATTAAAGTTTCCTTTACAGAGATTTTTATCTAAATGGGTTTATCCTAATGTTATTCCTCAGTACACTGGAAAGAAAATAACATGGCATAATACATATGGATTATTCTAAGAGCTCCTAGTTTAGTTCTCTGCCCTGAAGCCTTACCCTATAATCCCTCCTGCACAGTGTTTTTCTTTTCTTTTACTTTCTTTTTTTTTTTTTTAAGATTTTATTTATTTGACAGAGATCACAAGTAGGCAGAGACATAGGCAGAGAGAGGAGGAAGCAGGCTCCCTGCCGAGCAGAGGCAGAGGCTCAACCCACTGAGCCACCCAGGTGACCCCTGCAGTGTTTTACATCAGATTAACATTTCCCAAATTCAAAACATATGACTTCTAGAAAGTTTTTATTTTTTCCCCACCCCAACCTATACCATATCCCATTCCCCTCTTTCTTATTCTGGATAAAATGGACATTCTTCAATCATTGAATGTCAATATCAATTCTTACTATACCTACCCAATTAGTCCCATGATGTGCACCCTCAGTTTCGCCACATGGGTCATTGAACATAGACATGTTCATGAAGCCTTTGCTTATCACTCCTCAAATTCCCAGTTGAAATAGTTTTCCTGTCTTTTCCACCTATTCCAGTTATTCCTCAGTCTTTCTTCATCTTAGACCTTAAGATTTTGCTAAAGCTATGTCCCCTGAAACTCATCTATGCACTGGTTGATAAGAAACCTTTATACATTCTAGCCCTAATTACCCTTCAAGACCCAACTTCCCAATTCATATTTTGTCTTCAGCTTCATATTAATTGCTTTCTTCTCTGAATTTCTATAACAGTTAATCTTTAAATAACAATCTATATACACTTTACGGTCCTAAAGGGCAGTCTTTTATATATTTTATATGTCTCTTCATATTTACAATGGAACACTTATTAATGCCTGTTAAGTGAATAAAGATCTTTCTAATTACAACAAGTTGTGTTCAAATCATTTGGAAATATGAGGTAAATAAAAATCATATTAAGTTCTGTGATAGTGTTTCTTAACTTGGGTGTATTGCAGAATAAACTGGGAATTTAAAAAATCCATCCTCTAACCTGAAGATTCTGATTCAGTACGTCGGGAAGATGTCATGAGTTTTACTGTTGCTTTTGTGCTCCACAGAGAATTCTCATCTGTACCCATGGTTGACAACTGCTGTTTTTTTTTTTTTTTAAGATTTTATTTATTTATTTGATAGACCGAGATCACAAGTAGGCAGAGAGGCAGGCAGAGAGAGAGGAGGAAGCAGGCTCCTTGCCGAGCAGAGAGCCAGATTCGGGGCTCGATCCCAGAACACCGGGATCATGACCTGAGCCGAAGGCAGAGGCTTTAACCCACTGAGCCACCCAGGCGCCCCCACAACTGCTGTTTTTAAAGCTGACAATAAACAGACAACTTCTCAATAATAGACTTTGTATTAATAAAAAGGAATATGCAAAACTGTTGTATATTTAAAAAAACACTTTGCTTATGACATGTAGAACAATAGTTCTAGCTAGTCATGCACAGCCATAATAATTAAAGATTAATCATAAAAAGCCTGCTGATATAAGGAGCTTATCTTCATCAAATCTGTTCGTGCAGCTAAGATAGTTCAGTGGGTACAATAAGGAAAAGCTTAAAATCCTGTACTGAGAACAAGATGAGAATCTAATAAATACTTGTTGATTAATTGAATTAAATTCATTCTATATGGGTTTCCTGTATTCTGCTTTTTGAATAATGCCACGTTCTAGTACCTTTTAAAAATCATTACCGTGGAATGAAAGGGAGTTCATGCTTGAACCAACAAGTATTATCCTGTATTTCAGCTTTTATTTTAGCAAAGAGAGTAGTATTAGAGTAATTATATATTTTGTGGAATTTTGCAGAGAATGTCTGTTGTACAAATCAAGTCATATCCTGAAATATGACAACTACACATAATAAGTGCTATTACTAAGTGGATAACCTATGTAAAGTGGGAAATAGTTCTATCCTTGAATGTATTAAATAGCTCTTTTTCTTACTTAACTTCAGTAAATTATTTTGAATATTTTTTTGCTGAAAGATAAAATGTTATCCTTTGTATATACATTTTTTGTATATATATTTTGTATGTATGTATATACATACATGCATATGTATGTACTATATATATAGTATATATATAGTATATATAGTACATACATATATGTGTAGTAAATATTCAGACTTTTTGATTTTCTTTTTCTTTTTTATCCATGCATACACACACACACACACACACAGACACACACATTTGCTTATATAAAACAGAAAACCCAAACCCTGAATATCTACTATAAAAAGAACCTTTGTTCATATCACTGTGCGGGCGTCAGCATGCATCATATAATCATATTATGATTGAGGATGTTGGAAGTCCCATTAAGCTAAATATCAACAGGGCTCTAGAATACTTTTCTTGTTATTAATGGGTATTTTTGACCCAAGATAATTTTATCTTTTTTCTATTTTAGTCCAAATATTCATAGCCTTCTGCTCATAGGCATATTTAATCTCATCACCTTTATAATTATTTGCTTGAAATTATCATTAGAGAAATTATAGAGCAGGTTTTCATAAGCATAATTATCTTTTCTGTCTTCAGCACCTCAGCCTCTATACTCTATTTCCCCTCCGTCTTGGTATGATCTTACATCACAAAGTATAATTTATAAGGTCATGCAGATAAATTCCAAGCATCATTTAGCAAATAGCTTTGTCATCCATTACTAATAGTTATACACATATGACCTAGCGCAAGGCAGCACTGTGTGTGAATACCAGCACTGTTGTTAATCCTGGCAGGCAAGAAAAGAAAAATCTTGCTAAGACCCAGTGTTTTACATTCATTGTCTACGGTTCCTAGACTAATTGTGATATCTGCTTAGTATGGTTTAAATTTTGTTTCTTTGTAGACTAGACTTGTTCTCTTTTCATGCAAGGGAACTTTTGCCTTATTTGATTTTGTTGGCTTCTTCAGCATCTGTTTTAGAGCTGACATTCAGACCAAACCCAAGTGTATTGTTGCGCAGCTAGATGGGTTTTTTTTTTTGTTTTTTGATTTTTGTTTTTTGGTTTTTGTTTTGCATTTATTTACTTTTGTTACATTTAATCAGTTTACTTAAATTGAGCTCAGTGCCCTTAGGTACCAGTAGAACATTTCTCTATAGAACAAAAAGAGAAAACTCAGTCTTGAAATGTTGATGTTGGTCAGGTAATGTGCAGTATAGATCTGAGTCCCCAGTAGTCCTCCATGAAAGCTCTATCTGTTTAATTACTTTGTATTTACTTATACCAGGACCTTTTTGTTCATGCTTATTTCACCTAAAAAGCCCTCTCTCCTGCTTGGCATGTAAGACATTACTCAAATTTCAGGTCATCCAAGAAGGTTCCTTTGATCACACTAGCTCAGTGAACTTTTTATTCCTCTTAACTTCCATAGTCCTTACTCCAGACATAACATAATTAGAAAGTATATGATGTCTGGTATAGCAGTTATCTTTATGTTTGTGCTGTCCCTGTTTTGTTCTTGCCATTTCCACTCTTTGCGTACAGGATTGTTTATTCATATTTCTTTGCATTCTTCTTAATATCCAGCACAACATCATTCCCCTGAAGGTTAATTTATATGTGTTGGATGATCCTCATTTTATGGTAAATAAAATCAAACCCAGTTTGTAAATTCTGTATTAAAACTGGCAAATATTTACATGGTTTCATGCTTGAAAAACATATCTGAAATTCTAAATATAAGCAAATCCTCTGTTCTGATCCCTTTTACTGTCAAAACCCTGAGTGGCTCATTACCCACAAGCTGTAGTATAATAATTGTATGTTCTATAACAAAACATAGAATCCAGTTATGGAAATTAGAATTGGCAAAGATTTGTGGTTCTGCAAATCTGTGTTCATAAAAACATCCACGTTTCAACAATGATTTAGTTGGAATTTTTTAACAGGCTAAAGGTAATTTACATCTCTACTTCCAAAAATAGCCTTCACATGGCATAAATGTTGGGATTATCTAATGTAAAAAATTGATTGGTGTTAGTGAATTAAATCATATCAAGTTCTTATGATCCAGGCATCAATCAGTCAGTTTCCAGATTTTGTGAATTCAGCACCATCAGAATTTGGCTGCAGCCTTCCAGTTCATGAAGACAAAGAAAAAACTGCCAGAATTCTAATTTAAACTCACTATCATCCCATTAATTTCTTTTAGAAAAAATTATACTCTGAAGTCCATATTTGTTCCCCCGTACAAAAATAAGCTCTAAAATTTGAAAAGATCACAGCCATAAGAGCATGTTTTTGTAGAGATGTGGCATTTTTCTCACTGATTAGGCTCAGGGGAAAAAAAATATAGAGGAAAACCAACAAAGTAAAATTAAACCATGGATTAGATCTCTTTAAGTTACTTTAAGTAACTCTTTAAGGTACTAAGTTACTTAAATCCTGGTAGTGTTTATGATTTTGAGTTTAAAAGCTTCCTAATATCACTGGGTGATATTATTTGGAGTTAGAAAAGACAATCCTTTTCAATGGTGATAACAATCCTATTGAGGTTGCAACAAATGGTAAGAACAATGACATAAATGGAAAAGCTCCATCAACTCCAAAGTCATTGTCTTTATGTCTTTAGTACTTTCTTTTAAAGATCTGGATACTATTTCAGTACACAATACAGCTTCTTTAGCTTCCTGTACAAATCCTGGGTTTCTTAAATATTTCATGTCAACACCAACCTAAAACATTTTAAAAGTAAGTGTAGTGGGAATGGGAAAACCTGTAAGATTCAAATATACATATATGGGCACTTGTCTAATACTGTGAATGAAGTTCCCATGAAAATTATCTTATCAATCCTTACAGTCTGAGAAAGCTGCATTTTAAGATCTAGAATGAAAGGCTCTTTCTTTTTTTTTTTAATTGTTTTAAATAAACATATAAATGTATTATTAGACCCAGGGGTACAGGTCTGTGAATCTCCAGGTTTATACACTTCACAGCACTCACCACTCCTCAATGTCCATAACCCCACCACCCTCTCCCTACCCCCTCCCCCGGGCCACCCTCAGTTTGTTTTGTGAGATTAAGAGTCTCTTATGGTTTGTCTCCCTCCTGAGCCCAGCTTGTTTCATTTATTCTTTTCCTAGCCCCCAAATCCCCGATGTTGCTTCTCCACTTCCTCGTATCAGGGAGATCACATGATAATTGTCTTTCTCTGATTGACTTATTTCACTAAGCATAATACCCTCTAGTTCCATCCACGTTGTCACAAATGGCAAGATTTCATTTCTTTTGATGGCTGCACAGTATTCCATTGTATGTATATACACCACCTCTTCTTTATCCATTCATCTGTTGATGGACATCTAGGTTCTTTCCACAGTTTGCCTATTGTGGACATTGCTGCTATAAACATTTGGATGCCCGTGCCCCTTCAGATCACTACATTTATATCGTTGGGGTAAATACCCAGTAATGTAATTGCTGGGTCATAGGGTAGCTCTGTTTTCAACTTTTTGAGGAACCTCTGTGCTGTTTTCCAGAGTGGCTGCACCAGCTTGCCTTCCCACCAACAGTGTAGGAGGGTTCCTCTTTCTCTGCATCCTTGCCAGCATCTGTCATTTCCTGACTTGTTAATTTTAGCCATTCTGACTGGTGTGAGGTGGTATCTCATTGTGGTTTTGATTTGTATGAAAGGCTCTTTCAATATTGTAATTGTTGTGAGAATTAAGGCATGATCATTGTATTAGAAAATCACACTTGATTGGTTATAACACTTGCAAAGATGGGAAACATTCTACAAAGCTTAAGTCAAGAATTTATCATCTAAAACTAGTTACGTGAACCAACTAGTTTTTATGTTTCTAGCATCTATTGTTCTTTAAGGTTAATGGTCCATATTTTTGTTAGCAATAAGATCACTTTTTCAAAAAATGTAACACAGTCAAACTTGATTTTAGTTGTACAAATGAGAAATATTTTGAGGATACACATTTGCAAAAGAGACCAAGATTATGTGTTATAATAATTCCATTTTAAGGTGAAATAATATTTTAGAAGCATGCATAAGTATTGTGAATTATTCTCATTACTTTTGGGCTCTTTATTTTTGTGATGGCTCACAGAAAGTTTAAATGATTTGCCCTGAGACTCACAAAATATTCAAAGTGATGCTTAGAGCAGTCAGTGATACTCTATGATTCTGAGCAAGGAACATTTTTTATAGAAAGAATGTGTTGTGCTTGATTTAAGATTTTGCATAATGAGGACTATCCATGTCCATAGACTTGTTTATTTGGGATGACAAACTCAAATTGAACCATCACATACTCTTTAGTAGCTTTCCATTTGGCATAGATCCAGCAGCCGCCCAGAGAGCTGCCATACATATCTAGACTGACATATATCTCACTACAGACACTGTAAACTCTAACAGGATAAGAACACCACAGTGCTACTGCAGTAGGTCATCAGTGAAGCATGTAAGGGAAAAGCAGTAAGACTAATCCATTACAAAACTAGAGGAAATAAAATCATTTAGGTCAAATTGATCCCTCAAAAATGTTTGAGAAATGGGCTTCATGTCCTTTAGATATGCAGATTTTTAGAATTTTCAGTTTAAAAGCACAGCAGTGAAATAGCTATGAAAGTTCTGCTTTCAAAAAATATACCATATTAAAACACACACACACACACACACACACACATAGAGTGTAATGGTTACGGGCTCAGGGTCTGCAGTGAAACAGACTTCATTCTGATTTCCAGTGGAAGCTTATAACCTACATGAGTTTGAGCAAGTTATTTAACATTGGTAAATCTTCATTTCTTCTTTAATAAATTTAGTGATGATACCAGCCTTGAGATTTCTAAGGCTTGAGAGAAAAAGAATATAAAGTGCTTAGCACAATGTCTTGAAAAGTGCTAAGTATTTTTTAAGACAGTTCATGAAAAAGATCACCATTGACATATTCATAAACTAACATGTTCATGCTTCACCACTAAACTCAGTATTCTCAGCTCAGTAATGTCACATATGATCCTTTCTATTAAAAACTACAGGTTATTTTTGGTCATTGTCCATGTACAGTCCATCAGGTAAAATGTGTAGTGATAAAAAGACCATATTAAGTTCATGATTAGGACCACCATGTCATGGACCATTTGTATTTAATAATTTAACAAACTTTCTTTAGCTTCTCATATGAGGGAAAAAAGATACATTTTTGTTTCAGTGTTGAAATGTAATATCCAAAATTATATCTAATACTGATCAGGAGATGAGATTTAACATTTTAACATTTTAAAGTATTCATTGCTCCCCACCAAAATTCTGTTTTTTGAATATTATACCTTAATGAAGAAAATGAATTAGTGAAAATTAAGGAATCAATTTTAAGTAAACTGTGTCACAAATTACAGTATATTTGGTGGCTATGATAAAAATTGTGACTAAGAGACTTGAGGTAATTTTTTAGAAATGTGAATTTTAATAAGACTGGTATTATAAGATGATTTTTGTTGATGTTCCATAATGAGAGACCAGTTGCAATGTATTTATTTCTACGTATATATTTTTGGTAGAAAATAATAAGAATGCCCATAATTTTCCCTGCAAACGATTGCTTTGGGAGTATATATTAGCGCAGAAGCTAGGTTTTATAGTTAATATGTTATAGGATGATGCATTTTAATGAAAATGATTAAAATTCATAAAACTTCTAATCTGTTTTAATTGGCTTAGAATGTGAATCGACTCTAGAGAAAAGTGTGCATTAGAACATCTGAGAAGAGGTGTGGGGCATATCAGAGACCTATTCAGGCTCTCACAGGAAGTGAGTGATTTAATCTGGGTTTGGGATCTGAGCAGAGGGAGCAGAGGCTATACCAAGAGTTGGTTGCATAGGAAATCTTTTAGAAAATGTATAAAGGATTAACTTGTCTAAGTGTTCCCAGTGACTTTTTATTTTGTAAAGTAATATTCAAGTGAATATATGACCTAAATATCTTTACAACATTTTTAGCTGTATAGCCTCAGGATGACCATATATATACCATCCTCTACCTCCATCACGTTCCCCTTTTTTGACTATGATATTAAAGCCTAGGTGCAGGCATTTAATGCCAATCTAAATAACCAAACCGGAACTTACATCTATATTTTTTTAACCTCCAGTGTCCGGAGCTGCATTATATATTAATAATAATCCTGATTCAAACATACAGTCACCATGGGTAAATGCATGGATTACCTTTATTTGTTCAGTTAGTTCTTTAGTAATTAATTTTATGTAGTATCTATCTACAAAGAATACAAAGAAAGAACTATAACTCTGAAAATGCTTTATATGTAATTGTATCTCTCCCTATGTCCTTCCACATTCTTCTTACTCCAGGTAAAAGTAGTCTGAATCCTTTGTATATAATTCCCTTAATTTTTCTTTTTAGCTGTATGTATTACATACATATGTATTTCAAAAAATGCATATTTTAGAATTTTTGTTTTAACATTATACAAATGTTACCATACTGTGTGTAATAGTTTTGGATTCCTTTTACTTCCTAGTCATGGTAATCCTTTTTTTTTTTTAATTTATTTATTTGATAGAGAGAGATCACAGTAGGCAGAGAGGCAGGCAGAGAGAGAGGGGGAAGCAGTCTCCCTGCTGAGCAGAGAGCCCAATTCGGGGCTTGATCCCAGGACCCTGAGATCATGACCTGAGCTGAAGGCAGAGGCTTAACCCACTGAGCCACCCAGGCGTCCCCGTGGAGGTTAGTTTTGACTGCTTCATAGTATTTCACTATGGAACATAGTACCTTGGTTTATTCATCTACTCTTTTGTGAAGAGCATGGGTAATTTCTAAGATTTTTCTGCTCATGCAGTGTTATTGCAAACATTCATGAATATATCTTTTATTAAGTATAACCATTATTTTAGAATAAGAAAACAAGTCTTAATATAGATTCTTATAAAGACTTTTTATATAGACTCAGTGTTTTCTTGACCATCAATTTAATCTGCAAATTAAAAACCATGAATAATTCAGAATTCCTCTAAATACATAGTTACTAATAAGAAGGTGAAAGTACTAGTCTGTGTCAACATGACTTGGCCCTGCTTATCTTTTTTCTTTGCCTTATGTCATTTTTCCTATTATTACACTCTAGAAATACTGGTCTTTCTTCAGTTCCTTGAACATATCAAATCCTTTTCTCCTTGAATACCTTAGTACCCACAAGTTCTTTTTCTTGGAGCTTTCTTCTCCCCTTTTGCTGCAATTTCCTTTCTTAATCTTTACTTGTTATTTAAGATTTTTATTTGTTTAAGTTGACCTTCAGAAGGTCTCTCTTGATAACTCCAAATACTCTCCCCTGCTCCCTTATATGCAATTTGTTTATTGTTTATTAAAAGACTTTATTTCAGTCACTTAATTACTCATCTATTTCTTTTCGTTCATTCGTTTAAAACTTACTATGTCCCAAATCCTAGGAATAGTAGTGAGGAAAAAGAGAAAAAGACTCTGCTTTCAAAGTTACAACCTGTCGGAACAGAAAGACACTAATCAAAAGCACACAGTCAAATGCAAAAGATGCCCTTCAATGGATGAATGGATAAGGAAGATGTGGTCCATATATACTATGGAGTATTATGCCTCCATCAGAAAGGATGAATACCAACTTTTGTATCAACATGGATAGGGCTGGAAGAGATTATGTTGAATGAAATAAGTCAAGCAGAGAGAGTCAATTATCATATGGTCTTGCTTATTTTTGGAGCATAAGGAATAACATAGAGGACATGGGGAGATGGAGAGAAGGGAGTTGGGGCAAATTGGAGGAGGAGATGAGCCATGAGAGACTGTGGACTCTGAAAAGAGTCCTTTGTTCATAGTTTGGAAAAGAAGTGTGGTTGGATCAGTTACTAGGTTCTTGCTTTAATCCATGCAAAAACTAATGGTAGCGTGGGAGGGATTCTGACAGTACAAATGGAGAAAAGAAGTTGGATAATTCAATTTTAAAATAAGTGATTAAAGTGATTTTGTTTTGTAGAAATGCATTTAAGCCAAGTGCTTATTTTTTCCCTGATGACATTAGCAAGCATGACCATTCAAAAAGTCAGAACACGAATAGTTCTTTTGTTTTTAAAGACTTTATTTTTTTTAAGAAGTTTTAGGATCACAGCAAAATTGAGAGGAAGGTATAGAGATTTCCCATGTACCTCCCAAAATACACACATGCATAACTTACCCAGTATCAACATCCCCTACCAGAGAGGAACATTTGTTGCAAATGATAAAACTCTGTTGACACATCATAATCACACAAAGTCTATGGTTTACATAAGGCTTTCCTCTTGGTATTGTACAGTCTGTGGGTTCAGACAAATGTATAATAACATGTATCCATCATTAATTATTACACAGAATATTTTCAATGCACTAAAAATCTTTTGTGCTTTATCTGTTTATCTCTCTCCACCACTCTAACTCCTAGACACCATTGATCATTTTAATGTCTCTACAGTTTTGCCTTTTCTGTAATGTTGTATAGTTTGAATCATACAGTATGTGGTCTTTTTAGATTGGTTTCTTTCACTTAGTAACATGCATTTACAGATCCTCCGTGTCTTTTTTTTTTTTAAAGATTTTATTTATTTATTTGACAGAGAGAGAGAGATCACAAATAGGCAGACAGGCAGGCAGAGAGAGAGAGAGAGGGGAAGCAGGCTCCCCACTGAGCCCGATGTGGGGCTCGATCCCAGGACCCTGAGATCATGACCTGAACTGAAGGCAGAGGCTTAACCCACTGAGCCACCCAGGTGCCCCCTTTCGTATCTTTTTGTGGACTGATAGTTCACATCTTTTTTTTTTTTTTTTTTCCGCTTTATTGAGGTATAATTGACAAAAGTGTAATATATTTAATGTGTACAATCTGATGATTTGATATACATATGTATTGTGAATGGATTCCTACCATCAAATTAACATATCTGTCAGGTCACATATTTACCTTTCTACTTTTTTGTTTTTTTACATGAAGAACATTTAAGTTTTACTCTCTCAGCAAATTACAAATATAATATTAAAGACTATAATCATCATATATATATTCCATATTTGGAATATATTTCTTTTATATGAATGAATATATGATATATAATTTCATATATATGAAAATATTTATATTTATAAAATGAATTACATTCATTTTATCCTTTTAAAAAAGGATACATACTTTTAAAAGGATACAAACTTTTAAAAAAGTTTGTATCCTTTTAAAAAAAATTATTTATTTATTTGACATAGAGAGAGAGAGGGAGATCACAAGTAGGCAGAGAGGCAGGCAGAGAGAGGGGAAAGCAGGATCCCTGCTGAGAAGAGAGCCTGATGTGAGACTCAATCCCAGGACCTTGAGATCATGACCTGAACCTAAGGCACAGGCTTAAACAACTGAGCCACCCAGGCACCCCAAAGGTTTGTATCCTTTTACCAGTCTTTCTGTATTTTCCCTCACTGCCAAGCCCCAGGTTTGTGTGTGTGTATGTCTGTGTGTATAATTTTTTCTTTATCCATTCATCTGTTTATAGACATTTAGTTGTTTCTATACCTTGAGTTCAATGAACATGAGGGTACAGATATGTCTTCCAGATAATGTCATTTTTTGAATATATATACAGAAGTAGGAATGCTGGATCATATGGTAGTTCTATAATTTCTTGTGGTACTTCCATACTGTTCTCCATAGTGAATGGCAGTTTACATTTCCACCAACAGGGTGCAAGGGTTCCCTTTCTCCCACATTTTTGCTAACATTTGTGGTCCTTGTCTTTTTGAAAATAGCCATGCTAACAAGTATGAGATGATATTTTATTTTGGTTTTGATTTGTATTTCCCTGGTGATTAGTGATGTTGAACACCTTTTCATGTGCCTGTTGGCCATTTATATGTCTTTGGAAAAATGTCTTTTGAGGTCCTTTACCCATTTTTAATTTGGGTAGTTTGTGTTACTGATATGTATGAATTTCTTGTATATTTTGGATATTAAACCCTTATCAAATATGTGGCTTGCAGATACTTTTTCTTATATCATAGGTTTTCTTTTCATTTTGTTCATGGTTTCCTTTGCTGTACAGAAACTTTTTAGTTTATGTTCTCCTACTTTATTTTTTTAATTTTATTTCTTGTTTTGTTTTTGTTTTTATTGTGTTATGTTAGTCACCATAAAATACATCATTTGTTTTTTATGCAGTGTTCCAAGATTCATTGTTTCTGTAAAACACCCAGTGCTCCATTGCAGTACATGCTCTCCTTAATACCCACTACCAGGCTCACCCATTCCCTTGCCCTTCTCCCCTTTAAAACTCCAAGTTTGTTTCTTAAAGTCCACATCTCTCATGGTTTATATTCCCCTCTGATTTCCCCCAATTCATTTTTCCTTTCCTTCTCCTTCTATCCTCCATGTTATTCCTTAGGTTCCACAAGTAAGTGAAACCATATTTTTATTTGTCTTTGTTTCTTCTGCTTTGGGTATCATATTAAAGAAAATTTTTTTTTTTTTGCCAAGACCAATGTCTAGGAGCTTATGCCCTATCTTTTCTTCTAGGATTTTTACAGTTTCAAGTCTTACATTCAAGTCCTTGATTCATTTTGAGTTAATTTTTGTGTATGATGCAAAAGAAGAGTTCAGTTTTATTATTTTGCATGTGTCCATTCAGTTTTCTCTACACCATTTATTGAAAAGACTGTCTTTTCCCCATTATATATTACTGGATGCCTTGTTGATAATTAATTGACCATACATACATGGGTTCTTTTCTGGGCTTACTATTCTGTTCTGTTAAATTCTGGGTCTCTTTATGCTAACACTATACTGTTTTGATGGTTTAGCTTCATAATATAACTTGAAATCAGGAACTTTGGTTCCTCTAACTTTGTGTTTCTTTATCAATTATATTGGCTAGTCAGGGTCTTTTGTAGTTCCATACAAATTTTAGAATTGTTTGTTCTATTTTTTTAAAAAATGCTGTTAGAATTTTGAAAAAGTTTGCATTGAATTTTAGATCACTTTGGGTACCATGGACATTTTAAAAAATATTAATTTTTTCTAGTCTATCAACACAGAATATCTATCCATTTACTTGTATCCTCTTCATTTTCACTCATTAGTATCTTATAGTTTTCAGTACAGATATTTCACCTTCTTGTTTAAATTTATTCTTCATTATTTTATTTATATTTATAAATTTTATTTATATTATTTAAAAGTTTAAATTTTTATTTATATTTATAGAAAGAGTTCTTTTTTATATTTTAAATAATATATGTAGTCCTTTATCAGATATATCTTTTGCAAATATTTTCTCCTACTCTTTGGTTTGTTTTCTATTTCTCTTAATATTATTTTTCACAGAGCAGAAGCTTTTCACTTTAATTAAATACAGATTATTCACTGTTTCTTTATCAATTTTGCCTTAGATATTGTATCTTAAACAACATTGCTGGGGCACCTTGGTTGCTCAGTGGGTTAAGCATCTGCCTTTGACTCAGGTCATGGTCTCAGGGTCCTGGGATTAAGCCCTGCATTGGGGGTCTCTGCTCAGTGGGGGAGCCTGCTTCCCCCCCCCCTTTGCCTGCTTCTCTGACTACTTGTGATCTCTCTCCCTGCCAAGTAAATAAATAAATAAATAATCTTAAAAAAAAAAAGAAATTAGCAATTCAATCTAAATAAGAACAGCAGTTCTATGTGGAATCCTTGAAATTCTTTGTCAAAATCCACAAAATGAATTTTTGATATTTTGATTGAGACTACATTGAATCTTTAGATCAAGTTGGGAAGAGAATTGGCAGCTTGAGAATAAATATTAATAAATACTTAGTTGTCCTACAAATGACCATGAAATATGTTTCCATTTACTTAATTCTTGTATTTCTTTCATTGGAATTTTGTAGATTGCCTCTATAGATCTTGTACACATTTCATTAGATTTATATCTAAGTATTTCTTTTCTTTTTTAAGGGGTACTACTGTAAGTGGCATTGTTTTTATCTAAAATTTTATTCATTGATGGTATATAAGAATATGATTGACTTTTGCATATTAATCATTTATCTTACTACATTAATTCAATCACTTTTAGTTTCAGAATGTTTTGTCTATTCTTTTAGACTTTCTACATAGAAGATCACGTAATCTACAAATGAGGTGCATTTAATTTATTCCTTTCAATCTGTATAATTTTTATATCATTTTCTTATTTTATTGCATTAGCTACCATTTCCAGTACAATATTGAAGAGGAATGGTGAGAAGGGGAAATCCTTGATTTATTCCTGATCTTAGTAAGAAAGCTTCTTGTTTCTCACCATCAAATATAATGTTAGCTGTAGGTTTTTGTAGCTATTCATTGTCAAGTTGCATAAGTTCCCATCTACTCATAGTTTGCTGAGAGTTCAAGTACCATAACAATTTACCATAGTAAATTCTAGTACCATAACATCTGTCTATGTTCGTAGATACACTACTGGCATATTAAATGCTTCAGATAATTGAATCAGTTATATTACTTAAATCTCAGTTATTGGTATAATGGGTAATGAAAATAAAATTTTGGGATGATTGAAAAACTCATCTTACAGAAAAGGTACTAATTTTCTTGAGTAAAGAAAGAATGTTCCAATCCACTTGCAATTATAGTAAAAAATGTGAACACTATCTAAATACTAAAGCTAAATTTACCAATTCAAATTATGTATAAATGATAGCAAATTGCTCAAAGGAGCTACTTTAGTCAATGTAATTAGATTTTGACCTGCATATTTGAAATAACTTCTTCTCAAAGCAGAGAGTTTTGACAATGATAATTATTAATTTTTGTAATATATTAATAGCTAACTTCTATTTTTTTAATACTAAATTTTAAATTACTTAGCACCAAACATTGAAAACTATTTAAATAATAACATGGCCAAGTGAACAGGAGTTATATTTAGGAGTTAAAAAATATATAGTTTCCAGTCCAAATGTCATGTATAAACAGTCACTTAATAAATACTCATCATTATATGTAGGATGCTTAATCTAGTTCTTTAGCAGTTGTAAATTCAGTGTTAAATATTACATATTTTATTTTTATTCAAGTATTATTAACATGCAATGTTATCTTGGTTTGAGGTATACAGTATAATTATTTAGCAATTCTGTATATTTCTTAGTGTTCATCAAGATAAGTGCATCCTTGAACCCCTTTATCTGTTATTCACTCATCCTCCCACCCACTTCCCATTTGGCAACTACCAGTTTGTTCTCTGTAATATTTTTAAATGAAATTTAAGAAACTTTCTAGGGTAGTACTGCCTAAACCAATTTCCTGTGATGATGGAAATATGTTATATTTCACTGTTCACTAAAACAATGCCTCATGTCATGTAACTACTTAGCACTTGAAATTTGTCTCAGTTTCTAAGATTTAAAATTTTATTTTATTTTATTTTATTTGGATTCACTTAAATTTAGATTCTAGTACCCACATATGGCTAGTGATGGGTATATTAGACAAGAAAGATTCTGTTTTTACAATCGATTGATACTGGAATTAATAGAAAAAACTGATTCAAAGTCACAAAATGCAGACAAGAATCTAACCATTTGGTATTTGAAAATTTTTCATTAAGTAATTTCTAACAAATTTGGTAAATTTTCTTATGTTGTTAACACTATGGGAATTCATAGAGGAGAAAATTCTGTCAAATATAGTTTATGGATGAGTAAGAGATTGAAATTTGAAAAATGACTGAGAAAAGTGGATTTGGGATCATTCAAGGGAGATTTATTAAAGTAATTTTTGTGGGTTTGTTGCCATTCTTCTTGAAAGTGGCTACTTTAGAGATGGGCTTCATTTTTAAAAAGTGATAGTACGCAGCCATCCAAAAAACCCAAAATCTTGCCATTTGCAATAACATGGTCGCAACTAGAGGGTATTATGCTAAGCAAAATAGTTCAAGGCTGTCCAAAATAGTTCAATCAGAGAAAGAAAACTGTCATATGATCACATAAATTATAACATATGATCGCTGATATGAGGAATGTGAGAAACAAGACAGAGGTTCATAGGGGAAGGAAGGGAGAAGTGAAATAAGTTGAAACCAGAGAGGGAGACAAAGCTTAAGAAACTCTTAATCTCAGGAAAGAAACTGAGGATTGCTGGAGTGGAGGGGGGTGGGAGAGATGGGGTGGCTGGGTGATGGACACCTGGGAGGGTCTGTGCTATGGTGAGTGCTGTGAATTGTATAGGTCTGACAAATCACATACTTGTACCTGTGAAACAAATAATACATTATACGTTTTTAAAAAAAGTGATAGTATTCTAACAAACCAAGAATTAAATATATGTATTTCTTATATTAGCTGAAATGTTAATGGCTTAAATCAACATTTATTTATTAATTCACCATTCCTGTCTATCAGAAACCAAAGCATGACTTAGCTGAGTGCTCTGCTTTAGGATCTCTCAACAAAGCTGTTAGTCAAGTTGTTGGCTCAAACTTTAGTCTTCTCCAAAGGCTCAGTTAGGGAGAGATCCAAGGATCTGATTCTAAGCTCATTCATGTGGTTATTAGCTGGATTTAGTTTCTCAAGGTCTCAGTCTGCTGGTTTCCATTCCTTGCTGATGTTTGGCCAAATGTCATCTCAAATTCCTTTCCATCCAGCTCACAATATGGCAGTTTGCTCGTTAAATTAAATGCTAGAGAAGACAAAGAGGTAGAATTGCAAGCAAGATGGGGATTATATTTTTTTAATGTGACTTTATTTCAAAAGTGACTCTCCATAACTTTTACTGTAGAAGTAAGTCACTAGGTCCAGTCTGCAAAAAAATGGAGAGGATTACAAAAAGGCATAAATACTAGGAGATGGGGATGATTGGTTGCCACTTCATAAGCTTCCCATCACACTAACCAACCAAGATACCAAAGACCTTTTTTTTAAGGAAGCATGTGGTATTTCCAATATCATTTATCAGAAGTCCTGCCAAGAGCTTCTTTAAATATGAAAAATAAATGGCCATCAGTGTGATTTGTTTACAATAAATTCAGGCTTAAAATCTTGATTCTATAAATATCAGTTCTTAATATGTCAGCTATGTTTTTATATAGTGTCAGGGGCTGAAATAAAAATAAAAGCTGGAAAAGTTCTAGAGAAATTTTTAGTTATCCAGTCCTAAATACCATTTTTTGTGTTTTATTTAGTATTGTCTAGTAGCTCCATTGTTTGCAACCTTCCCTTATTGCTAAGGTGGTGATATGTGGTCCTTGCTACAAATTGCACACAAACCTATAAAGACTACTTGTCTCTAGAGAAGATCAGCTTCTGAGTTGAGAATGGGCATGGTACCCTTGTTTGAGGAAAGTAATTTATCATAGTCCTAGAGCCTGGGAAACTGATCATCCATACAGAGCAGTTGTTAATTACAAAGGAATACATACATTCCATTCCTATGAACTTCATTTGGGGATTTTCTAAAGTGTTCAAGGTTGTGCATCCCTTAAATGACAGAATTTAACTCTTACAACATGCTACTAACTCTATGTTATTATATTCTAAAAAAAATGACAGAGGATTTAATGACAGAGGGTTGTCATAAAATGTGCAAATCTTGTATCCGTTTGTACAGGAGAAGGAAAGAGTTAAGATCAAATACTTGAAGAGATACTTCTTATACCATGCATGCCTTCTTTCTTTGAGAACTGGTGAGTTCCCCTAGAGCTTTCAGTTTCCTTAATTTTTTTGAAGTACTTTAGCCGAGTGTACACATTATTCTGTTTTTCCTTCTGTTCACAATAAAGTCCCAGTAGTGAAAACAGTACAGTAGTGAAGTCTTGACATCAGACAGACAGTAACTACTCACCAGACAGTAACTCCTAAACTTCCACTTTCCATATAAAAATCATATGCCCAAAGCTAACAATAATCTATAAATAAAACTAAATCCTCTGAATATTTATCTTCTCCAGCATCGAATCCCTCCAATCTCTTGTCCCTTCTTGCAGCTCTTTCCTTACATTTCTGGGCTCATCTCCCCATGACCAACCTATATTTTTTGACCTTGATTCCTTCTTTGGCCTTTTAAATTTAGGAGTGCTTTAAGATTGAAACTCCAGCTCTTTGCTCTTCTTTGTCTAGACTCTGTTTAGTCACCGTCCTCTGAAGAAATTACCCCCTCCATTGATCATGTCTGAGTTGGTAACTCCCAAATCTACATCTCCAGCAGTGCCATCATCTTCCCTGAGTTTAAGTCTGCATGTGCAACTGCACTTAGACAAATCTTTTACTCCACTAAAAGATCATTGGCGCTGAATTATATTATATCCTAGATTAAATGAACTTTTCTTAAACATTTTTCTCCTTGTGTGAAGTTCAGTATTTTCTTCTCTATTAGTCAGCCAGGTTTGAAATAAAACTTGTCTTTGACCCTTGACTTGAAACATTGAGATTTTTTGACCTTTCTTACCTAAAAATAAGTATGATAAGACATATCTCAGATGTTGTTGTAAAGGTTAAGTGCTATAAAACATTCAAAGTACTTAGCATAGCATAGTGCCTGGCATGTTTCCTACCCTTTGTTGTTTGTTCTATACCAGAATGTGATGATTTAGTATTTGAATGTATACTTCTTTTAAAATTTATAGGTTATTGGGATTCCAGTCAAAATATCTATGAAATATTCATCAGAGCTTCACAAAATATGTCAAAATAGGCAAGATTAGCCTAGCAAATTTTGAAAAAGAGTAATCATAGGGAAATACCATAGAAGGTATTATAAGGTGTTTTTATACTTTAGTTTTGTGTCTGATAAGCACCTATTTGTGTAATAAGAATATAATTTATAAACAAATAATTCAAGAGATCACAAAGAGAAAGTGCATATTGTCTGGACTACAAAAAATTTTTGTCTATAAACAATCAAGGTCAAATTAAAAAGGGAAACAATTCAATGAAAAAAGGAAACATTTTTCACCAGCAATTTAGATACTGTATTTACAACATATAAGAGTGTCTCTGGAGGCACCTGGGTGGCTCAGTTGGTTAAGCGACTGCCTTTGACTCAGGTCATGACCCTGGAGTCCTGGGATTGAGTCCCACGTTGGGCTCCCCGCTCAGTGGAGAGTCTGCTTCTCCCTCTGACCCTCTCCCCTCTCATGCCCTCTCTCTCTCTCTCACTATCTCTCTCTCAAGTAAATAAATAAAATCTTAAAAAAAAAAAGAGTGTCTCTGTTATAGCAATATGACCAGTATCGATAATGACCATTAATAAAAAGAAACAAAGAGAAGTATAATTTCATGAGTGAAATTTAGGATCTCACTGAAGCTTTAATTTCAATTTCTGCTATAAGTTCATTTGAATGTCTTTACTTTCTGTTGATCATCTTAACTTTTTGTAAAAATCACTTTTAAAAACCATTGGGAAAAAATACAGTGATGATAAACGACAGTAGTTTGAGCAAACTACCTTCAGTTTTATATTCCTGCTTGAACACTTTTAGCAGATAGCGGTTTTTTTAATTGAAATGTAATTGACACACAATGTCTTATTGGTTGCAGGTGTACATCAAAGTGATTTGATATTTTTGTACGTCACAAAATAATCCCCATGATAAGTCTAGTTACCATCTGTCACCATACGGAGTTATTACTATATTATTGACTATATTCCCTATGCTGTGCATTACATCCCTGTGACTTATTATTTTATAACTAGAAGTTTGTACCTCTTAATCCCTTTCACCTGTTTCATCAGCCTCCAACTCCTCCTGTCTCTGGTAACCAACAATGATATTTCCTATATCTGTGAGTCTGTCATTGTTTTGTTCTCTTTGTTCATTTGTGGTTGTTTCTACACCTTAGTGAAATCAGATAGCATTTATCTTTCCCTATCTGATTTATTTCCCCTACCATAAAACCCTCTAGGTCTGTTCAAGTTGTCACAAAGGCAAGGTTTCATTCTTTTGTATAGCTGTGTAACACTTCATTGTGTATGTGTGTATATATACCTTATCCATTCATCTATCAATGGATGCTTAGGTTGCTTCTATTATTGACTATTGTAAATAATGTTGCAATGAACATAGAGGTGCATAGGTCTCTTTAAATCGATGTTTTTATTTTCTTCAGATAAATACACAGAAGTGGAATTGCTAAATATATTATAGCTTTATCAATTGATTGATTGATTGATTTTAGATCCCTACCATTTTCCATAGTGGCTGTGTTTACTTTCCTACCAACAGTGTACAAGGGTCCCCCTTTTTTCTATCTTTGCCCACACTTGTTATTTTTTGTCTTTTTGATAATAGCCAGTCTGGGAGGTGTAAGGTGGTGACTCACTGGGGTTTCACTTTGCATTTCCCTGATTGTAAGCGATGTTGAGCATCTTTTCCTGTGCCTGTCAGCCATCTATATGTCTTCTTTGGAAAAATGAAAAATGAAGCCCTTTGCCCATTTTTAATAGGATTATTTGTGTAGGTTTTTCTTAGGGGAGGAGTTGAGTTACAAGAGTTCCTTGTGTAGTTTGGGTATTAACCCCTTATCAGATGGTGTCTTTTACATTGTTTATAAGTAGATTGAGAAAAGATTTTTCCATCCCCAGTTAAATTCTTACCTGCAGAAATGTCTAAAGTTGGATGACTGAGAGATAAAAGTGCTTTAAGTTTTGCTAGAGTAAAACTAGGGCCTTGATGAAAGAGTTGGGTTTTCTAATATTGTCCAAATTTAACTAATACTAAAACTCTGAATAAGCTTTATTAACTTAGAGAAGAAAAGAAACATAGAGGATCAGTAGAGAGAGATTGACTCTGAACAGTTTTGCTATTAGTCAAAAAAGAACCCAAGGGGATTCAGAAATGACAAGTATAATAGACATAAAATAAAATATGACTGTCATGTATCTGTTGTTGAGAAACAACTAATATTTTCATGTTTATGCACAATTAGGGCCTTCTAAACAAAAATTACTGGCAATCAGGATAAAAGGATGTTTGACTAGTAAACATGCTTTGAAAGTTGGAGACTTCCAGAGAGATTTACAGACCTCTCTCCCCTGGAGCCTTTTATTTACATTCCAAAGGGTTCCAGACATCTAGGGACCTTCCCTTTTCTAAGAGAGGATCTGTCTACATTAGAAAATTACTGTCTTTTCCTTCTCTGGAGGGAAGAAGGGGCTGCTTTGTTGCAGTTTCTATGTAAACTGCAGAATTCATAATCTTTGGTTTCCTCTCCTGTCATAGAGACCCCCTCTATACACAAAGGGACAATTTTCTCTCAAGAAAGAGAAAGGAACATGGGCAAATTGTGTGCTTACTGTTATAAATGATTTCTGATCCAGAAGCCTTGTATTTACTTTCCTTGTAGTGAAAACTTACTATGTGTTTATGTCATTTGTGGGTATTAAAAGCTCCATAGATCTAAAGTGGGGAGTTTGGTTCTTCCTTTGTTGTCAGCAAATGTTGAAATTTATTTTTGTATCCTTATAGTCCCAGAATGTGTAAATAGTACGAGTTATTTGCATAGTATTGTGGGCACCTCTGTCTTTAGGGACTACCAAGTTTGGAGAATGGGGAATTGCCAGAAAACATGGAGGCAAATGAAACCAAGTAAGAAAGCAAAGACAGAATAATACTTCTGGGGCTTGAAACCATGATACTTATCAACACTCAAGAAGCTGGAATTGCAGGGTGCCTGGGTGGCTGAGTCGGTTAAGCATCTGCCTTTGGCTCAGGTCACGATCTGGGTTCCTGGGATTGGCCTGTGTTGAGCTGCCCGCTCAGTGGCTCCTTTCCCTTTGCCCCTCCCTACCCTTGTGCTCTCTCTCTCTCTCTCAAATAAACAAATAAAATCTTTAAAAGAAAATGAAGCCGGCTTTACAAAGTCTACAGAAGAGTATTCCTAAAAAAAAGTTTAAAAGCCATTCAGAGATGAGAAGAAGGAGATAAAGACAAGCTCATTGTAATGATTTTTTCTTTCATTTCATAATGAGAAATTCACTCATTCTAAAGGACTGACCATTATTCTGAGATCTTTATATTTTTTGTAATTGGAACATCGTTTTTGTAAAGAAATATTTTATTTACTTATTTATCAGAGTGAGAGAGCACAAGCAGGGGGAACAGCAGGTAGAGGGAGAAGCAGGCTCCCTACTGAGCAAAAAGCCAGATGTGGGACTCAACCTCAGGACCCTGGGACCATTACCTGAGGTGAAGGCAGTCACTTAACTGACTGAGCCACCCAGGCATCCCAAGTTGAATCACTCTTTTAAGCAATAATGATAATAGCAAATTTTATGTTAGTTTATTGCATGTGGTAAAAACGTCCCTATTATTATATTCAAATTGTATTAACAGTGAAAGCATAGTCTTGGAACCACTGCTTTAAATGATTTGTTTTGTTCACTGGGCTTGAGATGGAGCAGCATTGGATGGAAGTAATGTCCTGAGTTTGGATGTGGTAGAGCAAACCCCAGGTTTGGATAACTTAGAGAAATGTCATTAAAAAACACACAAAAAAACAAGTAAGTCCTTGTTAAATTTTAAAGTAGAAATGTGCCACTTGGTTTATTGTCTGCATATATATTTAATAGATGTATTTAATATTTCTTTAAGAAATGAGATACAGGAAAAGTTTTACATAAACACATCAAGACAAATCAAATTCTTTCCTCTGTAAGTTTTTCTTAAATGGTATTACTCATTTCCTCCTGAGGTTGAAAAACACATTTAAACAGACAGTATTATTGCTGAACACGGTTTTATGAAATCCTTGAGAAAACTTCAGACTTTAACTTATTTATATATTAAATTCTCTAAGATTGATATCAGTTCCAGATAGCTGAGATGCTTAGGAATACTGGACTTTGAAAGATTTAATTAATAACCAAGTTTTATGTATTGATTTTACTATCTTTGTGACTCTTCACTGAGTTGGAGGGAAGTTTAGTTTAATTTTGATACTTAAAATTAAATTTTGATACTTCTACTTTCACTATTTTGTTCATAGTTAGTCTCTATTTCAGTGGGTGAGGACTCTATTTATTCACATTGTATCCCTCTTAGTCAGTTCTGCTCTGCCCAGTGTATGTGCTCGATAAATATCTTAGAAGACCTAGAGAATAATCAAAATAGGGAGAACAAATGTCCACCCTATTAATATTGGTACCTGTAGCAAACATTTAGACTCTGAACATTGGGCCACAATTCTTGTTCTAGTTATGGTCCATGTAGATATTGCTTTCTTGGGGTTCACCCCAATCAGTGAATAGAAAAATCATGAAGCAATACTAACTCATTTTCAAAAACTCAAGATAGAAATCATAGTATGAGTATAATGTCATCTAGAACGTTTCTATCCTTTTAAATTTCTACTAGTTTTAATTCTATTTCAAGCAGCTTCTCTCAATATGAGTCCCTGTCCTAGAAGAGCTCCTCTGTAGCTCTCAAAGGATAGCTCATTAATATAAAGAAAAGATTGTGTGTGCTATTCTAATAATCAATAATGGCAAATGCCAAGCTTTTGTGGATGTGTGTAGAAGTATATGAAAGATGTCTGGTGGACTACTGAAGGTATAAAAAAAATGTGTAAATGGTGATATAATTTTATAAATTACTATTTGAATAGATACACCCATGTACATAAACGTGTATATCAAAGCTATACACTAAACATTCAGCAAAGGTAATGAGAGTCTAGAACATTTAGATATCTTTTCTCTCTATAAATGAATTTGAGCTTAGCATATAGGAAGTAAATCTTGAACAATTCTGAAACTACATAGTTTTGATCATTTCTGGACTTAGTTCAATATTATGAACCTGACAAAATGGGGCTCAAGAGGGAATAATTGAGATAAAGTATGTGCAAACTGAGTAATAAGAAGAATGATCAAGGGGCACCTAGGTGGCTCAATCGGTTAAGCATCTGCCTTCAGCTCAGGTCATGCATGGTCCCAGGATCCTCGGATTGAGCCCCATATCAGGCTCCCCACTCAGCAGGGAGTTTACTTCTCCCTCTCCCTTTGCCCCTTCGCCTTCCCTCATCTAGTTTCTTGCTCTGTCTCACTCTTTCTCAAATAAATAAATAAAATCTTAAAAAAAAAAAAGAAGATCAAGATACAAGGATAACTGGATTAATATGAGAAAAGATTGTGTGTATCTGTGAGAAAGTGTGTATAACAAAATGCTGGCTTAAAAGGTTGTCTTCAGGGGCGCCTGGGTGCCTCAGTCTATAAAGCGTCTATCTTCAGCTCAGGTCATGATTTCAGGGTCCTGGGATTGAGCCTCACAACACGTTCCCTGTTTAGTAGGGAGCCTGATTCTCCCTCTGTCTCTGCCTGCTCCTCTGATTGCTTGTGCTCTCTCTCTACTTCTCTCAAAGAAATAAAGTCTTAAAAAAAAAAAAAAAGGTTGTCTTCAAATTTCAGAAGGGCTCACATGTTAAAGATATCTATGTATTTGTGTATGTACCTATGTGCATGTATTCTGGATTACTCTGAAGGAATTAGGATGAAGGTCAATGGTGGGGGGATGATACAGGAAAGTGCATCTCTGTATAATTCAGTTAAAATTCTAAAAATTTTAAACTGTTTAAAATTTGATTAAGTGACTGAATGACATGACAAAACTCCTTTCTTTCTCCCCAGTCTCCAAAAATTTCAAGCAGAGGTCAGAATGTTTCAGTGAATGTACATTCCAAATCTAAGATTCTAGTGTAGTAAGAATTAAATAGAAATTATTTTTCTGAGTATGTAGCTACCATAAATTCTTTTACTTACATAATCATCAAATATCTTGCTTATCATTAATCCATAACCCTGATTTTAATAGTTATAAAAGTCAGATTATCTTAAGAACTATTCAAGCTGGGGATACAAATAAAAAAATTCAAATTCTTCATAAATGCATCCACTTGTCTAGAATTATGACAACTCTTAATTCATTGGTATATTTTTGTTTTCTCATCTCTCAACCTTCATGAAAGCTTGAATGACTTATTTTATTACTCTTTAAACCTTACCCCTGAATCTCTCCAATTTCCCTCATAGACGGAGGCCATAGAATATGAACTCATATTTACAAACTACAGGCTCTGACATCTGATTTTGCAACTTACTTTGTGACCATGGATAGGCACATCACCTCTCTGAGATGTTAATACTTATCCCATTCACTTACTCACTTACTACAGCAAATGGTGTAATGCATATTATATAATGTTTAGCATGGAGCCTGGCACAAAATATAACCTACTAATATTTGCAACATTCAAACCAATTGATTTCTCTGAGAATAGGTATGGTAGATATTCTATAAGTATTAGATAACTTTTGGAGTTTCATTACTTGAATATTTTCTAAGTTTTCATTGTTTTTCATTGGAAGACCTGTTCATCCATTCCACAAGTATACATTGATATATTTAATGTGTAACTGTTAGACACTGTTGTAAATATCTCCCAAAAAAGACAATAAAAATCAATGTAATTTATTTTATTTATTTTAAATAAAATAATCAATGTCTTTCTTAGCCTTCATAGAGTTTATAGATAACTAAGATAAATTATAAGTATTATTAGGACTGTGATAAAGAGGGTGACCATACAATTTCTCACCAGGATTTTCTCTATATAAACTATACATAAACATATGAATTCTACTGTTTTATATATATGAAAATATTTTCTGGAAAAATATACAAGTTTATTTACAAATATTATTAAACTTCAATTAACACATTAACTATTTTCTCCATCCATAAATATGAGAAGTACAGTCACTATAATATCAGGAATGTGAGGGATCCATGTAATTTCTTACCTTTAACAAATTGTGGTATTTGTAGTCTCTGTGGTATCAAGTGTGACAATATGAGTAGATAATTCCATTTAATACTTAAATAAGCATGTATAAAAAAACCCCATCAATTTCCATTATTCATATAATTGCATGAATAATGATAATCAGAAATACTATTTAATGATCATTTAAAGACAAATAATAGTCTGAGTATTCTTTCACCATTTGGAACTAGCTAAAACCAGAAAGAAAAAAAAAAAAAAAAAGAGAAAAAAGAAAGAAAGAGAGGGCAAAGCTTCCAAGGATGTCATTCATTTCTATATAATTCTCAGTGTGTGTCTTCTCTCCATAAAAACATAATAGTCACCTTAGTTGAACTAAGTTAGCTAACAATATTTAAAAAAAAAATCTTTCACAATTTTGGTTTGATTTAGGATCCTTAATATTTAGGAGAAAAGCTGATTGAGTTTGTACGAAATCCAGTGTATTAGCAGCTGTCTCTTCCTTTTCTAGTATTTCCACTTTTATTCTTTGCACTGATTCCAGTATATGCTTGAAGTTGCATTTATAGCATTCTCTGGGGAAATTTTTTATAGCTATGTTCTGAAGCAGGCATCAGATCAAGAAAATAGTTGCTCAGATATGTGTGAAAAGAAATAGCAGGTATGCCAAGATATTTGGGGGGAAATGTGTGAAAGCTGTATTTTTGTAGATGGAATGTGAGTTAGGTCAACTATATATAGGAGTTCACCTGAGTGTGCCTATTTCATTTAATTAAAACCCAAATTAAAATATTATCCATCCAAAAGAAGTTTGGGTAAATTAGATTAACTCTTTACAGCCATTAAGATAATATTCACCCTCCAAAAAGTAAAAGCAATGTAAGCATGGTGAATAAAGACACCATGTCTAGCACTTAATTTCCTCTCACAAGTTTAGCCAGAGGAAAAGAAGAATGTAACTATCATGTCAGTTATGTGTCAAACACTTATACACATTTATGTTCTATTGTGGACCAGGAATTTAAAAACAAAGAAACAAACAAACAAAACCCCTAAATTGGGAAGTAAATAGGCCTGGATTTCAATCTGTCACTCACAGGTTAGTGAGATGTTAGACTAAGGACCTGAATTCTTGTTTGCTTTATCAAAATAGTCAGGAGTCTTTTGGTTACAAGTGACTGAAAGTCAACAAAAATTATATTAGGCAAGGGCGAAGATGAGGCTCAAGATACCTAGAACTACCATGATTTCGCTCTTCACTTTCCTTCATCTCCTTTCTCTTATATCAGTTTTCTCTTCATAGCTTTTCCACTAGAAATCAAAGAGCTGTTTCTCATGGATCTAACTGGCTGTTTCCCAGCGAAGAGCTTTGATTAAGTTGGCCTACATAAATCATCTACATGTAATCCAGGGAGATGGAATAGCAAAAGTGACAGTAGTTACTGGAGTGCCATGGCTGAAGTGAGGAGAAGGTTGGTCCCCAAATAAGTGGATGCTTGTCCACTAAGGGAGAGTGATGAGCATTGCCAAAAGCTCTCAGCAAGGTTGTTGTTAATAAATACACAAATATATAAAAATTATGTATATACATATATGTATAACCTTGCCTGGCACATATGCATATATACATAGAGATTTTCTGTTTCTTGCATTCCCTTTGTTAGAGATAGCATTATGACTGAAATGACTCTAATATCTTAATTTTGCCGGATCTCCTGTCTCTGTAGTCAAACTGAATTTATTTTATCTCTGTAAGAATTTCTTTCAAATCCAAGTTTGTTCAATAAAATATTGGTCTTCAAGGAAGAGGATAGCATGATGTGGTAAATAAGCACACATTTGTAGAACATACAGACAAGTTCTAATCTCACTTCTGCTATTTGCTACCTCTGTGCCCTTGAGTAATTCTTATTCTCTATCTCAAATTCCTCATCTATAAAGTAAGGATAAGATAATTTTAGGAATGCAATAATATTTGTGAATGGCTTAGCAGAATGTTTAAAGACAATAAGTAAATGATCATAATAATTAGCATAGTTCTGGATCTTCTTTACTTTCCAAGGAAAACTTACCTATCAATTCTTTCCACTCAACAGAATCTAATGCCCTAAAGACGACCAGCAGATACTCCCTAAACATTAACCTTCAGTGTTCTTTATCTTGAAATATTTTCTATACAGAAATGCAGACAGTTTTGTCCGTGAGACAGTGAGAGAAGTAAATAAAAATTCATCAGCTGTGAAATTAATTTCAATTTTTCTTTTACGTATTTTGTGATTTTGAAGTCTTTAGTTTCTTTTATCATTTTATCTAGCCCAGTCTTCTTATTCGTAAATCTAAAATGAAATGCTATATTTCAAACATTCTTCGCTTGCAAAGAAGTAAATGATAAAAACTACTATAAGAAGTCAGTTTTTAATAGTGAGCTATAATTAATCTATAGAATCAGGTTGTTTAAAAAAGGACATATGGTATACTGAATGTTTTCACTGCTCATATTAATCAAAATAGGTCTGAAATATCTCAGTGACTCTGAAAGTCCTGAGGACTATTAAGTCTAAAAATAAGCAAATTGTCTCTTACACCATACACAAAGATAAACTCAAAATGGATAAAAGACCTCAATGTGAGGCAGGAATCTATTAAAATCCTAGAGGAGAACCAAGGCAGTAATCTCTTTGACATCAGCCACAGCAACTTCTTTCAAGATATGTCTCCAAAGGCAAAGGAAACAAAAGCGAAAGTGAACTTTTGGGATTTCATCAAGATCAAAAGCTTATGCACAGCAAAGGAAACAGTCTAAAAAACAAAGAGGCAACCCATGGAATGGGAGAAGATATTTGCAAATGACACTACAAAGGGCTGATATCCAAGATCAATAAAAAACTCCTCAAACTCAACACACTCAAAACAGATAATCACATCAAAAAAAGGGCAGAAGACATGAACAGACACTTCTCCAAAGAAGACATACAAATGGCTAACAGACACACAAAAAAATGTTCATCATCATTAGTCATCAGGAAGATTCAAATCAAAACCACACTGAGATACCACCTGACACCAGTCAGAATGGTCAAAATTAACAAGTTTTGATTTGTTGCAGAACAAACAAATAAATAAATAAAAACTTCAAAATAAATGATTTTAATATTGGAATCCCTGTTTTATAAGGATATTAAAATCACAATGGGGTCATTCAATTCTTTTCAAAGAATCTAATGAAAACCATATGTTTAACCTGACTACTTCTGCATAAATTATTATTTACTAGTTACAAGTGTTGGAGAGGATGTGGAGAAAGGGAAACCCTCTTACACTATTAGTGGGAATGCAAGTTGGTGCAGCCACTTTGGAAAACAGTGTGGAGATTTCTTAAGAAATTAAAAATAGAGTAACCTTATGACCCTGCAATTGCAGTACTGGGTATTTATCCCAAAGATACTGATGTAGTGAAAAGAAGGGCCATCTGTACCCCAATGTTCATAGCAGCAATGGCCACAGTCGCCAAACTGTGCAAAGAACCAAGATGCCCTTCAGCAGACAAATGGATGAAGAAGATATATTCCATATATACAATGGAGTATTATGCCTCCATCAGAAAGGAAGAATACCCAACTTTTATATCAACATGGACTGGATTGGAAGAGATTATGCTGAATGAAATAAGCCAAGCAGAGAGAGTTAAGTATCATATAGTTTCACTTACTTGTGAAGCATAAGGAATAACACAGAGGACATTGGGAGGTGGAGAGGAGAGGTGAGTTGGGGAAAATTGGAGGGGGAGACAAACCATGAGAGACTGTGGACTCTGAGAAACAAACTGAGGGTTTTGGAGGGGGGTTGGAGGGTTGGGTGAGCCTGGTGGTGGGTATTATGGAGGGCAGATATTGCATGGAGCACAGGGTATGGTGCATAATGATAAATGCAGGAACACTGAAAAGAAATAAAATAAAATAAAATGGAAAAAATAAGCAAATTGCTTTCATAGTGAGGACCCATGCCACACTAATACCTCTCTTCAATATATAAACTTTTAAGTATGTAGCGTTTAAAAAAAAATTTTTTTTAACAATATTCTGCCCCTACATTGATTAGGCATATCCAGGAAATAACAAACATATAGGTTACTTGATTTTGTGGTGCTTCTGGTCTGTTGGGAAGAAGATACTAGAGAGAACAGTAGGTGTCAGAGTAGAGGCAGTTATAGGAGTGCATTGTTCAGATCTTCTTTTAGGACAGAATGTCCATGCTGAGGATACTTTCTACTCAGGCTCCCTCTTGCTAATAATCCTTTGGCCATTCCACGCCCAATACGTGACTCATCTAGTGGGCAGGTTTTGCTCTGGGACTTCCCATTGGCCAGAGAAAATCATCAGAGTTTTTTCTGAGCTCACTATACTCTGAGACTCCTCTTATCTGGTCCTCCTTTCTTCTTTCCTTTCACAGAGTCAAACTTGCACTGGGATCTGAAAGCTCCTCCCATTCTCCTGCACCTTTTCTCTTTATTTTTCATAAGTGTTTCATCTAATAAATCTTTTGCATGACTAATTTCATCCTGGTATCTGTCTCTCAGGGAAAATGAGCATTAAAATAAATGATACAGTACCCAAATGAGCATTAAAATAAATGATTTTGGGACACCTGGGTGGCTCAGTTGGTTAAGCAGCTGCCTTCCGCTCAGGTGATGATGGCAGTGTCCAGGGATCAAGTCCCACATCAGGCTCCTTACTCGGCAGGGAGCCAGCTTCTCCCTCTGGCTCTGCCTGCCACTTTGTCTGCCTGTGCTCGCTCTCTCTCTCTCTCTCTTTTACAAATAAATAAATAAAATCTTCAAAATAAATGATTTTAAGATTGGAATCCCAGTTTTATAAGGATATTAAAATCACAATGGGGCCATTCAATTCTTTTCAAAGAATCTGATGAAAACCATAGGTTTAACCTGACTACTTCTGCATAAATAATTATTTAGTAGTTACAATTAGTTTGCTAGAAAAAAAATGAAGTATCCAATGTTTTGGGTTGCCTTTCTATGCACAACCTTGTTTTTAGAATGGATTTTCACCCTCAGCTTTACAACCCCGTGGCCCAGTCACAGGTGACTGGACCAAAGGCCTCCTAGTCCCTGGAAAAATTGTTCTTGTCCTGAGCTGAGATAATAACATTTTCTTTAGAAAGAATATGTATAGTAAACATAAAGATTATAGCATATGCATGGCATATCCTGGAGCTGGAAGAATATATATATGTGCGTTAGCTTATTGGCTTGAGTTCTGTAAAAAGACGGAAGTCACCAGAAAAAAAAAAAAAAAAAAAAAAAAAAAATAGAAGAGATAATAAAGACCTGAGAGGTAAAAAGAACAATTTTGTTTTCATTTTCCATTTCTATCCTGGGTCACTAAGTTCTGTCTATACATGCTCTGTCTATTAAGTGTCACAGAAACTTAACTGTCTGAATGTTCAAATGATTAGGTTATAGGTCATAATCCAGTGACATTAGATAGTAAGACTGAGCTAATTAAGTGGAACAAGTTTCTTAGAGTAAGTGAATCTGAAGAGGATATGAAAAATGTGAAATGTATACTAGAGATAACGTGGAGCCAATAAGATTCAGAGATCATTTTGGGAAGTAGGCAGAAGTTAAATTTATCCCTATAAGTCAAGGAATGACAGTACTCATTCCTGTTCAACAGATGCTCTAAACATTGTTGGGGATCTAAAGTCCTAGTCATTTAGGAGCTTATAGGATGGGCAAAATGCAATTGCACTTACATCGATTGCACTTAGAAATGAACTAAGTCAAGAGATATGATACAAATAGTTTTAGGGAGGAAATTTAAGGAAGAAAATGCCATTTCTTTGATGTTATTGAGGTGGGAAATGTTGACATTTGAGATATATACTTAATGACAAATATTAATTTTATAAACATTCTGGTAGAGATGGTTGAATGAACAAAATAGTAAGAAATAACATAGATGAGAGTCAAGCAAAGATATTTAGTTTTGTTTAAAGCATGGGTTCTATATGGTAAATAACAGGGCAGGTATAGTCTATTGTATAGAGAGTCTTGATGTCACTGTTAAAGATATCTTGAAATAAGAATTGACAAAACTGGATGATGGCTTATAAATGGTGGACTGAGAAGAGAGAGGATTCAGAAAAGTTTCTAGCTAGGAAGGATTGAAAAGTGGTAGTCCAATTGACTGAAATTGGGAAGTCAGACTGAAGGTTGCTGGAGGGGAGGTGGGGGGAGGTTTGGGGTAAGTGGGTGCTGGGCATTAAAGAGGGGACATGAGGTAATGAGCAATGGGTGTTGTATGCAACTGATGAATTACTGAATTCTACATCTGAAACTAATGATACACTCTATGTTAATTACTTAGATTTAAAAAAAAATAAGTAAAAAATTATTTTAGAGTAAGATTCAGTATTACAAATGTGAAATAATGAAACATTAGGGAAAGAATGGCAAGATTGAGAGAGCTACACTGGCTTCCTAAAAAATTCAGTTAGGTTTCTTTCTCAATATCCAGTCCTCACTTTCAAGCATTCTTTCTCACTCTTTATTGCAGCCTCTGTCACTCAAGAGTCCCTATGCTTCCCACCTTTTATTTTATCTAATATAAGCCCTTTCACTGCAGTGTGAAATATTTGTATAAATATCAAATGCTCCCAAGATTATTTATATTTTAACCTTATCATTATTCCCTGTAAGGAATGTGAAATATCAATGATCAAGCTAAGAAAGGTATGCTTTAGCATACAAGGAAAAAACCCTCCCAACTCTGAGAAAATGAAACCATAAGACATCCTGCCAACTCTGCTTATTATACATCAGGTTGTCCATGATTCGTAACCTAAAAATATGGACCAAGAGATAAATTTGGGTATGTACTGATATATAGATTCATGAGTTGTCAACAAAAAAGAAAGGAAATTAATTCATTTATTCTCCAAACATTTATTAAATATTTGCTATGAACCAGGCATTCTTCTAAGTGATGGAGATACTACAGTGAAAAAAACCGGAAATGTCTGTCCCTATGAATTTTACATTCAAAAAGAGAGACAACAAAAAAATATTAATAAGGAGTTAATGCATGCATTTATATGTAAATAGTTTCATTCAAAATTGTTACATATGATGTACAGCAGGAAAAGGAGATGGAAGGACTGAGAACAGGGAAAAAAACTGTAACTTAAGATAATCAGGAATGCATCATTAGGAACATTGGAACATATCTGAATGGCATATGGGGATGAACCATGTGAAAATCTAGGAAAAAAATGCTTTCTAGCAGAGAAAATACCAGTGTTGCCATTCCACTGATAGCGGGAAAGAGAGGTGAGGTGAAATAGATTAGTCCTTGTTCTTGCAGCTGGTCCTCAGATTATAAATGGTATTCATCATTTTCTTTCTGTACCACACACTGTATATTTCACTCAATGTAGACAGGCACCACAACTGGTCTGGGTTGCTTATTTCCCTGCTGTTTTGACCTAGACCATCCTTAAAAGTTTGAATTCTTAATCATCTTGGCTTCTTGGGCCATGGTTTCTGCAACTGCTCATTTACTGTAATCAGTGGGCACAGAAACACCAAGCAACTCCACAGTGACTATTCTGTATTCCAAACATAGCCCTCCCTGCACCCATTGCATAGGAGTAACACTAGCATGGGTGGATGACTAGAAACAATTACCCTCTCCTTCTATTGGTACAATTAATATCAGCATGAAGAAGCCAGAGACATTAGGGGGTAGTTGCAACTTCAACTTCAATGGAACCCTTGCTGTGTCTTTAGCTGAATTGTTCCTACTAAAAACCAGCACTTCTAACCAACCAGAGCCTAAGGTCATAGGAATGAAAAGATAAATTCTGTGAACTTGAAAGAAGCAATTCTACTTCCACATCTTGGTTCCCAGATCCATGAATCTGATCTATAGAACGCAAATACCATATATCAACTGCTAGTCCCGTGCATATGTTATATCCTGGAGGACAGTGCTCCCATTTGGAAAGTGTTGTCCCTGATTTGGTGCAGTACATGTACCTTTCAGACCATTCCACTGTGTGATTTAGGCAACTGCTTCTAAATAATACATTATATAAGACTGGTAAATAATACTAGCAAATCCATTATATAAGACTATACCATATAATGTATAGTAATCCATGCTATACAACTATCATTGCCTCTAATATATTTTGAAATGTGTGCAATGCTCTGCAACAATATTGTATGGAGTACCGTGTTAATAGATCAGCTCTTCTGTAAGCCCTTACTTAGTGTTATTAAGTAGAGGCATTGTGGACAAAGAAGATAAACCCATATCCACGGTAAGATTCAATTAAAGTAGGAACAAATCATTGTTCTCTCTAGGAAATGGTCCAATATCATTCATTTTCCACCAAAAAAAAAAAAAAAAAAAAGATCTGTGTCTTTAAGGAATTGTGCCATATCAACTACACAGAATCAGTCTTTTTGGTGGCAAGCAGGGCATTCTACTGTATCATTAACTAATTGGGGATTTGAAGTAAAAGAGAGTTAATGGTCTTAGGTGTATACATATTCTCCACCTCTGTTTCCAAAATGCTGTCTCCTTTGTACCACACTAGCTGATTGAAGAGAAATAGGCTGACATCTATATGATGGGCTATTCTATGTGGATTTTTTGTTTGTTTGTTTGTTTTTTAGAACTTCTGTGGAACATACTCACTAGTAGTTGTAGCTATGTACAAGGTAACTTTTCTCATAGATTAATCGATACTTTTATCCAGAGCTTCTTGTTTCTCATATTCAAGTTTTCCAGGGCCTTGATTAATCAGCAAAAGCTATTTCTGCACATTTAAAGCATCCATATATACCCATTCTTCTACTGACCTTTCTCCATGTAATAATCAAGTCTGCCCCCTGGAATTCTATTTTCTAAAACCTACCATAAAGCAACCTTTGAATAGGTTTGTAATGATTGTTCTAGAAGTGAGAACAACATAGTCCACCTATGTATTAACCAATCCTGATTTTTTTTCCTTTGTTAGTTAATTATGTGACTCTTTTCACAAGGCTATAGTTTGCCTTTGAGGAAAAAGCATAGGTAAAATATAAATAGATAACATGAAAGTTTGAGACACCTGTGTATATAATTTTCTCATGCTTTTTGGAGTTCCTTGGGCCCGATTCAAAATATACCATCTGCACAGTACAATGGCTGCTGTGCCTATCTGATTATATGATTCACTGGGTGTGACATTACCAAGTTATGGTGTATAACTTCAATTACATAGTCATTCGATGTTCCTGGTAAGGCATTGACAATGTTATACTTCATCTGAGACTTTTGCCCGAAGAAAACACTGGTGAAGTCATCTTCCTACTCTTCTGTGTTGCAGGAAATGGGTAATGACCAAAGATCATCCTGGTTTTGCATAGTCTAAGATAAGACCAATGGGTCTCCTGAATGTGTCAGATAAGAGCCATCTCTAATCTTTGTCATGACTTCCGTAAAACTCACACATGACTCATTTTTCTATTTGTGTCTATCTAATGATAAGATCTCTCCTTTTCTTTGAGACATTTCTGATTAATAATGGCTTTCCATTGCAGTCATCTGAATAAAACTTTCTCCTTAATTATTTGTTACATCTTGTTTTTTATAACATTCAGCTGATTTAAGGCCCCATAATATGCCAGAAATTATTTTAGAAATGATGATTAATTCTCTGCTGCATTCCTAAAATGTTTGATTATTATTATTTTAATTTTTAATATTTTTAGATTATTAGATCATTTAGAATATTTGATAATCAGAATGATGTCAAATTACATTTAAAAAACTTTTTCTGCACTTATTGATATGTTGGTTTTCCACTACTAATGTGACCTATTGTATACAAAGCAGCATCTAATATCAAACCAGCAAAGTATAATGGTGCATTTTACTTGATTATATAGATTAATTTTTTTGTTATGTAATTGGACTATAAATCTTAGTGTTTTTATATGCTTGCAGTTGTGCCTCTGTAGGTATTTTTTTTGTAAACTTAAGAGAACTTTTTAATCAAACAAATACATTAGATTCATTTCACAAGTTTCATAAAATCAATTGTACAGTGTACATTTTTTAGTGTTCTGACCTTTTTTATAATCTGGAAATGATCATTTTCCTGAGATTTTGAAAGAATTAACCTATAAAAGTGCATCTTGTCCTTTTTATTTGATTAGTATATCTTTAATATCATTGAAACATTTTAAGTATACTATTTGTCTAGCTATTACATTTTGACTCAATTTTGAACATTTATTTTACAGAAAATAATGTACATTAATGAAATTTTAAATAATTACAGCTTGTATTTGCATACTATTAAAATTAATACATATATATGTATTTTATTTCTTCCATCCTTAGGAATTATGGTTACTAAATAGTGCATACTTCTTACAAAATAATGATCATAATATAAGTAACACTTTGAGCAGTTCAGAGAGAAAGGGAGAAAATGTTAGGTTAGCTATATTTAAGAAATATTACATAGGTATTGATTTTGCATAAGGTATTTTTAAGTAATTTAAAAACACAAATTCAAATGAATAATGCTTTCTATAATCCTTATGTTAGAGAGTTTCAAAGCAGCAGGTATCTGGTGTTTATTAATTTCATAAAAGAGAAAAGAAGATTTTACTTACCCTTATCTAAATGCTATCTCCCAAGTACTCATTTTCCCCCTTTGGGGGAGGGACGATATTACTCGATGATAGTCAATGCTCTATTCCATTGAAAGGTAAAGCCTATTCTTGTACATCGCTGCAGCCTGAGTTTTTGTCCTCAACCACAGTCATACAAGAGGGTGCCAGCAATATAGTTTCCATAAATGGGGCAACAACAGTGCAATCTCAGTGAGTCAATACAAAACTTGGTTCATCTTTTTCATAGTGTTCATTGATATTCAAGTTATATGGGTGTTCAGTCTTTGTCTGAGGTCATTTTGTTATAGAAAAATATATGCCAGTACGTTAATAGTAGTGCTATATTGGTTTTGGGTTTCCAGAATGTTTTATTAACTTTTGTTTTCATTACTGGTATCTTTTAGTTTTCTTTGATTATTGTATATGATGTGTATTAAAACGGTAAGGAGAAATATAAAATGAGCAAAATACTACTGGAAATATATCTACTAAAATATATACAGGGATTTAACCTGGAAAACTGAATTATGATGATTCTTTTCTCCTTTGCCAAATGGTTACAGGCTTTTAAAAATAGTAGTTAGAAAACAGTTTCTACAAAAAGGACTGAAGAAAAAGCTACAAATTATGGAATAAGTGTGGTAAGTTGTTATGGTGGGCAAAAAAGAGAAAAATATCCCACTCTACTCTTGACATTGACCGGCGACCTTCCTACTGTGAAAAATTTTAACCATTCTGTACCCTGAATTTTTGCTCATGATTTGAAGCATTAATGCCCCATTTTATTTTGTCTTTGAATGTTATTTTTGTTGTTGTTTTTCCTTAGTCCCTCTCTTTTTATTTTATTCAATTTTCATGATATCAAGTTCCCAAACTCTCTATAACCACTGCTCACTTAATGAACTATATTTGCTGGCACCCTCTTGTATTTCCAATTTATTTATCACTGTCACTTTACAATCATATCAGATGAAGATGAATCTATCATACTCTCAAAGTAGAGTATTTCTGAGGATTATTGCAATTAATCAGCAGTTGAACAATCTTTTTATAAATAATCTCAAATGCATTGTAAAATGTGAGTTTATTGAAATAAATAGTAGACTTTAAATCAGAGTTTATAATAATGCCTTGAAGTAAAGAAATGGTGAACTCACTGACACATGATTAGGGAGGGCAACCTTCTATAAATTTCTACTTAAGAAGTAGTTAACCAAGCTGTTTTCATGTATTGAGAAATGTGGGTCATTTAAAGAGGAATTAACTGTTTTCTAAAATCAATAAATTATAGAATGATGAGAAAATATTTTATGGTGTCCTCCATTGGCACGTTAATGCTTTTCTAGAGACTGTATAATTGCTTTGTTCAATTATTTGAGGAAAAGATTGGAAAGTTTCCTTCGAAAGGAAACCAAATTAGAACTATGTCAAACTCCACAGCAGCCAGTATCCTGGTACTTCTGTGCAAGAGTCACTCCTTGGATTCCTGTAATATCCCATTGCAAGACTTAAAATGATTCCATTTAGGAATCTTTCAGACATCAAAGATGATTGCTCATGTGTTTCTATAATTTTGCCTACTGAATTGCTTGGCTATAGCTGTGCATTAGAAACTATCAACAGATTAAGTTTCTCTCTGTCTCTCCATTATCTAGAGAGATAGATGATAGATACATAGATAGATAGATAGATAGATAGATAGATAGCCAGCCAAAATATCTGTTGAGTTTTATATTATATATATTATATATATATAAATTATAGGTCATTGGGATCCCAAACTTATGAAATGGACTTGTTTCCACATATATATATTTTTCCTCTGACCAGTAGAATTATGAATGTCAGAGATAGAGATGAGGCACTTTGTAACAGATTCCTAGTTGTAGCAACACCAGTCATATTTTTGGTTTGTTTATTTTTTTGTTTTTACACAGGACCTACTGAAAATAACAAAGACTTTTGGTGGGAATAATGAAATTCCATCCTGTAGCACCATACAATTAACTTTAAATATAAATGAAATATATATATGAACTATATATATAAAATATAAATTAAATATATAAAAATATAAATATAAATTAAATATATAATTATACTTCAAGAGCTACAAAATGTAAACAGTGAACTGATCACTTTTTTCATCTTAAAAAAAAAATAACCCATCTCCAGTGAGAGCAAGAGAATGATTTCTGTTCTGGATTTCTTATTCAGACATTTATACAATCTTCTTACATATGCCAGAGATACTGGATTCTAGCTTGAGAACACTATTTCTTGACTCAGTGTTTTCATGTTCATTTTTGTACTTGTTTAAAGAATGGTTTTTCAGTTCTGAAAGATGTACATAAAGATAAACATAGTAGTGGAAGTCCTAAACAGCAATTAAGAAAGAAAAAGAATTTAAAAGTCATCCAAATCAGAATGAAAGAACAAAACTATCTTTGTCTGGATATGGATATGATTTTAAATATAGAATATCCTAAGGACCCCTCAAAACACAGTTAGAAATTATCAATAAATTTGATAAAGTTGTAGGATACAAGATCAATATAAAAATCAGCTGCATTTCTATACACTAATAATGAGCAGTAAGAAAGAGAAATTAAGAAAGCAACCCCATTTTACAATAGCCTTAAAAATAATAAAATATTGAGAAATAAATTTATCCAAGGAGAGGAAAAGTCTGTATGCTGGGCAGTATAAGATATTGATAAAAGGAATAGAAGACACAAACAAATGAAGGAGAAGAGTTAATACTGTTAAAATGTTCATACTACTCAAGGCATCTATATATTTAATACAATTGCTATCAAAACTCCCATGAGATTTTTCACAAAATAGAGAAAATAATCCTAAAATTTGTATGGAATCACAAAAGATGCTGAAGAACCAAAGCATTCCTAGGAGGGTAAAACAACAACAACAACAACAGCAACAACAACAACAACAAAAACAAAGCTGAAGACATCACACTTTTTGATTTTACACTGTACTACAAAGCTATAGTAATCAAAACTTAGCATGGTATGGTATAATGTAGATTCATAGACCAATGGAGCAGGATCAAGAGCCCACAAGTAAATATTTGTATATATGGTCAACTAATATTTCACAACAGAACCAAGATTTAATAATGGGGAAAGGATAATTGCTTCAATAAATGGTCTTGGGAAAGTTGGATAATGCAATCCTCTCTTTTATCACTGACAAAAATTAATTTGAAATGGGTTAAAGACTTAAACATAAGACCTGAGTTCAAAGAGGTAAGAAAGAAAATCTTTGTCTTGGCAACAAATTTTTGGATATGACACCAAAAGCACAAGTGATAAATAAAAAACCAATAAATGGGACTGTATCAAATTAAAAAGTCTCTTCATAGCAAAATAAGAAATCAACAAAATGAAAAGGCAGCTCATGGAATGGGAGAAAATATTTGCAAATCATATAACTAAGGGGTTAGTATATAAATATATAAAGAACTCATACAACTCAATGCCAAAAGACAATCGATTAAAAAATAGGCAGAGGAACTTAATAAAATTTTTCCAAAGAAGATAGCCAACAGGTACATGAAAAGCTGCTCAACATCTTTATGGAGAAATGCAAATCAAAACCACAATGAAAGATCACCTCACACCTTTTAGAATGACATTTATCAAAAAGATAAGAGGTAAGTGTTAGTGAGGATGTGGATGAAAGGGAACACTTGTGTACTGTTGATGGGAATGAGTAAATTGGTGTAGCCACTATAGAAAACAGTATGGAAATTCCTCAAAAAGTAGTACTATATGATCCAGCAATTCCACATCTGGGTATATATCCAAAGGAAATGAAACAAGTAATTGGAAGAGATGTCTGCACTCTCATATTCTTTGCAGCATTATTCACAAATAGGCAAGCTATTAAGTGTCCATCAATGGATGAATGGATAAAGAAGATGTGACACACACACACGCACACACACAAACACAGAGAGGAATATTACTGAACTATGAGAAAGAAGGAAGTCCTGCCATTTTAAATGATATTAATGATCATGAGGGCATTATGCTAATGAAATAAGACAGAAAAATACAAATACTATACAATATCACTTATATGTGAAATCTAAAAATGCCACACTCAGAAACAGAGTAAAATGATGGTACTAGGGGAATGGGATTGGAGGAAATGGGGAGATACTAGTCAGAGAGTACAAACATCCAATTCAGACAAATAAGTTCTGGGTATTTAATGATCAGCCTGATGATTATAGCTAATAATACTGTATTATATACTTGAAAGTTTCTAAAGAGTACTGAACTGTTCTTACCATGAGAAAGTAATACTTTCATGAAAGTAATGCGACATGATAGGATGTTAGCTAACCCCACGGTGGTAATCATTTTTCAATATATAAGTGTATCAAATCAAAATATTGTACACCTTAAACTTACACAATCTTATGTGTTAATTATATCTCAATAAGCTGGGAAAAAAGAACCCTTAACTTATGACATTGGTACATATTGTGGGATCACAGGGGAAAGGAACTAATGGATTTGAGACACCTGAATCTTTCCTAACACTGTTTCTCAGAGTAGAATTTCTCACAGAGTTATGTCCACTAATATCACCTAATACAGCAAGCTTTAAATCTAGGAAGTGTACAAAACTACCAGTGTTAGCTAGGTTGCCTTAATAAAGATCATAATTTAGTCTGTCATGGTATTTTTTTAAAGACTTTTAAAAATTGTGTTGTTAGTCACCATACAGTAACTCATTAGTTTTTGATGTAGTGTTCCATGATTCATTGTTTGCATATAACACCCAGTGCTTCATGCATTCCGTGCCCTCCTTAATACCCTTCACCAGGTTCAGTCATCCCCCCATGCTGCTCTTTTCTAAAACTCTCCATTTGTTTCCCAGTGTCCATAGTCTCTCATGGTTCATCTCCCACTCTAATTTCTCCCCCTTCATTCTCCCCTTCTCCTAATGTATTATTTCCCCTTATCCTCCATGCTATTCCTTATGTTCCACAAATAAATGAAACCATATGATAATTTACTTCTCTGTTTGACTTATTTCACTTAGCATAATCTCCTCCAGTCCCATCCTAGCTGATGCAAAAGTTGGGTAATCATCCTTTCTGATGGCTGAGTAATATTCCATTGTGTATAAGGGCCACATCTTTTTTATTCACTCATCTGTTGAAGATACGGTATCTTGACTTTTTCCAGTTTGGCAATTGTGGACATTGCTGCTATAAACATTGGGGTGTATGTGCTCCTTCTTTTCACTACATCTGTATCTTCGGGGTAAATACCCAGTGGTACAATTGGTGGGTCATAGGGTAGCTTTATTTTTAATTTTTTGAGGAACCTCCACACTGTTTTCCAAAGTGGCGGCACCAATTTACATTCCCACCCACAGTTATTTTTTAAAACTATCCTGTAGCTGAGAATTATTGTATTGGAATCCAAAACTTACAAAGTTTCTCAAACATTTGCCAAATTAATTTGGCCCCATTTCTCTGGCACCAAGAAAACACCTGTGCAGTGACTTGCATTCATTATTTCCTTCCTATGGCTTATTTTGCATGTTTAGTATTTTTTTGTTTTTAGCATATTTAGAAGTAAAATAAGTAAAAAAAATGACAATACCATAATTTAATTTTTAGTATAGGAAGCCCAACATATTTTATTTTATTTTTAACTCGACCCACCAACTGTACCATTCCTATTTTCCTTTGCTCCTAAGAAAGAAAATATAACTACCATTAATATAGCAAATGGAATCCTTACTATTTGCTTCATTTTGTCTTATTATCTTATAATTCCAAAAGCTTTGGCTGGCAGCTGGAGTCTTGATAAATGTGACCATGCCACTAGATGTATTTCCCAAGATGCACAATGGCATGGATTTTTAAGTAAGAGTAATTGTTGTAAAAATATTACTTCTTACTAATTACTAAATGTAGATAATGCCAGAAAATTTATCTGAGTCTGGTAGATGGGATTGAATCAATCTACCATTATACCTAGAATTCTCAGTTATAAGTGAGTCAGTAATATGGAATTGGTTAAGAATATAAATTCAGGGTGCCTGGATGGTCCAGTAAATCATGGTTCAACTCTTTGTTGTGGCTCAGGTTGTCATCTCAGGGTGTGAGATGAAGCCCCACATTGGGTTCTGGGCTCAGTGAGGAGCCTGCTTGAGATTCTCACTCTCCCTTTCTCCACCTCCTGCTTGTGCTCTCTCTCTTTCTCTAAAATAAATACATAAATATATATATAAAAAAAGAATATAAACTTGTGTGACCAAGTCCTAGCTCTGTTACTTAATTTTTTTGTCTCTGTATATCTTTATTCTATCTGTGCTTCTCATTCCTCACCTATAAAGTTAAGGTAATTATAATCATCTCATACATGGTATTGATCATGTTCAGAGAGCACGTCATAAGTGCTAAATGAGTTAGCTATTGCTTGATTAATATTTTTGATGTAGGCTTCTTTCATATTCAGGTTAGATTTATGTGAAGTACCCTAACTACCTCAGTGAAAGGAAATCTTCAGTGCATCCCTTTTTTCTCCCCTCTTTCTCACAGTCAAGTGTGATCTATCACAAGTATTGGTAATATATGATAGTTCTATTTATATGCTCAACAATTTATGAAGCATCTTCACTATGCTAAGATTTGGTACTATCACTAGAAACTGTACCTATTTTACCAAATTATTTTAATATGAAAAAAAAATCAGAGACCCCAAATAAGAACTGCAGCTTCAGTTCTCCCATTTGAAATGACTCCAATGATATACATTGAAATTACACAAATAGATATAAATTAAGAGCACGTTTGCCTCTGGAAAGATTGTATTAGTGTGGTTTGAAATGGTTTTCTCTAGGTGGATATTACAGGTATTTTAAATTTTCTCCTTTTATCTTCTTTTTATTTTATCATTTTTATAAAGTAAATAATTTTAAATAAAATGACTTTAAATTAGTAACATATTACCTTTATGTTGATATTGTAACTTTGTTTAATTATGATGCCAGCTTAATCTACTCTATAAAGTGATTAAGCCACATAATTTTGTAATGTAGAAGGCACTTAAGTCAATTTTACATGAATGGAAAATACTACATAAATACAAGCAAATATGCACAATTAGAGTATGACTGGTATAAAATAAGAATATTACATCTAGTTGTCTAGAATGTAGCCTTATGATTTACTATAAAATGTATGAAGCACCTCCCTAGTGGTGGGTAGAATTTAATACTTATTAACCTTATCCAAATCTGGTATCTCTCTGTAAAAATTAATTTAAAATAAGCTTATATAATTCCTTTCCTTTTCTTTGGACATGAAATATTTTTTTTTTCAAATTTTATTGAGAAAGTCAAAACTACAGTTTTGGAGCTTATGTTACAGATCTTCTTGATGTTAATTTGATATATATTAAGTGAATATATCACGGGTAAATTTAATATTCAGAGTTTGAAAGGAAAACTTTTTCTGAGTCAGAAAACTTTAAATACTCAACCAAAGACTTAAAAACAATTTTATGCCTTGGGAGAACACACAGAATGTAACACCTAAAAGCTGTCTCTAGGCTCTATTAAATGTTTGGATTTTATCATATGAGTTGGACATTTGTTCCAAATTAATTGCCTCTTTTCAGTTTTTATACAATGCATGTGTATTTTATGTCTCCCTTGCTTTGAGGGCTTTAAAATGAATGAAAATTGTAATAGACTGGTTTGGATAAGATTCAGGCTTTTTGGCAGACTTCTGAGTAACAAGAGCCAGCCAGTACTTAATCAAACAGTATATTTAAGTAGCTGTTTTTTTTTTTTTCTTTTAAGTTTTGAACCAATGCTGTTTAACTTGACTGCCCATCCATCTCATGAAAATTTCTGTTGTTTTTTAAATGATAAAATGTTTGGTAGAATGTAGAACCTATCAGTAATCTAAATGCCCTTTTATTAGAGTGGTTATATTTCCAAAATGGATTTTTATTCATGTCAGTATTTTCCATTGTATCATAGAAAGAAAGCCATGAGATGGATTTCTCTTTTTTTCTTTTTTATCCACAGAATTAACACTTTCCCAAGTTAATCTTTGAGACATTTGTTAATATAAGCATTTTCTTACACAGAAATATTATTTCCTTTGAGTAAGTGAAAACTTGAGGTTAAGAAGGAACATGATATTGCTGTCTATATCAGTATTCAAACACCTGATAATTTCTATTCTCCATATTTTTAAACATGGCTTTTAAATGACAATTGCATTCCTGTTCTAGGTGAAGCTATATAATTAATAGTATAGCTGGGAATGAGATAAAGCAGAAAATTCTCATAGACACTTGTTACATCTCAAACCCTTTGGTACAAAAAAAAATGTCAGTTTTGGTAGTACAACCCCAATGACATGAAGTCCACTGTGATTAGTCACATGACCCTCTTGTAGTAACCTACTGAGATACTGTTATCATAGCATTGAAAGGCAAATCTTTAATTAGCAATAATCTTTATCCGTACAATGTCAAATGATGTTTCATTTTCTCTAATAAAAGTCATCAGGGAGAAAGCAAGATTGCAGAGGAGTAGGAGACTGAAATATCTTCAGGCCCCAGGAGATCAGCTAGATAGTTATCAAACCATTCTGAATACCTACAAACTCAACAGGAGATAGAGGAGAAGAAGAGCAGAAATTATAGGAACAGAAAATCGACCACTTTCCAGAAGGTAGGATGTGCAGGGAAGTGAATCTGAAGTGTGGAAAGATAGACCGTGGGAGACCGACAAGTGAGAGAGCAGGGGAGCACAAAATCAGAATTTTTAGAAGTCTGTTTCACTGAGGCACATTGCTCCAGAGACTAAGCAGGGGGTGGAGCCCTCCTGGGGACAGTGTGGTCTCAGGACCTGCAGAGTCACAGAAAGACTAGGGGGTGTCTGAATGTGGCAGAGCTCCTGCGTATCAGAGCGGGGAAACTGGCTACAAAGACAGAGCTGAGGAGTATGTTCTCAGCTCAGGGTTACCTTAAACTGTGATCTGAGGCACAGTCAAACCAATGCTTTTCGAGCAGGGACCCCACAAGTAGCAGATCCAGAGAGACCCCCTCCTTCTTCCTCCAAGAGGAGCAGTGCAGGAGTGTGCAGCAGGAATCTGCTGAGTTTGGAGATTCCAAATGGCCACATAGCAGAGATAGAAATGCTCAGTCACAGACTGGGTGAGCATGAGTGCAACCAGAGACAAAGGAGATGGGAGAGATTGACTGCTTTTCTCTGAGGGCACACTGAGGAGTGGGACCCTGAGCTCTCAGCTCCTACAGGCTGGAGATTTGGAGGCCACCATCCTCATTCCCATCCTCCAGAGTGGTACAGAAAGTGTTCAGGGAACTAAAGCTACCAAGAGTGAACCCGAGCATATAACTTAGCTGGGCCTCTGGCAAGGGCGGTGCAATTCCACCTTGGGCAAAGACAATTGAGAATTATTGCAAGAGGCCCCACCCCCAGAAGATCAACAAGAACATCCAGCCAAGACGAATTTCACTAATCAATGAGAATTGCAGAACTCCAGAGCTAGGGGAAAGCAACACAGAGAATTCATGGCTTTTTTCACATGATCCTTTAGTCTTTCAAAGTTAAATTTTTTAAATTTTATTTTTTTCTTATTCTACTTTTTAACTTTCGCTCTTCCTATTTTAACATTTTTAAACTATTTTCTCTTATCAATACCTTTTTTTAAAAATCTTTTAAAATTTTCATTGTTATAGTCATATTTTATCCCTTCATTGTATTTAACCTTACTTTTTGTATACATATAGGTTTTTTCTTTAAAATTTTGGGATACAATTTTATCTAAATCAAAATATACCTTAAATCTAGCACATGGCTTTGTTCTAGTCTCCAGCCTGATCACATTCTTTCATTCTCTCTCTCTCTCTCTTTTTTTTTTTGTTCTTCTTTTCTTCCCAACAAACTTATCAACCCCTTCTTTAGAATTTTTAAAAATTTTCATCATTACAGTCATATTTCATCCCTTCATCATGTTTACCCTTAATTTTTTTTGTGGGTATATATATATATATATATATATACACACACACACACATACACATATATATATAGTGTGTATGTATGTGTGTATATATACACATATATGTGTTTTTCTTTCTTTAAAATTTTGAGAGACCAGAATACACCCCAAATCAAGTTTGTGGCTCTGTTTTATTCACCAGTCTTATATATATATATATACATCTGTATATATATATATATATAAAATTTTCCCCTTTCTTCTCCCCTGACTTTGGGGTCACTTCAGATTTGGATAGCATATATTTTTCTGGGGTCATTGCCACCTTTTAATATTTTGTTTTCTCATTCATCTATTCTTATCTAGATAAAATGACAAGATGGAAAAACTCACCACAAAAAAAAGAACAAGAGGCTTTACTGATGGCTAGGGACCTAATCAATATGGTCATTAGTAATATGTCAGAACTAGAGTTCAGAATGGTGATTATCAAGGTGATAGCTGGCCCCCCCCACCAAAAAATATATATATATTAGAGAATCCCTTTCTGGAGAAATAAAAGAACAAAAATCTAACCAAGTTGAAATAAAAAAAGCTGTTAATGAGGTGCAATAAAAAATGGAGGCTCATACTGATAGGATAAATAAGGCAGAAGAGAGAATTAGTGATATAGAAGACTAAATGATGGAGAATAAAGAAGCTGAGAAAGAGACAAACAACTATTGGACCATGAGAGGAGAATTTGAGAGGTAAGTGAAACCATAAGATGAAACAGTATTAGAATAATTGGGATCCCAGAAGAAGAAAGAGGGGTGGATAGAGGGTATATTGGAGCAAATTATAGTGGAGTATTTCCCTAATTTGAAAAAGTGAACAAGCATAAAAAATCCAGGAGGCACAGAGAACCCCTATCAAAATAAAAAAGATAGGTCAATACCCCATCATCTAATATTAAAACTTATTAGTCTCAGTGACAAAGAATAAATCCTGAAAGCAGCACAAGACAAGAGGCCTGTAACAAACAATGGTATAAATAGTAGATGGGCAGCAGACCTATCCACAGAGATCTGGCAGGCCAGAAAGGACTGGAATGATATATTCAGAGCACAAAACAAGAAAAATATGCAGCCTAGAATACTATATCCAGCTAGGCTGTCATTGAAAATAGAAGAGATAAAAAGCTTCAAGGACAAACAAAAATTAAAAGAATTTGTAAACAACAAGACAGCACTACAGGAAATATTGAAAGGGGTCTTTGAAACCAAGAGACAGCCTAAAAGTAACAGATCAGAAAAGAACAGAGACAATATACAGTAACAGTCACCTTACAAACAATACAATGGCACTAAATTCATATCTTTCAGAAGTAACCCTGAATGCAAGGGGGCTCAATGCCCCAATCAAAAGACACAGTATATCAGAATAGATTTTTAAATAAAAAAAAGCAAAAACAAAGCAAGGCCAGGTGCACCTGGGTGGCTCAGTGGGTTAAAGCTTCTGCCTTCAGCTCAGATCATGATCCCAGGGTCCTGGGATCAAGCCCCACATTAGGCTCTCTGCTCACTGGGAGCCTGCTTCCCTGCTTCTCTCTCTGCCTGCCTCTCTGCCTTCTTGTGATATCTCTCTGTAAAATGAATGAATGAATAAATAAATAAATAATAAAATCTTAAACAAAACAAAACAGAACAAAAGAAGAACAATCCATATGCTGTCTGCAAGAAACTCATTTTAGACACAAAGACACCTCCAGATTTAAAGTGAGAGGGTGGGAAACACTTTAGTATGCTAATGGACATCGAAAGAAAGCTAGGTTGTCAATCTATATATCAGAAAAATTAGATTTTAAACCAAAGGCTATAATAAGAGATGAGGAAGGACATTATATCATACTTAAAGGGTCTGTCCAACAAGATGATCCAACAATTTAAAATGTCTATGCCCCTAACATGGGAACAGCCAATTATATAAACCAATAAAAAAATTAAAAAAAAAAAACCCATAGACAATAATACAATAATAAGTAGGGGACTTTAACACCTTGCCCTCACTGAAATGGACAGATCATCTAAGCAAAAGATCAAGAAGGAAATACAGGCTTTAAATGACACACTGGACCAGATGGACATCACAGATATATTCATAGAATTCCAACCCAAAGCAACAGAATACACATTCTTCTCTAGTGCACATGGAACATTCTCTAGAATAGATCACATCCTGGGTCACAAATCAGGTCTCAACCAGTACCAAAGGACTGGGATCATTCCCTGCATATTTTCAGACCACAATGCTCTGAAACTAGTACTCAATCATAAAAGGAAAGTTAGAAACAACTCAAATACATCGAGGCTAAAGAACATCCTACTAAAGAATGAATGGGTCAACCAGGAAATTAAAGAATAGAAAAAATTCATGGAAACAAATGAAAATGAAAGCACAACTGTTTAAATCTTTGGGACAGAGCAAAGGCAGGCCTGAGAGGAAAGCATATAGCAGAACAAGCCATTTTCAAGAAACAAGAAAAGTCTCAAATACACAACCGAAACCTATACCTAAAGGAGCTGGATAAAGAACAGCAAAGAAAGCCTAAACCCAGCAGAAAAGAAATAATAAAGATCAGAGTAGAAATCAATGAAATAGAAATCAAAAGAATAGAAGAACCAATCAACAAAACTAGGAGCTTGTTCTTTGAAAGAATTAATAAGATTGATAAACCACTGGCCAGACTTATCAAAAAGAGAAGAGAAAGGACCCAAATTAATAAAATCATGAATAAAAGAGGAGAGATCATAGCCAACACTAAAGAAATACAAACAATTATAAGATCATATTAGGAACAACTATATGCCAGGAAATCTGACAATCTGGAAGAAATGGATGTATTCCTAGAGACGAATAAACTACCAAATCTGAACCAGGAAGAAATAGAAAACCTGAACAGACCCATAAACAGTAAGGAGATTGAAGCACTCATTAAAAATTTCCCCAAAACAAGAGCCCAGGGCCAGAAGGGTTCCCAGGGGAATTCTACCACCCATTTAAAGAATCAATACCTATTCTTTTGAAACTGTTCCAAAAAATAGAAATGGAAGAAAAACTTCCAACCTCACTTTATGAGGCCAGCATTACCTTGATCCCAAAAACCAGACAAAGACCCCTTTGAAAAGGAGAATTACAGACCAATATCCTTGATGAACATGGATGCAAAAATTCCCACCAAAATACTAGCCAATAGGATCCAACAATACATTAAAAGGATTATTCATCATGACCAAGTAGAATTTAGTCCTGGGCTTCATGTTTGGTTCAACTTTCAGAAATCAATCAATGTGATAAAATTCATTAATAGAAGAAAGAACAAGAAACATATGATACTCTCATAGATGTAGAAAAGGCATTTGACCAACTATAGCATCCTTTCTTGATCAAAACTCTTCACAGTGTAGGGATAGAGGGTACATACCTCAATATCATCAAAGCCATCTATGAAAAACATCATAGCAAATATCATTCTCAGTGGCAAAAAACTGAGAGCTTTGCCCCTAAGTTCAGGAACACAGCAGGGATGTCCACTATCACCACTGCTATTCAACATAGTACTAGAAGTCCTAGCCTCAGCAATCAGACAACAAAAAGAAAGTAAAGGTATCCCAATCAGTAAAGAAGTCAAACTCTCATTCTTTGCAGATGACATGATCCTCTATACAGAAAACCCAAAAGACTCCATTCCCGAACTGCTAGAACTTGTGCAGCAATTCAATAAAGTGTCAGGATATAAAATCAATGCACAGAAATCAGTTGCATTTCTATACACCAACAGCAATACAGAAGAAAGAGAAAATAAGGAGTTGATCCCATTTGCAGTTACATCCAAAAGCATAAGATACCTCAGAATAAATCTAACCAAAGAAAAAAAGAATCTGTACTCAGAAAACTATAAAGTACTCATGAAAGAAATTGAGGAAGCCTCAAAAATGGAAAAACATTCCATGCTCATGGATCGGGAGAACAAGTACTGTGAAAATATCTATGCTACCAAAAGCAATCTACACATTTAACACAATCCCTATCAAAATATCATCAACTGTTTTCAAAGAAATGGAACAAATAATCCTAAAATTTATATGGAACCAGAAAACCCCAATTAGCCAGAGGAATGTTGAAAAAGGAAGCTAAAGTTGGTGGCATCACTTTCAGACTTCAAGGTCTATTACAAAGCTGTCATCATCAAGACAGTATGGTACTGTCACAAAAACAGACATATAGATCAATGGAACAGAATAGAGAGCCCACTAACAGACCCTCAACTCTATGGTCAACTAATATTTGACAAAACAAGAAAGAATGTCCAATGGAAAAAAGACAATCTCTTCAACAAATGGTGTTGGGAAAACAGGACAGACACATGCAGAAGAATGAAACTGGACCATTCCCTTACTCCACACATGAAAATAGACAAAATAGATGAAGGACCTCAATGTGAGAGACGAATCCATCAAAATCCTTGAGGAGAACACAGGCAGCAACCTCTTGAATCTTAGCCATAACAACTTCTTCCTAGAAACATCACCAAAGGCAAGGGAAGCAAGGGCAAAAATGAGCTATTGAGACTTCATCAAGATCAAAAGCTTTTGCACAGCAAAGGAAACAGTTAACAAAACCAAAAGACAGCTGACAGAATGGGAGAAGATATTTGCAAATAACATATCAAATAAAGGACTAGTATTCAAAATCTATAAAGAACTTATCAAACTCAACACCAAAAAGACAAATAATCCAATCAAGAAATGGGCAGAAGACGTGAATAGACATTTCTACAAAGAAGACATCCAGATGGCCATCAGACACATGAAAAAGTGTTCCACATCACTTGGCATCAGGGAAATACAAATCAAAACCACAGTGAGATACCACCTCACACCAGTCAGAATGGCTAAAATTAAAGTCAGGAAATGACAGATGCTGGCAAGGATGCGAGGAAAGGGGAACCTTCCTACACTGTTGGTAGGACTGCAAGCTGGTGCAGCCACTTTGGAAAACAGTATGGAGTTTCCTCAAAAAGTTGAAAATAGAGCTACGCTACTACTCAGCTATCGCACTACTGAGTATTTACCCTAAAAATACAAATGTAGGGATCTGAAGGGACATGTGCACCCGAATGTTTATAGCAGCAATGTCCACAATTGACAAACTATGGAAAGAACCTAGATGTCCACCAACAGACAAATGGATAAAGAAGAGGTTGTGTACATACACACACACACACACACACACACACACACACACACACACACACAGGAATATTATGCAGCCATCAAAAGAAACAAAATCTTGACATTTGCAATGACGTGGATGGAACTAGAGGGTATTATGCTGAGCAAAATAAGTCAATCAGCGAAAGATAATTATCATATGATTTCTCTGATATGAGGAATTTGAGAGGCAGGGGGGTTGTAGGGGTAGGGAGGGAAAAAATGAAACAAGATGGGTTGGGAGGGAGACAAACCATAAGAGACACTTAATCTCACGAATCAAACTGAAGGTTGCTGAGGGTTGGGGGGTAGGGATAAGGTGGCTGGGTTATGGACATTAGGGAGGGTATGTGCTGTTAAATGTGTAAGCCTGATGATTCACAGACCTGTACCCCGGGGCAAATAATACTTTACATGTTAATAAAATATAACATTTATTTAGTAAATGTTAATAAAAATAACATTATTTGTTAATAAAAAATAATCTAAATGCATCCCCCAACCAAAACTTGTACCAAGTTCATGTTGTCAAGAATTGCTAATTATTTAAAACAATAAGGAAGATTATTTAAATGTGGACACATTGTGTTCTGTTTATTAGATTTATGTTACCTACTAAGGTATGGATAATGAATTAAATTGGGAATGGATGAGTTTAGTTTAGAGAGAAAAATTAAAGCCCATGAATATAAACTTAATTCTACAATAATCTATTGAAGCCATGCATTTCCCCCAAGTTTAAAAAGTGCATTTATGTAAGTTATTTAGGTAAATATGAGCATCAAGTATTCATTTCTACTGAGGTCATGCATAAGTATGGTTATAATTCCTATCAAACATTCAGAATTTATAATGTTGCTTATTTTAGTATATACTAGACTAGAAGAATACATGAGTGAAAAGATAACACATGTTTTCTTTAAATGTATTCTCAGTATCACTGCACCATGTAAATCAAATATTACTTAAAGTCACCAAAGGACAGCATCAGAACCATTTCTACACTCTGACTGAGAAAATAGTGCATCGAGTCATGTATCCATAAGGTTTTAAAAACTCTGGTTAGCAAATTGTTTGTGCTCAAGCTGGGCTAACCTATTTACCTCTAAGTAATTTCTAATAAGAAATACATCAAAATACCTCTGAATCTTTAAAGAATTAAAGTTAAAAATGTAGTCTTTTTAAATAATGCAACAAATATTCTTACATCCTGATTATACTAAATTGACAATTAAACCAAACACATAAGACACAAATAACCTCCAAATTTAAGCACAATTAATATACTAAGCCTCCTTGTGAGCATGAAATACTTACAATTCATATATATTTTAAAAATTGGAATCTATCTTCTATGGCAAATTGAGGCCAGTCTTAGTTTTCTCTGTTAACTTAAATTAATAAAATCTAATACAAATATGTAGGTTACCTATAAATGTCTTCCTGATCATATTACCTTTTCTATATCTACTCCAGAAATATCTAGAATGACACATGGATATTTAATAGCATATATGTTTTTATGTATTTCTATATTGTGCATATTCTTTTAGGAAACAGAAACTAAGGTAGTTAGGAATCTAATAGTCACACCAAGGTAAGGCTTTTGCAGCATAAAGGGAAAGAGAGCAAGAATAGATTTATTCCTCCAGCATTGCTTTTTCTTCTATAAAATCACCATGGCTATCCTTATATAACATTTGTGTCTCTTCCTTTATGAGGTGTTTGTTTATATGTTTTGTACATATTATAATTGGATTTTTGGTGCTTTTTTAAATTGTTGATTTTAAGTACTTTTTATATATTTTGGGTAAAAGTCCTGTATCGTATATGTTTTCTGCAAGGATTTTTCTTCACACAGTAGCTTGCCTTTAAATTTTCTTAACAGTGATTTTACAGCACATAAGTTTTAATTTTAATAAGTTCTAATTTATCAATTTTTCTTCTGTGCATGATCTTAATGTTATATTTAAATTCCATGAAAAACCTTAGGTGACCTAAATTTCTTCTTGTGTTTTCTCTAGAAAGGTTAGTTTTGCAGTTTACATTTAGATCTATGATGTATTTTCAGTTAGTTTTTGTGAAAAATGTGAATCAGTAATCTAGTTTTATTCTTTTGCACATTTTTGTTCAATTGTTCCAATATAATTTATTGCAAAACCATCTTTTCTCCATTTAATTGCCTTACTCATTTCTCAAAGATCAATTGGCTATTTGCATGGAATCTTTATTCTATTCCCTTGATCTAAACATCTATCTTTTGCTGATACTGTGCTGTCTTGAATACTGTAAACTTTGTACTAAATCTTAACATATGTACTATTAATCCTCCAACTTTGTTCTTCAGTATTGTGTTGGTTATTCTGTGTTTTCCTCTTTTCCATGTAAACTTTAGTATGACTTTGTAAATATCTCCAAAATAGCTTGATATGCTGTTTTTTGGGATTGTGTTAAATTGTAGATCAAGTTGGGAAGAATTTACATTTTTATAATGTTGAGTCTTCTAGCCTATAAAAATAGTATATTTCATTTTTTAGATGTTTTAATGTTCTTTCATCAAATTTTGTAGTTTTTCACATATAAGTTCTGTAGACATTTTGTTAGATTGATACCTAAATAGTTCATTTTTGTGTGTTATTTTTTTTTTTTAATTTCAAATTCTAATCATTCATTGCTAGTATCTAGGGGAAAATTACTTTGTCATGTTAACCTTCTATCAAGTGGCTTTGATACATTCATTTATTAGGTATAGGCATGTTTCTGTTTTCCTACACAGAATCATGTCATCTGCAAAAATAGGGAATTTTATCTTTCTTCCAAATCTATATAACTTTATTTCCCTTTTCTATCTTATTGCATTGTTAGGACTTCCAGTATGATATTGATTAGAAATGGTGCAACGGGACATCCTTGCTTATTCCCAGTCTTGGGAGGAAACCATCCAGTATCTCATCATTTAGTATGATGTCATCTGTGGGTTTTTTGTAGATGTTCTTTATCAAGTGACAGATTTCTCTTCTTTTACTTGTTTGCTGAAAATGTTTACTATGAGTGGCTATTGACATTTATCAAATGTTTCTTCTACCTGTATTATACAAACATATGATTTTGGTTCTTTAGCATGTTGATGTGATACATTACATTGATTAATGAACCAGCCTTGAATACTTGCATTAAATCCTACTTTGCTCTGGTATATAATTATTTTTATACATCATTTTATTCAATTTAATAATTTCTTAAGGATGAAAAAATCTATGTTCATGAGAGATATTGATCTGTAATATTCCTTACTCATATTGCCTGTATTTAATTTGCTATTAAGATAATACTGATCTCATACACTAAATTATGAAGTACTGACTTCTCTTCTATTTTTTGAAAGTGATTGTGAAAAATTGGTATCATTCTTTTCTTAAAGTTATGATAGAATTTCCCAGTAAAAACCTAACAGCTTGTGCATTACCTTTTGGAATATTTTTAGTTATTTATTCAATTTCCTTAATAGGTATTGGTTAATGCAGATTATCTATTTCTCCTTGTGTGAGTGTTGGTAGTTTGTGACTTTTTAAAGAATTAATTCTTCTCATCTCTAAGTTATAATATTTGTGGGAATATAGTTGTTAACAGTATCATTTTATTATCCTTTAATGTCCACGGTATCAGTAGTAATGATTTCTCTTTCATGGCTAGTACTGGTAATTTGTGTCTTCTCTCTTTTTAATTGTTTAGACTAGCTAGGGTTTTATCAACTATATATTTTTTATTTTCTTTTCCTTTTTTTTTTTCTTAAAGAATTTATTTATATGACAGAGAGAGACACAGTGAGAGAAAGAACACAAGCAGTGGGAGTGGGAGAGGGAGAAGCAGGCTTAAGCCAAAGGAGATGACCTGAGCCAAAGGAGATGATTAAAGACTGAGCCACCCAGGCACCTCTTGTTTTATCAACTTTATATCCAAGAACCAATTTATGAATTCTTTTCAACAAACAAGATTAGGTTACCTTGATTTTCTCTATTGATTTCCTCTTTTCTATTTCATTGTTTTCTGCTCTAGTTTTTATTATTTCTCTTGCTCTACTTCTGTTTCCTTTAGACCTAAGTGGTCTTTCTTTAGTTTCCAAAGATGGAAGTTGAGATTATTAATTTTGAAACTTTCCTCTTTTCTCATTTAATATTATATATTTCCCTTTAAGCCTTGTATTCACAGCTCTCACAAATTGTGATAAACTGTATTTTAATTTATATTTAGTACAAAATTTGTTAACTTTATTTTGAGACTTTTTTTTTAAATTATTTGACAGAGAGAGAAAGATCACAAGTAGACTGAGAGGCAGGCAGATAGAAGTGGGTAGGAGGATGCAGGCTCCCTGTTGAGCAGAGAGACCAATGTGGGGCTTGATCCTAGGACCCTGGGATCATGACCTATCTTGAGACTTTTTGACCTGGTGTCATAGAGAATCATACTGTTTTATATCCAAATACTCAGCAATTTTCCAAGTATCTTTCTGTTGCTGATATCTAGTATTAGTTCTGATTTAATTTTATTGTGGTCTGAGAGCATACCCTGTATGACTTCTATTTTTCTAACTCTTCTAAGGTGTGTTTTATGACCTAGTGTATTTATTTGTGTGGATTTCCACATAAACCTATGAAGTTGTTACTATTGTTTGATAAGTGTATCAATTAGATCAAGTTGATTGAAAGTACTATTCAAATCAAGTTCATTCATACTAATTACCTATCCACTTGGTCTATCAATTACTAAAGGAGATTTGAAGTCATCAACTATGACAGTATATTTGTTGACTTCTTTTCCATTCTGTTCAATTTTTTATCATGCATTCTAATACTATATTGTCAAGTGCATATATGTTAGGGATCGTTGTCTTCTTGAAAATTGACACTTTTATCATATGTAATGCCTCTCTTCATCCCTGAACAACTTTCTCTATTCATAAGTTTACTTTGTGTGAAATTAATATAGTTATTCTACCTTTATTTTGACTAGAAAAATCATGGTATATATTTCCCGATTTCTTTACTTTTAACCTATTGGATTCTATTTATATTAAAATATTTCTTTTCTTTTAATTTATTTTTATTTATTTTCAGCATAACAGTATTCATTATTTTTTCACCACACCAAGTGCTCCATGCAATCCATGCCCTCTCTAATACCCACCACCTGGTACCCCAACCTCCCACCTCCCCGCCACTTCAAACCCATCAGATTGTTTTTCAGAGTCCATAGTCTCTCATGGTTCACCTCCCCCTCCAATTTCCCCCAACTCCCTTCTCTTCTCTAACTCCCCATGTCCTCCATGCTATTTGTTATGCTCCACAAACAAGTGAAACCATATGATAATTGACTCTCTCTGCTTGACTTATTTCACTCAGCATAAACTCTTCCAGTCCTGTGCATGTTGCTACAAAAGTTGGGTATTCATCTTTTCTGATGGAGGCATAATACTCCATAGTGTATATGGACCACATCTTCCTTATCCATTCGTCCATTGAAGGGCATCTTGGTTCTTTCCACAGTTTGGCGACCGTGGCCATTGCTGCTATAAACATTTGGAGTACAGATGGCCCTTCTTTTCACTACATCTGTATCTTTGGGGTAAATACCCAAGAGTGCAATTGCAGGGTCATAAGGAAGTTCTATTTTTAATTTCTTGAGGAATCTCCACACTGTTCTCCAAAGAGACTGCACCAACTTGCATTCCCACCAACAGTGTAAGAGGGTTCCCCTCTCTCCACATCCCTTCCAACACATGTTGCTTCCTGTCTTGTTAATTTTGGCCATTCTAACTGGTGTAAGGTGATATCTCAATGTGGTTTTAATTTGAATCTCCCTGATGGCTAGTGATGATGAACATTTTTTCATGTGTCTGATAGTCATTTGTATGTTTTCATTGGAAAAGTGTCTGTTCATATCTTCTGCCCATTTTTTGATATGATTGTCTGTTTTGTGTGTGTTGAGTTTGAGGAGTTCATTATAGATCCTGGATATCAACCTTTTGTCTGTACTGTCATTTGCAAATATCTTCTCCCATTCCATGGGTTGCCTCTTTGTTTTTTTTGACTGTTTCCTTTGCTGTGCAGAAGCTTTTGATTTTGATGAAGTCCCAAAAGTTTATTTTCGCTTTTGTTTCTTTTGCCTTTGGAGACATATCTTGAAAGAAGTTGCTGTGGCTGATATCAAAGAGATTACTGCCTATGTTCTCCTCTAGGATTCTGATGGATTCCTGTCTTACATTGAGGTATTTTATCCATTTTGAGTTTATCTTTGTGTACAGTGTAAGAGAATGGTCGAGTTTCATTCTTCTACATATAGCTGTCCAGTTTTCCCAGCACCATTTATTGAAGAGACTGTCTTTTTTCCACTGTATATTTTTTCCTGCTTTGTCAAAGATTATTTGCCCATAGAGTTGAGGGTCCATATCTGGGCTCTTTACTCTGTTCCACTGGTCTATGTGTCTGTTTTTATGCCAGTACCATGCTGTCTGGGTGATCACAGCTTTGTAATAAAGCTTGAAATCAGGTAACGTGATGCCCCCAGTTTTATTTTAGTTTTTCAACATTTCCTTAGCGATTCGGGGGTCTCTTCTGATTTCATACAAATTTTTGGATTATTTGCTCCAGCTCTTTGAAGAATACTGGTGGAATTTTGATTGGAATGGCATTAAAAGTATAGATTGCTCTAGGCAGTATAGACATTTTAACAATGTTTATTCTTCCGATCCAAGAGCTTGGAATGGTCTTCCATCTTTTTGTGTCTTCTTCAATTTCTTTCATGAGTGTTCTGTAGATCCTCAAGTACAGATCCTTTACCTCTTTGGTTAGGTTTATTCCCAGGTATCTTATGTTTCTTGGTGCTATAGTAAATGGAATCGATTCTCTAATTTCCCTTTCTGTATTTTCATTGTTAGTGTATAAGAAAGCCACTGATTTCTGTACGTTGACTTTGTGTCCTGCCACATTGCTGAATTGCTGTATGAGTTCTAGTAGTTTGGGGGTGGAGTCTTTTGGGTTTTCTATATAAAGAATCATGTCATCTGCGAAGAGAGAGAGTTATAGATTTTTTGGGGAACTATTTTTTTTTTTATTTTTATTTCCAGCATAACAGTATTCATTATTTTTGCACCACACCAAGTGCTCCATGCAATCCGTGCCCTCTATAATACCCACTACCTGGTACCCCAACCTCCCACCCCCCGTCCCTTCAAAACCCTCAGATTGTTTTTCAGAGTCCATAGTCTCTCATGGTTCACCTCCCCTTCCAATTTCCCCCAACTCCCTTCTCCACTCTAAGTCCCCATGTCCTCCATGCTATTTGTTATGCTCCACAAATAAGTGAAACCATATGATAATTGACTCTCTCTGCTTGACTTATTTCACTCAGCATAATCTCTTCCAGTCCCGTCCATGTTGCTACAAAAGTTGGGTATTCATCCTTTCTGATGGAGGCATAATACTCTATCCCCAGGGGTACAGGTCTGTGAATCACCAGGTTTACACACTTCACAGCACTCACCAAAGCACATACCCTCCCCAATGTCCATAATCCCACCCCCTTCTCCCAAACCCCCTCCCCCCAGCAACCCTCAGTTTGTTTTGTGAGATTAAAAGTCACTTATGGTTTGTCTCCCTCCCAATCCCATCTTGTTTCATTTATTCTTCTCCTACCCACTTAAGCCCCCATGTTGCATCACCACTTCCTCATATCAGGGAGATCATATGATAGTTGTCTTTCTCTGCTTGACTTATTTCGCTAAGCATGATACGCTCTAGTTCCATCCATGTTGTCGCAAATGGCAAGATTTCATTTCTTTTGATGGTTGCATAGTATTCCATTGTGTATATATACCACATCTTCTTGATCCATTCATCTGTTGATGGACATCTAGGTTCTTTCCATAGTTTGGCTATTGTGGACATTGCTGCTATAAACATTCGGGTGCATGTGCCCCTTTGGATCACTACGTTTGTATCCTTAGGGTAAATACCCAATAGTGCAATTGCTGGGTCATAGGGCAGTTCTATTTTCAACATTTTGAGGAACCTCCATGCTGTTTTCCAGAGTGGCTGCACCAGCTTGCATTCCCACCAACAGTGTAGGAGGGTTCCCCTTTCTCCGCATCCTCGCCAGCATCTGTCATTTCCTGACTTGTTGATTTTAGCCATTCTGACTGGTGTGAGGTGATATCTCATTGTGGTTTTGATTTGTATTTCCCTGATGCCGAGTGATATGGAGCACTTTTTCATGTGTCTGTTGGCCATCTGGATGTCTTCTTTGCAGAAATGTCTGTTCATGTCCTCTGCCCATTTCTTGATTGGATTATTTGTTCTTTGGGTGTTGAGTTTGCTAAGTTCTTTATAGATTCTGGACACTAGTCCTTTTGGATGAAGGACCTCAATGTGCGAAAGGAATCCATCAAAATCCTTGAGGAGAACACAGGCAGCAACCTCTTTGACCTCAACCGCAGCAACATCTTCCTAGGAACAACGCCAAAGGCAAGGGAAGCAAGGGCAAAAATGAACTATTGGGATTTCATCAAGATCAAAAGCTTTTGCACAGCAAAGGAAACAGTTAACAAAATCAAAAGACAACTGACAGAATGGGAGAAGATATTTGGGGAACTATTTTTACTCAGCAACTCCAATAAGTTTTCTTTTTTAATTGGTGTATTTGTACTATTGACATTTAAAGTGATCATTGATACAGTTGGATTAATTTCTACCACATTTGTAACTGTATTCTGTTTATTACATTTTCTTTGTCTTTTTTCACCTCACCTTTTCTGGTTTTAATAGAAAATTTTATACAATTCACTTTGTTTATTTTCTTAACATATCAATTATATTTCTGTTTCAGTTTTTTTTAGAGGTTGCTGTGGAATTCACAGTGTATCTTTCAAACTAATCCTAATTAATCTTCTAATAATTCTCTGTTACTTCATGTGCAGTACAGATGCCTCATACTAATATTCGTAATTCCTTCTTCCCACCCCTTATGACACAGGTGTCTTTCATTTCATTTATTCATATGGTATACTGCCCAGTACTTTAAACAAGAAGTTATCTTTTTTTAATCAACTAATGACAAGAAAAACAAAGATTTTTATCTTACTTTCAGTTACATATCTATTTATTCTTTTTATGTCCTTCTTTTCTTTATGTATATTTGAATTTATGACTTGTATCATTTTCCTCTATCTTGAGAACTCTGGCATGACAGGATTGTTAATAATGAAGTCCTTCAATTTTATTTGTCTGAGAAAGACTAATTTTTCCTTCATTTTTGGATGATAATTTCAATTGATATGGTATATCAAAGTTTTCTTCTCTTTTTCCTCTTTCAATGCTTTAAATATTTCCATACTCTTGTTTACATGGTTTCTGACAAGAAGTCTACTGTATGTAGTTCTTTTACTTGTTCTTTTTTTTTTTGTTTGGCTTCTTTCAAAAATTTTATGTTTTTTATTTTCTGCATTGTAATATGATATACTAAGGTGATTTGTTTTTGTTTTTATCCTGGTTACTATTTTGGGCCTGTAGTTTTACATATGTCATTAATTCTGGAAAATTGCTAGCCATTTTTACTTCAGATATTTATTCTGATTTATTCTCTCTCATTTGCATCTACATAATACTTGATATGTTAGAGTTTAAATCTGTCATTGCAGGGGCGCCTGGGTGGCTCAGTGGGTTAAGCCACTGCCTTTGGCTCAGGTCATGATCTCAGAGTCCTGGGATCGAATCCCGCATTGGGCTCTCTGCTCAGCGGGGAGCCTGCTTCCTCCTCTCCCTCTGTCTGCCTCTCTGCCTGCTTGTGATCTCTCTCTGTCAAATAAATAAATAAAATATTAAAAAAAAAATCTGTCATTGCATTACTAGTTTTCTGTTTATTCCTTCTTTATTTTTCACTCCTTTGTTGCCCATCTTCTTTTCTCTTGTGGGTTATTTTTGTTTTTAATTATCTATAGTGTTTGAGGATGTATCTCTTTGTGTACTTTCTTTATTTAGTAGTTCATCTAGAAATTACACTATATATATATATATATATATATAACCTATCACTGTCTTTTACTACCAACATTTTGATAGTGTAAGTGGAATGTAATGATCTTACTACACTTGAAGTCATTTTACCTCCATGTTTTATGACATAGATGTCTTTAATGTTACTTTCACATACATTGAGAACCACACCAGATAGTGTTATAATATTAGTATCATTAAAAAGAAAAAATAATAACAAAAACAAAACCTGGACACCTGGGTGGCAGAGTTGGTTAAGCCTCAGTCTCTTGATTTTAGCTGAGGTCATAATCTCAGAGGTCATGAGATAGAGCCCTGCACCCAGCTCTGTGGGTGCACATCACAGAGTGCAGAGTCTGCTTGAATTATCTCTCCCACCACTTTTCTCCCTCCTGCTCATGCTCTCTCTTTTTTTCTCTCAGATAAATCTTAAAGAAATACTTAAGGGGAGAATTATAGTCTATTAGATTTGACTCTTTATCTACTCTTTCTATTCCACTATTTCTTTTTCATTCTTGATGATCCAGGTTTCCTTCTATTATTATTTCCTCTCTCTCTGTAGGATTTTCTTTAGCATTTTGTTTACAGCCGCTCTTAGTTTTCTGTGGTCTCAGATTGTTTTTATTTCTGTTATGTTCCTGAAGGATATTTTCTCTAGACATAGAATTTCAGGCCGTCAGTTCTTTTTTACACTTGAAAAATATTGGGCAACTTCCTTCTGTTTTCTATGGTAACTAATGAAATATGTTGCTGTCATTCGAATTGTTATTTCCCTAGAGGTAATATATTACATATTTTTTACTATTTTCAAGATTTTTTTCTTTGTTTTTTGTTTAGAGACAAAATATTTTATTTTGATGTGTCAGTGTATAGATTTCTTTAGATATAGTTCTTGATCAAATATGAAAGATTTTGGTCTTCATTTCTTCAATTTTTTTTTTTTCCCAGCCATCTACTACTACTCTTCTTCTGGAACTCCAGTGACACAAACAATACATCTTTGTTTGATTGTTTGCTTAAAAATATTACATCTTATATAATAGTACAAAATTATTGAGTCTATTCATTTTTTAAAATTTATATTCTCCTTGGATGTTCAAATTAGATCATTTTTATTGATCTGTTTCTAAGCTCTGTGACAATTTCCTTTGACATTTTTCCAAAAAATCCAGTTTTCTATTAAATCCATCTGGTGAGTTCTTTATTGCTATTATTTTATTTCCAGTATTAAATTTCAACTTGGTTCTTCCTTATATTTCTTCTATTTATTATATATAGTTTTACTTTCACCTGTTTCAAGAGAGTCTAGTTTCTTTTGGAACATTTTTGTGATTACTGTTTTAAAATCCTCCCAAAATAATTTCATCATCTGTATCACCTCCATGTTGATACCTCTTGATTATTTTTCTCATTGAACTTGAGATGTTCTTGCTTTTTGATATGACAAGTGATTATGGATTGTGTTTTGCATGCTTTGTGAGTTATTTATATTTTGTTTTTTTCAGTATGCCTATTTGGGTTCCTAATTCATGTCCTGGCCTAATTTTATAGCCCATGATTCAAATAGTAGTTTAGCTTCAAAGCTTTTGCAGTACTATTTTGGTATTCACCACTTGTGTGCTAATCGGCTGATCCAAAACATGGGAAATACTACAGTGTGTTCCAGTTTTTAAAACTTGTATTGCATTGCTTCTATTTGTTTCCTAAATGACTCAGACTGTGTATGTAGATCCATTTGATCTGTTTGTTTCCTTCCTGGACCCATCTTGATTATTAACAAGATAACTAACAACAAGCCTAGTTCTTAGTCTTATACACATTGCCCCACAGTTCATTTCATTGATGAAATATGATATCCTGTTACAAAACCATAAAGAGGCTCAACCTAGCTTTTCTTTATCCAAGGAAATTAGATTTTAAAAAGATGTTACGGGTGCCTGGGTGGCTCAGTGAAGCATCTGACTCTTGGTTTTGACTCAGGTCACAATCTCTGGGTCTGAAGATGAAGCCCCATGTTGGGCTCCTTCCTCAGCAGGGATTCTGCTTGTCCCTCTCCTTTTGCCTATCTCCCTCTCTCTTTCTCTGAAATAAATAAATAAATTTTTAAAAATATTTTTTAAAAAGATGTCAAAATGATAACAGGAAAAGCTTAAGGAAAAGGTAAGAACTACTGTTTCTTTAGGTGTTAAGAAAGGAGTGGGAATCTAATTTTTTAAGGACTCTATGGAAATTCATGAATGTTTATGTAGCTGATTCACAAAACAGTGTTCTGAAACACAGAGAGAGAGAGAGACAGGAGGATCTTGGGGCTGGTTAGAGATTGAGATTATCTAATAATCCTTGCAATTTTTGTGAGGGTACTATAATTATGGCTGTGATTAATTAGAATTATCATCTTCCCACTTTGTAGAAAATGTGACTATTGTTCAAAATATTCACTAATGACTAGATTATAACAGAACACAGGAATAGAATAATAATCCCAAATCCCACACTTTTTTAGGATTTGTTGGATTTCAATAGTTGACAAAGCATTAAAGCATTGCAACATAGCTTTCATTTATGATAATAGAAAAGAACAGAGGGAGGGCCTGATTCTCTAAGGTTTTAGAATGCTAGAATAAGAAATTTGGCCTTTTTGAATCAAAACTGGAATCCACTGAAGCATTTTAAAACATGAGAGTGACTCAAAGCATCTCCTTAAAAAGACTGCGCCAAAAACAGAATATATGATAGACGGGGGCACTGCCACAAGTCAGACAAGAGCATAGTTAGTGAAATATTGCAGGCGTCATTGGAATGTAGCTTTTGATATGCTATCAGTATGTAGAATCCATTGGGATAGAACACTATTTTAGAAAAGGATTACAGACTTATATAAGGCAAACTATCTGTAATTATGTAAATAGAGATTAAAATGATATGGACCACAAATTCCCTTTCTCTAGGACATATGATGTTGTCCAGATGGTATCAGCAGTGCCCCCAAGATAATCCAGAGATTAATTAACTGCTTGTGGAGGATTATCTTTTCCTTTCATCCTTAGAAATATCTAGTATTGGTCAAGGTTAAAGAGAAGCTACATAGATAAATATTGATTTGCTACAATAAGTACAAATATTTCTGACCCTAACATATGTTGTATTCCTGAATTTTAGTTCCTTAATAACTGGGCTTAAATATCCATTTAAAGAATATTAGCAAATATACTCTAATTATTTTATCATCACCTACATTACCTAGTGCAATGATATCTTCTGAGTACTCTAATAAACAAACAACCCCAGAAATCACAGAATAGAAAGCAATAGTTTCTTACAGACCAAATCACAGTTTATTAAATATGTTTAAAACTCAGAGCAAGAAGCAAGAGTGAGAGATGAAATAGGCTAACACAGTTAGAATATTTGCACATGGGAGAAGAACCTGCTGCATGAATCCTGTGTTTTACAATGTCAAATGTACTATCTCTCTTTTGCTTGGCTACCATACCCTTCTTTGCTGATAGTATGATTTTAAGAACCAGAGTTTAAAGTATGTATAAAGGACTCATAGAAAAATGGTGCCATGGCCAATGATACACGTTGCTCTGTCAGAAAGATGCAGAGGGAAGTAGCTTGCAGGCTAATTTACTGACTAGCCATGGGCATATTCTGCCTTTCATGGGTAAAGCTTATCTGGGACCATAATACAACTATACTAGTGTCACCAATGGATGATGGATATAGGGATGAGAGAGGTTTTATCCCATAAGATGCATATCAATATGTGATCTTTATATTTCTCTTTATCTGTCTGTGATACTTGTTTATTTCAGCACACATTATAGTTATTCTTTCTATCTTTAGCGTGCCTTGTAGATTATTTATTACTCATTATTTAGAACTCGACTTATGGATTCTGCCTATATCTCACATGCTACTTGTTTATTCACTTTATGTATTTCACACATCCTATGAACTTTGCCTACATCTCATAATTTATCAGCTTATTATCCTGGTCTATCACTTTATGTGAGCTACATTCATGTTATTTGTTTACAAATAACAGAATAATTATGAATAGCAGAATTTAATAGTTTTCAAATAATAAAGAAAATTCACATTACAGTACTTATACTCCTGCTATTATGGCACAAATTTTAAAAATAAAAGTTTTGTCAGAGCATATATTAGACCACAAAAATATGCAAGTATCTGGGCCATTTGTTTGCAATTCCCACTTAGCTTTGATTTTTCATCCATGCTAAGCATCATTTGGTTAAAAATTTTTATATCATCTTTTTGATTAATGAAAAATAACCATTATTGACTTCACATGCCATCAAGTCATTAAAAATGTAACATATATGTTATATTACCTATAACATTTTATCTTTGGATTTTAAGATTACACAGTCGAAATAATTGGCCTATTGGCAAATAGAATCTAAGCTTCAAGAACTTTTACTAAAAAAAATGGCTATGACCATAAAATAGATATTGGACTTACTCTGACATACACAGGTGTATCTTATATATTGAGTCTATCCTTTCCCTGTTTTGTGTTATCCCTTTGTAGTGCGTCATTCTCCTGATATCTTCAAAAGAATAAAAGAATGACTGGCAGCATAGAATTGTGTACTCATCATAACTATCTTTCAAAAGTAATGGCAAAATACAGACTTTTTAAAGCAAGAAAAACTGGGAGACATCACTAAAAACAGTCAGGGACAACTGAAAGATGGAATTTAAGAATAAGAAAAATGATGCCGGAAATTAGAATGGAGATATGAAAAGGTATCATACACAGCAACAACCAGAAAAAATGTGCACTGATATAAGCAACAGAATTAGTATAAATTTGTGAGGCTGACGATGAAAGACCCAAAATATAGGACAAGCGTATCATATTAAGTAGGAAATTAGAATATACTTTGAATAAAACCAATAATAATGACTATATGTCAAACATATTGGATGTATTCACAGCTTTAAATGTTCATAGTTAGAAGAAAATCCTAAAATTCCTGACATATGGTACTATCTTAAGAAGCTAGAGAAAGGAGAGCAAAGAAAATCAAACATAAGTAGAAAGAAGGAAATAAGATTAAAGGAGAAACCAGTAAAATGGAACACAGATAATCAACAAAGAAGATTTAAAAAAACACTTACAAAGGTAAAAAAAAAAAAAAAAAAAATGACAACCACCAGATATCTAGGCAGACAGACAACAGGAATTACCAGTATCAGAAACAAAAGAATTATCAATGTGTACCCTACAGATATATTACAAACAGGGTCTTCCAAAGAAATGTGACAGCTCAAAATGAAATGAACAAATTCCTTGAAAATGTACAACTAATTGGCACTCCTGGGTGGTGCAGTCACTTAAGCATCAACTCTTGGTGTTGGGTCAGGTCAGGATCTCAGGGTCCTGATGTTGAGCTCCCCATTGTGTGTGCTCATTGCAGAGTCTACTTGAGTTTCTTTCTCCATCTTCCCTCTCCCCCCAGGACCCACTCTCTCTCTCTTTCAAATAAATAAATAAATACATATTTTAAAAAATATATAATTAACCAAAAGTAGACATAATCCAGAAAATCTGAATATTACTCTATTAGAATAACCTGCTCTTCTATCTACTCCCCACCCCACACACAAAGTCCATGAGCAGATGTTGAATGTCCTGCACAATTCTATCAAACATTTAAGGGAGAAAGATCATGAGTCTTTTATCAATTGGTTCAAATTACAGAGGAGTGTTATGAGTCCTGAATAACTGTAACACGAAAACATATCAATGTCATTATAGTATTAGGAAGACAGAGGGGGTGTGGTTGATGCTAAAGATTTTAAAAATTTTTTGATAGTCAACATATTGGTCAACTTAAGATGTGGGTAATAAGTAAATAATCAAGTTAAAATTTTAAGTTTAACCCTTATAATATAATAGAAATAAAAAGAAGACATCATCCAAGCTAGTAAAGAGAGAAAAATGGAGTGAGAAAAAATTTAAAATAAGAAGAGTTTTTAATAAAACCAACAATTCCAGAAGAATTTAAATTAGATAGGTAGATCAATGGGCACAAAGTAGAAAAAAATAGAAAGCACAAATTAACATTGTAGAAATCTAAATTCATCAATAATCATAATCAATAAAAATGGACCAACTCATCAATTAGAAAACCCAACTTGTCAGATAAGTTAAAATATTTAGTTATATGATGTTGATAAGAAATATACTTGGGACGCCTAGGTGTCTCAGTCAGTTAAGCAACTGATTCTTGATTTCGGCTCAAGTCACAATATCAAGTCCATGAAATGGAGCCCCATGGCAAGCACATTTGGGCCCCCCACTGGGTGCAGAGCCCATTTAAGATTCCCCCTCTGTAATTCTCATTTCACTAATACAGCTCCAAGACTTCAAAGGGGCCCTAACAGTTTGGTGTGTTAGCTGAAACATGGACCAAAAATTGGCCAACACAAAATGAAATTGACATGCCAGAACTGCCTTGGTATACCATAGAGCAAAGTATCCATATTTTCTTCTTTGTTGCCTCATTTGCAATATTTTTTTTGTGCTTCATTTAAGGTTTTTTTTTTTTTTTTAAGATTTTATTTATTTATTTGACAGACAGAGATCACAAGTAGGCAGAGAGGCAGGCAGAGAGAGAGAAGAGGAAGCAGGCTCCCCACAGAGCAGAGAGCCCGATGTGGGTCTCGATCCCAGGACCTTGGGATCATGACCCGAGCTGAAGGCAGAGGCTTTAACACACTGAGCCACCCAGGCGCCCTTCATTTAAGGTTTTATTTAAATGTATATATATAAATATATAATGAGCTGAAATGAAGAGGTGGCTGTCAAACCAACTGAGCCACCCAGGCACATCTCATTTAAGGTTTATATACACATCTTTAATGCAGTACAGTCTATCCTCAGGTAATATACCACTTTATATGTGTAAAATTGTTGAATCACTATATTGTACACCCGAAACAAATATAACACTGTATGTTAACTAAACTGGATTTAAAATTAAAAAAATATTCAAAAATATTATATCACTTGGGACACCTGGGTGACTCAGTTGACTAAACGTCTGCCTTTGGCTCAGGTCATGATCTCAGGGTCCTGGGATTGAGCCCCATGTTGGGGTCCCTGTTCTATGAGGAGTCTGTTTCTCTCTCTGCCCCTCCCCCAAGTCAGGCTTTCTCTCTTTCTTTCAAATAAATAAATAAAATATTTTAAAAATATTATATCACTTTATATATGGTTTAAGAATATTATAATCAAATCTTTCTATTTCTGAACACTGTGGTATTGTCATACCATTGATTTCAGCATATTTTGTAAATCCCAACATATATTTTAGAATTTTTGCTTTTGCTTTAATTAATGAATTGCTTTTTGAAGAGATTTAAGTAATAACGATGAATTTTATATTTACTCATGTAGTTTTCAAATCTGTTGCTCTTCTTTCTTTGTGTACATTCACTTCTTTTTGATATGACTTTCTTTCTGCCCAAAGGACTTCCCTTAACTTTTTTTCTGTGTGCGTGTGGTGACATTCTGTTAGTAATAAAAACTTTCAAACTTGAAAAAAAAAAAAAAAGATTTCCCCTGCCGCTCCCTCACTCTCTTAAAAAAATAAAAGAAAGAAAGAAAGAAAAAAAGATATATATACCTAAATTTAAGGTAGTAAAATTTTAAAAATAAAAAGGGTAGAAAAATATAAAGAAAATGCTAAACAAAGAAGGCAAGTAAAAAACTCAAAAGTTACTTAGACAATACTTAATTTAGAATAGAAGTTAAATCAAAGAACATTGACAGAAATATAGAGTGCTATCATTTATGGATAAAACAGTTTCATTTACTAGGAAGAAATTCTAAAGTTGGATGTAGCTGATAACAAATCTCATATATTAAAGATATATGAAAAAAAATTAAAATTGACAAGTCTCCGAAAACTATGTGAGATTGCAACATACCTTTCTCAGCAATTGATGGATGAAGCAGACAAAACGTCAGTAAGAATCTAGATTATTTTAGCAACATAACTAACAAAGCCATCTAATGTGTATATATGTAGTATCATAATAAACGAAAACATACCTGTTTTTCAGACCAAAGCCATGAAGCAGTTCTTAGTGATACGCAAATAATTTATAACATGGTGTATTCTCTGACTACAATGCAGGTAACTTACAAATCAATAACAGAATACCTAAAAACCAGCTAATTAGAAAAACTAGAAAATTTGAAACACAATTAGAAGGTTTTAAACAATCACCTTAATAGGTGATATGTGGAAAAAATAAATCATAATGGAACATTTAATTAATTAATTAATGATTTTATATATTTATCTGAGAGAGAGACTGGGTGTGGGGAGAGAAAGAGCGTGAGCTAGGGAAGGGGCAGAAGGAGAGGGAGAAGCAGACTCCCTGCTGAGCAAGGAGCCCTACTCCATCCCAGAACCCTGAGATCATGACCAGAGCCTAAGGCAGACACTTAATGGACTGAGCCACCCAAGTCCCATAATGGAACATTTTAAATGCTAATATTTAACAACAAAAATGTATCTCCATTTGCTGTATAAAGCTAAAATTACCTACTTAAAGGCAACTCTGTAGCTTTAAATATTTTATATTAGGAAAGAAGAAAGGCTAAAAATTGAGTGATGTCTGAAGTCAGGAAAAAAAACCAGAATAAATGAAATGATTGTTAGTGAAATAATAAAGATGGGTTAATAGTAATGAAATAAGAAAAAAGCTTTAGAAAGATCAATGTAGCTTTGTTCTTTTGGAAACTGATAAAATTAAACTTTGGCAAAATTTATCAGCTTTAAAAAAAAGAAAAACCCAAGAGAGAAAGGATGTGAATAAGTAATAGTAGGAGTGAAAAATGGAATAAGACTATTATAGATGCGTGAATGAGTAAGAAGATAAGAAACGTGAAGAACATTATATCAATCAATTTGAAAATGTGAGAAATATCTTTCTAGAAAAATATACTAAAACAGAATCAGAAATCTTTTTGTCATTTTTTTTTTAACTTTATAAGTTTCAACAGTAGTCAAACACCTTCTCACAATGAAAAAACCAAAGCTAGATGAATTTATGGAAAGTTCTATTAAACATTCATATGGGAACTATTTCTTAAGTTACACAAATGCCTTCAGAGAAGAGAAATATTAGCAACTCGAACACAGTAATGTATACAGAAGTAACATATCATGGATAATTTTGGCTTATTCTAGGAATATGATGTTTTCTCATGTTAAAATACCTTAAAATATTTCAGTGTAATTTCCCTCCTTAAATGGTTAAAGTATAAAAATTATGTCATCTAAATAAGTTAGAGATAAAAAGGAATTTGATAATATGTGTTATCTTTTTATGAAAGAAATTAGCATTTTGGTAAGGAGCCAGATTATAACATTAGGTCAGAGAAAAACATGCCTTAATGGAGTTTTAGCTTAGAGAAATCAGAACTATTAGCTGCTTATAGTTCTGACTGACACCTCATCCTAACTCTTCTTCACACCACTGAAATACACATATATGCCAAAGAGCAGGAGTCTGAGAAGTGATGTTCCTGGAGGCCTCAAAGGGGAGCACAAGAAAAAGATGTGAAGGGAAGACATATGACTCTGGTTAGAAAAAAACAAAAGACAAAAGAAAACAAAACAAGGAAGGAGAAGGTAGAATGAAGGAAGAAATTAAAACCCTGAATTTGAAGAGTGGGAAATTTAGGAGGGAAGGTATGTTTCAGAAGTCAGTGAGTGATGCTTAGTCTGCAATCACCCGGTGTGGCACGTTAGATCCTCCCTCCATCACACTGAAAATGGTGTGGTGAGGGTGGCTGGAGCTGCTTCCCAAGCTGTGATCCACAAGAGCCCAACAGCAGATTTACTTGGGCAAGAGCACTAGCCCTGTACACAGCAATGCCCTCCTCTTTCCTCTAATGTGGCTCAGTCTGACTGCTGGGGGAAGAGGATCTCAAGGGTTGTGCTTGTTTAACAACCCCCAGGGTGATTCTCATATCCTTAAAATTTAGATAAGCCTTGGCCTAGCTATCCCAATGGAAGCATGTCTCTTCTCATCCATCCCATTTGGAACGATAACATGGGGAATAAATTTCAGGAACATGAGGAGGGGCAAATGGAGATTATCCAGGCTTCTATATTATCCATTAATTTGAAGTTAATTTTTAAATTTTCTATTTATTAGATCTGTTAACTTTTGTTGTGCTTCTAGAGCTTAAAAAATGTACATGGTCTGCTATCACACTTCCAGTTTGATTTTATTTATTTGTTTGACAGTTATTCACAAATAATGACATACAAATGTGGAATACTGATATAATTCTTATTCTATAATATCTGGCCAGATTTTTTTTTTTTTTAAAGGAAGAGTAATGCGAAAGAGATTCAGGAGCTGTTATCAATTGCTGTATATACTGCATTTATATATTATTTAAGAATCAAGAAAGCCTGAAATTAAATACCACTTACATAATATCTTGCTTTATAAAACATCCTTTAAGGTTTATGGGAGTGTATATAGACAAAAATGGTAGGGGTATTTTTATTGGGAAAATAAATTATTTCCCAGGGAAAAAAGTGTGTTTTTAAAATTAAAGCGGTTTTCGAAACACATAGTAGAGCAAGAGGATATTGAAAAATAGCTATGTATGTTTGTTAAAAACATATTCAAAAAGTGTTTATAGGGCATCAGACTTGCCACAATAATTATTTTGCATTTATGGAAACCCAAAATATATGTAAGAGAGAACGATGATATTCCTACTCTATGTCTGCTGGTCAGACAACAGAGTCTGTAGTGTGGTATGGAGTTCCTACAGCTGTGAGCATGCACAAATCAGGTGTGCTAAGGATCTTTTGATCAAGATGATGGATGAACAATTGCAGGGGCCAGAAATATTTAATTGTATATCCAAGAATATTCCATATTAAGGTTGTCAGAAGAATAAGAACAGAAGCATCTTATTTTTTTTTCAAATAGCTTAAAGGCCACCAGATGTAGAACTAGGGCAATGTGAGGAAGTAATATCAGAACACAAAAATACAGATTACAGAACATGTCAATGAATGATTTTCATTGGACTGCATAGTCCCACTGGAAGTCTTCAAACATAGGTTGAATGACTTTGGTAATTTTAAAACATGATCCAGATCTCCTGAGAGATAGGTCACGGTTTCTCCCCTTGAGTTTGGGCTTTCTGACGGCTTGACCTATAGCATATAGAAGAAAGGATGTTGTGAGAGTTTTTAGACTCTGGCCTTCAGAGGCTAGCAGCTTCTACTTTTTATCTCTTAGTACATTTTCTTTTGGAACCCAACCACCTTGCTGTGCAGGAGCTGAAGCTGTGTGGGGGGAGCCCCACACAGAGGAGAATTGAGAGTCACCAACAACTTTTAAGCCTGGCAATGGTGTCATCTTGGAAGTGGATCCTCCAACCCCAGTCTAGTTGCCCAGGGATCCTCAGATGTACTTTCCCCTAGAGTCCCAATTACCGAAAATCAAAAATTTTCTGATTTCAATCTTTCAAAAAACGATTTGTTTGAGAGAGACAGAGTGAGGGGGAGAGGAGTAAAGGGGAAGAACTTTAGCCACTTGGCACTCAGCATGGAGCCTGACACAGGGCTGGGTCTCATAATCCTGAGATCATGACCTGAGCTGAAACCAAGAGTCTAAAGTTTAACCAACTGCACTGCCCAGGTGCCCCTGATTTAGTTCAGTCCTAACAATCATTTCATTTCAGTCTGTATCCTACTCCAAGGCTCTTTCCTGTCATCCTCTAGTCTCCAGGCTGGGACAACTTGCATTTCTTTCTCACTTGGGTGAACAGCACTTACACAAAATGCCTTCCTCTCAGGGTTTTCCTTACCAGTGTTTAAGCCTTGATTAAATGTGCTGTTTCCTTTTATTCTTAAGGTTCTCCATGGCCCTATCACACACCTGTTATTCTCAACCTTTCCATGACACAATTTAAAAGCTTTTCTTTTTAAAATTTTATTCTTCTCTTTCTATGGAAACAACAGGTCCTTGGTTTGGTTAACCAAAACCAACCTGTCAAAAATTCCATTTAGTATGATTATTGGCAGATCAAAATCCTGTATCTCTACTTTACAATTACTACTGCTATAACATCTAAAGATTTTTCTCAGAGAGAAAAGAATATTTTTTGATGGTTTTAATTTTCTTTACTTTTTTATTTCCCAATTTTCTGATGGTTTTAATTTCCTTATAAAGAAACACTTCTTCTACAAAGAAGAAACACTTCCTACACTATCACCACTGAATTATTAATTTAAAAATACAGTATGGTATTGTGGGAAAAATAGGCTCCGATTCAGACAGAAGATGTTTTAATTCTAGCTTTTCCACTTACTAGTTATATTGTTTCTGGATTTCTCTAAGTCTTGTTTTCTTCATTTTTAAAATATGGACAGCATACCTACTTTGTCAGATAAATTAAAATTGATGCAGATAATGTATCTAAAGCTTTAAATGCAGTTTTTAAGTAAATTGACATTTTAACTATCACAATAAGGCTGTTACCACTTGATATAAACCTGGGGCAGTTTGATATAGAAAGTTATTAGAGCATCATGTGTTCAGAATAAATATTTTGTTAAGAGAATTCTGAGAGATGGGTACAGAATGTGAAAGATTGAAGAACTTCTTATTTCAAAACTATTAAAAGAATTTTGGACTCCAGTAACTTTGTGTATAGAATAATAATTTTTAAGAAAATTATTGATATATTGGGGCACCTGTGTGGCTCAGTTGTTGTGTCTGCCTTTGGCTCAGGTCATGATCTCAGGATCCTGAAATCAAGCCCTGCTTTGGGCTCTCTGCTCAGCAGGAAGCCTGCTTCTCCCTCTCCCACTCCCCCTGCTTGTGTTCCCTCTCTTGCTGTGTCTCTCCCTGTTAAATAAATAAATAAAATATTTTTTAAAAAATGAAAATTATTGATATTAAGTTTAGATGCAAGAAAAGAAAATGCATGAGATGATGCACAATATTTTGAAAGATAATCTAGAGAAGTGTTAGAATTAAATAAGCATAAAAGCAACTAGCAAATCAAGAAAGATGTCATACAATGTAGAATAAGGTATAAAAAAGAGTAAAAAGGAGAAAATTAGTTTTGGTTTAAACAAGAGTGACATTCTTGAGAAAAATATTTGCAATAAAAATGTAGGAAATTTGTGTTTTTGACTAAATTAAATATTTTGACACATCTTTGGCCAAAGCATATCATGTTGTACCTAATTAGCTATTAAATGATATGTGGATTTAAATATTGTTAAGTTTGGAATTGGCTCTTAATGCCAGAGTGTTTGTGAACTGCTTTGAAATTAAGTTTGATTTAATGGGTATTACTTTGAGGCATTTTTGGAAAAGCAAACATAGGTGGAATTATAGCTCATTTTTAATCTCACCCTTCATTGTAATTACCCAGAGTGCCTTCTACTTACATGCATACAGAGCCTTGCTTATAATTAATGAGTACCAAAATGAAGCACACTTATGACAAATGAAGTACTACAAAATTAAACTATCTAGTATAATGATTCAGTTCAAGGGATGGGTGATGAACTCTGAAATATATAGGACAGCATACACTGAACATCTATAATAGATTACAATAGAAAAAAAATTCAAATTTTTGAGGACAAAAGTAAGAGACCTTGTCAAAGTACGCCTTTATTTTATATTAAGGTGTTGTACCTTCAAACGTTTCCTGATAGAAATTTGAACTAGAACTCACAAAATGGAATCAACAACATTTAGATCCAACTGTATCCTTAGACTACAGAGTAGGTACAGGGGTATGATGAATTTAACCAATTTTCTGACCTCATGAACATCACTTTTAGCTTGAAATGAGCCATGGGAAGAGCATTTATACCACAGAAATTGGTAAAACACTATAAATCAGATTTCTGCTTCATTGAAAAGCCAGTTGTTAAATATATACCAGCACTTGGCTGGTTGTGGAAATCACACTTTCTATACTTTCACTGAACAGCATTCGTAGAATTTCTTGGGGAAATTTTTCAGCATGCATGCTCACTTTTAGATTATGTTTTATGAGTGATAAATCATACTGATTACTATTATTTCTTTCTATACTCTTCAGCCATTCTTGATTAAAACAACATTAAAAAGAGCCCGTTTTTGATGAAAACTCAGTGACAGTTTGTCCCATTTTCTTTCCCTCAAACTATCAGATAGGGAGATTAATATCTGAGAGATTTCTGAAAGAATTGGCTCCAAATTCTAATTTCTAAACATTTTAACTTAATAAACTAAGAATTTCCATAGAAATCTTGTATTTGGAGATACAAAATTTTGTTCCAAAAACAAATGTTGATTATTTCTTTAACCTAGGGAGCCATTTTCATTAGCAAAATAGCATAAGGTAAATTTGTTTTCATTGATATGAATTTATGTGCATTAATTTTTTTAAAGGAACCAATAACTACCTCATGTAAGTTTTGTTGATATTCTGGTAACTGCAAAGTAATTTTACTTTCAAACAAATAACATTAACTGTGTCTATATTGAACTAAAAATTGTTTCCAGGAAGAAAAGTGAAAATCCAAGATCCCATGCATTCACATGAAGCAGGTACCATTTAACTTAGCAGAATTTGACCAGTTTTCTGTCAATTAACAAGTTAAAAAATTAAAGCAGATGTTCATCTGACTTGAGGTTTGATGATTAACACCTGAGATGACTAATGAGTAGATCAACAGGCATCTGATTAAATATAAAAATTCAGAAAATGCATGTGGCCAGAGCAGCAATTACTTATGTAGGAATGAGACTTTGCCATGGAATTCTGGAATTCAGAGGATTTAAAAATTATGTTTTTTAAAAGAAAGTGGATACCATTTCCCTCCTCACCTAGACTGCACCCAGTACCTCAATAATGTATTAATTTTACCTATTCTGCAATGAGAGCAAACTCTGTTCTAGATCCTGCAGCAGCCTCTTTTAGTTGATGGTCAACATTGCCAAACTCATGCTGTAAGCCCTTTTCCTTTCTCTCTCTTCCTTCTCCCACAATCCATGATGCATATACATTATCCTCAGAGCACATTGTTTTCTGACTCTTACTCAACTAAAACCATTAATTATAATTCTACTCTATTTATGCTGTCAGTGGCAATACTATGTTAAATATTCATTTAAAAGTTTATGGGACGCCTGGGTGGCTCAGTTGGTTAAGCAGCTGCCTTCGGCTCAGGTCATGATCCCAGCGTCCTGGGATCGAGTCCCATATCGGGCTCCTTGCTGAGCAGGGAGCCTGCTTCTCCCTCTGCCTCTGTCTGCCTGTGCTCGTTCTCTCCCCCTCTCTCTCTCTGATAAATAAATAAAATCTTTAAAAAAAAATAAAAAAAAAAAAATAAAAGTTTAAGATATTTTTATAAATTCTAAATTATTCAGATAAATCTAGGAAGCTAAAGTCAACAGCTCTTAAAAATTGTACAAGAATTTATAGATAGCCACAATTTTCTAACTTAGAAAACAATATTGGTTCTACTGTACTAATGAGTTTTTAATATTTATTGCATATTCTAAGTGTTCTACATGTTAAAACTAATCAAGTTTTGTAATACTTCTATATAGAATTTTCATTGACACTCTTATTTTACAGATAAAGTTGAGGCACATTTGTTATTACACAAATATGCAAGAATGTAAAACCAGGAATCTAGCTTCACAACTCATGTTCTTAACTGCTATGTTATACAGTTCATCTCAAAAGGAGAGATTATCTCAATGTGTCTAGGAAAAGGATATTTTATAAGAAAAACTAAGTACCCTAAGTCAACATATTTTAATTAAATGTACTTAGGAATCGTAACTATATTCTCAGGAGTAAAAGAATGTATTTCAACTTTGAAATGAAAATATGATGTTAGAATACAAGAATAGTCAGGGAACAATGAGAGCTTTTTAAAATTAAAAATATGATAGCTAAAAAAAAAAAACTCAGTAAAAATATTGGGAAATGCAATTAAAGAAATTCCATAAGAAATAAGGAGATGAACAAAGAACAGATAATAAATTTGTGGATTTGTCCAGTGGGTTCAATATCTGACAAATAGGTGTTCCGGGAAGAGTGAAGAGAAAATAATGAAGAGAAAATCAAAGGTATTATGAGAAAATCAAATGTATGTTTCCATTGAAATATTTTAATTAGTGTGCAATGAATAAACATTTTCAATAGATCTTGTGATAAAATTTCAGGGTATACAGAATAAAACAAATATCCTAAAAGTCTCAAGAAAGAAAAAGAAACACATTACAAAAAATAGAAATCATAATGTAATCATATTTTTTATTTTTTTTTTAAATTTTATTTATTTAACAGAATAGGATCACAAGTAGGCAGAGAGACAGGCAGAGAGAGAGAAGGAAGCAGGCTCCCTGCTGAGCAAAGAGCCCGATGCAGGGCTTGATCCCAGGACCCTGGGATCATGACCTGAGCTGAAGGCAGAGGCTTTAACCCACTGAGCCGCCCAGGTGCCCCATGTAATCATATTTTTTAAATAGCAATTTGAGACACTAGAGGACAGTGGAACAATACCTTGAAGTTTTCTAGATAGATTTTAATAATACTGGCCAAACCACCAAAACATAGGAAAGTGCAATGTTAACATTTGAAGAGATGAAAGAAATAAAACATTCCTCTCTTATATACCTTCTCAGAAAGCTACTAGAGAATGGGCTCTGTCAAAGCAAAGAAGTAGATCATTCAAAAAGAAAGAGAAATAGGATCTATGGTAAAGTGTATTTAATACAACAGAAAAGAGACAATTCCTGATATAACAGCTATCCCATGAGTAAAGGATACTGATTGGTTCTAAAGAGAAAAATCTCTGGGAGGAGTGTCTCTATGAAACAAATAGAATGAATATATTCAACATCATTTGTTAATGTAGAAAATTATGTGACTGTGGAATAACATGGATATAACAAATGAAAAATGTAAGCAATTATTAAATCTTGGGGAAATAGAAAGGCACACAAGTAAAGTAATCTCTGACCTTACTTGGTTATAAATTATAATGATATATGCATCGCTTATTGTTTTAAGCAACAATATTGGGAAAAGAGGAAGAGAAGTGTTGTGTAAGAGAGTTAGATGAGCATCTTCCAAAAGGAACTCAGAATAAAAAATTGCTTTCAAAGCAAATCTTTATTGCCAATCAGTTATTGTCTCTGGTCAGAAATGATAGACCACATTTGAGCACTGCTAATAAAATATTCAGTGTTTATGCTCCAGTTGTGGAACAGATTTATTGTTTCCTTCTCTTCACTCCAGGTTGACACCACTGGCCCTGAGCTGAACCTGCTTCTTTTCTTCCAGCACTCTCAGGTAAAAGTCTAGGTCTTAGGACCAGTGAGGGACTATCTTGTCAAATAGCATCTGCTTTTGATGATGCTGTAGGCATTGAATTTAATATAAATCTCTCTATGTTACAGTATGCCATATCTAGACAAGGAGCTATAATAATATATAGTAAACTTCAGATAACTATTACTTGGTATCACTGGCACAAACTTCAATAATAAAATGGGCTTTAGTGTAGGGAGGTAATTTACAAGTAGAATAAGTGATAGGAGAGGATGAAAGGAAAAATTGAAGTGGTATATTTTGTGTCACACTTGAGAACTGCACTCACACTTAGTTGTAGAGGAAAGAAAAGAAATTGCGGATACCACAGAGACCAGTAGGATGAATAAATTGAAGATAAATACAGGAAGGAGGTATATGTGTTTTGAAATGTCTATAGTTAAAACAAATAAGAAGTATCCGTCTAGAGTAAATACTACCAAGTCTTTCTTAAGAACAGTTATCATTACAGTTACCACTATTATAAACAAATATTAATATTATATGTCAAGAAGTTCCTGGAGTGGGAGCTAGGAAGCTAAATTTGGCTTGATCACTGATCAATGAAAAGCCATTAATGGATATACTTGCATCACTATGCCTTCTTTTTCTCTTTCCAAATAATTGAGAACACCATATAGAAGGTGTTTGAAACCAATATTTTAGATCATAGATCCATGAGAATCTTAAGTATATCAGTGATGAATATGTATATAACTGTATTCAAAACTGTCCCCCACATAATATCTTTTCTTTGTAAAATAATTATAACAAACAAGAAATTATTTGTGGGTCTCACCCATTGCCCTCATTTACACCCATTCTTCAGTATATTATATAGCTTTCATTTCAAAACAGGTTCCCAGGAGATTTATTAATCAAAACCTAGTCCACTCTATTTCATTATATTGTAGGATTACTGCCTCAAATCCATTTTTAAAAATGTGGTAGAAATAAAATATTATAGGGTTCAGCAAATCTATTAAAATAATGCTGAATAAAACAAGAATAGCCTTCAGATAATACATTATTGATGGTATATCAAATATTAGCAATAATGCAACATTAAAAAATCTATGCTTGTGTAAAAAATGAATCACACAATAAAATCAGGGAACTGAAGACTTTATTATAAAATATTCTCTCAGCATGACATTCCTAACCCTGCTTCCTCTCACATTTCCCCTGTGGAGATTAACAATCCCCAAAGCTTTAACAATCTGCTTTTTTCTTAATCATTTCAGACAACCTTAAAATCTTTAACTTTTAGCTAAGGTAAGCCTTTTATGATTTTTTTTCTTAATTCAGTTAAATTCACTGAAGTTCAATGAGTATGTACCTGTATACATATCATTATATACATGTGCAGATATAAACAAATTATATACATTATATACATGTGCAGATATAAACAAATATGCACATACACGTGTATATGTGTAGGTGAATATCTGTATGTAAGTATGTGTATTTGGAGATTGAAAAAGCTTGTGTGTCATCCTATAATGTAGTAGAAAATGTGGTTCAAGCTATATATGATCATTAATAAGAATAATAATTCTTGTTGCCTAGACATTTAACATGTGGGAAGCACTTTACCAAGAACTTTACTTACGTTACCTTCTTTAATCTTTCTAACAAGTTTACGGGATATATATTATTCCTGGATGTTGAAGCATGGAGTGGGAAGAATCTTACTCATGATCTCACTTAGCATTAAGATTATAGTTAAGTTTTTTTGGTCTCCTGATGGATATATTTCTTTTCTTTTTTTTTTTTTTTACTTTTTTTATTTCATTATTGTTTTTTTTTTTAAAGTAGCCAGAAGTCTTAAAAAAAAACACAAACAGCCAGAAGTTTATAGCTCTTAATCCTCTTCACCTACTTCACTTATCCCTTCATTTCTATGCCCTCTTGCAAACACCAGTTCTCTGTATTTATGATTCTGTTTCTGGTTTTTGCTTATTTGTTTCATTTTTTAGATACTATGTATAAATGAAATAATATGGTATTTGTCTTTCTCAGTCTGACTTATTTCATTTAACTTAATACCCTCTAGGTCTATCCATGTTACTGTAAATAGAAAGATTTTTTTTTTTAATGGCTGAGTAACATTCCATTATACATAAATACTACATCTTTATACATTCATCTATTTATGGATCTTTAGGTTGTTTTCATATCTTGACTTGTAAATAATGTTTCGATAAACATAGGGGTCATATATCTTTTTAAATGAGTGCTTTTGTTTTCTAGTAGTGATTGCAATTACTGGATTATGAGATATTTCTATTTTTAATTTTTTGAGGAGCCTGCATACTGTCTCCCACACCAACAGTGCACAATTTCTTTTTTTTCTACAATTCCATCAACACCTGTTATTTTTTATCTTTTTCCAAGTATGAGTCCCTTGGGCTGAGGGTACCTGGTATAGGGTCTGATACCCTTGCTTCTCCTATTTGTGGTTAGTCACACTGAGGGCTTGTTTGTTTGTTTGTTTTTTGTTTTTGTTTTTTTAGATCTTATTTATTTATTTGACAGACAGAGATCACAAGTAGGCAGAGAGGCAGGCAGAGAGAGAGGAAGGGTAGTGGGCTCTCTGCTCAGCAGAGATGTGGGGCTCCATCCCAGGACCCTGGGATCATGGTCTGAGCCAAAGGCAGAGGCTTTAACCCACTGAGCCACCCAGGTGCCCTGAGGGTTTGGTTCTTAATTGCATCTTTACCCCTACTATCCTTTTCAATGTGGCCTTCTCTCTGTTACTAGCTATGAAAGATCGATTCTGGAAGTCTTGAGGTTGTTTCTAGAGTTAGTTGCATAAATCTGGCTTTGCATCACTGGTGTGTCGATAGAATGAGGTGAGCTTGGAATCTTCCTACTCTGTCAACTTCCTCTTCTCCCATAGTTTAGTTTTAAAGCCAGTCTGTTTGATCAAAAATCACTTCTTAAGCACTTTGATATACTGCTTGGTTCAATGTGAAGCATAAATCAACTGAATATGGTGTCTTTAGAAAAGCAAATTTATGTGTGAGAAAAAGGAAAATGGGAAAGACGGTAACATATCCAGCACTGATATTACAGTAGTTGGAGTGACCTTCCTGAAAAACATCTAGATCAGTTCCCATAAGAGAAGAATTTGTTATGAGGAGTTAAAACATAGCAATATTACAATGATTTCGTTTGAATATAACAAATTTAAAAGACTTATTACTGATGGAACCAAATGAAATATGAAAAATGAGGAGATAGGTGGATCCAACGCTTTTGTCAGTTACATGTGACAGCCATGGTAATGTTTTAGAATGTAAAATGGAGTTTTTTGTTGTGGGGTGGGAATTATTTGTTGTCTTTGTTGCATCTGCTTCAGCTGATGTTGTTTACTATTTATTGCTCTCATGAGAAAAGTTGTAAACTATTTCATCATCTTTAGTCACACGATTCTTAGATGATTTTTGGTAAGCTTTGTAGTTGTCACTCACTCTATAGCTTTAACATTTATACTTCACTCATTACTAGAAAATGTATCCTTTTTCTACAACTACACGGAGTGAAGGACAAGCAACAGATAGAGACCCTCTAAATTGCCACTTAGGCCATTTTCCTTTCTCTGTGATCCTCATACAGAACCCTTCTACATGGCCATCAAATTAACATACGTAAGTAAAATTCAAAAAGTGGAGAAAGGATTATCAAGTAATCTAATGAGATATTGGGACAGATGTTCTCAATTCCATGCCTACCCTCAATTAGGAAAATTCATAGAGAAGCTGAGGGTATGCTATTTCTATGATAAATTACTGATTTTAAATTAAAGCTGATACTTCCACTTATGAACATTATTGGCCAATCATTCTGCCAAGAACAATTAGAAAAGTTGAATAGAATGCAAAATAATCTGTTTGAAGACATTAAAGACCTACTCAAGCAAATAGGAATTAAAGAACCCAGAGCTTTGAAGATAGTAGTATGTGTTTAATTGTGGCCCCTGATTCATATGTTAAAATCCTTAACCTCAGTGCCTCAGAATGTGACTTTATTTGCAAATAAGATCATTGCAGATATAGTTAAGTTAGGAGGAGTTCATATTGGGGTAGGTAGGTCTAATCCAATGTGGCTCGTATCCTTGAAACAAGGAGAAATTTGGAGATAGATGCACACAGGGAGAGTATGTGTGAAAATGAAGGCAGAGATTGAGGTTGATACATCCACAAAACAAGGAACACTTAAGATTGCTAGCAAACCACCAAAAGCTTAGAGAGAGGTCTTGAAGGGCTTCTTTTCTCACAGCCCTCAAAACTGGAACTAACCCTTCCAACACTTAGATCTTATTGTCCAAGACTGTAAGAGAATAAATTTCTGTAGGTTAAGTCACCCCGTTTGTGATACTTTGGCATAGCAGTCCAAGCAAACTTAATACTTAGGGAAGCCATGTTTTGCCTGAAAGCACTTTCTGATAAATAAATGGTGTTTGACCAAAAAGTCGAAAAGCTGAGCAGAAAACAGTAAATAAGAGATTGGAAAAAGTCAAGTTATGATAGAGTCATAGCTCAAGTTATGATAGAGTCATAGTACTAGGGAGATAAAATTTAGTATTTAGGTATTCCAAAACAGCCATATTTGAAGGGAAACCACTGATATTATCTAATGTGTTTCCTTTCAAGGCATTTGGAGATTTTAAGTGGGGCAAAAGAAGAAAGAGGCAGCATAGTTGCTGAGAAGTCAAGCAGGGCTACTGAGAATTTTGTAGTGCTAGAGGGATCAAAAACATCAAGTTATGTGCATTTGTTTGTAACCATAGATTACAATATTCTTTCTGGACATAATAAATCCTATGTGAATTATTATCTTTACCACTTATATGTCAAAGTAAAAGAATTTTAGAAAACTTTTTTTGTTATTATTTGTATTTTTATTCTTATGTATTTTAATTCTACATATACTTTGAAATAATCAACAATGTTTCTTGTTTGATAACTATTTATTTACTTATAAATACATATTATACTTTCTTTAGTTCTTCATTCTTTCCTGCATTTCTTTAGTTTCACCTGGGAAAAGTTTCTTCTGTGTTTTCACGTCAAATAATTGTCTAATTTTGAAAGAATTCCTTTAATCCTTTTTTTGGTAAAAATAAGTCTCCTAGCAATTATTTTGTTATTTTATTTTCAAATAATTTCAAAGTTACAGGAAAGTCATAAGAATAAGGATAGGAAAAAGTAACCATTTATCCTTTACCAGATTTGTCTATTATTATTTAGTCTTTCCCTCTTCATTTGCTTTATCATTTTCTCTTTTTCTTCCATTCTCTCTCTCACTCTTTAACACACACACACACACACATGCATTTTTTTCTTGAATCATTTGAGGTGAAACTATATACATTGTAGTTGTTTATTCCAAAACACTCCAATGTGCATTTCCTAAGAATAATTATATTATTTTTTAAAAAGCCAGAGTAAGGTTATCTAACTTTAATTTAGTAAATGATGACACACTAATTTGTCATTTTTCAGTTTTTCTAATTGAATGAATGATAATCATTTGTAAGAATTTTTTCCCTCTAGCTCAAGATTCACTCTAATGACACTAAGTCACTCTAATGACTCTAATGACATATATTGTGTTTAGGTCTCTTTGGTGTTCTTTAATCTGACATATTTCCACAGCCCTTCTTTGTCTTTTATGACTAATTTTTGATGGCTATAATAAAACTCCTTCTGATTTTTACGTTTACTCACCCCTTCAGTTCAGTCGTGCCTTTTCTTGTAAGTCAGATTTGTATGAGTCTTAAAGTTGCAGGTGATGGTGGAGTAGGTGGAGTGAATCCATTTTTATGATACCAACCATCTTGCTGATATATTAACTCTTATATCCTCAAAGCAATCATAATAAATATGTATTTTATTTCTAATTATCTCAGGTAGTAAATGCTAGACACTGGAATCCCATAATTTGTAACTCATAGAAGGTTGTAGTACTACTGCTGAGATCCATCATCCTGTAGTAAGAGAGCTGTTCCCTCAGAAAACAGAAACAAACTACAAGCTTTCATTTACATGTATTAAAGATAATTGCGAAACCCTGTGTTATAAGTAAAATAAGGTTGATTCCTTTTCAGCTGAAATTATAAATCCTATTTTCCAAATACCAAAGTGCCATCTTTCCATATTATAGAAGAAATTCTTAGGTGTTTTTTTCTCAAAAATCAAGAACTCTCTAGAAAATTAAGAAAATACTGATCAGTTTGACAGTATTAAGGAAATACTGATCAGTTTTCTTCTTATTTTTTAAAAAGATAATTTTATATCTATGCTCTAAAATAATTTTTTATACTTTTTTATACTAACTTTATTGAGATACAATTCACATATTTAATTTTCTTTTTGTTGCTGATGATTTGAGTTTTTCCTCATTTTCCTTTTGTTTCATCTTTTTCCAAGAGAAAAAAAAAAAGTAAGCAAGATTCTTTGATAAAGAAAAAAGGAAGATGAAGCAACCTGCCTAAATTCTTCCAGGTTCATTTGGAAAATATGAAAAAGATTTACCAAATACCAAAACTATAATTTCAACTTTATAACAAAGATTTTTCAGAGATAACACATTTATGTGTTTTGTCAGAGAAATATAAGACCATTATTTTATAAAGAATAGTTTGAAGTACATTCATTTACATTACTTATACTTATTTTCTTTTTTAACCATTTATTTAGCTGTATTTCTATTGAGATGTATCAGAAACACATTCAGTACTCAATACATGCATGCCAAATGAATAAATGGCATTATGTTGTCATATTTATCAAGGTTCAGAATAATTAATGTTTTCTAAAACATCTCTTAAAATGGAAAAGAGGAGAAAGCCTAAAAAAAAAAAAAAGAAAGAAAGAAAGAAAAAAAGAGATGCTAAGGTTCTAACACCATGCAACTTAATTCTGTTTCAAATCTAAATTAAGATAAGAATTGCCTCCAGTCTAAAAAAGTCACTTGTCAGTTATAAAAACCAGGATTTATTTGTGAGTCTGGGTATTCCGAGTAGGACTCCTGATTAATACTGCTTACCATTCTGCTTTGTTCCCTCTGTTGACTCTTGTGCACATTTTTCTCTGAGAATATCATCTCTGTCAGCACTTTCAAGAAACCTGGAGCTGGCCAAGTGCTACCCCATCCTACACTTGAACCCCACCCATTCATCAATGATCAAACCAAAATAGAGCAACCTCGGGAAGCTTTTCTTCATGGTTCCCAACTGGAACTGACCTATCCTTCGTCTGAACCCGCCTTGCACTTGGTTTCTCTTTCCTAGGGTTGCTAACTGAGTGCATTGCCATCTCCTCCACTTCCCTTTTTAATTCAACATTAAAAAGGACCATTTCTTCAGAAGAAATGTACCCCTTCCTGGGTATCTATTTTGTTATAGATCAGAGTTGGAGATGAAAAAATTTTACTAGTGAAGAATATTTTGTATTCTTAATTCAGTTCTAGAGCTTTTTAGAGCCATGCATATAAAGCCAGAAACAGAGAACCACAAAAGACAAGGATATATATATTTGTTTTTCAAAATAGAATGTAAATTCACTTGTCAGTTTGATACAAGAGACTCAAGAGTTCAAAAGTATGAACAAGACAAAAGTTTTGTAGAGGAAGGGTATACAAAGGATAAAATGATGATAGAGAAATTTGGGGAGATTGTGGTAATGGTGGTGAAGGTGGTGGTGGTGGATGATCAGTCAGTCAGCAAAGAGAGTAACTACATTCATGACATGCTAAGTGTGTGATTAATAAGAAAAGGACTGCATATTAAAATATATCAAAGCTGAATCTTTTGTGGTACAGAACTTTATATTCTACAGTTATATAAAGATGCCCCTACAGGCAGAGGCCACCCAGAAAAGCAGATATTAGATGGAAATGTAAAACAGAATAATACATACAAATCTTAAGTGGAAAAATCAAAGCGGATGGGGAATATGACTATTTCATAGGAAGTTCTCACAAACTTAACCTATTTCATTTTAGTTCTTTGTTCTGTCTAAGTTATTTTTATGGGTCAGGACAAGGCTGGGTAAAGAAGCATGGAAACATGATCATAGCTTCTTTTTAAAAAGTTAGGAAAACAGACTGTTTAATTTGACCCAAATCCTGGAGGAAGCCGCACAATTAGCAGGACTTTATCCCTCAGTGACTGAAGGTCTTGCTCTGTGTTTGAAAACCTAAAAAATGCAGCTGTTTATGATGGATAAGACTGCTGATTCATTCTTCACCTAGAAATTCCGGACACATTTGTGCTATTGTTGATATAAATTAGATTAATCACAGATTCATTTATTCTAAGTAAACTGTTTTGAGGTCTTGTGAAGGAGCAATTCTCTGGGGATCAGAAGGTCTTTAGTGCAAATCCCAGCAGAGGGAGATCTTCGAAAGTGAACAGCGTTCCTAGAAAAGCGCGCTGTCCAACACTGCAAAGTATAGACTGATATTTAAATATTTTCTACTATCAAGTATAATTTTAGTAAGTTCTTCTGGAATTAACAACTATTACAAAGAACAGCAAAAGCATAGCTAAAAACAAAATTCAAAACAAAACAGAAAATAGAGACAAAAGTTCTTGACATAAATTAAAAATATAAAATATGTAGAATTTATTCAGGGGCCATTTCCTCCTTTCACCTCCTACCTCTACCCCCATACACTTGTTAATGATTAGTTGTTTCATATTTCTGAGATGCCTGTGTGGGAAGACTATTTTTGTGCTGCTTACCACCTTGGCCCTTTCTTACATACCTTCCTGACCTATCATCTCCAGTCCCCCTAAATCCATTTCTGCCTGACTTGACAATCAGGAAAGCACAGGAGACTTGTTGAAATGCTCATTGAGGACCTAGATATTGAACTTGGTGGTTATAGATCATACACAGCCATGCATACCTATCTGCTTCAGTCCCTATCATTCCTCTGAGGGAACTTATAACCTGTTCTTCCTGTCCCTATTACCCAGGCTCCAGGCCATCACCTGGTACCATTAGATGCAACATCAGAAATCACTTGCTTTGTTCAAATTTCCTGCTGATTTTGTTTTATAGGTGTGCAGTCATCTCTGCCTTATTAAGTCAGAATGTTAAAGGAATGTCTGTCTGCCCTCCCAAACCATGTTCAATTGCTGACCTTAAACTCATGCTGGGACTTGGATCACTTACTGATTGGCAAACTGACTGTCTGGGAACTGAACCCTGATGGTGTGGGGAACAAGCAGTGGGGTAGAGCTCGGGGGGATGGGGGGTTGCTTCAAGCTTTAAGCTGAACAGTATTAACCCAGGGGCCTACTCCCTCCCCTTGGGCCATTGTATCTTCTGCCGTGGAAGAAATGAAACCAAAGGATGGAGTGAAATTCCCACCTTCAGGACCTCTAGCCCAGCCTAACACTACCTCTTCCTGCCTCTCAGCCTTTCCCTCCCCAGGGCCATTTGGTAAGTTCTGAGCACTTTAGGTAACTTTCTAGGACGTGGACCACCATCAAGATTCTCATTTATTTTCTTGTTCCATGAAACATGGTCAGGACTCAGACTTGTGAGCCCACGGAGGAGGGCGGGAGTAGTGTCCTCACAGCATAGGGAGAGAAGCTGAGGTCCAGAGTGGTATCACAGAAGCTCTGGCTGTCATGGAGGTTTGCCAGAAATGCACCTTGACAGGAACCCACACAAGTTGGTGGAGATGGAAAAGGTAGATTAACACCATTAAGTGGCCGTTTGAACAGGCCTTTGCCACAGGAGGGAGACGTTTTGGTTGGTTATAATTCAGCCCTCACCCCCTCCCTCCCAGAGATATCTAGGAACACTTTGGTCTATCCTCTTACCTCAGGTATCAGGAGCCTCCAACATGCCCAGAATCAGGGCGCTATAATTGTTTTGCGGCTCTGAGGTCCTAGCCTCAAATGTATGTCAAGATATAGACTGAATTTGCATTCTGTTCCATTTATAATATGAATGATATTAATACTCATGTTTGCCTAACGAAAAAAAAAAAAAAAAAAGAAACAGGTAATCAGGAGGACCAAGCCTACACGTTATTTTGGAATGCAGAAGGTGTTATGGGAGACACCAAAGTTTCTCATAACATCAATATAATTGGTATTTACAGCACTTTTTAAAGAGAGTTTTCATAGCTTTAGGAGCGAAGAGCATGTTTTCAGAGGAAGTCAAAAGAAATAACAAAATCGAAGCCCCGGGGTATGCTCTCGGTCAAATTACTGTAGTGTAGGCATCATCAGACTACTTTAAACTCATGCAACTAAGCTATGGCCAAGAAATTTTTACAAAGAGTGTTTAGAACATCCTTCCATGTGCTTCTCCTTGTCTTTCAGGGAGAGCAGCTATTTCCAGTTGAACATACAAACCACCTGTTGAAACCTGTTTTTTTACAGAGGGTTGATAAATACTAGAGCACAGATGCAGCAACGAATATTTTACCAACATATCCATATGTGAACTATTTTGGAATTATTTTTGTTTAGTGTTAACAATGTTTCCTGTTGGAGAAGAGCATGCAATGAAACTGGCTAAGAGTCTCGTGTTCTTGATGAGAGGGGCACAGTACAGTGAGTTATAGAGATAAGAAAGTGATAAGGTACTATATGCTTTGAGTGCCATTTGAGGAAAAAAGTGCCCTCAGACTTTCATTTGTCTTTTCTTCAACTACAGTCGGAGGGTCATGATGGCTATTGGACACATAGCACTATTCTTCGGTGCAAGAGAAAAAAAGCAGGAAGTATAAAGGAACTGACTAAAAAAGGGCAAGGAAATAAATACAATAACAATGAAACTTAGAAAGTTGCTAGCCACTACTGCTTAGCATGGAAGGCAATGGTGGCTCATGGGTCATGATGATATTTGCAACCAAAGATTTTAGCTTTGTGTAGCCATGTCTTGAGCTATATTATTCCTTCTACTGAAATATTTTCTCTTTCTACCACTGACATCCAAGGGTATGCACTTTTCAGATCTCTCATGAAGGAGATTCTCTCTGGCTGCCCCTCCTTTGGGATCCAGGACAATATTCATACCAAGGACATGCTCTTTCCAGGCTGCTCTCAGCCAATGACTTATCCATCAGACGGACCAAGACTTCCTCAGGGCTTCACTGCAACTTGAGGCTTTTCCTATTCAATCTTCTGACCTACCCTTTCTTCTTTCTTAGGTATTTTGCCTGCATCATTTTCTGAAGACCTTCTGTACCTACTCCTGCTACTTTCTCTTCTGTCCTTCATAGGCATTTTGCCCAATAAACCTCTCCCACATTTAATATCCTCTTGGTAAAGCTTCTCAGAATACCTGAACTAGCACACACTCCAAAACGGATCCCCTTCACTTGTGAAAAATCAAGGCCAAGCCACGACCTTAATGAAGACTCCACTAATTCTTCTGTTTATAACATATACTTTTTTAAGATTTTATTTATTTATTTGACAGAGAGAGATCACAAGTAGGCAGAGAGGCAGGCAGAGGGAGAGGAGGAAGCAGGCTCCCTGCCGAGCAGAGAGCCCAATGCGGGACTCGACTCCAGGACCCTGAGATCATGAACTGAGCCAAAGGCAGAGGCTTAACCCACTGAGCCACTCAGGCGCCCGTTTAGAACATCTTATTCCTTGAATTTCTTTCCACAAGAAAGCTCTATATTTATATTTTATAAGAGAGTTTTATAAAACTATATTCTTTTCTCATAATTTACCCTCTCTTCATTTTTTTCTAATTGGAAGATAGACACTGTTATGCTACTTTTAAAAATATTTATTCTCCCACATTGCTTACTACATATGCTACCTAGCCTATTGGAGGCATTCATCAACTCTTTGCTAAATTCAACTAAATGGATTGTTACCTTACTTTATAGGACACTTAACAGCCATTAGTAAGTAACTTGACTGTTGGTTCTCTTCAATGCACAACACTTCCAACAGGTAAACTTTCCCCATTTATTATTTCTGTGGTATACTCTTAATATTCCAGCTTAATTTCTTTTTAGTAAGGATTAGTAGATTCAGAATCCTTTGTTGGAGTTTGTTTGAGCATTCTATGTACTTGGTCATGTGCTAGGTAACAAAAACACAATGATGAAAAAGACATGGCCTCCGTCTTCAAACAGCTTATAGTAGGAAAGACCAATATGCAAAGGAATATGGTAATACAAATTTTGAAGGCTCAAGATAAATGTCTGTGCAAGACTCATAGTTGCAAAAAAGGGGATGACCACTTCTACATGTGACAAAAGGGAAGTTTTCAGAGGTATGACCATATTTTACAAGAGTCTTAGAAAATCTGAATGCATTCACATTGTAGAAAACTTGCAGGAACCCTGGAGAATGCTGGGTCACTCCCTTTGTAGAAAACTTGCAGGAACCCTGGTGAATGCTGGGTCACTCCCTCTCCTAGTGACCTCTTCAGTAAATAGGACTTGCTCCCCTCATTGCTACCAGTTCTGCAAGATGGATCTTAGTGACACTTCAGTTTAGGATGGTCTCCATTTAAAAACATAGACCAAAAAATATATATATATGACATACCTAAGGTCAACCTTCTTTCGAGGGGTGACCCCTTCTTAGCCAATGACTGATCAGCATGGAGTTTAAAAGCTTAGACATCCCACCCTTAACTCAGGACAACTCTGAAGGTCCATTCCAACTAAAGAATTCTCTTTGGGGTTGGCTCTGTTGGGACTGAACTACAAACTAATTCCTCCCTTTCCCCAATTCTCCCCCACTTAGGTTTTAAAACCAAGAACACTCCCTAATCAGAATCCTGCATCCCCAACTGTAACAGATACATTCAGCCCAGGCAAGGGCAAAACGTGTAAGCAGAAACGTGGGTATAAAATGGCATGGCTAGTTTGGGGTACCATAGTCTTCTGGTGAAAATGGCCTCCCAGCTCTCTGCATTCTTATATATATATATATATATGTGTATATATATATATATACATACGTATATATATATACGTATGTATATATATATATACACATATATATATATATATATAGTTTTTGCTGGTTTTGTTAACATTTTTATGGAATAAACACATTCCGAAAAGTGTTCATCTGCATTTTTATATCTTCCTTTTTATGTCTTTTTCCTCCTACAGGAAGGAAAATTCTAGGAGAGTTTTGAATCATCTAATGTTTTGTATTATCCATACTATTTTCACATTCTGTGAATGTAAAATTTGAGTAAATAAAAAAAGATATAGATTTTTTCTTTGATTTTAGTAACATCGTGATAGAATGACATCATTACACCATCAGTTTTTATTGTCTCAATGATTCATAAAAAAGCAGATCGCTGTAATACAAATACTTACATTGAATTAGAGTTTCCCAGCTAGACACATGTTTATAGACCAGCTAAGCCCATAACCTCAAAGAATTTCCCTACTTGGAAAAATACTGTGACATATTCACTTTTACTGTGTGCCTCATGACTTGTTTTAGTAAAAATACAGGAGGAAAATCACACATTAACTTGGGCAGTGGTCCTTGTCCAATCCTGACCAATGCTGACATAAAATTCCTGAATGGAAGAGGCTCAGGGATCACAGCACAACATATCATAACATACCATTTCCTATCCCATGTATGTTAAAAAGCCTCATACTGACATCATTATTTGAAATTATACCTACTGAAGCAGAAAGAGCAATGCTTTTTAAACAAAGTAAAAATTGAACAAATGATTATACCAGAAAGATGCTGTGAAACTAATTGTGGCTGAGGTAAGAGAAATAGGACAATCAGCTATCCACTTTATTGGACTCTGTAAAGACACAAAGATGTCCTTAAATGAGTATATATTAGTGGTAGGTTACATTTTAATTGTCAGTTCTCTTTTTCCTCTTCCCCTCAACTACATACTTATTGATCTCTAAATCAACAACATCCCTGAATTTTGTTCACTTCCTACAGTTAGGATTTGTTCTTTAAAATCAAACTGATTGCAAGCTCAGCCCTGGAGATGCATTCTGGAATCATCATTTAACATAATGTTAAAGAGATATGGGAAAGAAAGATATGCATTTTGGGAGTGGTATGTACACAAGATGCAAATGAAGGAGAGCCAGGCAAAGCAAAACAGGGTGATTCTAATTTAGTGCTCAAATTAGTTTTGCAGATAGCTAGACACTTGTCTCTCATTTTCAATCACTCCTCTGTTTGTAGAGCACTTTGATGGGCTGTCTTGATAGCAAAATTACAGGCAATTAAATTTAGAGGGCTAATTTTTCCAATGATTTCAACTTCAGAAAAATAAAATAAGAGATAACTTTAAATACATCTTACAAAGTGAAATGATATTGTTTCAAAGGATCAAAAGCTTTGTCTCTTAGAGAATCAAAGGGCCTAGCCTTTGGCATCAATCACATTTTTCATGAAAAACAGAACTTTGCAGTTCCTGAGGCTTCATGACAAAGAAAACAATCCAACTTATCTGCTGTAAGACTTGCTCCAAGATGTGAAGATGGAGAGGTATTTGGCAGCAGCTGTTAACCCACCTGCGGAGAAAGCTTCTGTCTCATTTCATCTGTTGAATTGTTCACAAGATCCAGACTAATGTTTACTTGTTCACGATTAAAGATACCACATAGCCTTCAGAGATTGTTCAAAAAGACTGTCAGAGAGCCTGCAGAGCCTGAATATTAAGTTGTTCTCCCTGGTTAGGTTCTAGCTCCCCACATACCTGATGCCCACCCTGATGGCTCTCTGAAACAAAGTTAAAACCCGAGTTAAGAAAAACTTGGCAAGCTTCCAAACCTGCCTTTGTAGCAGCAGCCCTACATGCTGTATTTATTTGCATTCCATTTTCTACGTGTATTTATGGTAAACCATTAGGCAGCATTGAGATGTACATCTAAATCGCTGCTTTCCTGGGGTTTCCTCTGTCCTAAGGAATGTGGATCATAATACCTGCTTATGCTAAAATGTGTTGGGTAGAGGATCTTTTATCCTAAGAATCAATTGCATCTCCTTAGAATGCATGGCTGCCAATAACATATTCTGGTTTCTCATACCAGAAAATAATGCAATTGAAATGACTAAAAGCAAAGCGTATTAGAGAAAAGCCTATGTTTGAAAACTGAAATGTGGCAGTATCAGCCTATGTTTGAAAACTGAAATGTGGCAGTATCAGCACAAATCAATGTCTGGATGGCCACAGTAACCAAGGCTAAGACGTACAATTATTTTGATTGTAAGGAAGAGGAAATGGGTTTTTAAGCACAAAGGAACTGATTTAAATAAACTTTTTAAGCTAAAGATACCTTAGGAATCCCAAGTTTTCTGGCTGATATGCTGGGTAGAATCATTGGTTATTTTACTCCGAGACATAAAATCTTCATATTAGGTTTCTTGGTGACTTTAGTTGAAGTTTAATTTTTAAGGGCTTTGAAGTACTTGACATTTAATACCTATTAGAGTTCTCTTTAAAAGAATTTAATTCTCCTGTGTCAGGATGATAAAGATCACATTGTTTGCTTGAGAGACAGCTGTTCAGCTTCTTAGGTAAATACAGTATAAGAACAAACTTTGGAATTGTACACATCCAGGTGTGTTTATAGCTATTCAGGTCAGCCTGGGAAAGGTGTATTTTTATGATTTTGTATAAGGCAAGCATAAAAGGGACAAATTACTGATAAAATAAAAAGGTGCAATATGAGAATTGTAACATAAGAATAAACAAGGTAACAAAAATACAACCAGTAATAGTCCTGAATTTAAGTACTCAATAAACATTCACATTCAAATAATACTGAGAAAGACTGAGCTAATAAAAATCACAATGAAATGAAGGTAAAAATATGAATTGAAACATAATATAATCTCTGCACTTGTTATCCATGATTTTAAGCTACAGAATGAACATTGCCATTGGTCTGTCATTAATAAAATATGGCAGATGGGGGGAAAAATGGGTTATTTTTCCAGCTAGGAGATGTTAGAACCTCTTCTTTTTTAATATACTAACATTGTCTGATCTATACTTATTGATTCCTTTGTTACACAATGCAATTTGAGAAAGTGTCAGTCTTGACAAATGATAAATGTATAGAAAATATTAATAACAGGATTCATGTATGGGGAGTCAATTTTCTTTTCTATTAGTTGTATGAAATTGGACAGGATATTTTAGTTTTGTAACTTGGTTTCCTTATCTATTAAGTGATAATTGGTTTTAGCTGATTGCCAGGGTTCTTCTCAACTCTAAAAATTTATCACACAATAAGAGCACATTACTTTTTCAAGGAGTTCACAAATATGTCAAGTCGATGATGTAATAATTAACAAAACAATATCTTGTACACTGATGTATAGGGTTTTTTGTTTTGTTTTGTTTTGTTTTGTTTTGTTTCACAAAATGGAAGGAATATAGTGTGTATCCTATAGGACAGAATTAGCCATAGTTGTAAAATGGTTATGTGCATGTCAATATAGAATGTTGGGTGGGCGGTCCAGAATGCAGGAGGAGCAATAGAAATGACCACTGGGGCCACCATCTTCCAGGACCCTCCCCCCCCCCACTTCCTTAACCCTAGACTCTCCCGCCAAAAGAGTGTACGCCCAAGTCATGTCTCCATAGGTAACCTGATACCTATGCAGGAAACAGGAGTATCAGGAGCCCTCAACCCATACCTTCTGATCACCAAATATGGATGTGAGCCCATGCCCTACTTTAGCCCGATAAAAGACCCCTGCCAACTCCTTCCCAGTGCGACTTCCTCGACTTCCCCTTTCCAAGTTGCAGAACCTTGCCCCAGGGTGCCCTTTCCTCTGGGGCGACTTTCTTGGCTCCCCTTCTCCCGAGCCCTGAAACTTCACCAGAGAGTGCCTTTAATAAATCTTGCCTTGTGCCTACCTTGCCTGGTGTTGTGTTTGCCTCACCTGCAAAACCTTACATAGAAGTTCTTAAAATTCTCCAAACCATTGCTTTGGGCAGGATCAGACAGAAGAAAAAGGATGGAAACCGGGGAAGGGAATTTTGCCAGCCTGTTAAAAACAGGCTGGAACCAAGTGGGTTTAGTCCCAACCCCTTCTACTCACTGGCCTTGTGGCCTTGGGAAAGCTATATAATATGCCCGTATTTCAATTTCCTCATATGTTTGTTGGGCCAATTAATGGTCTGTATTTATACTGAGTTGACATGTGAAATAAGAAACCTTACAAATGAAATACATTTAAAACAGCACTTGTCACATAATAGACAATAAATTCATATTTTTAGAAACTATTTTCATATTTTTGCTCATTCATGCATCTCTAACAGCAACTTGATGAGGTAATTTTTTACTACCTACATAATATAGATGAAGAAACTGAGTAAGAAACCTTAAGTAGCTTACCCAAAGATCACACAATTTGTTCAGTTGCAGAGCAAAGGTTTAAATCCAGTTCTTTTGGGCTCAAATCACTTCCTTACATCAAGTGGAACATATTGCCTCCCATATGTTCTCTTGTTGTCCTACCCAGCCCATTTACCACCTTTTGCCCTCTGAATCATCCAGAATTTTTCACTGTTAATGGTACAGGTAATTACTTATGCCTATGGACTATCATTGATGAATTGTAAATTTGCATCTTTGTAAGAGACATTAAAGATTATTCTTTGTACTTTATGTACACACAAAGAGACTGTGATCCAAGCATTGTGGCCATGATGGTGGTTAGTGACCAGGTCAAGGCTGCAACCCAGTCTCCTTGCTTCCTGTTCATTGCTTTTTCCTCTTATTATTTTATGGTCTTCTCTATACAAATAGGTTACTGTTCTGGACGTATCTATTTTTATCCGAAATCAAAGGTAAGTTTGTTTATGATGTTTCAGGCGAACCAATAAAATGATGCATCGGTCTGGTAGTCTTTTTTTCCAAGTCAGACTCTTAAATGATTATATATTCTTACCCTTGAATACTTATGTCTGATTTTGATCTCTGTATTTATTTATCTTAATAGACATAATTTTTAGAGAAGTTTTAGATTCACAGCAAAATTAAGTGGAAAGCGGAAAGTTCCCATAGACCCCTTACCCCAACACATATACAGGCTCTCTCATTATCAATATCACCCACAAAGCGGTACATTTGCTACAATCTCTGAACCTACATGACACATCATTACCTCCTGAAGTCCATAGTTGATATTAAGGTTTATTGTTCGTTTCGTACATTTTGGGGGGAGATCTCAACAAATATGTGTGGATAAGTAGTCACCATGATCATATCATGCAGAATAATTTCACTGCTCTAAAAATCCTCTGTTTTCCACCGACTCATCCCTCCCCTCATCCTCCAACCCTAGTTTGTATTTATTTTACCATCCGCTTGAACTTTGCTTTGCCCTGAGGATAAACAATTCTGATTTGGCTTCCAAGTCATACTTCTACTCCTCTCAGCATCTGCAGGTGTTTCTCATTTGTGGAAGAGCAATGACTTGGCTTGTTCAGAACTGATGCCATATATGGTGTGGTATGACACTAGTTGGGATACTTTAGGATTATTTTTGTGAGAGTTATGCATTCATATATGCTAATAAATTGATCAGTAAGTATTGAACAAGTGCACACTGTAGTTATTATATTGATAGATAGCTGTAGTTTCCATATTGAAGATAGCCTCAGAAGAGGAACAAATGGCCATGAGGTAGGCAGAATAATAACCTTCTGAAGATCTCCACATCTTCTGGAACCTGTGACTCTGTTATCTCATATGGTAAAAGAGACTTTGCCATTATGATTAAGAGTACATACCCTGAGATAGGGAGATGACACTGGGCTATCCAGATGGGCTCCGTTTAATAACTGTGGTCCTTAAAAGAGAGAACCTTCCCAAGCTGTGGTCAAAAAGAGACAGGGCTAAGAAAAAATGGTCAGAGAGATGCAGTGTTGTTGACTTTTGAGATAGAGAAAGGGAAATGTGAACCAAGGAGTATGGTCAGCTGGAAGTGAATTTTCCTCTAGAGCGGCCAGAAGTGAATACAACCCTGTGACACCTTGGTTTTAACCTAGTGAGACCAATGTTGGCCTTCTCATTTACAGAAATGTAAGATAATAAATTTGTGTTTTCTTAATTTAGTAAGTTTGTGGTAAATTTGTTACAATAGGACAATACAGTTCAGGAAATATCATGCTTTAAATGTGAAATGCAATGACTCTGTTAATGTATATTTCTACAGATCTTCTATGCTATTGTTGGCACATTCCTCATTTTCTCATCATTTCTGGTAAGAACTAAAATATGAGATACTCATGTCAGCATTTTTACCACAGTATTTTAATTTAAAAAATATGCAAAATAGTGAACTGAGTTTCTTAATTCATATAGAGGAACACATTTATAAATAATTACCATCCTCACAAAGTAGGGATGGCCTTTGTCTTGCCAATGGGTTATTTCAATTTTTGGGTTCTTTTCCAGAACTCCACTTAAGGATACTCTCTCTAATCCATGGAGAGGTCTCTGCCATCTATAAGTTATATTTGGTGATGAGTTTAATTCTCCACAGTCTTCATAAATTAAATGGAAGAGAAAAGGGAAGTAAGTTTTTCATTTTCTGTAAACAAAGTTATCTTTTTTTCTCTAAGTGTGTTATCATCTTCATCCTTCTGTTTTCCTCTCTCTGTTTTCCTGTCCAGAGAGGCATCCAATGCTTTTTGAGATTTTGTTGGCTAACATTCTTCCAGATTTTTCTTCTTTGTTATCCTTTATAATCTTATCTAACTGTAGGTGGCTGGCTATGTTCAAGCTCACTTAATACATAACAGCTCAAATGTACCAATGCTCTAAAAGAAATGGAGAATGAAGTGTGGTCTGGATTATCCCCTGATAAGGAAGCCAATGTGTTGAAGTGCGTCCCTTCCCAAATTCATATTTTATTTTTAAAACTTTTTAAATCCCTTTTTTAATTTTATTAACATATAATGTATTATTTGCTTCATGGGTACAGGTCTGTGAATCCTCACAAATTCATATTTTAAAGTCCTAACCCCAAGAACCTCGTAATATGTCCCTATTTGGCAACAGACTCATTGCAGATACAATTAGCAAAGATGAGGTCATAGTGTAGTAAGGTGGGCCCCTCATCTGAGAAAACTAATATCCTCATGAGAAGGAGAAATTTGAATACAGACATGTACACAGGGAAAATATCATCTGAAAGTTGCAGTTATGCTACTGCAAAAAAAGGATCCATCAGAATCTGGGAGAGAAGCTTGAAATAGAGACTTCATTCATGCCTTCAGAGAAAGCATAGCCCTGCTGATATCTTGATCTCAGGCTTCTAACCTCCAGAACCATAAGACAAATTTCTGTCATTTAAACCACTCAGCTTATGGTATTTTGTTATGACAGCCCTAAGAAACACAGAAGGTCCTATAAACTCACCATTCATTCATGCAACCTCTAATACAGGAGTAATGACTGCTGCCCTCCAAACTCCAAGACATCTAGAAGGAAAAGAATTTCATGTTCTAAGTAACCAGTTAGTCAACCCCATACATAGTCTCTGCCTTATAGTTGAACATGTAAGATTTTATTTTATTTTTTTAATTACTGAAGTATAGTTGACCCACAATGTTACATTAGTTTCAGGTGGACAATATAGTGATTTGATAAATGTACACCATATGCTATTCCGTATACACCACAAGTGTAGCCACCATCTGTCACCGGGCAACATTGTTACAATACCATTGAGTATATTCCCCACCTTTTACCTTTCATGCCCATGACTTATTCATTCCATAACTGCAAGGCCATACCTCTCACTCTTACTGCAACTTTTTTAAACATCAAATAAAGTTCACATGTAGATCAATGTGGTCAAAATATCATCAAACAACTTCATAGACCTTTTTAACTATGTATACCCATGCTGTGAACTAACATTTATACCCTGAAATTTTTACAAACAAAGAAAATAACCTTTAACAAATTCTTTAGTCTTATTTCTATGACTTTTGGGCGTTTGATGGCAATTTAAAGTATTATGAAACATTCCTAAATATTTTATAGCAGCTTGCAAATTTTACTTCCCACTATTTAATCATAAACTGTCTCATAGACTTTAGTGAACTTTGTATTAATGTAGTAGCATATATGTGCAATCACACTGTTTCTTCAATTTAGACTGCTTGTTGAAAGAGCCACAAATTGCTAAGTATCTAGTTTATTTAATATGTTCATACAATATAGCACCTATGTCAGGGCGTCTGGAAGGTAGTCTTGGTCCATATGCTTTTTTTCTGAGATAGCACCAAGAGCAGCCAAACATTATAGTCTCAAGGAAACCATAAAGGTTGCAGTGCTTTAATTTTTAATCAATTTTCAATAAATGTTTTAAATTCATGCTTCTGTGGAATTTTAAAAAATGTCCAATTTAGGACACTTAGCCTGGAATCCTCAAGACCCCCTTTCTGGAGTCCACAGACTCTCTAAATGATGACAGCACATGAGATTGTCAACAAAATTCTTAATACCTCAACTGTTTGACTTACTTGCATGCAATAACTAAGTAGTGAGTCCCACCATTAGATAGTGTTACGTGGGAACAAATTTTATCAGCGGCTTCTCTGAAATAATTACATCAAACAAAAGCTAATCCAGCACTATCACTTTTCATAAATGTAAAGGAAAAAAACTCAATTTTATGTACCTCACATCAAACCTCATTAGCCTATTTATAGTGTAGCTCTACTTTGTACATTAACCACACCACAATAGCCTGAAGATGACCTTTCACAAGAAAATGGTGAGGAGCAGGAGGGCCCATATCCTGTGTTGTGTCTCTAATTGTCATCAGGACCCTTTATTCTCTTCTCTCCTTTTTGGATCTCAATTTGTAATTGTTCTTTTATGCTACAGCTCTGAGTATCTATCCTATTGTTTATTCTTTTTTTTGTTCCTTGCTGCTCCTATTTTAATTAGTGCTAATTTGTTACTGCAGCTAATAAATCCTTTGTTTTACACATTTTTTAGATAAACATATATGAGATCTTCTAAAATATTTAATGCACCACAATTATAACGTTTCATGACTGTATTTTTATTTTTTTCTAAATCACACAAAATTCAGGTCTGAAACCTCACTTGCCAGTATTATCAAGAACATCAGACAATTTGGGGGCACCTGGGTGGCTCAGTCAGTTAAGTGTCTGACTCTTGACTTCAGCTGGGATCATGATCTCAGGGTCATGAGATCAAGCTCCATGTGAGACTCTGAGCTCAGTGAAGAGTGACCTGGAGATTCTCTCCCTCTCCCACCCCCTCTCCATCCCTCTTGTTCCTCCCCCAACTCCTGGGGGCTTGGCTCCCTAAAATAAATGAATAAATAAATAATTTTTTTTTTTTTTAAAGCATCGAACTCTTTTTGATGGAGGTCTTTCCCTGGAGACGAGGCTTGTGGTCAGCAGTCTTCTTCACGGCTAAAATGCATCTTTTCTGGGGCTAGGTTCAAATATCCCATACCTGAGCTTAGTGGGTTCTGCTGCCTGTTTCCTCACACTCCATGCCAAGCTCAACAGTAAGGGCCATCGCATTTTTGGTTCCCAAAGTATAGTTCAAACACAGCTCTTCCTCTCTATATCCTGTATTGTTTTTCCTATGGCATGTTCTGCACCTGCTCCTGAACCCTCATAATTTAGGGGATTTGAAGCAAAATAATACAAAAATGAATAACATTGTCTAAACAGTATTTCTAGGGGCACCTGGGTGGCTCAGTGGGTTAAAGCCTCTGCCTTCGTCTCAGGTCATGATCCCAGGGTCCTGGGATCGAGCCCCACATCTGGCTCTCTGCTTAGCAGGAAGCCCTTCCTCCTCTCTCTCTGCCTGCTTCTCTGCCTACTTGTGATCTCTGTCTGTCAAATAAATGAATAAAATCTTTAAAAAAATAAAAATAAAAAAATAAACAGCATTTCTGAAGTGCTTTTCATGTAAAACTACTTTATTTGTTATGCTTAATGTTTATCAAATTATTGCAGGAGACCTTGGATTAAACAAATGTAAAGAGATTTCTTTATGGTAGCATAACTTTTATCTTCTGGTGGTAATACTACATTCGAAATCTCAAAGAGAAGAAAACAGTGATCATTTCCTGAAATTTCATGATTGCCAAATCCTTTTTATAAAACTAAACTTAACTAGTATTGCATAGAATCCTCTTTGGGACTTCGTAAAATAGGATGATTGACTAATTTTGATATATAAGAATAATTGTACCTCTTGAAGAAACACATATGGTCTATTACCTTGCTACTCAAAATCTGGTCTGAGAACTAGAACTGAGTAAGTCTCAAGGTAACTCCTATGCTTGTTAAGCCTGAGGTACTCTTCTATAAACCCAGGCTATTATTTACCAATAAGATTTGAATTTATGGGGAGTAAAAGTGTTTCCTTGGGGTACATCTGCTAAACCTATTTATATAAGATGTTTTATTCTGAGGAAGGAGATGTTTATATGCCTTCTCTCCTTATTTCTCATCTTCATTAGAACCTACCTCAACATACTTACTTACTCAGAGTCTAAAATACTCATTTGGGGGCTAGAAAGTAGTGAAAAATGGATCCATGCTGAGATTTCTTCCTTCTGTAGATGAGAAAATAGAGTGAACCACAATAGCATCACAGAAGGCTGCATTGGGGAGCAACTTTATCAAGTGAGATAATTTCTGGATTTTAGTAGACTAGATAACCAACTTTTTTTTTTTTTTTAAGACACAGGTAAATGAATATGGTATGTGTTAATGTCCAAGGTTCTGCCAGTGGTAGATAGTTGGCCAGATACCAACAAGCCAAAATGATAAATGATATCAGGAGGGCTGAGGCAAATAAAAGAAACCAGAAGTTATCTTTTATGCATTTATACATTTATTTAAAGTTATAGAACATCAGCCAGTGAAGTTTAACAGCTGTTTATATCACACTGGGAGAATGGTTGGTTGGCTAGTCATTTAGTTCATTGACAAGACAAACTTTCAATATATGTACTTTAAAACGATACCTAGTGAGCCATAAACAGATATGTACTTGCAGCTGGATTTGCCTGCAGTATATCCAAATTAATGCAGTGCTTTAATTATATGTGGCACAAGCTACTTTTTAAAAAAGGTCATCTTCAAAAATTGCTAAAAATTTCCAGTTTCTATGCTGAACAGTGCTGCAATGCAAGATCTTATATACCTTAATTTTTCTCTCAAAGCTGAACTGACACTGTGTAAATGATTTATGGTGACAAATAGTAAAATACATAATTTCTGCATATGATGTTTACCAGGTATTAAAATCTAATAGAGAAGAGGAGCATCTGGGTGACCAAGTCCATTAAGTGTCCCACTCTTGATTTTGGCTCAGGCCATGATCTCATGTTCGCGAGATTGAGTCCCTTATCTGGCTTGCACTCTGTTTGTCCCTCTCCCTCTGCTCCTCTCCCCACCCCCAACCGTACACACTCTCTCTGAAATAAATAAATAAACAAACAAATAAATAAATGCAGGACCATCTTCAATAAAATTTGACTCACCAAAATTTCAAAGCTAAAGTGCTGGTTGCTAAACTGACTTCAGCCAGAGTTTTTGAAATATATTCAATTATACCATTCTGTAACTCAACTCTTATGCTATCTAATGCTTTTCCACAGAATGGAAATAATAGTTACCATAGGAGCCCAGTGGCTATAAGCATTTCTGTTTGGCATAAAGTGTGCTTGAGGGTGCGATATCTTTGTCAGCTTCTCCCTGCGCTGTTTCTGCTGCAGGACATGAGCAATAAGTGCTGTGAACCATCCTATTTTGCTGCCCTCTAAACAGGGAACTGATATTGTCACTCAGCTGTGAGAGGAGCAAGAAAAGAAAGAGCAACGGTTACCAGCATTGCTATCTGATACTTTTCTTTATCTGGAGGTTTGCCTCTGGGGATGTCAAATAAGTCTACTTCTTGCTGATTTTTGAATGAGCCACTGACTTCTCATTCCTCTAAGTGTTTTAGTTAGAACTGATTCAGAGGGACAGAAGACGCTTTTGAAAAATGCAATCTAAATAATGTTGCTCTTCAGATGATTATCATGCATAAGTGTGTACATCTGTATTTAAAGGGTATGTTAGGTCAGTGACAAGGGGTGAAAACAAGAATATAATCTGATAGCAACTCAGAAAATATTTAATGTCACTTTACTTATTATTCCTCACCTTCTTTAGTTCTCATAAGATAAATGAAAATTATGGCATTCACACCAGTCCTAATGAGGACTGAGGTCAAGACAAACATGTATTTTCTGAGACCTCTGAAACACAGTACATGAGCTGACAGCTTTCTCTGGAGAAAAATTCCTTCTTGGAAGCTGAAAATTCAATAAGTGATGCATTTTGACTTTTTGAAATGGTGAGTTATAAGAATCAAGGCTTTTTACCAATCTTTTCAACCAAGTTGGATTGCTTCCCAGTGTATTCTCCCTGTTGGAAGAGCAGGGGAGGCCATTTCTACCTTTGTGCTCTCTAGATGCCAAAATATTCCATCTGACCTGGCGATGTCTGCTCTTGCATTTCTGGAATGGCATTTTCTGGGTCATCTAATGTGCCCCTTCAAATTTGCTGAAATGTCAGCTCTTTGTTGGGGCATCTCCAATGCAATTTTGCTTCCCTAGCCACCTTGTTGGGGAAACAGCTGGGCAATGTTGGCTTTATCCAAATGTGTCAAATTGAATATTGAATCAGCAAGGTCTGTAAATGTTTATTATTGAATTCCATCAGATCTCACAGGATTTGTTTCTGTAGCCAAGGTAGGGATAACCTCACCATCTTTACTTGGACTGAGCATGGAGAATTTTATGTCACTAACCCTAAGTCGTGACCCCTTGAAATAGACAGTCTATTTTTCGTGATGAAAAGTACTACACATTCTGGGATTGCTGCATCTTTCTCCCTCCCAGTGGGGAAGAAAATGTCCGGCAACATCATAAAACTACTGCATAGGAAAAACAGAGCCTCTTTCTGATTCATGATTGGTTTGACATCGTCATTGTTTGCTTGCTCTGCTCTGAAAACGTCTTCAATATGGGAGAAATTCCTGATCCATATTAAACCTGTGAAGGGAGTTAGTAAAAAGTTCTTTAACAGAAAAAATTACAGCAAATGTGCAAAAAATCAGACTTCATTGTACTGTTGTTGTCTATGACGAATATTTTGTCAGAAGCAAATATAGTTTTATTAAAAAGTTTCTTGAGAGCTTATCTGTTCCTAAGATTTTTTTTTTAATCATTTGCTGCAATTTCCTCTGAATGTTGCTGGAAAACGTAGTGAAGATGAGTCAGTATTTAAGGATATTCTTTCTTTCTTTCTTTCTTTCTTTCTTTCTTTCTTTTTCTTTCTTTCTTTCTTTTCTTTCCTTCCTTCCTTTCTTTTTTTTTCTTCCTTCCTTCCTTTCTTACTTTCTTTCTTTCTTCCCTCTCCCTCTTTTTTTTGAGAGGTGGGGAGAGAGGGACAGAGGGAGAGGGAGAAAGAATCTTAAGCAGGCTCCGTGGGTCTCAATATTATGATCTCTAAGATCATGACCTGAGGCAAGATCAAGAGTCAGACTCTTAACCAATTGAGCCACCCAAACGCCCATCCACTTCTTTCTTAAGAGAGTCTTATGTGAGATCTTTTCCAAAATCATTAAAAGAGAAGATTACCTTGCTTTACACAAAAGCATATTTTTTTCATCTGCTTTATCGGGGAACCAAAGAGCTTTGGAAGTGATTTGCAGTATGCTTTTGGTGAATGATAAAACCTCTTGTCTCTCTTTACTCTCTTTTTCTCTGTCTTAGTGACAAACATTTTGACACCATTCTGCAAATTATGGGAAATAAGCAGAATGAGGAAACAGAGACACTGTGACACTGTCAAAAATCCCCTGGGCACTTCAAATTTTTGCTCTGCATGAAGGAATGTGTATTTATCTAATTTCACACTTGGATAGTAATCATTAATCCAGAATGAAAATGGACATTTTGCTTCTCAGGATCCCCCCCCACTCCTTTTAAAGTAGCTAATCAAATAGCTTAATTTTTCATCACTTAAACAAAGAAAGACTATTTGGAAATTATTTCTTGTACATCTCATTTATCCACAAGCACTATAATTAGCCCACATGAAATATAAAGCTATTTACATACCTGACTAATAAAACTGCTTTTCATTACCCTATTTGACCTTGCTTCTCTTGCTACTGATTTCCTACCACCTCTGGCATTTATGTTTCTTGTGGATATAGCCACTACGTTGTTTTCTGGTCTTTTGGATTTATAATTATTCAAAATATCAAGGTAAACAGCTTTACTGTTTCCTTTGCATGATGAGAATATGCATAGCCAGATGGTGTGCAATATATGCTAATAGATACCTTTTTGTGAGTGCTTAATGTTTCTTACATTATCACATTTATCCCTATACCAAACCCTTAAATTAATTCCTATTTTTCAAATGAATAGAATGATGTTCACATGAGATCTGAGTTGAAAAGTGTTCTATATGGATTCAAACCCAGCTTTAGCCACATATACTATCTTTGCAGTCAGTTGGATTCTATTTAAGAAAGATCTTTGAGCCCAAAATGACTTATTAATCTAAGTTCTACAGGGACCATCCTGGTGTTTCTTATCTCTCAGCAGCCCCCACCACCACTTGTTCCCTGTAGTCACGCTCCTTATTCTTTAGTACTTATTTCCATTTCCCCTTTCTGAAAATGTTTCTCAATCCCAAAACCTGCAAGAAGGATCTTCTTATTTAGATTTTCATTGTTCACATCTCTTGGGACTCCTCTCTCTACTTAAGGAGTAATAACAAAAATTTTACTTCGTGATACTATTCAGGTGGCCTATATCTGTTCTCTGCCCGCCACCCCCCACCCCGGCCCTAATTCTTCATATGTATTGCAGTTGATGCTATACTTATGAGACTTTTCCTATCATACATTAAAGTCTTTGAGATCAGGGATTTAACCTTATATCTTGAACAGAGGAGTGTACGATTAATCTTTGTTTAACATGAGGATAAAGGCTGGTAAAATGATTACCAGTGAGGACAGAGTCAGCTTATGACCCGTTTTTCTGAATTGAGCAGCTGTCTATACTCACTTTCTAAAGTCGTATCTGCCATGTGTTTTGAAGGAGAAAAAGAAACGAACCTATCACAATTGTCAATGAGATTTGAAACTATGTGGGCTGTCAAATTCACATCACCAACTTCTCCGTGAGGAGTTGTTGTGATCTGCATTTAACTTCTGTTTAATATACTGGCATCTGTTGTTCTCTTTGCAAACAAAAAGTTTTTTTCCCTTTTTCTTTCTTACTTCCAACTCTTAATCCAGATCCTTTGTATTCACTCAGAACAACGGAGAATAATTTCACCTATCAAAGCCTCACGTTGGACATAAATACATTTCAATCAAGTATCTCTGCCACTGATATGCCAAGGAAGCCTTTGGGTGCCTTTCACCTGAGGGTCCAGGAACTGCAAGGGAGTGTCTCACTTACTGAGTGTGGCTGCAGACAGGCTGCACTGGTGACATATTCTGTCTCCTGAACAACCTGTCCAGACAGTCGTCTTTTTAAGCTTTGCTGTAAAATGAACTCCCAGGTTACCTTCAAATATACATAGTTAAGTGAATCTCCTACCTCAATCGCTATTATAAACCTCAATTGATAAATTTGTTAGATGCCATCTCAGGTGTTGAAATAAAGCCCATGCTTGTTCATACACCTGTGTGACCTGCTGTTAGTCACAATTCATTGCTGATAACTAATACAAAAGGGGTTTCTCTAATAAGGGAAAAAAGAAAGGAGTCTTTCCTGGGCATAAACCTAGAGCTGCAAATATATTTGTGTACTATTTAACAGAAATTGACTAATTCATTTCAACAACTATTTATTGAAAATCCAATGTAAGTTACACACTACTTTGGGATCTGAGGTCACCAGTTTCCTGACTTGAAGGAATTCACTGTGTATTGAAAAAGTGACAGCTTCCATACTGAGGCTCTGGGAAACAGCCACTGAATTCTCCTCACACTTTTTGCATGCCACTTTCCTCTCCACCGTCCTGTGCATTGTACTGTTCCCCTGGAAAGCTCCGGACTATCCCTGTTCCCTCCACCTCTTTAAAGACTAGAATTTATTAATTTATTCAACACATATTTATTAATACAGGAACTAAACACAAGAAATAGAGAGCTGAACAAAATAAGCATGGCTTTCTCTCTTAAAGAACTTTGGTTCTAGCAGGTGGAGACCTGTAATGAACTAACAAATAAATTAATAATGCAATTACAGATAATGCTATGAAAAAAAATTTTAAGATGTAGTAGAAAGTAACTGAAGTGACCTAATTAGACAACATAATCATAGAAGGTTCCTAGGATGATGACATTTGGGTCAAAACCTTGGCATTGAGAAGGAGCTGGCCATGTAGGGATCTGGGATGAGAACTTTCTAGGCAGAAAGAACTTGGAGTACAAAGGCCTGAGTCAAGAACCAAGCTTAATTATCTGAGGGACAGGAAGATGGCCAGTGAAACTTAAAATACCAGGATGTCATTCAGCAGAATGTAAAACAGTAGGAGAATAATTCTGAGAGGTAACAAGAGCAGATCATGTAGGAACTCCTAAGCCATAGCAAGGATTATGGATTATGGGTGTCCTGGAATGCTCCTGAATGCTTGTAAGTAGTGGAAGGGTGTGAAATGTTACAGGTTTTAAAAATATCATACTGGCTACTGTGTGAAGAACGGATTCTAGAGAGTTAAGAGTAGTAATAGTGGTGCCTGTTAAAAGGTTATTCTGAGAATTTGAGGATATAGTGGTGTTTACTTCAAGTGGGATCATGATAGAGATGGAGAGAAGACCTGGTTGTCCAGTATACTGCATGAACCCTTCCCTTATTGCTTAGACACACTCTGTTTTCTAATCTCCTATCAACATTTTTCTTGTATAAGATAATTTCGTGATTTAGCAACTACAATAAACACTTCTGATTGTTTATTATTTACTAGTAATTGCACTAAGTGCTTTACAGACTTTGCATCTAACCTCCACATAACACTGTGAGGTAAGCAGTATTTTCATCCCTATTATTCAAAAGAGGGATCTGAAGCTCAGTTAGGTTAAATAACTTGAAGCTAAGAAGTAGTAGAGCTGAGATATGAACCCAACTCTGTCTTAATATTATAGGCTCTTAACTTCTATTTTATATTATCTTCTATTATTTTTTTCTGTTTTGCAAATTGTGTTAGACTTATCTAACTATATAAAGGTCATCCCTTCTTGCTGGTCATACCAGACATATAGTTACAAGGTATAAATATTTATTAAATTTGACAATATTGCTACAACTGAGATGTGCATGGCAGATCTGATAACTGAACTATCCTGGGTACTGTGAAGCCCTAGTTATAACTGGGGACACCAGATGTGAAATTGAGAAAGGACAGGACTTGCGAAATTTAGAAGAGAATTTTAGGACTGGCAATGGCCATGGAGTTGCATTGAGCCTCCAGAAACAGGCACTGAACTGGCTGAAGGGGAGATGATGAGGCATGAATCAAAATCCTCTAACAGCTGACAGAGGTCTGTGACTCGGCAGTGGAGCTGGTTCCATGAGAATGACACCTCTGTGTTTATTTAGAAGACTAGTGTGCTTGGTTCCATGCTCTGTTTTTCTAACCATCTTGAAATTCTTAATAATTTTCGATTAAGGGGCATCACATTTTCATTTCATGTTGAGCCCCACAAATTATGGTGCCTGTTCTGCTAGGCAGCTCAAAGTAATCCAAGAGAAATGCAATAAAGATGCATTAGGATCTGCCAAAATCACCTTAGAAGACTCTTAATACAAGCACCTAGAAATGACAGTTACAAATAAATAAAATCATAAATGCTCTTTCAAATAAGATTAAGTTTTCAAAAATCACCAAGTATTATTTATTGAGAAGAGGCAAAACATAATAAACAAACCAGAACATTTAAGTCATTGAGAGGGACTCACCTTACCAGCTATCAGTATTTAAAGTAAGTCTTCGGTAATTAAGTTATTGGAATTATCACAAGAAGAGATAATAATAGATCTAAATAGAGCCCTGCATACTTAAAAACACTTCATATACCCCATCAGTGATGATGTAAATCTACAAGGAAAAGATGGATCACTCAGAAACTGTTATTGGGAATTTAATTATCCAGATTGGGAAAAAAAAACAAACAAACAAATCTCTACCTCACACAACACAATCAAAAAAAGCTATCTTGGTGGAGTAAAATCCTAATGTTAAGTTACACTTTAATATGCTAAAGAAAGTATAGGAGGCTATTTTTAAGACATTGGGTCAGCTTTGGACATATCTATTTTAAAAATAAATAAAACAAATATAAATTTTAAAAATTCCAGATTTGGTGGCATTGAAATTAAAAATTTCTCTTAGAAAATTATCTTAAACAAAATGAAATGACAAATTGTTGACTGAGAGTTCTCAGAATATATGACAACAACAACAAAAGTACAGATTTCTTTCAAATAAACAATTTAGCAAACAAAACACTAAAGATTACAAATACACGTTCGTAGGATAGGAACAAAATACTCTAAGAAATGTTGCTAACCTCATTAGTAATAAGGTATCAATACAGATAAATCATAAAAACTTGAATTTTTACTTAAAATTAATTTGCAGAACAATAGTACAGTATTAGGATAAGTCTTAAAAACTGTATCTTTAAAATTGTACCACTGTGTAATGATTAAATGCCCATATTATATTATATGTGGTAAAGGCAAGAATATGCCTGTGAGGTCCTCATCAAATCCATTTTTAGTCATTGAACTTGCAGGCGCTAGCAACATGAAGGATACTAAGATTCTGCAAGGTACACAGTGATGGAAACACTCACTTCCGGCCTTTGAGGTACATACAATCTTGCATGAGAAACAGTGTGTGCATGCAAGTTACTAAAACACATCTGAGAAGGCTTCTAAGGTCTGGAAACATGCAGATAAAATGCTTTATGATCCACAACTGATTGGTCTAAATCCCATCTTGCCCAGTTCACTTTTACTAAACTTGGAAAACGTCTAATTCCACCAATACTTTAAACATGTCATGCACTTAGTACTATGGTCAGTGTGGGCTGGGAGAGAGAGGACATTGGGGAAGTAGGGTGGATGATACAAGGTGGACTGGGCAGAAGTAAGAATTGGTTAACTTTTTTTTTCTTTTTTTTGGTCAGAGAGAGAGTGCACATTTTATTGCCTACCTTTAAATTTTTTTTTTAAAGATTTTATTTATGTATTTGAGAGATAGAGATTACAAGTAGACAGAGAGGCAGGCAGGTGGGGAGGGAAGCAGACTTCCTGCTGAGCAGAGAGAGCAATGTGGAGCTCCATCCCAGGACCCTGAGACCATGACCTGAGCTGAAGGTAGAGGCTTAATCGAATGAGCCACCCAGGCACCCTAAATTGTATTTTTAAGTCATATACAGTAGAATAAAGTAAAATTATCTCCTGCAGTGTGTGTTTTTGTTTTCTCCTAATTTGATTTATTTTCCAGTGTTCCAAAATTCATTGTTTATGTACCACACCCAGTGCCCCATGCAATACATGCCTTTCATAATACCCACCACCAGACTCACACAACCCCCCATGCCCCTCCGCTCCAAAACCCTCAGTTTGTTTCTCAGAGTCCACAGTCTCTCATGGTTTCTCTTCCCCTCCAATTTCCCCAACTCACTTCTCTGCTCCATCTCCCAATATCCTACGTGTTATGCCTTATGCTCCATAAGTAAGTGAAACCATATGATACTTGACTCTCTCTGCTTGACTGATTTCACTCAGCATAATCTCTTCCAATCCCGTCCTTGTTGATACAAAAGTTGGGTATTCATCCTTTCTGATAGAGACATAATACTCCATCATATATATGGATCATATCTTCTTTATCCATTCATTAGTTGAAGGGCATCTTGGTTCTTTGCACAGTTTGGCGACCGTGGTCATTGCTGCTATGTACATTGGGCTATATAGATGGCCCTTCTTTTCACTACATCTGTATCTTTGGGGTAAATACCCAGTAGTGCAATTGCAGGGTTATAAGGTTACTGTTTTTCTTTTCTTTTCTTTTCAACACTTTATTCCTTTTTATTATTATTATTTTTTGATGTTGTGTTATTTTATGTTATGTTATGACTTGTTATGTCAGTCACCATATAGTATGTAAGTTTTTGCTGCAGTGTTCCAAGATTCATTTTTTTAAAAATTTCTTTTCAGTGTAACAATATTCATTGTTTTTGCACCACACCCAGTGCTCCATGGAATCCGTGCCCTCTTTAATACCCACCAACTGGTTCCCCCAACCTCCCACCCACTGCCCCTTCACAACCCTGAGACTGTTTTTCAGAGTCCATAGTCTCTCATGGTTCACCTGGCCCTTCAATTTCCTTCAACTCCCTTCTCCTTTCCATCTCCCCTTGTCCTCCATGCTATTTGTTATGCTCCACAAATAAGTGAAACCGTATAATTGACTCTCTCTGCTTGACTTATTTCACTCAGCATAATCTCTTCCAGTCCTGTCCATGTTGCTACAAAAGTTGGGTATTCATCCTTTCTTTTTTTTTTTTTTAATTGACTTTTCCCTCCCCTTCACTTAGAGTATTCATCCTTTCTGATGGAGGCATAATACTCCATCGTGTATATGAACAACATCTTCCTTATCCATTTGTCCATTGAAAGGGCATCTTGGTTCTTCCCACAGTTTGGCGACCGTGGCCATTGCTGCTATAAACATTGCGGTACAGATGGCCCTTCTTTTCACTACATCTGTATCTTTGGGTTAAATACCCAGTAATGCAAACACAGAGTCATAGAGTAGCTCTATTTTTATTTTCTTAAGGAATCTTCACACTGTTTTCCAAAGAGGCTGCACCAACTTGCATTCCCACTAACAGTGTAAGAGGGTTTCCCTTTCTCCACATCCTCTCCAACACTTGCTGTTTACAGTCTTATTAATTATGCCCATTCTAACTCGTGTAAGGTGGTATCTCAGTGTGATTTTGATCTGAATCTCCCTGATGGCTAATGATGATGAGTGTTAGTCATTTGTATGTCTTTTTTGGAGAAGTGTCTGTTCATGTCTTCTGCCCATTTTTTGATGTGATTATCTGTTTTGTGTGTGTTGAGTTTGAGGAGTTCTTTATAGATCTTGGATATCAGCCCTTTGTCTATAGCATCATTTGCGAATATCTTCTCCCATTCTGTGGGTTGCCTCTTTGTTTTGTTGACTGTTTCCTTTGCTGTGCAGCTTTTGATTTGATGAGTCCCAAAAGTTCATTTTTGCCTTAGTTTCCTTTGCTTTTGGAGACATGTCTTGAAAGAATTTGCTGTGGCCAATGTTGAAGAGGTTACTGTTAATGTTCTCCTCTAGGATTTCCTAGAGATTCCTGCCTCATGTTGATGTCTTTTATCCATTTTGACTTTATCTTTGTGTATGCCATAACAGAATGGTCGGGTTTCATTCTTCTATACGTAGCTGTCCAATATTCCTAGCACCATTTATTGAAGAGACTGTCTTTTTTCCACTGTATATTTTTTCCTGATTTGCAAAAGATTATTTGACCACAGAGTTGAAGGTCCATATCTGGGCTCTCTACTCTGTTCCACTGGTCTATGTTTTTGTGCCAGTACCATGTTGTCTTGGTGATCACACCTTTGTAGTAAAGCTTGAAATCAGGAAACTTGATGCCTCCAGTTTTGTTTTTCTTTTTCAACATTTCCTTAGCAGTTTGGAGTTTCTTCTGTCTCCATACAAATTTTTGGATTGTTTGTTATAGGACTTTGAAAAATACTGGTAGAATTTTGATCAGGATGGCATTGAAATTATAGATTGCTTTAGGCAGTATAGACATTTTAACAATGTTTATTCTTTATATCCATAATCTTGGAATAGTCTTCCATCTTTTTGTGCCTTCTTCAATTTCTTTCATGAGTGTTCTGTAGTTCCTCGAGGACAGATCCTTTACCTCTTTGGTTAGGTTTATTCCCAGGTATCTTACGGTTCTTGGTGCTATAGTAAATGGAATCGATTCTCTAATTTCCCTTCCTATATTTTCATTGTTAGTGTATAAGAAAGAAACTGATTTCTGTACATTGATTTTTGTTTCCCGCCACATTACTGAATTGCTATATGAGTTCTAGTAGTTTGGGGGTGGAGTCTTTTGGGTTTTCCATATAAAGTATCATGTCATCTGCGAAGAGAGAGTTTGACTTCTTCATTGCCAATTTGGATACCTTTTATTTCTTTTTGTTGTCTGATTGCTGTTGCTAGGACTTCTAGTACTATGATGAACAACAGTGGTGAGAGTAGTTGTGTTGTGTTTCTGATCTCAAAGGGAAGGCTGCCAGCTTTTCCCCATTGAGATGATATTGCTGTAGGTTTTTCATAGATTTTATGAAGTTGAGGAATGTTCCCTCTATCCCTATACTTTGAATTGTTTAATCAGGAACAGACGCTGTATCTTGTCAAATGCTTTTTTTGCATCAATTGAGAGGACCATGTGGTTCTTCTCTCTTCTCTTATTGATTTGTTCTATCACATTGATGGGTTTGTGAATGTTGAACCACCCTTGCATCCCATGAATAAATTCCACCTGGTTATGGTGGATAAACTTTTTAATGTACTGTTGGATCTTATTAGCTAGGATCTTATTGAGAATCTTGGCATCCATATTCATCAGGGATATTGATCTGAAATTCTCCTTTTTGGTGGGATCTTTGCCTGGTTTGGGGATCAGGGTAATGCTGGCTTCATAAAAAGAGTCTGGAAGTTTTCCTTCTATTTCTATTTTTTGAAACAGCTTCAGGAGAATAGGTATTATTTCTTCTTTGAAAGTTTTGTAGAATTCCCAGGGAATCTGTCAGGTCCTGGTCTCTTGTTTTTTTGGGGAAGTTTTGATCACTGCTTCAATCTCATTACTAGATATTGGTCTATTCAAGTTGTCAGTCTCTTCCTGATTCTGTACATTCTTCCTGATTCTGTACAAGTTTATAGGTTTCCAGGAATGCATCCATTTCGTCTAGGTTGCTAATTTATTGGCATATAACTGCTGATAATCATTTCTGATGTTTGTTTCTATTTTCCTCGTGTTAGTTGTGATCTCTCCTTTTTCATTTATAATTTTATTAATTTGGGTCCTCTCTCTTTTCTTTTGGATTAGTTTGTCCAATGGTTTATTGATCTTATTGGTTCTTTCAAAGAACCAGCTTCTAGTTTCTTTGAGGTCTATCTCTAGTTTCTATCTCATTGATCTGTGCTCTAATTTTGATTATTTTCCTTCTTGTGTGTAAGGTTGGCTTAATTTGTTGCTGATTCTCCAGTTCTTTAAGGTTTAAAGAGAGCTGCTGTATTCTGGATTTTTCAGGATTTTTTGAGGAAGGCTTGGATAGCTATGTATTTCCCCTATAGTACTGCCTTTGCCATATCCCATAGGTTTTGGACCAAAGTGTCTTCATTCTCATTGATTTCAACTAATTGTTTAAGTTCTTCTCTGATTTCCTGGTTGATCCAAACATTCTTCATCAGGGTAATCTTTAGCTTCCAAGTGTTTGAATTCCTTCCCAAGTTTTTCTTATGCTTGAGTTTCAGTTTCAAAGCACTGTGGTCTGAGAATATGCAGGGAATAATCTTAATCTTTTGGTATCAGTTGATTCCTAATTTGTGACCCAGTATGTGGTCTATTCTGGAGAAAATTCCATGTGCACTTGAGAAAAATGAGTATTCTGTTGTTTCAGGGTAGAATGTTCTGTATATATCTATCAGGTCCATCTGGTCCAATATGTCATTCTATGCTCTTGTTTCTTCTTTGACTTTCTGCTTGGATGATCTGTCTATTACTGAGAATGACATGTTAAGAACCCCTACTATTAATGTATTCATATCAATATGACTCTTTATCTTGATTAACTGTTGTCTTATGTAGTTGGCTGCTCCTGTATTGGGAGCATATTTATAATTGTTAGATCTTCTTGGTGGATAGACCTTTTAAGAATAACATAGTGCCCTTCTTTATCTCTGACTTCAGTCTTTGGTTTAAAGTCTAATATATCTTTTATGAGAATCACTGCCACAGCTTTCTTTCGAGGCCCATTCGCATGAAAGATGCTTCTCCATCCCTCATTTTCAGTCTGGATGTATCCTTGAGTTCCAAATAGGTCTCTTGTTAACAACATATGGACAGGTCCTGTCATTTTATCCAATCTGTAATCCTCTGTCATTTTATGGGAGTATTTGGGCCATTCACATTGAGGGTGATTATTGAAGGATACTTTTTTATTGACATCATGTTGCCTGTGAAGTCCTCATTTCTATAGATTATCTCTGTAAATTTCTGTTCTATGTCAGTCTTGGTATAAAAAAGTCTTTCTTCTTTTGTAGAACCCTCCCTTAATATTTCTTGTAACACTGGTTTGGTGGTCACATACTCTTTTAAACCTTGCCAGTCTTGGAAGCTTTTTATCTCTCCATCCATTTTGAATGCCAGCCTTGCTAGATAAAGTATTCTTGGCTGCATGATCTTTTCATTTAGTGCCTTGAATATGTCTTATCAGCCCTTTCTGGCTTGCCAGTTTTCTGTGGACAGGTCTAACCTCATTCTGATGGACCTTCCTCTGTACATAAGGATCTCTTCCTCCTAGCTGCTCTCAAAAGCTTTTGTCTAAAATTATGATTCTTCAGTCTAGAATCATGTGCCTCGAGGTCTTTCTAGATTCACTGATCTTGCAGTTTGTTCTTTCTACCTCTAGGACATGAATGTTGGATCCATTCCCTAGATTAGGAAAAATTTCATCCAGAATACGTTCAGCTATATATTCTAGTCTTCTCTCTTTCTCCACCTCCTCAGGGATCCCAATAATTATGATGTTGGAACATTTCATCGTATAATTTATTTCCCTAATTCTGTTTTCATGACTTCTAAGCTGTTTCTTCCATGCCTCCTCCTGATCCTTTTTCTCTAACAGTTTGTCCTCTAGATCACTGATTCTATCTTCTGCCTTAGTTACCCTAGTTATTAGAGTATTTAGATTAGATTGGATCTCATTGATAGCATTTTTAACTTCTTCCTAGGTGGCTTTCACTTCTACCTTTAGAGATTGTATGTTGTCACTAATTGTTTTCTCCAACCTAGCCATTGCCTTGATAATTGTAACCCTGAATTCCCTTTCTGACATACTGTTTATGTCCATATCCAATAGTTCTGATGGAGAAGGTACAGTCTCTGAATTTTTCCTCTGTTGGGCATACCTCCTCCTAGTCATTTTGGTAAGAGGTGGTTGGAGATGTATAGCTGAATATATTAACCATGATCCAGGCAAAATGCACCCTGGATTCCAAGCAATTTGAAGTAGCCACCAAAAAAAAAAGAAAAAAAAGAGAGAGAGAGAGAGAGAAAGGGAAAACCTAGCCAGAATAGGCCCCAAGGGTAAGATTTATAAGGTAAACAAACAAAAACAGACAAACAAAAAGACCAACAAAAGTAAATGAAAAGGAAAAAAAAATACAAAAAAAACCAACAGCCAAAATGAACCCCAAGGATAGGATTTATATAATACCAGAACAAAAACCAATACACAGGGTGCCTGGGTGGCTCAGTGGGTTAAAGCCTCTGCCTTCTGCTCAGGTCATGATCTCAGGGCCCTGGGATCGAGCCCCGCATCGGGCTCTCTGCTCAGCAGTGAGCCTGCTTCCTCCCCTCTCTCTCTGCCTGCCTCTCTACCTACTTGTGATTTGTCTGTCAAATAAATTTTAAAAATCTTAAAAAAAAAGAAAACAATACACAGAAACACTGACAGAAGGAAAAGATGGGAGGGTGGTCATAAATCCTTGATGTGGGTGAGGAAGTTTATTTTGATACTTCCTGGGTGTGTCTTGATATCTTTGTTAAAGGAGTCAACTTTCCAGAGTTAAAGGGAGATTAAAACTGGTTTATATATAGAAGTAGTATTGATTAGGGAAAGAGGATTACCCTGAATCTTATATCTATATGTATATTTTAAAAAAATAGAAAAGAAAAAGAAAAACACAGGTATATGTATGAAAAAAGTTCAAGTTAAAAGGTTGTTAGGGAATATGTTGTATTAAATCTCTAGTTGTAATGGATAGTAGGTTAAAAATTTAAAAAGAATCAGAATAATGAGAACTAATTAAAAATAAAAGTTGTATCTATGAAATATAGAGGTTTTGGGGCAATATCGGGAGTTTAATATATTGTTTTCTCCTGATGTTGGGGTTTTACTCTTTCATCGGACCCTGTGGTAGCTGTCCTCTTGTTCTTTTGGCTGGCTTTTTAGGGGAGGGGACTGCTGTGTTGTTTTTCAGGCAGTCTTGCTGATCATTCCTGTAGTCACACTGTGTTAAGAAACTATATTATTTCTTTTCTTTTCTTTTTTTTTTTTTTTTAAGATTTCATTTATTTATTTGACAGAGACAGTGAGAGAGGGAACACAAGCAGGAGGAGTGAGAGCGGAGAAGGCTTCCTGCTGAGTGGTGCAGGGCTCCAGGGCTTGAATCCAGGACCCTGGGATCTTGAGCTGAGCTAAAGGCAGATACTTAACAACTGAGCCACCCAGGCACCGCAAAACTGTATTATTTCTTACCTGAATATCTTTGATTCTAAGATAAAATGCACATTTAAAAATGCATTGTTACATCTATTGATCGTTTATGCAGCATGATCTCTAGACCTTTCATATCTCAAATGAAGCCTCCATGTATATATAAGCTAAATCCTATGCATCACACTTAGAAGAAGATGCTGTTTACACTATGTAAAATGTGCTATTTAAAAATGGAGAAACATCATATCACGGAAAACAACTTTTATTTATGCTGGGTTTTATCCAATAATTTCACTCTCTGAGAGTTTTGTTGTCATTTGGAAAAAACAGAAAAATGATTATTTTGAGTATTTTTGACATTTGTTAGACATTTATTTATTTAGCAAATATTTATTGAATGTTACTTATGTGCTAGGTCCTATTCTAAGTGCTGTGGTTGCAAGAGCAAGCTAGAGAGATTCTGCCTTCACTCCAGTGGGGCAAAGAGAAGGGGAAAAAAGTAATAGAACTTCAAATAGGGATGCTTGCTATGAAGAACAAGCAGGGAACAGAATAGTCAGGGACTGGGAAGAGCAGAGATGATAAGGAAAGTAAATTTGCAGGCCCAGATGACATGGCTAATTGAAAGAAATTTCTCTCTGACTTAGCATTTTTGTGATCAGCCACGCTGCTTGCTTTGTTCCATTCTTACTCAGGTTAATTAGTTGGGAGAGATTCTTGACAGACATATGGTTGTGAATGCTTGCATTCACTTATTACTATTAATTTCAAGAGGAAAATGAGGATTTAACTTGTCAGATGAAGAAAGGTTAAGTGAAGTAAGTTTTTATCTTTTTCAGAAGCATGTTTTTGTCTTGCTCTAGGTTCAGTACAAATTTGGAGAGCATTTCTGTGGCTAATACAGAAAGGAGGTTTAGATCTGCCCTTGGAACCCAGATTTCTCAGTCAAAAAATCTCAGAGTCCCTTTTCTCTGAGACACAATGTGTAATTTCATGAAGGTTACTATAATTCTCATCTACCTCCTGGAGGAAATTCTTGACATCAGCTTGAAGGTGCTCTTATAAGAGACTCACTATAGAAACATTTATTTCTTTTCAGTGTATTTAATTCCCTACTCTGACACTGGCTAGTTAAGTGACCTTGAGCAAATTGCTTTCTCTCACAAAACTTCTGATTCTCCCTGACAAATTCCCTTCTCTTCATCACTCAAACAGGTCTTGAAATCTCATCTCCCACAGGAAGCAGTTCTAATAAATTAGAGAAGAAATGATTAATTCCGTGTATCACTTCCCTTGTGCTCTTCTTCTGTTCTATGTACCTACTAAATGTACTTATCTCCCCAGTTTATAGCTAATAAAAAGACACTTTGGCTTTAATTTCATTATGTATTTTAAGCCAGTTGTTTACGTTGCCATCCCACCTGCATATTTACCTATTTTGTGGGTTAGATTCTAAAGTGATGAAGTTATACTTGTAGGTGTCAGCCTCATTGAAAATGGACTTTATACTCTCTATTTTTTAATTCTATTCAATAAGAGGAGTTTTTACAGACCCATCTAAAAAAATATCAGATGACACGTTGGGTGCCAGGGTTAAGGCCTAAAATAGAGATTTCTCTGAACGTAATGATTCAATATGGCTTTAATATCCTTGTCTCCAGTCTTAAGCCCAGCGTCCAGCACATGGTAAGTGTTCAATACTCTCTGGTCATGTGGCTGATGGTCATTTATCACTGCCTAAGAGACCTGCCCAAGATCTAAGGTTCCCACAGAGTTCAGTCAAGATTTTGACAGACTGGTCTCTGGAGAGCTTGGGGAGTAAAGGGACAGGGATTCTGGAAATCCAGCTTACCACCATCTCTGACACTAATTAGCTGAATGATTTTGGGAAATTCACCTCTTTTCTTTGACACTCAGATATATATATATATATATATACATAGATAGATAGATAGATTTGATGAGATAATATCTAGAGTAACTTTTTAAAGATATAATGTTATAGGAGTCTGTGATTCATTGATAATACCTGAAATAAAACTTTCCTTAGGGACTATAAATTAAAGTAGGCAATGCTGTGGTTAGAGGTAATGTCTGGGTGATTGCGGTCTTTTCAGATAGACTGGTGTTACAATGGGTACACTTGCAAGTCTATCAGGGAAGGGATTGTTTCCTGATCACCATGTCATTCTCAGCAGGGGACTAACACAAGACTTCCACCAGATAACAGGTTGGAGATAATAGAAGTGTGATGCCTAGTTGATAACTGGGTTTGTTTTGTTTTGTTTTGTTTTTGGCAAAGAATGTCGAGGAAGGCTACACATGTAGAAAAATACCAGGAAAAACTATTTCTTCTGGTACTGCTGCTGCAGCTTTGAATATAATCTGCCTCACACTCAAGAGCATTGTAAGAATTAATGAGTGCTAACTGCTTTTGTGAAAGAAAATTCCTGAGCCTGGTCTATGCCAGTGAAATGGGCTGACATTAAATAACCCAAAGGTCTTCTAAGCAGAGTGCCAGGAGTATTAACATATGCATTACAATGCATTAACATTAGGAGTGATTAAATTAACTATGACCTAAACATAACAATGGCTAAATCATCCTTACCAGGCAGAGCAGAAAATTGCACACAGCTTTTCGGTATGGGGCAGTGAATAAGATCATAGAATCTCGCGGTGCCAGTGAGGCAGAGGCAGCACTAAATGAAGGCTGTTGGATTTACAAGATACCCTGGCTCATTTCCAGGTATTGATTCCCCTGCAATTAAGCATCAAGAGGGCATTCATGTGCCCCATACCAACTCAAGGCTTGGATTTATTTACCCCTTTTAAAGTCATATATAGGAAAAGAGAACACTATTGTCCCACGTGGACATATGGACAACATGGGGCTGAATAATAAACTGTATCTTTTTCTTTACATTGCAAATCTCCAGCTTTGAGGGTCTCCCTGCTGCTAACATAAGAAAGGGCAAGGAGATGGCAAAAGAGAGGCTCCATCTGGAGTATCCTTCATGGGGATTATTACCGCGTGGCTTTATGGGATGGCACCGCGAATGATTACACTGGGCATTCATCAGAGGAAAGAAAACTTCTGTGAGAACCAAGACCTAGCACATTGTGGTCCCAAGAGCTCCTTCTTGTTCAATGGCGTATACTAATCTTTGTCAGGGAAAAATAATCTTTTCATTTTTTTGTTTGAATAATAAAGAACTCCTGAGCTACTCTTAGAGTGTTAAAAGCTCACTATGTGGTCTTTTGTGCTTTCTGACCACTGTGTCGCTCCCATGGACTCCTGTGATTTTGAATTTACCCTCACCTTTCTCATGCTTGAGCGCTCTCTTCTCCTATCTCTCTGTTGTGAAACAAGAGCTTTGTACAGGCAAGTTTCTATGGAAGTTGCTGCTACTTTAGTGGGAAGCAGTAAGAATTATGCTGTATTTTTCTGAAGATTTCGAAAAACAAAACAACTGGTTGGTTTAATTTTTTTCTGAGTTTTCTGCTTGATTAGGAGTACAAGTGGGCTGCTAATGATGAGGGAACAGAAGACTGGCTGAAGACAAGGCACAAGCTGACACCCCGCAACCTCCCCTCACCCCCCACTTCCGGGTGGGACTTGTGTGACATTCTTTTTTTTTTTTTTTTTAAAGATTTTATTTATTGATTTGAGAGAGAGACAGTGAGAAAGAGCATGAGCGAGGAGAAGGTCAGAGGGAGAAGCAGACTCCCCATGGAGCTGGGAGACCGATGCGGGACCCGATCCCGGGACTCCAGGATCATGACCTGAGCCGAAGGCAGTCGTCCAACCAACTGAGCCACCCAGGCGTCCCCTTGTGTGACATTCTTCCAAGAATCTCCCAACTATCTTAATGTTAATACCTTGCTAGAGGGGAAAACAATCTTAATTTGATAATGGCAAGGCCTTTGGTATCCTGTAGGTCATCTTTATCATATGAAAATTCTATTGAAACCTCCCTTTTCCTTACCTCCTCCACCCCCATAACCTGCCTCCTCTCACAACCCCAGGGCAGCGGCTCTTTCTCCTCATGGTGCTGTCCCCATGCTTTAATAAACCACCATTTTATACCAAAGATGTCTCAAGAATTCTTTTTTGGTCATTGGCTCCAGACTTCACCCCACCAAAATCACTTATATTCTAAAACTTCATCACTTAGAATCTGGGAACTCCCCTATTTCCTTTAGAAATTAAAACAAAACAAAACATGTGGTTGGTTGGTTGGTTGGTTGGTTTGTTTTCCTGCTTTCTAAAAAGCTTCTGCTTAATAAGAAATAAGTACAAATGGTGAGACTATTTCTCAAAGCCTGGCTATATTTGCAGTTTGAAGGCCACAGTTCCAGATGATGTCCACATTCCTGGATTTCAACTTTGCATGTGCTGTAATGGGAATTTGGCCTATAGGACATAGTTACATTAACTTATAAATTACAGTCCTCTGCTCTCATGCTGATGAACAACAAATTCTTAAAGGTACTGACTTTGAGCAGTTGAGTCATGAACATCAAGATGGTTCTCAGAATAACCTTCTATAATATGAGAGTCTGTAAATACTGCTCTTTTACCATGTGACTTTTATAATATTTCTATTGCTGTTTTTGTTTTGTTGTAGGTGGGTTATGTGAGTTTTCGTTTTTAGCAATGTTAGCGTCTGTGATCAAAGGAGCAAGACTGATACAAAGTGAAGGTCAAGCAAAGCTTTATTTTGCACCGTATCAAGAATCAAACCAACCGGCCGGGCTGTCTCTTATGGAGAGAGTGATGACCCCCAGCCTCACAGACTAGCTGTTATAAAGCAAAGGTCATGTGGTTGAGCCTGGTCACATACAGGTGGTCAATAAAATTGTAACACACAGAGAAAGTTGCATAGTCATGTTAGGTCACATGCAGGTGGCCAATTGAATTACAATTTACCCTATAGAAGTTGTTAGAACTAGTCTATCACTCTGGTCAGAATTGGTGCCCTAGTTTGGAGCCCAAAAGGCGGGGTTTACATTTTTTGGTGGTTAGGGAGATAGTATGTGTGCTTTTTACTGATTGGATGTCTCCACCTGGCCTGACTCATCCTTATATTCTGAGTTCTGTTATCAGGAACTAGCCAACTACATTTTACTGGTTTCCCAGACTTGCTTCTAAGTAAGTTCCTCTGAGGGGGCAGGATCAGCTTAAGTTTTACTGCACAAACAACAAAATGGCTGTCCAACTGAGATGGAGTCACTCTGGCTAAGTAGACCCTTATAAGCAATACTTATAATCTTCTGGGGATTTTGTATAGAAAAGATCTTTAGGGAAAATGATGGATCAAGTCCTCCTATTTCAAAACATAAGTGATAAGTAAGATTTCCTTATGTGGAAAAATAAATTGAAATTTTTCAGCAGATATTCATTTTACTTACACATTTCTTCCCTTCTCTATCCAGATTCCATCCATCTAGGTCTGGCTTTATGGATATGTGACCAGTGTCATCTGATTAAAAAATAAAGAAAGCAATTTATGTTATACAAACATTATTTAAAACCCCACAAAGCAGTTAAGAAAACTGCAAAATGGGAAAGAAAGTAGGAAGCTTTTAAAGGAAACAAAATAAGGAAGAAAGATGTAAGTAGGAGCCCAGAGTCTTTTGGGGATTGCGTGGGTAGATGTACTACCATTCTGGTCAAAAAGAGCATTTATAGGGACACAGAAGCTACCAAAGTTTCAGTTTACTGATGTGGCACCCTACTCAGAAACAGTTCCATCTTGGGTCTAGAAATTCATTTCCGTAAGTCACACAGGGTTCCAGACTAAGTAGGGCTTATGGTTGGGGTGTGATGTTTTGAAGTTTCTGTCTTGAAATTTTTAATAAGGTTATCTTTGAATTTATGTTTTATAAACAAAGTCCAGTAGGGCTAAGAAGCACATGCAGGGGGCTTGTAGGCTGATGTATGCACAGGGCATGTACTAAGAGAAGTCTCTTTCACATCACTTCCTCTTGCTTGGGTGTTGCTTGAGTAAGAAGAATGTGTTTCCTTCTGTGATTTTTAAAATCTCCTATTCTGTATTCTAGCCAGAATGAATCCATTCCTAGTCTGTTTTATTGCAATTGGAAAGGAAAATACTGATACTGGCACTACTAGGGAAGAAAGGAAGTTTTGGAAGCAGCTTAAACTGAAGTGCAGTTCAGGGTGTGTGTGTGTGTGTGTGTGTGTGTGTGTGTGTGTGTGTGTGTGTGTAGTTGATGTTGCAGTTATAGTTGTCACCTGCCCAACATCTTCCCAGATATCCCAGGAGGTGGAGATCCTGGTGATTGATCCTGAACAATTATATAACATTTGGGTAATAAAAGTGTTGTCCTCATTTTTGCTTTCTCGAACTTATTAAGGTAGTAGCCCTGATTGGATAAGGTAAAGACCGGCCTTTCTTCAGATTGTTTTGGTGGAAATGAGTATATCTGAGTATGAAGGTGCTAAGCATTTTAGGATGTAAAAAGGATGGCACAGCCTACCTTTCTCTATCTCATTCATTTCATACTATTTTGCCCAAAGTCACTTCCAGGCATTGCACAACAGCAATTCCTTAGATGGTGATTGAATTCTAAACTCAGCACATGCTTGATGGTAATTGAGTTCTAAGACTCAGCACATGCAGGAAAGTTCTACGGATTTAAGGATACCAAATTTCTAATTTGATTTCTGTGTGTGGCTGAATGATCTTCAGCAAAGGGCTAGTGGAGCCCATTTTTACCATTTAATAAAATCTTTTGATAATTAATGATTATAAATAATGATTATAAATGATGATTACAATGATTATAGATGATTAATGATTATAAAATGTATTCAGAGATCTAAATACCCATAGTTTTCTTTTGTATCTTCCAAGAGAGCACAAATTTCTCTTTATAGTCAACTTCAAAGATTTTCTTCCCTAGTTTTTATGCAATGAGACGAGGTCTCCTTCTTTCTTCCACTACCGCTGTTATACAACAGAGAGATGACACAGAGATTAAAACTAGAACCAGCGGACTAAATAAGATGTATAGTGTACAAAACAAACACATTTGCTTACTGTGCTTAGTGAGAGTTGTCGTCCGTGGACAAAGAACTAGACTTCTACTTCCCATTTGCTGTGAGTGATCAAGGAAGAGGAGGCACTCCTATCTGCCCTGGTTGGTGCCACACACTGTGCTTCTTTGCCTATGATTGTTAATGAACCGAGCAATACCTTAAAGGAGGTAACCAAAGAATTAATTAAAGGATAAGATCTGAATCATAAAAACAGTTTTCTTTTTCCTTTTCATGAGATCTTAGGCAAAGACAGTTCTTAATGGATCTAGTTCCTTGATATAAAAAGATACTAATAAAATCCAAAAGACATAGGAAAAATCAAACATTTTTATGTACCATTAAAAACCTTCCCTATGGAACAATTCATTGTTTTATGAATCACTGAAATGTCTAAAAAAAAGTAAGTCTCTCTCTTTCTCTCTTCTTCTCTCCCTCCCTCTCTCCGTATTTATGTCTATTAGATCTACTCATAGCCACAGCTACCGTTAACTATGCCTACTAAGAGTGCATGCAGCCACTTAGGGTGCCATGTATTAGAGTGTGGGGTACAATGATTTCTGCTTATTCTGTTCTGATCTCTTTTACCATTAATTTTGTGTCCTGGTTAATAGTGTGGACCCCTGTAAGTAATACATGCCAGTAATGGTAATGTATTTCTGAAAAGAAACAGAGGGAAAGTACCTTGCTAGCTTGAGGCTTGAAGCAAATTCAAGGAGAAGGTCAAGAAAACACAGGGTAAAGAGAGTGGGAAGGTAGAGACTGACATTATGAGTGACATCATAACAACCCCTGAGGCAGAGGAGGATTGCTTCCTCAAATTACAAATTACATAAGCTGGAGCTGGAAGGAACTAAGATGTGAGGTCAGTTAAGCCTTTAAGGAGTAAGAGAGCCACAGTCACTGTCATTCTAAAATTCAAAAATTCAAACCATTAAGAATTTTGCAATAAAAAAATGGGTCTTATGTTCATCTCACTCAGTATGTTTCTGTATTAGTTTGCTTGGGCTACCTTAAGAAAATACCATAGACCGAGTGGCTTAACAATAGAAATTTGTTTTGGAGGCTAGAAGTTTGACGTCAGGATTCAGGGTTCTAAAAAGAGCTGTCTTCCTGATTCACTGACAGCCTCCTTCCTACTATGTCCTTACATCATAGAGAGTGAGCTCTTTGGTGTCTCTTACTAGGGCACTTTTCCTATCAGGGCCCCACACTTATGATTTTATTTAACTATAATCACTTTTTACTCCAAATGCATAGGGAGTTAAAGTTTCTGGATATGAATTTTGGAGACGCGGGACACAATTCAGTCCACAGTAGTTCCCTTTCTAGAAATTTTTCCTATGCTCTCCAATAATGTCTTTATATGCAGCTAATTCAGCAGAATCTTTAGTAATAGATAATAATAGATAACTGGCCCATCAAGAACACAGTAAGAAGAAACAAAACCCAAACTGACCCTCCTTATCTATATGGCCAGAATGTCCAATTGAATCTTTTTCACATTTATTCTGAAAGGACTTCTCACCCACTTCTACCCTTCTATCCTTTAACGTCCCCCATGTTTATATTGGACCCACCTAGATAATTGAGAAAAATCTCCCAATAAAAAGTCACCTGATTAGAAAACTTAATTTCATCTGCAACCATAACACCCCCTTACAATGTAAGATAACATGTAAATGAGTACCAAGGACAAAAATGCAGACAGCTTTAGGGGACCATTCTTTTTCTTTTTTTTTTTTTTTTCTGCCTATCACAGTACTAATATAATTATTTTAGAAGACATAATTTCTTGTACCTGTAATATAACAAGGTAAAGAATACGTAAATCAAATCATTAGGTTTGGAACCTGGATTTGACCTAAATGCTACTATGCTCCAGGGAATTTTAATTTCTGGCTTCCTAAAAATGAGCCTTCTAAAATTGGATAATACTCAAATTAGATTATGGATACAAATTAAAGTGAATTTCATCAACAGCACACCATTCAATTGTACTCCAATTTTCTTTAGCATTCAATCAACTGACACTTGCAAATTTTCAAACAGTTTAATAAAAGGAACACATACACTTTGGGATAGGGAATACACTGAATTTAAAATTAAAATTCAGTGTATTCCAGTTTCAAATTGAAAAATTTTAGGAAATGAGTGCAAAAAAAACACCTCTATTTAATAATAGGTGTGGAAATATAAGGTTGTTTCTATTACTGTAATTGTACAGTGTGAGTTTTACAAATAATTAATATTCATTTCAGTTACATTTTGTACATAGAATATTAAAAAATACTATGATTTTACTTTCGTGATCTCAGGAAATGCTTAAATATACGTTACTTGAAATAATAGTACACCCTTTTAGAAATAATATATAAATATATACATTTTAATTAAGATACTGAGTGCTTACTGTATGCAACATTTGGAAGGATATAAAATTTTATAGGATATAGACTCTTGGAATTTAAATATTTAAATATTTAAATATTTAAAAATATTTATTTATTATTTAATATTTAAAATATTTAAAATATTTAAAAAATTAAATATTTAAATAGAAAAGGATGAAGAAGAAATGATATAAAATATTACCTTTATATCACCTTATGTTTTATTTTAATGCAATTAATATAAAATAGAATATTTTTCCCATTTTTTATCTTTAAAATTGGAAAATTCTATTGTGAATCAATACAGTTCAGTTGATTGCAGTAGATTGTAACAGGGATAATGTAACAAGTATGGAAAAAACTCTGTTTTTGTTTCAGTTATTTTAGTTGAATGAACATAGCTGATTTGCCCTTTCACTTCTATATTTATATGTTCACAATTATCAAAAGTCAGAATATTAAATTAAAGCACCAAGAGAGTCACTACATGTTTGCTCTACACACATACACACACACACACAGATGCATACAACTTGTTATTTTGATGGATAATGTCTTGAGAGAAACTAGAGAATAAATCCATGTTGTGCAAATATTTCATATTTTCTCCCTGCATACAAATATTAAATAAATACTTGCTAAATGAATGAGTAAATAGTTCTCCTCAATGAATGTATTCAATATATGAAAGTCTTTAAACTTGCAAAGAAGAGACAGTCTCAGATAACATCCAATTTTGTAATTTACTGAAAAAATAAGTGGGAGTTTAAAATTCAAAAATAATTTTATCTTTTCACTATATGACCACTGTGGGTCCTAGTGAATATACTAGTGGTCCTAGTGAATATAGCAAAGGTTCTATGGAGTACCTGGCCATTATTCAGAACCATGTTATGTCCTGACTTTTCTTATCTAAGCTTTTTCTTTTTCTTCTTGAATATTTATCCTGGAATATGTTAAGACACGACACTAGTTCAGGGACTCCCATAGTCGCATCACACAGCTGCAATAGTCATCAACTGTTGCCTCTCTTTTCCCATTTCTGTTTTCACGCTCCAGACCCTTACTGCACTGGGTGATTTTGAAGCAAATCCCAGCTATCATGTCATTTCATCTGATCGTATTTGCAGGTGTGTCACATTTTTAAGTTGACGAGGTGGATGTAACTTTTTGAGAGTGCCTGGCTAAATAAATGTTTTTATTGTTTTCTATTGGGTAGCCTTTTTATTGTTGATTTGTAGGATGGCATTATATATTCTCCGTTTGAGTCCTTTGCTTTTATGTGTTTGTGTGTGCTGAAACAATCTCCTTTGCCATTTCTGAACCACTTGAATTTTGAGTTTATGGTGTATTTTGATAAATAGAATTTCTCATTTTTGTTATAGTCTATCTTACCAATATTTGTCTTTTATGTAGTCAGTAATTTTTCTGTCCAGTGGAAAAAAGTGTGGCCTACATCACAGTCACGGATATGTTACTTATGTTACTGTATGTTGCTATGGTCTGAATGTTTTTGTTCTTCCAAATTCATGTGTTGAAATCCTGATGCCCAGTATGATGGTGTTAGAAGCTGGGCTTTTGGAGGTACATAGGTCTGGAGAGTGGAGCACTCATGAATGGGAATAGCGCTCTTATGAAATCTCACAGAGCTCCCTAGCCCCTCCCACCATGCGAGAACACGGTAAGAAGTGCAACCTGGAGGAGGGTCATTACCAAAATCTAACCAGGCTGGCACCCTGATCTTGGTCTTCCAAGCTCCAGAACAACAGAAATTTCTGTTGTTTATAATCCACCCAATGTGTGATATTCTGTTTTAGCAGCCTCCATGGACGAAGATATGCGTTGTCTTCTAGAAACTTTATTTTTTAACTTTCACAGTCGTCTTCAATCTAACTAGGATTTATATTTGTGTAATATGAGAGGTAGGGGGGATATGGTTCACTTTTTTTTATATAGGCATTGGAACGTCCATCTGTTAAAAAGAATATCCTTCTTCACAAGGTAGTGACAACTTTGGCATTTATTAGGAGACTGTGCATCTATAGAGCTCAATGCTCAAGTATTTTAATTAATGAAGCTTAAATCTAATAGTATAAGTCTTCTAGAAATTTTCTTTTAGTTTGTTTTGACTTGGTCCTCTGCATTTATACATGTATTTTAGAATATACTTGTTAAATTCCACCAGAAATTAAAAAAGCAAAAAGTTTACCAATCTTTTTATTAGAATTGCACGGAAACTATGTGAGTTTAAAAAACCAGTTTATTTTTGTGCTAGTGAGTCTTCTCATCCAAAAACATAGTATACCCCTCCATTTATTTAATTTATTTCAATAATGTCTTGTAGTTTTCTAGCAGAGGTTTCCTCTAAAGAAATAGAGCATAATTTATCAGTTTACTCCTCCTGTTTTTGATTTTTTTGTTTAATTTGTAAAAGGTGTGATTTTTACAAAATTTTCATTTTCTATTTACTGCTCATAGATAAAAATACAATTGATACTTGGGCTTTAACTTTATTCCTTATGACTTTCCTTTTCTTTTCTTTTCTTTTCTTCCTTCCTTCCCTCCTTCCTTTCTTCCTCCCTAACCTCTCTCTCTTTCTTTCTGCTTTTTATTTAAAGTCCAGTTAGTTGACATATAACATAATACTAATTTCAGAAGTAGAATTTTGTGATTCATGACTTACATATAACCCTCAGCGCTTATCACACGTGCTTAATACTCAAGACGCATCGAGCCCATCCCCCCACCCCCACAAACCTCAGCTTGTTCTCTGTAGTTAAGAGCCTATTTGGGGGTGCTTGGGTGGCTTGGTGGGTTGAGCATCTGCCTTCAGTTCAGGTCATGATCTCAGGGTTCTGGGATGGAGCCTCATGTCAGGCTTCTTCCCGCAGGCTGTCTGCTTCTCCCTCTCCCTCTGCCTACTGCTCTGCCTACTTGTGCTCTCTCTCTGTGGAAGAAATAAATAAAATCTTTAAAAAAAAAAAAAAGAGCCTGTTTTATGGTTTGCCTGTACACAATCCGTTTATTAATTCTAATATTCATCTGTAGACTTTTTAAAAATTTTCTAATTTACATATAATGATAGTTTTATTTTTTTCTTCCAAAACAATATATTTTTAAAATTTATTTTCCTTTCCCTACAAGGCTCAGTACAAGATTGAATAAAAGTGATGACACTAGCGTCTTAGTCTTGTTCTCTGTCACATTAATAAAGCTCTAAATATCACTACTAACTTCAATGTGTATTGGAAGGTCTTTGTAGATGTTACTTACCAGGTTAAAAATTATTCAATTCCTAGTTTTATCATGAAAGGATTATTGACATGGTCAATGACAACTTTTCTTCTTTCTGTTAGTGTGGTGAGTTGTATTGGTTTTCCCCTGTTAAACCAACTTAGCATTCATGAAATAAGCTCAACTTGGTCAGTGTGTAGTCATCACATGTATGAAAGATTGTGATTTCCTAATATTTTGTTTAGAATCTTTGCATATAGGTCTTACATCTGTGTTTATTGAACAGATGGTGTGGTAATGCTTTTTTTCCTTACACTGTAATGACATTTTCAACTTTTTTTTTTATTAAAGATTTTTATTTATTTATTTGACAGACAGATCACAAGTAGTCAGAGAGGCAGGCAAAGAGAGAGAGAGAGAGGAGGAAACAGGCTCCCCACTTAGCAGAGAGCCAGATGTGGGCTTGATTCCAGGACCCTGAGACCATGACCTGAGCCAAAGGAAGAGGCCTTAAAACACTGAGCCACCCAGGTGCCCCGACATTTTCAACTTTTGATACAAAGTTTATACTGGCCTCCCATAATGAATTAGAAGTATTTTCCCTCTGTTTTAGGTCATTTTGTGTAATTTTTTTTTCTTTAATAAGTCTTTGGAAGAACATCTAGGAAGTTGTCTAAATTTAAAATTTTTTTTGTGGAAAGGTCTATAGCTAAAGTCAAATTACTAGATATGAGATTATTTAGATTTTTTATTTCTATTACATTCAGTTTTGCTAGGGTTTTCCATTTCATCTCTATTTTCAAGTTTATTGGCACAAAATTTCTTCGTAATATCGAATTATTTTAGTAAGTTTAGGATCTCTAACTTGATGTTTCATTTTTCATTACTGATATTAGGAATTTACTTCTTATTTTTTTATTTTTCCTTAAATCTGAACAGCAATGTATCATTAGTGTTGTCAAATGACCCAAATTCGGTGGTGTTGATTTTTTTTCATGTATGTGTTTTCTATTTAATATAAACATTTTCTTCTTTTTATTATCTGTATTTTACTCTCTTTGGGTTTAATTTTTTTGTTCTTCTGTTAATTCCTTGAGAAGACATTTTAGGTCATTATGTTTCAGATTTTTTCCTTTTCTAATCTATGCATTTGATACTATAGATTTCCTTTCAAGCATATCTTTTGCTGTATCCCACAGGTTTTCACATATTTTATTTTCAGCATCACTAAGTTCAAATTAATTTCTGATTTCTTTTGTGATAGTTTAGTCATAATATATTTTAGAATACAATTGCTTAATTACTAATAGGGTATGTTAGGTTTTTCTCTATTTAAACTGATTTACAGCATCCTTCCTGTCTGTTCAAAGAAAATGCTTTGAGACAATTTTAAAGCTTTGAAAAATTTTAGGCCTTACTTTCACTCAGCATACTATCATTTTGGTAAGTACTGCATGTACACTTGGAGAAAATGTTTATTCCATCATATTTGGATTTAGTATTCTTTATATGACAATTGGGTTAACTTCATTAATCTTGTTTAGGTCTTCTGTACCTTTTCTAATGTTTTTGTTTCTGTATACCATTAGCTATGAAGAGAGGTTTGTTTTAAAGTCTCTCATATATGGCATGGGTTTTCTATGTTTCCTTTCCATTTTTGCTTCCTGTACTTTGAAACTCTAAAATAGGAACATGAATTGTACATTGTGATATCTTTCTTGTGGGTTGACCTTTTTATTACCATGAGATGTATCTTTTTATTTCTTGTAATTCTTCTGGATTTAAAGTCTACTTTGTCTGGTATTAATATAGCTTCACCAGTTTTATTTTGCTTAGTGTTTGTATAATATGCCTTTCTCTGTACTTCTAATTTCAACTTCCCTTATATTTATATTTAAAATGTGTTCTTACATTTATTTTTAAAGCATGTTCTTATATTTAAAGAGTGTCTCTTTATTGTTGGATTTTTTAAATGAAATTATAGATATGTTTAGGTTTACATGTACCATATTGTGAGGTGTTTTCTGTGGGTCCCATCTTTTTTATATTCCTTTTTATTCTTCATTTTGCCTGCTTTCAAAATAAATTTTTATTATGTGACTTTCCCCTAGGGAAAAGTTAAAGGGAAAGTTTACTTAAACATCTTTACTCTGCTCTTCAGGGTAAAATATATAAAATACATACTTGAATTTGTATAATTATAAAGTTTAATCTAAAATAAATTACATATATTTAAATGACTATAAAAAGTATAATATAAAATGATATTTTTTCTGTTTTCATTGAAATTTTCAAATGTTAATTTCTCCCATCCAAGTACTAACCAGGCCCGACCCTGCTTAGCTTCCGAGATTCAAATGTTAATTTCTATATGTTGCTTTACCCTTTTGTTGAATACATTGTATACTTCCTTATAGAATTTCCTTCAGTTAAGAATTTTATTGATTGCTCCCTGTATTGTCATTTAATATGTTCTGCTATCCCCTGTGCTTCTTTTCAATTAGCAATTGAATCTAGAGGCTTGATCTGCTCCAGGCTTGATTTTTGTTTTACCTAGTACACTTCATAGATGGTATTGTGTATTTCCATTAGATGGTACTTAATGTGTAATTATTTCTCATTTAGTGATGTGTGATCATTGGAATAATTTTAGATATGGAAATATGTAGAAAACAAAATCAATGGGAAATTTACTTCAAATAATGAGAATTTCAAAATATAATAAGTTATAAAATCCAACATATAAAAATTAATAGCCTTGGAGTGCCTGGATAGCTCAGTGTGTGAGCATCTGCCTTCAGCTCAGGTCATGATCTCAGAGTCCCAGTATTGAGCCCTGTGGCAGGCTCCTTGCAGAGCAAGGAGCAAGGAGCCTGCTTCTTCCTCTGCCTGCTGCTCCTCCTGCTTATGCTCTCTCTCTCACTATCTCTTTCTGTGTCAAATAAATAAATAATATCTTTAAAAAATCAATACCCTTTTTATATATAAATATCAATAGGATGATATAAGGAAAAATGATTCCACTGCTATAGCAATAAATAAATAGACAGAAAAATAAATACATATAAAATACCTAAATGAAACTTAATGAAACATAAAAGTTTTGATGTGAAGGAACAGGATGAAGTACCGTGTTCTTAAGGAATCTCAACATCATAAAGATATTAGTATCTTTCAACAAAATTAAAAGGAAACCTACAGAATGGGAGAATATATTTGCAAATGACATACCTGATAAAGGGCTAGTATCTCAAATATATAAAGAACTTATCAAACTCAAGATCCAAAAAAATAAATAATCCAGTTAAGAAATGGACAGAGGGGGTACCTAGGTAGCTCAGTTGCTTAAGCAACTGCCTTTGGCTCAGGTCATGATCCTGGAGTTCCCGGATCAAGTCCCACATCAGGATTCCTGCTTGGCGGGGAGTGTGCTTCTCCCTCTTACCCCTCCCTTCTCATTCTCTCTCTCTCTTAAATATATGAATAAAATCTTAAAAAAAAAAAAAAGAAATGGGCAGAGGACATGAATAGACATTTTTCCAAAGAAGACTTCCTGATGGCCAATAGACATATGCTCAATATCACTCATCATCAGGAAAATACAAATCAAAACTACAATGAGACATCACCTTACATTTTCCAGAATTGCTGAAATTAACAACTCAGGAAACAACAGATGTGGGTGAAGATGCAGAGAAGGGGAACCCTCTTACACTGTTGGTGGGAATGCAAACTGGTGCAGCCCCTCTGGAGACCAGTATGGATGTTTCTCAAAATTTAAAAATAGAACTACCTTATGATCCATCAATTGCACTACTAGGTATTTACCTAAATAATACAAAAATATGAATTTGAAGGGATACACACACTTTGATGTTTACAGCAGCATTATCCACCAACAGCCAAATTATGGAAAGAGAACAAATGTCCATCAGCTGATGAATGGTTAAGGAAGAGGAACAATGGAATATTACTCAGCCAAAAAAAAGACTGAAATCTTGTAATTTGCAACAACATGGATAAAGCTAGTGAGTATTATGCTAAGCAAAATAAGTCAGTCAGAGAAAGACAAATACCATTTGATTTCACTCATATGTGGAATTTAAGAAACAAAACAAATTATCATAAGGGAAAAAGAGAGGCAAGCCAAGAAACAGGCTCTTAATTATAGAGAACAAACTAATCGTTATTAGAGGGGAGGTGGATAGGGTGAATGGGTGAAATAGGTGATGGGGATTAGGGATTGCTCTTGTGAGAAATGGAAATGTTGAATCACTATGTTACACACTTGAAATTAATATTACACTGGATGTTAACTAACTGAAACTTAAATAAAAACTTAAAAATAAAAATAAAAATAATTAATTAAAAATTAAATTAAAATTAAAATGAAATTAAAATTAAAAAATTAAAAATAAAATAAAGTTAAATAAAAAGATATCAATATCTTTTTGATAAACTATAAAATTAATTTTAACCACCAGTTTCCCCCTTCTCTTTTGCTTCCTTGAACTTAGTATATTGGTTGTAAAGTTTTTTGGTAAAACAAACTAGCATTAATAGTAAAAAAAAATAATAAAATGAAAAATAAAGTGGCATGTGGGGGTGGAAGATGAGGTATGGTTTGTCTCTGCAGATATTAGAACATATTGTAAAATGCTTGTAATCAAAATAGTGTTGTATTAGCTCAGAACAGTTAAATTAATAGAGCAGAAAAAAATCCCACTTGAATATGGACCTTTAATACTTGATAAAGATGGCATCTCAAATTATGAGGAAAAGATGGAGGTTTTAATAAGTGGTGTTGTGTCAATAGGAGAGCTTTATTGGAAAACAACAAAAATGAAACCTAATCTTAAATCACCTGAATTTGTGTGTGTTTAGTAATTAGCTCTGTTAGCTATCATCTAACACATTCTATTAGATGAATTGTCACATCCAGCTCTCCTCAATGTGGCCAGTCTGTCTTTTGTCCAATCTCACTGAGTTTGTTTAGCTCTGGTGCTGATCCCTACCTTAATCCATTGGGGCAGATGTATGTATTTACATCCAATTATGAACTTACATGCCACTGTGAAATATGTACAAAAAGATTTTTAAATTTACTTTTCTTAAAAAGTATCTGTTTATTGTAGCCAGAAGAGCTGTAAGATCTCTTAGAACCAAAGCACAGTTTAATGAAATTATATATTATTAATGTATATTATCTGTAATGCACATATCCAAAGGGAATGGTATAAGTGATTAGTTAAAAAATAAGTAGTCCTTGTTTCAGACTTTCCATTTCAAATCTCATTGATCCCTCAAATGTTTTGCAACTGACTTTCCTTTGCATAGTTCATTTAGCTTGGAATCTGATGAAAGAATTCTGTCTTCTTGATAAGCTCTTGGAATAGGCCTCTGTTACTATGGGAAGGTATCCAAAATTTATGGATCAGTAATCTAATCCAGACTGGCAACTCCCATGGAATGAACTGAATTTCCTTTTTGCTGTATTTACTCTCTCTCATGGAACACCTGGTCATAAGCTCTATTCACCACCTCAGGCTGCTCTTCAAAATCACCTTTACAGAACATGCTCCTCCCTTTCATATAGCAACCAATTCTCCATGTCTGTACTGATAAGTTGAATGACACGAACCATTATGTAAATGCCATGTCTGAGAGTTTTTGTAGTTCAGGGTCTTCCTCCTGTACAACAGATTCCATGCTTTTTAAGTAGACAGGAGTCAATATGGAACACTATTTTATGCACAGAAAATGGTGAGTCCCATATCTTATATGATAATGTATATAGGAAATAGTCTTTTCTGGGAACAAACAATGTCATAAAGTGCAAAAGAGGTATATAACTTTAGGAAGAAATGCAGAATGTTTTTCAATCATTTTAGGAAATGTATTAAGAAATAGGGGTTATGATAATACCAGATAAAAACTTTAAACTTTTGAGGTTCTAGAAAGATTTTCAAGGTTAGTGAAAAAGTCACAATGATAATTAGATTTTAGCCTTAACTCTTCTAGTTTTGTGCCTTTGAAGCAATAACTTTAATTTGATTTCTCTGTTTATATCACTGAAAGATTGGTGCAGGTAACTGTTAAGAGCCTTTCAGAATCTGACTTTGATTAATCTAAACCTTGATACCAGACATACACCTAAGACTGGATTTTCAAGTGATTTAACCTAACACGCTTTGATTTGAGTTATATAGAAAAGATTCTGTTCTTAAAAAAAAAATCTGCCTACCCTACACTGGATTTGAAAATATATTTGATCTCTTTTTGATCATAAAAGCTATTAGGAGAAATTATTTTTTAAGGCTTGTCAACCTATGAATCCAGACTTTTAAGAATAAATGTTCTCTAAAAATATAAGAAAGGGACACAAATGGAGAAGAGCACTTTAAAAAGAGGAGAAAGAAAACTTTTCCTATTTTGAAATCAATCTTCAATCAGTTTATTTATTTATTTATTTATTTTTAATAATAGCAGTCAACCTCCAGGTGAATTTTCAGTATGCTTTTCTCTTTGATTCTCATGGGTATTGCTAAACAGGAAGTCCAGAAGAGAAAAATCCACCTGATTAAAAAATTGTCTGTGGTAGAAGAGATGGGAGCAATGTAATGCTTTTTATGTTTTTTCTTTTCAGAGATAATTGTATTAAACAAAGGTCATAAGAAATTTAGGTTAGGGGCGCCTGGGTGGCTCAGTGGGTTAAGCCGCTGCCTTCGGCTCAGGTTATGATCTCAGGGTCCTGGGATCGAGTCCTGCATCGGGCTCTCTGCTCAGCAGGGAGCCTGCTTCCTCCTCTCTCTCTCTCTGGCTGCCTCTCTGCCTACTTGTGATCTCTATCTGTCAAATAAATAAATAAAATCTTTAAAAAAAAAAAAGAAATTTAGGTTAACACCAGATATATGTGCTATAGTGAAGGGAATATATATATATATATATGTGTGTGTGTGTGTGTGTGTTAATATATGCAAATACATCTTATAGAAATACAATATGAATGGAAGAAAATGAACAATGTGCTGTGATGTAATATTTGTATACCCATCTATCCTGGCATGCCTTCATATATATCAACAAATTTCTAAACAACGCTGTAGAATATTGAACATATATATATGTGTGCAGTGTAATAAAATTCAAAGGAGGCATAACTTCAAGAAAATAGTAGGTATGTTCCTCCCACAATTCTAAAAAACTTACTGATAAAGAAAGAAGCAGAGGTTATAATTATACAACATAAAAATTTCAAATTTGGGGGGTCGAGGGAAAATTCTCAGGGTAGGAGAGAACATTTGTAGTGACTTATTCTAGAAAGAGCTGTTGCCTTTGACCTCATGAAATCAGTACTGGTCTCATAACAGATGCGAACTAAAAGTGGGGAAAACAAATAAATAAATAAATAAATACACCAGCCAACTCCAACTGCAGGGGGATCATTTTTGCAGGCAGAAAGTAATTATCCTGATGGAAGTTAGCCAGGACACCAGAGAGAGAGTGAATATTCCTATCCCATCTCAGAATTCTGTGGGATTTTTAATGAACACAAATGGTCATGACCTTGAGTTTTATGCTCCATCCACAAGAAGAACTTCTTAACAGCAGTGCTGGGGTGTTCTCTCCCTCAACCCCTGCTGTGGGGCACTGATTCAGAATCAAGGATTAAGAAGTCTGTGAATGCCATGAGGATAATGAGGACCCCTGCAAAAATTATTTGGTTCAATTAAATGACTAATTTTACAGGATAGTAACAGCGCTGTTTGGCTGCTAGTAGCAAACTGCAAAACTGCCCAGTGAATTTCTACAGAGGAATTTAGTATTTTATGACAAAGTGACATCTATAAGCTCTTAATACTGCTTCTGCTGCCACTTGGAACAGTTCTCCCATTCTCCCTAATACCAGTTTTACTTTTGTTTATTAGTCAAACCCTCCCAGTATTGGTCTAATTTTGCACACATGTATTTGAATTGTGATGAATGGATGACAGATTAGCCAGATTGCAAATCATAATTGAGCAGAGGTCCATGTAATGTAAATCACACGGGCCAGCATCCACTTTTTTGCCAAGGCAGCGGTCTTGGAAGTTGCCAGATAAAATGATACCCCTCAGGTTGAATACTGAGCATCATTGATAACATGATAGACTCTTCCAGAACTTCTCAACATGAACCAAATTCTGACTCTCTGGCTTCAGCCCACAAACTACCAAAAACAGCCTCTAGGACACTGCTATAATGAAATTGTAAGACACAAATGAGAAAGTAACTCACTTTTTGATCACTTCCTATGTGCCAGTTCTTATACTAGGAATTTTATGAATATATTGGTATTGGTTCTATTGATGTCATTTAACAGATAAGCTGGAGGGAAGGGTGTTATTTCTATGCAGGCTCCAAGCAACCAACATCTCCCCAAGCTCCTTTGTAATTAAAAATATAAAACTTATCTACAGGCACATATGCACATATATACTCATGTACTCAAGCACAAACTCAGGCTAGAAATTCATGCTGTTTAAATAGATCTCGGAAAAAGAAACATTGTGGTATGATTATTCCATCTCTTTGTATCATGTCTGTTGTAGAACTATTATAAATTGTAGCATAGTTGCCTAAATCCAGAGAACAATATTGTATTGTACCAGACACTTACTTCCCTCTTTTCTCTTGATAAGTCCCCTCACACTTCATCTGTTGTACTCTACTAAAGGGGGGCAGCTCTTATAAATATTCACCATATTTGCTTGCTTCTATCAGAATTCAGCTAATAGGAGTAACTGACATGCCACTGAAGGACAAGAGAAATAAAAATCCAGGCAGGGTATGTCTCCTTTCTCTCTTCCTCAGACAGCGGACAGTGGCTTTGTTCTCTCTCCTAGCTTCAGATTCTGTCAGAGTTGTTCCTTTTTCTGGCCCCAACTCTAGTCAGGAAATCCCAACTTTGGTTAATGATCTGATAACACTCTCTCCTTTCTTCAGTCTTTTGGTCTAAAGGTAATAACACTGGCTTGCCTTACTGCTTTCTTGATGGTATTATCCGCAGCGTAAAAGATAGTTTTGATGAAGTCTAATTTACTTTTTTTTTGGCCACTTGTACTTTTAACTAAGAAAAACTGTTGACTAATTCAAGGGCAAAATGATATACTACTCCTATTCTTTTTCTAAGATTTTTGTAGTTTTAGCTCTTACCTTTAGAGCTATGGATTCTTTTGAGTAAACTTTATCTTTACACATGGATATCTAGTTGTCCTAGGACCTTTTGTTGAAAAGATTATTCTTCTCCCATTTAACTGACTTGATACACTTGATTATTGTAACTTTGTACTAAGTGTTGAAAAGAGACATACTGGCTCCTCCAAATTTGTAATTTGTTTAAAGTTTGTTTTGCATGTTCTGGGTCTTTTAAATTTCCATGTAAATTTCAGATCAGTATATAAATTTCTGCCAAAAGGCCAGGAATAATTTTGGGAGGGAACCACACTGAATATGCAGATCAATTTAGGGACTACTGTCATCTTAATATCTTACTGTGTCTTCACTTCATGGTAATGGGATGTCTTCCCATTTTTTGGCTTTTCATTAATTTATTTCAAAGATATTTGCTTTCATTAATAGCTTTTACTTCTTTAATTTTTTAAAAAAATTTAATTCCAGTATAATGAACACACAGTATTATATTAGTTTTAGGTGTGCAATATAATGATTCAACAATCCTGTACATTACTTAGTGCTCATCAGGATAAGTGTACTTTTAATCCCCTTCACCTATTTCACCCATCCCTCCACCAACTTCCCCTCCAGTAACCATCAGTTTGTTCATTAATAATTTTAAGTCTTACACATCTTTTGTGGTATTTATTCCTAAGTATTTTATTCTTTTTGATGCTATTGTCATCTACATTGTTATTTTTTTTTTTAAGATTTTATTTATGTATTTGACAGAGAGAAGGAGAGGGAGAGAAAGCCCAAGCAAGGGGAGTGGCAGGAAGAGCAAGAGAGAGAAGCAGATTCCCCGATGAGCAGAGAGCTCTATGTGGGGCTCTATCCTAGAACCCTGGGATCATGACCTGAGCCAAAGGCAGACATTTAAGCAACTGTGACACACAGGTGCCCCGCATTTATATTATTTTTAAATTTAATTTTTTTTAAGATTTTATTTATTTATTTGAGAGAGAGACAGTGAGAGAGAACATGAGCAAGGAGAAGGTCAGAGGGAAAAGCAGACTCCCCGTGGAGCTGGGAGCCTGATGCGGGACTCCATCCTGGAACTCAAGGATCATGATCTGAGCCGAAGGCAGTCGTCCAACCAACTGAGCCACCCAGGCGTCCCTTAAATTTAATTTTTAAGTTGTTTACTGTTACTTTGTAGAAACATAATTGATTTTCATATTGATCTCATATCATCCAAACTTAATGAACTCTTTCACTACTTATAATAGTTTTTATTTGTGGATTGCTTAAGATTTCTATGTACAAGGTCCTATCATCTGTAGATGATAGCGCTTTATGCCTTCCTTTCAAATATGGATGCCTTTTATTTCTTTTTCTTGCCTAATCATCCCAGGTAGAACCCATAAATATGCTGTTGAATAAAAGTGATGAGAACAAACATCACTGTCTTGGTACTGATTTTAAGTTGTAAATATTCAGTCTTTCAGGATTAAGTATGATGTTAGCTGTGGGTATTTTGTAGATGCACTTTAACAGGTTGAGATAATTCTTTTCTATTTTTAGTTTGTTGAGGTCTTTCTTTCTTTCTTTTCTTTTCTTTTCAATCATGAAAGGATGTTGGATTTTTTCAATGGTATTTCTGTGCCTGTTAAGATAATCATGTGTTTTTTGTCCTTTAGTTTATTACTATGATATATTACATTGAATGAATTTTGGATGTTAAAACAATGTTACATTCCTGGGTTAAATTCTACTTGGCTAGGCATATAATTCTTTTCATATTTTGTGGATTCAATTTCCTAGTATTTTGCTAAGAATTTTTTAATCTATATTTATAAGGGATATTAGCGAATAGTTTTCATTTTTTGTTTTGTCTTTGTCTTGTTTTGTTATCAGGGTATCATTGGCTTCTTAGGATGAATTGAGGTTTTTTTTTTTTCTTTTCTATATTTTATAAGATTTTGTGAAGGATGAGTATTAATTCTTTTTAAAATTTTTTTAAAGATTTTTTTTTTATTTATTTGACAGAAAGAGAGCACAAGTAAGGAGAGAGGCAGGCAGAGAGAGAGGAGGAAGCAGGCTCCCTGCTGAGCAGAGAGGCCCCCCTAATGTGGGCTTTGATCCCAGGACACTGAGACCATGGCCTGAGCAGAAGGCAGAGGCTTAACCCACTAAGCCACCCAGGAACCCTGTATTAACTCTTTAAATGTTGATATAATCTACCTGTGAAGCCGTCTTATGTGGAATATTTGTGCAAAATTTTTGAATTACTTTGTTTTTGGATATTCAGATTATCTATTGCTTCATCAATCATGCCATTAATTTGTATCCTTCTAGGATTTGTTCATTTCATCTAGGTTTTCTAACTTTTTGGCATACAGTTATTCATAATATTCCCTCAGAATCATTTTTTTTTAATTTCCATAAGGTGAATAGTAATACATCCATTTCCTCTATCCATATATATATATATATATCTGTTTCAATGCTTTGTTAACAGTTGAAAATAAACCCCCAAAATGGAAGTGATGACATCTTAGACAACCAAGAGTCTAGGGAGATAGGTTTTCATTTCATCTCTTTTTTCCCCCTTTAATTAAATACATCTTAGCAAAAGTAGATTTCAAAGATCTAGATTTTATAAATTTAAATTATATTTTGTAGATTTAGTAGGAAAACATTAGCATGGAAATATCCCATTGGCTCACCTCTATATAGAAGCTTATAAATAAAGTATTTCTTATAAATTAGCTAAAATTATTATGAATAGACAAGGCCTAACAGGAAATGCACCTGGTACTACTTTCCATCTGAAAATACTAGAAATAAGAGAAAAGAACAGATTTTTCATAATTGACATATTTAGCCAAAGTATGCTGTTTTTAATTTTTCATTATTTTAAAGATAAAAACAGAAAAGTTTTGATTTGAGGGCACCTGGATGGCTCAGTGGGTTAAGCATATGCCTTTGGCGCAGGTCATGATCTCAGGGTCCTGAGATTGAGTTCTGCGTCAGGCTCCCTGCTCAATGGGAAGTCTGCTTCTCCCTCTTCCTCTGCCACTCCCCCTGCTTGTGCTTTCTCTGTCTTTCTGTGTCAAATAAGTAAATAAAACCTTTTTTAAAAAAGTTTTGATTTGGAACTATCATAATCCTCATTATGTAAAACATATTAAAATAAGCATATTATTCCAACATATTCTGAATTATGGGTTCCTTTCCTAAAACCACTTTTTAGATGTTTTCTTCGCACCTGATTTTTGCATGATAAATTAAAAGTTAGGTATAGTATCGTCTTATCATAACTTGCTACCTAAATCTTTGATTCATGAGCTTCTACATATGGGCGAGCCAGTGGGATATTTTCATGTTCTCTTGAATGTTGCCAAAAATGCCATTAGGTTGATATCTAAATTAAGTCTCCTCACAATGGGCTATTCTCTAAAGGGGAAAAGGAGTCCAATTTGTCATGAAGGAATCTTCCAGTCTTGACCCCATCTTCCCAGTAGTTGTTAAGCACAGAAGATCATTTATTTAGCTGATACAAATATTTTACATTTCTAACATGAAATACATGTTAGAACAACATTTGCAAGTAGCTATTGACTTCCCCATTCTCATTAGGAAAATTTATACTTAAATAAGATCCAGGCTGATGGAAAACTTAAGTGAAGTCCATTGGTTGTTTGTATTCTTCCATTTCTGCCACATCCCACCCATGCTTAACTACCCTTACTGAGTACATACTCTGCCAGATGCCATGGACATACAGAAATTAAGTTAAGACTTTGTTCTCTAGGAGTTAACCTTACACAACTAAGTAAATACAGCGCCACATGGAATGAGTACCAAGTCAAGAGAGGCATATTGTGCTGTGGGAGAACAGAAAGAAAAGAGGTCAGTCTGAATGACAGGAACGGAAAATGATGTGCAGATGTGAAGCCCTTTGAATTGAGCTTTGAATGATGGCTTGGCATTTCCTTGCTTCAAAACAATCCCAAGTTAATGAAATCTTATGAAAATTATATTGATATATAATATACTCAGGAAAAGTCTTTAAGTGTGCTATGAATGAGCTATGGAATAGGCAGAAATAAGTAACAAATTATGAGTTTAAAGAAATAGGGAAAGGCTTATTTGTGAAGTATTTCTCATACTGTGTTAAGATGTTTTGATGACATACTATACAAAAATATGAATACTGAGAGAGTTTTAAGATAGAAATAAATTATATTTAAGTCCTTAAGTTACTTTCAAAAGGGCAATAAAATAAAGAAAATAAATAAAAGTTTGTATTGACTTCTTGGGAGAGATAAATTTCCCTTTACTCCATCTTTAGGTCTTCATAAAAGTTACAGGTATCCCCATATTTTTAGTAAAGTGAAAAATGTCTTAGTCTGCATAGGAGTAAATTCTCTCCTTTTATTGTCCTGTTTCATATTCTCTATTATGGTTTTCTGCCTTTGGATTGAGACCTTGTCCCATGAAGATGGTATAATAAGACAGGTTGATGTGATCTAATAGAAGCAGCATAGACCTTTTGTTCTGAGGCTTAGGGGGTAAAAAACAGACTCTCTTTCCTTGTCCTCTTTGTTTTTGGATTCATTTCACTCCTTCAGACAGGAGTTTCTCAAATAATTATTGTTTATATGTAGGCCAGATAATTCTTCACTGTGGGAGACTGTCCTATGCATTATAAGAAGTTTAGCATTATCTATGACTTCTAGCCACTGGGTGCCAAAGCATGCCCCAGTTGTGATAACCAAAAATGTCTCCAGACATTGCCAAATATCTCCTAGGAAGGTAAAATTGTTCCCAGCTGATAACCACTGTTTTAGAGACAAAGGGGGACAAGGAGGCTTTCAGTCTATGGGTATCAGGATAATACTAGCCTCATAGAATGAATTTGGAAGTTTCCCTCCATTTCTATTTTTTGGAATAGTTTGAGAAGAATAGATATTTAATCTTCTTTGATATGTTTAGTAGAATTTGCCAGTGAAGCCATGTGGCACTGGACTTTTGTATGTTGGTAGTTTTTTGATTACTGACTCAATTTACATGATTTTTATAAACAGAAGATCATAAACACTCAACCAAAAACTGTTAGATCAAAAAAAAAACACCCAAATTCAGTAAAGATACGGAATTAACATAGAAAAATCAGGAATGTTTTAATGCATTAACAATGAACTTTTTGAAAAAAAAAAATGAAATGGATCCAATTTATAATAGCATCAAAAATAATAAAATACTTAAGAATAAATTTAACTGAGGAGGTAAGGGATCTGTACTCTGAAAACAGTAAGATATTGATGAAAGAAATTGAAGAAGACACAAATAAATGGAAAGGTGTCCCATGTTCATGGATTGATAGAATTAATATTATTAAAATATCAGTGTTACCAAAAGCCATCTATAAACTCAATGTAGTTCCTATCAACATTTCAATAGTGTTTTTCGATAGAAGTTGACAAAGCACTCCTACAATTTATATAGAAGTTCTGAATAGCCAAAGAAGTCTCAAGAAAGAACAAAGCAGGAGGCATCACACTTCCTGACTTAAGCTATACTATAAAGTTATAGTCATCAAAACAGTATGGTACTAGCATAAAAATAGGCAAATAGACTAAGGGAACAAAATTGAGAGCTTAGAAATAAATCCAAGAATATGTGGTCTTCTCATATTTGACAAGAGAAATGATACTCAAAGAAGAAAAGACAGTGTTTCAATAAATGGTACTGGGATAATTTAATATTTGAAATTGGATCCTTATCTTATACCACGGACAAAAACTAACTCAAAATGGATTAAAGATTTAATTGTAAGACATGAAACTCCTAGGAGAAAAATAGGAGTAAAACTTCTTGGCATGGGTCTCAGTACTTTTTGTTTGTTTGTTTTTCAGATATGACACCTACAGAATAAACAATAAAATAAAAAAGAAACAAGTAGGACTCTATCAGACTAAAAAGTTTCTGCAAAGGAAAAGCCAATCAACAGCGTGAAAAGAAAGTCTATGGATTGGGAAAAATATTTATGAACCATATATCTGATAAATATATATATATATATATATCTCCAAAATATATAAAGAACTCATGCAACTCAAAAGGAAAAAAAAAAAAAAACACCCCCAAAACCAAAAAACTAAAAACCAAAAAACACCTAATTTAAAAATGGTCAAAATACCAATAATATTTTTCAAAGAACTAGAACAAATAATCCAAAAATTTATACGGAATTATAAAAAGACCCTGAATAGCCAAAGCAATCTTGAAAAAGAAGAACAAAACTGGAGGTATTACAATCCCAGATATCAAGATACACTACAAAGCTGTATTAATCAAAGCAGTATCGACTGGGTCAAAAAAAGACATCTAGACCAGTGGAATAGAACAGAGAGCCAAGAAATAAACTCATACTTTTATGGCCAATTAATCTCTGACAAAGGAGTCAAGAATATACAATAGGAAAAAGACAGTCTGTTCAACAAATGATGTTGGGAAAAATGCAGAAGACAGCTGCATGAAAAATGAAACAGGACTACTTTCCTACACAATACACGAAAATAAACTCAAATTATGTTAAAAACCTAAATGTGAGGTGTGTCTGGGTGGCTCAGTGGGTTAAGCCTCTGCCTTCGGCTCAGGTCATGGTCTCCGGGTCCTGGGATGGAGTCCCTCATCACTCTCTCTGCCCAGTGGGAAGCCTGCTCCCCTCCCCCTTTCTCTGCCTCCTTGTGATCTCTCTCTCTGTTAAATAAATAAATAAAATTTAAAAAACCAAACCAAACCAAACCAAACAAACCTAAATGTGAGACTTGAAACTATAAAATTCCTAGAGGAAACAGGGAACAATCTCTTTGACGTCAGCTGTTAGAAACATTTTTCTAGATAAGTATCCTTGGGCAAGGGAAACAAAAGCAAAATAAAACTACCGGGACTACACCAAAATAAAAAATCTTTTACACAACAAAGGAAATCATCAACAAAACAAAAAGACAACCTCTTGAATGGGAGGAGATATTTATAAATGATATATTCAAGAAGGGTCCAAAAAATATAAAAAACTGATAAAACTCAATACCTAAAGAATGAATAATTCAATTTAAAAATGGGCAGAGGAGGGGCGCCTGGGTGGCTCAGTGGGTTAAAGCCTCTGCCTTTGGCTCAGGTCATGCATGATCCCAGGGTCCTGGGATCGAGCCCCAAGTCAGGCTCTCTGCTCTGCAGGGAGCCTGCTTCCTCCCCTCTCTCTCTCTGCCTGCCTCTCTGCCTACTCGTGATTTCTCTCTCTCTGTCAAATAAATAAAATCTTAAAAAAAAAAAAAAACACTTAAAAAAAATGGGCAGAGGACATGAATACACATTTTTCCAATGAAAACATACAGATGACCAAGAGACACATGAAAAGATACTCAATGTCACTAATCATTGGGAAAATGCAAATCAAAACCACAATGAAATATCCCCTCACACCTGTCAGAATGGCTAGAATCAGGCACAAGATATAACAAGTGTTGGCAAGAATGTGGAGAAAAAGAACCTCATATATTGTTGGTGGGAATGCAAATGGTGCAGCTACTGTGGAAAACAATATGAAAATTACTCAAAAAATTAAAAATAAAACTATCATATGATCCCGTAATCCCACTACTAGGTATTACCCAGAGAAAACAAAAGCACTAATTCAAAAAGATACATGCAATATATGCAACCTTATGTTTTTAGAGATTTTATTTACAATAGCTAAGATATGGAAGCAACCTGTGTCCACTGAAAGGTGAATGGATAAAAAGATGTTATATATAGTTATATATATATAACTATATATATAGTTACACACACACACACTCAGCTGTAAAAAAGAATGAAACTTTGCCATTTGCAACAACATGAAAGAAATCTAGAAGATATAATTCTAAGTGAAATAAGTCTGTCAGAAAAAGACAAATACCATATAATTTCACGCATGTAGAAATTAAGAAACAAAACAAATGAACACAGAAAAGGGAAACAATCAAAAAGAACCGCAGACTCTTAAATATAGAAAACAAACTCAAAGGCGCTTGGGTGGTTCAGTCAGTTAAGTGGTTGACTCTTGCTTTGGCTCAGGTCATCATCTCAGTGTCATGGAAAGCCCACATCAGGCTCTGCACTCAGCATGGAGACTGCTTGAGACTCTCTCTGTCCTCCTCTCCCTCTCCCTGTCCCCACCCCCCACTCATGTTTCCTTTCTTTCTAAAATAAATAAAATCTTTAAAAAAAAAAAAAAGGACAACAAATTCATATTTGGTAGAGGGGAGGGATGTTGATGGGGAGATGGATGAAGTAGGTGGAGATTAAGAGCATACTTATAGTGATGAACACTGGGTAATATATGGAATTGTTGAATCATATTGCACATCTGAAACTAATATAACACTGTATGTATAATTCACTGTATGAATAAAAATTAAAAAATCATGAAAATTAAAAATAATTTTAATATGGTCAAAGGATCTGAATAGACATTTCCTCAAAGAAGATGTATGGAGGGCCAACAGGTATATGAAAAGATGCTAAGGATCACTAGTTATTAGGAAAATGCAATTGAAATCACAATATCTATCACATCACATCTGTTAGAATGGCCATCACCATCATCCAAAGGAAAGAGATAAGAAATGCTGGTATGATGTGGAGAAAGGAAACACTTGTGCACCATTGGTGGAACTGTAAGTTGGTACAGCCAGTGTGGAAAATGCTATGGAGGATACTCAAAAAATTAGAAATGGGACTAATTTTTAATGAGAAATTTAATGAATTAATTAATTAAGAGTTTGTTTTTTATATTTCTAATTTTAAAAATTAGAAATGAGACTACCATATATTCAAGCAATTCCACTTCTGGAAATATATCCAAAGGAAGTGAAATCTAGCTTGAAAAGATATCTGCAGCCTTATGTTCATAGCAACATTATTTATAATAGCCAAGACATTGAAAGAACGTGAATGAATGAATAAAGAAGTTGTGGTGTATGTTGTGTGTGTGTGTTTGTGTGTGTGTGTGTGTGTGTGTGTATACATGGTAGCACATATAAATATATAAATAGGATTTCCTATTTTATGGTTTCCTCATATTATATGGCCTCATATATATACATGAATATGAGTCAGCCATAAAATATAGGAAATCCTATCATTTGCAACAGCATGGATTGACCTTAAATACATTATGCTATGTCAAATAAGTCAGACAGAAAAAGACAAATATTTTATGATTTCACTTACACGTAGAATCCTAAAAACACATACATACATACATACATACATACATATATACTAAAAAATCTCATAGAGAAAAAGACTGGACTTGTTACCACAGGTGGAGGGTGGGTGGAGGGGAGAGCTGGAGGAAGGCGGACAAAGGCAGAAACTTCCAACTGTAAAATTAGTAAGTTCCAGGGAGGCAAGGTACCCATGATGACTGTAGCTGACACTGCTGTAAGATATATGGGAAAGGTGTTAGAAGAGTTAATTTTAAGAGTTCTCATCACATAAAGAAAAAAGGGTTTTTTCCTATTCTTCTTTTTTTCTTTTTATTATACTTATATGAGAACATAGACGTTAGCCGAACCTGTTGTAATCATTTCCCAATTGATGTAAATCAAACCATCATGCTACCTGCCTTAAACTTACACAGTGAGGCATGTCAATTATTTCTCAAACTGGGAAAAAAAAAATCATAGTAGACCTGTGAAAAAATTGGCCAGATCCTCATCCACAATAACATTACATAGTTACCTTAGTGACGACAGATTCGACCATGTCTTTTAAAAAGAGCTCACAAGGCAAGGCCAGATGACTTAAAGAGGAGAAATTTTCTATATGATTATTAGGATGTGAGAGACGGTAACACTTTAAGGAGACATTGATTTGCACAAAAGTTCAAGTGCTAGAATGAGATGTGAGCAGTGGAGACGTGACAATTTTGATGTTCTCTAGTCTTATACACATATATGTCCCTTGAAAGCAGGTCTTGTGGACACTTTCTGCAATGCAAAGACTATTAAGTGTTTTAAATTTACTGCAGATGGGAAGATTAATTTAAAAAGAAAAAAAAATTCCAAAATATAAAAAGTCGAGAATGAAGAAGGAAAAATAATCAACAACTGGCAGATTAGGCATAATTATAATTAATGATGATGATGTTATTATATTCCGAAAGCAGTGATACAGGGAAGCCACACTGGAAAAGAGAGCAATCATGAAGAGTTTGAAATATTGGCTTATCTGTAGGAGTCATAGAGTTGTCTATTCTCTGAGCTGATGTAGATGATCCATGCTCATGGCATTTGATAATTTAGAAATAATATCTGTTGTTCTATACCAGTGAAAACAAATGTGCCTTTAGAAAATCAATGGGCTAAAAATTAAATCAGTGTAATTTTTTAAAAAAGAGCCTTTAACTTAAAATTATCAACAAAACTTTCTTTCTATATCCATTAGCAAGGAATAGAAATAGTCTGATGATGACCAAGTTGGAGGAGACCATTTTGCACAAACTGATATTTCCAGTGAAGAGAGTCACACCCAGAGGGCTTACTCATCCATGATCACAGGAGCTAGTTAGTGAAGGAGTTAGGGCTAAATCCCAAGAGTCTTGTTCCACAGATCAGGAATCATTAAAACTGACTTTTAAGGTAGCAACTTTTAAGAATTATCAGGTAAAATGAAGGGAATGCTTTTTTCACCTCCCATTGGAGAAAAACACTAACTATTGTTTTCCTTTTGAGGCAGCAGTGGTTCTCTTAATTTGTTATCTAAGTATTGCTCCTCTCTTTGGACTTGCTAGAACTGCCTGTACAGATAGAGGAGGGAGTATATCCTGGATAAGATGTTTAGGAATCATGCCTACTACTGGAATTGTGCAATTTATTTTCAAAGGCCTAGAAAATTCCAGCATATCATGAGGTAGGGATCTTAGGCACAAGGCAATATCTATGATAAAACCACAAGATGCCAAGATAGATAACTCTAGAGAGTTTAACTCACAATTTCAGGATTACTGTATTTTCTATTAAATAAGCTTAGACACGCAATGCATTAGGAGAGTCCTTGGCATATAGAAGGTACCATATAAGTGTGTGGCATTGTTGTCATGGCATTTATGATCATCACCTTCATCTTGCTCTCTAATATTCTCCTTGGTGCCCTGAGCCTGACATGGCTCCAGAAGATTGGAGGACTTCTAGCATGTAAGCTGTGTATCTCTAATGCTAAATACTTTGTCTTCCATACAAAAGATAATCAGAGGTTCCTTATTGAATAAATTCTGTTGAATACTCTCATAAGAGAGTCCTCTCATAAGAGGACAGCTTAACCTATCTCTTTCTGTGTAAGATAAACCCAAATATGACAACTGTGAACTTAGACAAATTGCTATAGAATCCTAAAGTAAAGGAAAATAAGATAAGTGAAAGTAAGATAAGTGAAGAAGAAACATTTTACCTGGAGAAAGATCAGAAAAATGGAAAAGGATGGAATTTCTTGTGAGGTATAAATTCATGTCTCCTATCCATGTATGTGGTAGGTTGAATAGTGGATCCCCAGGATGTTAATGCCCTAATCCCCAGAACCTGTGAATATGTTATCTTACACGGTGAGAGGAACTTTGTAGATGGGACAAAGTTAAGAATTTTGAGATGGGAAGCTAATTTTGGATTACCCAGGTTGACCAATGTAATCATCGGGGTCCTTATAAGAAGGAGGCAGGAGGGTCAGAATTAGAGAGGGAAGGTGTAAACATGGAAACAGAAGTCAGAGAGGTGACCGGACGCTACTCTGTTGGCTTTGAAGATGGAGGAAGGGCCCACGAGGCCAGGAATGTAGCCATACCCTGGGAGCTAAACAAGACAGTGGAATGGATTTTGCTCTAGGGCCTCCAGAAGGATATATATCTCCCAACACCCTGATTTTATCCCAGTGAAACTGATTTTAAACATCTGACTTCCAGGACTGTAATGTAATAAATTTGTGTTCTTTTAAGATTTGGGGAAATTTTTTTAAAGCAGTGTTTAAAAAAAATGAAACAATGCAGCATCTCTATATGAATGCACTGTAGACTGTAATATGAAGTTACTAAGATTTGTAGCTGTATAGTTGCAGGTTTTCCATCTGTTAGCTGCATCCAGAAACATCTCATTCTAAGAAAGTACCTTTCTTCTTTCCTTCTTCAGCTTTTTTTTTTTTTTAAAGATTTATTTATTTTAGAGAGAGAGAGCACTTGGGAGCAGGGGGAGGGGCAGTAGGAGAGCCAGAGAATCTTAAGCAGACACCCCGATGAGTCAGAAGTCACACAGGAGGCTTGTCCCATGACCTTGAGATCATGACCTGAGCCAAAATTAATAGTCAGATGCTTCAGCTACTGAGCCACCCAGGCGTCCTGTCCTTCTTCAGCTGTTTTAAACATACATTTGTACATGAAACCCAGTTCTTCTCTAACCTTATCAGCCTTTGAACACTTCTGTAGTCCTGGCAATTGTAATTCAGGATTCACTGGTCCTTGTCTCCCCTTCCCAAGTTTCTATGTCTAAGCCATTCTCGGGAGTCTCCAGAGGTTGCTTTACATTTGCTTCCAAAACAGTCCACTTCTGCCGAGGTTACAGTGCACTTGGGATACCATCGTACTCCAAAGGGTGTTTCCAGCAGACACATTTGGTATATTCTGTGCTCTGCCCTAAGTGACACTGGCCACTCCTGGATGCAACCACAAAAACACTGAACCTTTTAGTGTCACAGTGTGTGGGTTAATTTTTAAAGAAAAAAAAAAAAAAATAGCTCTCTTCTTAGTACTCTTTGGTAAATGAGTCCCAAGGCAGTGCTCCCAATATCTGATAGAGTTTGTTTGTTTGTTTGTTTTTAAGATTTCATTTATTTATTAGACAGAGAGATAGAAGGCACAGGTAGGCAGAGTGGCAGACAGAGGGAGAGGGAGAAGCCAGCTCCCCACTGAGCAGGGAGCCTGATATAGGACTGGATCCAAGGATGCTGGGATCATGACCTGAGCCAAAGACAGACGCTTAAACAACTGAGCCACCCAGGTGCCCCTCTGATAGAGTTTTTTTGTTTTGTTTTGTTTTGTTTTTAAGATTTTATTTATTTATTTGACAGACAGATCACAAGCAGGCAGAGAGGCAGGCAGAAACAGAGAGGGAAGCAAGCTCCCTGCCGAGCAGAGAGCCCATTGTGGGGTTTGATCCCAGGACCCTGAGATCACGACTTGAGCTGAAGGCAGAGGCTTTAACCCACTAAGCCACCCAGGAGCCCCAAAGGAGTTTCACATGCCTGGTTCCACTGGGGCTCAAACCCAGGACCTTCTGTGTGTAAAGCAGATGTGATAACCACTACAGTATGGAACCTCCCCTAGAGTTTTTAATGAAACAGTTGTTTCATGTTTTATTTAGGTCCCCCCTACCCCCGGTTATCTATGGGGTTCAAAAATGAATTGAAGTTGAGGATGTCTGGGAGATAATATGAATGAAGATTCCATGCTACAGTCAAAATTGCACCTTTCCCTTTAGAACCATGGCGTTTGTACCGCATCTAACTCCTGTGGCTTTGACCCTTCTTCCTCTGAGGAGCTTTCTTCCCCAGAAGCTAGCTCACTCATTTTCCAAATGCATTTGTATTCAGTCTTTTTGCTCCACCTAGGAACTCATGGTGAGCTTTGAATGTAGCTGGAAGTCTCTCAGACCTTTTGAAAATCGACTTTTAGGGGCTGTTCTCCATCCGTTCACCTGTTATGACCTAATGTCATTTGGATTCAGCATGGACTCATCCGTACCTCCATTTTTGTGCTTGCTGAAGCCTTATATATTTTTAATAACCTGGGAGTGACTGTTTACTATATTTTCTCACGGTGTAAAGGCAGGACTAAAATGCCGGTATACCTGAAAAGATTGCCATATAAATAGTTACGTGTCTGAAAATATAATCTATTTTAAGTCCTCTGATCTGGGTTTTGTTGTCACAATATAAAGAATCCAATCCACCTGTGTATACAGGAGTTGTCATCACCTGCAGGATTTCTAAGAAATGCTTATCCACCCAAAATAGAAGTGGATTTGAGGTTTGCCGTGATTAGGCTGAGCCTGAGTAAATAGCCAGAAATGTCAACTGTGGCAAGGGATGGTTGGTAAATAAGGAGTGTTCTCAGTGCTTTCAGTTCTTCAGAGCTGAATGAGCTTAACTTGAAATAACAATTTGAACTTTGAACTAATTTGAACTAATTACTATGTAAACGGATAATTTCAACTTCACATTATTGCTTGGGCCTGTTGTGAAAATTTAGGAATGAACAATGGTTACTCGACACTTCACTTAGAGAAATTGCTATCTTCTCAACAAGAACGTTATGCTCTGGTAACAGCTCTGTCTCTGCATTGCTTACTATTAGCGGATAACAATTTACTTAAATATTACCAGCTTAAAACAACAAAAATATTTTCCGGAAGCAGCTTAGCTGGATGGTGCCAACTCAGAATGTCTCTCGAAGTGGTCAAACTATTGTTCAGGGCACAGTTCATCCTAAGTCTTGACTGGGTGGTGGAAGTTCTTTCTCCAAACTCTCACATGGCTGTTGGCAGAAAGCTTTATTTTCTTGCCATTGAGCCTTTCTTTTGGGGCGATCATGACTTGGAAGCTGGCTTCCAGCAGACTGAATGAGCATGGTGGGGAGTTGGGGAAGAGAGAGAACTGACTTTTCTGACCTACATTTCTGAGTCACATACCTTCACTTCTATGTATTATATTCATTCAAAGCAAATTGCTAAGTCAAGTCCACACAACAGGAGGAATGTAAGGGCATGAATTGAGTACATCAGGACGGGGATCACTGGGGGCCCATTATGGGGGAGTGGCTGCCACAGTCACCAACTTGCTTACTGAATGTGAGCAAAACATTGTGCCTCCTGGAGCTTTTGTTTTTTCTTCTTACAAGTTGCAGGATTCTAATAGATAACCTCTAGATCTATTTGGGCTCTCAGAGATGCTAATACGTTAGAAAATGATTACAGACCAAGGAACCTGGGCTGAAACATACTCAGCGAATGGAAAAATTTAGCTTTAGGGCCTTTACTCCATTCCCCAAAGTGCTGAATTTCGTTTTTGTTCTTGTTTCTTTGCCATCTGAAACATCTTCCAAAGATGCCTTCTAATGGTCAATAGTAATTGGAATTAAGTATCATAGATTACTTTACATATTATTATTCAAGGATCATTTTTTTCAAATTTCCTCACCTTACTATGAAGGATCCAGAATTGTTTCATATGCTATCACAAGGCATGAGGCTAATTATTGGCGCTTATCTTTGTACTATATTGTATTCAGTAAGATTATTTTTGCTAAGAAAATAAGTAAACAGCATTATTGAGAATTACTATGTTGCCTGTGGCTCTTCTAAGTGTTCTTTTAATCCTCCCAACTACCCTTCGGGAGTTGAAACCATAGTGATTTGCTTCTGTCTCACATACATGTCATAGGCACAGCCAGATTTAACGCCAGAGTGTCTGGTCCCAAGACTCAGGCTCTCAGCACCCACCCTGTGTACAGAGAAGCTACAGAATTTGCACGTGATCATAAAGCAAATGAAGGGGAGGGCCAAGGTGGGAATGTAGCTTACTTACACTGTCACCCACCCAGGGAATTCACACCCCTGACAGAAGTAGCTGTGGTTCTGGAATGATTCCACTTTTCTTTAAGTGTATTCAGACCCCAAGACCCCAGCAAAATAAAGGTAAAATGGGTGACCACATCAGATTTTAGGATTTTGAGTACATCAGACATTCTTAAATGTTAGGAAGTTGAAGTGAACCCCAGTTTCTTAATTACATGTAAAGCTTAATAATTTTACATTCTGAAAGCACAGAGTTTCCCTGTTGCTATAGTGTCTGTTAGATATGATGATTTCATCTTTTGTCCAGCATGTTAAGTAGGAACAGGGCTTCAGTGTGGGATAAAATGCTGATGGTAGCCAGGTTCGGGTTGACAAACACTAGTCTCAGTAAACACCGATTATTTCTCTTGTTTTGTTTTCAGAGTGAATCACATACTAGAGAATCCCCAGAATAGTTTACATCGAGGTACACAGGATAACTAAAACTTCTCTAAAGGCTTTTTCCCCCTGTATTTGCTCTGTTTTGCAAATCTACTCAACAATTCAGAGAAAATTCTGAGCATATTTTCTGGCTGCTTCTGTGAAAACAACATAGAGCACATAGCCATGTGCTGATGCTTTGAAGAAATCATCATATAGACTAGAATGTTGACTCTCAATTTTCCTTATTTTTAATATGTTTAATACAAATTAAAACTGAGAGTACCACAATTTAGTTTTAAGTATGGTTGGTCAGATAAAATACAGGACACCCAGTTACAGTTACATTTGAGATAAAGAGCAAATATTTAGTTTAACATATTTGGTATATATTTATACTAAAAAATATCCACTCCTCATCTGAAATTCAAATTTAATTGAGCGTCTGTATTTTTACTTGCTGTATCTGATAAACTTAATTTGGGGGCTTGAGAAAAGTTGAGAATGTTTTCCTCACTACTGTTTTAGGGAGTGATGATTTCATTTCCTTGGACTCCACTTAGAAATGTAACTAAGTAACAGCTGAGCCTTCATATCTTATGAAAAACAGTGGCTACTTTGAGTTAAGATAGCCTATGTTCCAACTTAGCTCTGCTATTCACTATCTGTACAACCAAGAGCAAAGCGCTTAAAATGTCTGTGTCTCTTTTTTTTTTCTCTGAAATCATGGGGATGATAATACACACTTCAGAGCTTTCTTCTCAGGATAAAATATGTCAAAATTCCTGAGGTTCTCTTATATAGTAGCCATGAAATATATTTTAATTATAGTGTCCATCTTTATTGTTCTGTAAAAATGTCTGACCTGAATTTCTTTAAGTCTGCCTGCTTATGGGTACAAACAGTATTACAATAATAATAATAGTTTGAATTTCATCAATTTCTTCCCTAATTATAGAGTAGAACCAATCTTCTCTCTTGATGTTTGTCCATTTATTTTTGGAAGTCCCAAAGGGTTTCTCACATATTCCTATAAATTATTTTACTCATCCATCTGCAACCCACTTGTTTCAGATTTTATATTTTTTAGAGCAGTTTTAGGTTTACAAAAAAGTTGAAAGGAAGATATAGAGATTCGCCACATTTCTCCCACCCCCACACCTGTGTCATTTTCCCAATTGTCAACACCACTCACCAGACAAACCTATATGGAAGCAACATAATCATCCAAAGTCCATAGTTTACCTTAGGGTTCACTGTTGGTGTCATACAGTGTCATTTCTTCTTAGCACTGAATAATATTCCATTGTCTAGAGGAATCATTAATTTACTTGTCCATTCACCTACTGAAGGACGTCTTGGTTGCTTCCAATCTGTGTTTTATCTGTTGTCCATGAGGCATTTAAACAGTGTTTATCATTGCTGACACCTCAGCGTCTGACATCCTGGAAGCTATTGATCTTTTTATTCAGGGTATTCATTCCATGTGATTCCAAAGCCTTGGGTACAAAAGTATACTACATTTGCCCTAGTACTCAGAACCAAGCCAAACCATGTTCTGAGGACTAGAGGAGACAATTCTCCTTTGTCCCTTGGGATTTAGAGTATCCAATGTGCAAATGCTTTGTTTTCCATATTTCAGTTTTCTTTGTAAAATAGATCTTTGTGGAAGCCAGACTTACTCTTAGAAGCCTGTCCTACGTTTTCTCCTTGCCTCTCTCCCTCCCTCCCTTCCTCCTTCCCCCCTTCCTCCTTTCTTCTTTTTCTCCTGTAACAACAGAGTTTAGGTCCTATTGAAGTTGCCCTGAAGTTAAGAAGATTAATGTAGAGTAAAGAACCACATGGCAAACTGCTTTCCCCATCCAGAATACCCTACTCCTTTGCCCGTAACCATTTTACTCATTCAGTATTCAGTTGGGAGACTTTAATGTACTACTCAATGTAAATGTAGGATGGGAGATACTAAGAAGAAGCTTATTTAAAAACTCGGAATCTTACAGTATTTGTCAAAGAGAAACAGAAAAAAAAGAATGGTTTAAAGCTTTGGAAAATGACCTAGCGGAATATTGTACAATAGCAACATTTGCACGTGTGCTTTTGATTTTTTGTGGGGGGATGAATATTAGAATCTGTGTTTACGCTCTGTTTTGGGTAGACCCTTTGGGTATAAAGTAACAGGACTTACTGAAGTGATATGCTGAGAAAATGCCGGAACTAGGAATCACAAGAATGATTTCAGGCCAAAATCCAAAGTATATTAATGGCAAAACAAAAACAAAAAACAAAAAACCTATGTCCCAGCAAAACAGAAGATTCCGGATATCTGAATGGACCTATTTCCTGCCACTGTTACTTTGCACATGTTAGTCTCATTTTGTAGACAGCACTTTCTCACTTATTCTAAAATTACCTTATTCTTTTGATGAACCATCTTCCTTCTGTCCAAATGTCCTTTCCCCTCCTCACACAAAGACAACCTTTTTACAACCTATGCACTCTGCAAACATTTCTTCGATTGCATATGCCACTTGCCATTTTAATGATTTCTTTGCATATTTTTCTCATCTCCTTAAAGGCAGGGACCATCTGCTATCCATTTCTATTTTCCCAGTGTCCCTTTAGCACAGAGCCTAGTGCATAGTATTCCCCAGTAAAAGTTTAGTGAATTGAACAAAGAAAGATCAGTTGCTATAATGTGAGAACTGTATGTGTAGGTTATTTCATTCTCTCATATATTATTCTCAACGCTTAAACATGATTAAAGCTTTAAGGAATTATAAAAAAGGAAAGAGATGTGAACTATTTGATATGCTAGGAATTGAAAGATATTAATCATCTGGTACCTAGGTGCTCATTCCAACATTAATATATGTCTTTTATTTCTTATCATGCTTAGAGTCCAGATGGATTTTTATTAGTTCTTCAAACAATGCAGCAGGCTTACTTGTATTTAAATCACTATAATTGGTTTAATCTTAAAATAAAACAAATGAAATTGCTAAATGGGCCTGCATATTTAGTTATGACATTTTAATGTCTAATAAATTTAAATGAGATAAAAGAGCAATTTACCTCCCTATGATCTGATGTGTAACTTTCTGAAAGCAGCGGCTGATGCTCTAGACTTTGCCTAGCCTTTTGGGCTTGAGCACGTGTACTTGATCTAGATAAGGTTTCGTTTATAGAAAACTTTAATGGATTTCATACCAAAAGCAAATACAGGTTTTGTTTCTAAATTAGAACCCAGTTTGTCATGAATTCCTGTTGGTCTGAAATTTTCTATATTTTTGATGAGGATTCAGTCCAGTTTTCTGAGAAAGAACTTTATTGAAAAAACCTGGAAGAATGAGATAATATTAATAATGAACATTTGTTAAGCATCTACACACCAAACGCTGTGATAGCTGCTTCACATTTAATCCTCACAGCACTCTGAGATAGGCATGATGGCTCTCTTCACTTTCCTTGGCTAGCAGCTGTGAAAGGAGTTTGCATCCAGACTCTGGTCTCTTAAAAGCTATTCTAATTATCTGTGGAATGGGCACACATCATTGTTAAAAGACTAAAGTTTGCTGATCCAATAAGTTAAGGTTACCTTGCATGAAGAAGCCATGATTAATTAGATAAAAATACTGTTTTTGAACCTGAGCAAATCCATTTCCATCAGGAGCGCAGTACACGTGACTGTGCATGCCATGACCACAAGGGGGCGTATGCTAAAGTCAGAGGAGCCTGCCCATGCCGTTTTCCAGGGGAAAGTTAACTTTGGACATGTGTTCCTTGATTGAGAGTGATGCCTAGGCTTGGAGTTTAACCTTGCTACATATTTTCCAGTGTGTTACGAAGGTCTTCCGATAGTTCTCTGCTCTTTATGCCTAATTGCATCACTGTTAGGACATTCCACAAAAATAACATGGTTTTTGAAAGGCCGTTTCCAGGGTGGGTACTAAAAAACACCATAATCATCTAACACAACACAATTCAGTTACTTTTAAATGAGATTCTTTCTTTTTTAGAGCTTTTTCCTAGAGTCTGCTGGCAAGTTCTGTAGAGCTAGAAGAAGACGGACAGATCAAGAGTCTTAGCTCACAGCAAAGGGGAATTTGATCACCAACATAAAATTGAATAAAGAATGCAATCTGGAACCAACTGGCTGAAAATATAGTTTTCATCTACTTAAGATAATTATGCTAATGCACTCATTTAATTTAATAACTACATTATTATAACTATGGATTAAAAACATATGCCACAATAAAAGTTTGGAAGAAAGCATTATAGAAACATAGGAAATTGACTCATCATTTAATAAACTTCTAACAAGGAGAAGAATCCATTTAGGCACTGAAAAAATTCCAAGGATTTAATGTAATCTCTTCAGTTTTTTGTTTTTTGTTTTCTTCTTTCATCTGAAGTACTTATGCAGATCATTCCATAGGAGCCGACTAAGCTTTCATCTCTCCATGCATAGTTTTATAAACTGGGTAGGGAGAAGCAACTAAAAAATGATTATTATGAAAATGTAGATGTCTATGTATGTGTGTATGTATATTCAGTGTTCTATCTGCAGAGTTTTAATATCTGTAATAGCCCTTGAATGTAGTGCTCTGCACTCCTATGTGAACATAATTTATTCATTCAGTGGATATTACTAAAAGCTGAATGTATATCAGGCTTTATTTCAGGCACTTGTGATCCATTAATTAAAAAAATAGGCCCAGATTCCCTCATTGTGAAGCATACAGTCTAGTCTCCATAAAGAAGAGAGGTAGCAAACAACATGGTGAATAAGTAAACACGGTGTCTTAATAATACAGCTGACCCTCAAACAACATGGTTTTGAACTGCATGGGTGCACTCATGCTTGTGTTTTTTGTTTTTGTTTTTTTTAAATAAATACTGTGTAATACTGTAAATTTCTCTTCCTCATGACTTTTTTTTTTAAAGGATTTAGTTATTTATTTTAGAGAGGAGGGAGGGGCAGTGGAGGAGGGAGAGAGAGCATCCTCAAGCAGACTCTGCACTGAGTGCCAGCCCGACCCAGGGCTCCATCCCAGGATCCTGAGATCATGATCTGAGCCAAAATATGTGTTAACTGAATATTTCTGTTATCAGTAGGATTTCTGGTCAACAGTAGGATATTAGTAGTTGAGTTTTAGGGGAATTAAAAATTATTTTTGACTGCATGGTGTGTCAGTGCCAATAACCCCCATGTTGTTCAAGGTTCAACCTATGTAAATATTATCGAAAAATGTACATCAGGTTAATGAGGATTAGGACTGCTGGGGAAGACTGCAGGGAGGCCAGAGTGGTAACATTTGAACCAGGACTTGAAGGAACAGAGCATCTGCCTTGTAGTTCCTCGCAATAGAGGGCCAGATGCTCCAGATGAGGGAACAGCCAAGTCAAAGGATACCATAGGCAGAACAAGAAGGAATTTGCCATAATCTGATTCAAGTTTTTGGAAGATTCACTTTGATTTTAATGTTGCACATAGAATGTGTGTTTTGGGATGGCTGGAGTTTCTAGGTTTCCTAGAAGAGAGGATAGTCGTTCCTATCAGAGAAATAACTGGATTCTGTATTTATTTTGAAAGTTGAGCCAACTGGATATCCCGAGAGATTGGATACAGGCTGGAAGGAGAAGAGGAATCAGGGATTCCTCCAAGGTCTGGCCTGAGCAAAGGATGAGGCTCTCTAACTGCCGTAGGGAAGACGGTGGGAGTCAGAGCGAGAGTGGGGATGAGAACTTCAGTTAAAGGACGATGAGTCTGGATGTTTATTCAGCATCTGAGTGTCAGTTGGATCATCCTTGTCTCTTCCCATTAGGGATTCCCAGTCAGAATAATAACCCTTAGCACAAGACCACCCTGCCCCTTTCCCCTCCATGACAGACCTTTCTGATCAAAAAGTCCTCCATTCATACTAGCTTGATGGAACTCAGGTTCTTTCTTAAGACAGAGATGAAGATAATCAATATTACCTGACTGAACTTTGAGTGTAAGATTGACCGAAATGGTTTTCTTGCTGCGCTACACCTAAGGACAGCCAGATTCTTTAATCAAATTCTTGTCTCTTTATGATAGCCTAAAGGTTTCTTTTAAATAGATACGTTATCAGTATCTACCTGGAGTGAGGCTTGGCCCCAAACCCAGGTTATTCCATTGGAACTTAGCATTTCCCCATAGAATAACTGTGGCTTTCTGCATTTTGCTAGAACAGGAAGGAGAAATGGAGCATACTAGAACTCTGTCTCAGACCTGCCTGATAGCAGATTTTTGTTGAACTTCTTTGTAGCTGTCACCTTTTTCTCTTTGTCAATTTAATATTATTTTTCATTTGTAGGGTAAAAGAAAGTAGAACAGGCATTCTGGACTTGTCAGCGATGAAGGCGTGTCTGATGTGAGAGATGATTACCCTCCTGATTTCCTAATAAGAAAACACTTTGATTGTTGGCAGGAGGAGGACAGAGGTCTATTCTCTTTTGCCAATTAAATCTCTGCATCTTGCGGGTTCTTCCCATTTCTCCCACAGAGCAAACATATTCTCTCTGCCATCTACCAGAACGTAACAAAAGATACGTGGGAGTTCACAGTAAATTTCTTGCTTGGTACCTAGACATCAGGGAGTAGGGTATTTAGAAAGAAATAATTGAAGTAAAGTCTAAAGGACAAGCTGTAAAAATACATCACTTCCTTGTTTCAAAGGGAGTTTATTAAAGTGTGTCCAGACTTTTGTTGGGTTAAAGAAAAATGTTTTACCTTTCTTTGAGGGCGGCAATAATCCATTTGGTAATGAGTGACAAGAAATGTATGTACAATTCATGCTGGTTTGTAGATTGTCTTTGTTTGTCTTGCCTGAGGCACATAAACACAGATGTCAGGAGAGAACCGCTTTGTCCATTAATCTGAGGAGGGAAAGCTGCTGATACAGCAGCTGGGATGTCTAGATCATCTGTCCACATGCTAGTTCTTTCCTGGTTTATAGAGTAGAGTATTTTTTGTTTTGGTTTGGTTTGGTTTGCTTCTGTCTGAATATAAATCAATAGTAAGAGAACTTTAGAGCTATTTAGAATTCTAACCACTTGTGTAAAGACAAACCCCCTTTGATTATGTAATATTTCCATGAATTTGCTCATTTACTAAAATCACGACTGTCTCCCTTCGCATTATTCTGAATTTGTGTGTCTGAAAGAAGGAGCAATGTACCTAGAAACAGATTTCCAAAGAAGTCAGTCATTCCTTTAAAACATTTAATCATTTTACAGGTACCAAATGCCTATGAGATTCTTTACTGGTAAAAGAACATTTTAATGGGCTTAGCAAATTAAAGCCTAGAAAACCCAGTGCACCTCCTCCGCAAGTGGCTGCCACATCAGCCTTCCGTCAGGGGTTGCATGTGCAGTAGAAAGTAAAAATGCGGGGTGCCTGGGTGGCTCAGTGGGTTAAGCCTCTGCCTTCAGCTCAGGTCATGATCTTAGGGTTCTGGTGATGAGGGAGCTGAGGACAAAGTAAAAGCTGGCACCTTGCACCCCCTCTCCACCCGCTCCCCTCGGTAATTTGTGTAACATACCTCAGGCACCCTGACATCCATAAATGAGAAACAAATAGTTAACTTGCAGAGATCACAATCCTGCAAGACAGGAATTCCTGCAAGACAGGAATTCCTGCAAGACAGGAATCTCCCAACTATCTTGATGTTAATGGTTTGCTAAAAGACAATGTTGGTCTCCCAGCACCTCTTAGGCCCTCTTTAGCATATGAAAACTCCCTTGAAACCTCCCTTCCCCTCTCCTTCCCCCAACCAAAGGGTACGTAACCTGCCATCCCTCACAGCCCTGGGCAGCAGATCTTCCTGCCCATGGGTACTTTCCCTGTGCTTTAATAAACCACCATTTTGCACCAAAGAGGTCTTGGTCATCGGCTCCGGACCTCCGCCCACCGAACCTCACCTAGGTTTTAGAACTTCATCACTGGGATCCGAGCCCCGAATGGGCTCTCTGCTCAGCAGGAAACCTGCTTCCCCCAACCCCCTGCCTGCCTCTCTGCCTACTTGTGATCTCTCTCTCTATGTCATATAAATAAATAAATAAAATAAAATAAAATAAAATAAAATAAAATAAAATAAAATAAATAAAGAAAGTAAAAATGCCCCCTGCCAGCCGGGAGAGTTAATGCCTGTATGATTCTGTGCTTGGCACCATGATTGGGGGGGGGGTATGATAAGGTGATGGGGATGAAAACTGTTCTTCAGCTTAATGGTGAAGTATAAAATAGCACATTTCAGTTGCCTAACCTACTCTAGTTTGATGCCCGTTTCCTACACATATTGTGGAGAGAAGCTGACCAAAAATAAGACAGAAAAGAGAAGTGTGAATTCAGTTCCATTACGTTTGAATTATAAGGCCACGAATTTCTCTATAGGCATGTCGCAAGACGGAGCATATGTTTGTTCAGACAAGTGGTATCTCCTTCTAAATAACCTGTTCTTGCTCTTTATTATTGTTTTGTCATTATACTTTGTTTTGTTTTAATTTACAATTACTTTGACATCCTGCAGCATATTTCCTTGGATAACCTCAGTGATGGGGCATTTCATCTTCTGAGGGGGGGCTTCTGGAAGCTATTCAGTCATTTAAGGACATTTGGGGGATCTGACTTAAAACAAAACAAAACAAAACCCACTAAACTGGATAATATTGATTTAGTTAAATTAACTCAGTGATTCTCAAAGTGGTATCCCCAGGCAAGCATCATCAGAATCACCTGGGGGGGCTTAGGTGGGTCTCACCCTCAGAAGCTGTGATTCCTTAAATAATGCAGTCTGATGATTTGCATTTCTTACAACTTTCCAGGTGATGCTGATGCTGCTGGTCTACTTAACCACATTTGAGAAGCACTGAAATAACATATGATCTTAAAATAATTACCTGGGTTTTATTTTTAAACTGGTCTTAAAAGCGGTTCCAGAGTTCTCCAAAGTTCAGTGTTAGTTCAAAAAAAGGCATCAGTTCCCTGTGCAAAGCTCCATAAATGCCTTCCTCCTGGGGATGACAGTGAGCTGTGTCTGTGAGACACTAAGTTCTGTCAGTACAGGAATCATTTCTACTCTGGAAGTGTTTTGGGTCCCATGCCTCAAATGGTGCACGGGACAGAATAGACACTGTGAATTTATGTTGAATACTAAAGTCGAAAATCTATGTCACAGAAGTTCATTCCTGATCTGCCCCTTTCTTGCCTCACCCTTCATCTCTCCCTTACCCTGCCTTGGACCACCAGCAATACTGATTTTACTTCATTTCCTAAAATACCGTGTTCTTTGTCACTGCCACAGAACCAAAGGACAGTCTTAGGTTTACTCTTTGTTGCCAAATGCTATGACCTTTGGGGAAATAGATTAGAATTGGTTGGGCCTGATCTAGTCATTTGCTCTTAGGCCCCAAAGACAGTTGTTTAGTGTTTTGTCTGTGTAGTAAAGATGAATTGTTGGTTAGCAGAAATGGTAACTATTTTAGGCATGACAATAGAGTGTTTGAAGAATATCTAAAGTGGCTACAGTGGGAATAGTAACCGAAAGGCCAGTCACTGCTCTTTTTATTTAATCAAACTTGGGGAAAGGGGTTGGAGCACAAAGGATTTCTCTGACATTTTCCTAGCCCTCAAAGAGCTTGGCATTCCATCCAAAAATCTGTATTATCTTGAAACCACTTGAATCGAATCCCTTTTTACTCGTTTTGGTTAGAAAGGAGAGAATACAGGTGTTTGATTGTGAAATTCTGAAATGTCAGCAAACAGTGGGAATCTTTCAATGTAAGGAGACTATACCTTGGTTTGTATTAGTAAGAAAGTGTGAGTTACAGTGTTTTCCAACTGGAATAAAAGAAGAGTAAAATATCATATTCAGTATGGTTCCAAATCGATGTATTTGAGAAAGGTTATGGTCTGAATGATTATTTCCCTTCATAATCCGTATGCTGTAATCCTGATTTCCAAAGATGATGGTATCAGCAAATAGGGCCATTGGGAGATGCTTAAGTCCTGAGTGGAGCTTTCATGAATAGGATTACTGCTTTATAAGGGGGGCTCCAGAGTGACCCCTCACCCCTTCCACCATGTGAGGAAACAGCGAGAAGGCACCAGCTATGAACCAGGAAGAGGGCTTTCACCCAAATAGCCTCCAATACTGTAAAAAATAAATTTTGTTGTTGACAAACTACCCAATCTGTGGTATTTTGTGATAGCAGCCCCAATGGAGTAAAACAGGGAGCAAGATATAGCCATGAGTGTGAACACAGAATCAAGAGGACCTAGAAATCTGCTTTTGTGGACATTTTGTGGAAAGAAAACTGCAGTCAGTTGACCTTTTCGCCCATCTGTTGGGACTCTTGTGTGGGGAATAGGTGCCGGTGATAGGTATAGAAAAAAGAAAAAGCACCATAAAAATCCATTTGTTAGTAGTATTCATCAAAAGCCAGGCTCTGTTCTAGATATTTTACCTTGCCTAGTGGCTGAGAATGTGGGCTCAGGGATTAGATGCATCACATTCAAATTCTAGCTCTATCACTGAGGAACTCTGTGATCGTGGACACTGATGTAATTTATAAGTATGTACAATGAGGATACTAATAATGCTGACATCACGGAGATGTTTTGAGGATCTGACCATATAATCAATGTTAACTTCTTAGCACGGAGTAATTGTTCAGTGCACACAGTGTGCTACTAACAGACTGTTGCTAATCTTACTCTCTTCCAGCAAGCAGAATGGATATTGACTTCCCGGAATGTCTTACCTTTTTTGAAAGTAGTTGTTTTTATTCCTGAGATCATCAGTTGCTTCTCCTCTTTCTAGTCAGGTGTATTATACAGACATATTTAACAACAGTAGCTGATTTATTCACCAGAAGACCCACTGCAATCACAGGCTATTTCTTAAAGGCCTGGTTTACTTGAGTCAACTCTGTACGATGACAGCTTGTACTTAGTTCACATTCCCGCAGTTCAGCTCACTGATTTAAAATTGATTCCATCCATCCGTGTGCATTCATGGATGATGGGTCTGAATTTAGACCAAAAAGCAACAGATTTTTAACATGTAAAAAGAAAATACTGACATGCTAGGTGTTAGACAGAATGCTTCACAAAGAAAATCCACCCCTGGTAGCTCAAAAATCATTAAAAAAAAAAAAGGCATCCTATGGCCCAGAATTTATTCTCACTCTAAAATGCATCATGAAATGTTATCCTAAGTTTTATAAAAAAATATCAGTGAGTTCAAAGTGTTTGATGAATTCAAAGAAACAAGTTCTCACTATATGGGTAGACAGAAGAAAATGGGATAGTTGAATTTCTCTCTCTCTCCCTCTCTCTACCCCACTCTTGATTAGTTCCTACCTATGAATGCCTAAAGGTAGTTTCTGTAATTTTGTTTAAAATGTGGTACCCATTTGCTTTTGTTCCTGGTCAAGTACCTTTCTAGAAGCAAGAATGGTATACTTAGCCCCACAACCCTGACCATCTCATTCCTATATATCCATTGCCCAGTTTCAAGAAAATGCTGTTGCATGAGCTCTACGGTTTCAACCCCTGAGGGAAGCAGTGGGGAAGCCCCCACATTAGTGAGCAGCAGGGATAGCCCCAGGCTTCTGGATCTGCCCTTCCCTGACTCCACCACCATCTTTGGCCTATAGGGGGTGCCATATCTTTTGGAACGAGTTACTCTGCATTAAAACTTTTCATCTCCACAAAGCACTGGGAAGGATAGGATGTTTCTTGGTTTCCAGTGACCTTATTATTTTACTTTTTGCTCTCCTTCGTAGAAATACCTGTTTTGTGTCCCATTATTCTGGGTTCCTTCGTTTCTCCCAGCCAAACCAAATATTTCACTCCACAGATCAGGTCCTAAGCAAATGAGTATTGTGTGTATTTGATGAAGGGGAGAGGCAAGCACAAGAGCACGGAACTTCTGGGGACAAACACTGTATGGGCAGATTAAATACTTCAAAGGAGCAGGGCAGAAAGCAGAGACTACTGAGTCAGCCCTTTCTATGATATTCTCATGCTTGCCAGTCCTTTGTACTACAGATGCCTAGGACTAGTGGGGCCACCCCTTCTTTTAGCCCAATGGCACCATTTCAGAAACAGAAAACTGGCTATTGTTTTAGATACTAAGTATGTGGCAGCTTATAAAAATATAAGTTAATAAAATTAAATGTAATTGGAGTTTTTCTGTAGTTGGTAGTGGGAAGCAGAAATGGCACTACTCCGTAAGTCCTGAGTTCAGTCAGTTTCTACAAATTCCCGAAGTTTTTCTTTTCTATGTTTAATTGCTTATATCTTCCTTTGCAACAAGTTTTAGTTCTCCTTTACACTTGTATGTTGCCTATAAATTCCCCACTTCCATGCTTCCTACTTGACTCAGTTGGTAAGTCCTTTCTGGACCATATGTTACACTGGGCTAAAACAATCTCAGATTAGAGGGTCAGGTAAATAACATTTCTTGCTTTACAACAATACATTCTAAACATCTAATGTTGTGAACAGATGGACTTCCTGTGTAAGCGGCACATAATTAAGACAAAACAGAGAGGTATGGGAATTTTCTACTGTAATACTCTGAGACTTGCAAAAAGATAATCTAACTCATACTTTATGACATGCACAATCAAATATTATACTGAGTGACCTTTTGTTCTAAGTGGAAGGAGTTTGCTTACCTGATTGATTACTAATGTTTTTGCACAACAAATGTAAACTTTATTTCTTCACGTCTCACTTTGTTCACTTCTACTCTGGGCCCACTGATAGCCCTCCTGATACTACAGGCTGTTTAGTTGTCACTCCTTCAAAATAGGTTCTGGATGGAAGTCTATAGTAGTCAGGTACTTTTGAACATTACTTTATCACATGCCTCTAGATAAAGTTTTCTTGGCTCTACCCATGTGTTCCATCTCTCAGACTACTCCTCTGTAACATTATGAACCTGAAAGCTCTTTAAGAAACTTTCACTGATCACCTAAGCTTTGAGGGGATTAGATGAAGCAGAAACTCTAAGTCTTTCTTAGAGGAGAGAGTATAGTCAGCGCATGAGGAGCAGGTGGGTGATACACTGAGAATGAACAATGAGTAAGATAGATAAATATGAGAGCAGAATTTATATGAAAGGAACCTCAGTCTTCAATGACATCACTGGTCTGCTACACCAATCTAGAATCATCTACCAGGTGATATATTAAAACTGATCTCACCTATGTAGGGAATAAAGAGAAAAGTCCACATTAATATTAACCTCTTCTCTTTACTCTCTATCTATACAAAACCTACTCTTTTTTAAAGAAGATTTTTATTTATTTATTTGCTGATTTACTTATTTATTTATTTGAGAGAAAGAGTGTGAGAGAGAGCATGAGCAGATGGGAAGGGATGGGGGAGGGGGGCAGAAGGAGAAGCAGACTCCCTGTGGAGCAGAGAGCCAGAATCGGGGCTTGATCCTGGCACGTGGAGATCATGACCGGAGCTGAAGGCAGACGCTTAACTTACTGAGCCACACAGGTATCCCTACAAAACTTACTCTTACTTCAGGACCTAGATGAAGTTCCACTTCCTCTGGATTCATTTTTCAACCATTCCAGACTAACTTGATAATTTTCTTTATATGAATGGAGGTTTACTGCTCGGGCATTTAATCCCATATTTATATGACCTAATTGCATCTTCAGTGGAATGGCATAATCCTTAAGGAACAGAGCTTGCAACCTAACTCACCTTATTTTATATTTATTAGAGTTTTTATCTCTGTGCAAGCTATCCATTAGGACCTCAATAAACACAGTTTTAATAGCAAACAATTACTGAGCCCATATTCTGTGCCAGGTCATCTTGCTAAATGCTTTGTAACAGCTAATCCTCATTAATCCACCTGCACTGAAGCAGTTAATCCTCATGGCCGTATCGCAGAAAGTGCTGTTATATTCCACAGTGCTCTTCTAGGCTAGGCTGGGTGCTCATTAAACGCTGTCATGGCATTCTGTACTTTTCTTTCACAGCACTCATAGCTTCAATTAAAAAACAAAGAAGCTAAGTATGCATTTGGTTGTTTATTGTCCATTCTCCCCAAGTAAAGTCCATGAAGACAGAAATAATTTCCTTCATATATCCCAGGCCATGGAACAGGCCTATGTCCTTGTGTATAGAAGTCTTAAATATTTGGTGAATTAACCAAAAAACACATTAAAAAAAATAATAGGCGACATAGGTTATAGAACATCTGGCTCAAGTTCATACCAGGGGGGCTGAAGTCCAGATTCACGCCAGGTTATCACTCTCTAGGGGCCCTACCCATAATACCTGTACCATGTTATTTTCTGCTGACTTGAGTTCTTTCAACTCTATTTGAGACTCTGAGTTTACCATCCTATTTGTTTGGAAAACAACACACATTTTTAACAGCCAATGAGAAGATTTCAGGCTCCTGATGGGAGCTAAGAGCGATGATGGTACTGATGATATTCTATGATTTACAGAGCATCCCATTTTTTCTGGGGATCTTTCCAATCAATCTTCAAATTATCATGGCAATTTAGGTTTTATTTGTGACTCATGGAGGAAGTCAGTGCTCAAAGAGGTCAGGATATAAAGCTAGGATTGTATAGCTGACAAACCATGGAGATATACTATCCACCCAGTTCAACTGAAAGCAAAATCCAGGGTCTTCCCACTCTGCCAGGCTGCAGCTATCATTCATCAAACACCCAGTACATGCCAGGACTCTTTTAGATACTTCTTTAGTCATCAAAATAATCCCTTAAGGGAATTACAGTTGACCCTAGAACAATGCAGGGGTTAGGGCACCAATCCCCCACAACCTCAGTTGAAAAATTCATGTATAACATTTTTCTATGTATAACTTTTGACTCTCTGAAAATTTAACTACTAATAGCTTACTGTTGACCAGAAGCCTTACTAATAACATAAGCAGTTAACTAACACATATTTTTATGCTATATGTATGCAGTTATATATATGTTTTATATTCTTACAATTAAGCAAGCTAGAGAAAATAAAATGTTATTAAGAGAACCACAAGGAAAAGAAAATATGTTTACCATGCTGTATGTATATTTACTGAAAAAAAAAAAATCCACATAGAAGTAGATCCATGCAGAAGTAGATCCCTGTCATCGAAGGGTTGACTGTATTATCAGAGTGAGCAAGGTAACAGTGGTTACATGTGAATGAATTTAAAAGCAAGTTAAGAAGTAGGTTTAGAGTCTGTCAGAACTTCCTGAAAACATGTCAGACTTTCAGGGGAGTGTTTGAACCTATCTATTACATAGAAATTTGGGGGTTATAATTAATCCATACATTGGAACTAGCAAGAGAACAGTGAATTTGAATAAGAAGTAGGATGACTTAGGTGTATGCCCAAATCATGTTTTTCAGCCATAGATAGACTAGTTGCAGGTGTCTTTAAAGGGCCAGACAGTCATGGCAATGTATAGAAACATCAAGTCTGAAGCAGTTGCATCTATCCAGAATTTGGTCATTACTAAGAACATTTGACCCCTTAAAAGAAACGGCTGATATAGGAGAAATTGAATCCTTGTCTCTGGTGCCTTAGAATCAAAGAGTTGAAATAGAAAATCAAAGATTAACTGCTTTCTTTTAAGCTACAGCATCCAACCCAGCATTATTGGCCCCAGCAATGGTCTCACTTTCCAGCCTCTTCCCACCAGACATCTGCTCTTAGAGATTTAATTACATCTGTCACTTCCGTAATCACGTGTATGTGTGTTTTCCAGAAGGATGAGTTGTAAACTTTCAGTTTAGGGCTGGATACTATGATGTGCAGCTGCTGTAATGCTAACAGGAGCATTTCATCTATCCCTTCTAACTACTCTGCTAGTGATAGGCTGATGGCCACTGCCAGCTATGCTTCTCTTCCTAAATGCTCCATCATGAAACGGAGGAAGGCAATACAAAATTAGCAGATGCTGAGAGTTGAAGAATTTACTCCTCCAAGAGGAAATTTTGATGGCTGCACTGTAGGAAGCAGAGAGAAGGAAAAGAAAAGCAAAATTGATTATTTCCAACAGAATGTTTACTTCTCCTTGCTTATTTCTATTTTACGCTTTAAGGCTTAATTCTTGTTAAAGAATATTTTTGAATAAGTCAGAGAAGAAAGACATGCAATGAGAAATGTTGGGAAGGACTGAGCATGCATCTTTAGCCTGAAAACAAACCGAAAAGCCAAAGACTGAACAAAAAACCACCTTGCCCTTATAAATATAACACAATTTTCAAATCAAGCTAATTATTTTAATGTCTAATTTTCAGGGTCTTCCCCCCCCCCCAGGGGGAAAAAAAAAGTTTACTGGATAATCTCCCAGATCCCTCCTGATAAATAACTCTATGCTGACCTACTTCAGCATTTTTAATCAACGCACATAGATGTATACATCCTAAAATACCATACCCAAATTTTATTCAACATACAAAACAATTTCCCGGTTGTTCTAAATCCCATGGTTCGGGAAACAGTATCATCACGGTATCATCAATAATATCACTCTGTGAAATGATGAACCACAGAGGCCCTGCTACCTTCTGTTATTCTAAGGGAGAGTAGTGTATGTCAGCAGAGCTTCAAGTTTGTTCTCCAGAAAGAGGACAAAGATTAGTTGTTTCCCAGTTTCTATTTATTTTTAATATTTTCATCCCAAGTTAGGTGACATACTCAACTGGGGAATTCTGAGAGATATTCCAAATCTTAGATGACATACTTAACTGGGGAATTCTGAGAGATATTCCAAATCTTAAAGTAGTTTTAAGTCAGCCAAAGGTAAATAACACAAGAAATATCATAGAACAACCTTAGAAGTGAAGAAAACGAGACATTTTTATCCCTGCCCTTCCCTCCAACATGCCATCCCCTGCATGGTAAGCAAGATGACTTTTATTGACTGGAGCACAGAGTTACACACAGATATACACAGCACACACTTACAAGACTTAATAAGAGGAAATACCAGATGCCTCCTAGAACAGGTCCCCTTGTCACAGGAATTTAGAGCATCCTGTCTTTCTCCTCCATATCACTCCTACCAAATTACAAATGAATAATTCATTTTGTAATTATTTATTTCTGTCAGACTCGCCCCATCATGTTCACACCTGGATGTATAATATCTAGCATCATGGTTTGTATTTCACAGATGTTTCAAATATTGGTTGAATAATTAAATAAAGGAGTGAATGAATGAGTGCCTTTATTTATGGACCAAATTGATCATATGTAGTGTTTTTTCATCAGCTATTCTTGAAGCGTGATTAAACACACTGAAGAAAGGTATTGCTTGGATAGCTTAATAAAATGATCAATTTCACTCTGGAAGTAAAAAAATTGACTTTATGGTGCAGGGCTTATAATTCTTAGTCATAGCTGTATATATCATTAAACCCAATCACTACCGCTCTCTCTCCCCTCTCTCTCTCCTCCTCCCTCCCACCGTCTCCACCTTCTCTTCTTCATCCCTCCCTCCTCCTACACCTACACATTTGGGTCTGTGTAGTATAACCATGGCCACTGTTTTTAGTGATTCCTTCTCAAGTCCCAAACCTCGGTCTGAAAGAAATAGAAACCCCGTTCTGAATAAACAGCTGGTGGCCTGGTGAAAGTGATTTCAAGGGAGGAGATTCTCCAAGTCTGGCTTTTACTATCCTAAATAGCTCAATGGGGCAGTAATTACCTTATTTCAAAGAGACTCGCATTTGAATCTGAATAACTAGATAAACAACCACTAAGTGATCTCATTTAGAGGTAAAGATCAATTCCCTTGAAAATGACAAAAAAAAAATAAAATATGGAGAATCACTTTTTAAGTATGACTTTGGCAGGAATAGGGAACTCTGAATTACTACAGCTCACTACATCACTGTGTACCTCTCATTGTTGTTGTTTTTTTTCTCTCTCTCTTTGTTTTTTAGATGAAAGCTTAGAATATGCAAGCTTTTGAAGGGTCAGATTTTGTTTGACTGAACTTCCTTTACAGCCATATAAATACTTTCATGGACTGTAGTTTTCTCTGTGGCTGACTTAATGCTGTTGAGGGAAAACCACTACTTTATGTAAGGGATAACATAAAAAACATGCTGCTTAGTAAAAGCCACATATTTGGAAAATACTTTAAAAGGTTGTTTTGTGTATGTTCTTAAGTACCATGTAGGAAATGTAGGAAAAATTTTCTTAGAATTTAAAATCTTGCTTATTATCTTTCTTTAAGAATGTAAAATACGTTCTTACTGAAAAATGGAGTTTAGTAATATGCATCTCATGGTGGTGTTGTGAAGAGTAATTAAGACTGTGTATAAGAGCTTATCCCAGAATCTGAGCTACGGCAGGTGCTCAGAATATGACAGTTGAATTTGCATTTAAATATACTGCATTTATGCCCTGTATACAATGTGGAAAAATGGTAAAAATGGAGGGATCCAAGAATTTCCTTAGTGAAATATTGAAGCTACTTATAAATGAACTAATAAATCAAGTGTAGTATCCTAGAATTCAGTTGGTAGTTAATTAATATAGGATCAAATGTCATCACTATGTACTGGCTTTTGGTGGCAGAGTGTATGGTAAAATAAAACCAGTGTGTTATGGAAACACAATGTTGAAATATTTTAATTAAAAAAACTACTTTTAAAAGATCTTTAATATAATAATACTTCTATAACAGCATGGAAATTATTATATAAAAGTTCTTTTTCAGTGATAACAATAATAACAATAAACTGAAATAATAGGAAACAAATATCAATCAGGAACTAGAACTGTGGGAGTCACACTAAAAATTCAAAACCTATTTTAATTGCAGCACAATATAATAAAAAGAGGCCAACTCTTCCCAGATTGAATGATAAATTAAAGATACTTCCAAAAAAAATGTCAATAAACTATTTTTTTGGAACCTGATAAATTTTTGAAAAAGTAATCAGAAAAAAAAATATGTGAAAATAGCTATTTGGAAATAGCTAAGAAAATGTGGGATGGAAGAGCACTCAAGAGGGAATTAATTTCACTGGAAAATGAATGTGTATTGTAGTTATAAACTTAACTAGAGAAAGTGGAATTTTAAGTCAGTGTGAGTATATATTTTCTACTGTCCTTTAATGTGAGTTCTTAGTCTATTTACACTTACTATTAGTACACTTTACATTAGATATTTTCTACTGTGAGATTTATTTTTAAGTTTAAAATAGTTATGGGGGGCACCTGGGTGGTTCAGTGGGTTAAAGCCTTTGCCTTCGGCTCGGGTCATGATCTCAGGGTCCTGGGATCAAGCCCCACATTGGATTCTCTGCTTGGCGGGGAGCCTGCTTCCTCCTCTCTCTTCTGGCCTCTCTGTCTACTTGTGATCTCTGTCTGTCAAATAAATAAATAAAATCAGTTATGTGGTGAAATTTGTTAAATTCATATTACCAATTTCAGCGCTAACCACCCATCTATTTGTACTGTCTTTTTGGAGCTCACTTTCCTTTTCACACTTATTTGATAATATATATCCATATGTTTTCTAGCTGTCAGTTACTTTTGATCACATAATTTAACCTCTTTAAACTTCAGTTTTCTTACGTATTAAATGCAGGTAATAATAGTAACAACGTGGCAGAATTACTGTTAAGATTAATCAACAATCAATAAACCCTGAGCAATTATATCAGCATCACTAATAGGAGGAAGAGTTTAACGAATATCCTTTCTCCTTTGAATTTGTTTTGAACCTTTATTGAAATTGGATCAGGTTGCATTTCTGGACTTTACATTCTATTCCAATCTATGTGTCTAAACTTTTATCAATACCACACAGTAGCTTCATGGCCAACTTTGATATCAAGTAGGTTGAAATTCCATTTTCGTCCTCTTTCAAAGGTGTTTTGGCTATTCCAGTTTATCTTTCCATATAAACTTCACAATCCGGCCACCATCCCCCCAGGATAAAAGATTTTTCACTTTCTCTCTTCCCCAATCACAGTGGTATTCCCCCATGCCCTGGGATGACAGGGTATGCTGTTCTTCGGGGAAAATGAACCTGGGCAGTGCTTCGGGCCTCCCCTCTAGCTGTAGTCATGCCCCTCAGCCGGCCAGCACCACCGCAGGACCTTTCTCGCATCTTCCACTACAATCCCAGCCTTTCTGGTGACTACCTAGTGAAGGTCTGTGCAGTGGAGTCTGACAGGTGTAAACCCTCCTGGTGTCTGAGGCTTCTAGGAGTAGGATGCTCTTAATAGCCTGCTCTTAGCCTTTGGGAAGTCACTAAAGGTTCTAGCTGCGTTCCTCTTGCTCACTTTTATAATGGTCTTGCCTTCCCGTCATGCTTTGCCTCACCTGAGCCAGTGCTTGTGCAGGCTGTCTCTCCTTGAAGGTACCTGTCTTGACATAAACTTGAGGGTATCCGGTTACTTTAGGCATCAATTCTTCTGAAGAGTTATGATTTTGTATATTATCCAGCTTTCTCATGCTGTAAGGTTGGGAATAATGCTCTTGCCAGATTTCGACATCTTAACCTGAGTGGGAAGCCTCTCCTGATGTTCTGTCTTAGGTAGGCTATCAGCCTTTTTGATGCATCCAGTTTTCTTCTTACTTTGTTGTATTTTCATCTGTCTTTTTTTCTCAATGTGGCTTACTGTGTTAACTTTTGGTGCCCCCACCTCATGGAATTCTAATGAGCTAGTAAAAAATGTTGCAAATTGGGCATTAGGTCATTTTCACCAGCATGTTCTTTAATTCTTTTGAATACTCTTCTCTTTTCTTTGTTCTCAAATTTTTTATGGTCCTTGCTTGACCTTGGATGAAGTGAGATTTCATTAGCTCTGCATTTGTACATTATAGGATATACCACTCGACCCTGGATCAACTTTCTGTTCTGCTGTGTCACAACCAGGTGTCCTGTCAGTGCAAGGTGGTGGTGTGCACAGCAGCCCATTCAATCCCAAGTGTCTTGCACACTTCTGCTGTAATGAAACAGCCTCTCCTTCTATTCACTCTCTGGTATGATGAACTATGAAAAGTCCACTTGTAGCATATATTTGTATGTTAAATAATATAATTTTTATTATGCTGATTCCTAGAACTCTTATTTATACACTAGTCTTCTAGTCATCCCCAGGGAGCATTAATTTTATCTTGAACTAGCTTTATTCCATTTAGTTATCTTATTTTCTATAGTTCACTTTCTCCTTCTCTCTGAAAAAAGAAAGATAAAATATTAAAATTATCTTTAGATGAGGTAGAAGGATGAACATATTACTTTGTTCCCCTCAGACAGCAATTTCTGGAGAGGACATATACCCTGAATTTTTTTTTTTTTAAGATTTTTATTATTTATTTGACAGAGAGAGATCACAAGTAGGCAGAGAGGCAGGCAGAGAGAGAGAGGAAGGGAAGCAGGCCCCCTGCTGATCAGAGAGCCCGATGCGGGGCTCGATCCCAGGACCCTGAGACCATGACCTGAGCCGAAGGCAGAGGCTTAACCATTGAGCCACCCAGGTGCCCCTATACCCTGAATTTTTGAATCTTGCTACCCCATCTTTCAGGAGGAATACCTTATATACATCATGAATTAAAGTATGCATTTTTTTTCTATAATTCAACTTGAATCACTTATTGGTAAGTGAAAATTCTCCTCTTCCTCCCTCTCCCCTTTCCTTCCTTCCTTTAAGCCTCCCTTGCTTCCCTTCCCCCTTCCTCCATCTCTGACTCTCTCCCCCCCTTCCTCCTTCTCTTCCCTCCTGCCCTTCCTTCCTTCCTCCTTTCCTTTCTTCTCTCTATTCCTTTCTTTCATTCATTCTTTTTTTTTTTTTTTGGTGGGGGGGCAACTAGGAGCCAGACTATTTTAAACCATAAGTATGATGTGTTACTGAAAACACAGAGTCGAAACAGTAAGTTGGATTGAAATAAGATATTATATTTGGCAAAGGCCTATGACCTTAGAATCTTCAACATCTGAATCTTGAAGTGTTACCGAGTGTAAGGTTTCCAGTGGGAATAAGAATAAGGTATGTTCTAGGAAAATTTATAATCTTCATTATAATTTTTAAAACCATAGTTATTAATGCAATTGCAAATGGAACTGTTCTCTTGATTTCTTTTTCTGATGGATTGTTGTTAGTATAGAAAAATACAGCTGATTGTCCTATATTGATTTTTGTATCCTGCAACTTTACTGAGCTTGGTTTTAGTTCTAACAGTTTTGGGGTGGCTTCTTTAGCATTTTCTGTATATAATACCATTTCATCTGCAAATAAAGATAGTTTTACTTTTTCCTTTCTGATTTGGATGTCTCTTATGTCTTTTTCTTGTCTAATTGCTGAGGGCTAAGTAAATAGGTCTGTCCCCCAGGAAGACATGTGGCTACTGGTTGTAGCCAAACAGTGACAGAGTGCGGGAACCGCATGCATCTGCCTATGATAACAGGGTAGAGGAAGAGTGAAAAAAACCATGTCTGCCAGGACCTCTATCCGGGTAAATCCCAGCAGCTCTTTAAGATTAGCAAAGAGATCTCTTTCACAAATAGTCTAGGCACTTTTCAAACTTCTGCTTTGCTCTGGGCCTCAGAGCAAGTGAGTCTCTGTGCAAGCCCTTTAACTGTGCTATCTCAGTTCTGGACAACGTTTTGGTCTCCTGGATGGAAACCCTACTGTCTTTCAAAGCCAGACATTTTGGAGGCTCCTCTCTCTGGAGCTCCTCTCTCAGGTCCCAAGTGCTGGGGTGACTCCTGTGAGGCACAAACCTCTTGCTCCTGAGGAAGAAGGTCCTATTTTGTGAGATATCCCTCAATAGTAGGTGCCTGCAGCAAGGGAGGGGTTTTTGGTGAGACCCTGCTTCTGCCTTTCCTGTTCTTCTTGATGTGATCCTTTTATCCTTTGTTGTGGAGGAAATGTGCATCTAGTTTTGAGGTCTTATTCAGAGGGAATTGTTCCATATGTAGCTATAAATTTAGTGTTCCTGTGAGAGGAGGGGAGTTCAGAGTTTTCCTATGCCACTTTGGATCTCCTTTGCCATCTTGGACCTCCCCAGTCCTCAATGGAGTTTTAATGTTATATTTTACAGCAAGTGAAAACTGTCTTTCCTTTCTGTTGCTTTAATAAGAAATGGTTTCTAGTTAAAATTTATTCTTTATTGGCACTTTGCCCTGAGTACTCTCCCGATGGTAGTTATCTGTATTGTTTTTCAGAGTTAACTTTACCCAGCATGATTTTTTCTTCCAGTACATCAGCAAACATCTCTTCATAGTGGATGATCTTACTTTCTGCAGTTTACATCAGATCTGACAAGAGGGACTTTCCTCTGTCTTTGGGTAGGGGAAAAAAAAAAAAAACCTATTTCGGTGTATAAATTGATAAACTGATCAAAAAATATCATGATATATAAGAAAATCCCTGTTAACTGATAATGTCAAGGATTATATTCTTTTGCAGAAGTTGAATGTATGCTCAAGTTCACACCGATCATAATAGTGGCATTTTTTGAGAGACTGAGCTCCATTTAGTTAAACCGTGATAGAGTCTACTTTCTGTTCAATCTTTCTACATAACTCCCATTTTATTTGAAATTGCCTGTGTGTATCATTAAAGAAACACATTTATATTTATCCCCTAAAAATAACAGTTCCAGAAGGAAAATAACTATCTTGGGTCTGCAATATTTCCCTCATTTAAAGAAGTGATTCTTTTGCAATGACTGCTATAAACTATTCTGACTACTGAAGCTTAAAAAACACGTTAACACTGATAAGAGTTTATAAATGGAATGGAGATTCATAATTTCAACTGAATTCTCCCTGTCCTCACCCATAAGAGACCCGCTTAGCTACTGCATCTAAGCTATAAGAATCTCTTCATTATATTGAAACTTGCTTGCATAACTTGAGCATATGTGAAACAAGGATTCTAATAGACACTTCTCAAATATAACACCCAGAACTATTATTAGCACAACCACGAAACTGAAAGAAACATATGGTTCAAAAATTAGTTATAAGGGCAATTATATTTTTGCCATCAACATTTAGAGACCAGCCTTTTCTATTAATGCTGTAGTAGAAGTTACACACATATTTTAATAGCTTAGAGTTTAAATATAATCTCACCTTAAATTCTCTATGAAATAATAATATCAAAATCATGAAACATTAAAAACTGTCATAAACAAAAGTATTCTATGTCATTGTTCACAATGTGCCTACATTCAGTATAACTGAAAATAGTACATATAAGGAAATTAATGTGTTCACATGTTTTCTTCTTTAAATACTCGTAATTGTGCCATTTAATTTAATTACTTAAACCTGTTGCTAGAAAGTATGGTGTGACCAAATACACACACACACACACACACACACACACACACACACGCATATGACTCAATATTTGTAGAATACTGAGTTGGGAAATGTAGCTTCTATTCTAACTTTTACCACATAAGCATAGATGGAGTAAGGGAGTACAACTTTCCCAAGACCCTGAGCTCATTGAAAATGAGAGATTTGGACCACATGTTTTCTTTAAAGATTTTTGTTTATTTATTTGACAAAGAGAGTGAGAGAACACAGGCAGTCAGAGCAGCAGAGGGAGAGGGAGAAGCAGACTCCCCACAGAGCAGGGAGCTTGATCCCAGGATGTTGGGCTCCATCCCAGGACCCTAGGATCATGACCTGAGCCAAAGACAGTCACTTAACCAACTGAGCCACCCAGGCACCCCTGGACCACACATTTTCTAAACACAGTTTTTGTATTAACAGTTCCAATTTAAACCACTGTCAAATTTTTACTCCACAGCAATTGAAATGAAAAGGACCTTTCTTCGTGCCAGGCATTGCTACTTGACTTCGATTTGGTTATGATTCAACATTATTAAGAAGTAATATGTCCCCGGCTGAAACTTTAGATAAAATGTGACTTTTCTTAGAAAATAATTAGATTAAAATTGAATCAGGTTAGCTTTTGCTTGGTGAAGACTGAGTACAGTGAGTGGGATTATTACAATAATATTATGCTTGGTAATAAATGGCCAAACTGTTGGACTGTAAGGCCATAAGTGGACATTAGCATGGACCTAGTCATGAGAGTGCCAGTAGACTAGTCTCTAGGAGTTGACTTTGGAAAATGAAAGAGATGAAGGTGGTTTGGTTAGTTTGGTTAGTACCTTGCCAATATACTTTGTTTTGTTTTGTTTTCTTTCTACTTCCTCACCTTCAAATTTAAATCAAGGAATGGGCAATATTACTAGAGAACCGACAAAAGAAATGCTCTTGCTGAATAATTGTCCCTTGATGTTACTGTGATTGATCAGATTTTCTATGGAAGTATGTTTAATCCTGGGTAATCTCATAGCACATTATGATTAACTTTCTTTTCTGTAGCTCTTATTTTTTTAATCAACACTCACATGTGTGGAATTAGACATTCAAAGAGAGAAAAGATGAGGTCCTCACTTTGACAGGTTACACTTTAGATGAGAAGATAATTGATAAACTAATTTGCAATCAGGAATCTCACATAAAGCAGGTAAGGCAAATCACCAACACATACATAATGCCCATTTACCCGACTTTTTAATCACAATGTTCTAAATTTATGTGCATGATCAGTTCACACTTGTTTTAATTTCGTGTTCACACAGTAATAGACTTGTCAGAAGTAGCTATTACTGGTTTACCAGAAAAATAAGCCATCATAAATTTAGTTTGGATGGAATGCTCCCAGGAAATATATACTTTCTTGGAGCTTTTATTATAGAAACTATTGGTGTTTATTCTTTGGCTTAACAACTATTGATTGAGTAGGGAACACATATAATATACTCAATATTTTACTAAGAACTGGGTATTAAGCACAGTTTTTCTCCATAAGCATGGATATATGCTGCCACTCTACTTTCCAGCCTGCTGGTTTTGAAGGTTAGGTGAGATCTATAGTCTCAGTACTTGAACTCAGTCTCTTGAGTGAAGCTAGGGTCTTACTCACTAACTCCCTTGTAACTTCAGGGTGCCTGGCAAATAATGTATGCCCATGGCATGGATGGAATAATTGCTATCAGGATCTATCAAGTATCTGAGTCAGAGCTCTTCAGAAACCTCATATTGTTAGGATAAGATAGTAAAAAACAAGGAGACTAAATGGGATTTTGTGTGAGCTCTGAAGGAAAGACTTAGATTATTGAAGACATGGAGGCCTCCAGAGAGGTCATGCTGCTTAAACAAGGGAAGCAGCACAAATGCGTGGACAATGAGATAACTGGAATGCCATGTAGGAAAAGGGTCCAGATAGTGTCAAACATGTCAGAGTTTCAAGTTTGTGGGATATTTTATTGTCCTTCACTTCTTTCTTAAACACTTATTAAGCAAAGAATTCACCACAGAGAGGTTTTGTAATGCTGGCTTCATTCAGATAAACTATGGCTCAGGGAAACTATAACTTTTATTAAAGGAGCTTCATCAATGTATTTCAGCATCCAGTGACTATTTCTGAAACTACTCTATAGGATGAATTGTCCAAATTATAGAGAGATTAAAAAACTCTATATGGCTTTCTGATTCTTGGAAAATCTTCAGAATTACTCTTGCAAAAATGAAATGTTGAATTTGATGTATATAACATGCTGACATTTCTGGCTTGGCTTATTTGTTAAACTCCATAAATCATCAGAATTAGGTACTTAAAATCTGATGATGAGTTTAGACAACAACTGTATTTGTTCTGAGCTTTAAATCACTATGTTTGAAATTGATTATATCTAAATATCCCACACCTAACCTCATACTTGTTTCGTTACTTGGAGTTCACCATCACTTTACTTTAATTTTAATTAAGGAGTAATTTCTTTTACTTTTAAGCACTAATTTTTAAAATTAGGTAAATAACTTATGAGATAAAAATTACATATATGTATCATACATATATGTATGCATGTATATTTATACTAGAAAAACTCTTTCTGTCCCTTTTGCTGACCTCTAAGTTTCCACTTCACAGTACCCTCCCACTGCCAGCAAACACTGTTATTATAATTTTATATACTTCCAAATATTTTTATAAATACACAAGTAAGTAGCAATACATATTAGCTTTCATCCTCTTTTTACCCAAAAGGATAGTATACACATCATCCTGCACTGCACTTTGCACTTTTTTCACTCCAAACATATATTTTGAAGATATTTTAAAACTATTACCTAAGGGTTTCCTTGGCTCTCATCCATTTTTTAACTTAAAAAAAAAAAAAAAAAAGGTTAGAAGTTGCTGTGGCTGATATCGAAGAGATTACTGCCTATGTTCTCCTCTAAGATTCTGATGGATTCCTGTCTCACATTGAGGTCTTTTATCCATTTTGAGTTTATCTTTGTATACAGTGTAAGAGAATGGTCAAGTTTCATTCTTTTACATATAGATGTTCAGTTTTCCCAGCACCATTTATTGAAGAGACTGTCTTTTTTCCACTGTATATTTTTTCCTGTTTTGTCGAATATTATTTGACCATAGAGTTGAGGGTCCATATCTGGGCTCTCTACTCTGTTCCACTGGTCTATGTGTCTGTTTTTATGCCCACGCTTGCCTTGGTGATCACAGCTTTGTAGTAAAGCTTGAAATCAGGTAACATGATGCCCCCAGTTTTATTTTAGTTTTTGGATTATTTGCTCCAGCTCTTTGAAGAATACTGGTGGAATTTTGATTGGAATGGCATTAAAAGTATAGATTGCTCTAGACAGTATAGACATTTTAACAATGTTTATTCTTCCGATCCAAGAGCATGGAATGGTCTTCCATCTTTCTGTGTCTTCTTCAATTTCTTTCATGAGTGTTCTGTAGTTCCTCGAGTACAGATCCTTCACCTCTTTGGTTAGGTTTATTCCCAGGTATCTTATGTTTCTTGGTGCTATAGTAAATGGAACCGATTCTCTAATTTCCCTTTCTGTATTTTCATTGTTAGTGTATAAGAAAGCACTGATTTCTGTACATTGACTTTGTATCCTGCCACGTTGCTGAATTGCTGTATGAGTTCTAGTAGTTTGGGGGTGGAGTCTTTTGGGTTTTCCATATAAAGAATCATGTCATCTGCGAACTATAAAGAACTCCTCAAACTCAACACACACAAAACAGATAATCATATCAAAAAATGGGCAGATGATATGAACAGACACTTCTCCAATGAAGACATACAAATGGGTATCAGACACATGAAAAAATGTTCATAATCACTAGCCATCAGGGAGATTCAAATTAAAACCACATTGAGATATCACCTTACACCAGTTAGAATGGCCAAAATTAGCAAGACAGGAAACAACATGTGTTGGAGGGGATGTGGAAAAAGGGGAACCCTCTTGCACTGTTGGTGGGAATGCAAGTTGGTGCAGTCTCTTTGGAGAACACTGTGGAGATTCCTCAAGAAATTAAAAATAGAACTTCCCTATGACCCTGCAATTGCACTACTGGATATTTACCCCAAAGATACAGATGTAGTGAAAAGAAGGGCCATTTGCACCCCAATGTTTATAGCAGCAATGGCTATGGTTGCCAAACTGTGCAAAGAACCAAGATGTCCTTCAACGGACAAATGGATAAGGAAGATGTGGTCCATATACACTATGGAGTATTATGCCTCCATCAGAAAGGATGAATACCCAAATTTTGTAGCAACATGGACGGGACTGGAGGAGATTATGCTGAGTGAAATAAGTCAAGCAGAGAGAGTCAATTATCATATGGTTTCACTTATTTGTGGAGCATAACAAATAGCATGGTGGACATGGGGAGTTAGGAGAAGGGAGTTGAAGGAAATTGGAAGGGGAGGTGAACCATGAGAGACTATGGACTCTGAAAAACAATCTGAGGGGTTCTAAGTGGTGGGGGGGTAGGAGGTTGGGGGAACCAGGTGGTGGGTATTAGAGAGGACCCGGATTGTATGGAGCACTGGGTGTGGTACAAAAACAATGAATACTGTTATGCTGAAAATAAATAAAAAATAAATTTTTAAAAAAGGTTCTTTGTTGTTTTTCTTATCTCAAAATATTTTTGGAGGTAGAAGAGATATGAATGACTGCAGGTACAAGCACTAAAGATCCCAAACCAAGTCATAACCGTCCTGGGGTGGCCATTATCTTACTGTGGCCTAATAAGGACTTATTACGGTTTGATTACCATTTCCAATCCTCAAGATTCCCTGCCAGGGTGTTCCAAGGTGACACTGAAATCAGTGATGCATTAACCTCTTGAATTCTAAGCCATCTTTTAATTCTAAGTCAAAAAATAATTTTACATGCAATATCCAGAGTTCATAGTCCTCTCCTCATTCCACTGATTTGAAAAGAAAGTGTATCTATATCCTAAAGATCTCTTCTGTCCTATTCTTCAAACCAGTGTTACCTTGAAAACTTACTACATCAATACTTCACATTTTTATCTTTGATACTGAAACTAACAACTTGTCTTACTAGCACAGTGAAGCAGATATAATTTAGGCTCTTTTTAATAGGATGATGTTCTTGTGAACGTTAGTTGTTAGGAACTCTAGTTAGTGAGGTATATGCAAATACTAACTGGAGATTATGCAGACAGAGAGGACTGATCTTTCCACTCCCTGCAGACTGTAGGGCTTTCCCATGTTCACGTGTTTTCTGCTGATCTTCTGTGTCACATTTTTTTTTGTCAGTAAAGAGGCTTGTCATCTCCATAACTCTGGTTTCCTGGCTCTCACCACTCTAGCAGTTCACGGCTGTATTTCATGTTCTGACTTCTGGGAATTTATTTTTCTTCCAGTCTCTTTATCCAGTGCTTCCTGGATAGGCAGGGCTTGATGCTAACAGTTAGCTTGGCCACAGTGAGTTATTAGTGTTGTTTGACAAAAATGTCCAGTTCTCCCCATTCAAAGCATTTGGTAACTTGCATCTGGGGGGACCTCTTTGGGGTTATGTGAGGTCAAGTAACTAATTCTGGTCAATAAGTTGTAGACAGAAGTATGTGTGTCACTTACTGGCTGAATATTGCATAAATGAATCTTCTTTTTCCCCTCTGTCACAAGGGTTGGGAATGTTCAAGTTAGTGGCTTTTCTGAGAAACTTAGGTCTAGAGTAACTATAATAAGCAGATCTCTCCTTATCAACACCAAAGAAATATATGGTATGAGCCTAAAAGAAATATTTTTTGTTTGCTTATTTGTTTTTAAAGATTTTATTTACTTATATGAGAGAGAGAACAGGAACAGGGGAAGGGGCAGAGGGGTAGACTCCCCACTGAGCAGGGAATATGACACAGGGCTTTATCCCAGGACCCTGAGATCATGACCTGAGCCGAAGGCAGATGTTTAACCCACTAACTGCCCACCTAGGTGTCCCTGTTTGTTTTTAAACTACTGAGACTCAGAGATGTTTGTTACCATGGAATAATCCAATTTATAGCCTATTCTATACAGTCTCCCAGGATATTTCTTTTTTCTTACTGGTAAATGAACAACACATCATTTCTGTGGATTTCACATGGTCTTGGGGAATGGTTGGGAAAGACTACTCTTCTAGCACTGGCATGTTAGTGTATTTTCTCTTTACTTCCAACTTCATTGCTCTTCTGGAGGCTAAAGACACCATTGATTTGAATAATCTGACAAACATCTGACTATAGATCACTGACAAAGCAGGGCAATACACATGGGGGACAGAAAAAAAATGATGCAACCAGAGAGTGACCCTGGAAAAGAGACCAGAGACCCAGGAGGCCTTGGGTATTGGGAAAACCAGAACTTAGTTACAGATCTGGCTTTTAGGTCTAAGCTTGCCATACCTAGAGGACTGGTAAACTAAGTAGAATTCTAAACATAGGAATGCTTACTGTGCTAGTAATCGAGACAGGAGCCTGGATTAGGAAGTCCAAAGTACAAGTTAAGACATGTGTAAGTCAAGGGTTAACCAGCGGAACAAGTCAGAGTCTCAGTTATGGGGTCTGTAGCTCAAGGTCTGGATCTGACCAATAGCATTAGTAAAAATACCAACTGATAGTATCAAGTTTCTTAGATTTCTCCTCTTTATGTTCAGAATTGGTTCTTGATTTTGAGGTGGACTTGGTCTTACAAATGAAGGTCAAGTGACCCCCGCCTTAGGGAAGGAGGCCATCTTGAGGAAGGAGAACCTAGAACAATCTTACTAGTTAAATAACTACTCTTTTCTTCCATGTCTGTTTTTCTCTCTGTTTTGTCCTCACTTTCATTGTATGAATAATAAGGATTGCTGGAAATGGCTAGCAAAGTAATGAAAGAATAGATCAATAATTAGACCAGAAACTCATTTATTTATCTTGATATGTAGGCTTCTTTCCAACCTGTGTGCTTCTTTTCAGCACACATTTCTGAGTGACTTACAGCACAGCACTGTTCCCTGATATGACCATGGTTGCCTCTCATTTAAATTTAGTATACCACCCCAACCCCAGCCTTTTCCATGGCTTCAGCTGCCCCAGCTCATGAACCTTTACTCCAGTGCTACTCCAATGTGGTCAACTGGTTTTACCCAACTTTTAAAATTGGGTTCAGACAGGTTACTTATCAATAAATGTAACAATATTGGCTTAGAAGGACAGATCCCAACACTTCCTGGAATCCAAAGAAGTCTCATAGTTATGCTCTTCTTTGTCTATGAGACAAAGAAGTCTCATAGTTATGATCTTCCAACCGAAAAGACAGAAGCATATAACACAAGTAATTTGGGAACATGGGAATAGGGAAATATAAATTAATTATATTATAAATTATATTAATTATATTAATTAATTATAAATTAATAAATAAATAATAATAAATATCAATTAATTTTGAAGAGTAGGAAGAAGAAAAAGAGAAAAAACCTTTTATTTTGTCAAACAGCAATATTATAAGATGAACATATTTATAAGTAATATATTATGTTTTAAAATAATTCTTAAATGGTAATCGGGGCTCTATGCAATAAAAACGGTTTTGCCTATGAGTTGCTTTTTACCTGGACAAAATTTATATAATCTTTCTATTCTTGGTAAAATAAAAGGAGAAGAGTTAGACTAGTCTAACCCCAAGGTCACTTTTAATATATAATTTTAATTATTTTTTTTGGAGATCGTTCAGGTCACAGTCTCTGATTTAAGAACTGATGAAAAAATGCAACTCTCCCTTAAGATTAATCATTCAGAAAAAAAATCTGCAGTTAATTGTGAGAACTTCTATGTTTTAAAAACAATTATGACAAATACCATTTATTAAGTTTATTTTGTACCAGGTACTTCCCAAGATCTTACTTATTTCATCTGGTTTAATGCTCCCTGTTGCCTTGTATTAGTTTGCTAGGCTGCCATAACAAAATACCACAGACCAGGTGGCTTCAACAACAGAAATTTGTTTTCTTACAATTCTGGAGGCTAGAAGTCCGAGACTAAGGTACCAACAAGATTGGTTCCTTCTGATTGCCCAAAGGGAAAGCTCTGTTCCAGGAATCCCTATGTGGCTTGCAGACGGCCATTACTCCCTATGTCTCTCTGTACCTATCTGTGTTCAAATTTCTTTTTCTTATAAGGATACCAGTCTTATTGGGTTGGGCCCATCCTAATGATCTCATTTTAACATAATTATCTCCGTAAGACCCTATCCCCAAATATGGTCACATTCTGAGGTACTAAGGGTTAGGATTTCAACATATGAATTATGAAGGTACATAATTCAGCCTTTGGCAAACCATATGAAATATATGGAGTATTTTCATTATTTGATAAATAAAGAAATTGAAAAATGAGGTTATTTGTCTTAGATCTCAAATAGATTTGAACTAAAGTCCATTTCACTCATAATTTCCTATACTTAATTATTAGCCATTCTTGTTTTCAGATAATTACAATTATAAGGAATTGAAAGCTGCACTGTCTATGACTTTAGTCACAGAAGCAAGTTATTTTAAGAGTTAAAACAGTCTTCAGTGGAGTTCAAGTACATGTTAATTATCAGAGGAAAAGGAAAAAGGAACACAATACATGTTAAGTTTAAGAGATGGATATTTGGCCTTAAACTATGTAATTACTTATAAAATATGTTTAACATTCTTTTCTGATGATAAAAATAATGCATATCTATTGTAACATTTGGATAATATGGAAGTATATAAAGAAGAAAAGTTATAATCACACACAACCCCATCTTTGGAGCTAAATATTAAGTAAACATTTTAAGTAAATATGTACTGATATACTATATATAGTTTCAGACCTTGCTTTTTTCACTAAAAATAGCATATAATTAACCTTTCATTTGCAATTCATTATCCTTTGGCAACATGACATTTTTTTATGGCTTCACACATTAAAATAATTTCAGACCTATAGAAAAGTCATAAAGAATACTACAAAACATTCTGGTTATATCCAGATTTCCCAGTTAATATTTAACCATATTTGTCTTATTTTTGCTTTCCTGTGTGTGTGTGTGCATGTTGTTTTCTGACAAGAATATTGAATTGCATAAACATAGTACAATTATAAAAACTAAGGCTAACATCAATATAGGAATTTTATCTAATATGCAGCTCATATGTAGATTTTCCCCATTGTCCCAATAATGTCATTCACAGCAAAAGAAGAAATTTGGCTCCAAGATTTTATTCAGGTTCACACAGTCTATTCAATTTCTTCCAACCTTCAACTTTTTAAACCTGAACAACTCTAGTCTTTGTGTTTCATGGCTCTCATTATTAGGCTAGTTATCTTGTAGTTTGCAACATCTTATTTGGATTTTATTGTATTTCCTCAGGATTATATTTGGTTTCTGCATTTTTGGCAAGAATACTAACTAGTGATGTCCTGTCCTTTTCAATGTAATTTATCCGAAGGTATGGGATGTTGGTTTACCTAATTGCTTGTGATGTTAAATTTGATCAGTTTATGAAAATGGTGTCTGCCAGGTTTCTTCATAGAAAAATTTTACCATATAGCATTGGTAAAATATAAACAATCGAACAAAATAAAAAGGTTCAGAAATAAAACCATATGTATATCATCAATAAAATTTTGACATAAATGCCAGACCACTGAATGGAGAAGATATTTTTCATCCAGTCATGCTGGAAAAGTTGAAAAATAATGAGCATCTATCCTGACTTCACACCATGCACAAAAATAACTCAAAATGTCCATTTTCTCTTTGGAAGAGAGTTTGACTGTTACTTACAAAATGAAACATACTTTTACCATATGATTTACCAGTTGTGCTCCTGGTATTTTTCAAAAAAGTTAAAAACTATCAATACGAAAGTCAGCACATGTATGTTTATAGCAGCTTTATTCATAATTGCCAAAACTTGGAAGTAACCAAGATGCCTTAGTAGGATTGAGTAAATAAACTGTGGTATATCCAAACAGTGGAATATTATTCAGGCACTAAAAGGAAGTGAGCGCTTAGCCATGATAAGAAATGGAGGAACCTTAAATTCATATTGCTAAGTGAAAGTAACCAATTTGAAAGCCTGCATACTGTATAATTCCAACTATATAGTGTTCTGAAAAAGGTAAAATTATAGAGGCAATAAGAAGATCAGTCGTTGCCAGGTTTGGGAGTGAGGGATGCATAGGCAAAGCACAGAGAATATTTAGGGCAGTGAAAAAACTCTGTATGATAATATAATAATGAATAGATGTCATTACACATTTGTCCAAACCCATTGAATGTATAACACCAAGAATGAACCTTAAGATAAACATGGACTTTGGATGATTATGGTATGTCATTGTAGGTTCATTTTTATAAAAAATACACTATTCTGGTAAGTGATGTTGATAATGAGGGAAGCTATGCATGTCTGTGGTCAAGGGTCTATAGGAAATCTTTATATCTTCCTCTCAATTCTATTGTAAGCTTAAAACTGTTCTAATAAAACTAAGTGTTCAAATTTTTTTTTTAATTGACAAAAATCCAGAATTCAAAACTTCTTTTAAAAAAAAAAGGACAAAGCATCTGAATGGACACTTCTTCAAAGAAGACATGCAAATAGCCAACAGGTTCATGAAAAGGTGCTCAATTTGTTAATCATCTGGAAAATAAGATGGCTATTACAAAAAAAAATAACAAGTGTTTGAGAGGTGGAAATGTGTGGCAAAATTGGAAACTATGCACACTCTTTGTGGAAATGTAAATTTGTGCAGCTGTTCAGGAAAACAATATGGAGATTCCTCAAGAAAAGAAAAATAAAACCTCTATATGATCCAGCAATCTCAGTTCTGAGTACTTATCTAATAGAAATGAAATCAGGATCTTGAAGAGATAGCTGCGCTACCATGTTTATTGTAGCATTATTATTAATTGTTATTATTACTACTATTATTATTTTGGTATTACAGTAGCCAAGATATGGAAATAATACAAATGTCCATCATCAGATAAGGGATAAAACAACTTGTAGTATATATAGTATATACATAAAACAGAATATTATTCATCCTTAAAGAAAGAAGAAAGTTCTACCATTTGTGAAAACATGGAGGGATATGTAAGACATTGAGGACCTGGAAGACATAAAATAAGTGAAATAAGTCAGTAGAACAAATACTGCACGATTTTTCTTATATGAGGCATTTAAGATAGTCAAACATAGAAGTAGACAATGGAATTACCAGGGGATGGAGGGAAGAGGATATGGGTACTAGTAGTTCAATGGGTATAAATGTAAAGTTGAGTTGATGATGTTTCATGAATGAATATATACGTCAAAGCTCATCATGGTGTTCACTTTAAGAGTCTCATGCTCTACCAACTGAGCTAGCCGGGCACACGGGGACTGATTCCTTTCCAAGACCCTGAGATCAGACCTGAGTCAAAACCAAGGGTCAGGAGCTTAACCAACTGAGCCGCACAGGGACCCAGCCCACATATTTTAAAAATAGAAATTCTCTGGGACTATTTTAAGGAATATAACTATTTTAAAGGTATTTTATGCATGGGATATACATTTCAGAAATATTTCACTTGATTCTACACTGTCTAGCAGTTTAAGGTGAATCCTGAGCTGTGTAAAAGGAGGTTTGTTATATGAGACTGTGGTCAGGGTGTTACTACATAATTTTAATCACCTTTTTTTCCCCTTAAGTCAATCAAGTAACTTCATTTGGTAAAAATTGAAAGAGACCAGATTAACTAGAGATCAGTATAGGATTATTATTGGCTAGTGTATTTTAAGCAGCTTTACTTTTGATTAACCACCTTAACAAAGAGTTCTTTAGGATATTTGACTCTACATTAAACTGGATAATTTGTGGTCCAAAGAAATCATGGTAAAAAACAACCTAGGTTTTAAGCTGTAATTCCAAAAGATGTACTCAAACATGTTAAATTATAGATTATTAGCATATTAGCAAAATTTGTATTTATACTAAAGTGATCACTGGCAAATAACTAGGCAACTCTTCTTATTGAAGATATAGGTATGCCTTATACTTGATAAACTAATCTACCTCAGACACACAAATTCATGATAGGACTTTTGAAAACCAACTTTTCCCAACTCTCTCCCTTACTAATATAATAATTAATATTATGCTCAATAGAGAAGTCATCTGACAGTGCTGGATATAAGAAGAAAAATTCAGAATAAAGAGGACAAATGAAGACAAAGTTGGATAAACATCTGTACGCTAAGCCTTTATGAAATCATTCTAGGAAGATTTATAATTTTATGTTCACCAGTCTATGAAAGCTTGGCCTTTAAAGACCATTTCTAAAGGAATTTCACGTCTGTAGGAATGAAGATGGCTTTTGGATACTATTATTTACAGAATATAACCTATTTTAAGAGCTAAAGTCTCTCTTTTAAAAGCATCATTATACTGCAAACATCTTGTTTTTTTTTTCTCATTGGCTGATTGGGGCAAACAAATGTTTTCACTGTCCTTTTCCTTATACCAAATACTTCTACAACTGCATCTAAAGAGATACCATGCTCTCAGTGGGCAGGTGACTCATTCATTCAGCAGAGATTGGATTTAATTGATGTGACATTGAAAACAGTCTCCTTTTTTAGTTATAAGAGCAATATAAATGCTGAAATGGAAAAGCAACTGAGCAGCATTTATTTTTCTTATATAATTGTACTTTCTTTTCAAGTTCCAGTTCAAAAGATAGGACTATGTGTGAAATAAGGGTTTTCCTGTAATGTGGTAAATTACACCATGTAGTGATAGACTTTCTATAAGAATTACATTAAGGGAAAATGCTTACAAATAGAGAATGGTTGGGAAATTTATGCAAAGTAGGTAAGTTCAATTCAGTATGTAGGTATGTGTAAGCCAAATGAATCTATCACCAGGAATGAGAACACAAGTCACATAGAAAGATCATTGTCTTCAGAATCAGATGGGGTTTCAAATCCTTTCTTAGCCTCAGCTGTGTCATCTACTAAATAGGGATATGGTGAAGGTCAATTGTATTTGTCAGCTTGACTGGGCTAAGGGGTGCCCAGAGAACTGGTAAAACATTGTTTCCCAGTGTGTCTGTGAGAATGCTTCTGGAAGAGATTAGCATTTGAATTAGTAGGCTGAGTAAAGAGACCCACCCTTACCAATGTGGGCAGGCATCAATCACTCAATCCCTTAAATGGAACAAAATGGAACCCAAATTCTTGCTCTCTCTCTTCTTGAGCTATCCGAGGGCAGGAGAAAATGGATGTCTTAGCTCTCTGGGCATCCCTTAGCCCAGTCAAGTTGACATGTAAAATTAACCATTACCCTATGCCTATTTAGTAGAACTCTTGGTTTTCTGGCCTTCAAACTTCAGGATTTAACCAGTCCCTGTCCTCTGCCCCCCACCGCCCTTTTTATCAGGCCTGTGGCCTTGGACTGGGAGCAATACCATCAACCAACTCCCCTGGTTCTCAGGCCTCCAACTCAGACTGAATTACACTATGAGCTTTCCTGGTTCTCCAGCTTGCAGATAATATATTGTGGGGACCTCTAGGTCTCTATAAGCATGTGAGCTGAATTTCTACAATATATCTGCTCATATATGTATATCTTCTGTTGGTTCTGTTTTTCTGGAGAACCCTGACTAATACAGACAGTAATAATAGTACCTAACTTTTAAGGAAGCTGTGAAGCTGCAACTTACATAAAAATACTTACGCAATTCCTAGAACATGGGAAGTACTTACTAAATGTTAGCTTGCTTTTATTGGATCTAGATTTTTCCAAAATTGCTTTGCTAAAATATAAGTAATTATGGAAACACATTAATCTTATTTGTCTACTTGTGTTTTTAATATGATTTATTATTTAAATTTATTATGCAGATACAAATATGATTTATTTAAGTAGATTCTGTGTGCCAGGAACCAGTGATAGGTACCAGAGTTTGAAAGATGATTTTGACATAGTCCCTGACCTCAAAGAGATTGCAGCCTGGTAAACTGATGAACTTTACAAATACTCTTAGTCTTCAGGACACAATTTACCATTTCATTATATATGGCTTTGCATTGTTGTATCATTATTTTCTATCTGTTTTAATTAGGTTCTGTTCTACTAGGTCTTGTCCATTCAACAGAGTATTACAATAATAGTGATCAAAGGATCTTCATTTAATTGTGCTTGGCCCCTCATTTCACAGAGAAGGAAGCTAAGACTTTGGGGGCAGTGCAGGAGGAGGCACATAGGAGGAAGGGACAGTTCCTCAAACTCAAAGCCATAGTTCAGGTCTCCATATTGTGTCTCTCTATAAATCACTAGATGTTAAACTCCTAGGAGCAGGAAATTGCCCTACATTCTATGCCACTCACTAATGCTGGAATTCTTCTGTTCTGACACCTTTAAGGGCAGTGTTTTGGTAAGCCACAAACTTTCTATATTGCCAGGTAAGAACAATTTTATAATCTGTGTTTTATCTCACTAATCTTGGTACAAATGAGGTCTCATTGCAATGAAAACAAAATACTGGTCATTGTACCCCTACATCCTGATGCAAGACCTTATCCTACCCACTCTTCTCCTCAACATTTGCTCAGATACTTGGAGCATTCCCTTATAAACACATCACAGGCCACTCATGTTCTTCTTTATTCTCCATCAGGGTCACATTTTCTCAGGTGTTTGCCGGGGAATGCTCTTCTATAGAGCATGGCTGTGTATTGTGCCTGCACATGCCTGTTGTACTGGGGCCTGTGGTGGAAGGTATGAGTATGTTTGTGAGTGTAGAGCTAACAGTGCCATGTTGGTGGTAGGAAGCCACACCAAGGGGGACCCTCCAGTGGTACATTGTATAGCTGATTTTCTCAGCATTTTACAAACACTTATTATTTTTATCTTTACTTCTTTTTTTCTGGTGCTTCTCATCAGTCACTCAAACCTGGCAGGGTTGAATAGGGAATGCTGGTGAGGGTAAAGGGCACATTAAAACTCAGGTTTCCTTCTTCTTTGGTCATGTGCTTCTGTGTAAGGTGGGATAAAATAAAACAAAATAAAAAATCAACAGCTTCTTTCATTCCTTAAGCAACCAAACACAAAGCCCCCAGCGATTTCAACCTTTACAGTAGATGTTCAGAGAGGTTATAAGCCACTAGTTCCATAAACAAGCAAATACAAAATTTTAAATTTGACTTTTTCTTAGATAAAGTGCCCTGCTAAATTTGTTTTTGCAAGTAAAGAAATAAAAACCTAGAGAGGCAAAGTGACTTCCTCCCATATAATGAAAATAGTTGGTATTGGTACTGAGATTAGCACCCAGAGTTAGGTCTGCGCCAATTGTCATTTCTTACAACTGTCTCATTATAAAATTAAAAAAAAAACTCCTTTCTGAATAAAAATGAATTGTTCTATTATAAACACATGGGATATATCTGAGTGATATATAATTTTTTTCAGTTGATTCTTTATACCCACAATGAGTCTTCATAGTGATTTTGCTGGCTGTGATGATACCTTTTATGTGGATAATGAAAAAGAAAAAAGATAAGGAAATTGATATTTATTTAACTTCCATATAAACAATGCCTTGAAATAAATCTTATATTTCAGGAACTTTAGGATATCCCGGCTATAGGCTAAAACTGCAAGAGAACAAATAGATCTTCATTTCCAATTTTCTTTAAATCTGCTTTTGTTCTGGACTTGCATCTATAATACATGTAATATTTCCAAACCAAACAACTGTTTTTGTATAAGATAGATCAGTCAGCTTCAAGAAGCTTGCTGAATATATTTTCAAACTTTCTGTTGTTGTTGCTATTAATGGAGCTGACTGAATTTATAAAGTAACTCATTCCAGGTTTTGCATGGAAACAAGGTCATTGTTTCCATTACTTTGTTAAAATAACATTTTTTTTTCTGGAATATGGGCAAACCATGATCCTGTACTTAATTTTCCTTTTAAAATTCAGACAGATTCTTGCTTTTCAGTCAATTAGTTTTCTTATTTTGGAGTCTGTGTGACAACTTAATAAAAGAGACCTTTCTTTTGTTTTAAAACAGTTGCTTCAGGGATGCCTTTCCTGATTTTTTTAAATGAGGTTTTTTTCTCAAACTAGTGGACTGTGTTCTGATAAACCCAATGATCTGTCTTCAAATTAGCAAAATAGTTATTTTTCCTCTGAATATGTTTCTTCTTCAGATCCAAATGAAAACATTGACAGCCAGTACTTGTCAAGCTTCTTCAAACTATCAAAGACAGTTTGCCCTATAATAGCATAAACTGAAAGACATCACTAAGCTGTAGTGAAATTCAATATTTAGAATTCTGAATGGTTTCTGCAAATCAAAGGGGAATATCACATTCAGAATAATTTCTGTGCTGGTAAAGGGCATGGGAGCACTTTACTTTTTTTTTTCTTTTGCTCAATATTTCAAATCTTGTAAATTTTTAAAATGTGTTCAATGATTTTTTTTTCCTTTGATAGAGAGGAATTTTAAATGATCAGTGTAAAAAGGAAACTCATGACACTTTTAAATCTTTACAAGTTATTGGAGTATCACTATAGTAATTTAAAATTACATTATGATTTTTAAACAAAAGCAAATAAAATTCCATCTTCATATCCCCTCTTACAAAAGCTGCTATGGGGTAAAAACAGCCATAGAACTAGAATGTGCTTGATTTTGGTTTAGGTTCTGATAGATCTAGCTTTTAGAAATGTAAAAAATTCTATCTGTACTGTCCTTGAGTGCTTGGCTGATCATAGAGAAATCAGAGAGAGTCAATTCATTTGGGAATTATTAGTCTATTTATTTTCAAGCATTTAAAACAATAAAAACCATCAATATTTATAAAGAAATTGTCTCAGTATTAAATATTTGAGTAACTAAGAAATACACACACATACATGGTTAAACATTCGTGTTGTGAATATTTGTTTTGCTAGTGGAAAACAAATTTTAAAAATTATATGTACTACCTCTTACAAATGTTATTAAGGAAATATTTCTCTTCTTCCTTGTTCTTCATTAGATATGGAGATGATAATAATATTACCTTATAATTCTTGGTACTTTTAACATTTCAAAATATATACGTCCTTATGCACCTTTCCAGATATTCTAAAATACTTCTGGCTCTCCTTCTTAAAATATTGCATAGAACAAGAGCTATATGCCAGCTTCAAAAGAATATAACTCTGGCAGCTTTTGAAGATTATAATTCTTTTAAGAAAGATACAGACATCATTCTTTGTGAAGCAAGAATAAAATCATGCCCTTTATTCATTGTCAATGGGCCTGTTCTTCCAGAATATATTACTATCTTTTATCTAATAGCCTATTACAGACTGCAGAGCATGTAAAAGCAATGATATTGCTCAGGGTTTACAGATTTCATTTTTTATTTCAAAGCCATTGCTAAATAACCCCTCAGATGGAAATTCAATACTGGCACACTACATGATAAGCTATGTTAATAGCTCATGTTATGCAAGAATTGAGCAATTACTTGAAACTTAATAGTAGGCCTGTGGATCAAGATGGTGAAATAGTTTGGTCCTGATTTTCCCCCGCTTTCCAAGAAGGAAATAGCTATTCAAGAACAAGACACCACAGAGAATCCAAGAATATGGGAGTGAAACTGAAACACCTTCGTGCACCACAAAGACCAAGACAGCCTGGATTAGAAGGGTAAAAGAGTAGGCTACATATAGACTGCCTTGCCCCTTCTCTAGGCTACTGCATCACCATGTGGCGAAGTTTCACCTGAGTTTTCAGTTCCTCCAGTGGGAAAAGAACCCAGGGAGACAATCAGCTCACCTTCCACCCCAACATTGTGGATAACTTTGTGGGAACCATTATTCTGATCTTGAACCATGGGGATTTCAGAGAACTCTGCAAGGCTCAAACACTGGGAATTTGACTGATAGAAAAGTGGGGAGGGGCTTGCAACAACCAGAACACAGATCTTGGCAGGCTGTGTTCATACCTGCAGTGCTCAGGTGGTAATCCCAACCAACAGTTTTTTTGCTTATCTGCAGAAACAAGTCCAAGGCTCATTCTGACCAGGGAACTTGGCAGGGTGCAGATGTGTCTGATTCAGGTACTCAAGAAATTTTTCTGGTACTAGAACCAGGTTTGCTCACAGCTCCACCTGCCATGGAGAGCATCTTCCAGGCCCATCTGACCAGAAGGGCTGGTGACAACACCTGGAAGTTGTGCAACTCAGACGTATTCTAGCTTAGGGGTGGGTGGGCAGAGCTGATTACCCACAGAACAAAACCTATAGTAAGCATAGAGCATTGTCTTGCTATGCACAGGCAGAGGATTAATTCATAGCCATGGCTTTGGGTGGCTTCTGGCCACTCTCAACCAGAGAGCTTATTTGGTAAATTGGGGCTGGAGTGACCCTGCCCCTTTCTGTCCAGGTAAGAGAGCTGCGACATAGCCTGAGCCTCTTGGATAGTATCTTTTAGCCTTCTCTGAGCAGAAGAGTTGACAACAGCTCCTGGAAGTGGTCCACGGGTGCTTGAGCTAAGAGGTGGGCAGGTAGAACTGATCACTTGCAGAGCAAAGTCACTGGGTCAGTCAGTGTGGGAACTTGGAGTACAGGTCAGCTTGAGTTTAGACAACAAAGAGGGAGCTTTGCTGATTTTAGAGCTTCTCCTGCTGTACTTAGGCAGGAATTGAATCCATAATCCTGTTTATCAATGCATGTAGCCTTCAACTTGTCCAACCAATGAATCTAACCAGAGCACATAGGAAGCTGCATAATGCATTTAATAGTAGAAACCCAAACTAAGCCAACTGGTGAAAAACTGTCTCTGCCAAAGCAAACCTGTAAAATTTGGAAGAGGAGCCCAGTTACTCAAATGTGCAGATACCAATGTAAGGAATCACGATTCAGGGAAAATCAGGCAAATATGACACCACCAAAAGAGACTAATAAAGCTCCAATAACTGATTCTAAGGAAAAAAAGATTTATAAATTGTTAAACAAGGAATTCAGAATAATCTTCTTAAGGAAGTTTAGTGAACTACAAAAAAAGCACAACTAAATGAAATTAAGAAAACAATACATGAACAAAAGGAGAAATCTGACAAATTAATATTAACCATCAAACAAACAAGGCCTAGAGTTGAAAACATACAATAATTGAAATGAAGAATTCAGGGGAGAGTTTCAAAGTAGACTCAACCATGCAGAAGAAAGACTCAGCAATCTGGAAGACAGGACATTGGAATTACCCAGTCAGTGGAGTAAAATGAAAAAGAATGAAAAAGAGTGAAGAAAGCCTATAGGAATTATAGGGTACAATGAAAAGGAACGGTATTTGCATTATGGGAATTTCAGAAAGAGAAGAAAAAGAGAAAGGAGCGAAAAGCATATTTAAAGGATTAATGTCTTAAAACTTCCTAAACCTGGGGAAAGAAATGGACATCCAGATCTATGAAGCTCAAAGGACCTCAAATACAGCTACTTCAAGATAAATTATGATTAAATTATCAAAAGTCAAAGGTGAAAAAGTTTTAAAAATAGAGAAAAGAGAGAACTTACATATAAGGGAACTCCTGTAACTATAATTGGATTTCTCAGCAGAAACTTTTCAGGTCAGGAAAATGAGATTGCATGTTCAAATTATTGAAAGAAAATAATTGTCAGCCAAGAATTTTATACTTGGCAAAGCTGTCCTTCAGAAATAAAGAGTAAAGACTTTTCTGAACAAACAGAAGTTGCGGGAGTTGCAGACCTGCCTTACAAGAAATTCCAAGGAGTTATTAAGTGACTCTAATAAGGAGTTATTTGAGTGAAAGTAGAACAACAGTAATTAACATAATAAAAAAAAATGGTCACATAAATCTCATTGGTAATGATAAATATATAGTCATGGTTAGAGTTTGCAATAAGTAATAGTGGCTATAATTTACTTACAAACTCTAAAATATTTTAAAAAGAATATAAAAAATAATCATAACTACAAATATCTATTATTATACAACATAAAAACATGTAAATTATAACTGCAGTGACCTAATGTGAAGAAGGGCAGGAAAATCGGAAGTATAAAGTTTACAAATTCTGTTGAAGTTATCAGTTTAAAATAGAGTATTGTAAGTTTAAGTTATTTTAAGTAAAACCCTTAGTAACCACAAGGAAAAAATCCTGTAATAATTACACAAAAGAATGTAATGAAGAAGTCAAAGCATACTGATGATAAAAGACTTAACAACACACGCACAAAAAAGCAACAGGATACAAAACAAGGAACAACAAGTCAACAAAACAGCCAGAAATAAATCAACAAAAGGACAAGAGTAAGCCCTTATGTATAAATAATTACTTTAAAAGTAAACAGATTAAATTCTCCAATCAAAAGACAGAGAATGGCTAAATGGACTAAAAAATAAGATAAACTTATTTAGGAAATTCACTTTAGTCTTAAAGATACATATAGACTGAGAGTAAAAGAATGGAAAAAGACATTTAAAGCAAATGGTGAGGAAGAAGAAGAAGGAGGATGGGAAGGAGGAGGTGGAGGAGGGGGAGAAGGAAGACGATAGGAAGAAGACGGGGAGAAGGTGGAAGGGGAAGAAGAAGAAATGTGACAGGGAGGGGGAGCAGAAGAGAGAAGGGACAACTATATTTGTATTAGACAAAACAGGCTTTAAAGTAAAAGCTGTAAAGAGATAAAGTCAACCCAATAGAGGAGTCAATCCAGCAAGAAGTTGTAACAGTCATAAATATTTATGCACCCAAATTGGAGCACCTAAATAATAAAGCAAAAACTAACAGAGCTGTAAGGGGAAACAAACAGTAATACAATGAGTGTTGCATTCTTTAATACCTCACTCTAACATTGCATAGATCATCCAGACAGAGAATCAATAAGGAAACAGTGAATCTGGAGCAAATGAACCTAACAGACATATACAGAACATTCTACCCACAACAACAAAATACACATTCTCCTCAAGAGCACGTGAAACAGGGATGCCTGGGTGGCTTAGTGGGTTAAGCCTCTGCCTACACCTCAGGTCATGATCTCAGGGTCCTGGGATTGAGCCCCACATCAGGCTCTCTGCTCAGCAGGGAGCCTGCTTCCCCCTCTCTCTCTGCCTGCCTCTCTGCCTACTTGTGACCTCTCTCTCTATCAATCAAATAAATAAATAAAATCTTTGAAAAAAAAAAAAGAGCACATGAACATTTTGAGTTCATTTCTCAAAAGAGAACATTTTCTAGAGTAGACCATATGTTAGGCCACAGAATAAGTCTTTTGTTTAAAAAGACTTTTTTTTTAATTGTTTATTTATTGGAGAGAGAGATAAAGAGAGTGCACAAGTGGGGGAAGGGACAGAGCCACACAGGCGCTCCACAAAACAAGTCTTAGTAAATTCAAGAAGACTAGAATCATTCCAAGTATTTTCTCTGACAACAATGACATTAAACTAAAAATTAATAACAAGAAGAAAACTGGAAAATTTATGAGTAGATGGAAATTAAGCAATACTTCCTGAACAATCAGTGGATTAAAGGAGAAAAAATAATTTCTTGAGACAAAGATGCAAACACAATATACCAAAGCTTGTGGTTTCCAACAAAAGTAGTTCTAAAATGGAAGTTGATAGCTCAAGTTTCATAGTTCAAGAAAGATCAAATAAATAACCTCCTTCTTCTGCCTTAAGGAAATAGAAAAAGAACAAACTGAACCTAACATTAGCAGAAGGAAGGAAAAAAGGAAGGAAATAAAAAAGATCAGAGTGGAGGGGCAGCTGAGTGGTTTAGTAGGTTAAACATCTGACTCTCAATTTCTGCTCAGGTCATGATCTCGTGGCTGTGAGATCTAGCCCAGAGTAGGGCTCTCTGCTCAGTGCGGATGGAGTCTGCTTGTTCACCTCTGTTCCTCCTCCTGCTCTCTCTTTCTGTCTCTCTTAAATAAACAAATAAGTTTTTAAAAAAGACCAGAGTGGAAATGAATAAAATAGAGACTAAAAAAATAGAAAAGATAAATGAAACTAAGAACTGGTTCTTTGAAAAAATAAAATTGATAAGCCTTTATCTATATGCAGCAAGAAAAAAAAAAGAAGGTTCAAATAAATAAAATCAGCAATGAAACAGAAGAAGCGACCATTGACACCAGAGAAATACAGACTCATAAGAGACTACTATTAACAATTATATGCAAATTGAACAACAAATTGGACAATGTAGAAGAAATGGACTACGTCCTAGAAACATTCAGTCTTCCAAGACTGAATCATGAAGAAATAGAAAATCTGAATATACTGATTGTCAGTAAAGAGTTTGAATCAGTAATCAAAAATCTCTCAACAAAAAAATTCCAGGATCATATGGCTTCACTGGTAAATTCTATTAAACATTAAAAAATGTATTACCTTTTCAAACTCTTCCCAAAAAATTGAGGGAAGGCTTTTAAACTTATTTTATGAAGTCAACATTACTCTGATAGTAAAAGCAGACAAGGATACCACAAAGAAAATTACAGACCAATATCCCTGGTTAACAATAGGTGCAAAAGTTCTCAACAAAATATTAGTAAACCAAATTCAATAATACATTAAAAGGATCATACATCCAGATCAAGTAGTATTTATTCCTGGGATTCAAGGATGATTCAGAAGCAACACATCAATGTGACACACCACATTAACAAAATGAAGGATAAAAATCACATGATCATCTCAATCGATGCAGAAAAAGCATTTGACAAAATTCAACATTTATTTTTGATAAAAACTTTCAACAAAGTGGTTTCAATGGGAACATACCTTAAAATAATAAAGGCCATAATTCATAAAGGCCATTTATGTCAACCATAAAAATATGAAATCTTGCCATTTATGACATGAATAGATTTTGAGGGAATTAGGCTATGTGAAGTAAATAAGATAGAAAAAAGGAAATACCATATGATTTCACTTATATGTGGAATCTAAGAAAACAAATGAGCAAACAAAACAAAATTCATAGACACAGAAGACAGAAATAATTACTAGAGGGGAGGAGGATTTGGAATTGGGCTTTGGGAGTCAAGAGATACAGACTTGCAATGATATATCATGGGCTATAATGTATGGACAGCACAGTGACTATAGCAAATAATGTAGTATATGCTAGAAAGTTGCCAAGAGAATAATTACCAGAAATTATCATTATAAGAAAAAAAAATATTTTTTTGTAACTATGTATGGTGAGAGATGATAACTAAGCTTATTGTGGTGATCATTTTGCAGTATATACAAATATCAAATCATTATGTGTACACCCAAAAGTAATATAATGTTTTATGTCAATTACACCTCAAAAAATATGTATATAGCAGGTGTCATGTAGTGGTTTGCAATGATAAGACTGGGACTACCAATCATTTTAGCATGAATTATTTAGTCCCTATTCATAAGACTATTTTGAGGGTATTATTATCCTCTTTTTTTTTTTTTGATGTAGAAAACTGAATCATAGAGAGTGTAAATCATTTACTTAAGGCCATATAACTTGACTGGAAGGTTAAGATCCAAATCCAGGGAACTTGATACCTGTGATAACTTCTTAATCTCTAAAATATATTAGCATTTGCAATTTTTAATCATTATAGAGATCCATATATTAAAAATCCTAGACTCTACTGATGGAGGGGAAAAACTTTAGAGTCAGAGAAGCTTGAGCTCAAATTTCATTTCTGTCACTAGCTAGGAGAATATATTGAGCAAGTTAATTATTAGTCTCTTAGTTTCTTCATGTTAAAGATTAACTCATGATTATCAAATTTATTCTCAATGTTCTCCAAATGTGAATGATTACTTTTAGACTCAAGGTAGGATATAAACTAAAAAAAAAAAAAAAAAAAAAAAAAAAAAAAAAGATAGGCTATATATACAAATGTTGAAACTGTAAAAATAATATTTTTAAGAGCATGAAAGACAAATTGTTGAGTTTATATATAACAATGATTAACAAAAATCTAAGGAGTAGATTTTTATATCTCTCTTCTGCTTAAAATTATATTTTATTTTTAAATAATTCTGCATTCACTTTTTATATAAAAATTGTTTATGATTTTGTTATCAATTGCCTTCCCAGTATTTTTCTCTGTTCTAGTATGTTTTCCTTAATTTTGTTGAATAAAGACAGCATAAAATGATAATAAATCACTGTAAGTATGACTGTTAAGTATTCACAGACAATCCCCTGTTGCTGTGTAAATTACAATGGAAGTAAGGGAAAATGTTAATATTGAATATATTCAATATTGAATAAAAGCCAATAATGAGCTTGCTTTATTACAGCAGAATCAATAAATGTACATTCTCACTTTTTATTTATTATATTTTATTTCTGTTTTGGTTCCATCTGCTTTGATTCATGGGTTGGAAATCCTTCATTTTATCCCAAATTAAAGAAAAAAAATTTCAAATTATTTTTTGTGATCTGAAATGGTCAGTATTATTTGAATATCTTATTTTGCTTATTAAATTACAAAGCTTTCCAAATTAAAGCAGATGTCTCACACTTAAATGAATATTTGTGATTTTACTTTATAAATACAATCATTTTAATTTTTTAATTTATTAAAGATCTTATTTAATTATTTGAGAGGGAGAGGTAGAGCTCACAAGCAGGGTGGGGAGGGAAGGGCAGAGGGAAAAGCAGACTCCCTGCTGAGCGGGGAGCCTGATATGGGGCTAGATCCTAGGGCTTGATACCAGGATCCTAGGATCATGACCTGAGCCCAAGTAAGACACTTAACGGACTGAGCCACCCAGGTGCCCGTATAAATACAATGATTTTTAAAATTATGACTTTGAGTAGGTCACAGCAAGGTGAAACAATTCATGGAATGATTTTTGAAATGGCTAATCAAATTTATTACATGATTTATATATATAATATAAAAATATATCATTACTGAAATTTAAAGTTACTTTTTTTTTCCTAGTTTAAGACGTTTTCTAGTGTATTTAGCGTATTTTTAATTGGCTTGACATTGAATTCTGCCGATAAAATTTTTATATTAAATTAGTGAATTTTATGTCTTCCAAATATATTCTAAACCTTTTGTGTGTGTGTGTATATAATACACACACACATATATATGTATATATATATATGCCAAACACATACATACCAGCATACATATAAAAATGTATACACACACACACATATTTATGTATAAATGCATATATATATATATAGATAGATTTCTTGGAGAATAATTTTATACACATTATATGTATTTGTATATATAACATCTCCAAGGAATATTTCCCTAGCATGTTTTGCAAATAATTGAAAATAGCATGATTGAAACTTACAGAAATCTGTAGCTAATGTTTGAACAGTTGTTCCATGGCTGCTGAAGGCAAATAATGCTTGTGTTGGTGCCTGAAAGGTCAGATGGGGCAAAGGAGGAATGTTCAAAATAGTATGAAGCTGTTACAATTTGTCACAACAAAACAAAAGGTCAGTTTCAATTTTTTTACAATGAAGCTGATTCTGGAACTCTTTTTTTCTCTTTTGACTTGTTCAAGATAGTGTAGTTTTTCTTCCATTCAAAATGTTCTTAGCCTTACTGAAAAGAAAAAGTCAAGTAAGACAAAAAGGATAAATTTGGGGTTAAAAACCAGAACACAACCCTTTCCCAGCAATCATGTAAGAAAGACGTTATGAGAGCAGGTGTTCAGTGGCCTGAATTCAGCTAAATCTGGTTCTGCCAATGACTCACTGTTGGGAAAGGTTGACCTATTCAATTTTAAAAATAGAACTTTTAAAATAAGCTGGTCTGGGGTAAAGTTGACCAGATATCCCACATTAATGGCATAGTTTTTTATTTTAGGTATTTTTTTTCTATGACCTGTCCAGTTATTGAAAAAGGCAACAAATATATCTATATACTTACTCATCCTCCTTTATCCACAACTTCTCTAACATTTTCTATGCTTTATTCAGATGGCATCAAGGCTGTGCGTCTCTGTGAGCACATGACGATAGCAGATTGATTGTTGCATTCATTAACTTGGTATCCTCTGTGATTTGCAGTGTTTAAGTCACTGAAGCCACTGTCTCCCCACGGTCATGTGTTGGAGCAGCAGCCAGAATAGCTGGTTTGCCTTAACTACTACAAAGATATTTTCTAGGACCCCCTAGGTGGCCTTTCAGCTATTTTATTGACTGGATTTAGTAACTTTTTTTCTAGCACGGAGTGCACAGTTTCTTCACCATCCTAGACTGCTGTATATCATACCCTGCAGACTGACTATGTCTATGCTTTGCATCAACTATGTCACTGCATTTCATTCTAACCCATCTGCCCGTCATTACTTTTGCTCTGAGTCCACACCTACTTGGTTTCATGTCTTTCCGATCATGTTAGATTGATATTCTTCCTCTTCTGAAATGTTTCTCTTTTTTAACCTGATAATTACCATTTTGACACCTACCTCCTTGATGTTTCCTTTCTGGCATACCTCTGCCTCTCAATTTATTGATCTGTCCTCTGAAATATTTCTTTTCTTGTTATTATATGTGTGCTCTTTTAAGTGCATAAAGTTATTGTAAGGGCCTATTTAGCCAGAGCAATTCCATCTCGGTTAAACAGTGATTTTGTTGTTTATGCAGTAAAACATATACTGACCCTGTCCCCCACCACCCCGGGGGAACTTACTTAAAAGCAAGTCTGGGAAACCAGTAAAATATGATCAACCAGTCCCTGATAACAGAGCCCAGTACACAAGAACGAGTCAGACCAGGTGGAGACATCCAATCAGTAAAGCACACATACTATCTCCCTAACTACCAAAGAATGTGGGCCCTGCCTTTTGGGTGCCTTTTGGGTGCCAATTCTGACCAAGGTAATAGGCTAGTTCAAATAGCTACTATAGGGTGAATTGTAATTCAATTGGCCACCTGTGTGTGACCTGACATGACTATGCAAATTTCTCTGTGTGTTGCAATCTCATTGGCCACCTGTGTGTGGCCAGGCTCAACCACATGGCCTTTGCTCTATAAAAGTTAGTCCATGAGGTTGGGAGGGGTCACGCTCTCTGTAAGAGGCAGCCCCGACCCGTCGGTTTGATTCTCAGTGCTGGCAAGAAATGAAGCTTTGCTTAACCTTCGCTTTGTATCAGTCTCACTCCTTTGATCACGGACCCTAACAGTTATATCCAGAGCCATGGAGATAGACCCTCACTCTGCTTCCAGAGAACATTCTGGAAATTCTTGTTTCTTTAATAGGAACTATGGCCTACTGGACTGCAATGTCTGAGTCTATTTCTCATTGATCTCTTAAGCTTTCCTATTAGGTTTGTAGGAGAGTTCTGCCTGTAAGATTAAATATAAAACTTGTGCTCCCCTTTCCTTTGCAGATATCTGGTATCATTAAACAAAAACCAAATTGCTAATTCATAGAATATTCATTAGAAACTTCCACACAGATTGATATCCTTCAATTCTCATATGGACACACATATATAATCATACTGATCATGATCTTTTCATTAATTATAGCCATCAATTCACAAAAAACCTTATTAAACATATCCTTTTAGCTGCTATTTCTTTTTGAGCAGTTACGTTATGCCAGATATTTGGTAAGTGCTTTATAAAAACAATACATTTTTCTGTATATAGCCATCCACCTTCCCAGCACCATTTATTGAAGAGACTGTCTTTTTTCCACTGGATATTTTTTCCTGCCCTGTCAAAGATTATTTGACCATAGAGTTGAGGGTCCATATCTTGGCTCTCTATTCTGTTCCATTGGTCTATGTGTCTGTTTTTATGCTAGTACCATGCTATCTTGATGAACACAAACTGAGGGTTTTAGAGGGGAGGGGGGTGGGGGGGATGGGTTGGCCTGGTGCTGGGTATTAAGGAGGACACATATTTCATGGGGCACTGGGTGTTATATGTAAACAATGAATCTTAGAACACTACATCAAAAACTAATGACATACTGTATGGTGGCTAACATAAAATAATAAAAAAATAAAAAATAATAATTATATTTAATTTTCTCAATAGTCCTACAAATAGATAGTAAAAGTAGTGTGATGGTTCCTTCTTACAAACACCGATACCGCGACCTAACTGATTAAATATCTTTTCTAAAATGACACAGTCAGTAAGGAGACATGCCAAGCCTCCAACTCAGAAATACATAATTGAAAATTCTGGACCATTAACCAATAACATACACAGACTAAACTTTGGTAAACTCTATTTTGAAAGTGTAAAAACCTGTCTGAGACTGCAAGAGTGAATATCAGCTAAGATTAGAAAAGGAAAAAGTAGCTCTGCCATTAATCAGTCTGGATAGGTTGGTGGACACAGAGAAAGGTAGTCTCCAAATTAATGGAAAACATTTCCCCAAGGCCATGCAGTAAAATGCCATAACAAACCAGCTCTTCACATGATTTCTGCTTGCTTAACCAGTGCTGCTGCCAGAAGTTCTTGTTTTTCTCATCAATTACTGGAGACATCTAATTGCTGAAATTCTGTCACCTCATGACAGCACCCAATTCATAGTTAATCCTCACGTCTCTTAATCTCTCTTAAAAGGAGCATCTAAGCATAATTAATGTCCTCTTCCCTTAGACATGCTTCTGAATGATTCAGTAGTAACCAAACCTTACAAAAGATGCTCCCTTGCTCTCTCTTGTCATATGTCATTCCATAGTTTCTCCAGAGTGCCCTCCTGTGCCGAATCAGGCCAATAAATTGATTCTACCAGACTTCAAATTTGTGCCTGGTGGTCTTTGGCTGATTAAATCTTTAAAAATGTTTGGTGAATTAATACACATGAGTAATTCCCAGATGAAGAAAAACAAATAGCCTTTAAATATAAGAAAGAATGTTTAGCATCTTTTATAGTAAAGATACAAATTAAAATGGTATACCAAACAAGTGTGTTAGTTTGATAAAGATATTTAAAACTTTCAAGATTCTGTATTGTCACGATCTGGTAGTGAAGGTCTGGATACTGTCATATAGGCAAGTGGAGTTATATGTCACTTTAAATTTTCTGGAAGAATATTTGGATTTAAAATTTTCATTTATAACCTAACTTCTAATAGGCTATTGGAAAAAATAATTGAAGTGCAGAAAAAATTTACTAGGATATTCATGCTAACACTTTCAGAAAAAAAGAAAACACATGATGTAAATGCCCCCAAGGAGACATTTAGTAAAAGATGGTACATGTATAAAACAGAATTCTAAGTCAACAAAAAAGTCTTTGTAAATTAATATTCAGTGACATGTTAAATTTAAAAAAGATAATTTATTGAATGATATGTATAGATCAAAATTTCATTAAAAAGCTTAGATTTATAGATGTATATATGGGTATATGTTAAAAAGATACTAAGCAATGCTCTTACAGGATTTTCTGTAGCAACATAATAAGTATCATATCCCTTTCTTGTACTTTATGAATATACATTACTTTGTAAAACAAAGTATAAATATGAAGTGTAATTAATCTGAGATCCACATGCATTAAGTCATTATTTCAGGAAAAAAATGTTATTAGCCAATATATTCACTATTTCTCACTGGCTTATTACGAGCTATAGTTAACAGCAGCTATATCAGAAGCCTGTTATCTCCATTCCACAAATAAGATACCATCAACACATCAGATGACATTTTTTTCCTCAGTGGAAAAGAAGGAAAAAGTGATGTAAGAGACAAAGGTCAACGAAGTTGTACCTTTAACCCCAAACTAATCCATAGATTAGAGCAAATATATTCCTTTCCATACACTTCATTTAAGAACTCGAATTGCCGGGACGCCTGGGTGTCTCAGTTAGTTAAACATCTGCCTCTGTCTCAGGTCATGATCCCAGGGTCCTGGGATCGAGTTCCAAATCAGGCTTCTTGCTCAGCTGGGAGCCTGTTTCTCCCTCTGCCCCCACTGCTTATGCTCCTGCACTTTCTCTGATAAATAAGTAATATTGTAAAAACAAAAAAACAAAACAAATAAAACCCTCGAATTGTCAAAGGAACTGGTTAAACATGCTACTAAACATACTGTGCTGGAAAACTCTCTTCAGTTTACTCCCTCTACCCACACCCTGACTCCTACAGGGAAGACCAGACTACAGAGATGCCCAAGCTACCAGTTGAGGCTAGGATTCTTTTAAGAGAATAAAGAATAACTGAAGTGCCTTTCGTTAAATACAGGGAACTTTCTCATGAAAACATCCTTCTTGAGTTACCTCTTCACAAAGAAAGATGGCAGGTGTAGATGGCCTGAAGGTGACCCTGGCAACTGAAGATCTAGAATTTCTGACTGTCACTTAGCTGAAGACCTTTAATGACTGAGAACTCTACCATAGCATTCAATAGCAGTGAGTACTTTCAATATATCACCTCACTTCTGGGTTTTTAGAAGTATTAGTTATTGATTAGAGTTAGTTAGAAAGTAATAGATATATATTTTTATGTTATTCCCCACTGAACTGTTAGCTCTATAAGATTATATTACTCACTGAACAGGAATAAAAATACAGTCATGTGTCTTTACTTATTACTTTTTTCATGCTAGCACATGACATCCATTCAATAAAGTTTATTTACATGAATTTAGTTATGTTCATATCTCATGCATAATTTGTCATGGTAAATAATTTGTAATATATTTAATTTGGAGGCATGCCACTCTGTTTATAATGATTTTTTTTTCTTATTATAAAATATACATGATTTTATTTAATACATGAAAATATAGAACATTATATAATGAGATCAAAATTTTCTCACAGTCCCACATCCCCGTCTCTCTGAAAAATATGCATTAACTTTTGAAATATTTACTTCTTTGTATGAAGATTTTACCTAGTTGAGATCAATGCAGGTATATGTATGTATCTTTAATATAATATTTGTTGTCATAATTTTTCAATCATAATTATATCATAATCCTATTTAGTATGCAAAAGTCACTTTAAAAAAGAACTTATTAGGACTTACTATAAAAGGAATCATGATTCCTATGTATACATTTAATCGATATGTACACATCTAGAAATAGTAACAAACTTTATTCTATTAATTGTTATATCTACCCATTCCTTTTCTAGCAGAAGAGACTGTAACAGCCATTGGACCTCAAATCATGTACAAAAGGCATATAAAATATGTATTCAGATCTCTCCACTGAGATAATCCTGATAACACTAATGAACCTTTTTTCTCATTGTATCATCAAAATTGCCTGAATAGAGGGTGTTCATAACTATAGACTCTTCTCTTTTATCCCCCAGAAATTTGACTTAAAATGCTCCATTTACATTTGGTAGTAGTGATAGCATATTTTGTGGATTTCATAGCATCATTACAAAGTTAAGCTCAGAAATACTCTATTTCTTTAAAATGTCACAACATATATACAGATAGGAAAATATTTCATAAGACTTCTCGCTGAGTTGAAATTCAGCAATTAATATTGATGCAGATGGAAATAATATGGCAGGAACTGATAATATGAATATGATTCTGTTGGTTTTTCTAACAATTCTATCTTATTATCCATTCTTCAGAACTGGTAAGACAAATGATCAGGAAGCCAGATAGCCCACAATGCAAATCTTTTACTGTAGGGTAAAAAGAAACAAAAAATACTATATTATATTCTAGGTTAAAATTCATATTCTATATTATATTCTAGGTTAAAATTCATTCCTCATAAATTTGCTAGATTATTTACGGAGCACTGCAGATGTTCTAGGTTACAGTTTCCCCTGACTTGGAGGAACTTACTGTTGAGTGGGCATGTCTGATATGTCAAGAAATAATTATAATGCAACAATCAATCATGTAAAAAAGTTATTCAAAGAGTATAATGGAAGCAGGTATAAATTTCTCACCTTATGACTAATTATCTCAGGTGACTTCTATAACAGAAGGAAGACGTTTAGTGATTTGAAAGCCTTTCTGTTAATTTCTGACATCATTGACCTAATCTTTAGGCAAAGGTGTTTTTCTCTATTTTGATCCATTAGCTGTGCCTTTGGTGACCCTAATAAAAATACTGCGGGAAGAGTGGAACTTGAAGAAGGGGAGAGGGAAAATCAGGAAAAATAAAATGTACTCATTCTCTAAACTCATTCTCTCTATTCCGAAAGAGACAGTTATTTGAACATTTCAACAGGATATAGCCAAATCTATACATTAACTTTTGCTTTGTCATCTGAGAAATGCATTTCAGTTCAGGCCCATTTGCTGCTAAAAATTCTTTCAGAAAGCAAAAATGTAAACTGGTATTTCTTGGGTAATGTTCTGTTTTCAGTGGAAATGTGTGCATGCATTTTTTAACCCCCTCTAAAAGTCATTATGATTTTTCAACTTAAAATGAAGGGAAATTTTACTCTTTAGAGATAAGAATAAACAGTTTGAGCAAGGAAAAAAGAAAGAAAAAGAAAGGTAGACCATAGTCCTTTAGGAGAAAAGACATTAAGAATCTTTGTTATTTTCTTACCATTCTGTAAATAGTAAAGACCTATTCTGACAATATGTTCAGAAAGAAATAATGAAACAAAGAGTTGGGAGATAGAACTGAATTTTATTATCAGGTCTATTAAGGATTTTGATTTACTAACTAGCTTCTAAAGTTCTTATGTTCCTCTTGTCTGACCTCTTTGTTTACAGGGAAACTTGTTCATATAATGTAGCTTCATATAGAAGAAATACAGAAGAATAATATGAAAGAAGTAATATGTAGGAAATAATAAATAATACTCTCAATAGTTGGAAGTATCATGGAGAAAATAAATCAGGATCATGTGATAGAAAGTGATTTAGGTTTTATTAAAAGTTTCCCTGTGGTAGTGGCATAAACTTTGAGACTTTAAAAGAGAGAGAAATATTCATGTGACTAGAAAGAGTTGTTCATGCAGAGAAACAGCTAAGGTAGAGGACTTGAAGAAAGTCCTTGGAAGTCATTCAGAGTAGCATAACCTGATTTACATTTTTTAAAATCTACTGTGTAGGAAACTGATTATCAGAGAGTAATAGTTGTAGATATGAAATCAGGAAAAGAGTTGTTGCATTAGTCAAGGTAAAAAGTGAGGGTGGCGGGAACTGGTGTTGATAGTAGAGACAGAGAGAAGCAGTTGTAGTCATGGTATATTTGGAGAACTACTAGAGGGTAGAATCAATTAGAAATACTAATGTATGATATGGGGTTGAAGGAATGGAGGGATCAAGCATAAATCTGAGTTTATGAGTTTATAAACCTTGAACCTGAGAAAGGCTAGCACTAGGGATAGGAGGAAGATGAGACATTTGGGCTATGGAAGCCTAGTAAACTATTTGAAAGGGAGAGAGTGCATTTTGCACTGGTGGTGTTGCTAAGAGATCAGTAAAATGAAAACAGAAGTGACCAATGAAATTGGTGACATGGAGCTCATCGGTACCCTTGCCCAGAGCAGTCTGAGGTAAAATTGGGAAGGAAGATGGATTAGAGAGACTATAGGAATGACTGGAAGGTGAAGAAGTAGTGAAAGAAATGAGAGATGAATAAATAGTACAGAAAAAATAGAGGCAACTTTTTTTTTTTAAAAAGATTTAATTTATTTATTTAATAGAGAGAGAACGAGAGAGAGACTACAAGCAGGCAGAGCAGCAGGCAGAGAGGGGAGGAAGCAGGCTCCCTGCCAAGCAGAGAGCCTGATGCGGGGCTCAATCCCAGGACCCTGAGATCACGATTTGAGCTGAAGGCAAAGGCTTAATCCACTGAGCCACCCAGGCGCCCCTAGAGGCAACTTCTTAAAATTTGACTATAATGATTAACAGAAAAATGGTCAGGTAAATGTGGCATCCAAGGGAGATTTGTTTTTAATATGTTGGACCACTCTTTGCACATTGATAGGAATGATGCACAAAAATCATTTGCAAGAATTAGATGCAGCTGGTAGAGGCAAGAACTATAAAAGACAAGCTCTTAAAAAATGTAACAGTGGATAAGATACAGGAGGAAAGTGGAAAGTTGGCCTTCAATAAAACCTATGGTTTTTAATTGGTAAGGACAGAGACGCAGAATATAGGTATTGAGATGGGTGCAGGTAAGTTAGGAGATTTGGAGGCAGGTTGAGCGAATCCCAATCTAAATGGTCAATGACAATAATGTAATAGCTGCAGCTGTTAGCTGTGTGGGTGGGGGCGTGCAGGGGTGTGTAAGTGCAAAGGTGGAAGTTCGATGAGATAGAAAACAAGATATTAGTAAATTAGTTATCTTGAGATTGGAAAAGAAAGGCAGGATGGTTAGGTTCATTAGACCCCACACTCAATTTTGTAAAACTGACCTAAATATATTTCTTATGAGAACAAAATAGGACCAACTATGTAAAGTTCTTGGATGCAGTTTTTGAAGTAAATACAATAGATCTCTAAAATGATAACTTTATTACCCATACATTTTGTAGTGTCAGTTTTTTAATAAATTATTAGGAAAAAAGATTAGGGAAAATTAACCAAGGTAAGAAGGTAGAGATAAATGAGCATTCTTTTAAATTACTTAAATCATTGAGGTATAATTGACATAAAATAAAATTTTCATGCTTAAAGCATCTGTTTGATAAATTTGACATATATGTACATGTATATGTATATATATAACACCTATAAAACCATCACCATGAACAATCAAGATAGTGAATCTAAGTACAACCACAAAAAGATTTCATGTGTCCCCTTATAAGCCATTTCTACTGTCGCTTCCCGCCTCCCACTTCAAGGGAACCATGGATTCTATCAATAGAAATTTGTTTGTATTTACTAGAATTTATATAATTGTTGTTATATAGTAAGCATTCTTTTTTGTCTGACTTCTTTCATTCAGTGTAATTATTTGAGAATTTTCTTATGTTGTATGCACTGATAGTGTCTTCTTTTATTGCTAAGTAGTATTGCTAAGTAGTATACCATTGTTTATCCATTCACCTGAGATGATATATTCCCTTGAGATTGGGTTGTTCCCAGTTTGGGACTATTATAAATAAAGTTGTTATGAACACTTGAATATAAGACTTTGTATGAACATGTGCTTTCATTTCTCTTGGATCAATATCTAGGAATGAAAGAACTGGGTCATATGGTAGGTATGTTTAACTATTTAGAAAACTGTTGAACTTTTTTCCAAAGTGTTTGTATTAACTTACATTCTCACCAGCAGTGTGAGAATTCTCATTGTTCTATTTGGAATGCTCAGTATTTTTGACTTCAGACATTGTAGTATGAAATGGTTTCCACTTGTGATTTTAATTTTCATGCCCCTGATGACAACGACATTAAATTTTCTTCATGTTTATTTGCCATCAATGTCTTCCTTGGTAGAGTACAAATCTTTTCCGTATTTTAAAAATTGGGCTTTTTAAAAATTGTTGAATTTGGAGAGCTCTTTACATATTCTGGATACAAATCCTTTATTATATGTGATCTGCAAATATTTCTTCCCCATCTGTGACTTGTCTTTTCTTTGTCTTCATGGTATCTTTTGAAGAGCAGGAATTCTTAATTTTAATAAAACCCAATTTACCTTCTTTTTTCCTTTTATAGTTCATACTTTAGCATGGAATCTAAAAATAATTTTTTTTTTGCTTAACTCCAGGTCACAAAACTTATCTCCTTTATTTTTTCTAGAAGTTTTAGGGTTTAGGATCTACTCTAATATTTGTGGCATCAAGAAGTGTAAGTAATACAGGGGTGCCTGGGTGACTCAGTAGGTTAAAGCCTCTGCCTTCAGCTCAGGTTATGATCTCAGGGTCCTGGGATGGAGCCCCGCATCAGGCTCTCAGCTCAGCGGGGAGCCTGTTTCCCCCTCTCTCTCTGCCTTCCTCTCTGCCTACTTGTGATCTCTCTCTCTGTCAAATAAATAAACAAAATCTTAAAAAAAAAAAGGAAATGTAAATAATACAAATTCTATATTAAGTAGTGGAAACTATAACAGTACATTGAACCAGTCCAATGAGACATGTCACAAATGTATTTCAACTTTTATTATCTACTACAAAGTTTGTCCAAACCTCTTCAGTTCAATCCAGCACTTCCTCCTGCTATGGGACAGGGTGGAATGATGACTTGGGCTTGTAGTCAAGAAAGCTATAAAAGTTTGAGCCTCTCTTTTTCCCGAATTTCTGGAGCATAATTGGACAGGTGCATATGGTCCTCACTGTTCTTGGGGATAGGGAGAGGTTAGCCCCAGTCCAATTATCTTTTTCTTTAACAAAGTTGTGTTTGGAATAGTGGAGGAGGGAGGAATGACATGTTAGAGAGAGGGAGAGAGCATCTCCACACAATTAGTTTTAGATTCCTGTGGGACAGCTCAACCAACTAAAGTTATAATGTTTTTATTCAAGCTAAATCTCTATGTTAGGAAACCATTGTCTTTTGTAGATGCCATTTATTTCAGCTTTGGTAACCTCTTAATTCTGCAGCCACAGCCACATGGCATATAATACGGGGCCAAGGATTTTGCTCCTTTTGTCTGAATTGATTTGATTTGCACAGAGACTATTTTTTTTTTTAAAGGAAACCCCTTTAATATGTAGTTTCTACTATTCGATTATCATGATAACATCTTTTAAGCTTTCACATGGTTTTAGCAAAGCCTAAAATAGTTTTCAAGATGATGTAAATAAAAAGTATTTATTTAGCTTCTGGTCAGTCAGTTTCTCTTCTTCTGAGTTTTGTAAACCCAGTCTATGGCAGTGGCTCAAATACTATCCAGTGCTTCCTGTGTGGTTTTCTGTGTAACTTTGTGTGTATTAGGGAAATCTTTCCAAGAGGGCCAAAGCACCCTTATGTAGCCAGCAACCACTGGGGAAAACCACCACTGCCAGACTTTCACTGTCATCCCTAAATGGATCTAAAGTTGGCCTGCAGACTGCAGGACCAATTGAACCATAAAATAACACATTTCTTGCCATTCTTTAACAAACATTATGGATGCCACCCCCTCATCTCCTAGCAGGACCAGCCAAACTGCTAACCTTTTGCCTGGTTGATCTATAGTGATCACTAATTTCCTTCCTTTCATTCCACGTGTAGCGGCACATCTCTGTAACTCTTAATAAAAAGGACAAATCTTTGATCTACGCACAATGAACTCAAGTATAGTTGTTACAGTGTGTATACCTGATGTTGACTGCCAAGTTAACGAGGAACTCACCCGGAGGACAGAGTTGGGGCAACATTTGGGCAGCTCTTTTTTACTCTAATTCCTGGTACCTGGTACTCAGCTTTCAACCACATCCTCAACTGCCCCTTCATTGGCAGGCAATAACATGGAAGAGCATTTATTGCCCAATTAACCATATAATTTTGTCAATATATTTGTTACTCATTCCCTAGTCTTCCATTGAGCCCAGATAACTGGCCGTGAAACTGTCAACCTTCCTTTTCCTGAGAACTACATCTCTGTCAATATTCCAGCCTTACCACAGCATTGTCAAGAACTGTGAAGGCTCTGAAATTTTACCCAATTTATAAGCTAATGTGTTAGTTGGCTCTATTTTCATAGATATTCTTAGTAAACAAAGGGTTTATGTGTCAAAGACCCTAGGCAATTTGTTGTTCAAAGTAATAGCAGTAGCCAGAATATTCAGCATTTCTGTGACAGTACATGCACCTCCACTGTCACAGGTCATGTGAAGAAGGAAATGATAGCTGCAGATGTAACCTACTGGGTCCCAGGGGAGGAGCCCTCCGCTTGGGAAGTCCAGCTCTTTCATCATGCCTATCAAGCATGACTTTCTTTTCATCAGGTTGGAGACAAAGGTTTTCACTATATGAACATTTTTGAAATAGTACATAATAAAGGGCACTTAATACCTAGCTTATACTGTATGAAGAGACGTGAGACATTCATTGAGAACTGTTTTCCCATGGTAATGTGTTCTTACTCTGTCTGCTTTTAAGCAATTTGATTGTGATATCCCTTGTAGTAATTTTATTCATAACTCTTGTGCTTAGATTTTGTTGAGTTTTTTGATCTTTGGGTTTAGAGTTTTTATCCAATTTGAAACAATTTGGCTGTTTTTATTCAATTCGTTTTGCTTTTTTTTTCCCCCTTTCTCCTCTCATTTGGAAAAATTATATATATTTGGCCATTTGAAGTTGTCTCAAAACTCAGTGATGCTTTGTTTATGCATCGGTTTTTTTTAGGCTTTTTTTTTTTTTGGATAGCTTTTATTACATCTTCAGCTTCACTAATTCTTTCTTCTGTATTGTCAAATCCAATGTTAATTCCAAGTAGTCTATTTTTTACCCATCACATTGAACTTCATTGCTACCAGTTTTATTGACATTTTTTTTTAATATGTTCCATGTATTTGTAACATTATCAATCTTTCCTCTGGCTCCTTGCACACATAGTATATAACTTTCACAACTTTTTAAATGTGCTTGATGTTAACTCTAACATCTATGTTAGTTTTGGATAGGTTTTTATTTTATTTTATTTTTTTCCAGGTGAACTTTTTATTAAGACTTTAGTTTTAAGAAAAGTTTAAAGTTCACAGAAAAATTGAGAAGGCACAGAGATTTTCCATATGCACCCTGTTCTCACACAAGTATAACCTCCTATATTAACAACATCCCTTACCAAAGCGTTATTTTATTTTTTAAAGATTTTATTTATTTATTTGACAGAGATCACAAGTAGGCAGAGAGGCAGGCAGAGAGAGAGGAGGAAGCAGGCTCCCCACGGAGCAGAGAGCCCAATGCGGGGGTCGATCCCAGAACCCCGGGACCATGACCTGAGCTGAAGGCAGAGGCTTCAACCCACTGAGCCACCCAGGCACCCCCCAAAGTGTTATTTTAATCAATGAACCCACATTGATACATTATAAACACCCAAAGTCTATAATTTACATTATGACTCATTCTTGGTGTTATACATTCTGTGGGTTTGCACAAATATAAAATGGCATGTTCATCATTATGGAATTATACAGATTATTTCACTATTGTAAAAAATCCTCTGTATTCTGCCTGTTCATCCCACCACCACCCCCAACCCCTGTCAACTGCTGATTTTTTTTTTTTATTGTTTCCATAATTTTGTCTTTTCCAGAATGTCATATAGTTGGAATCATCAGTAGGTAGCCTTCTCAGATTGGTTTCTTTCACTTAGTAGTGTGCATGTAAGGGTCCTCCATGTATTTTCAAGGCTTGATAACTCATTTCTTTTTAGCACTGTATATTTCATTGTCTGAATGCACCACAGTTTATTTGCCATTTCCCTACAAAAGGACATTTTGGTTGCTCTCAAGTTTTGGCAATTATGAACAAAGCTGCTGTAAACTTCCATGTGCAGGTTTCCATGTGGACACAACTTATCAACACATTTTGGTAACTAGAAAGGAGGATGATTATTTGATTATATGGTAAGAGTATGTTTAGTTTTGGAAGAAACTACCAAACTACCTTCCAAAGTGGTTGTACCATTTTGCATTCCCACCAGCAATAAACGAGTGTTTCTGTTATTCCATATCCTCACCAGTATTTGGTGTTATCAAGTTCTAGGTTTTGACCATTGTAATAGGTAAGTCTTGGTATCTTTTGTTGTTTTGATTTACGTTTCCCTAATGACATATGATGTGGTGCGTCTATTTATGTGTTTATTTACCATCTTTAAACCTTATTTTGTGAGGTGTCTGTTAGGGCCTTTGTCCCATTCTTTAATTAGGTTGTTTATTTTCTTACTGTTGAGTTTTAAGAGTTCTTTATATATTTTGGATTGACAATCCTTTATCAGATGTGTTTCTTGCAAATGTTTTCTTCCAGCATGTGGCATCTTCTCATTCTCTTGACCTTGTCTTTCTCAGTACAGTAGTTTTTAAATTTAATGAAGTCTAGCTTATCAATTATTTCTTTTACGGATTATGTTTTTGGTTCCTAAGAATTATAACTGCCTTGGCCTTCACAGACTTCTAGCTTCATCACCTTAAGTCAAGGAGACTGATAAAGTTTGCCTGGATTCTTTTTTTCTGTACTGTGGCCTGGAAACTTTCTCCAGGGAGTTAGCCAGGAAAGTAATTTGTTTTCTATCTCTCAGAGATCATTGGATTTCATTGCTTTATGTCCAATGTCTTCAAAATTATTGTTTCATATTCATATTTTTTCATATATTTTACTTGTTTTGTTTTTGTTTCCAATAGAAGGGCAAATCTGGCCTCTATTACCTAATATGATCATAAAGTCAGTTGCTTTGTTCTAGAATGTGAATAAGATGCTTCTCTTCATATTAACTCACATTTGGATTCTATTAGCATTAAATTGCAATTTCTTATGTCTAGGAGCCAAATCTTTCTCTGAATATAATTTGCTTAGTATATAAATATATAAGTATTGGCATCTCAGAGAAAGAGGTATTGAGAACACCTATTCCAGTCCACATATTTAGAAAACTGAGACTGGAATAATTAAAGAAGTTAGCCTATTGTTCCCTAGTTAATGGTAGTATGAAACTAGAATTGAAATCTTACTACTACAGGTGTCCTGTATTTGATTACTTAAATCCTATAAGAAATACTTTAGAAGTAGGTAGTTTTGGTTCCTTGAGCTCTATGGAAACTTGCCATTCTTCAACTTTTTATTTTTTTTCTTCAGACTTCAATGAATTGACTAATGTATGTTTACAGAATGCACAAGAACAAATATGTCAGAGTTCAGATGTTATTACCTGCCAGTCAGTGCTATTGCAAGATTTAACTGTGGTTTGTAAAATGATTTGCCATTGACAGATGAAAATCAATTGATAAAGTTATCATTACAGTGACTACCAGGGAACTCTGTAAATATAGCCATATGCTTAAAACATAAATTCCAATTTTAGCCATTTAAAAACATACAATTAATGTCTCAATGGTATATTACACCAGCATATGGACTCTCTTTTAAGAATTTTAAATAATTGAGCATTAAATAATAATAAAAGGAAAACAGCAGTTTCATGGTGATGTTGTTGCCTGCAAGGTCTTAACTCAGGGTTTTCCTCCCTCAAAGCATGCCTTTCTTCCTCCTCTCAGCATTTGCCAGTAAAACGTTCTTATAAATCATTTAAGTCCCACAGTCCATAATCCAAAATTACTCTCACACAGATTCTACCATTTATAGAGAAAGCTAGCATTATTAACTTCTGCTGGCATCTTTAAAGTGTTCTGGCTTTCCAGACCCCATAAGATGTGCCATTCATCTGTAGATCATAGGTTTTTTACAATGCCAAACTTGGTTGTTTTTGCATTTCTCTTTGACATTGGGGGTATTTGTTGTCATAGTGGGAAAATATGTTAGAGAAAGAGAGATAATGAAGTCTTCTATTATGCCAGGTGATAAATTGTAAGTCATTGAACCATTCTTTTGTTTCAAGAACAACAGGTTCATCACTATAAATTTATGGTAACTCAGCAAGATGTTATTTGGAGTTGTCTTAAAATCTCTGGACTTCAAGCTCACATAAGATGGGGTCCTTTGCAGAAATAAAGTGTAAGAATATGGGAAAGTATTATTTTACTCTTTTAAAAGAAGAAATGTATCTTATTCATGATATGATGCTTAAAATTAATCTTGTAACCATAGGTTTAAAAATTATGAAATTTTCAATCCTATAATTTTATTAGCTACAAAATCATGTTTGTACGATAACTAAAATCTTCCTTCTTGATTTTCTTTATTCATTTCCTCTCCTGGGATCTTTGATAACAGTCCCTCCCCAGAAAAGAAATTTTAAAAAATACAAAGTTCTTACACAGTAGAGTAACTGGGTTCTTCATAGATTATTTCACTCATCACCCCAGGACCATGTTCTCATCTCTTCATCTTTACTTCTCTTTATATATATATTTTTTCATTTCTCTTTGCATTTATTTCTTTCCTACAAATGGTATAGATTGATATCTCACTCTTATAATTTTCTGGAAAATGAGAAAAGGAACAAAAATAATAGCATATTGTATATCAATGAAATTAAACATCACTTTCCATTAAAAAAGATTTATTTATTTATTTTAGAGAGAGACAGCACAAGTGGCAGGGGCAGAAGGACAGAGAGAGAGAGAATCTCAAGCAGACCATGCTGAGCATGGAGCCCCACACATGGCTCTATCTCATGACCCTGAGATCATGACCTGAGCTAAAATCAAGAGTCTGAAACTTCACTGATTGCACCACCCACTGCCTTACTTTTCATATTTTAATTATAACATTCAGCATTCTCAAGCACTGAGTAGAGTGTCCCTTGTAGTTGCTAAAAGAGCTAATAAAATATGAAACTATCTTAATAGAAGTACAGTGTCTTAAAGAATGGGAGTCTTGTGCTCTGTGTGAGTCAAGCCTTGGAGTACTGTATTCAATTTTGAAAATAACACTTAGAAAAATTGACAAATTGGAGTGAAGTCACAAGATAGTAAACAGACCATGATGGCATTAAAACTGGAACACACTAACAGTTTTGGAGTCTATAGACGGGGTTGTGTGGATATAATTTAATGGTCCTCTTTATGTGTCTGGAGCACTTTCATTAGAATTTGATTTATGGGGGTGCCTGAGTGGCTCAGTGGGTTAAAGCCTCTGCTTTCGGCTCAGGTCATGATCCCAGGGTCCTGGGATCGAGCCCCCACATCGGGCTCTCTGCTCAGCAGGGAGCCTGCTTCCCCCTCTCTCTCTGCCTGCCTCTCTGCCTACTTGTGATCTCTCTCTGTCAAATAAATAAATAAAATCTTTAAAAAAAAAGAATTTGATTTATGATTTTCATATCAGAAGTAGAAGAGAAGGTAAAAGTAACATGGAGGAAGAGTCTGCTCAACAAAAAGGGAAACTTTTCAAAATGATCAGAATTATGGAAACTGGAAGCCAGTATTCTAACACTGCAAGTGTTCAGAGATATTTTGAGAATGTTATCAACAGAGCTCAAACTTCTACTCAAGCATTACTAGATTATTTCTCAGTTCCTTCCAAGTCTATGAGTTTTAATTGTCTTAATTACAGTTGATACTTACACAGGTAGAGATTCATTTGACCCAGTAAAAGTTCCAGATGAACCAAAAATTATGTTTGGTAAGGAGAAATCTGTACAATATTGATTCCAAATTTGGGATTGATTATGGATATGTCTCATACCACTCCCACCTCTTAACATGTTTGAGGCTTGCTTTTAATAAAGAAAGATGCCTTGTCCGAGATCATGTTGCCTCCTCACCCAAACAACCTGTACCTAGTGACTGACTGAATTGGAGGTACAAAACCTAGCTCTCTTGTCTCATTGAAGGGCAACTCTAAAATGCCATTCCAGGTTTGGAGTTCCTTGTGAAGTGAACTGAAGTCATAGTCTGACTATGCAGCAACCCACATTTAAAATTTGCCAAATTCTCCTTTTCTGTTTTCATCCCAGAGGTGTTGATCCTTAAAACATTTACTAGTAAAAATTCCTGCAGGCTCTTCTCCATCTCAATTTGATTCCTGGAGAGATCTGAAAAGGAAGAGGCTAGGATTAGATTTTAGAGCTGTCCCAGGAATAAAGACCTTATCACTTGTGGTGAACAAATTTATAGTACAAGGCAGCCATGCAACTATAACACATATGATTAGGACACTCAGAATTGATGAAGTTAAGAATCTTGGCTCCTCCACACCTACTAAATCTTCTGTGGAAGTGAATCCTTCTTTCTGGTTAAGGTCATTGCTTCACCCTTTCTCAAAGACCCTTGGTTGCCCCCAGAAGATGACTCTTGGCCTCCATTTTTCTTCCTGACTGCTAGGTCAACAAGTAGATTAAATCACCATGGAATAAGTACAGAGATATGCTGGGCTTTTCATGGGAAGCAAGGAACAATACCATGAAAGAACTGTAGGGCCTAGAAAATATGTAATGGCATGATTCAGGAGGAAACTTACAGAACTGGATCCTGTGGATGTTGGATGTTGGTTCTGCGTCCAGCAGAATATCCCATTGGTCCATTATACAGGTAGCATCATACTAAACACACTAGATAAACAACAAATATCAAGTACATTGGAGGCCTTAGAGGCTAATGAACTATAAAATACATATATTTTAAAGTAGACTCCACACTCAGCATGGAGTCCAGTGTAGGGTCTGAACTCATGACTCCAAGATCAAGATATGAGCTGAGATCAAGTGTCAGATGTTTAACTAATAGAGCCACCCAAGGACCCCAGAGGGTAAAATATTAAGATACTATCGTATTAATAAAATTTTCAGGGAATCCAGTGGTTTGTAGCATTTCAGAAAATACCTTCCAAAATAAAGGACAATTAATGCATCTCCCTCCTTCTACCATAAAGAAGAAACTATCATGGTTGGTGGACCACACCTGAAGGACTCCTCTGTCTATTATCCAATGACATGAAATGCTGCAAAGTTTGAGTAACACAGAGAATAGGAAAAAACTATAACAGGTCTAAATTTCCAGATTTGAGTGTAAGTGACCCTAATGCTTGGGCTATTTAATATGACAGACCCCATGGTCTTAGGTATATGTGTGATAGGAAAAAATGTGTTATATAGGTTTTATGTAAAAATTAGTGATTACAACACACTCCCCTGGGGTTCTGGAGCAAGGCTATTCAATCTTCAGAGGAAACTTATACATCTTTCAAATAACAGTTTCTGGTGTACTTATAAGATATATAGTGATATATAGCCAGAAATACCAATTGAAGCTGGAGTCTGTCAACCAAACCACCGTTTGAGGGCTTACAGCAAAGGCAAGTGTGGAAGAAGGGAGTCCAGTTAGGAAACTCTGGTAATAATTTCAGGAGATAGAACTAGTGGTGTTAAGAAGTGCTCAGATTCTAGACATATCTTGAAGACAGAGTTGACACCATATGATGGTAAATTAGATGTGGAGTGTGATAGAAAACAGAGGAACTAGTAATGACTAGAAGCTTTGGGGCCTGAGAAAAAGGAGATAAAGTGGATTAATCATGTACTGAGATTCAAAAATGAGAGGAGATTTATGAATATCCAAGGCTGGGTGCGGGTGAACCTACCCAAAGCTCAGTTTCTGGACATGTTAAATTTGAGATCATCTTAGCCATCCAAGTAGTGATATCAAGTAAGCAGTTGATATACAAGTTTACATTTTAGAAGAGAGGTTCAAGCTGGATAAATACATTTGGGAATCATTAGCATATAGTTGATATTTAAAGCCCTCAGTTTGTATGAGATCATTGGAGGAGGATGTGTAGATAGAAAAAAGGGTCAATGACTAGATGCTGGAACACTCTCCTATTTAAAGGTCAGGGAAATGAGGAGGAGCCAGCAACAGAGCCAAGACAGCATAGCCAGAGATGAAAGGAAGACAACCAAGCAAAAGTTTTATGTTGAAAGCAAAGTAAGGAAAGCATTTCAAGGAGAGAGTGATGAACACTATGTCATATGCAGCTACTGATTAAGATAACCCTATTTCATTGCTGTTTCTTCAAATCTGCTTCCTTTTGACATTTTCTCCTTCCACTCTTCCTTATTAGGTCCCATTTTTCCTTCCTTTTATCAGTCCAAGTGTCTTTTTTTTTTTTTAATTTATTTGACAGACAGAGATCACAGGTAGGCAGAGAGGCAGGCAGAGAGAGAGGAAGGAAAGCAGGCCCCCTGCTGAGCAGAGAGCCAGACGCAGGGCTCCATCCCAGGCCCCTGGGATCATGACCTGAGCCGAAGGCAGAGGCTTTAACCCACTGAGCCACCCAGGCACCCCAGTCCAAGTGTCTTTGCTGATTTGTCTATCCTTACAACAATAGCTCTTCAAATATGGTAGTGAGTACTTGTCCATTCACATTCTATGAGGCAGAAAAGGCATCTTTCTAGTTTATAAACACAATCATAAGTCCTGACACAATTTGGACTCTGACCTTGTATGTTCTCTAAAGAATTCACTTCTTTTAAGACATTACCTCATTAATCCTAAGATAAACTATAAGTACATAAACTATAAGACATTAAAATTTATTTGGAAATACATGTGAAGAATTAATTGCCTAAAATAGGCCATGTAGAATATTTAAACTACATAAAATAAATTTATCTGTAGATAAAGTCTTATTTTGCTCATAAGCTCTTGTACATAAATATTCATGGAAATCACATAGATTGTATCATTGAAATATTAATCCAGATAACTCAACAAGAAAAGGAACCACAATTTTGCACCCGATTTAAATAGACACAACGTCATATCATTAGCATGATCATCCACCTTCTCATCCTCTGCTTCTCCCTCCTCCTCATCATCTATGATAGGCCTTCATCAGTGAGTGTCAGCATTGTGCTAAGCAGTTAAAGATTTTAATTATCATAACCACTCTATAAAATGGGTATTAGAATTATTTATCTTAAGGTGAGGAATTCTAGACTCAGTTTAAGAAAGTCGCCCAAAGGTCACACAGATAAAAGTGGCAAGCATGAAATGTGTGCCTGTAAAACCTAATAATAATGGTGATACTTGAATCTTGGTTTTAAAGAAAGAACTAAGGGGCACCTGGGTGGCTCAGTCTGTTAAGTGCCTGCCTTTGGCTCACGTCATGATCCTGGAGTCCCGGGATCCAGCCCCTTGCATCTGGCTCCTGAGTCATCTTCTCCCTCTCCCTCTGCCCCTGCCTACTTGTGCTCTCTCTTTCTCACTCTCTCTCAAATAAGTAAACGAATAAAATCTTTTTAAAAAGTAAAGAACTAAGATTACTGCCAATAGTATCATGGAAGCTGAAATGAGAAATCTAGAAGCGAATATAAGCATAAGAAATAGGAAACAGAACCAAACCAAAAATAATTAAAAGTTGGTTCTTTGGAAAAAGTAATAAAATTGGTAAATGTCTAGCAAAACTAAGCAAGATAGTAAAATAGACAAAAAATATTTCTATCTTTATCAATCCATCTATCCACCTATCTATCCATCTAAGCTAATATAAACTTAAAGTGGAAAATTGGCCCACTGTGAGAAAAGAAAATTACAGACTAATCTCACTTGTTAGAAGATGCAAAAATTCTAACAAAAAGAGTAAATTAGTTAAATAAGTGATTAAATGTTCATATTTGAATTAGTGCCTCTAATTCATGGTGCTGAAGATGATTTACCCTGTCCATATTGTTCAAAGCCTTCTTCTTGTCACTTTCTACAGTTGCTAAATACTATTTTTGCTATGGTTTGGTTTGGTTTGGTTTGGTTTGTTATTTTTGTTGTTCAAAGCAATTCCTAACGGTATTTCTATAAATAATGGCAAACCACAGAATGATGCTGATAAAGGGAGGGGCTTGACCACATTTGAGCTTTACCAGGATTATTTTGCCATTGGTGTGTAGAATGTATTACACTGGAAGAAGACAGTAGGATGCTCTTGCAAGGCAGAAAGGCCTTGTCTCCATGTATGCCTGTCAGCACTGTATGTGATTAAGCTGAAATAAGTTACATATTATAGATTTAACTATTTAGTTAATGTTAATGCTTTCCTCTACACTGCAGAGAATTCTAACAGACTTATGAAAATAAACTTAATGCCTCAAATTAGAGAAACCAAGTAAGTAAGCAGCATGAATCTTTTTGTAATATTAGAGCAATGTAAATTATGTGCAAAAATTATAAGATATAATTACTAAATGAGTACAGTCAGCACAATCTGCTTGTACCTCTCTCTCTGCTCCTCTCTTCCCCGCCCCCCTTGCTCCCTCTTTCTAAAATAAATAAATAAATAAATAAACTCTTTTTATTAAAAAAAGAATGAGATGTTTATGTTGGTAACAACATAAACAAATAAGCTTTTATGTATAAAAGCATATTTGATTTGAAAAATAAATTTCACATTTATAGTTCAAAAGAGCTAAAATCAAATATTGCCTTTATTAAAACTATTTTCTGTGTGTATTTTTGTCTATATCCAAATTATGCATTTGTTATTTTTAAAACATTTGATTCATTCATTTTGACAATTGCCATGGTCATTAATAATTTAGGTAACTGATAAGATTGAAGGTGACTAAAGTCTTGTGTGCTGCATGGAATAGACGGATTACAAACATGGGTTTTGGAGTCAGATATGCCCGTGTTCAAAGCCTTCTGGCTCCATGAATGAGTCGAATGGCCTTGAGTAATGCCGTGGTTTGAAATGTGTTGTCTATAAATGTATGTTGAAGTCTTACCCTCTGGCACCTCTGAATGTGACCTTATTTGGAATAAGTCTTTGTAAAAGTAATTTAGTTAAGATGAGGTCATGAAGGTGGTCTCTAATCCAGTATGCTTAGAGTCCTTATAAAGCCAGACACACACAGACATACCAACAAAAAGGAATGCCAGGTGAGGAGAGAGGCAAGGATGGGAGCAATGCCACTGTAGGCCATGAAAACACCAGGGGATTGTCAGCAACACCAAAGGCTGAGAGAAAGGGATGAAATAGATTCTCCTCTAGAACTCTCAGAAATAGCATGCGCCTGCTTGACTTCAAGGAATACCTTGATTTCACACTTCTAGCTTCCAGAATTGTGAGGATCGTAGCTGCTTTAAGTCATTCAGTACATGGTAATTTGTCAAGCAGCCCTAGGAAACTAATACAAATAAATAATTTTTATTCCTTTCAGGTTTTCCTGCCCTTCAAATCAATATAATGATTGCCCTTGAAGACTTAATTTCTTTGTGGTCTGAGCTTCCTCATCTGTAAAATAGGAATAATAATAGTATTCACATCATCATGTTGCAAGGATTCAATGAGCTATATTGTAAAGCAATTAATCCTGTACCAGAAACATAGGAAAATGTCCATAAGTATTTGCCATTTTATTATTAGATTTGATAATCCTTGCAATGTGCTTAACATAGTATTTAAAATGAGGTAAGCACTTGTTAAATATTATGTATTATTCTGAATAAATAGTAAGATATATAAAATATTTACAAGGTGCCTCAAACATAGCAGGGCTTCAATAAATTTGTGCCATTATAATGAATGAATTTGTAAATAAAGTAATTTGTTTTTATTATTTAATTTTTTGATGATGCTGTAAATTAATTTTAAGATGCTAAAATAATTGCTTCAAATGGAATAGTTTATGCCTTGATGAAGTCTAAGATTTGTACAAAGTATGCATTTAGAATGAGCAATAGATAAGCACTCCTAAAAGAAGAGATATATGACTTAAAAAGGAATAGATTAAGAGTATGCCAAAAGACATCAATTCTATAATTTAAATAACTATTTTGATTATGAAAAGGATTGTCCCCTTTAGGGAAAATATATTGAAGTATTTATGGAGAAATGGATCTCCCTATCTATACCTGCACCTTACTTTGAACTAGCTCAGTAAAATATTCTCTATCTACTTACTATATTTAAGTAGAGATGATAAAAATTGAGGCAAAATATTAATTATATGGGAAACCTAGAGAAGGTTATAAAAGAAAGAAGTATGTGTACTATTTTTGCAATTATTCTGTTAGCCTAAAATTATGCCAAAATTTAAAAAATGGAAAAAAGACTATATAAAAAAACACATAGAAATTTAGTATGAAATAGAGATGTTCTGATTAGTCATTTAGATCATGAAGTTATTTTTGATGAATGATTTAAATTATGATTCAAATGGAATCTAGCCTGGATATTTTGAGAATAAATGGGAAATAGGACTAGAGATACTCACTTTACAAATAACTGTAATCAAACACAATTAGTTCAGAAAGTGATGAGCATTTCTTCACATTTTTTATTCTAAACAACAGAACACATGTAAATACAAATGAAATAACAGTTTTTAAATTAATTGTTGTGACCCTTATTTCATTTCACCCATAAAAAATCACCTGACTTGTTACTTCTCATACTTCTGTGGAGAGGTGAACATGAGAATATTACTATATTATTTTAAGGACCTACAACACTGAAGAACATTGATTTTTGTTTCTATAAATAGTGTTGCCTGATAGGTTATTTTATGAACCTGTTATAGGGAGAAATTTTTCCCACTCGTCTTAGAGATACAGTGTGGACCGCCAGATGATATTTTTGCTTAATAATTTTCTACCTTTAAAGAGTTTTTCATTGTATATAGCAAGATTCAAATTGGAAAACTGCCAAGTTGACTCTAATTTCAGCTTTGATATTACAAATGAATCTCTTAGTAAGTATCATAAATCATCTCGAGAAAATATCAATGCATCCAAAAGCCAGACCAAAACAATTTCAGATCCAAAAGATCACTATTTCATATCAAACAAAAAGTTTAATCAGTCAGTAGATCAAAGCAAGCTTCAGTTATCTTCAGAGAAACTCAACTACATTTAAAAAAAATAAGTACATCAGACTTCATTCAGCGGTAGGGTTAAGTTTTCCATCATTAGTACACATATGCTCCTATCATTAGTGCACATATGCTCCCATTTATTATGAAATATCTTTGTGACCGATAGATGTACCCTTTATACTATCACTCATGCAAAGACCTATCATAAACTGAAATCAAAACTTCCAATTTGTGCTACAAGGAAGTAGGGAACCTCTGCAGTGACAGTGTATTTCACTGGTGGTGAAAATGTTCAGGAAGCTAAGATCTTTTTTCTTAAGCAACAGTGAAATACCTCCTTTCAAGTAAATTAATACTCTTATCTCAACTGATTTGTTTGGTAAGAAGCATAAGAAGATGAGTCATAAATCAATTTTAAGTTATCAACTATATTATTATTTATTTCTGAATGTTTTTACCATCCCAGGACTTTGTGGTTTTAACATAACCATTTATTTATTCACAATACTGGGAACTAGCAGCATAGGCAGGGCTTAGCCAGCATGGCTGGTCTCTGCAACTCATGGTGTCTGCTGGACTCATTTGTGCTGTTGCAGTCAGTTGGCAGGTCAGCTTTTTTGGCCTTGGAGAACATTACTGGCAACTGGCTGGGGCTGTCGGCCACAGCATCTCAGTGTTCTCCAGACATCATCACCAGCAGTCCATCCCAGGCTTTCATATATAGCATCTGATCTCTAAGATGGGAAAAACAGAGGCTAGACATCCTCTTGATTTCTGGTGTTGAAAGCCATAATTTGTTACCCTACCACTCCGCTGATCAAAGCAGGTCACAAGACCAGGCCATATCAAAGAGATGATGGCACAAATACATGGTTTCAGGAAATTAATCAACTTTCAGAGATAGATTATTACTTTCTCCCTTTTAACTTCCATCCTGAAAACCTACAAAAGTTCCAGGTTTATCCATCTGCAAGGGTAGTAATATTAATTAGGGTATTAGTTCGGCTGATTGCACAGTGACTTACACCAAGATAGAAAGTTTATTTCACTCTCATAGAAACATCTGAGATGGAAGGCAATTCTGTTCCATGGTCCAGATCTGAGATGCAGAATGCTTCCTTCTCATCTTTCCAACAACCTCAGTTCTGCCTGGTCCTGAGTTGACGCCCCATAACTGAGCTGCCCCCCCAACCCCCAGGGAAGGGGAAGGAAAGCAGAGAACTAGTAGCTTCTTTTTAGGGACATGGCCCAGAAATTGCACACATCACTTGGTGTACATGTTATTTGCCAGAATTAAGTCAGATTATTGTATGTAATTCCAAGGGAGGATGGGAAATATAGTTCCTACCTGAGTAGCCAAGACCAACCTGTAACATTACAGAGGAAGTTCTATCACTGAAGAAAGTGTGGTAAATGGATTCCAGAGGACATTTGGCCATCTCAGTCACATTATTCAAACTGAGTTGCTAATGTAGCAGTCACCTCAAAAGGACAGTCTGCCACTGCATATCAAAAGCCTTAAATATGTACTCCTCAACACAGCAATTGTACCATTAGGACTAGAACAAGAAAAAATTATGGATATGTGCAAAGATTTTGCTACAATTATCATTGCAATTTTAATTAATAATATGAGAGAAAAAACCTCTACAACTCCAACCACAGGTGACAGATTAATATAGATTATTTAAGAGCAATGCTAAAATGTAGGGTGTCCATTAGAGTGGTTATATTATTAACAATATTGGATCAGAGGATTCCACAGAAACCCAAATAACATGGAAAGAATTTTACAATACATTATTAAGTGGAAAAAACATAACATACAGGTATAACATAAATATGGTTTTATTTTATATCATCTTATCATTAATATATATAATCTAACATTCATTTTTTTAGTTTTTATTTAAGTTCCCATTAGTTAACATGAAGTGTAATATTAGTTTCAGGTGTATAATATAGTGATTCAACACTTCCATACATCATCATAAGTTCACTCCTTAATCCCCATCACTTATTTCACTCATCTCCCCTATCCACCTCCTCTTTGATAATGATCATTTTGTTCTCTCTAGTGAAGAGTTATCGCCCTCACCCCCCTAGGACGACAAGACGCCCTGGTTCGGATGCATCTTCTTTTTCTTCTCTCTCTTTATTTCTGCAAGTCTACACACTTATATACGCTTACATGACCAATCAGCGAGCAGGGTACAGGAGGGAGTGAATCAGGCTGTGCACCTAAACGAACAACTTTGCTAGCAACCAATGCTGTTTACTTCCTCTTAGGCGTTCTGCTTAGTCTCACGAGGCAATCCTAACCTGGCAACTAGCCAGGCGCCATCTTTTAATGGCGGAGGCCGCCCTGGCCAGGGGCCTGCCTCCGACAAAGAGTCTGTTTCTTGGTTTGCCTCTCTTTTTTCTTCATGATTGTTTGTTTTGTTTCTTAAATCCCACATATGAGTGAAATCATATGATATTCGTCATTCTTTGGCTAACTTATCTTACTTAGCATAATATTCTCTAGCTCCACCCACATTGTTGCAAATGGCAAGATTTCATTCTTTTTTTTTTTAAGATTTTATTTATTTATTTGACCGAGAGAGAGATCACAAGTAGGTAGAGAGACACATACAGAGAGAGGGGGAAGCAGGCTCCCTGCTGAGCAGGAAGGCCGATGTGGAGTTCGAGCCCAGGATGCTGAGATCATGACCTGAGCTGAAGGCAGAGGCTTTAACCCACTGAGCCACCCAGGTGCCCCAAGATTTCATTCTTTTTTATGGCTGAGTAATATTTCATCATATGTGTATACCACATCTTCTTTATCTATCTATGGGCATCTGAGCTCTTTCCATAATGTGGCTATTCTTTTTTAATTCTAAAATGAAAATACCAAAAGGAGATTAATGAAAAACACAGAATTCTAATATCCTATCAATCTCACTTTTTGTAAAGCAATTCTTTTTCTTGGCTATACCTTGAATTCAGCACAGCATTAGTGACTAAAAGATAATAATATTCCATTTTCCTCTGAATCTTTTTTTGGTATGATTATGCCATGATAGGAGAGGGAATATGTTTTGGCTGCTGCAATGTCCTTAACATTAGCAGATTTCAGAATGCAATCTATCAACTTGGAAATCCAGAATCCACATAATTTGAATCAGGGCTGCTCACTCCTTTCTTGGGGGCATATAATCATTAACATAGCCCTTCATTAGGTGCTTTTAAAAAGGCAGCAAAGAATTGGCTAAATAGGGCAGCAACACCTCAACTCACTCCCTACCTTGGATTTAAATGGGAAAATATCACAGAACAAGGACTGCATAAAGCAGCAATTTGAGAGAGTTGTGAAGGATGGATTTTTTTTTTTTTTTAAATATGCTTGTTAAAAAGATCTGGCCAAAATTTCTTTCAGTAGTGACTTTTCTGGATGGGTTCGCTCATTGTACACAATCATAGAACCTCACAATACCCATCTATATGACCCTCAGATTTTATTAAAGGGCTGGAGGTGAAATCTCCTAATACATTTGTTTCTTTAGCAGCTGCTTAATTATGATAACTTCATTAGGTTAACAAACTGGTTTACATTTGTTTTACCTGTACTCACCAGGACCTAACTGGTCAATAGCCTGTAAAGATTTCCATTTCAACCACCGTGTTTCAAGGGGATATGATTTGACTGAAAATCAGCTGCAGGCATCCACTTGCTCAGCCCAAAATGATTTTTTATGTTGTTCAATTCAAATAGTTCTGTAGCAGTTTAACCCTCCTTAAGAAACGGAGGACAAATTTGGCTCTGGTAGTACCCCCCAGAAAGGTTACTTTTTTCTTTCTCAAACATTCTTGGAGGCTCCAATTAGTATTTTAAATTTTCTATGAATTTGTAATGATTCAGAGTATATTTTGCATGGCACCCAGTAGCTAGCTAAGACCCTCAGACTAGATTTTCTTTGTTCCTGCTGAGAGTGTAATAGTCAGGTCAGGCTCATACTTCAGTGGCTCTCTCCCTTAGAATAATTGTAGTTGTACATTTGTAGGAAAAACTTAACTAAGAGAAATCTTGCTTAACTTTTATGTGTTATGAAATCACTGGTCTGACATTCCCCTGCTAAGATAACTTAGTATTGTCTTGCACATATATTCAGATTAGCAGTATGAGAAAAACACAAAATGTCAACCAAGACAGAAGAACCAACATCTGGAAACTCTCTCAGCTTCTATAAAAGAAGCTAGTGGGTGGGATAGACATATTGAGTAATAATGATTTTAAAAAATAAGCAAAAGGACTTCTTAAGTTTTTATTAAATCTCGACAATAAAATGCTTGTAGGATGAATTGCTGCAATTAGAGAGGCGTTCTTTTGAGGATTACCAAACCTGTAAGAAATAATACGCACTGACACTGTTTTTTGTTGAAATTAACAGAACAGTATGTTTACCCAAGACATTTTCAAATGACTTGGAGTTGTAGTTTATGCTTTTCTTTTTTCTTTTCATATGTGTTGTTAAAATTTACTTCTTTTAACGTACACTTTTGGTCTAAACTCTTTCTGTATTTGGCAACTCAGTACATTCGTATGCTGGATAAATTTCTCCATGAAAATACTGAGCTGCAATATGCAAGGTCATTTAAATTAAAATGCATAATTAAAAATATGTTGATTTAGGGTGCCTGGGTGGTGCAGTTGGTTAAGTGTCCGACTCTTGGTTTCAGTTCAGGTCATGATCTCTGGGTTAGATGGAGCCCCATGTTGGCTCAGCGCTGAGCAGAAGCCTGCTAAAGTTTCTCTCTCCCTCTCCCTCTGCCCCAACCCCTTTCCTGACACTCACTCTCTCTTTCTTCTCCCTCCTTCACTCAAATAAATAAATCTTTAAAAAAAAAACCAAAAATATGTTGATTTAAAAGAATATAAAAAGAAAAATTGTTTTGCCATCTCAATAGATGGAGAACAGTCATTTGATAGAACATAAATTCTTGATTTTTAAAAAATACAGAGAAGTCAGAAATAGAAGAGAATAGAGATTATCTATTAAACCTTATATTGTTGAATAACAATATGAATGCACTTAATACTACTGAACTATAGACTTGAAAATCATTAAAATTGTAGACGTTACAATATGTATATTTTAGCACAATAAAAATATGCAAAATTTTTAAAAGAATAAGTGTAGGAGAATGCAAATAATGATGTCCTCTCAGTAGCATCTCCTCAAATGTTTACTAAACTATTTCAAATAGTTTGACAAAACTTCAGCTATTAATACTATCCTTTTAAAGGACTATTACTGCCATTAATGTGTTTTACTGACCATTTTTTATTTATACATGTGGTGCCAAGAAATTAATATTATCTCATTTAATTTTTACAATTCTGTGAGATCAGGATTATCATTTGCATTGTATTGATGAAGTGCCCAAGATCCAGGAAGTTTACATAATTTGTCTGATTCCACATAGCTACAAGGTGACAGATGCCTTGATTCAAACCCAGGTCCATCTGAGACTAAACTGGCGAGGAAAAGTTCAGGTACCTGGAGCTAAACTACACATACGTGAATGCTGCCCCACCACTTCACAGCTGAGTAACTACAGTGAGGGACTTACTACAATTTGCCCACCTGAAAAGTGGGATAATAAAATCTACCCAGTAGGTTGTTAAGAAGGATAAAGCACTTGGAATTGTACCTGGTATATAGTAGGTACTCATTAAATATTTGTAAGGGTTGCTGTTTGCCAGACAGCAAACGAAAAGCCAGAAAACGAAAACTATTAAGTCCATCTGACTCTGAAATTGATGTTTGCAGAACTTTTGCTCTAGTGCCTCTTATGGTTACATTCATCAAATCTTCCTAGGCTGAAAACAAAACAAAACAAAAATTAGTAATTGAAATTACCCCTCCCCCTCACCAAAAGAATGTCTATAGCCTATTTCCTGGAACAAATGAATAGCACCTTCATTGAAGAAAAAGGTCTTTGCAGATATAATTAACTTAAGGATTTTGAGATAAAGAAATTATCCTAAATTAGCCAAAGGGTGCTAAATCCAATGATTATAAAGGTCAGAGTATCCCTAGAAGAGGTATATAGGAGAGATTTGACAAAGAAAAGAAGAGGAGGCAATAAGATTAGGAGGCAAAGATTGAAACAGTACTGCCACAGGCCAAGGATTGCCTGGATCCACCAGGAACGGGAAGAAGCAAGGAACAGAATCTTCCTTCAAGCCTTTGGAGGAACCATGGCCCTCACACCCTTTGATTTTGGATTTATGGCTCTCAAACTGAGAGGATAATTTCTGTTGTTATATGAAACAAACAAATAAACAACAATAGGGAATATCAAACTTAAGGGTGAAAATTAAGAGGCATGATCATGAAGGGAAGGAAAATATAAGAATGTCTGCTGTCACTCTTCCTTACCACTTGAAGTCTTTAATCCAAGAAAGCCACAAAAATCAGGAAAGAAACATTAAACTGTCCTTGTTTAGAATCAGTGAGGAAAAGATGTCACAATAATCACAATTCATCATTCTTTTTAGTGAGTTGGGATCAATGCTGTCATTTCTCAAAATTGTCTGTAGCACTAGAATACCTAAGAATCCTTGGAGACAGCAAACTTTGTCTTTTTTTTTTTTTTACTTCTTCTGTTTCTCCTCTTCCACTCCCACTACGTGTTTTGCCTGTCGGTCACCACACTCGGACTTCAGTTCCCCTGACTGGAGAGAACTGTAAAGTTCTATGATGATCAGAATTGGCATTCTTCTGTTAAATTATTATATTTGATGGACATAGGAATGGTTGATTTAATGGACTCTGTCATTTTGGGAAATATGTAGTAAGTAAAATAAATCAACACTTCACACTGCTAAAAGTAATGTATTTTTAAAATGTGATATATTTAGGACCTCAGATATTAAAGGCATATTTGTACCCTCATTTCAGTCAAAATATAACACAACATATCTTTTCAGTAGATGAGGTTACCACAAAACCAATCTAAGTCCACAACTTGGCAAAAACCAAAATAAGGAATAAGAATTGACCTTGGAGGAATAACTTGGAAAATGGATGTTTCCTTATTCTGTCCTTAACTCCTTTCCTTAAACAGAGAGAAGGAATCAGTATATATTTATATGTACATGATACTTTTGGGTATTTTGGATATGTCCATATATGTTTAAGTGTGGCCATATTGTTCAGGAGTTTGGTGATTTGGTAGATCGTGTAAATGTCACCATCATGACATGTATATGACATTTAACATACTACATAACCTATTTACTATCTTTACTGTTTTTTACCTGGAGTCTTATAAAATCTAAGCTTGACAGGGCAAACATATTTGTCTATCTTGTTTTCTGAATCCCTAAAACTCAGAACAATACCTGGGACATGATAAATTCCCGGTAGATGTTTATTGTATGAAAGAACAAATAGTCAAGGATAGATGTTTATTTCAGAGTTTATATGCATATGAGACTAAATTATACAATTGAATTACATTTGCACATGTGTTTACTATATTACAATATGTAGATCTCTTTCCAATCATCTTCAATAAATCCTATCTTATTTACAAGCCTTAGGTTGAATTTAGAGATATAGAAATAAGTTCTGATATCTAGGTTATTGAATTTGATCATAGCAATCAAGACTCTGGGCAGATGATATAAATGGTCTTCTTACATCAGAATATTAATTAGGTATAAGGATTATCTTTCCTGTATGCTTATTCCATATGTTACACCAAACTGAAAAGGTTCTTCACAGCAAATGAAACAATCAACAAAACCAAAGGCAATCTATTGAATGGGAGAAGATATTTGTGAATCACATATCTTCTAAAGGGTTAGTATCCAAAATACATAAAGAGTCGATACAACTCAACACCCCAAAACTAAACAGTCCAATTAAGAATGGGTTGGAGATATGAACATATATTTCTCCAAAGAAGATGTACAGTGGCTAACAGACACTTGAAAAGATGCTCAACATCACTCATCATCAAATAAATGCAAATCAAAACTACAATGAGATGTCACCTCCTACCAATCAGAATGACTAAGATCAAAAGCACAAGAAACAAGTATTGGTGAGGACTGGTGAGGATTGGTGGAGAAAAAGAAACCCTCATGCACTGTTGGAGGAAAAGCATCCTGTGCAGCCACTGTGGAAAATGATATGGAGATGCCTCAAGAAGATAAAAAAAGAACTATCCTATGATCCAGTAAATATTCTACCGGGTACTTAACAAAAAATATAAAAACACTAGTTCAAAGGGATATATGCACCCTGATGTTTATTGAAGCATTATTTATAATAGTCAAATTATGGAAGTAATCCAAGTATCCAATGATAAATGAATGGATAAAGAAGATATGGCATATATACACAATGGAATACTATTCAGCCATAAAAAGGAATGAAATCTTGCCACTTGCAACTGCATGGATAGATCTAGAGGGTATAATGCTAAGTGAAATAAATCAGTCAGAGACAGATAAATACCATATGATTTCACTCATATGTGGAATTTAAGAAACAAAACAAATCAACAAAGGACAAAGAAAAAAAGAGAGAGAGAGACAAACCAAGAAACAGATTTTTAACTATAGAGAAAAAACTGATGGTTACCAGAGGGAAGGTGGGTGGGGAATGGGTTAAATAGGTGATGGAGATTAAAGAGTACTGTTATCATGATGAGCACTGAATAATGAGGTATAGAATTGTTGAATCACTATATTGTACGCATGAAACTAATATAAGACTGTATGTTAACTATATTGGAACTAAAATTAAAAACAATAAAAAATAAAGTTAGTGGCCTAGCACACTCAGAAATATCCCATTCAGACAATTTACTCTAATCATGTAATAGGCATTCAATGTGTTTTTGTTGATTGATTCTAAATTGGAGTCAACTTATTTCAAATTATCTCTCTGCCTGGGGAGCGTCATGTGAGATTCAATAGTACAGATTTTTCAGCTTCCCTATTTAGTCACAGCATTGCCTGTGATTCCTATTATCTAATTAAGCATCCTTGAGCCAGAACAAATGCACTCTTTGTTTTGAAGGCATAACCATGTTGCTTTTCGAGCTCAGGGAATAAAGTCTTTTAAAATTGCTGCCATTTTAGGGGTGCCTGGGTGGTTCAGTGGGTTAAAGCCTCTGTCTTCAGCTCGGGTCATGATCCTGGGGTCATGAGATCAAGCCCCGCATCAGGCTCTCTGTTCAGCAAGGAGCCTGTTTCCTCCTCTCTCTCTGCCTACTTGTGATCTCTCTGTCAAATAAATGGATAAAATCTTTAAAAAAAAAAAAATTGCTGCCATTTTAGTGTGGAAGCTAACGCCCACCATGAAAAATAACTCATCAAGTACATGTTACCATCTTTGCAATCAGCCTGTACCTTCTTAGAGATCAAAATCTACAATTTTGTTGTAAACTTTACTTTCCCACCTTAATGTGGATTTTTCTGGCATTTGATTTTTCCTTTTACAAAGAGGAATATAAAGCTATGATAACCCAATTAACATTGATTTAATTGGATTGTATGGATTGAGTTGAATTTTCTATAGTAAGCATGTGTCACTAACATAGATGAACACATAGAGATGGCTACATGCTTTGGAACCTAACAGACATATGTAGAGCTGTAGTATTGTATAATGTCTAGAGTGGGAGAAGCCCTTGCCACAAATAATGTGAGTTACTCTATGGCTTATCTATATTTCTCTTTTTTTTGAAGATTTTATTCATTTATTCATGGAGACACAGAGAGAGGCAGAGGTAGAGGGAAAAGCAGGCTCCCTGCAGGCTGCCAGGGAGCCCGATGTGGGACTCGATCCCAGGACCCTGGGACAATGACCTGGGCTGAAAGCAGATGCTTAATCAACTGAGCCACCCTTATGCCCTGTTTCTTCATATTTCATAAGCCTTTACCAAGTACATTTGGAAAATTGGCCATACTTGACAGCCAGAAAGCTGTAGCCAGCCTTATAACCAGGGAATGAAAGAAGTTTAATTACAAGAAAATGATACAGTTTTAACTCCATTTCTCTTGAATATTTTCAACAGGGCTACCACCCTTAATTCTCTCAATGGTACTAAGAAAGAAGGTAGGAAAATACCTGTACCTGGTCTAATAAGACTTGTGCCACCTTATAAGCTGAATTTTATGTCTTTATTTGCTCCAGGGTTAGATACAAAGACTTGACTTTCTACAAGCTGACCATTTCAGGGTCTTGTTATTGCTAGTGACTTCATTATTGAGGCCCTTAAAAAAAAAAAAATGTTCTAGGATATCCTACATGCATTTTCTAACCCAGAAAGAAAATTCTTCACGGTTTCTTTTTAGTGTTGCCTCCAGTTTTTTTTTTTTCTCCCCCACTTTCTCAAAGGTCTTCCTGCCAATATTAAAAAACAACCAAACAGAAATCCTGTATATGATGTTAATTCTTAAAGCATTGTTAGCATACCAAGCACAAGGCATAAATACAATGTGTAAATAGATGAACACATTAGACATAACGAACCTCCAACTGTCACTGTGTATTAGCAACAACAAAAGCAACAAAGCCACGTATTAAACCTTTATTCTAAGTTAGCTATTGTTGACAGCGAATTGGAACTTATATGGAACTTTAAATGGAATTTAGAACCTTAAAAATGCTATCCTCAAATTTGTGCTCATGTTTACTAAAAGATGATACTACGGTTAAAAATTAATCTTTGATCCTGACCAGTCAGCACAGTATAGTAGCAAGAGGGTCTGAGCCTTCTCATGCATGGCCCTCAGAGTTTGGTTCCCTCCCATGGAAAATGAAAATGCTAAACCTCCCTGGCAAGACTATTATAAAAGTAAAAAGGACCATAGATGATATGTAATACATCTACCTAATATTACTAATTAAATTCAATTTGAAGTAAGCATAATAAGTATCCATATATGGTTAAATTGAGCAAATATAGGCAAGTTATTCATGGAACCTACCACACTTCCTACTGGGATTTCATGTGAAGGGCCTACAAGCTCATCCTTCTAGAGAACACACTTCTCAGACTGTTTCTTCCCACATCCTCTTCTTTTTTCCCTCAGTGGTCGCTAGGAGCACTATTGCCCGTGTTTGTTATTACTAGTCTCTCTGGTTACCACCACAGTTTACAACATAGAGAACATTAACTATAGGCTTGTCACATACCAAGCACCATTCTCAGTGCTTATTGTTATATAGCATAGACATATTTATAGGCATAGATAATTTTATAACATACATACGTATAGATATATTTATAGGCTAAGGTGTTTTAAGGATGACACTAAGAATTCTTAGGGTGCCTGGGTGGCTCAGTTGGTTAAGTGTTCAACTCTTGATTTTGGCTCAGGTCATGATCTCAGGGTCCTGGGATCAAGCCCCATGTTGGGCTTTGTGCTGAGTGTGGACCCAGCTTGAGATTCTCTCTTCCTCTGCTCTTAGTCTCACTTGTGCTCTCTCTCTCAAAAAAAAAAAATTTTTTTTTTAATTAAAAATCCTTTAATGACCATGGCTAGTGAAACATTATCAAAATTATACCTGAAGGAATGGGAGGTGAATTAATGGGGAAAGACAGAATAGTTCACCCTGGTTAAAGAAAATGTAAGCTGGGCAATTTACAGATTTGTTAGCTAGGTTTCATGTCAGCATGCAGAGACAACTGCCCTCCAGGATTAGTGCCTTGCCTGGCATGGGCCGCAAAAAACTCAATAAATATTCACAAATTAAAAAGATAAATGAAGACTGATCATTAGATTCTGAAGGAAGGTTTATAGACTTGCACTACAATAGGAGTTGTATGTATACAACAAGTAGCAATTAAAATTTTTTTGCGGGAATTCAAATGTTAATGACACTAGAACCCACTCACACTGTCTGCCACTCTGCTTGGACTGAGTCTGGGACAAGAATTGCTCATAGGAGTGTTGAATGGAAGTTCTCAGCATTTGCGTGTCTTTAGAAGGAAAGAACAGCAAGGTGCAAACATAAAATGTTTTTATTCAGGTTTTCCTGAGGGCTTATAGAAAGGTCACATTCATTTGGAAGTAGTACAAGTTTCTAGAGACAATAGCTCATGTAACCATTAGGAAAAACGATATACGAATATATATTAAGGAAAGGAAAATGTCTTGCCCATGGCAATCCTTTCAAAATCTAATGACAAATGTCAGAGTGCCTTTGGACTAGTAGAATGTGCCACATTTCAGAGTGTCTGAAAAGAGGACTAGAATTGGCAAGTGAGTCCCAGAAGTAGGCTCTCCATCATTTACATACGCAGTCTGAGGATTTTCACCTGCAACATACACGCTGACTTTCCCAATCACTGGGGAGGGCAGAATTTCTACTGAATAACTAAAACACATTTTTATATGCCCCAAATCACTGAAACCCTCTACAAAGAAAGGCACGAATACAGGGTACAATGATGAGTCTGTGTTCACAAAGTGAGCCCAAGTGGTTTTGACTGGTGAGAATTAAAAAGCATGACCATTTCAGCCCTGTAAGCCATGATGTTCTCAGTGCTTGTGATTCATCTAAATCAAGGGGGGGTGGGGGGAATGGAAAAGAGACTTTTTCCCGAAGAGCCATTGCTGCCATATCAGGAGCAGCTCTACAGGTCAGGCATAAATTCCCTGTAGTAGTTCTTGCTAAGGAATTGCCCATGCTGCCTCATGAACTTAATCACATTAAAAAATCACATCAAGGAGGGCACGTATTGCATGGAGCACTGAGTGTGATGCAGAAACAATGACTCTTGGAACACTGAAAAAAAAAAAAAAATCTGATCAAGGAATCATGATGGAGATTTTCCGTACTTCTTAAACAAAGAGCAGCCTCCACAGCAGCTTCCTTCTTTGGCCTTCGTCATCACTTGCCATGGAAGGGGACCCTCGGCTGGTATTGACACCCCCTACATGCAGGGAATCACTGCCCTGCAGGATCCAGAAGGCAGCAATGTTTATCTATACCCTGGTTCCTTGTCCTCACAGCTTAGTCCCCTGGCTGTGATTTCAGGCCCCAGAGACTCAACATAAAATAGCAGACTATCTGATGTGATGTTAAAACCTCTTCTGTCAAGATTTGTGAAGTTTAAAGATCATCTCCTAAATTGTGAAAATCTAAGATCCCCAACAGGGAAATAGGAGTCTTTGGCCTATCCGTCATTCATGATTTTAAAAATCTAGAAGTCATTGTCACCCAAAGGCTCAAGTTTCAGCAAGGTTATTTGTAGTCCATGAGCAGAGAGATGCAAACACACATACACATAAGAAGCAGTAGCGTTAGGGAAAGAAATCTTTTTTTTTTTTCTAAATAATATATGGCAAGCTGATTTTTTAAAATTAGCTTGCCATTTGCTTTAAAAACAGTTTGAAAAAGATAGTCTGTGCTATGAAAAGTATAATTACTTAGTTGGATGAAGTAGGAAGGCTATATAGTATATAAATATATAAATTAGTAATTTAGCTACTGCACATACTGTATATACACACAAATAGGCATGTTCATCAAATAAAAAATACTCTTAGTATTACAGTCCTCATTCCTATGACTGGTCAGATCATCATAATTTATATTTATAGCAACATTCTTTCACTTACATATCCCATATTGCTTTTGCCTTTAGGAAACTTCTCAGCTGGTTGTGGTTTTTTTGCCTGGTGGGGTGACCCAAACCTTCATTCCTGAAAAGTCTGGGTCGTTAGCAGTTCTGCCTGGATTGTGTTAAGGCTACAGGAGATAACGGTTTTTTTCAGGGCACACATAGAAACTTTCAGATCATTTATGTAGAGCCTGATATGGGAATATGAAACCCTAAGCTCACCTTTTTTTTTTTTTTTAAAGCGCATCTTTTTCTTTATCTGGTGCAGTTAGGAGCAACCACCTAATCTCATGACACTTCTTAGTTTGACTAAAATGGTCTAAAGTGTTGAATAGATGATCACCCAAAACTTTGCCCATAAAAAGATTTAATTAGAAGTATCCAGTGGTGATATTTTTATATTTCTATTGCTACATCATGGCGTGGACTACCAGCGTCCATTCTACTACTGTAAATAAAATTATTAATGCATTTAAACCTAAATATAATTAGTTTAAAGAATCAATCCCAGAAAAACTCATCCTACAATTCTGTTCCTCAGGAACTACTCTTAATATCAAAATGTTTATCAGTCAGATTCTACAGAGAAGAAACAGACTCAGGAGGAGATAGGTGATGATAGATAGATAGATAGATAGATAGATAGATGGATGGATGATAGATACGATAGATGATAGATACATAGTAGCTAGATGATATCTAATAAAGATAGATGATAGGTAGATAGACACATAGACAACAGATAGATACAGATAGATAGAGAGATAGATCTTCTCCTGCTTTTTTACAGAGGAGAGAGAACAATAAAGTAGTGTTAAGACAAGAGCCCCAAGAGTTTGAAACTTTCTCACAGGTAAACAAATTCTTTCAAAGAAGATCCAGCTAAATATTGATAATGAGTGAGAATTCTCCAATATCAATAATCCTCAACTACCAAAAGCAAACAAAAAGAAGGTAATCAAATATTTTGTTTGTTTGTTCTGTCAATGTCTTACGTTTCTTCTGTATACCAAAGAGGGTTTTGAGTGGCCATAAATAGTCAAGATACCTAAACATATTTCTATAGAAAAACTGGTAGAAGAAAGTAAATTTTATCCTGACAATAAAAAGTCTATAAGAAATTAAGTGACCATGCTAAGACTTGCTTTTACTAATAATTAGAATTATTGAATTTTTATGATAGTCTTGGCACTGTGCTAAGGACCATGTATTAAGATTGTTTTATTTCATCCCAGAAGTCACTTCAAGTGCTAGGCTTTTAAAGGGCACTCAGCTTGCTGAATTCAAAGGCTGAGTTTATTCCTCCATAAAAGTACTACATTGTATTAGTTTAATGAGAGCATGCATTTAAACTATGTCTTGCTAGCTACATTTTTAAAATACCAGAGCCTACATTGAAAAACATATAGTATATATAAGTATTTGGATACGTTAATATTTTTAAGCAATTTAAACCACTTAAACTTTAACAACCTTTCTTTAACTAACTTATCTAATTCTACCCAACTCTTCTATATTCTATTATTTTCTTCATTATGTTTATTTCCAAGGCTGGAAATGCAGCTCACAGTGGCACAGGGACCTATGATTAAAGTGTCCTCCTCCTTGGAGAACCTAGGTGACTCAGTCAGTTAAGTATCTGCCTTCAGCTCAGGTCATGATTTCAGGGTCCTGGGATTGAGCCCCACGTCGGGCTCACTGCTCAGTGGGGAGTCTGCTTATCCCACTCTCTCTCTTTCAAATAAATAAATTAAAAAAAAAAAGAAAAAGTCCCCCTGGATACAGGTTTGTTAAAAAGAAAAGAAAGAAAGAAATAAAAAAAAAACTGAATTAGATGAAAATGAAAACAAATATCAAAATTTATAGGACAGAGCTACAGTCCTGTACAGAAAGAAATTCACAGCCACAAATGCAAAGATACATATATTAGGGGGAAAAAATCTAAAATATCAATAAATAAAATTTAAAAAGGAATTCTTCTCACTTGGTTTATGCTCAGCTGTTGCTATCTTGAAATTATTAATATTTAAATAAAGGCCTTGCATTTTTATTTTTCACTGGGCACCACAAATTATGTATCTGGTCTTGTCTCCATCTGAAATTATCCTGTTTACTCTACTACATGTTTATATTTTGTCTTCTCAACTAAAATGTAATCTTTATGACAATAGGAGTTTTGCCTAGCTTGTATAGCAAAGTAAATAGGTGCTGAAAAAAAAATTTCTTGAATTTTCTACCTGGCTTCACACTTATTAAATCTGAATAAAGCCATTTCTTTGAAAATAAACAGCCCAATCCGTGGAATCAATATTCATCTAGTGTTACCCATATTTAAGAAGAGTACCAAGGAACACATAAACATTCTCTATCAGGCTGACCTTGCATTTCCAAACTTATTAAGTAATGGTAAATGTCACAGAGTGTCTGGAGAGAAGAGTGCCAAATTTTCTCATTTAACATCAGTATTTGAATTACAATTTCTTGGTGACCAAATCCCATTTGGAATTTCATGAACAAGTGGCTGTTATTTTGTTGACCTTTTCCCATCCTCTTTCAGATCCATCTTGTCACTTTAATCCTTATTTTAACAGATAAGAAAGGGAAGCAGAAAAAAAAGACAAATTAAGCAACATAGAATAAATTTTATCTGTTATTACTCTTAAAATTAAGTTGTGATGCTGATGCTCTACCAAAACAACCAGCACCATTCTCCATTGTTTATTAAATGTTTATATTCTTTATCATTAAAAAAAGCTTTATATATATTAATAGTTTTATCTTACTGTGAGTTCATGGTCTTCTGGAATGTGTCAATTAATGTTTTTATTATTTATCCAAATATTATTTCTTTCCCTTTCTCTCACTCCTCTTCTGTGATTCCCATGAATATGATGGCTCACTAATCTCTGAGGCTATCATATTCCTTTACCCCTTTTTCTTTACATTCCTCCCAATAGATAATCTCAATTGACCTGTTTTCTGGTTCACTGATTCTTTGCCTGCTGAAATCTACTTTTAGGCTCCTCTAGTGAATTCTTCATTTTAGTCCCTGTACTTTTCAACTTCAGAATTTCTCTTTGATTATTTCCTGTAACTTACATATTTTTATTAATATTCTTTATTTAATGGGAAATCATTCCCCTGTTTTCATTTGGTTCTTAAGACATAGTGTCCTTTGGCTCTTTGAACACATTTTAAAGAACTGATATAAAATCTTTGTCTAGTAAGTCCAATATCCAGGCTTTATCAAGGACAGTTTCTACTGATTTCTTTATTCCTTATGTATGGCCCATGCTTTCTACTTTACCTTTACATGTCAAAATTTTTGTTATTGTTGAAAACTAGACATTTCAAATAATATAATATGGTAACTGAAAATCAAATTTTCCCCTCTCCCCATAGTTTGTTCTTTATTTAGCAACTTTTCTGAACTAATTCTGTGAAGTCTGGTTTTGTTTTGTTTTGTTTTGTTTCATATATAACCACTGAAGCCTCTGCTCAGTTACTTTATTAGTCAACTGATGATTTGACAGATTTCCTGGGACCAATAAGTCTCCATGGAGACTTATTGCTAAGGTGCTCTGTGCATGTGTTGGAGCACACCCTTGACACTCAGCTAGAAGTTTTGTTTTCTACATACACAGAGCCTGTAGGTCATCCAGAGGTGAGAGGGTAGGGCCTTCCTATGTCTGCCCTGAGCATGTTCAGAGCCCTAAGCATGTGGCCTTCTAGATTCCCAAAAATATGTCAGAACTTTTCTAAATTCCCCAGGGACATCTTATTCCCCAGCTCTTCCTCTTTAGTTAGCCTATTATTCACCTCAACTGTTACCCATCACCTTGGGTAGTCATGATATTAAAAAACTGTCACTGGGTTTTGTTTTGTTTTGTTTTTTGATAAGTACCCCCAGGGAGACAGTTGTTCATACTCAGTAAGCTCTAAGTGTGGTCAAATAAGGAGTCTTGTTGGTAGGGCCTTCCAGGAAACCATCAGACAAGTCAAATAATAATGTTCTCTGTAAATGGGTCTTTCAAGGAGGTTCAACCCCATTTCCCCTTCTACTAGCAAGCAGCAGCTGATTTCATGATGATTTCAGATTGCTGGCTTTCAAGATTACTTGGGGAGTTGGGGAGAGGTAAGTGGGAATTGAGCAAGTTAAAATGACACAAAGTTCACTTTTCTTCAATAAACACTCCTCTAGATTGCTATGTCTTTAATTTACAGAGCTCTAAGAAAGTGTTCCCTATAGTTTTTGTCAGTGTTCTCTTGGTTTTTAAGGGTAAAAATACTTTTCTAGGGGCACCTGGGTGGCTCAGTGGGTTAACCCTCTGCCTTCAGCTCAGGTCATGATCCCAGGGTCCTGGGATCGAGCCCCGCATTGGGCTCTCTGCTTAGTGGGGAGCCTGCTTTCCTCTCTCTCTCTGCCTGCCTCTCTGCCTACTTGTGATTTCTGTCAAATAAATAAATAAAATCTTAAAAAAAATACTTTTCTAAGGTTCTGACTCCGCAATTTTTGCTGACATCATTGTACCTCTCAAGCGATATCTTTTTTAAAAAAATGAGTACCTCATATTTTTTGTCAACTCACTCATTACAGAGGTCTGAATTACACCTTTATTTTAAGGTGACTGATACTGTGTTTTTACCCAGCTGATGTTCAGAAACTGAATATAAAATTTCCTTCAAATTGTATGAGTGGCTTTAGTATATATATTTCATGTTTTCTAGGGTAAGGATTAAAAAAATAATCCAATAAGTACAAAACATTATTTCTCTGGATCCATTCATTCTTTAAAATTGAAGTCCTCTTCAAACATGCTAACTGGCCTTTTGATATTCCAAAAGATGACCTACCTGAATTCCTATAGTCATTCTGGAGATTGAGAAAAAAACTATAATGCCTAGAAAAGCTGCCATTCCATCATTTCTCAACTGAGACAAAGACCAAGACTGATTGCTAATGATTCTACTACACTGAATTCCTCAAAGAACAGATTTGAGGGAGATAGGCTCTTGACTTCACAGGTGAAATTGAAACTGTAACATAGTTTGGTGGTCTTCAAAATATGGACAGTACATAATCCTGTGAGGTTAATATTCTAGGATTCCCCCTGACCACACACATGCATAGCTCCCCCTCCCCACACCATGACTAATGACATCAGGCACCAGAGTGTTAACATTTGTTACAACTGGTAAACTTACTTCAGTATATTCTTACCAGCCAAAGTCCACTGTTTGTGTTAGGTTCACTCCCGTTGCAAACTATATGGGTTTGACATATGTATGATGACAAATATTCACTAAATGTAGTATCACATAGAATAGTTTCATTGCCTTAAAAATCTTCTGTACTGTGCTTATCAATCCCCCCTCCTATCTAACCACTGGATATTACTAATCATTTTACTCTCTCTATAGTTTTGCCTTATATAGATGGTCAAGTAGTTGGAGTTGTATAATATGGAACATTTTCAAATTTGCTTCTTTCACTTAGTAATATGCTTTTACCTTTAACTATATTTCTATCTCTATGTATTTAGCTATCTATATATATCTACATATTTCTAACTAACCATCCCTATATATCTATATCTCTATGTCTTTTCATGATGATTTCTTTTTAGCATTGCATAATATTCCTTTTTCTGAATGTTCTGTAGTTTTTTCATCCACTCACCTATCTTGGTTGCTTCCAAGCTTGGCAATTATGAATAAAGCTATGATAAATATTCATATATAAGTTTTGTGTGGGCATAATTTTTAGTTCATATGGATAATTACCAAGGAGCATGATTGTTGGATCATATGGTAGGATTACATTTAGTTTTAAAATAAACTGCCAAGCTATCTTCCAAAGTGGCTGTACCATTTTGCGTCCCCACCAGCAATGAATGAGAGTTCCTGTTGTTCCACATCCTTCACTGCATTTTGTTTTGTTAGTGTTCTTGGTTTTGGCCATTGTAACAAATATGTAGTGGTATCTCATTTTAGTTTTCAGTTCCTCAACTGACATATATTCACATGCTTACCTACTATCTGTATATCTGCTTTGGTGAAGTGTCTATTCAGGTCTTTTGCCCATTCTAAGTTAGGTTATTTATTTTCTTATTTTGACTTTTAAGAGGTTTTTGGGTTTTTTTGTTTTGTTTTGTTTTGTTTTTGCTTTTTGGTGTTTGGGTTTGTTGTTATTGTTGTTGTTGTTGTTTTGTATTTTAGTTAAGTAATTTTTCAGATGTGTCTTTTGCAAATATTTTCTCACCCAGTTTATGTTTTGTCTTTTCATTCCCTTAACTATCTTTTTCTCAGAGCAGAAGAAGTTTAGAGGAGTGGGAAGGAGGACAGAATATTTTTGTGCTATTATTTGGAACAAACACTCAATGATCAAGAATATGACAAATAAAAGTTTCATTTTATCTACACTTGTTTATCTCCTGATGCTCTCATTTTATATATAGATCCTTGTTCCTAATCTGTATCATTTTCCTTCTCTCTGAAGAACTTCTTTGAACATTTCTTGCAAGGCACATCTACTAGCAACAAACTCTCACAATTTTTGTTTGTCTGGGAAGAGCTTTATTTCTTCTTCACTTTGGAAAGATAATTTCATGGGGTACCCAATTCTAGGTTGATGATTCTTTTTCTCTCAATACTTAAAAGATTTAACTTCACTCTCTTCTTGTTTGTCAGGTTTCTGAGAAGTTGGCAGCAATTCTTTGCTCCTCTATGGGTAAAGTGTTTTTTCCCCTGCCTCTCGTGATTTTTTTCTTTATCATTGAGTTTTTTGAAGTTTGATTTTGATGTGCCTATATTTAGTTTTTATTGGTATATATCCTGCTTCATGTTCTCTGATTTTCCTGAATCTGTGGTCTGGTGTCTGAGATTAAATTTGGAACTTTCTTTGTCACCACCACTTCAAATATTCCTTCTGTTCCTTTCTCTCTTCTTTTTCCTCTAGTTCTTTCTTTATGCATATTTTGGACCTTTTGTAGTTGTCCCGTAGTTCTTGCACATTCTGGTCTGTTTGTCTTTGTCTCTTTTTCTTTTTTGCTTTTCAGTCTTGGAAATTTCTGTCATCATTTTCAAGCTCAGAGATTCTTTCTTCAGCTGTTTTCAGTCTACTAATGTGCCCATCAGAGGCATTCTTCATTTCTGTTACAGTATTTTTTATCTCTAGCATTTCTTTTTGATTCTTTCTTAGAATTTCCATAGCTCTGCTTATACATTACCCATCAAATTCTTTCAAACTGTCTACTTTTTTCATTAAATACCTTAGCATATTAATTATATTTTTTCTAAATTTCTGCTATGATCATTCCAGTATTTCTACCATATACGATTCTACTTCTAATGCTTGTTCAGTCTCTTCAAACTGTGTTTTTGTTTTTTAGTTGGCCTTGTAATTCTTTGTTGACAGGCAGACATGATGTACTAAATAAGAGGAATGGGTAAATGGGCCTTTGCTAATGTAATGATGAGGTGTGGGGTGAGGGAAAGTATTCTGTATCCCTATGATTAGATCTCAGTCTTTTGGTGAGCTTGTTCGTCGGGATTATGAGCTTGACTGGTGCTTCTCAGTTCCTTCCCTGACTTAGGTGGGATAGAATAGCCAGAGTGGTCTAGAGTTGTATATTTCCTTTCCTCCATGTGAAAGGGGAAAGCCAGCTGGGGTTAGGTATTTCCCTTTCCCAAGTAGGTTATGCTCTAAGAAAACCTTAGCATGTTAACCTCAGATTAAGTAGTTTCTCCTGTGGTACCTGGTTGGCTCAGTGGGTTCAAGTCTCTGCCTTCCGCTCAGGTCATGATTTCAGGGTCCTAGGATCAAGCCCCACATCGGGCTCTCTGCTCAGTGGGGAGCCTGCTTTCCCTTCTCTCTCTCCGCCTGCCTCTCTGCCTATTTGTAATCTCTGTCAAATAAATAAATAAAATCTTTAAAAAAAAATAGTTTCTCCTGAGGCCAATTCTTTAAAAATAAAACAAAACAACAACAACAACAACAAAAAACCAGAATGCTCTGGACTATTTCAGAGAGGTAGAAGCACTAGAGTATTTTCTTTGTTATTCACTGTGATGATTTAGCAGAATTCCTGGAGGTAAAATTTATAAAGTTGTGCCCCCATAACTGGGTACCCTTGAAACTTTAATTCACATTTACTCACACTGAGCCTCCAGCAATTCAACTACAGTTAAGGTTTTCCTATCCCAGCGGTGGTTCCTGTGGATATTTATGCTCCTGAGTGTCTGTTCTGGTAAGTTGTGATTCTTGGTGCCCATCTGTTGGTCCTTCCAATTTGGGGGGCAGCAGTTAGCCCTGCTTATTTCTCTGATGGGTCTAAGAATAGTTGTTTGTTGTTCAGTTTGTTCAGTTTTTTACTTGTTGTTAGGATAAAACGGCACTTCTAATGTCTAACATGCCAGACTGGAAACTGGAAGTCCCCCAGATAGTTTCAATAGAACAAATTTTCAGCTTCTAAATTTCCTCTTGTATTTTTACCTTGCATCCATAGATAATGAGGTATTTCCTTTTCTATCCCACATCTCTTTCATAATCACTCTCTTCAACTGTATAAAGGAAACTTATGCTTTTCTGTCATTCTATATTTTACTCTGACTAGTTGAGGGTATAGAAGTCTCTGAATGCCACATGAATAAATAATTAAAATTATTGGTGGCAAATATCTTTTAATCAAGGCACCATAGTACTTTATGTCTTGTATAGTCTTACACATACTTATGTTTAGGGTGGGAGGGTGTTATTAAAAACTGTGTATTTTGTCCATATTAGGATATTATAAATTAAGATAAAGTATAGACTAGGAAACCTGAGTAATTTTAATTCTATAAGCTTGGATTATAAGTAATAATTAAGGGAACAAGAACATGCAAAGAGAATATACATACAAAATAATCAAAAGCAGTGCAATACCAATTTTCTCCCTACTGTGTCTGCGCTTGTTCCACTCAGGAAATAAGGAAGAGCTTGGGGAATACTCTAATACATCCTTGTCTCAGCTATGTCTGAAGCTCTAATATGTACTTAAAGTGCATATTTACATATGTATTATTAAAAATCATTGGCAAAGATATATTTAAATTTGTTGTTTAAATTTTTAGAAAATGTTTGCATACATCATGTTAAACAACATACCTTTCAAATAAAGGAGTATAATGCTCCAAATCATCACTTGACAACTTTTGATAACATTTTATTTACTTTCTGGAAATCCAGTGACGGGGAAGTAAATCATTTTTCATGCTAGATTATTTGCAATTCTTTGCTATCAAAAAAACTGGAGGAGGACCTAATTGATATATAGGTAGGAGATCGCTAAAAATGATCACTGAAACTTATTTCTGATGCTAGAACACAAGTGAATTTAACACATAATAACATATAACATGAAAAGAGTCTTAAGAATTAAAGGACACTATTATGGGGTGCCTGGATGGCTTAGTCGGTTGAGATTCTGAATCATGGCTTTGGAACAGGTCATGATTTCTGGGTCCTGGGATTGAACCCTGAGGTGGGCTCTATGCTCAGGGAAGAGTCTACTTGTCCCTCTCCCTCCCCTTCTGCTCCTCCCTGGCTCATGCCCTCTCTGTCTCTGTCTCTGTCTCTCTCAAAATAAATAAATAAATAAACAAATAAATAAATTCCTTAAAAAAAAAAATAAGAAAGTGGCGGCTCAATCAGTTAAGCAACTGACTCTTGATTTCAGCTCAGTTCATGATCTCAAGGTCGTAAGATCAAGCTGTGCGTAGTCTTCAAACTTAGTACAGAGTCTGCTTGGGACTCACTTTCCCTCTCCAACTGCCCCTTCCCCCTGCTAGCATGCTCTCTCTCTCAAATAAATATATCTTTAAAAAAAAGGAATTAAGGGACACTATTTTTGTAAAAACACCTCCAAATTCCTATTTAGTTACTTACCTGAAGAAGTTTTCATGTATGCGTATGCAAATATTAAAATAAATTTGATATAGTAGCAATAATCAGTTAGTTATTAATAATTAGCTATTAGTCCATATATAAGTGACTTAATCATTAAGAAATTAATTGCCAATGATATTTTACTTGATATATTTGTTATTAATTAAAATCTGTCTCATATTCTGCAATTTTGACAAATTCTACACTATTACTAATTGTAACAAAGCTCGATCAAAAAAAAAAATAACCCAGAAACATCTAATTACCAGAAATTTTAAGTAGTAAGTAATTGGCATATAAAATTCCCCTGCAGACTAATATTGTTGGATGATCAAAACCGTTATTTAGAAATAACATTCTGTTTGGACATAGAATGGGTATATGAGTTCAAGAAAAGAGAGGACACTGACATTTCTGTCTGATTAAGAAAAACTAGTTTGTGTGCTTTTAAACAAATGAAAGGTGATTTGAACTTGCTAAGTATTTAGATGACTGGATTAATTTAGAAACTTTAATAAAACTGGATTAATTTAAGAACTTCAGTAATTACAACATGCTGAAGATTATTGCATTTGAAACCATGTAAATTTAAGATGAAAATCTTTAGAAATCAGGTTACAAATGTACAAGAAGTTACATAATTTTGGGACGCCTGGGTGGCTCAGTGGGTTAAAGCCTCTGCCTTCGGCTCAAGTCATGATCCTAGGGTCCTGGGATGATCGAGCCCCACATCGGACTCTCTGCTCGGCAGGGAGCCTGCTTCTGCTCTCTCTCTGCCTGCCTCTCTGTCTACTTGTGATCTCTGTCTGTCAAATAAATAAATAAAATATTAAAAAAAAAGAAGAAGAAGTTACATAATTTTAAAAGGTTGGAAATTTTGTAATTTTAAGAGCAAAGTTTTTGGGAGAAGAAAAAATTCTTTTGAAAACATAGACACAAGGTCTTTGTAATAAATTTCCTGAAGTTTCACTAAACTTTTCTCTACCCCTACTTCTCTATTTTTTCTAATTTCATTCAGAGTCAGTAGTCGTTGGTCAATAATAATCATGAGCTTTCTTCATTCTTGTCATCAACTCATTGACTATGCAAGATGATCTGATTAGCATAGTTTATAATTTAGACTGACCTCTGGAGAGTTTTGAATAGCAAGGTGCCAGATGTCATGGACTTGCCTAAGGAAAGTTGAGGCAGATGCATCTCATTTCTTAGCCCCCTTAAGGTACTAGAGAGTACTAAAAAAAGTTGTTTTATATATTGGGCACATCTGTTGATGACAATTTTTAGAAGAAAGATGGGTTTTTATTGGTAAGTTTCTGTAATTTTGTATGAATAGAAGTAGTTGTTAATAAAAACCAATATTAGTTCTGAGCTAAACTCTTTAATATCTAAACTCTAACACTCACAGAAACCCATGAATTAGTTAATATATTTTAACATCAATCCAATTTACAATAAGGAGAAAGCCTCAGAGGTACTGAGTAGTGTGCACAATTTTATACCTCTAGGAAAGCATAGAGCCAAGATTTGAATGCTGGAAATTAAGTCCTACCACATTACATATCAGGGAAGTCATATGTAATTAATGTTAGACCTTGAGCAACACATCTTAGATCACTTCTGGTGTTGACTTGAAGCAAAAGTTCTGTCTATCCAGCATTAAAATGTATATTTTCTTGCTGTAATAAAATGGCGCCTTGAAAGAGACCAAACAGAAACTAGAGCTGTCAGCACATTTATGATAGAAAATAAACACAACCTAACCAACATTTTCTTACCCTTGCCATGATAAAAGAAAATTTTGAGTACTGTGCAAAGGAAAAATGCTAACAAAATATGCTTTGGGTGGAAACTACCTGGCTAGAAAACTTGATTTACAGCACGTACAAAATAAGTGCTGAAGCAGGCCTTGCTATTTGACATTGGAAACTAATGCTGAAAAATATCTCCCAAATTTCATGGATTTCTTTATTGAAAGCTATAGACTCAGATTCCTAGATAAAGAGCTCACTTTAATAATGTTGGTAGTCTTTTAACAGGAAAACTGATTATGAAGCCCCTATGTTGGTTTGATATAGAATCATATCCATATATCCTCCTTTAAGAGCTAGGAGGCTAGACACTGTTGAGAATATGATAGCTCATAATTAAGGACAGCAAGCTTTCTTGTGGAATAATAGAATGGAGAGGTGAAAGGAATCTTGGAGAGTCTCATTGTCAAATGCCTTTATATACATAATGGAAAACTAAGGCTTAAGGAATCCAAATGTTATACATAAATTCACCCATATCTTACCTGTAAGTTACTTTCACACTTATATCTAACATATAAGTTATAGTGTCTGTAAAATATTATTTCCACTAAAACATTTCTAATTAGGAGAGAGCAGAGTGCTTTTCTTTCTTCTGGAAATTATGACCAGTCAATGAGTTCCTAACTTCAAATGGACTGTCTACCATTTTGTGATTCCTTTTGCATACATACATACTGGTTTGCACACAGTAAACCAGACCATACCTGCAAACCATATCCTCACTTAACTCTTTGGTTTTGAAATTTTGTGTTTTGACCAAAGCGTACTACATACACACACACGAGTTTTAACAGCTTTTGACCTTCCCAATGAATCAGGCAGCACATGAACTAGTAGAGACTGTAAACAAATCACTAAGGCGACAGGCAGGTAATGACAATAAGGAAAGCAGCCTGGGTAGGGAAGGTGAGGAGTATGGACAATTGAAGACCACATGCCTCATGTAAAGGGGGCAGTTCCCAAGCTCCAGCCAGTTTTTGCCGTACAGAAGTATACCTCCAGTTCTGCACCTCTTTTCAAGTTTCATTAAAAGCCAAAATCCAAACTTCACCATGAAATCTCCCAATATGGGAAACTAAGTTTTTAATTTTGTTTAACATCTATAAGCCAAGCAAAATGCATATCTCAGTTGTAACAGATGTATCGGTTAGATAGGATGTAAACCACAGGCCACCAATGTGAACTGAGAGACAGAGCCATGTCAGTTCTCAAGCCAAGAATCCTTTTTCCATCAGTGAGATTGAAGGCTGGGACCCAATGTACATGGCTGACTGAAGCCTGCTTGTAACCCTGCTGTGTTTGCTCGCCCTAAAAATACCTTAGATTTCTTGTTAGTTCTCTAATAAGCTGTTGTGACTAGGACAGTGTCTTGAACTTCAGGTGTCCTGGCAGACCTTTTCCAAAAATCTTCTACTGAGATGATTGACCATATTTATACATACCCTAAGACACTCATTAAAAACATGCTCCAAGGGGTGCCTGGGTGGCTCAGTGGGTTAAAGCCTCTGCCTTCAGCTCTGGTCATGATGCCAGGGTCCTGGGATCAAGCCCCACGTCGGGCTCTCTACTCGGCGGGGAGCCTGTTTCCTCCTCTTTCTCTGCTTGCCTCTCTGCCTACTTGTGATCTCTGTCTGTCAAATAAATAAATAAAATCCTTGGAGATGCAACATGGGGGGTTAAGGGGGTAGGAGAAGAATAAATGAAACAAGATGGGATTGGGAGGGAGACAAACCATAAGTGACTCTTAATCTCACAAAACAAACTGAGGGGGGAGGGGGGTTGGGAGAAGGGGGGTGGGGTTATGGACATTGGGGAGGGTATGTGCTATGGTGAGTGCTGTGAAGTGTGTAAACTTGGCGATTCACAGACCTGTACCCTGGGGATAAAAATATATTATATGTTTATAAAAAAATAATAAAAAATTAAAAATAAATAAATAAAATCTTTAAAAAAAAACATGCTCCAAGTTAAATTCATCACCCAGAACAAAGAGTCACATATTTTTTTCTCACTATTTCTGCTCGCTGAAAATTCATGCTTCCTTTCAGCACCCTCCAGATTAGGCTTCTTTGAAATTGGCATTTACTTGACTCAAAGCCCCATGTGTAAACCGTATGTTAGGCAGAACACTTGGAATTACTGATTACCTTTATTGGGAGCAGCCCTGGCCCAGATACCCAGTGGCCCTCTTTCATACCATCAGCCTCACAACAGTCTCTGGTTTACTTCCTAATTTCACTGAATGTAGAAATTTTAGAGATTGGTGAATAAATTTAGGTACTGTGTTAAGGTCTCTCACACAACATGAAAGTAGGAATTTACATCTTTTGGTCACATTTTATACACTTGGTATTTTATTCATAACTTTGTTTAATCCTTTTATAGTAGTCTTCTGAGGTATATATAGTAGCCCCGTTTTACAGAAAAAGAACTCAAGGCCCAGTGAAAATAAATAAAAAGCTTAGCAAATCTCAAAATGAGGAATCGAATCCTAAAGTTGAGAATTTTGCCATATTAATTTTTCTGACTAGAAACATCATTTTTCAACATAGAACTTTAAAAAAATCCAGAAAGCAAACACAATAAGAAAAAATAATCTACTAGTTTACTAGCCAGAAATGATAAATTTATTTATTATTGCATAATCTTTGGTTTTAAAATATTTTTCATTTTATAACACTGGGATATTACTGTATTTTTACGTTTAATAATACCTTAGTAACATTTTCTCACTAGTCTTCTAAATGCCATTTTATATTTGCATGGAACTACATTTTATACATTTAGCATGACTTATTTATTCACTCTCCTATTGTTAGTCATTTAAATAGCAGGTTTTATTCTCTTATAAACAATGCTGCAATGAAGCCAATCGATGTTAAATCTTTGAACTAGTCATTCATGATGTAATGAGTGGGTTGAAGCAAAGGCACATTCTGCAGGAAGTTTGGACCTATTTAATTTCTTACCAGCGGTGTATGAAAGTCTCTTTATTCAACTCTTCATATTGCTAATGGTGTATTTAATCAAGCAAGTCGTGTTCTTATTATGTCAGTTTGTTCCTAGCAAGGTTAAGTATTTTCTCCAATATCATAACAGCATCAAGGAACTGCAGAGCTTTTAAGTGTATGCACATTTTATTTAGATTGTCTGTGTTTAAATCTGGGCTCCACCACTACTGTGTGATTCTGGAAAAGTTACTTAACTTCTCTGTGACTTAGTTTGCTCCTCTGTAAAATAAATAAGATGATAATAGCATCTAACTCATTAGTTTGCTTTGAGGATTCTTCTTCTGGAATATGTATTTCATATTATGTGGTACTTTCCTAGTGAAGGATTAGTTGTTCTCATACTGATTTTTTTTTAAAGTATTTATTTATTTAATTTTCTTTTTTTTCTGTGTTCCAAAATCTATTGTTTATTCACCACACCCCTCATACTGATATTTTAAGAGCTTTTTATAAATTTTATGGATAGTTAGCTTTATTTTATATATCTTGCAAATATTTTCTTTCCCCCAGCTGTCATTGGCTTTCAACATTGTTTATGGGTTTTTTTTGTTTTTTGTTTGTTTGTTTTGTTTTTGTTTTTTACTGCTATGTTTTGTTTCCTTTTATGGTGACTGATCTGTTAATAAATTGCTTTATTGATAATATATACCTTTCCTTCTAGGCTTTATTAAGGTTTCCATTGCCAAGAACAGATGGATATTTATCCTTTATTATTAGTTTAGCAAATTTATTTTGTACATTTCAATGTTTGGTTCATTTGGAATTTATTATTTGTGTATAGCATGATTTATTCATCCACTTATTCAGGCATAAGTACTGCATTCTTGAGCAGTAAACTTGATGGGGCTTATAGTCTAATGGGGAACACAAATGAACAAATAATTACAGTGTGATAATTGCTATGACAAAGAAATGCGGGGTGGGATAAAAAGTCATTGGAAGGGCATCAAATGCCAGCTTTGAAAGCTACAGACTGCCTTTTCATAGAAATTAGTGTCTAAGATGAAACCTAAAGGGTAAAGAGAATAGAGGATTCTTAGCAGGAAAAAGAGTATGTAGAAAGACTCCTGATCAAAAAGAGCATTTTGCACTGTTGCTCTTGTCCAGGCAAAATGAAGCTCGGCAGTAATTTAATGACTGAGAAGATGAATTTCACAGCATGTACCAGGCAAGAGCAACATAAGTTTACAGAAGGTTAAGGAAATGAAGATAATGAGTGGGGAAATAACAAATTCAATGTGTGTGTGTGTGTGTGCACGCACGCGCGCGTGTGGCGGAGAGACAAAGGGAGAGAGAGAAAGAGACAAAGACAGACGAGAAGAGTAATATGGTAGGAGATGAGATAAACATGGTATAGTTTTCATGTGTATTTTAACAAGGGGCTGACATGCCAGAGCTTAAATACTGATTAGACAGAACCAATGGTAAGACATGAACATGCAAGACGGATACGGCATGTTTAATAGTGCAAAGATTATGAAGAAGCAAAAAAACAAAAACAAAAACTAAAAATGGGTGGGGCCAGGTAGCTGTGGAAGGACTGGCCACAGCAAAGGGAAGGACACATCATCTACTGTAACAAAACAGAGGATGACATGGATTGGATGGGTAAAGATGTGGGTGGACTTGTAAATCTGAAGACAGGAACTTTACATTTGATGCTATCTCATTCCTCTGAGAAAGAAAACTTGAGGTCTTACTTTATTTGGGTCACTAGCTGCTGAGGAGGACAAAAAGGGAAAGTCAGCTAAATGTGAAAACAGAGAAAGAGTTGTGAAGAAGAGTTAAGGTTCTGTTTCATTTTGAAGACAATGAATGTATAGTATAATATAGAAAGTTTGTTTACTTTTTTCAAGAACAACCAGTTGCCCTACCGACATTTAATTGCATAATCTATCCTGATGGCATGCTTTAGAGCATCCAAAAATATTGGATGAAAAGTCATCCTTCTTACTAAACAAAATGAGAAGTGTTAAGAAATAGGTTTAGGGTCTTAGTATAGGCACACAGTCAACATTTGTTGAATGACAGTAAATAAGAACATAAATGAATTAGTGATGAATCATTTGCAAACCAGGAAGAAGAAATCTCCCAAGATCATATTTTCTTAAATATGTGCCGAAACATTAAGAAAATGTAGGATATATGTGAAATGATATCTTTCTGAACTATCAGTTGTATGTGACTTCTGTCTTAGTCCATGGACAGACTGGCTATCTACAGACACCTCTTTTCATGCATGGGCTTGGTGGATAACAGCCTGTCATGTACCCAGGTAGCCACATGTGAGGCACATGTATGATGTTTCATCATTTTTATATAACTTGTGGATTATATAGTGGGTTGACTCAAGTATCACAGTGAAAATTTATACCTGAAATCTTAATGCTAGATTCAGATGACATAACTTGGAAAAGGTAGTTTCTGCAACTGTAAAACTATGACATGATTTTAGGGACTATAAGGTATATAAAGACATAAAAAGTTGTCAGTTTAAAAATTCTCTAAAAAGTCCCCATTGTAATCTTGTCAGGTTGCTATAACAAAATACTGCAGACTTGTTAGCCTACAAACAACAGAAATTTATTTCTGACAGCTCTGGAGGCTGGAAGTCCAAGGTCAGGGTGCCAGCATGGTCAGGTGAGGGTGCTCTTGTAGGTCGCAGACTACCAACTTCTCCCTGTGTCCTCACTGGGTGGCAGGGGTGAGGGAGCTCTCATGGTCCCTTTTTATAAGAGTATTAACCTTAAGTCACCTTTCAAATGCCTCAACTCTTAATATCATCACATTGGGCATTACAATTTAAACATTGGGCATTACGATTTAGGGGGAACACAAATATTCAGACTCTTAACAGTTACGGCAGCAATAAACTATACTATCATCAATTTGAAAAGAATTCTTAATAGAGGAAAATACAGGCTCCTGTGTTGCTTAATAAATAGCTTTGGAATTTTTAGTGGTGTGAAACCACTTTTGAAGAAAACCAATTGGAAATATATAACTGAGAATAACTGCAGATATTTTGGCAATCTAGAGAAACTGAGATTTTTACATAAGATTCTACACTATCTTTTTGTGTCACTGTAAAATGATGTATAACTTTTATAGACATTTTGCCATCTCAATCCCTAACATTGTTTGCAATGTTTTTTGAGTGCTTTTAGTGAGATCATCTCTACTATCTTAGTCTCACTAGTTCAGTATTTCAATATTACCAACTCAAAACATTCATAAAAAATATTTGACAAACATTTGACAACCAAGCTTTAAAACTGCTGAAATTAAATAAAACATTGAAGTAGTATATAATTTTGTGATTATTTACTTGAGCCCCAAGACCATGCATTTTGGGGTTCAAATCTTAGCTCCTCTCTGTACTAGTTGTTTGATTTTAGTTACTTAACCTATGTAAACTTCAGGGTCATCATTAGAAAAAGAGGATGATAGTAATAGTCCTCATAATTTTGTTGCAAAAATTAAATAAAATAGTCATGTAAAACAATTAGCATTTTATAGAAATACTAGTTAAAAATATCTTTAGTAATTATCTCAGATTTGCTAGGTTTAGGCACGCCTGGGTGGCTCAGTGGGTAATGTGTCTGCCTTCAGCTCAGGTTGTGATCCCAGGGTCCTGGGATCAAGCCTGACATAGTTTTCCTTGCTCAGCAGGGAATCTGCTTCTCTCTCTCCCCAATGCTCATGCTCTCTCTCTCACTACCTCTCTCTCTCAAATAAATAAATAAAATCTTTGAAAAATATATTTGCTAGGTTTACTCTTTGAAGTATATCATTTGGGGTTCTATGTATATCTCAGTCAGTTAAGGATCCAACTCCAAATTTTGGCTCAGCTCATGATCTTAGGGCTGTGAAATTGAGCCCCATGTTGGGCTCCGTGCTCAGTGGGGAGTCTATTTGAGATTCTCTCTCCCTCTCCTTCTGTCCCTCCCCCCGGTCTCTCTCTAAAAAATAAACAAATAAATCTTTTTTGAAAAAAGAGTATATCATTTACCTTGTCAAAAAATTATTAAAAACTAGTTGACTTGTTAGACTGATTGGTCTAAAACCTAATGCACTAAAAGATTTTCTGTGCTTAAAAAAAGCAGATTTAACCATGCATATCATTTTAAAGTTTCTCTATTTAACCTGGCAAATAAACACACTATATAAATACCAAATCTCTTTGCGTTGAACTCCTTAAATTATAATAGAGTGTGGTTGGGGGTCAAGAAAGGACCCTTGGGTGAAAGGCAGAAGAGAGACTTTTTTATTTGGGAAATGTCTGTTTTATAAACTAATTTTAAAAATTGTACTTGATGTTACTGACTCATTCACAACCAGGAAAATTCATTATATTGCACATAGAAATATGGGGATATATAAAGGAAACTTTTTTTCATGACAAGTCAATGAGAATTATTCTTAGTATGGTACTGATGCTATTTCTCTGTAAATACAAGTTTAAATATGTAATGTATAAACACATTTGTATAGTATCAAAGTTTTATTGGCAGAAGTTTCTTTTGTCTATATTACTCACAAATGACAAAGCTTTGGCAAATAAAGCAGATCGTGTCAAGAAAATGTCAATTGAATATTTGCATTTTTCTCTCATAAACTTTTAAAGGTTAGAGAAATGCTCTGAAATATCTTACTTCAAAATACAAATGATTAATTTGCACTTACTTACACCTTTTACTGTGAAATATAATGTCTTTTTTTCTAAACCTTTTTCATTTATTCATCGTATATTCTTATAAGTCAGAGAATAGGAAGAAAGTGAGATTCATATAAATACCCACACTCAAGAGCCATGCACAAGAAATTATTAAAGGAATGAAATAAAACACTGTGAAAAGAATAAGATTGTATAAAGAAAAACCATGACCCATGGTGTTAATAATTGAGCCATGAGGCTGCAAGGAAGTAGCTTAAACCGTCCTTAATTTTGTCAGTTAAAAATTGAGAGTATTGAAAAAAAATTGAGAGTATTGGACCACATAATTTCTACTGTTCCTTTGAGCTTATTTCTGCTTAAATCAGTTAGGGTCTATTTCTCTTGGTTGCAAATGAGAATTTTGAATGATTCAACCTCTCATCTACTTGCTTTCTCCTCTTGTTCAAGACTCTGATTTTATTAACTTTCTTGTATATATGTTCTTTGTTATGGGCTGTTTCAGCACCACTGAGTAAGAGGTGGGATGTGACTAAAATGTAGTGTATCATAATGACTCTGGCAAACCTTCCTTATTTTGCTGAAGACATTTTATCTCCTAGAAGCTTCTCTTGCTTCAAATACTTATATTTGTTCAATTGAATTTCTACATGGCATTATATTTTCTGTTCCCTAGTCATTGTAATCAAAAGGATTCCCCCACACAATCACTGCACATCATTACTCCCCACAGTTATTTGTTTCAGACTTACTAAGAGTAAGTTAGATTTTCACTTACAGAGCTCATACCGAAATGGTACTAAAACGCCTAAATGTATTCTGCTCTGTATAATTTTGTTCAGTTTCACAGTTCTGAATTACATCCTCTTACAGAACTTGGGTTAATACATCTTTGGAACCAATCTTGTATAAGCAACTTATTTCACACCATCTCTCAGACTCTGCTTTAGGAACACATTCATACACAAAACACTTCTGGGGCCAGCTCTTACAAAGAGTAAGGTACCCAGGCTTATGTGATCGGAAAAGCCATATAATAAATTTTAAAAGCAAGAAATAGGAAGGCATTTTAGGTTTGTTTTTATTAGACAATGAAAGGACATAATGAAAGTTTAATATTAAGTGGATTTCTCTGGCCTTCATTTATTCAACAAATTTGTTGGGAGACTTCTATACACCATACATCCTTATAGGCACTAACAATATGCCACTGAGTAAGATGGATATAATTTCTGTTTTCACAAAGCCTATATATTCATCAATACAAATAAATGCGTGCAAATAAATATGTAATTGTTGATTGGAAAAGTGCTAGAGAGAGATACAGAATGGCATGAGAGCAAATGTGCATGTGCTGTGGGGAAGGCCCTCTTGATGAAGTGACATTTAAGCTAAGAATTCAGGGATGAATGAAAGTACATTTTAAAAAGAAGGATGTAGGAAGGTGTCCCAGACAAACGAAGAAGCGTAGGCAACAGTTCTGCTATAGGAAAGAACACAGAATTTTTGAAAACTAAATGAAGTCCAAGGCAGATGGAGTGCCTCTAGAGAGTGAGTAGGGGTATGGTATGAGCAGAAAATAGTCAGGGGATATATTATATAATGAAAAGTTTTGTAAAGCCATGTTAAGGATATCAGTGTTCATTTCAGAACAATAGAGAGCTAATGAAAGATTTTGCACAAGGGATGACCTGACACATTTTTAAAAAGATTTATTTATTTATTTTATAGGGAGAGAGAGCCTGTGCATGCAGGGGTAAGGGGCAGAAGGAGAGGGAGAGAGAATCCTAAGCAGCCTCCATACTCAGTGCAGAGCCTGACACAGGGCTCAATCCCATGACCTTAAGATCATGACCTGAGCCAAAAATCAAGTGTCAGACACTCAACAAACTGAGCCACCCAGGTGTCCCACATTTCATTATAAAAGAGAAAATGCTCTACAGAAAGAGGCAAAGTATGAGGATATTGTGGACATAGGGAAACTGATTTAGAAGCCATATCAGTAATCCCAGCAAGGAATGATTGTGGCTTAGATTACAGAGGTTGCAGAGAGTAGGAAAGATATGGAACCATTTAGGAAATACTTAAGCAATGAAGAAGACAGGATCCAGAAAGAAAGTCAGTGATTGAAAGCAAATGTGAGATTCAGGATTTCAACTTGAGGAATTAGATAGTGGTGATATTAGTTATTATAAGAAACTCTAGAGGAGGCCCAGATTAAGAGTGGGAGATAATTCACATTAGGACATGATAATTTTGAAGTAAGTTTAAATTAAACAGCAGTTTTGAGTACCAACTGTATGCATGATTATGGGCATAAGAGGAGAGAACAGAACTAGAGAAATAAAATTGAGAATCAATGCAGCAACTATAATTAGAGTTGTGGACGTGGAAAACAGTGAGTGCATGGAGTCTGAAGAGAAAAGTCAAGGGCACTTATTTGAAAGATAGAGCATTTAAAGCCCACAGAGTAGGTTGAGTCAGCAAAGGAAGCTGATAAGCCATAGAAAAGAAAGTAGGTAGAAAACTGTGGGTTTATCAAATTCACAGGAAGAAAGTATTTCCCACAAAAGGGAGTCACTAATAATATTGAAAGTTACTGAGATTCCAAAGAAGAAAAAGGTATATAGGATAGATTGAGATGGTGGAGGCTGTGGGAGGGGCAAGTAGGCGGCTGTAACTGCAATTCAAGAGACTAGCTAGGAAACTAAAATCAAGGGCATATGACTTACTTTCAGTTAGGTCTGAGGATCTATGAGTGGAATTAAGAGGTGGTCAGGCAAAAAAAAAAAAAAAAAAAAAAACTTGGAAATTTGGAAACTGTGGCTAAGTAAAAGATATCATATATAATATATATATATATGGGGTCAAGGAGGAAAGAGATAAAAGAAGCATCTGAGGCTTCTATCTGGCATCCTGGAAAATTTAAGGAGCAAAAGAGCTGAGGGTGTTTGGAAGAAGATCACATTTGAGAGAATATGATGAGTTCCATTCTGTTGTCAATTCTTGTGTCCTTCTCTGCAGTCATGGGAAGTTCTATTTTCCTTTAAGCTAACCCTTTTTAAAATTGGCATTGGAAAAACTGGAATTATAACAAAGTTGATGAGTGAAACATCGAAAGTCTTAGGAAAAACACTGGATCTCCAGGTTTGCCTTAGGCATTGGTCAACTTATCTACTTACTACATAGATAATAATGGCTTTGAATAGAAATATGATGTCTCTACAGATATTTTCATTCAAATTAAAGCTATAAGTTTTTTGATGATATGAAATGTCTAGAGAGAGATTCTTATTCCATAAATATTTTTAAGTTGTAAAATGATTTTCTAGATAAAGGAATTAATGATGAATACAGAGGGCTTCTGCTGCTCTTGCAAAATATTCCCTGTAAACTACATTTTAGTTGAATTTGTTTCATCCTTTCATGCTTGCTAATAAGACATCTCTTTGGCTGAGAATGGTTTTTGGCTCATCCAAGTAAAGCACACCTGCTGTGCTGCTGCAGACACAGATCGAGCCTTGTCATCCTGTTCTCTTCAGCAGACTTGACAGGCAAGTGGTGAGCTCAGCATGCAGAGTGGGGAAGCCAGCAGAGGGAGACTCAAAGAAAGGGTCTCTAAGTATGCTCGGGCAGCACAGTTTTACTTCCTGAGGATCCTCATGACATGCCAAATTAAATGTTTTTGATCCCCTTGGTTATTAACATTTTGGTGACTTTCTAACACCCCAAGTATCTTATCACATGGTAGATGTCAAAAGAACTATGCATTTATATTGGTCACATGTTAAAAACAGTATATGTAGCACAGATTGTTTAGCCTAAAAGATGTGACACATTATTGTGCTAGGTTAGCAGGTCATCAGAATGGGAAAACATCAATATTTGTTACTAGCATGTTTCAGAAATTAGCCTTACAACATCACCTCTAGAACTGTTCCCTCACACACAGGGTGTGTTTTGCATAAATTTAGCACTGGCCTCAAAGCCATGCTGGCAAGCCCATGAGATTCTACTTTTCTGCAGAATTGCCTCAGAGGAAATGAATCACTTTGGAGGTATGAAAAACATTTGCACTTCTTATCCAAGGAAGGAAACAAAATTGGGATGCTTAAGAAATAGTCAAGAGGAAAAGAGCTATCTCCTTTATAATGTTTATAAAGCCAGATTCTATTACTTTTGGACAGCAGATTCTTTCCTTTTGGACTCCAACAGATGCATGGAATCAATATGAGAGTACTTTAGAGAAGTGTTTATTGCAGAAATTGTTATAGAACTAATCCTGATTTCAGACTATATGGGCCCAGTTGAGGAATCTGCCTAGCACACTGGTACCCACTGCATTTCAAGGCCAGACCTAGGGTCTATTTTCTTTCTGGATAAAGCCAAGATTATCCAGATTCTTTAAGAATGTCAAATATTGACCTATACGTCCAAGATAAGAGTAAAATCAGTTAGAAAGCTAAAACTTAGGAATCAGGGGTGCCTGGGTAGCTCAGTTGGCTAAACGTCTGACTTTTGATTTTGGCTCAGGTTGTGATTGCATGGTTGTGAGATGGAACCCTGTGTCATGCTCTTTGCTCAGTGTGAAGTCTGCTTAAGATTCTCTCCCTCTTCCTCTACTCCTCCCCCCTCATTCACGTGAGCACATACTATCTCTCTCTAAAAATAAATTTCTTTTAATAACTAAATCTGGAGTTGAAAATAAGCCAACTGGAGTATACCTAGCTAAAGTATCTAAGGTTTTTCTTTAGTCATTCAACTCATTTGAAATCATTGTTGAAACCTACTATATGCCAGGCACTATTCTTAGCACCTGCGATACCTTAGCAAAACAAATAAACAAACAGATAACAATGTCCAATTTCTTAGAACCTAACTTTTAGATTGAGGGCTAGGAGAAGATAACGCCCTGTAGACACAATAAATACATTGTATAATTATAAGAAAATGATAACAGTTATAGAAAAACTTAAAGTGGAACAGGGTAATGTGTTAATGTGAGGAGGGGCACAGTTTGCACTGTCAAGACGATCAGAGCAAACCTCATTGAGAAAATGACATTTAAGCAAAGATTTGGACAAGATAAGTGGATTAGCATGTGAATATCTAAGGACATAATGTCCTAAGCACAAGGGGAAGCCTGTGTATGCCATGCGGCAGAAGTATGCCTTACCACAGGAGGCTGGATGTGCTTTTGTGTTGAAGGCTTCGGGGTTAAAGAATATGTGAGCATTATCAAAGCTTACTAACACTTTTAATTTCTGAGTGGATGCCCAAAGTGCTTATCTTTAGTCATCTGTGTTGTGTCCATTAGCCCCCTAGAGCTTCTGCAATATCTGTCTCTTTGTATGACTCAGATGCTATTACTCCCAGTAGACAACTGGGAATCCATTTTCATCTAATTGAAGGCCCACTAAAAACTTAACACTGATTATGAGAGTAGAGCAGATCCAGATGCCCCTATTCAAATTAGTATGTGTGGTGGACAGAATAATGTCCCCCAAACTTGATAACAACGTAATCCCTAGACACTCTGAATATGTTACCTTACATGGGAAAAGGGATTTTGCAGATGTGATGAGATTAAGGACAGTGAGATAGGAAAGATTATCCTGGATGATCAGGGTGACTCAATATAATCACAAGGGTCCTAATAAGACAGTACCAGAAAAGTCAGAATCAGAAGAAGAGAGATTTGAAATGTATGTTGCTGGCTTTAAGATGAAGGAAGGAGCCAAGAAGCAAGGAATGCAGGCAGCCTCTAGAAGCTGAAAGAGGCAAGGAAATGGATTCTTTCTGATAGCTTCCAGAAGGAACTTAAGATATTGAAATTTCTGACCCTAGGTTCCATTAGCGCAGTAGGTAGCGCTTCAGTCTCATAAAACTTCTGACCTCCACAACAGTAAGAGACTATAATTAGTGTTGTTTTAAGCCACTAGATTTGTGATAATTTGTTACAATAACAACAGGAAACTAATATGGAATGTTAGCAGTCTAGATCCAGTTGTCCTGGGGAGTACAAATTCTAGGATATGTGCTAATCCCAAAGACCAAGAAGGATCCTGAGCTCTGCAAATTTGGATGAAGTTAGAAACCAAAGTTTTCTCGGTGCCTTCTGCACTTTCTGAGCTGTGTTACAGCTCATAGGGACTGTTGCCCAAATTTATCAGAAACCCTCAGTACCTCATACCAAGTGCTACAAGGAACCAGGGAAGACCCATCCAGCCCAGATCCTCAATGTAACTCAAAAGTTTTATTGTATATAGATTGGCCTTAGGTTATGAGGACATTGAAGATTTATTCACATCGTTTTTTTCCCTCTATATATGGCATTGTTTTCCCATTACCTTGACAAGGCTCATGCTTTTAATATGCACTGGCAGGTTTGAAAAACTTTTATTTCTAAGACTTATAGCTCTGGAATGCGAGTAATATTTTGAGAACATTTGTATTTTGGCTTACACAGTCACTATAGAATGCATCATAATCTATTGAAAAAATAATGAACACAACAAAGTAGATTCTAGTCTTGGCCTTTTGAAGATTGCATAGCCTTGAATAAATACTTTGCTTTGCTGTACCACTCTCTAGCCTCTTGGAAATGTAATAATCCACAAGGCTATCAAGAGAATAAATGTTCTGAGATACATAGAAAAAAATGTTCAGAGCTAGAATTTCATAAATATTTAAAATATAAAATGTTGGAACTGGAAGGCACCTTAGAGATAAAATGGTCCAAGACTCATTCTACGACAAACGAAACTTTTGGACAGAGAAATACAGTGATTTACATAATGCCACATAGTTGGTGAGGAATAGGCACAGTGTCACAAAGCCAATGGAGTTCAGTCCTCTTATTACCACCCCCAGCTACATTCATTTTAACACCCCCATTTTTTCAAAAGAATCCAAAGTCCTAAGAAAATAAACATACTCTTCAAGTTTTTCTTACAACTTTTTTTTCTAATATCCCATCAACTCTCACCGATAAATTGCCACTTTACTAAGATTAAAAGTAGGAATACTAGCCTCTGGTTTAGTAGTATTCCTGAATGAATAAGTAGAAACAGAAAGGCTTTGAATAAACAGTTTTTTACGTGCCTGAAAACTATGGTTTCCCTCAATTTCTATCCCCCCCAAATCAGTTGAAATCCCAACTCTCAATACGATGTTATTAAGTGGTGGGGCTTTTAGTAGTTAATTGGTGTGTGAGCGTGGAGAACTCGTGAATGAAATTAGTGTCCTTATAAAAGAGGACCCAGAGTGTTCTCTCCATCTTTCTGCCATGTTACAATACAATGAGAAGTAGCTATCTGCAACCAGGAAGAAGATCCTCATCAAATACTGAATTTGTTGTCATCTTAATCCTGGACTTCCAGGCCCTAGACCCGTGAGAAATGAAAATTTGTTATTTAAACCACCCAATCTATGGTATTCTGTTAGAGCAGCCTGAACTGACTAAGACAGGTGTTTATATCAATGAAATTTACCTTCAGGACATTTCTACTAAATGAGCAAATGTAATTTATTCCTCCAGATATCTAAATAAGAATAGATTACTTGGGTACTTCACCTTATATGGAGGTACACATAACTTTAAGTAAAGGGGACACCAAACATTTTTCTATGGTTTTTACTAGGTTAAACATCTTAATTAAATAATTTAAAAATAGGTGGGATCATACAAAATTGCTAGTATGTGATTGTTTTTGACCTATAATAAAAATCTCATTTTATATTCTTCAAACTAATCACTGGATTCTCTATTTTAATATCCCTTTAATTTTAATATCCTTTTATAGACAAGGCTTTTAACTTTAAGAATTCAATTTAGATTTTTAAATGAAGAGTAAAATGTAACCCTTACTTCTTTACATATCACCTTTAACACTTCCTTGATTCTATGAGAGATATATAATGTAAAACTAATTCAACCTATGCTTTACTTCAAACCAATATCATTAATAAAATAAAAGTCACAAAGATTGTAGATGGAAAGCTTGCTATTAAAACCACATATCCTGACTCCTATTCCATGACTCTACAAAACACGATATGAGCAATATGGCCATAGTGAATTTCACTAGGGAAGTCTCCAGTAATGGACATTATTTTGGTAATCTATAAAGTAAGAAAGACCTATAAGGAAACAGTGTATCTCTAATTAAGGACTTTAATAAATGATTACATTTTGTTTTAGTTTAAATTATAATTTCTAAATAAAGAAGGAAAAAGAGAAGTAGACAAGTCCAGCAAAATATACTGAATCCTTCTTTCCCCAGAGAAGGTAGAAATTTGAGAATCACTGGGCAGTGGGGCAAATTGAGTTTTTTTCAGTTAGTGTGGGAATCCTTTGTTACCAGGCATGGAGAGAAGTAGATGCACAGTTAGCAAAGTTAAAGCTAGGGTAGAATTTTTCAAGGAATAGAGTAAGAGTCACACTGATTGGAGTATTATGTATTCTCCATGTAGTCTTCCCTAGATATTTTCAGGAACAATGATAACATACATTTACCTTTAAAGATATTAGGAATCTAGTATTCACACTGTGGGTTAAAACATATTCATGAGACCCCAAGTTAATAAAGTGAATTACAACCAAAAAATTTTTAATGAGATAAAGAAAGGGAAACAAAGTATACCATATGTAAATAAAAAGTAATATTTTGTGAAATTTTGTTATGGTTTTAGGTAAAGAAAGGGAGGAATTTTGTACTTTTTATTCTAGATTCTGGTCCTTTTTCTAAACTCAGGAACTCCTGTGGATTTGAGAATTCATCAGTTTTCCCTATTACATTAGCTCATGAAACTTATTGGAAGATAATGATATTAGATCCAAGATAGCAGAGAACCTGTCCAAGAACTATGCACCACACCAAGTTCCTGTAGTTTATTGTCAAGACCAATTTTTGAAAACTTATATTGTTGACATAGGATTGTTTTAGAAAATGGTCACTAGTCATGTACCCCTCAGAAGTTTGTATAATTAATCACTGTACCTAAGGGGCTACATTATTAGGTAGGATAAAAGTTTAAGGAACTTCAGAGCTGGTGTCCTCCCTAAGCTTTTCTGTACACCTTCAACCTCATCTCTTTTGCTCTTGCATACTCCATGAACAGAATAATTATGACAGTAGAAGTTGGGCCCAGGGGTCATAAGACCTCTAGTTTGCTGTTTCTGTGTATATTATATTTGATCCTGTCCAGTATCTTATCTTAAAGATAAGTAGAATTAATGCTGGCTGAAACTGTCCCTTAAGAGTTTGTCCATCTGAACTCAAGAGAACCACTGCCAGTAGGGTAGAGCGTAGAATGGCTAGTGATGAAAGAATTAGATCATTTCTATTCATACATCCTCACTGTAAGGGAGAAATGACTCGCCCATTATCTAGATCAGTATCCTAAGAAGACTAGGTGATAGCGTGACACCTCATTAACATTAGCTGACATCCATGGTAGTAGAGGTTGTAAGAACATGACAAAGGTGAATCACGGATTCTGTTATCCTTCACAGAGGTGATATGTTCACAAAATAGAAAAAAAATGTAGAAAGGAACTTTAGGGATAAAATTATGGGAAAAGGGGTGAATAGAATGAGTTTGAGCAAAGTACTCATATGCTTTTTAGTCTCCTTAATACACATATATGCACATGCTCATGCACAGGTACACACACACACAGAGGCTATAACCAACTGCTCCAAATCTGAGTTATTGAGTCTTCACTGGAGAAGTCAGACTTGGGAAATTCCAGTTCATTGGTGTTTGGCAAGATATGATGGTATGCAGAACCAGAAAGAAAGAACAACATGGGCACAGAGATAAATGCTCATTCTTAGACCATAAGCAAACTGCCCACTTGCCTAGGTACGTTTCCAGGGGATAGGTAGAAACTTTCCTTGGGCTTAGAAAGGGAGAAGTTCACTTACTTAGCTTCACAAATGAGTTCTTGTGATGTGAGTCAAAAATGTTTATATCCAATAGCAGTTGTGGAACTCAGAAGAGCAAATGTTTTGCATTCTTGAAAAAATATATATTTGCTCTTCTATTTTTATCTTTTACACAAAATAGGAACTTTGAAATAACACCCATTTATTTTTCTTAATAGGAGGTATCTTCACACTATTCCTGTGAGATATTAAGTGTTTTCAAGGTTAAGAGATAATGTACTATGTGTCAAATATATTTAGTCTAGATATTTCCCATTGAATGTTGGAAAGCACTTAGGAGTAATACAGTTAAACCAATTCCTTGTTGACACTTTTGACACAAATGAATTGGCTCTTTTTATTAATGAAAAATATTTTCAGTGTAAATAATATAATCATAATTATCAATCATCAATCAAATAATTGATGTTTATGAAGCATCTATAGGTGCACAAGAAAAGTGTTAATGGCTTTCCAGATCTTTCCAAAAACTTCAGGGTGGATCAAATGCTTTAGAGTTTTGTTTGTTTTTTTTAATTGTGTTTTATTTTTCATTTTCAAATAAGAGAAGGCCCTTCAATATATACTTTCAAAATGAAATTAATAACCAGAGAGCATTCTTCATCCAAATGCTGTGTATAAAAATGTTTAACTTTTTTCTTTAGGGATATAGCTCCATTATTCCTATAGTCACCATTATGAAATAGGCAAAATCAATATTTTGCAGTTTAGGCAAATGGTTAACAAGCTACCATCATTTTATTAATAGAGTGTCTGCAATAATGTGCTTGATGTCATGCCCTTGTTATTCTACTAAAAAAGAAACTGATAAACAGGGAAATGAGAATCAGGTTACACCAAAGCATTTCATTTCCTTTGAACAACTTCTTAGATTTTCCAATACTCCAGTCCATGTTTACTATGACATGATATGAAGCAAAATTAAAACTAATTGGGAGAAAGAAGTTTTTTTTAAAAAAAACTTTTGGTATGACCAGGACCTGCAATATGTGGTATTATATTTCTTCTAATTCAATTCTAAAACAAGCATTATGAAGTTGAGTCAGTGGTCTCATTTTACAAATGAAGGAACTAAGAAGACATTAAAAAACTTGGGCCCTGATTTGTTGGACTCTAAACTTTATGTTCCTAATGCCCTTTTCAAAGGTGAGATATGCCATTATAAACTCAGGAGCACTAAATTAAACAGCAGTTACATTTAATCTAGTCAGCAATTTTGTTTATCACTCAAAACTGGTAGATACATAACATCTCTAAATTTATTTGCCCTTGTATTGATGTAGGGATGCTCTATCCATGATCATCAAACTGCAGCTCAGAGCTCTGTGAGTCTCATGGGGCTGCTTCAAGGAAGACTATGGAGTTGTGGGGTCTCCAGCCTTTAAATGGAATGGCTCCTTTTTGATTTGCTTTACCTATGGGATTTCTGGGGTAAAAAAGTATTTCACTGATTTAAAGAAAAACAATTTTAAAACTGTAAGACTAGGTTGTTTCTAAAATGCCCTCCTTTGTAATATGAAGAAATATATACGTGAAACATATGGCTGCTGATTTTAAGAACCTTAGAGTTTAGCTGTAGTAATAAAGTAAAAGTCCAAAAAAATACAAAAGGTCCTTAGAGGCAGTACATGACTGAGTGTCAGCTAAATGCTCATGGTGGCTGGGACACAAGCTCCCCCACTCTGCTTGAGTCATATCTGGCCTACGGCAGGTGACTCTATTCAGGGGAATGTGGGAGATTCTCTTTACCTTTATTGCCAGGAAAGTGCATACCCTGCACTTTCCTTGTTCTAAAGAGATTGTTCTCTTTAGAGATGTTCTGACATGTAAAACTTAATAAATGTAGACATAGAGTATGATTTTTGTATAATTTAAATCTCTATCTCATTACAAATAAAATTTTAAATAGGGGAAAGGAAAGATACACTCAACCACCTACAAGATAATAATGAGAGAAATAAAATGAACTATTGGCTACTTTTTCTCAGAAATTACTTTCCTGATATAAAATCATCTTTATGAAAAGGATTTGGGCACACTTAAATCATCTTTTACTTTCTATATTATGAGTTATTTGGATTTGAGGGACTAATAAATAATACCCCACATTAACAACCAAAGAAAGATGGACATAGGAGTCAGGCAAATAGAAATAAGCCATTACTTTATTACTAACAGAGTTGTTGAGTTGTGTGTCTTTTTTTTTTTTTAAGATTTTATTTATTTATTTGACAGACAGAGATCACAAGTAGGCAGAGAGGCAGGCAGAGAGAGAAAGAGGAGAAAGCAGGCTCTCTGCTGAGCAGAGAGCCAGATGTGGGGCTCGATCCCATGACCTGAGGCGAAGGCAGAGGCTTTAACCCACTGATCCACCCAGGCGCCCAATTGAGTTGTGTGTCTTTAGGCTTATTAGTCACATGGGTCTGCAAAGAGTTTTCTCTTTAATTAGACTTTCCTTTCCAGACATTGGCAGGTTAGTACATCCCACTTCCCTACTGCCTTTTCCCACGAAGATCGTTGATCCTGCAAAATTTATGCATGGTCTTGAGCAGCAGATTATACATGTATTTATTTATTTCCAGGCAATATGATCTTTCTCCCAAACTCACCTATCAGAATTATCTTTCCTTTGTTTTAGAAGAAGGAGGGAGAAGGCCTCAAGGGAGGACTGGGACACTTAAAGATAGACTTCTGCTAAAACTCCACTTATTATCTTGTTTCTGTATACCTCACTCTATCAGGGAGGGAATGATAATATTTTGGATCTTCAAACATCAATGTCAGCCCATCTCTATGGGTAATAGTCCTTGAAATGTCTGGGTGTTTCACTTTCCTCAGTGTATAGTCAACTGAGTCAAATTCTTCAGGCCCATTGGTTTAGCACTGATAGAATTCTTAGAGTATATACTTGCCATGGTATTGTAGGGTTCTTCGTTGTAGGGACTCAATCACCTCTTTAGTCAGTAGTTTCTAGGTATGAACGTTGGTTTAGGACCTGGACCTGAACAAGGAAATCACAACTTTTTTAAAAAGATTTATTTATTTATTTGAGAGAGGGAGTGGGGGAAGGGCAGAAGGAGAGGGAGAAGGAGGAAGCAGACTCCCTGTGGGGCCTGATGCAGGGCTCAGTCTCACAACTCTGAGATCACGATCTGAGCCAAAATTAAGGGTTGGGAACTCAACCAGCTGAACCACACAGGTGCCCTGGCTCACAACTTTTTATTAGTATAATTTCCCTCATCCTCCTTCTTCTCCATCCTTGCCTTCTTCTAATTATAGATGTTAAATAAGACCCTAAGTGGCTTGCTAATGGCATGCACCTGGGGATACCATGTTCCATTAGCCATCTTCACAACTGCTGGCAGGTCAATCTCCCTTGGCTCTCCCTCTGACTTTTCTAGTTCCTGTGATAATGTGGTCCCCAGTGTGTGTCAATTAAGCTCAATCATCTGGCTTTTATTACTTTGGGGCCATGTCCCTGTGGCACTTACCAGTCCAAGTCTGTAACCACCTATACTACCCTAGCCTGTCAGCCCTAGCCTGAAGAGGAGAGCTATAAAAGAACAGCTTTGCGATGGTGGCACCTTCTATGAGCACATTATTCATGGTTTTGGTAAATGGTGTGTTTCTGGTGGCCCTTTCATCAAACAATCTGTGGTGGGTTTTCTGGGCTCATAGAAATTTTCTCAATCCTTTATTCCTTCCTCTTCTGTATGCCAGGGAAACCTAAGCATTCCATGGTTTCCCCAGGTTTTTAAGATCCACCCTAGTAGCCTGTCATCCAATCCTCTATGGTTCCTGCTAGGTTATTATACCCTATGTCCCAAAAACCTGGCCCCCAAATCAATGAATCCTTATTTGAATAATACAGTTTTGTATTTTTGGAGCCCTGAGCAAGGGCCCCCGATATCAAATCTGGCTCCTGTAAGTACATGCCAACTAATTCTTGAGCTTCTTTTCTCCCTTATTAGTCCCTGTATGTTCCCAGTTATTTGGGGATTTAATGGTAGGTATTGGCTTGACTTTCCAATTAAGTAGCTAGCTAGTTAGCTACATAAAACAGTTCCTATAGCAGAAAACTGTTGCTTTGAGAGGGAGGCTCTCTTATGACTTCTCACATTCTAAGTCATAATAACAAGTAGTGGGACACCTGTTCCAGTTTTGAGAGTTCATAGGGGGCATGCAGAACCAAAAATGCAGTGCATACACCCAGATGGCCTCACCTGCTTTGGCATAACACTCTTGCCTTAGCTAAGCATTTACTAAGTTCTGTGACCTCAATTATCAGCTTTCACATTTCTCTTCAGCTGTGTCTCCCTCTTCCACTATAGGAAATAAGGGCCTTTTTGTCATACAAAGAAGTCCTTACCTCTCAGACCTAGGCTTTGATTCTTGTTAATGATTCTCAGTTTCTCATTAGTACATCAGTACAACTTAGTAATAAAAAGCCAATTTCACTGCCTTTTTTTTCCCTTTTTGCTGTCTTTTTATAATTTGCTTCCCCCTAAGGACACCAGAATATACCATAAGATATTTCTTTTTGGTATACGGACTGTTTAGCAAAGGCCACTGAGAATTAGCAGATCTAGAAAAACCTCTGAAAACAGAGTTACGTTTTCCTTTTATAAAGGCAATTTACATTTATAAACAAAATTTCCGTTTGTAAAGTCATCTCCCTCTATAGTACCAGGAAGAGGAGGACCTATATAACTTTTATTATTCGAGAAGGCACTGAATCAACATAACAAACCTTACTGAAAAACTCTGGATTTGGAGGAATTAAGATGGGCAGGTAGTAAGGGGACTTTATTCTTGCCTCATCTCTCAAACACAGCTAGGTAATTATCAAATCATTTTAAACACTCAGGAAATCAATCTGAGGGCTGAAAGAACAAACTGCACAGCTAGAGGGAGAAAAGAGGCCATATCATGGGAGGTAGGAGGTGTAAAGATATGATATGGGGAAGAAAAGAATTGGGGCACCTGGGTGGCTCGGTGGGTTGGGCCTCTGCCTTCGGCTCAGGTCATGATCTCAGGGTCCTGGGATCAAGCCCCACATCGGGCTCTCTGAGCTGCAGGGAGCCTGCTTCCTCCTCTCTCTCTGCCTGCCTCTCTGCCTACTTGTGATCTCTGTCAGATAAATAAAGAAAAAATCCTTTAAAAAAAAAAAAAAGAATTATGCGTGCTATGGAGATGGAGCCTTGATCACATGGGAGAGAGAGAGAGAGAGAGAAAGCAGCACACAGGAGATGCACAAGAAAAACAATTCCCCAAAATCACTGACTGGGAAAATGAGAAGGAATCATTACCACAAGTTTTTATAAACAATGGAGCTGAAATGTCTGAAATTTCAGAAGTCCATGCCATTGCTGGAGTTGAGATGGTGAACATTGTTGTGCGTCTGTTGAGAAGGAATGCAGAAGCACAAAAACAGACACCATGGTCTGAGGATCCCCTGGGTAGCACCGGGAGAGGCAGTTCTCCTCCTTGGAGTACAACTGGGAAAAGTAGCACCCATGGGTGCTCTTGAGCCGCCCTGCTCATATATGAGGAGAGATGTATGCCAAGGGCAGCTAAACTAGATGCTGGCTTTTTGCTATGCTTTACCATAAACTCCAAGCCTCTGCCTGGTCAAGTGACTGCTTTTCTGGGACAAACCTGTATGAGCCACAGTGCAGAAAGACCCTTCTCCAGAGGATCAGTGCAGCTCTGTGTTACACCAGATCCCTGAAATTTGGAGTTTTGAACCCAGCTGGTGCACCTGACATAAAACACAGGAGCTCTGCACTGTCTCTGAGAAGGCAGATGGTATGGATATGGACAGGGTGAAAGCAGGGATCTGATGGAAGCCTGGGACACAGGAAGAAGATTGTTGCCCACCTGTGAGGGCTTTCTGAACAGCAGAGGGCACAAACTCCCTTCCCTGGGGAAGAGAGTGGGCCAATATCATTTTCAGCCCTCCTATCAGCGTAGATGGACTTCAGGAACAGTCCAGCACACACAATGGAGGCTTGAGCCTCTTATACCAACCCCAACCCCTCTAGGCTCTACAGGTGCCTTTTTTAATAGGGCAAGTATGACTGAGAACCAAAGCAGCAGCAGTCCCCTCCCCCAGAAGACCAGCAGAACCTCCCTCCCCCCTACACACACACAAATCATGTCTACTGAATATAGAGTGCTGCAAAGTTTTAGCTCCGGTGGAAATAAGACCAGACACAGGCTTTCTGAACAGAGAGAAGACAGAGACACAGACAAAATGCCAGGATGGAGGAATTCATATCAAAAGAAAGAACAAAAAGAGATTATGGCCAGGAAGCTAATCAAAATAGATATAATATGCCTGAACCAGAATTTAAAACCACAATCATAAGGATACTAGATAGACTTGAGAAAAGCATAAAAGAAACCAAAGAGACCCTTACCACAGAGATAAAAGACCTAAAAACTAGTAAGGCCACAATAAACAAATGTTATAACTGAGAAGCAAAACTGACTGGATATAATGACCACAATGATGGAAGAACAAATATGTGGTATAGAAGATAAAATTATGGAAATAATGAAACTGAAAAAAGGGAAAGAAAAATGCTGGATCATAAATGTGTACCTTGGGAACTCTGTGACTCCATAAAGTGCAATAACATCTGTATCATAGGAGTCCCAGAAAAAGGGGGGAGGGAGGCAAAAGGTTTATTTGAGCAAATTATAAGTGCAAACTTCCCTGATTTGGGGAAAGAAACAGGCATCCAAATCCAAGAGGCACAGAGAACTTCCATCAAAATCAACAAAAGCCAGCCAAAATCAGGATGTATTGCAGTAAAATTTGCAAAATACACAGAGAAGGAAAGAAAGCAAGGGAAAAGTAATCCCTAACCTACCAGGGAAGACAAATCAGGCTAGTAGCAGATCTTTTCACAGAAATCTGGCAGGTCAGAATAAGGGGCATGATATTTTCAATATGCCAAGTGGGGAAAATATGCACCCAAGAATACTTTATCTAGCAAGGCTGCTATTCAGAATAGGATAGATGGTTTCCCTGGCAAAGAAAAGCTAAAGGAGTTTGTGACCACAAAACTAGCCCTGCAAGAAATATTAAAGGGGACCCTTAGAATGAGAAAGAAAGGCCAAAAGCAATAAAAACTAGAAAGGAACAGAAAAGGAAAGTCTCCAGAAACAATGATTTTACAGGTAATACAATGGTACTAAATTCATATTTATGAAGAATCGCTCTGAATGTAAATGGACTAAATGCTCCAATCAAATGACATAGAGGGGGTATCTGGTGGCTCAATAAATAAAGTGTCTGCCATTGGCTCAAGTCAGGATCCCAAGGTCCTGGGATGGAGCCCTGCCTCAGGTTCCCTACTCAGTGGGGAGTCTGCGTCTCCCTTTCCCTTTTCCCTCCCCCCTGCTTGTGCTCTCTCTCTCTCTCACTCTCTCTCTCAAATGAATAAATAAAATATTAAGAAAAAAATAAACAGAGTATCAGAATGGATTAAAAAAAAAAAAAGATCTACCTATATGCTGCCCATAAGAGACTCATTTTAGACCTAAAGACACCTCTAGATCAAAAGTGAGGGAATGGAGAACCATCTTTCAGACTAATGGATGTCAAAAGAAAGCCAGAATAGCCATACTTATATCAGACACATGAGATTTTCAACCAAAGACTATAACACGAGATGAGGAAGGGCACTGTATCATAATAAAGTGGTCTATCCAACAAGAAGACATAACAATTGCAAATACTTATGCCCTTAACTTCATTCCAAACTAAGCAAAGACCCCACTAAAAAGGAGAATTATAGGCCAATCTCCTTGATGAACATGGATGCAAAAATTCTCAACAAGATACTAGAAAATCAAGTACAACACTGTATCAAAAGAATTATTCAGCATGACCAAGTGGGATTTATTCCTGGGCTGCAGAGGTGGTCCAATATTCACAAATCAATCAATGTGATACACCACATTAATGAAAAAAAGGATAAAAACCATCTAGTCCTCTCAATAGATGCAGAAAAAGCATTTGACAAAATGCAGCGTCCATTCTTGATAAAAACCCTTAACAAAGTAGGGTTTGCCATGACATCATAAATGCCATATATGATAAACTCACAGCTAATATCATCTTCAACAGGGAGTTTTTCCCATATGATCAGGAGAAAGACAGAGAAGTCCAATCTCACCATTGCTATTTAACATAGTACTGGAAGTCCTAGTCTCAGCAATCAGACAACAACAACAAAAAAAACCATGAACAACACCAGAAAGGAAGAAGTCAAACTTTTACTTTTTGTAGACAACATGATGTTCTATGTAGAAAACCCAAAGACTCCACCAAAAAATTGCTAGAACTGATAACAAATTCAGCTAAGTCACAGGGTACAAAATCAATGTATAGAAATCTGTTGCATTTCTATACATCCATAATGAAGCAGCAAAAGGATAAATCAAGGAATCAATCCCATTTACAATTGCACTAAAAATCTTAAGTACCTAGGAATAAACCTAAGCAAAGAGGTAAAAGATCTGTACTCTGAAAACTATAGAACACTTATGAAAGAAATTGTGGATAACACAAAGAAATGGAAAAATATTCCATGCTTATTGCTTGGAAGAACAAGTGTTAAAATATCTATACTACCCAAAGCAATCTATACATTTAATGTAATCCCAATCAAAATACCACTAGCATTTTTCACAGCTACAACAAACAATTCTAAAATTTATATGATACCACAAAATACCCTGAATAGCGAAAGCAATCTTAAAAAACATCAAAGCTGGTGGCTTCACAATTCCAGACTTCAAGTTATATTACAAAGTTATAGTCATCAATACAGTACGGTACTGGCATGAAAACAGACACATCAATGGACCAGAATAGAAAACCCAGAAATGGACCCACAACTATACAGTGAACCAATCTTTGACAAAGTAAGAAAGACTATCCAATGTCAAAAAAGACAGTGTCTTCAACAAATGGTGTTGGGAAAACTGGACAGCAACATACAAAATGAAACTGGACCACTTACACCATAAACACAGATAAATTCAAAATGGAAGAAAGACATAAACATGAGACAGGAAAACATCAAAATCCTAGAAGAGAACATAAGCAGAAACCTCTTTGAAATCAGCTGTAGCAGCTTCTTACTAGACATGTTTCTGGAGGCAAAGGGAATAAAAGCAAAAATGAACTATTGGGACTTCATCAAGATAAAAACCATCTGCATGGCAAAGGAAATAATGAACAAAACTAAAAGGTAGCCTATGGAATTAGAGAAGATATTTGCAAATAATATAACAGGGTTAGTATCCAAAGTCTATAAAGAACTTACCAAACTCAACATCCAAAAAACAAATAATTCAGTGGGAAGAAGAACATTAATCTGCAGTGGACCCCCTTGAACAACTTGGAGGTTAGGGACATTGGCCCCCATCCCCCACACAGTCACAAATGCACTTGTAAATTTTGACTCCCCCAAAGGTGGAAGAAGAGCAGACAGGAAGTCAGGAGAATTGTGTTTCGGTTATTATCAGTTGTCCAAGTCACTCAGCTTCTCTGAAGCTCCTTTCTTTCAGTCAATTAAATGAAGATTGTAGTACTGAAAATCCCTTATTTAAAGCTAGGGTATTGGTCATTAAAAAAAAATTACTTAAGGGTAAAAAAGTTTTAATGATTTATTTACTTATGTCCTATATATTTTGTATTTATGTAAAAGAAACATGCAGTTACGGTCTTTTGAACTAAGGGGCATATATTTGTATTTATATTTGTTAATTAAAATTCTGCCTTTTTAAAATTTTTGCAATCTGAGTTCAGAATATATTTAAATTTTAATTCATTTTCACCTAATCTTTTGTAGTTGTTTTCCTACACCTGACTTGACAACAAAGCCTTTGCCAGTCAACCTCACACAAAATATCCTAGAAATTCAAGGAATTTTCATGGAAAGTAATTCTGTTTTTCTAATATCTGTTTAACTAGATATCATTTATGTATGTAATTCTTTTTTTTTTAAAGATTTTATTTATTTGAAAGAGATCACAAGCAGGCAGAGAGGCAGGCAAAGGGGGGGGGGGGATGAGGCTCCCTGCTGAGCAGAGAGCCCGATGTGGGGCTCGATCCCAGGACCCTGGGATCATGACCTGAGCCGAAGGCAGAGGCTTAACCCATTGAGTCACCCAGGTGCCCCTACATATGTAATTTTTAATTGAACAGGCTTAGGGCCAATTCTTGGTAAAATACACCTCAAGTCATTAGTTATTAATACATTGGCATTACATCTGTTAAGATCGACTATGTTTATTGACATGGAACAGAGTTTAGAGAAATGAGATTATATACAGTAGTTTACTTGAAGATGGATCAAGAAGACATCTACCAATCTCAGTAGGCTCTTGGAGATTCTGAATGCATTAATCTACAGTGGGAGACCTTTGAATAACTTGGCGGTTATGGGCATTGACCTCCTTCCCCCACACAGTCACAAATCCACTTGTAACTTTTGAGTCCCCCAAAATGTAACTACTGATGATAGCCTGTTGTTGAACAGAACCTTACTAATAACAGAGATAGTTGATTAACACATATTTTGTATGTTATATGTATTACATATTGTGGTCTTACAATAAGCAAGAAGAAGAAAATGTTAAGAAAGTCATAAGGAAGAGAAAAATACATTTACAGCATTATACCATATTTATCAGAGGGGAAAAAAACACATATAAGCGGACTTGCACAACTCAAACCCATGTTATTTAAGGATAAACTGTATATTTAAAAAATTAATAAGCTAATAATCTATAAGTACCAATCATCTAATTGTTTTTTAAAGTTCTGTACTCTGTACATCTTTCTCTTTTGATGTCTTTTGTCTGCTCTCTGCCAAGACATGGTTTCTATAAAAACTCCACTTTGGAATCATTTCTTTATACAAATTCTCTTAAGTACTAAGTATTTTCTGGGAAGCCACAGGTAATGCTTCTTTCTTTCACATCCTAGCCTTTCTTACTTGATATCATCAGTGATCTATTTGACTTTGTAATACTAATTCTTACTTTCTTCCTTCTCATCATATGCCATTTTAACTGGAAATTCTTAGTCTAAATGGTCCAAATAACCCTACAACCAATACTGATTCATATTAGCTGTCTACACAGTACCAATTTGACCCTTTTTATTCAGTTGAGCTCTTTGAGGGATTTTTTTTTCCCAGATGAGTTGAGGACTTTTAACAGCTTGTAACTTTTATATTGCTAGCTTTAGACACACTTTAAATTCTTCTAGCCAAAAGTGAGTTTGACTCTCTACGTTTTGACTGACCATTACTTTTTATCCAAAGATTTGAAAAGGAGAACAGTCCAGGAAAATTGGCCAACAGGTAGAGGTAATGCTGCTTAATTTAAAATTTTCAAGTCCCCTTCTTTACTTCACATAATTTGGTACATTTTCTCATGTCCTTTTTATTATGAGGTTAGAACCGAGCACCTAAAGTATTGAATAATCTTCTTTCTAGCTGACAAGCTCAGTGCAAGTATTTTTTTACTTTCTATTACATGTTAGATATTATGGAAAAAATGAAAAGATTCATATAGTATAGTCTCTATCCTAATGAAGCTGGCAATGAATGGATAGTTTTAAACAAGTAATTACATCATGAGGCAGAAAATCTATTAATTTGAGCAAATTGTATTGATTTTAAAACAAAGTAACATGATACAAGGTGTCGTAGGAAATTCAGAAAGGAGGTATTTGGTATTTTAAGTTTTTGGACTGAGATTTAATGACTGAAAAAGAGTCACCAGAAAAAAAGAAGGAAGGAAGGAAGGAAGGAAGGAAAGAAAGAAAGAAAGAAAGAAAGAGAGAGAGAGAGAGAAAAGAAAAGAAAAGAAAAGAAAAGAAAAGAAAAGAAAAGAAAAGAAAAGAAAAGAAAAGAAAAGAAAAAGAAAAGATTTTGAAAAGGGATTCAGGGAAGAATGATCAGGAAGCATACAGTCCCCTGAGGAAATAAATGTGTTATATTTGAGGAATAGAACTAAGTCTACAATTGTTACAGTTGTTCAGAGGATTGTAGCATGAAGTAAGATCAGGAAACAGAGGCAGACTACAAAACATTTTGTCTAGTTTTGGTGTAAAGTCTTTTCTGGATTCAGTGGAAAGCCTGGAGAGGGCTTTAAGCAAGGAAGTTACATTTTTTTTTCTTTTTAATTTTTTATTTTTTATAAACATATAATATATTTTTATCTCCCGGGGTAAAGGTATGTGAATCACCAGGTTTACAGACTTCACAGCACTCACCATAGCACATACCCTCCCCAATGTCCATAACCCAACCCCCTTCCCCCAACCCCCCTCCCCCCAGCAACCCTCAGTTTGTTTTGTGAGATTAAGAGTCACTTATGGTTTGTCTCCCTCCCAATCCCATCTTGTTTCATTGATTCTTCTCCTACGCCCTTAACCCCCCATGTTGCATCTCCACTTCCTCATATCAGGGAGATCATATGATAGTTGTCTTTCTCCGCTTGACTTATTTCACTAAGCATGGTACCCTCTAGTTCCATCCACTTCGTCGCAAATGGCAAGATTTCATTTCTTTTGATGGCTGCATAGTATTCCATTGTGTATATATACCACTTCTTCTTTATCCATTCATCTGTTGATGGACATCTAGGTTCTTTCCATAGTTTGGCTATTGTGGACATTGCTGCTATAAACATTCGGATCACTACGTTTGTATCTTTAGGGTAAATACCCAGTAGTGCAATTGCTGGGTCATAGGGTAGTTCTATTTTCAACATTTTGAGGAACCTCCATGCTGTTTTCCAGAGTGGTTGCACCAACTTGCATTCCCACCAACAGTGTAGGAGTGTTCCCCTTTCTCCACATCCTCACCAACATCTGTCATTTCCTGACTTGTTAATTTTAGCCATTCTGACTGGTGTGAGGTGATACCGCATTGTGGTTTTAATTTGTATTTCAAAGGGAGTTACATTTTACTGTTTTGTGCTCATTACCTTCTATGAGTCTATGATATAATATCTATATATACAATATGTGTGTGTATATATACATACATATGACATATATGTATATATATTATATATTAAGACTGTATGTTACGTATTATATCATATGTCTACATATACATAAGTTGTTACTTATTAGTTAAATAAGCATACCATTCCTTATTTGCTGCTACAGAGATAGAATCTAATAGTATGAATATTTTTCTCTTTTCGGTTTCCCTCAATATAGTTGTTTTGTGCTTCTATTTATTTATCCCTGACTTTGGTAGGACCTTAAAAAATATGGCTCCATCTCATGAGGTTTTGACATCAAAAGTTAGTGAAGAGACATATTCTAATATGATCCACAGATGTGCTAAAGATGATTGCTGTTCACCAAATTCTCCAGGTGCTCTCCAACAGTTTCTAGTTCTTCTTGCAGTAATGAGGAGGCCAATGGATTATACATGAGAATTATGAGTATTACTCCTGGGCTGAGACAGTTAGGAGCCAATTAAGAACTTTGGCTTGGAGATCATGTGTTGAGACTGTTGTCTCATGGCCAGGTGAATCCTATTTTCTAAGTCAAAATGCTCCCAGCAACACACAACACATTTTGTAAGGAGAAGTAAACTTTTGTGCTGAGCCACTGAGATCTCTGAAGGCTTTCCTTACTGTGATTTTTTTTAGTGTTAATTACTTTGACTAATAAATAGGCAACCTATTTCTCCAGTGAGCAGAAGAAAATAGCATACCACCTTACACCAAGTAGAATGGCAAAAATTGACAAGTCAAGAAACAACAAATGTTGGAGAGGTTGTGGAGAAAGGGAAACCCTCTTACACTATTGGTGGGAGTGCAATTTGGTGTAGCCACTTTGGAAAACAGTGTAGGGATTCCTCAGAAAGTTAAAAATAGAGCTACCCTATGACCCAGCAATTGCACTACTATGTATTTACCCCAAAGATACAGGTGCAGTGAAAAGAAGGGCCATCTGTACCTCAATGTTCATAGCAGCAATGGCCACAATCGCCAAACTGTGGAAAGAGCAAATATGCCATTCAACAGACAAATGGATAAGGAAGATGTGGTCCATATATACAATGGAATATTACTCAGCCACCAGAAAGAGTGACTACCCAACATCTGCATCAGCATGTATGGAACTGCAGGAGAATATGCTGAGTGAAATAAGTCAAGCAGAGAATGACAGTTATCACGGGGTTTCACTTATTTGTGGAACAAAAGGAGATGGAAGGGAAAAATAAGGGGGAGGGGCATCAGAGCAGAAAATGAACCATGAGAGACTATGGGCTCCAGGAAACAAACTGAGGGTTTTGGTTGGGGAGGATAGGTGAGCCCAGTGATGAGTATTAAGGAGGACACTTATTACACGGAGCATTGGGTGTTATATACAAATAATGAATTCTGGAACACTACATCAAAAACTAATGTACTGGGGCACCTGGGTGGCTCAGTGGGTTAAAGCCTCTGCCTTTGGCTCAAGTCATGATCCCAGGGTCCTGGGATCGAGCCCCACATTGGGCTCTCTGCTCAGCAGGAAGGCTGTTTCCTCCTCTCTCTCTGGCTGCCTCTGCTTACTTATGATCTCTGTCTGTCAGATAAATAAATAAAATCTTAAAAAAAAAAACTAATGTACTATATGGTGACTACATAACATAATAAAAAATGAATAAATAAATAAAATAAAAGCAAAATTTTTTAAAAAAACTTCTCATATCCTTGGAAATGCAAGTAGTTCTCAATTTCCTCTCACTAATCTAAAATTCACCATGCTTGAGGACCTAATAATCTTTTACATTTGCTTAACAGTTTAAAATTGACATATGGCAACCAATGAAAGATAAAATCACAAGCAACAAAATAAAATACACGCACTTATTTGGGGGCTTAGGAATTGCAACTCAGGAGAAATTGAAACTGTGCTCTGGAGAGACAAAGGAGGTTAGAGTTTTTAAAGAGGAAGGAGGGAATTTAGATAAATTGATTTGAACTAAATGCGATTGGTGCTAGTATAGCCACAGTTACACTAATCTATATGTGACTGGTTGCTAGAGCCATTGTTAGGTGGAAAGTCCATTCATTTCATTTTAACATATAGCAGACGCCTTGGCTTTTAACTGAGTTCAGCAAAAATTCCAAGAATTTGAGACAGAAGATGTGCATAAACCCCGCTTCCTCAAGTCTCCTGGATCCATTTTAAATAACTCTTAGCAGTGCTGACTTTATTTTATCCTCTTCATTATCACAAAGAACAGTCATACATATTCATAATATACTCATTCATACAAGATCTGTTGTGGTCTTCATTAGAAAGCCAGAGTGAGAATCATATTCTTTTTTAATCAATAAGGCAACTGATTAATGAGCTTAAATACCCTGTTCAAAGCACCTAGCTACCAAGAGAGAATTCTTTACTCCACTATAATGCTGTGTTTGTGTGTCTGCATGCAAATATGTATGCATGTAACATACATATACATAGATGTTTAAATTTAAGTGGTCCTGAGCACAGCAGATAGCTAAATCCTGATTTCTTTTTCTCCTGATTTCCAAATCTGTCATCTAGAGTACCAATGAATAATGTTAGCAATTATTTTCTCCAACCCACAAAACGGCTGAAGGTTAGGAAAGCTGAGGAATTACGAAAAAAACAGGGGTCTGAGAGTCATGTCTTGGCTGTAAACAAGTCAGCTGTATGTCCTTGACCCAGTCAATTATTGTCTGACAAGGCAACTGGGCTCCTCAGTTTCCTTGTCTATGAAATAAAGGTGTGGAATAAATAATCCATAATAATTTTTATGGTTTTAAATGTCATTCTTTAATATTGAAACCATTCGATAATAATCTCAGCAATAGGAGGATTTTCTTTCCCCGTCAAGAGGAGTCAAAGATTATACTTAACATGGTTTTAAAGAAGCATTGTTATAATTTAAAGAGTTAAATCAGAAGACTCAAGATATGTTTTAAATGGATTTGGAGATTATTTTAAGTCATAGTGTCTTTCAGTAAAGCCACTTGAAAAAATTCACTATTTAAGCTTCAATTTTAAAGGTTATTTTCAAGGGCCATAAGGTGAAGTGCAGTACAAAGACCTAGATTTTCATTGTTCCTTCATTATCAACTTCCTTCCTCATTCTGGGCAAGTAAATTGGTTTCTATATTCCTTGGTGAAAAAAAAAAAAAAAAACTGACTAGAATAATACTTGGCTACTGCAAGGAATCATGAAGTTCTTAGGGGGAGAAATGAAAGCACGCCTTTATATTCTCTTGCTCATGGTGAGCTGAATAATAATAATTACATGGTGAGTTTCATTGAGAATCTACTAAGCACTCAACACTTTCTTTCACTTGCAGGATTTGGAAGAATTAATCTTCCTAGCCTATTCTACACTCTAGCTGTGGCATAATGTAAAATGAAGGATTCATTTCCAAAAGTCAGTGACTTTTTATCAGCATTATACCTAGAAGAAATTATGGAATAGGTAAATTTCATCTTTCTCCTTCTCGAGTTTCTCTTCCATGACTCTTACTTCTTCTTGTATATGCTGTGGCTGCCTCAGCAGTCATGTTGGCTCCCAGGTTTCCGATCACAGGGAGCCAGGCTTTCGCTCACACCGCTCTCCCCTGTGCTCTCCTCAGTTTGTTGGTAAAAGACCGATAAACAAGTAAATAAATGATATTTTTAATATCAAATTACATTTATCAAAAAATTGATAAACATAAATAATTGATACCACTTTATGATTTATTAAGGGAATGTAGTGGATCAAAACATAAGAAAAAAAATAAGTTAAATCTGTATCTCTAACTAGGTGAAATGTCTGGTTTTAAATTTTGCTGGGCGGGAACAGTCTTGAACTTCTTGAACACACTGTGTGAGCCTGACGTTGTGAAAGTGAACTTCACGTTTATTATCTTCTTTTATCTGTACAGTAACCTCATGGTTAGATAGTATTCTTTTTTTTTTATAGAGAGATGGAGAATTGTGTTTGGGAAAGATTAAGCAATTTGAAGGTTACAAAATGAAGGTTACAAAGTCAGTAAGTAGCAGAACTGGGATTCAGATCTAGGACTATCTGACCACAAAATCCACACTTTTCTTCTTAATCACATAGCATCTTCATGATTCTGAAATATTGTTTTGAGAAGAGCTGCAAGCCCTGGAGGCCCTGCCGAAAGCTTTACAGAAGCAGACTTTTAACTGTTGTTAATTGCCAAGTAATGTTAAGTTTTCAAACATCACTCACAGTTCGAACCACGTTTCTCCAATATGGGTCTCATGTAAACAAAAATGCTCTGAAAAAAAGAAGAAGAAAGAAAGAAAAATGGAGTTTATAACACCTACAAACAGGGATAGTTGGTTACTTTAAACTCCATTTAAACTCCAGACATATTTTTTTTCTTGCTCATTTAATGTAACTTTTAGAAAAATGTAAACCCCAGTGAAAATAATACAGACCTTCCTTCCTTCCTTTCCTTCTTTCTTTCTCTCTCTCTTCCTCTTTTTTTCCTCTGAAAGGCTCTCTTCTAAAGGATGAAATGAAAGCTTTGTTATTTTTCTTTAACTTTAAAGACAATCTGGGCTATTTCCTTTTGCATTAGCTTTACAACATCTATAGCACAAGCTATACAACATAGGGTTTGGAACTGGGTAGGCCAACCACCTGGATTTACTACACTCCCATCTTTTATTGCTTTAGAATATCTTTTTCTCAAGCTTGAAATATTGAAAGTCTGAAGGAGGAACAGAAAATTTAGCAGTAGGTTTAAAAGCATATATTCAATTATAGGGAACTTTCCAGATTTTTTTTGCCTAGACACTACTAATCAACACCACAAGGGAAAGGAAACAAAACAATCTTCCTTACGTAAGATTGTTACGTAGAAGCAACAATCCTAAATAAAACGTTAGCAAGCAGAATCCATCATTACATTATATCTAATACTATATGACAACCAAGGGAGCCTTTTTTCTGGAATATGAAGATAGTTTAAAATGTAAAAATCTATTAATAGCTTTTCACATCAACTAGTGTTAGTGTTATCTCAGTAGGTGCCAAGATATTTAGAAAACAAATATAAATACTTTAGAATTTTTTTTAACTTAGTAACAACAGATACAAAGCATTGTTTTTCTCCACAATATTTAAATTCTTCACCTCAAAATGATCCTAAAGATTAGCTACAAGTCTGAATTTTTTAATCACAGAATCACCATTACTAAAAAATTAAAAACAGAATCATTGCAGAAAAATGCATTCTTCTAAATTAAGATATAAATATATCACACATAAAATATCATGATATTGCTAAAGAAACAAGCATTTTCATGTAATATAATAGAAATGCGAAAATAGAATATTTATAAGAATTCAGTTCTTTGAATTATGTTATTTTGTGAAAATAGTATGTTATTTTGTTACAAATATTGGGGCAAAAAGGCCAAATGTTGGACTCCTGTAAATCTCTGGGTGGGATCAACTAAATACAAAAACAAACCACATAGGAACACCTGAATGGCTCAGTCACTTTAGTGGCTGCCTTCGGCCCCTCCCCACTGCTCATGCATGCTCTCTTTCTTTTTCTTTCACTGCCTCAAATAAATAAAATCTTAAAAAAAATAAACAAATCCACATAGCTACTAGAGGAGATTTTGTTGATTATTTCTACAACATTGTAGTAAGAAATGATTTTTAAAGAATCTATTAAAAACTATGACTTATCAAACCAAACGATTACTAAGTTAAAATATATTAAGAGTGAAAATGTCTATGGAGCAATTTGACTCCAAATGATGCCCATGATATATTTTAAGTGAAAAAGTAATTTAACAGAGCAGTGTATATTATAATAGTATTCCACTCATATGGGTCGGTATATCTCAATGTGGGTAAATCTCAGTGGGTAAATCTCAGTGTGGCTACCTATGTCTATAGAAAAAGGACTGGAAGTCTGTTCAACAGAATGCTAGTAGTTATCCTGGGGCAGTGGAATCATGGGTAGTTTTTATTTCCTTTCTGTATTGTCTGACTCTAATACAGTGATTATATATTATGTTTACAAAGTTATTTCAATTCTTGAGAAGGATTACCTCTGGTTACTTGAGATAATGTCTGTAATTTGCAATTTTTATTTACTGATGGATGAAAATAAGAGTAAAATGTATTTTTTGAACATGTCAGAAAAAAAGTTAAATATTAACTTACAATACCTAGAAGACTGGGTAAACCAATGAAAGTTTCTACTCAGAATTAAAATCTGTAGTTAGATCTGTAGCCTCAGACTCCAAAATCCAAAATCTGAATCTTTTCTCTTGACTTAAGGAGAAATTTTTCAGTCCATTCTTGCTGATAAAATAATTCGCAGCTTCACCACGTACATCTCTCACCCAGACAATAACAACTGCAAGCATGTCCAGAAGTCCATTCCAAAATCCAGAAATGCCTTCAAATGTTGGGCAAACTAAAGACTGTTACGACTGGAAAGAACAAAATAAACAATGGTTTATGTCAAGCCACAGCTCAAATTAGTATTATTTTATACAATACATAATATAAAAATCTTATATCTTATGTTACATTAATGTATTTATTTATATTAATGCCAAATATTTATAAGGCCCTCCTCTGTGAAACCATGCCTTATTATCATCTCCACCCACCACCCAATTTAGATTATTCTATGCATCCAAATTTTTTACCATTACATTTAGTTTAACCTTTATTCTTGTTCCCAGTCACATCACACCCTACATTTCTCTATTAAATTTTAGCTGCTTGTAAGTACATAGTATACAACTTTGTCATGCGGATAGTTTCTAGTACATAACATACTATACAATGTAGGTGTTCAATAAATATTTACTAAATTAAACTGAGTAACGAAAATATTAGCTTTACATAATGTCTATCTATATCTATCTATCTAGCCAACTATCTATCATCTATCTATCTGCTATAATCAATATTGGGCTAAGACCATTTCCAGGGAAACCTAAAATATAAAAAAAAAAAAAAGTTAGCATATGTAGTCCTATCATGAGGGTTAATTTATCAATGACCTTTCAATTCTAAATAATTTTATTTATTTATTATTTATTTTAAATAGTAACAATTTAAAATACTGACACCCACAAAGCCAGTATCACTATTTAAAATGTTTAGTACAACCAGAACCCTGCAGACAAATGTAAGATTATGAAATTCATGTGGAGTTTTGTAGATTTTCCAATTTAATTCACTCATCAAATATTAATTAAACATCTAAAGTATTCCAGGTACAGCATTAAACCCTGGGGACTCAAAGATTAATACAGCATGATACCTAACTTTAAGAAATTTATAGCATTTGGGGCAAGACATACATTCATCAAATCACTGAAAAATGTGTGGAGATAGGTTAGAGATTAAAGCAATGCCATGGGGTGCTCACAAGGAGTGTGAATCTAGCCTGGAGGCCTTTCTGGAGTGGAGTAAATGCTTTGCAAACTGTAAATACTATGCAAATATAGGCAAGTATTATTGACCTAATTTCTCATGAAGAGCTCCGCCTATACTTCCATCAATTTCTGATGTGATTTGGAACATAAAAATTCTTAGTTTTCTATTAACAATTCCACTAACTAGCAAATAAGTATAAAATGTGTTTTCCTCTAATAGATCTTTAACTTCTTAGTTTACTATGTTGGTGTCATCCTTGTATGATCACACCATCTTTTTAGCACATTTCCTCTCTTAAAGCTATCTTGAAATTTTTTATTTTTACAGTGTGCTCTGAGCTCATGCACCCTTCTTTTGGTGTAATAGGATGATTAAAAGAAATCATTCCCAAGGGCCCCTGGGTGGCTCAATTGGTAGGGTGGATGACTTTGATTTGGGGATTGTGAGTTTGAGCCCCACATTGGAAGTAGAGATTACTTAAAAAAAAAAAAAAAAAAGGAAAAAGAATTAAAGAAAAATCAAGCCTCAATAACACATAGAAATTATGGGGCATTATTTAGATATACAGTGTTCAAGAAGTATATGTTGCTATTAAGATTTTAAATTGAACATCAAAATGAGAACTCGGCCAATTTTGATGTGGGTGTCCCAGGAACAAACAGATGCCACTGTCCCAAGCCACTTGTATTGGTTTCCATACAAACTTTCTCTAGAATGTAAAAAAGAAAGTGGAAGGACATGAAAAATAGGAAACACTGTGAACCAGCAACTTCATTCTTCATTCTTCATTATGAATCCTTTTCATGTAGTGAATATAGTCTAAATGAACTGCTATGGATTAAAAAACACATCAATCAGAATGAATAGTTTGAAAATATAATTGATTTGAATTTAAAGGACTACTTTTGGCTCACTTTTAGGCTAGAGATAAGCTAGGTTTTAGCCACACCAGCAAAACACTGCTCTGTGACACTAACATCACTGGACAGAAATAAAAGAAATCTGTTAATTAGGTGATGGGCAGAATTAAAGGCTATTGGCCGTTTGCCGTTTAGGCAGATATAATGTGTATTATGTGGTGTCATTAGGGGAGTGAGTATAGAGACAGACAAGTACCAAAATTCTTTTACTGAGTCACTTCCCTCATTATGGTAATATGAAATAGTTGGTAATCTAAGCCATTAACTATTGGCATTAAATAATTTTATTAGAACTCTATGGTGAGTACCAATTCCTCTTAAAATTCAGTTGGGAAATTTTCTCTTTACATACGCAGAAAGTTTTTCTGTGCTTATTCTCTACAAGTGCACTTTGGCTTTGTTTTTGAAATTATTTTAAATTTATAATAAAATGCTTGACATACAAAAAGGAAAAAAAGAACAATATGATAAATATCTATATACCTGCCATATGGCTTAAGAATAAGTGATTGACAGATTTGAAACCCATAGAGCATCATTTCCTGAGTATGTTCTCCATCATTCTCAAAAAAGGAAGTCATGATCTTGTTTCTTATCCTCCCTACAAATCCCTTTATAATTGGATTACATATATTTCTGTGTTAGTGTTCTCCAGAGAAATCGAACCAATAGGATATATATTACATATATTGTTATGTGTGTGTATGTATACATATATATGGGTGTGTAATGCGTGTGTGTGGTCCAGAACCGTATATTGAGTAATCTATTCTTTTCCTGTTACATTTTTTCATGTTTTTATCACACCTGTATTTAAATAATTTCATATCTGCACTTTCTGTTTTGTTTCATCCACTAAAATTTTTATTCTTGAACTGATACTAGACTACCCTAATAAAGCCTTTACATAGGTCTTGCAATCTATACAGACATGTTTCCCCATACTGATGTTAACTACTCTGTTCTCTTTATACTCAGTGTAAATAATAGAATCAGCATCTTAAGTTCCATTAAAAAAAATAAATAAATAAACATAAAACTCTGTTGAGGCTCTGAAGAACTTTAGAGATCAATTTGTGGAGAATTTCACATTTTTACTGTATCAGCTCTTCTTTTTTCATGAATATTTATTTATTTAGGTTTCCTTTGTTTATTTAGATCTTGTTTAATGTCTCTCAATACAGTTTTATCATTTTTATCATGAGACTCTTGCATATATTTTGTTAGATTTTGTAGGTTCGGGATTTTGTTGCTATTGAAAATATATTTTAGAATTAGAGTTCTAAACTGAACTTCTTTCCCAAACTAAAAATATAAAACTTTTAACTGAAAACATAAAAATGTCTTATGCTATTTCATTTTGCAAAAGGGTTAGATGCTGTGATGGTCAACTTTCCCCAGATATTTAGTCAAATATTATTCTAGGTGTCCCTGTGATGATGTTTTTGGATGAGATTAATAGTTAAATTGGTGGACTTTGAGTAAAGCAGATGGCCCTCCATAATGTGAATGGCCTCATCCAAATAGTTGAAGGTCTTAATAGAACAAAAACCTGACCTCTTCCAACCAAGGGAGAATTCTGCCAGCTGATGGCCTTTAGACTTGAACTGCTCTTTCTTGGATCTCTAGCCTGGAAGCCCACCTGCAGATTTTGGATTTGCCAGTCTCTATAATTGCATGATTGAATTCCTTAAAATAAATCTCCCTTTCTGTATATGTATAAATATTGTATTGGTTCCGTTTCTCTGGAGAATCCTGACAATATTATGCTAGACCAGAACCATGATCCTTAAAAGAGAAAAAGATAAATTAGATTGTACCAAAATTAAAAACTTTTGCCGTGCAAAAGATACTGCCAGGAGAATGAGAAGACAAATCACAGAATGGGAGAATGTATTTGTAACTGATTAATCTGATAAGGGTTTTATCTAGAATATGTAAATAGTTTCCAGAATTCCACAATAAAATAATAGAATTTTTTTAAAATGGGCAAAATATGTGAATAGGCATTTCATCAAAGGACATAAATAGATGGCAACATAACACATGAAAAGATGCACAACATTGCTATTAATTAGGGAAATTTCAGTTAGTACTGCAATGAGTTACCACCACATACCTGTTAGAATGTTGCAGGGGGAAAAACTTGACAATACCAAGTGTTGTCAAAGATCTAGAACAACTTTAACTCTGTACATTGCTGGTCAAAATTTAAATGTTGCAACGACTTTAGAAAACAATATGGAAGTTACTCTCAGAGTTAACTGTGCACTTACATCATCTAGCCTTTTGACTTCTAGGTAACTGCCCCAAAGAAATGAAAACTCAAGTTCACCTAAAAGCCTGTAAGTGAAAGTTGATTTCAGCTTTGTTTGAGATTGCCAAAAACTGAAAATAACCCAAACACCCTTCAAACAGTAAATGGAAAAATAAATTGTGGTAAAGCCATATAAAGTAATAAAAAGAAATCAACTGTTGATGCATGCAACAACATGAATGAATCTCAGCTGCTTCTTGGTAAGTAAATGTTGTCAGAACTAAAAGTCCGATTCTGTGTGATTCCACTTATAAGCTATTCAGAAATGGCAAAACCACTGGGACAAAACAGTGGTTTAGAGGTTATTTGGGGTGAGGGATTGCTTACAAAAGGGTAGCAAGGAAAATTTTAGTGTGAAGGAATGGTCTTGTATCACGATTGTATTGGTAAATATGTAACTCAGTTAAAATTCATAAAATGGTACACCACAAAGAAACAGCTACTGTATGCCAATGAAAAAACGAAAGCATACAAAGTATGTCTGCAGTACTTTTATTCAACTTTCCTATCCTAGCCTTTTTGTAAGTATTAAGTTAAAAATCTTTTACTTCTGGTTCCTAAATGAAGAGCCTTCTAATAGATACATTCCCAAAGAAAGAAGTTGGGGTAAGAAAAACTAATTAAAAATGGCGATACCCCATTCATGTCAAGTATAATATTATGCTTTTTATATCCACTATTCACATATTCTTGACAAAGTCCCTGTCAGATACATAATTTACAAACACATTCTCCCATTCCATGATTTGTCTTTTCATTCTCCTTTTGTGGAGCAAAAGTTTTTAATTTTGGTGCAGTCTAATTTATCTTTCACATCAACTCTACAAGGTAAGTTGTTATCATACAGATATTTATCATGTATGGAGATCAAGAAACTGAGGCTTGTAAGGCTAACTAGGTAAATACCTGATTCAGCAATTCCATAATCTCCATTACAGTATTATGAGGCACTTATTTGTTATTAATTAGGGTTCCTGTAATTTGTGGATGAAGATTGGAAATAGATCAGGTGTTTTGATTGCTTTTTCTTTGTTTTTTCCTTTTCCTCCCAAGGTGACCACCTGTGTAGCATATAAGACAAGTGACCTTGATGAGAGGATGTTACTTAAGAGAAATCCCTCCCTTAATTTGAGAAACAAGACAGAGTATCATAGGGGAAGGGAGGGAAAAATAAAACAAGAAGAAACCAGAGAGGGGGACAAACCATAAGAGACTTTTAATTTCAGGAAACAAACTGAGGGTTGGTGGATGGGAGGGGTGTCTGGGTGATGGGCATTGGGAAGAGTATGTGCTATGGTGAGCACTGTGAATTATGTACAACTGATGAATCTCAGACCTGTACCCTTGAAACAAACAAATCTGCAGGTGGGCTTTCAGGCTAGAGGTCCAAGAAAGAGCAGTTCAAGTCCAAAGGCCATCAGCTGGCAGAATTCCCCCTTGGTTGGAAGAGATCAGTTTTTTGTTCCATTAAGACCTTCAACTGTTTAGATGAGGCCATTCACATTATGGAGGGCCATCTGCTTTACTCAAAGTCCACCAATTTAACTATTAATCTCATCCAAAAACATCACCACAGGGACACCTAGAATAATGTTTGACTAAATATCTGGGGGAAGTTGACCATCACGGCATCTAACCCTTTGTTAAATACAAAGCTGATCTTCACCCTATTTTATGAATATGTGTTTACAAATGCCCAGGGAAATGGAAAATATTTCTTTGAGAAAATCTGGATCATCAGATTGTCTAAATAATCATTCACTTTGTAAGCTGTGCTTCTTGTGTTTGTATTAATATTTAGTGTGCGCTGCCTATAAACCTTTCTGTGAAACTACACGGACACAGAATTGATGGGATAGTGTTGCTCTGTCAGAGCAGGTACTCATGTCCATTTTGGGTCATGTATGTGGGTGGAAGACTGGGTTAGGGAATGAGGGAAGATCCAGTTAGCAGCAACCCCTGGGGACAGAGCTCAGAAACACAAGCAAGTCAAAGGCAGAACCTTTCAGACAGGCCTGAGACCACATCTCACAAAAGTTAAAAGGTACAATGGGTAGTGTAGAAAGAAGGAAGCAGTAAATCACAGTGCCACGGAAGCTGGAAAGGGAGGCCAGAGAATAGTCCCACAGGGCATTCTCACCAAAGAAGTAATAGGTGGGACAACCTCAGCAACAGCTTTCCTAATGCATCTGTCACCAAGCAGGACGTGGTTGTTGAGCAGAATAATCCCAAAAGTCAAGTATGGAAGCAGACAGGAAGCAGTGGTTGGCTGAGGAGAGAAATCTGCTTGGACAGAGAGGAGGCAAATCTAGGCAGTTTACTATGATTGTTCAGAAATTTATACTTGTAATTTTGAATTAAGGATTTTGTGTGATTGTCTCCATTTAGACTTGGAGGTTCTCTTTTTGCTTTGTCTTATCTTTTTGGCCATATGAACTTGAGAGAATTAAATACCTGACCCAGGTTCAAATAAAGATCATTGATTAATTTGGTTTGATTTCCTCAAACCAGTGCTAGTTTTTTTGTTTGTTTGTTTGGTTTGGTTAGGTTTTTGTTGTTGTTGTTGTTGTTGTTTTGGAAACTCCCAATTTTTTTTGAAATTTTATTTTATTTTATTTTTCAGTGTTCCAAAATTCATTATGCACCATACCCAGTGCTCCAAGCAATACGTGCTCTCCATAATACCCACCACCAGGCTCACTCAACCCCACACCCACCTCCACTCCAAAATCCTCAGTTTGTTTCTCAGAGTCCATAGTCTCTCATGGTTTCTCTTCCCCTCCAATTTCCCCCAACTCACTTCTCCTCTCCATCTCCCAATGTCTTCAGTGTTATTCCTTATGCTCCACAAGTAAGTGAAACCATACGATAATTGGCTCTCTCTGCTTGACTTATTTCACTCAGCATAATCTCTTCCAGTCCCATCCATGTTGATAAAAAAGTTGAGTATTCATCCTTTCTGCTGGAGGCATAATACTCCATTGTATATACGGACCATATCTTACTTATCCATTCATCTGTTGAAGGACATCTTGGTTCTTTCCACAGTTTGGCAACTGTGGCAATTGCTGCTATGAACACTGGGGTACAGATGGCCCTTCTTTTCACTACATCTGTATCTTTGGGGTAAATACCCAGTAAACAGATAGACCTGTGGAACAGAGTAGAGAGCCCAGATACGGACCCTAAACTCTATGGTCAAATAATCTTCAAAAAAGCAGGAAAAAATATACAGTGGAAAAAAGACAGTCTCTTCAATAAATGTTGCTGGGAATATTGGACAGCTATATATAGAAGAATGAAAGTCGACCATTCTCTTACAGCATACACAAAGATAAACTTGAAATGGATAAAAGACATCAACGTGAGGCAGGAATCTATCAAAATCCTAGAAAAGAACGTAGGCAGTAACCTCTTTGACACTGGCCACAACAACTTCTTTCAAGATATGTTCCCAAAGGCAAAGGAAACAAAAGCAAAAATGAACTTTTGGGACTTCATCAAGATCAAAAGTTTCTGCACAGCAAAGGAAACAGTCAACAAAACAAAGAGGCAACCCACAGAATGGGAGAAAATATTCGCGAATGACACTACAGACAAAAGGCTGATATCCAAGATCTATAAAGAACTTGTCAAACTCAACACACACAAAACAGATAATCATGTCAAAAAATGAACAGAAGGCATGAACAGACACTTCTCTAAAGAAGACATACAAATAGCTAACAGACACATTAAAAAGTATTCATCATCATTAGCCATCAGGGAGATTCAAATCAGAACCACATTGAGATACCACTTTTCACCAGTTAGAATGGCCAAAATCAGTAAGACAGTAAGCAACAAGTGTGCTGATGTGGAGAAAGGGGAACCTTCTTATCCTGTTGGTGGGAATGCAAGTTGGTGCAGCCACTTTGGAAAGCAGTGTGGAGATTCCTTAAGAAATTAAAAATAGAGCTACCCTATGACCCTGCAATTGCACTACTGTGTATTTACTTACCCCAGTGCTAGTTTTTATCCTTGCTTTATGATAACTGAATCCCTTAGCTTTACCTCTAAAGTCAGCAAGTATAAGCAAGACAGCCTATTGGAATATTAACGTGTGTATGGTTTTTCCTTAATTTCCTCTTTTCTCATTTAAGCAGATAGCCAGATCTACATACGCATTGCCTCAGATAATGTCACAGAAGAGAAATCAGGTAACAGCCCAATTTTCTTTGCTCAGAAAATGTCACACATAGTGAAGAGACTATGGATAGAGAGTGAAAAAGGAGAGAATGCCTAGAGATCACTCATAAACAAAGTTCAGTTGGCCCTGCCATTTGTGGGCGTGTGTGATCTGCTCTGTGAAGAAGGCAAAACCTCAGAAGGGACAGAAGCACAATGCGTGTGGTGGGAAGGCTAGACCTTGGACAGAACTACCAGCCTTTGCAGAGATGCCCGTGTCCTCATGATCAGCTCAGAGGTTATAGCAATAGCAGCAGGGGTTATAATGCAGGTAAAGACTGCCCATATTTCAGAAGTTATGTAATCTTCTCAGTTTCTGGGGCTGTCTTATTGAAAGGAAGGGCCCTGACACTGATTAAAATAGGAGTTTCTTTCAGAGGGTAGAAGAGTAAACAAGGAAGAGATCTGGAAGCAGTTTTATGTTAACTTACAGAGATCTTAGAGTGTTTTCCTTTCTTGCTCTCCAGAGATTGTGGATTAATACTCATTTATGGTATTGTTTGATAATAATACTTTACATATTAAATCAACAGGGCTAAACTGACAAAGAATTTCAAGGGTGCCACATAGAACTGGTATTCTTATTTAGATTGAATTGTTATTTTCAAACACATTGGAATATAATGGTCTTTAAGATATTTATAAACTTGTAGAATTTTAGCAGGGACTGGGGGAAGGACCATTTAAGCCAACTTTTTTTTTTTTTTTTCAGATTAAAAAGAATCTGAAATCCAGAGTCATAAAATGTCATTTAAAAAAAGAGTCATAAAAATGTAAATAAAATAAAATAAAATTTAAGATCACACTGGTTGAAAGGTGGAGTTGGGACCAGAGCTCAGGTCTCTTGGCACATAGCCCCAGAGCTACCTGCCTTCCCCATTATGTTCATAAAGCACCGAAGCCAGCCTGGCTCTGCTTTCAAAAATGATAAATTGAAAGGAGGAAACCCCTGCCTTCATTTAGGACAAATTTGTCTGGTGACTACTGCTGCCTTCTGAAAATAATGTTCTTTCAATAGCTTGCCTACAGAATGGTATTATTCTTCACAGTAAACCCCTAAGGGTTTCAAATCTATGGCTGTGACTTGTCACCTAGCCCCACTCCCATCGATCCCTGTGAGGGGTCTGAGGTGAGAAATTCTGATATGAAGAAGAGGGAATGAATTGTTTTCAGTGAGAGCCCTGGAAGGAGCACAAGTTAGGCTTATTTCTGGGCCCATGTAGCAGAGTGGACAGCACGGTGTTGAGAGAAAGGGCTTCTTCCTAACCCACCTGTGACTCTGTGTGGTGTGAACTGGAGAGGCCAGTGATGTGCATCTCGCCTTTGAGACACTCGTTGTCTCAGCAGTGGTGGAACGGGGGGAGGCTGTGGGAGATGGAGACAGCAGTACCTGAAACAGTGGTGAGGTTTTCCTGGAGGGAAAGCAGCAGGGGAGGTTTCTTCATGCTTGTTGTGGGGAGCAGGAAGTCACAGGCACTATATGGGAGCAAGGGGCGCTCTGTGAGCCCATGAGGATCCTCAGAGGTAACAGGTGTGAAACCAAGAGTGCAATTTGTACAAAACTCAACGCCCAGAGATTTCTCAGATGGAAGGCTAGCCCTGTGGAAGCAGAACCAAAACATCACTCGTTTTTACCCACGGAATGCTGTGGCTTAGAGACTGCTACAGTAAAATAGAGACCAGGCTTGAAAATCCTCCAAACAGAAAAAAAAAAAACATTTAAGCCACTTAAGCAAAACTAAATCTAGCAGTATTTCACGGATATAAGTGAAACTTCACTTAGGTTATTTCTTACAAACACCTCTGATAATCATAGAAGAAACTTAAGTCATCCTCTTAAACTGGTATAATTATTTTTACCCAATCGCCTGCTACCTAGAGGCCCTCGCTGTAAGGATCAATCATGGTGAAGGTTGAACAACTTCCTCATTTTTACTCTCTAAGCCGCCCTGTTATGGCAGTCGTCTGAGCGTCATATGGGTTTTGGATCCGAAGACTCCCAGTTTGCACAGTGATTATTTTTTGTGCACAAGGTGCTTACTGCGTACTGTTTTATTGATCGGGCTTTAATGGTCTCTGGGTTTTTGACAAGACAAAGAGTGTATCCGAGAGCAATCATCTCCTATCCATCCTCCTCCTCTTCTGTCCCTCTCCTCCCCACCTGTCTACACTTCCTTTCTCCAAAGTGAAGTCTGAACTTTTCCTCAACTCTGACAGCTCTTCTGAAATGCACTCTCCCCCATCTGATCCTCAATGACTTTCTGATTTCTACCACCCAGTTCTAATTTATGCTATGCTATGTTGTTTTATTGGTCATCATTTCATGGGTATCTAATTCACCCCTCTAGGTGGTAGCCTTTGATTTTCATTTCTGAATACTACCACACACTCTGTAGAGCACTTTAAACCTTGTAAAGTTGTAAAAAATGTTTATTGATGGATTTATTGACATTAAATTTAAGGGTCAGTTAAAAATGTTGCATCTAATTTTAAAAAGAACAAAGTAATAACACAACTCTGCAAAGTAGCTGTTTCCCCCTGGCAGGTTACAGAAATAGGTAAATTCACAGTCCTTTGCAAGAGCAAAGAAGAGATTTTCTGTTGTATTTTTTTTTATTTTTTTATTTTTAAGATTTTTAAAATTTATTTGAGGTGGGGGTACGGAAAGGGAAAGGGAAAGGGAAAAGCTTTAAGCAGACTCCTTGCTGAGTGTGGGGCCCAGTGAGATGCTCAATGCAAGGCTGGATCTCAGGATCACCACCTAAACCAAGAGTGAAACTGACTTAGCCACCCAGGTACCCCTCTGCTGTATTATTTTTAACATTGTTTCTTTGAATTAACTCCTTTGGAAACACCATTAGTTTAAATTCTCCAAGTTACTCTAGGTAGAGCATGAAAGGCAGAATTATAACTAGGTATTTTTAAGATTTTGTTAAATATTGTATGGTCTTTGCTTTCAGTTTTATACCAATTTCTCCTGAGTTGGACTCTCATTTAGGTTAGTTTAAATTACCCTAGTCTGGTTTAGTTTGGGTAGATTTTTTGTTTGGTTCAATTTTGTTATTGGACCTTTGTTATTAAAATCTATTAGCAAAAAAGTAAATTGTTACCCAGAATATCTAATACATTTATGAACCTTGTATACTTACTAACATTTTTACATCAGTGGTAAGTCTAAGAAAGACAAAATTCCTTTTAACTGTTAGCTATGATTTTAAAATAATTATTAAAAATAAATGCATCCTCTTTTATTTTCAAATTAGATTTTATAGAATATTTTAGAGCTAAAATAGTGAAATTCAGGAGCATCATTTTGAATTAGGTGTTGTATTTTTAGCTCTAAAAAGGGATACTTTTGTCTTTTTTTTTTTTTAGCAATTACTATGTACCAGGCACTGTATTTACCATTTCTAAGTATTATCTGATTTAATTCTTACAGCAAATATAAGTACCATTATTTTAAGAAATTAAGTTACTTGACCAAAATTTCATAAGTACTAAAAGTAATGAAGCTAAGCCTTCATCTTGGGTTGATCTGACCAGAAAGTTGCAGTGTTAGCTATGAAGTTAGCCAATGCTTTATTCTTATTCTACAAACATGTCTATTAAAATAAGCACTCTCAACAGAAATTCAGTGCATTTAAAATCTTCATTACCCATACTTGCTTTCTCTCTTTTCTCTTCCTTTTCCTTTTACTTTCTTTTCTTTAAAGTTTGTGTGAAAAACAGGACCATTGATCAGTATATTTATACTCTCAATGATACGTTTGCATTATGTTTCTTTTTTTAAAAAAAGATTTTATTTATTTATTTGACAGAAGAGATCACAAGTAGGCAGAGAGGCAGGCAGAGAGAGTGAGAGGGAAGCAGGCTCCCTGCTGAGCAGAGAGCCAGATGTGGACTCGATCCCATGACCCCGAGATCATGACCTGAGCCGAGGGCAGCAGCTTAACCCACTGAGCCACCCAGGCACCCCCCCGCATTATGTTTCTAAATTTAATGTATCTCCATTTAAATCAATACACTTTAGTAAAATCAAGCAAACAATGTATTTTCAAAGAATTTTTTACATAAGATATTTATGTAATTTAATAGATTAAGGAAGATTTAAGAGAATAAAATTAGCTATTAGATCTGTAAATTCAAATTTCTTTTTAGCTCAACAACCATCCTTGAACATTTGGGAAAGGAATTAAGCAAAATGATTATTGTATCTTGAGTTGAATTACTTGTAAGCAAATCAAAACTAAAGAAAATTAAATTCACGTGCTGTGTAGACTTCAATGCAAATCTTGGAATAATTGTGTTTAAGTTTGAATTCTTGCTTAACAAGTGCATCCCTGTGAGAATTACTGGGAGAATTGTGAGGGGGGGGAATACATATTCAATTTCTAAACAAAAGGAAGTTGTTTTAGAAGTTTTTAGAATATAGTTGCATATTGAAACCCAGCATTGTTTACAGTTAATGAGTGAAAGCCAGTTGACTTAAACAGGTAGTCTCAAAGTTGACTCCTTGTACTATAACCCTTGGATTTGAGCTCAAGACTTGATGCTCAACAAGGAAGAGAAATTGCAGGTGGGGATGAGGGTGGAGGATGGGAAGTTTTTAAGGACGGCAGAGCATGGTTTTTGATAGCTGTTAGAAAATAACCTAAAGAATTTCTAACCTAAATAACCTAAAGAATTTCATGCCATCCCCAAATTCTTCTTGAGGACTTGAATGAAAAAAATAGTAATTTAATAATCATAGAATAATAGAATTATGACTTGATTCACATTAAAAAAGAATTCAGCTGAAACTGTATGAGCTTATACATCATAATACAAGCTATCAAATTAGAAGGACTCAAGAACCCAGACAAGACTTGAATTCTCACTAGAGGTATACAGTCCCTATTTTAGCCCTGTGGTTTTTAAAAATGTGGTCCAAAGACCAGGACTTACTAGAAATATAGATTCCTGGGACTACCAGGCTACTGAGTCAAAATACCCAAGAGAGCCCAGAAATGCCTATTTTGCAAGTACCTCAAGTGATTTTTAAAGCTGAAGCGTAACAGTAAAGTACAGAAATCTACAGTGTGCATCTGGATGAATATTTACATATGAATATACCCATGTAACTGCCATTCAGAATCAGGATGTAGCAAGTTTCCATTCCCCTAAAAAGATATTTCATGCTGCTTTTCAGGTAATAACACACCCAGATGAAAAAATACCTCAATCTGCCTTATCTTAAACTAAATACAAGTGGAATACATGCTATTTTTTTGTAACTCATAGTCTTCTTTCAACATTGTATATTTTAGATTCATCCATGTTATTGAGCATATGAATAGATACTTTGTTTTAATTGTTTTATAGTTGAGTGATGGCTATTTGCATGATTTTCTAGGTGATTCTTATGAGCCAAAGTTGGCCCTTGAACAATGCAGGTATTGAATTGCATAGGTCCACCTCCTCTACGTGGAACTTTTTTCAATATAAGTGTATTTTCTCTTCCTTATGATTTTCTTAATAATATTTTCCTTTCTCTAGCTTACTTTATTGAAGGAATAGAGTATATAATTACATATAATATATAAAATGTGTATTAATTGGCTGTTTATGTTATCCATGAAATTTCCAGTCAACAGTAGGCTATTGGTAGTAAAGTCTGGGGGGAGTCAAAAGCTTTATGTGGATTTTTTACTGTGTGGGGGTTTGGTACCCCTAACCCCTGCATTGTTCAGAGAGGGATCAACTATATAACATATAAAAATCTTTCACTTAGATCTTTGAAGAAGTATTCTGTGGTTGATGAGGGCAGCTGAAAATAAGAACTTTCAAAAATGCTATCGCCTAACCACTTTACCATGGGGTTTCAAATCTGAATCACTACTTTGGTTAAAATATATTTACAGAGGTTGGATTTACATTTAAGTAAATGTTACCTGAGAGAAATTTAAATGCACAAACCATACAACACGCTTTATCATATCACCATGTATAGGTTCATTAGATTATTTGGAAGGTTGACAGGAGCACACTCATAGGAAAAACCAGTGAAGAAAAGTCTATTCTTTTTTATGAAAAAGAGGGATGAAGAAATAGGGAATGAAGTGGATTATAGGGCTATGGAACTCCTTTCTCAAATACATTGCATCTCCTTCTTGTCCTACTTATTACTTCCCATGCCAGAGTGTGCCACCTGCCACCATTTCCTACTGAACTCATCCTGAGTAGGGCTGCACACCTCACTCTTCCCACGTGGGGAAAATACCAACATTGAATAGACAGAACTGCATCCTATGCTCTCTCTTCCACCAGTCCAGGCACCAAGAACTAGATTGACAATAAAACCCTCAGCACAGTGGATATGGGTATCCCATCCAACACTGCATTAGGCATTATCTTTGTCAGACAGTAAATATAGAAAGTTCTGGTGATGCTCTATGAATATAAATGTTTCTCAAGCTTTATTTTTCATTCATCATGGTGCTGGATTTTGGCTAACAAACCCAGGGAGTAGGACATTCATGAATTATGATCAAAACCATATTTACATCTGTTTGTTGAACAGTAGTCATATGTCTTATGTAATATAACTGAAAGCTTAGTGAATAAGCCATCCATTTGACTTCAGAATGGGGTTCTTGTTAGGTCTCTGAGCAACCCACAAGGATAAGATGGAACCAATAGTCCGTGAAGAAGCCTGGATTTATAATAGCTGTCTAATTTTTTTCCAATGTGTGAAATTATTATGTTTATTTACATGTGTACACATGTGTATGTGTAAATCACACACACACACACATGTACACACAGAGATAGGTCCTGAACCAGTTCTCTGAAACACGCTAACCGAGGACTCCTTGTTATATTTCAACTTGATACCTCAGGGTTAGAGGCTATGCCAACACTGAATTCTGATAATTCTGTATTGCCAAAATCTGGTCAAAAGCTGAACATCTAGCATATCCCTCAATCACTTGAAAAAATACTTAATATTCACAAGAAGACATGTTTACTTCAGTGATATCCCTAGCATATTATAGAATGTGCATGGAACAACTGACAGAATTTTTCCCCCTCATTTCTTCCTTTCTTTCTTTTTTTAAAAGACTTTATTTATTTATTTGACAGAGAGATAGAGAGCACAAGTAGGCAGAGAGGCAGGCAGAGAGAGAGAGAGAGAGAGAGAGAGAGAGAGAAAGAGAGAGAGAGAGAAGCAGGCTCTTCACTGAGCAGGGAGCCCAATGCAGGGCTCAATGCCAGGACTCTGGGATCATGACCCAACCTGAAGGCAGGTTCTCAACCGCTTAATGGACTAAGCTACCCAGGTGCCCCTCCTCCTCATTTCTTAATTCCACCCACAGTAACAAAGCCTTCTGTTGGGTATTTCTTTGATTTTTTTTTCCTTTAAACCATCTATCGTTCACATAATGACTTCTGAGAGTTGAAAATTTTTAGAGATTTAATGTTTTCATGCATGCTCAAGGATGAAGCAAGCTTTTGAGACTTTTCCAAGGCTGGTCGGAGCAGAGTTTTTCTTTACTTTAGAGAAACTGGGCAGCTGAGGCAAGAAAAAGAAATAATGGATTCATTTGAGTGAATGAAGAAGAGGCACTGGCTGTAAACCTTCCTGTTAGACCATTACCTGCATTTTCTCATAAGTTTATGCCACAAAGAGAATAGCTAATTCTAGAAGTCTCTTGCACAATCTTATGAACTAGAGAGTTCAGTATCACTAAAGTGAGGAAATTACATGTCAAAACTGCAAGTTTGTCTTTGTATAGGATACACTTTTCAAGGTTAATTTCTAGAGTGCTTTTTGTCTTTTATCATGAAAATACACACCATTGATATTTTTATTATAAGGATGGTGAAAATTGTCTTCTTTCAGCAATTTAACATCCACTCATTTGTCTTAAACACTTTAAAAGATACCTGGATGCTTGTTCCCATCACTTATATACATACAGGTCATATTAGCACAATTCACTCTCTGTTTTCAACATGCAATTCTAAGTCAGCTCACATCCCTTTGCCAGAACCGTCAATGGCTTTTTCTCTTTCCACTAAGAAAAATGTACAAAATCTAAAAAATGCAAAAAAAATAAAATCCAAAGTCCTTACATTGGCCCAGAGGATTGTGGATGATCTGTTATCTCCCTAATTTTATCTCCTGCCCTTCTCTTCCGTGCTCCTTTATCCTGTCCTAGCCATGTTGGCTTTCTTATTATTCCTTTACACAAGAAACACACACCCAGCTAAAGTCTTTTCATCCACTGAGCCTTTGGCCTGAGATGCTTTTTCCAGAGCTGTTCCATTGGCTTGTTCCTTCACTTGCTTTTGCTGATCGACTTAATTGACATTTGATCAGGTAGGGCCCTTTTTGACTGTGCCATATAAAAAAGCAAATTTTTTTTCCATCTTGTCACTCCCTAGCCCCCAGACATATCATCTATTCACTTTTTCACAATTTTGTTGCCTCTTTCTCCCAACTAGAAGGTGAGCTCCACAGGGTCTCCGTCATTTGATCCTACTATTTTCCCAAGAATGGAAAGCATGGAGTTGATGCTCAAAATGTATTTTCAATAAATGAAGGAATAGGGAGTGATAATAGAGTAAAACTTAAATTGTGAAACAGCTGAGTTTGGGCTCGACTTTGTTCATCTTTTATTAGCAAAGACATTATTCTAAAGACACTACAGCTGGACTAACAGGTGCCAACACAAATGTTGGAAGCTCACAGATAAAAAGGTTTTGGGGTGGTGTGTGTGTATATTTATGTTTCATTTCGGTAGAACTGATGTCTCTACAGCAGGCCCTGAGAGGTCACACAGACATAAATCATGAACCTCACTCAGTGCAGCAGGTGTGACCTGAGACCCTTAGCCTCCATTTGGAGCTTCAATCGTCAAGTAAATTACCACATGCCAATAAAAAAGTACAGATTCAAAACTGGTTTTGAGATTCTGTTACTTTTCAGTTACATATTATAATCCATTTCCTCCTTTCTTTCTTGACTTCCCAATTCATTTTCACTTCACCCCCATCATCTTTTTTACTTTCCTGAAAAGTACCACTTTTCCCAGTTATAGAAAATCTTCACCTCTGTGTCTGCTTTTATCTGCATGCCATTTGGTGAGGCAAGAGTACTTAACTTGCCTCTAAGTTCTCAAGCTCTGTCCAACACCAACATGGTCACTCCTGCTCTCAGTAAGGGGCAGGTGTTTGTCAGAGGCTTTAAATCAGTGTCAGCAAGGAGCAAGACTTTCCGTTGATCTAAGTGTAAGTTTACAAGACTTGGTCACATACTACACACATTTTTCACCAATACGACACATGCTATGTAGCGCCACTGAGTTTTTGACAACTTTGGCTGCATGGTGATCAAATAATGGCAAAACTAAATTAGATATATTGACAAAAGTCATTAATTTGGCTTAGAAATTTAACATACACAAAAACCAACTGTTAAGACAAATCTTTGGTGGCATGTTAAATGCATACTTCAGCATGAAGAGAGAAAAACACCCCGTTTAATGCTGTGCTCTGCATCTCATCTAGAAATTCCCTCTAGCTGTGTATGCCCTACACATGGTAGCGAGAATTATGGAGGAGTCCTGGAGGAAGGGAGTTGGAAACATCTTACTGACTGACAGTAACAACGGGAATAACGCTCAGTGCATCTAGTTTTTCTAATGAGCATTAAGGTGGGTTCCATAATGTGATGAAAAGGGGGCAGAAAGTCATGAGTGATATGTTTTTAAAAACTGCAATTACCATTTTGTGAGAACCCAGTGGGTCCAGGAATGTATCAACAGTTACTATATATGGGTAAAGAGATGGTAGGTAATTTTTTTCCCCAATTTTGAATTTTCTTGTTATGTTATTAGGAAGATGCATTAATAATCATTTAAAAATTGGGAACACGTTTGATGGAGTATTGTGAATTTGTTGGTAATAAATCTAGGGATTGTAATTCAAGTTGCAGAGGCTGCCTAACGATACTCTTGAATATCTTTCCCTATGCATCCAGCAAATAGCCATATGTCAAAGTATGGAAGAGTTAGAAATACAGGTGCCTAGAAACCCCACCTTGCAAATCGAATACTAAAGACAATTTCACCGTAACATGGAAGTCCAAACAGAAAGGGGATATTTACTTAGCACTTAACCATGGAAGGTATTTTTCAGATTACATTATTTGCCCCCACAAAAATCCTGGAGGGTTGTATGACCCCATTTTAGCGAGAAGCAAATGGAGTTTGAAAGTGATTAAGTGACATCCCAAACCACAAAGCCAGAGAGTCTGATTTAAACACAGGCTTGTTCGTGCTTAAGATGAGAGCATGTGAAGATGAATATTCACTTGACCCTCAGGATTTAATGATGTTTGTATTAACAAAGTATGTTTGGGCCCACACTTAAATAACCCAGAGCCTCTAGGCAGCTGGGTTCTGGGAAGGCTAATATTATTTACTCTAATTTTGATGAATCTTTAGAAAGCAATAAATATGATATTGATAATTACATGCATGTGTTTAATAGAAAGTATCCTAAAGTACCTCCACTTTGTTTACCTGCTAAATATAAGTAAAAGTTGGCTTAATTAGTGATATTCTCCATTCCTTGTACACTATCTTACTCCTGAAAGCCGCAGCACAGTGAACACAATAACCAATAGGCCAGGCCTGCACTAATGTACTTCTACTAAGTTAAATGCTTACCAGTCATCTGTGTTTGTTTTCAGACCTATTTATGCCAGCTCCATGTGTTACTAAACAACAACAACAACAAGAACAACAAACCCAAACTAAATGATATAAACTGCTGAAATTACAGTAGGGAAAATACTGGATTAATGAAAATTAAGTTGCACACTTTCAAAAAACTTAATAAAAGTAAATATTTAAATCATTTCTGTGGAACTAGGTGTGATCCAGACAACCAAAGGGATTGAAGGCAGGGATGGGGGAAGAATTCACAACACTTAAAATGATTCTGTAATCAGACTGTTACACAGCTGCCTTGAAGGTATTGCTCCACTTGAAAGAACACAGAACTAGGAAATACAGAGGGAGCCTGGGATGTGTGGCAAAAATCAGAAAGTGAATAAGCACATATTTATTTTAAAAAATTTGTATGTCTATATCATTTGCCATGATTTTCTGCTTTGAATAAAAGTTCTGATTAATAAAATTAATCATCTTCACAGAAACTAACCAGCTCATCTTGATTGGCTCATTGCATTCATTTTCTATTAGCAGTTTAAAACAACACTTTTATTATTTCAGTTTCTATCTGTCAGAAGTCTGGATTCTCTACTCAATGTCTCAAGGAGCTGAAATCAAGGTATCAGTCATGTGGGGCTGCCATTTGGGGATCAGAATCCCTTCCAAGCTCACTGGTTGTTGGAAGAATCCGTTTCCTTGCAGTTCTAGGCTGGAGGTCCCCATTTTCCTGCTGACGGTTCCCTGGGGACCACATCCACCTCCTAGAGATTGCCCGCGGTTCCTTGCCTTGCAGCCTCCAAAAGTAGTTCTCACAAGGATGTTTGCTTTTTCCCTGTTCAGTTTGCTCATGTCTCTGACTTTCTTTTCGGTGACCAGCTGGAGAAAATGTTCTACTTTTAAAGGGCCTATGTAATTAAGTTGGGCCTGTGTAGATAATCTCCCCTTCTTAAAGTCAGTTCTGCTACATTGCATAGCCTAATCACCACAGTGAAATGAATTATAGTCACAGTCCCTGGATTTAGACAGGACACATGCATTAGGGGGCTCAAAATCTTAGGGGGTATCTTAGATTTCTGCCAACCATAACCACATAAAAAACTGACGTATGACCACAAGGGGCTCCAGTGTCCTCCAGCCCACATTACATAAGCAAAGCTCAACTGGAACCAAATGGCGACCTGCGACCTCCAGCTTTTGCTTCATGCCCTCTTTACTCTCTGTCCCTTCCAAAGCAATCTAAATGTTTGCGGGATAAAAAGAGGCTCATGATAATTTAACAATGAGTGTTTTCTGAAGCTAGAGAAAGAAAAAATCTGACTTTATTAACAAAATCACTTTGGGAGAAATTCTCAGACAGCCTCTTATTTTCTGACACCCACATCCTTTCTCTTTAACATAAGTCTGACTTAAAAAAAAAAAAAGCGTATGAATTTATTTGGGATTTTAGTTTAAGTTGGTGAGAAATTATGATTCTTAAAATAATCATTTGTTCTAAGAAGAAAATGTTTCACAATAATACAATACAATGATAACAAATGAAAACAATGGTCTATCTGCAAACTGGAAAGTGGGCTGTGACCAACTGGCAATCGATGTAGTGTAAAGCCCAAGTCAATGAGACACTGCTGATGACCACACACTGAGGACCCTCAAAAAAGAAGGCATCTTGGTGGCTGTGGAATTATGATCTTTAGATCCAGACACTTTGCTTTCCATCTGTATTAACCTGTGCTTTCTACCTTGAAAGACATTAAACAGCTTCCCCTTCTTGAGCTAAGCTTTGTACCAGGTAGGAAGTATTCCTTTTGCCATTACGCATATTCTCTGTGTTCTCTTTTGTCTCAGAATGAAAAAGGAAGTATGACTGATATGAGTGAGAAAAGAATAGCAAAGCTTCTTTCTATTCAATAAAAATATATTCTATAGACCTTCTGTATGCCCAATGAAGCAAATCTTCCATTTTTAAAGTAAACAACTGGAGAAGATGGTGTAGACGAAATTTAAGCCTCAAATGAAAGTTTTAACGGATGTTTTTAAAGCTTTTCCCTACTTGACCATTATATGCACCTATAAATAGAAAATATGTCTTAAAATGTTTAGACAGTTTTAGGGGTCAAGCAAAGTGGATATGAGTGACTTCCTAGTTGTGAGTCATCATATTCTCATTCTGCCTACTCAACCGAAAAAAAAATTTTAAAAAAGTGAAATATTCTGTGGACCCTTTTTCAATTTACCCATACCTTATTCTCTGCATAAACATTCTCTCATAAAAAACATAGACATATGATTATTTATCATGCATAAATGATCTTCCCAAGCACACTTTTTTAAAAATGCTCCAGCAGAACTGTCTGAAATGTTAATACCCAAACTGCACCACAAATAGTTGAGATTTAAATAATGTTTCCAAAACTTACACTTCATTGTAAGAATACCATGGAGTTCAATACATAAAATTGAAAACAATTCAATATCCAACCTCTTATTGTCATTCAGTGCCTGCTATTTTAATATAGAACTGAAATTTGAATTTCTAAAATAACTACGAATCTATTATGTAGGAATAAACTACTAGAAATTTTGCACCAACTTTCATAATTTAATTGAGGAACATTTTACAGTGAAATTTTCTGGACACTCTAGAAATATGAAGAAATACCTAAAACCTCTCCTCCACCAGAGACCAATTGCACCTTAACAAAACTTTGAGTCATGAATAGAATAAACTAAGCACAGGTATCCGAATTTCTCTGAATCAGACTATTAAAAAGAAGGCTATTTCTCTCATCTCTTTTTTCCATATCCATTTCTACTAAATCTATACCAGTGTTTCATGCTGTATACTTCTAGTACCAGATTTTGACCAAAAAAAAATCTAAAAATATTTATGGTCACAAATCCTCATGCCCCTCTGGGAGTGTAAAATGGTACTACCAATTTGGATAATGAATTCACAGTTTTGTAAAATTTGATGTGTATTTATCCTATGACCCATCAAATCCACTCCTAAGGATTCATTCTGAAGGAAGGAGACCATATGTCCATGGAAAACTTATACAAGAACACTCATAACAGATTTATTTATAATGACCAAAAAGTGGGAATAATCTTTGTTCACATCAAGAGGAGAACTAATAAGCTAAAGTGAGATATACAATGAAATACTATTGAGAAATAGAAAGGATTGAACTACTAAAATATGAAAAATAACAATCTCAGAAACACTATGCCTATCAAAAGAAGCTAGACAGAGACTGGATATATATGATTTCATTAATATGAAAAAGGCAAAAATAGTACAATGGCAGTACAGATTCATGGATTCATCAGGACTTGCAAAGATATGGAAGGAATATGAAGGAAATTTCTGCAGAGATGAAAAGTTTTGTACCTTAATATGTAAATGTGGATTACACAGAGGTTTACATTTGTCAAAACCAGACAAACTAACCTGAGATTAATGCATTATACTGTATAAAATAATACATCCATAAGAAACAATTTTTTGAATATTATAAAAGTTTATCTTGGTCAGAATGTTTGAAACAGGGTGAAACAAAATAAGATTTCTTTAATAGTACTAATGTGCACTATTAATCTTCAAGAACTGTGGTAAGTGAGCTTTTTGCCATAGAACAGTTTAAGGACCACCTTTAGAGACTAAGCCTCCTCAGAACACAATAAAAAGGTAAGATTTTTACCATACTACATTCAAAAAATACAAAGAAAAACTCTGTGTGCGTGTGTGTGTGTGTATGCATGTTGTCTGTTAACAGCCATAGTAATAGGAGAGAGAACAAATTAAGAAGACATCTATGTCCATGGCATAATGACATATGTATCTTTGGTACCACCTGTTAATGAAGTCAGGAAAAAAATGTAAATTGTTACTGAGCCTGCAGAGAAGATTAGAAGAGACAGCTGAAGAGAATAGCAAAGGGAGATACCGAGGATAGTAAAGGAACAGGGTATTGAGACTGATTCAGAGACGCAAGGCAGTTGTGTGGGAAGAGTCAAGAATTTTTTTCTCAGCTCTGCTGCAGATTTAATCAGGGGCCCCTGGGCAATTCACATATGCAATTTATGACACTCTGGTTGGCTTACTATATCTGACCTGAGAGTTTGTAATTGTCTGTGACTGGTGGCAGCTGTCACTGAAGTACAGTAAGTAAGGTGATTCCCCCTGTGCCCCATGCTTAGGGAGACACCAAAGCTATGATAAAAAATCTGCTCATAGAAAAATGAAATAGTCAAGGAATTAATATATTCAAGATCAAGCATTTTGTAAATACTGTTTATGGATCGTAATCCTCACTCTAAGAGTGCCCAGATGTTTCAGAGCTTTCAGAAAACTTCAAAGTACACTCCCAGGGCCAGGTTGTGGGGAGTGGGGTGGGGTGACCCAGGTGGAAGTCTGATATCCAGAGAATACTTAAGTGAATCTACATAATCATGATCACCAAAATGGGTGGGTGGGAGAACTTTGAATCTTTCAAATCAATCCTTTGTGCCACATATTTCCATTTTAAAAATAGTCTTCCCTTTGAAGACAGCGCTTATTGGTTATTATAAACAGAAAGTGTGCATATAAACAAACCCAATAATGATGTGTCTTTTGTTCTTCTATGTGGAACTTAATTCAGTTTTTCAGTGATGTCTCTCCAATTACGTGTGGATTTGTCTAGGGGCTCACGAGTCTTGGTGCTCACGTTTCCCTTGCTAGGCCCTCGTGCAAGAATAGTACACATACCTACTCAACACACACCAAATGTAGTATGGATAAAAGGATGGCATGAAGAAAGAATGAATGGATGGATGGGTAACACAATTTAATATTGCTTGTCAACTAAATGGACTAATACTATATAATAAACATGAATGACAGAACTTCTGGTCCTGGCTGGGATGAGATAGCTTCCTTTGTGCTAGACTTCCCACACACAACCAGAAAATCCGGAACCTAGTACAATAAGCAAATATAAAAAGATTCTGAAAGGTAAAGAAAGAAGGTAAACTGGATAAGAATCATAGGACTTTTAGAACAATGTGCTCATGAGGGTGATGAGATTCTAGGGTTTTCTTTTTGCCCTTCAAATATCCTGGATGGGACACTGGAGAAACCTACAACCCAGAACTGCCAACAGGCACAGACAAGAAAGCAAGCCCCAAGGAAGTCGTGCATCCTCTAACCAAAGGACGCAGAAAGAGTAACCTAGAAGTACAGAAAACCTTTTTAACAATATACATCCTAACCCAGGCACATACCAAAGGAGAAATTTCCCCCACCCTGCAGCATCAGTTGGACTGTTGGGGAGCTGAAGTTCTGGCCTCATATCCAACATTGGCAAGACAAGGCAAGTCAACCTCTTTACTTCCCCTCACCCAATTAGCACCAGTGATACCAAAGGTAAAACCAAAGTTTTACCCACACACAACAGAAACAGGTAGAAAGTGGGTGATGTGAGTTATTATTCTGCTTGCCTTTCCATGGTATTATTAGTGGGGTATAGAATGGTGAACTGAGCTTTCATCCCTACCAGACCTTTACTTTTCACGTAAATAGTAAACAGAGTGGCTTCTTGCTAAAAGATAAAAAGATTAAATAGGATCTAGGGTCTCACAAAACGAAACCCCAAATGCCCAAGGTTAAGATAAAAAAAAAAATCTTTCATCATACTAAGAACTGGGAAAATCTGAGCTTCCATGAGGCAAGTAAATCAACAGATACTGACACCAACATAACACTCATGTTGAAATATCTGATGAGAGTTTTAAGGCAGCCATCATAAAACTGGTTTGTCAAGTAGTTTCAAAAGCATTATAACAAATGAAAAAAAAAGAAAGTTTCAACGAAGAAATAGAGGATATGAAGAAGAATTAAATGAAAATTTTAAAAATTAAAAAAAAAAAATGAGTCAAAATAAAGAGTTCAATAATGGACCCAATAGCAGAATGGGAATGGAAAGGAAAAGAAGCCATAAATTCGAAGGTGGGATGAAATAAACTACTCAGTATAAACAACTGAGGGATAACAGACAAAAAAATAAAGGACAGGGCCTCAGGGACCTATGGGACTATAACAAAAAACTTCATATTTGTGTTATTCGAGTCCCAGAATGAAGGGAGAAAGTGAGGCTTAAAAATAATTAGATTCCTCCAATTTTGCTGAAATTATTCAAAAACAATAAAATCTTAATTTTAGAAAGTATTCAAGGTTTGTTGAATTCAAATTTCATCAAAAAGACATAAGCTTACACATTCAAAAATCAAACCCAAACAGGATAAAATGCAATAATCCATAGTCAAACCGAAAACTAAAGAAAGTATCTTGAAAGTACCCAGAAAGAAATGATGCATTATCTTTAGAGGAACAGCATTTTGTTTATTTTGAATTAGAGCAAGTTCCAGAAACCATGGAAGCCAGAGGAAATAGCACAAAATTTTTGTTGCTGAAAGAAAAGGACAGTCAACCAGAATTCTCTAGCCAGAAAAAGCATTTTTCAGAAATAAAGTTAAAATCAAGACATTCTCAGATGAAGAAAATTTAAGAAAATTTGACACCGGTATGCCTACCTAAAGCAATGTCTAAAAGGACTTCCTCAACAGGAATAAGATCATAAAGAAGGGAAAAGTGGAATATCAGATATGAAGAAAGACCAATGGACAGAGTAGAAATATGGGTAAGTATATTATCTTTCCCATCTTGAGTTTTCTAAATTATGTTAGATGGGTGAAGCAAAAATTATACTCTTGTCTGGATGTGGCTGCTAGTGTACATAAAGGAAATAGTTAAGGCAATTGTAAGATAAAGGGGAAAATTAAATGGCTGAAAAGCACGATATTGTCCCTACGTTTTACTTGAATTGATAAAATATTGATGGCAATATATATCATTGGCCATGGTGAAAACAAAAATTGAAACTAAGATAAGATACATCACTCCACATATATTAGAACAACTAAAATTGTAAAAGAGTGACAATACCTCAAGTTGTTTAGGATATAAGGAAACTGTGTCTCACATATATTCCTGGTAGAAATGATACCACCACTCTGGAAGTTGTTTGGCAGTTTTTTAAAGATGAAACAATCATAGGTCCACAAATTGCACTCCTAGGAATATATCCCAGATAAGTTAAAAATTATGCCACATAAACATTTTATACAGAATGGTGGACTCCAGGGTCACACCTCAAAACTGAACAGTTAGAGGAATAATACCTTTTTCCAGTCTTGTGATCAGGAGTCTATTCTCTACAAAACTTCACTCTGAGAGGCTCTGGAATGAGGAACACTAGGTATAGTGAATAGCTGGGGTGAAGTATTAGAAGAAAACAGAGGAATTAAGTGAAAGTTGATATATTGAACTCTGTGACTCTCAGACTTTTTTCCCCATTAGAAGGGCAAGCTTCTAGCATGCATCATTGTACTGCCCTACTACCTGACCACTCTGCATCACTGGTGAGGATTAGAAGCTCCTTCTGTGGATAAACTAATTAATCTGAGAGGAAAAGTTCCTAAGGCCCTTGGATACTGACTTAAGAAGAAAATGTGTCTTTCTGTTCCTCTGGTTCTTGGTGATGCCTAGTGCTGAAATTTATATACAGCTGTGACCATAATCAAATACACCAAAATTCTAAGTGGGCAGTTGGCCAAAACATGTATCCATGATGATGTCATCAAGTCATTGGATTCACCAGACATGGAGTCAAAATACTATAGGACTTATTGTGACATGAAATTTTATACAGTCTTTTAAATTCTGTATCTCCTAGGGTACTCTGGGTAGCAACGAATAGGAAACTGAACTCAAATGAAGATACTAATTAATAAGGGTAGTTGTACAAACAGAGGCAAACATCAGCCAACAGTAAAGAAGACAAATTGAGCTGGATAGTTCAGTAATAAACATGAAATACCAGGGAAGAAAAGTTGAGATCCAGGTAACAAGAGATTCAACACGGGTGTTTAGCAAAGGGAATTCCAGAATGAAAAAAAAAGAGGTAACTGCTGAGAGGCAGCAGGCATAAGGAGCAACACTTTCACTGACAAGAAAGATAGGAAAAGATAGGAAAGACTGGGGGCAGGCAGTAAATCATAAACAATACTGATGGGCAGGCATTAAATAGGGATTTTGAAGTATTTGTGAAAATATTAATCACAGTTGGTCAGCCAGACCAATGAAGATAGCCATTAATTTTAGAAAAATTAACTCATGTGGAAAAAAAAAATGTGTGGTGCAGTCTGGTCTGTTAGTTATTATGAATGTTATTGTGTAAGCAAAATAATGTAAAAACTGACAAACAGCTTAACCAAATATTCTAATATTACTGTGCTGGGGGCCAAGGGAGGATAGGTGGCCGAGGGAATATGGGGCAACAGCATAACAGCCAATGACTCACACTGGTGAGAGTCAATAGAAAAATGTCTAATATTAGCCAATCATACTGAACAGCTATGTAGAAAAACATTGCATTTGTTGTCCAGAAACCTCTGCCTCTAAATACCCTCTTGACTAACCCTCTGACTCTCCTAAAGCAACAAAGGTCACTCCTCAATGAAGCCTTCCCTGTACAACCTAATAGTTCACCTGTCGCCATATATTTCATATTTTCTCCTCTGTTTTTTTTTTTTCTTAGTGCCTACCACCAGCCAATGGATAATATATTTTATACTTATTACTTATGAATTTGATGGTGTATTGTCTTTTCCTCTACCAGAATGTATATTCCATCTTAGAAAGGACATGTAAGGGCTTCCTCACTGCTAAGGCATAGCACTTAGAACAGTGCTGATACATGGTAGGCTTTCATTAGCTATTTGCTGAGTAAATAAATAAATCTCTGTTGAATATTAATGTCTGAGGACCAATATGAAAGCTGTGAAGAGGTAACACAAAGGCCTGCTGGGTTTTTTCCATTATTAGTCTTCTACTATTATAAGACTTATAAGACTATTAGTCTTATACTAGCCTTTTTTGAAGTGAGCATGTATTCACCCTCACTGGAAAGTAAATTTTTTGTAAAAACACAATCTAGATCAAATATAAGGAAGAGAAATTTCTAAGCTAATATTGAATGTGAAAAATATTTGAGTCATTCTGTGGAGGTTTCTGGAAGTATGACAATTTTACCTATCCTGATACCTGGTTTGGAGGCCTAAGTACTAAATAATGAGGAAGTTGGAAAGATTAGCTATGGGAATGCTGAGAAAAAATTGAATGCTTCATGGAAGAGTTACTGGCCACCGTGTTTTAAAGATGGTAGCGAAACAGATAAACAGGTAGCGAAACAGATAAACAGGTAGAGAAAATGACAGGGTTATCTTTTACTTTTATAATAATTAAGCCTGAGAAAGAAAGTGTTTTTTTTTCCTTGTGACAAAAAGGAATATACTTTATTGGATAATGTTTAGAAAATCAGAGTTGGCAAAAGAAGACAACTGTGGAAAGAACTGAGATGTCCTTCAACAGATGAATGGATAAAGAATAGGTGGTCCATATATACAATGGAATACTATGCAGCCATCAGAAAGGATGAATACCCATCATTTACACTGATGTGGATGGAACTAGAGGGTATTATGCTAAGTGAAATAAGTCAATCAGAGAAAGACAATTATAATATGACTTCACTCATATGTGGAATGTAAGAAATATTGCAGAGGATCATGGGGGAAACAGAGTGGGAAGAAATCAGAGAGGGAGACAAACCATGAGAGACTCTGGACTGTGGGGAAAAAACAGGGCTGCAGAAGGGGAGATAGGTGGGCTATGGGGCACCTGGATGATGGGTTTTAAGGAGGGCACCTGCTGTTATGAACTCTGGGTGTTGTACACAACTGCTGAGTCATTAAACACTACATTTGAAACTAAAGATGTACTATATGTGGGTTAATTGAATTTAAATTTAAAAAATAAAAGTTAAGGAGCTTTAAAAAAAAGGACTTTAACATCACCCATAATCTTTCTGGTCGGGAACACTTTTAATATACCTGCAAACATTCTTCCAATTCTATCCCTATGCTATGCGAATGTGTGTCTGTGTGTTTATGCGTGCTTGAGAATGTGTGCTTGTGTATGTGTGTAAATCCTCCCCTATTTTCAAATTGGGATTTGTGATACAAGCACTTTCAGAGAGCAAGGTTGGGACACCTTCCTTCTTTTTCCTAGCTAAACAGCCAGCATTTGTACTCTGATGATTTCTTAGCCACTAATGCCTAAGGGTAGGTTGGAGCTGTTGAACGTGAGGTTAAAGTTTCCATGTCGCCTGTTACTAATCTCCTGAGACAGTTTGTCCCCAGACAACATTTCTTTTGGGCATGTTTTTGTCTACGTTCCTTCTCACAATAACCCTCTAAGAATCTATCAGTCTGAGAATGGTGAAAACTAATCCTTGGAAAACCATACCATGCTTTTTGAAGTACACTTTGAACTTTGATCTTGTAGAAATTTCATGGTTGGTATAAAGTGCCCTACAAGAAATTTTCCCTCTGCGTTTGATAAGGAAGAACTGTTCAGACCAGAACATTTTTTCTTTTTTTCAGATAACTGTGTGGGTTCCAAACACATAGGATCTCACTAAGCAATAGCTCTTCAAAATAAATCCCCTTTTCCCCTAATATTGTTCACCATTTTTATAAATGATCAAGTAGCATTTTCTCCTTTTGTTCCCCTTCATTTGTTCTCATAGATCCTGATCTCATAGCAACAGAGTTAAAGAGTCACTCACTTCCAAGCCCAAGCATAAAAAGAGGAAATAAAAAACACTGTATTTAGTTTAAATATATAATTTTTCTGTATTCAACCATGAATGTGAAATGGATACCAAAGCCAGGAAAAAGTCAAATCCTCTATGACATAATTGAGATTGAAATACTGAAGTGGATTCCCATTGGCCACAGAATAGCATTAAACTATTGCTGCATATAAAATCTTTATGTTATGAATGTCTATGCTAGTCTAACAAAAAGAAAACTCCTTTACCACTGCAGGAAATGATGTACCTGCTTTGTTGCCATTTCAACACAATAGTTAGCATATAGTAATACACAAATCTTTGAGTACCAATCGACTTCTTTACTTACAGTTGAATTTGTTTAAATTGCTACTTTAGAAAACCTGATTCTCTAATTCCTTAAAATATCCACAGGCTAAAATCCAGTCAAGTGTTAAACTGATTGTATGCTCATAGGTGCTCAATGCCAATATTTTTATTGTCCAAATTATTGGCATTTGTCTGTTGCATGACATGTTTTCTTTGTGCCTTTTTAATTGGATGACAAATGTGTACATTGGAATTGGACTGGAAATCTATTCTTAATAAAAGGAGATGAAACCACCTTTCAGTCTTTCTCAGATAGTATTTCTTAACATAGCTTAGATCTAAATATATATGTTAAGTTCCAATTTTTAAATGGTGGGAAAATATGATTCCATCTCCCTCATCTCTTAAAAAGCATGTCAAAAAGAACCAAATAAAAAATCAGAAAAAAAATCCTATCTTAAGAGAAATGAAAGATATTTTAACTTAAACTATAACATGTGAGAAACTATGTAGTAGAAGTAAAATAGGTGTGAAAAGGTGATTAGAGGGGCACCTGGTGGCTCTGTGGTTTAAGCATCTGCCTTTGGCTCTGGTCATGATTCTGGGGTCCTCGGATCCAGTCCCACATCAGGCTCCCTGCTGAAGGAGAGGGAGAGCCTGAATCTCCCTCTCCATCTGCCCTTTCCCCTGCTCGTGCTTGCACACTCTCTCACACACTGTCTTTCTCTCTCAACTGAATAAATAAAATCTTTAAAAAAAAAAAAAAGAAAAGAAAAAGAAAGGATGATAAGAGCAAATGATTTCAAAATCTCAAGCTATCAGGGCATAGTTGGCCACACGAGAAGGTACACCTTGAGGAAAAAACCCAGAATCTACATCAGGAACAATAAAAACATTGCAGGGGAACAATAAACCCATTGCAATGGGCTTTTCTCTGGGCTTTGAAGTGACACCCAGAGCAAAAAGGGAGGCAAGGGTGAAAGCTCACTCTTGCACAAGGCGGAGATTTGCACATACTGTTGGGGAAGAGATTCTAAATCATGTAGCTGCAAAAACCGCTAGCTGAAGAAAAGAGAAAAACAGTTCACGAGGCTCAAACAGCTCTCTGTTATTAAGAACTTCTATATGAACCAGGGAGAATTCGTGCTCTCTGGGAACCCTGCATGGCTCACTTTCCAATAACTACTCTGCAATAAAATTGTTTTGTTAAACTCATCACATTCAGAGATGAGGAATAATAACAAAATTTTAAAAAGGAACTGGAAACCAATGGAAAATACAATAAGGGAAAGAAGAGGAAAAATAAACCACAGACAGAAAAATATTGCCACAGTGTAGCATGCTTCCATGAATTTAAATAACTTAGCAAATCAAGAAAAGTCAGAGCAGAGATACAATAACTCCAATGAAACAGGAGGACATGAAATATGCACAAACAAGCTTCCACAGAAGAAGTAGGAAAGAAAGGAAAATCCTGATATAAATAAGGCAACATTTATGTAGATATGGATGAAAATAAAGAATTAAGAAGAGTAAGCAAAATAAAGATGTAAAGGTTTGTAAAGAAAGTCTGAGATCTGGAAGACAGTCAAAGGAGATACTATATGAATATAACAATCCCCAAGAAGAAAATCAAACTTTCAAGAGAAAAAAAACATACTTAAAGTATAAATTTGGAAATTTTCTAGAAATGAGAAAGAGTTGAATTTGCAAATTAAAAGAGCATGTCATGCCTCATAAAAGAAAATTTTATGTAGAGTGATGAACACCAACACATTTCCTAGTAAAATTGCTGGACTTCGAAAATATATAAAAAGTAAAGAATTTTCTGAGCATCCATGAAAAAAAAAAAAACCACAAAAACTAAACAAAAAACCCTGAATCACCCAGAGGAAAAAAAAATCCAGATTGTCCTCAAACACACTGTTACTGTACAGTGAAGCAATACCCAAAAGTCTCGAAGGGAAAGAAACATCAAGACATAATAAGAATATTCCACCCAGCAGATGGTCAGGATCTTGGGCCAACCAGGCTATTGGACCAAGCACAATGTCTGGAAAATAGTAAATGGATGGATAAATGAAAGACCTTAGTGTTGGCATATGGGTTTGATTCTCTATTGGACATCTGTGAGAGGATAACTGGCAAACTTAGAGGTATGACAGTAGAGCACAGGAGGAAAGAGGTCACATTTATGAATCATGATAAATTAAATAAAAGTGTAAGACAGAAAGGAGATACAGTGCTCAAGGGAAAAAGAACAACTCTTAAGAATAACATTTTTTCCAGAACTTAATTCCATTTAATAAAGTAACACAAACTACAGTAAGATGATACTTACTATTTGCCAGGCATGGTCATAAGCCCTCTACATGAATCAGCCCATTAAATCCCATGAGAACTTTGTAAGTAGCCATTATTATTGTTGTTGTTATTATTATTACTACTACGTCGTGCATTTTACAGAGGAAGAATCGGCACACATTTTTAAGGAACTTGCCCAGTCACGTAGCTATTTGAACAGTCTGAATCCACACGTGAGGTTGCTTCCACTAGAGAAGAGGCCGTTGGGAGACTGCAATGGAGAGAGAGAGCCTGTCAAGGTGATCCCACTGACCACAGTACCAGACACTGTGGAGAGGTCAAGGGGTGTTTTGGCAACTAGGAGAGCTTCTGTGGCAGTTGAGAAAACTATCTTAGCAAGTGTTGAAGGCAGGAACCAGACTAGGGTGAAACAAACAAGTGTAGACAAGAAAAATAAAACAGTGCATGTAGATAAATACTTAGAAAACTCTATAGGAGAGAAAAGGCATGGGTATCTCCTAGAACTTTCTGGATGTTTGTGTCTTTTCTCTGTAAGGGAAGTCTAAACTTGAGGTCATTACTTTTGCCTAATTTGAGAACCACATCTCAATAATATACATATATGAGGCATTTAAATTTCATCTCCCTGTCTTAAGTACTGTTATGTGTACCTGTAAGCCACACAGCAAACAGGGGAAGGCTGTAGAAATGGGGAACTGGAGCATAAGCAATGAGAGTTGTAGACAATATCAATAGATTTCTGGTTTTACCTGAATCTGTCTTGCTAAGAGGCGAACCCGTGTTTATAGGACTCCTCCACATCCTCATTTAGAGCTTCAAGGATTTTGTTCCTGTTGGTGCTATAGTCCATGATATTATATACTTAGAGTAGTGATCTCAGTAACCAATTAGCTAAAAAAGCAACTTTTGACAAACAGGATACAATCCAAGTAATAAGCCACAGAACAATTAGCGATGTGTTTTACCTAATAAGAAAAGGAGTTTTGAACTCTGTCACCTTCTCTTGGGTTACCTAGTGATACTGCCCAGTAACGGTCTGTCTCTCCAGGCTGAGTCAAAGAAAGCAGGTATTCATGAGCTGCAGAGTTTAAAATTGCAAATTTACACAGTAGAGTAGGCCCCTGAAGGCCCAAGGTCACGTATAAATAGTGATGACACACATGTTTGAGTATACCTCCCTAATAGTACAAAGGGAGCTTCTTTTTTTAAATCACAAAAATAGTTGCCCAGCTGTTGCAGCATTTCCCAGACTAGTTTCAAGATAATTTCTTTTTCCTTTGATAGAAATAGCCAGCTACCTTTCCCCAGCCTCTTTTAAGCCTCACAGCATCTGGGAGTTAAGGAAGGAGCTTTTGTGTTTGTGTTGTCACAAAACAGTCTGTCACTACTCAGGAGCAGCAGAAAATATGTATATAAAGCACATTATGTATAAAAGGAGGCTGTCCTACATTTGGCAGGAAGAAGATGTGTGAACAGATACAAACAAGACTGTTACTCATTCTAGTACTATAAGCTGAGTGGCTCCTTGGAGAATCAAGCCACAAGCACGGATCCATGTCATGTTAATTGGTAGCAGGGATTCTAGAGAGAAATAAAACTCATACTGATACGAGGTCCTTAGTAGTATGGCTTTCACCCATGCAGCCCATTTTAAACACAGTTGACCCTTGAGTAATGAAAGCATGAGGGGCACTGACCCCCCTGCACAGTTGAGAACCCACATATAAATTGTGACTCCCCCAGAACTTAACTAATAATCGCCTACTGTTGAGCAGAAGCTTTACCGATAGCATAAACAGTTGCTTAACACATATTTTGTATGCTCTATGTATTATAGACTGTGTTCTTACAAAAAAAGTAAGCTAGAGAAAAGAAAGTGCTATTAAGAAAATCATAAGGAAGAGAAAATATATTTATAGTACTGTTCCGTATTGAAAAAATTTGCATGCAATTGAGTTTTCTACAAGAGCTAAAATAGCTAACTAGAATTTCTGGAAAGTAAGAATTCAGTCTTAAGCAGCTCCCCCCTTTTTTTAATCTCCAGCATATCACAGAGTCTGGCACATAATATGTATTCAATAAACAGAGCTAAACATTTCTCAACTCCCTCTGCTACTATATATGCACTTAGTGTTAATTGTCTTTTAATTACACTAAAAGTAATGTCTCCTTTGTGCTCATCACTGACCTAATCTTCAGAGAAGCCCCAAATGTGTTAGAAGATACACATTTATAAGCTGCATCTCATTAGGACCTCCTTTTTCCAGCTACCTACAGGCTACCACTCTCACCTTATAATCATTCGGTCCACTAGCCACCCATTTCCTCCCAAATGTACAGAAACTCAAGCATCTGTTTGACCATCTCATCCTTAAGGCACCACCATAAACTGTTAGTTTCTGCAAAGCTCTCTCCCCTGTCCTCCAAGCTGCAAGAAAGGGTCAGAATGGGGGTTAGGACAGCTGAGAAGCGGCACCTCCAGGACCAGTTCTGAAGAGTAGAGCATCATCAACAGCTGCTGTTTGGAGATCATGGTCCTTCTCTCGCCATTACAGAGATTCTTTAGGGTCACTGCCTGTGCTACTTGGATAGATGGATTTCAATGTAACAAAATAGAGTTTAATGCAAGCCTAATAGTACCAGCATCTGCCTGTCAACTATAAATATCAAAAAAATCACCACGACCTTCTCAGACTGACAGCAACTTTAGCCTAGAAGAAAATCAAGGATTTTCTATCTCTCTCTCTCTTATTCTCTCTATTTCCTTTGTAGAGGTTAACTTATTGGTTGGGTTCCTGTATTGCTCCTTTCCTAGCAGCCCTAAACTCAGATATTGGAACTGCATCATAAGACAGTGGTATCATTACACATTTGTATATCACACCACAGTTTTTTTTCTTATGTATTATTTTATTTGAACTCGGTGTCACACATAATGATATTACTGAATTGTTTTCTTTTATAGGAAAAAAAAATCAGAAGTTTACCAGGGAGAACTTGCACATATAAAAAATTATGGGGATTTTAAACTTGACGTATCAGCAAAGTTATGTGACTCTCTTACCTCATTTTTCTGTTTTGTAAAAGAGGAATGGCAGTAGTACTGGCCGCAGGAGGTTATTTGAAGATTAAAGAAGTGAATACACAAATGCTCATCAAGTATTGTCTGGCACGTGGAAATGTTAGCTATGATTGTTTTGTAGCCTTGGCACTGTTATTAATGTTAATATTTTCGAAGGAATCCTGGAGAATTACTATTGCTTTGACTTACAAACACAGACTTTTATGTTGGTGTCTATATAGAGTTTTTAGAGTGGATTTTGATTTTAAGCCTAAGTTGAAGTGAGAATAAATAGGGTATTTCTTTGTGCTTTTGCTGCTATCTGGAGGGGGCTATTTTTGAAACAACTTTTTTTTTTTTTCCTATAAGCAGGTGGATAAAATCTAAAAATCCCAACTGTCTCTGTCACCAGACTAGGCTAGTTATTATTGACTTGCAGAATTTTAACATTTTCTTCATCACATTCTCAGGTATGACTCACTCTATTTTAAGATTTACCAGAGTCATTTAAATGTTGTGATTACTTAGGACCAAGTGTAACCTAGTGGTAGGAAGTATGCTCAATTTTGCCTCCTTGTTCTTCATAACATAACTCATAATTACTAGTGAAAGAATGTGGTACAGATTACATGTCAAAAGATGGTACTATACCGCAAGAGAACGTTCAAATTTAAATTTTATATGTTTAACTCCAAAGGATTGCATCTCCACTAATACATTAAATCTGGGACAAAAAAAGATAGCACTTTTAGGCTTTGTTATGACACTCTGTTCTACAAAAGTTGATGTCCTGTCCTCAGCAGGAAAAAGGCAGTCACAAGCCTCTCATCCCAGCTAACCTGAGCTCTGCCCACTAAAGTCCTTACAGGAGGAAGACGGAGCTGATTTAAGCCAACTGTGAAGTGGGAGGAGGATGTCTTCCATGCCCTTTAAGTGCTTTTTAGGCAAACTCTCCATTTACATCTGTACTATGTTTGCAACTATGTTTGGTCCTCAGCTCTAGGCCAAGAATCACAGACACCCACAGTTGTGGCAGATCTCTGCAGACAGCTAGCTCCTGGCTGAGCACTTGCACAGATGTCCTCTATGTGGAATCTGTCCTGCCTTCCTGGGCTGGGCACTGCTCCCATAGGCTCCCAGGTCTGCCCTGTTCTGTGACCATGTCCATTCATTACCCATCACCTCTGACCATAAAGGACACTCTCTCTTAAGGTGCCAAACTGTGGGGGTTGTCCAAGCCTCTAGTCTCCTTGAATGTTGATGTTCAGCTTTCCTTAATGCACCACCCACATCTGGTAGACAGACACCACTCAGGCAGCCTTTGTCCAGACAGACTCTGGAGGTACAGACTTATCAGTCCTTTAAAGTCTCCAGACTACCAGCAGAGGAGTTAGTTTCTTATCCTTCAGACTCACCAGAAGTGAGTCAGACACTAGTTCACCAAGTTTCAGGGGACACATATAATACTTGATGTGGGGGACACATGTCCCCTATTTCTCCTCCCTAGGTAGGACAATTGAGGATGGAGACAACCAAAGCATACTGACAGTTGTCTTAGAAAATCCTCTCCTAACAGCCAAACTGAGATTTAGGAATCTATAAGCGGTAGATGAGGAATTGATTCACAAACTGGGATTGGCCACCCCCTGGGCCTTGCGTGATGGTCTCTCAACTAATTTTGGAGTTTTTAGAGAGCGCCAACAAAACAGAAAAAAATAGTTCCATTTCAAAATAATACTACCGATGTGTGAAATAGTACAGAAATACCCGTAAGAGGAGATTTCACTTTTTCTGGGTGAAACTCAAAACATTGCTGGCCAAACTGAAGATCTCACAACAGGAGACTCTCTTAACCTTCAGGAACTGATAGATACATCTTAAATGAAGAGGGCGGGGGTGGTGACTCATACAATCTGAAATAAATAATTCTAGGCTCTCCAAACATCAGTTGAGAGCATTATCTAAAAGACCTTAAGGGCAGCTTTGCTCAGATTTCTCTACATTCTCATGCCTATAATGAAGAAAGTACAAGATTCCATTAACAAGAGAGGGCTCAAGTCTGTACTTCTCCGGTGTTTGCTTACCATTTCCATACACTGAAACTTTTCCTAAGAGATAGATTTAAAAAAAAAAAAACATGCAAAATTCTTACAGCTTGAACAAAAGTGTACCTGCAAGAAGTTGCCGTCTGTTCTGAGCAGTGCTGTCTTCCTCGAGCCACATGGATCCTCCCTGCCATGGAGAGGCATTGATTGGTCTCCATTTATGTGAGTGTTTCCAGCTATAGCTTAACAGCTATGTTTAAACTCTTTTCATGAAGGTTCTTTCTTTCTTTCCTCCCCTCCTTCCATCCTGCCCTCCCTTCTCCCATATTTCCTTCCTTCTTTTTTTTAAATAGAAATCTGTCCCTCTCATCAGTCCATGAATTCTCATCCTTCTGTTCCCCTCTTTGCAGATTTTAGGTGGTTCACTGAGTTGAGCCCTACACATGATCCTAAGGATCCAAACTTCCTCTTCTCCTTGTCTTTCTCCTGGGATACAACCAGCTGTAGTTTGGGCAAAACTGGGGCCCCGACATCTAGTAAAGACACATCAAGAAGTTGTCAGAGCAGTGACACACTAGGCCCTGCTATTTGTTTAAAAAAAAAGAAAGGAAAATAGATTTCTCCTTGTTTCTGGAAACATTGAACAAGTCTACTTTTCTCTACTTTCTGACAAGCTTTATACCACATCATCTTTATGCATCATATTAAAAAAAATAATTTTATACTGGGCATCATCTGCAGAAAGCATTAAAATGTTCAGGCTATCCTTGAGCTGATGAATAATCTATGGTGAAGTTGTCCGATAAAATCAATCTTCAATAGTTCAGCCCTCAATTAATTCTAGAATGACTGTGGCCTAAAAATTGAATTTTATTCATCTCTCATCAAGTTTAGGCCAGTGTTACTTGTAGTCACAAAGTCCAGTACTTTTTGGTGATTTCACTAGTAAGAAAAGTAATAACTATTTAATTTTCATAATAGTAATGAGATCACAAACTTAAGAATAGGATTTTTATGTACTAAAACTAAATAATCATGTTGAATGCAAAATAGGAATAAAAATGCAAATACAATTACTACTGAAAAGATCAGTTTATCTTATTTATTTATTTTTAAAGATTTTATTTATTTATTTGACAGAAAGATCACAAGTAGGCAGAGAGGCAGGCAGACAGAGAGGGAAGCAGGCCCTTTGTACCAGAGAGCCAGATGTGGGGCTCGATCCCAAGACCCTGAGATCATGACCTGAGCCAAAGGTAGAGTCTTTTTTTTTTTTTAACTCTATTTATTTATTTATTTATTTTTGACAGAGAGAGATCACAAGTAGGCAGAGAGGCAGGCAGAGAGAGAGAGGAGGAAGCAGGCTCCCTGCTGAGCAGAGAGCCCGATGCGGGACTCGATCCCGGGACCCTGAGATCATGACCTGAGCCGAAGGCAGCGGCTTTAACCCACTGAGCCACCCAGGCGCCCCCCAAAGGTAGAGTCTTAACCCACTGAGCCACCCAGGTGCCCCTGAAAGAAGCAATTTAAATTATCACCTTGATCCACAGCAATTACAAGTAAGTAGGAAAAAAGTAATAAATACATAGTCTACTTTTAAAGATTTATTTATTGGGGCGCCTGGGTGGCTCAGTGGGTTAAAGCCTCTGCCTTCGGCTCAGGTCATGATCTCAGGGTACTGGGATCGAACCCCGCATTGGGCTCTCTGCTCAGTGGGGAGCCTGCTTCCTCCTCTCCCTCTGCCTGCCTCTCTGCCTACTTGTGATCTGGCTGTCAAATAAATAAATAAAATCTTTAAAAAAAAAAGATGTATTGATTGATTGATTGATTTGACAGACCAATAGAGAGAACCCAAGCAGGGGGAGTGGGAGAGGGAAAAGCAGGCTTCCCCGTTAAGCAGGGCAGTATTCCAGGACCCTGGGATCATGACCTGAGCCTAAGGGAGACGCTTAATGACTGAGCCACCCAGGTGCCCCTAGCCTACTCATAAATGAATTAGAAATATAATCATCATGGCAGAGGGGGGTTGGGAGAAGGGGGTGGGATTATGGACATTGGGGAGGGTATGTGCTTTGGTGAGTGCTGTGAAGTGTGTAAACCTGGTGATTCACAGACCTGTACCCCTGGGGATAAAAATATATGTTTATAAAAAATAAAAAATTAAAAAAAAAAGAAATATAATCATCATCAAAAAGTATTTGTTAGGTTTTCTGGGATGAAAATTAATACAAACTTTTGCCAGGCTTTGGAAAATGAATTAGTACTCAAGATTATCAAAGATTCATAAATCATATTTGAGGATGTTCAGGGCTTTTGTATTCATAATAGAAAAAAGCTAGAAACAATGCTATGTCTAATATTGACTTAAATAATTTACATTGTACATTTAAGAAAGACTATTATACACATTTCACAAATCATGTTTTCAAAGAATATTTAATAATATTGAAAAATGCTCTGACGTGAAGAAAAGCTAATATAAAGTTTTTAAGAAGAATGATAAAATGTATGCATAGCTCAGTTCAGAGACAAAATGTAAGGGAACAAGCAAACATACCAAGTGTGTAAGAGTGTTCATTTTTGGTGATGGATGTATGATCATTTTTGTCTACATTATTCAGTAAGTATGTATTACCTTTAGGATCTGAAAGGAAGCGAGATTCATTTTAAAAGCAGTCACAATGATGTAGAGAAAGGTGGGGAAAACGGAATCAATTGGATCATAAAAGGAAGGAAGCTCCGGAGAGGGAGGGGGAAGTGAAGGTGAGGAGAAAAAGGAGAGAGGAGAGATAGGGAGAGAAGAAGGGGCAGGAAGGAGGAAGCAAACACCGGGTATACTCAGAGGAAGGTCCAGACCTCTTATCTAGGAAAGGCGTAGGAAGAACAATCTGCCTCAAAAAGGTGAACTTAAGGGCGCCTGGGTGGCTCAGTGGGTTAAGCCGCTGCCTTCGGCTCAGGTCATGATCTCAGGGTCCTGGGATCGAGTCCCGCATCGGGCTCTCTGCTCAGCGGGGAGCCTGCTTCCCTCTCTCTCTCTCTGCCTGCCTCTCCGACTACTTGTGATTTCTCTCTGTCAAATAAATAAATAAAATCTTTTAAAAAAAAAAAAAGGTGAACTTAATTCTCTAATTGTTAGATACAACTATGACTATAGTGTCTTTGAACTTTCTGCCATTCCTAGGTTCATCAAGAGACTTCTGAATATTGCCGAAAACAAGGAAAGAGTATTGCCCTTTTCATATCCCATTACCTTTTCTTAAACTGGTCATCTTTAGTGACTTAAGTATTGACAAACATAATCCTTCTCAAGTCAGCAAGGATTATTAGTGAGAAGAAATTTCACCCTTTGCTAAGAAAAGGACATTTATTGAATTTATACAATATGACAGTTATAACTAGGTACACAGCAACCACCATGCAATGAAGGGATTATCATCCCCACTTTAGAGCCTATTAAACTGAGATTCAGATAATTTAATCCATTTTCTCAGGATCTATACAATGTGGAATTCCTGAGCCATAATAGTTCCCTAGTTTCTTTGACTAGTCCTCTTCACTATTGTATCTTTCCTTAAGAAGCTCACCAACTAATGATTCTCTCTCCTGGTCCATAGGCATCCTCCACATGTGCTCTTACTGAGTTATTATAAAAAATTAAGGGTTTGGCTTAATCAGAGGTATTTCTGTTTTCTATATTATTATCTCCATGCCATCAACAAAACAACTATCTCTGTTTACTATGAAGAGTTATCGAGCAACCAAAATAATTGCAGTGGATCCCATGCTGTGCCACCCACCCAGATCTGAAACTCTTTTTCTCTAGCTGCTCAGAGTGTTGGAAGCCAGGAATTCTCAGGCGAGTGTATCTTTAGGACTTCCCCAAAGTCATGCTTCATTTCCAGGGACAGTGCACATCCAGTGACTAGTTAATAAACAGAATATAAACCTTTCACCAATCTCAGACAACTTTTAAGGGTAATCCCAACAGGAGGGTTTCTGGTAGATTTGGCTAAAGTCTCTTGCATAAATCCATTACAGTTAGATCTCTCTGTCTGCAGGATCCTGCTCTCTTTACTCCCTTCTTTTCTAGGTGTTGACCCTAGGAGAACTCCCAGTAAATGCCCTGCATACAAATGTTCATCTCAGAGGCTGCTTCCTGGGGAACTCAGTCTGAAAGTGTTGGTGCTGGTGTGGTCTGAGAAAGCAACAGCTGGGTCACCTGATGGTTGGCTGGCGAGGAGTACCTATCACCAGTGGCCAGTGTACAGATATAGCTCCTTTGCACGTGGTGGTAGTACTGTTAAAACTGTCACCAGTTGTGAATTGAAAGAGTGTACAGAGAAAGGAAATGCAACGGTACATACAATATACAGGGTAATTAAGAAATACAGGGGAATCAAATTGTGATTATGAGGACTATGGAGTTTGATGGCTATTATTGGGGGCAACAGATGATTTTTTAAAAGACAATGAAAGGCCAATGGTGATTAACCACCAGTTAAAGATTAAATATGAAAAATAGATAACCTCAAGGCAGTCTATAAAGAGACTCTTCATCTGTTTCAGCTAGAGAGCTTTCTGGGCCTTCAATATACTTGCCACTTCTCACTTATCCACTTCAATTAACATTATGTCATGGATGTAGTAAATAAGTGTGATGTTCTATGGGATGTCCTCACAGTCCTATTAAGCCTCAGGCTACAGCTGTCTCCGTTACTTCAGACTCCACGTGTTAAGAGACCAAGAGGCAAGAATGAGGAATCAACATTTTTACAAATTTAATTGACCCTAACCATAAGGAGGAGTTGGGGATGCTGTAATACAGGTAGAACATGAATAATGTGTTCAGTACCAAGTGATCTTGCACAAATTAATTAACCTCTATGACTTCATTTCCTCATCTGTAAAATGGAGAGAGAGATTGTGGTGAGGATTTTCTACATCAGGATTAAGCAATTCTTCCCATACCATATATGTCTGAAACCTGCATCTGATAGATTATAATACTGATAGCTTAAATATTAAGCAAACATAATTTCCTAGAGCAGTATATCTCAAGGGGTATGTATAAGAATCCTAAGAAAATGTTATTAATTTAACAACATCTCTTCCCCCAACTCACCCCATTTTATATCTCTTCCAGAAGAGAATTTTATTTCCAGAAGAGAATTTTATTGCCCCATTTCCACATTGGGGCAGGTAAGAATGTTGGATGTGGATGACTGCAAAACCCCCCAGGAAATTCTAACAACTCCTCATGGCCAGCACCCACTCCTCATGGATTAAAAACTCTGGGCCAGAATCTTTTCTGCCATTCTGTACTTAATTCTGTTCCCAGAAAAGTTATTCAAACTCGTTAAGGTTACTACTACTGTACAGCTTGTCTTCCACATTTCTTGAGATTTTTCTCTCTGCACCAGAGATAGTCTGATCTTCCTGTTATCTATGTTTCAAATCTGGCTGTTTCTCAAGATCTTGACTCCGAACTTTCCAGTTTATTATCCCTAGAAGATCTTTCCCTGACAAACAAAAAATTACTTGCTCTTTTTTCTATGCCTCAATAGAACTTTGTTCAAAAAGGCATTGAAATATATAGATAGATGACCATTGGTTTGTCATTTTCATGTATTTCCGGAAGATAGAGCTCTGCCTTATTCAATCATGTGCCCCCTGCACTTATGCTAATGCCTGGAACATAACTAAAGCTTATCATATATTTTTCCTTTTTCCTTTGTGATGTCAAAATAATAGAATGTGGTAATTCTTGCCCTTTTCTGTGTATAAGAATCATCAGGGGAATTTGTTGAATAAGTAAATTCCTAGCCTCTTCCAGAAGAGAATTTTATTTAATGAATTGGGAAAGGAGTTAAGTCTTCTGTTTTTCAATAGCAACCCCAGATGACTCTAATAATGATTTCTATTAGAATACTTGAAGAAATAACACTCCAGAGTCTAGTCCATAGCTTTGAGACTTGGAAACTTGATTTTGCCATTAAACCCAAAGGTGGTCAGGATCAGAGCAATGGATTCACAATAAACTTGACCATAATGACAATATATTATCTTAAAATGAAAAATAGAACTACAGAGAGACTAATAGCTAGTTAGTTAATTTTCTCCCATAACGAAATTAACATGAACTATTATAAAATTATAACCAGAAAATTGCTTTGTGAACCAGGCCAATATGTGGGTGGTGTTCTAGTCAGTGACAATGGCCTACTTGAACTTGCTTAAGAATCTAAAAAGTGATATCATGCAATATAGCTGTAATTATTTTTGTAAGTTTCCTCCTAGCAAAGAAATGTAAAATGTAAAGTCATTTAAACAAAGAAGTTCTAACTTGGCTGCAGAATTTGACAGTTTGTTTCTATTGAGTTTCAAAAACCCTGGGAAGGGTAGGATGCGTTTTCACTTGGAAGGTGAAGGTATTTTATATGCATATGTATACACATACTAAAAACCATGCCAAAGTTTAGAAAAGATGAAGCAGGATGCCCTACATATTGCAGGGGGGAAATCAGAAATACAGAAAAGAGGCTGCCTGTCTGCACCACCATCAGGAGCTTAATGGACAATTCTAAATAAATATTCATTAGCAACGGATCAAAAGAGCAGGGAATTTCTGTCTATGAACAAAATGAGAAGCTTCCAGAAGAACTACCAAAAGCGGCACAATATACCCCCAAAAAAAAGTTAAGAAAAAGAACTGATTTGGGTAAGAAGAAAAACTGAGTAGAAAATAGGAGGAGGCCCAAAGAAAGCAGCTTCCTTCCCCAGGAAGTTCACACAAACATGCTTAAAAAATACCTTTTTTCCTTCTCCTCCCTCCTTTTCAAATCAGTTTTAAAAAATGTATGGAACCAAAGAGGCTAACACTTCAACTTTTGCCCGTTATATTTAAATGGATTTTCATGAGTAAAATATGTTAAGTAACCAAACATTTGTGAAATCTCCTTAACATTACAGGTTAATTCTCAGAAGACAAGGGTAAACAGCAATTCTACGTTGTAGAATCACTAGAACAAAATCACTACAAAGAAAATTGTATGTGCAGTAGCTTTTTGTAACATGTCTCTAGAACATCGGTGACTAAAACATTAGGAGATTTGGAGATGGAAAAGAGAAAACATGAAACGGAGTAAAGATTTCATTTGCACAAGAGCTACTAAAACGCATAAACAAGAATCTTTAAAATGTCATCTTGGTAGAATTTAACATTCAGGATACAGTATTCATTTCAAAAATACTCAACAACTGGAGGATCTGCTGCTTAGAGAATTAAGGGATTTGTATATAATTCTTCCTGCTTCTCTGTCACTAATTTACTGAAAGACCTTGGTAGCAAGTCACTTAATTGCTCCAAGCCTCAGTTTCTTCTTCATTTTTCAAAACATTAATCAATGCTACAAATCTGGGGCTTGAGTTAAAATAGTGGATGGTTGATTAAAGATGTCACAGAATATTTGCTATTCATCCCACCGAGAGATAGAGCCAAATTCCCTCCCATTTGAATGTTAGTTGGTCTTAGGAATTGCTTGGATAAGGAAACCCAAGCTAGCCATATAGTCACATAAGGAAAGAGCCAGCCGGTTTGGACAGCAGTCCCAGGCCACGGGCCAGATCTGTACATGAAAGAAACTTCAGGAGACCCTAGCCCAGCTACCATTTGACTGCAATGACGTGAGGGATCCTAAGCAAGAACTACCTCCTTGACCTAGTCATTCAAAAAATGTGAAAAATAACAATTTATTGTTCAAAGCCAGTAAGTTTTGGCGTGGTTTATTTTTATAGCAATAGATAACTGGAAATGTGTAAAAGCTTTGCAACAGTCTGGTTTCCTAAAGCAAGTTTCTCAACTAGGTTCTGTAGAACTCTAGGGTACTATAAGATGTTGCTACGGGTTCTACATTAGACAGTAATTTTTTTGAAAAGGCATGATTTTTTGAGCTTTGAAATTGGACAGTGCTTGTGCTCACAGTAACGGATAGTGACCAGGCAGTTCTGCTATGAATTTCTTTATTGACCCCATATGGAAGCAAACAGTAAATTGTTTTTACTTGATAAATTCCATTCTCCATTTTTGGCATGAGAAGCTGTTGCCAGTTAGTGTTTTCTGTATTGCAAGAAAAGGATGATGTTAGGTTAATGACAATAACCTCTCCTTCACGAATTACCTTCCTCAATTTCCTATTATATATCACCAACTGACTCAAGGGCATGAACAGGCTCTATTAGTATAATGGAATTTGGAGGGAAATTTTCACTATAAAGAAGAAATTATGATATATTCAGCTGCACTTACCTCTTTCCTGTTGCTGACCGTGTTGTAATACAGAAATTGCATGAATTAGAAATTAATTATAATGCAATGATTTTTTAATTATTTTGTAATTTCCCCATGTATTTTTATGCCCTTTGATTTTATATTTTATTAATATTTTCTAATTACAGATATGTCTGAAGATCCAATGTGGTGTTTTTGAAGAGGAAGCTTAAAAAGGAAAAGTAGAATTTTATTTTATTTTTTTTTTTTTTAAAGATTTTATTTATTTATTTGACAGAGAGAGATCACAAGTAAGCAGAGAGGCAGGCAGAGAGAGGAGGAAGCAGGCTCCTGGCTGAGCAGAGAGCCCGATGCAGGGCTCGATCCCAGGACCCTGGGATCATGACCTGAGCCGAAGGCAGAGGCATTAACCCACTGAGCCACCCAGGCGCCCCAGGAAAAGTAGAATTTTAGACTTATCCTAACAGAATTCTGTGAAGTCTCATGATGCAGAAATGTAAAATAAATTCCAATTGCAAACTGTATAATAAATCAATTTAGTGATGACATGTCACATGATATTAAAAAGGTTTTGTGTAATAAACTAGAAACTAATAGTTTCGCCAAGGAGGTTGAGATGTCAACAGATTTTTCTCAGTAAATGTTATATTTTAGCATTTGTGAAATTTGAAAATGATAGTGAAATTCATGGTTGCAAAAAGCTATGCCCCCAAAGCCAACACATTTTTTTCTTCATGTCTGAGGAAGAACCGTCTTGGTATCTGTATTCATGGCACTCTTTTAGGGGCTTTTGTTTTTCTTAGGAAAAAAAGAATATCATGAATGTGTTCACAACATACTACTTTCTTCACAACAGAAAGGTGTTAGTATCAAATATTCTTGAAGATGAAATGACAAATATCCTGGCTGATAGTCAAAAAATGCTTAGTTTTAATAAACAAAAATTATTTCATTTAAGAATATTTCAGAATAATGCATAAAGATATCTAAATAAGGTGTTTAAAGGATAATTGCAGGAGTGCTGTCGAAAAATTAGCCAACCAGATTTGGTGGCAATGTTTTGAAAATGAAGCATGACTGCACAACATTAGTCTGTGAACCTGGCAGACATTTTCATCACACCAACATGTACCTACCTCTTTTAGGTCCCAGAGAGCATGTTTTGATTTCAAATGACACCAGTTCTGGATATATCATGTTGCAAAAGAAATCGTAAAATGTTGCCTTTACTGCTAGGGCCTGAGAGTAAGGAAAGAGATTAACAAATCCTGAATCCTACTGCAAAGTCTTGAAAGTATGAACAGTCTTTACAGATGACTAGATGAAGGAAACTTTCTCTGAATATCCTTCTTCTCAGCCGAAGAATGTGAATTTGTGAAACAATGATGAACTTTGTGTGCTCTATTTGATCATATACTGGAGATGAAATCGACTGATCTCCTCTAGACAAGGTTTGGATTTCTGGGGGAAAAAAGTATCCTATCGTTAAAGAAAGCAATGAACATTCTGTGATACTTTGCAACTTCTTACATGTTTATGTAAGCTTTTTCTGGTTGATCAAGCATCATAAGCAAAGGTAAGAATAGTCTCGTTTTAGCTAAAAATGTTATTTGTGTGCCCTCATATCAGTTTTCAATCATAGGTTGAGTTGTGCTGCAAAAACACAAAGCAAAACAAAAAACATGTTTTTCATTAAAAGGTAAAATTTTATTTATTAAATTTATTTTCAAATCCTGCAGTTTTATGATATGTAGATACATAAATAAAATGAAGCAACCAACTCAAATGTGTAACTGATATTTCTAAGTCTAATATTTCAGCCTTATCACGTCACTTATTAGAAAATGTATCAAAATTCATATGAACTCTGTGTCATATGCTAGTTTTACTCATAGTGCTTGGATTATAGGTTTATGGTTTGATTATTCTATATTGTAAATATATTTTTATATTGAAAATAACATTAACTGTCAGTTTGCAGCTTGCATTTAAATTAAATCTACGAAGAGTACATTCAGAAGAAATAAATGCAATTTTGGCTTGAGCCAATTGTTTAACAGAAATTCATTATGTATACCTTATGTGTGTTTAAACCTTACAAAATAGGAAGAAAAAGATTAAGAATGATTAAGAAAAAGTAATTTGAGAGAAACGGAAAGCCACATCAAATCTAAGAAAAATGCAAATATGTTTATGTCTTGTAAAGAAAAGAACTAGATGGGGAGGGTATGTGCTACGGTGAGTGCTGTGAAGTGTGTAAGCCTGACAATTCACAAACCTCTACCCTGGGGCAAATAATACAGTATATGTTAATAAAAACAATTAAAAAAAAAAAAAGAAAGAAAAGAAAAGAAAGGAACTAGAGAGATCAGAGGACGCGCCCTTGACATTTTAGGACCAAGGAGAGAGTCAGCCCAGAGGGGAGAAGATCCAAATGCTGGGGAATGGGGATCCGTGGGGGGATGTTGAGAAATGTACATGCTGCTGACTACTTCTTCAGAGAAACGAGTTCAGAGAAAACATGAAAAAATAGGTGTGGACCGTGGGAGAGAGTGATGCAGAAGAAAGGAGAAGCTTTGAAGAGATTTAGCTGAGGCTGAGATGAACCAGAAAGGCGGGGGATCCAGACGCCGCCGGCAAAGTGGATCATTCCTGAGCTACGGGGTAGATGGAATGTAAAGGAGATTTCCGGGAGAGCAACTGTGAGGAAGTATGAGAAAGCCCCTTAGACTACCTTAAGTACATTCTTATTTGAATGAAAAAGTTCAGAAATTTTGGCTTTTCCATCTTCAAAGAGCTAAGAAGCTCTTCTTGAGGCCATGGAGGAGGCAGAGACACAAATGGTAAACAAAAAAGTGGAACTAGAGACCATGTTCACATCCAAATTAATGCCTAAAGTAAGGAGGTTTTTTTCCCACCTCCCTCCCTAAAGTAAGGATTTTAAATGAAGCAACAGGGCACATGTCATGAGTAGGAATATTTTTATTACTGTTGGTAGTAACTTTAACTAAAACTCTGGACATGTGCAGGGCTAACGGAATCCTGTAGGTGGAGAGAACAAGAGGAATGTGAAATGGAACAGCCAAGTTCTGACAGGTGAGTCTACTTGCCATGGAACAGCCACGGTCCAGGACCATGGACTTGGAAAAATAAATTTATTTCTACATCCTTTAATGGCAGTATTCAGAGTTGCTCACTCAGGGAATGGGAGGAAACTCTGCTTGGCCCTGTTTTGCCACACCTTTCACATATATATATATATAGAGAGAGAGAGAGAGAGAGAGCGCACGCGTGAGCGCATCAGTGTTGCCCTTTTTCTTTCTCTGTGGACACAAAGGCCAGGACAAGACCTTGAATACAGTAGATTTCTGATAAATATTGAAATGAATGAATGGGAAACAATCTTACTCAATTGGTAATTGTTTCTGCTCCTGAATTTTGTTTGGGAGCAAAAAATGTTGTAATCTAAAGTTTGGTTTAAGATGGATTTAATATTATATTCTACCCACTCAAATGTATTCTATATCTATTTTTAAGGTAACAGTCGTATACTCATAAGAATATAAGAACTAAATTCCATTAATTCCCATGTGAAAAAAAAGTTGGGATAGTAAAATATTCAACAATAATACATTAAATGGATTGACTCATGAAGAGAATTGGCTGAACTTGGCTCTTCCTTCTTCATAAATACTTCCATTTCTCTACTACAACATGGTCATGGGAGTTTGAACATTACAGCTTTCCAAAATAGCAAAATACCTTATTGATATTTTATAAGTGCTCTACCTGCCTCCATTTTTTTTTATTACTTCCAAGTTCATAATTGTAGAACTCTGGTATTTTCTATATTAACTTATAACTGATGAAAAAAATGCTAGTGTTTTAAAAATCTTAAAAACATTCCTTAACCTGACAATATAAGCCACAGTGGACTAGAGAGTGTCTTCTCTAATTTTGTGTTCTGTCACTTCATTCTGTGTCACTTAGTTCCTCTGTCGTCGCTCAGATTTTTATAATAGATACTTTCTAAGTTACCCTGGCAATCACTTTCTATGAAGAGCCATGCCAGATCTTTTAATCTTCCCCAAAGCTTGCCTTTCCTCAGTCATAATTAAATGAGAATTTAAAAACCCTACATGATCCCGGAGTTGGGTAATAAAATGAATTGTTGTGGGTTGGTTTTTTTGGGTTTTTTTGTTTGTTTGATTTTCTGGTTGGTTGGTTTGTTTGTTTTTGCCTCTGATATCTGAACTTCTTGCTGGACTGCTCATAGATTAATCTAACATAAGAAGAAAAAAAGTACCTTTTTTGTAGATAAATTTATAAAATATAGTAATCCAGAACAAAAGCTTTTTATTATAATTGTAGCTTTTCTACTAGTTTCTGAAGTTAAAATTTAATGGAGAAAATTTTTTATTTTTTTAAATAAGAGATATATAATCTCTATGTATATGGATTACTCAGATTTCACTTCTTGTAATTGTGACCCATTTGTTCTGGGTTCTTTTTCTGGAAAATATTGGAGTAACACTTAACATTTCTGGGGTCCAGGCACATGCCAGTTGTCTAAATCATCATTACTCAATTGAGCAACCAGGACCAAAGGTCAAACAATTCTACAAGGACAGTGTCCTTACCCTTTGATGATTCAAGCTTAGTAATTATTGGTAAGTCTGTTGGGTTCTGAGGATTCTGACAGCATGACATAGAAAAGAAAGTCAGAGAGTGGAAATTATGGACTTCAGTAGGATCTGGGCTATTTGGATTTTCACAAGACAGTGGATTGTGGCTCATGGCTGAGCTCTCCCTCTGCCTCCCAGACATTCCTTGAGGGTGACTCATCCAGTTTTGAGTATCACTGACTACATGCCTCACTGCTTCTTTTTACTTCTATACAGAAAGCTTATGGATCATTGGGGAAGAGTGAGAAAGGAGTTTCAAAGGAAGGTTTAACAAGTAAAAGGGATAGAGTTTGCACCATTGAGGAAGAAAAGCAATGGGGGAAATAATTAAAGAGTAAAGAGACTCATTGGATTTAGCAAGCTAAATAAAGCTATGGGTTGGGCTGGGTTAGCATTTTGCTGGAACACCACTATTTTTCTTTCATTCTTTTCTGGAAGTGAACTTGAATCACATTCTTCCAGTTACTTTGCAAAAGGTGGTGCTTATGAGAAATTACATGTCATTGATATATGGGACATTGTCATTGAGATGTGTGATTTGAATTGAAGTGAGGAATGCTCAGAGAGTTTTCTACCTGGATTATGACCTAGTCATTTTGACAAGGGGAATCTTAGAGGTTGTATAATTGTAGATGAGATATATTCTTTTTCTTGTTGGTCTGTTTATTGGCAAGGTAGTGCACCCTGAGCTTTGGTCAGAATGCTCTTTATTCTGTGTGTATCTGGTCATGTCTCTCAGTGTTTCCGCTCCAGTTACTGGATAGAGTCCAAAGCCCTTGGTAAAGGTCATGACCTCACATGTCCTTCACAACATGGCTTCTACTTCCTCCATTCAGCTTCATTTCTTGTCTCTAGTGTAGACCCCAGGCTTTCTCATTCAGAATTCCTGTAGCTCCTGCAAGATTCTCATAGACACATACTGGAAGGTGCATTATCTCCACTCTGTCTTCCTGGTCCCTTTTCTTCAACACACAGCATAGGTTTTACCTCCTTTGTGAAGACAGCTTTTCTCACATCTTATAATTCTTCCTGTTCCCACAGCTCCTACAGCTTTTTCCAGCACTGATCACACTTACACAGCCCTTCCTCTTGAGCAAGACCATAATCTCCTGGCAGACAGGGACTGTGTCATATTTATCTTTCCATCCCTTAGAGCATAGCAGGGTCTGAAATAAGACCAGAGGTCCATTTATTTTTAAATTTGAAATTGTTAATGATTCTTCATTTTGCCTATAAGGGAAATGTTGTGGGTAGCCTCTAAGATGGCATCCAATAAACTTACCTTCTTCGTTTATGCTCTTACATATTTCCTTCCCCTTGGACTGAATTTATTGACTGACTGCTAGTAAAGATAATGCAGCAGATATAATGGGCTATCACTTCCAAGATTAGGCTACAAAATGACTATGACTCCCACCTTGGCCACTCTGAGCAAAGCCACACAATTTTGTGACTTTTGTGTATTTCTAGGGATTTATTTCTTCATTATTGCATCTGGCTCTAAGTTGTTGCTTCTCTTCATTTCCTTATTTTAATTTTTTCTTTATTCCAACATTAAGCTCTTCTCTATCTTCATTCTAACTCAGGTGTGGGATAGAACAATTTTTCTTAGATTTCACCAAATCCACTCATCCAATGCAATTGTATGTATAGAAGACTGTCAAAATTTAGGTCAGGGAAGAAGTTTATAGTCCAATAATATACATAATTAACATTGAATATTGGATCTTTCTTTTCTTAAGTCCTCTAGGGATGCCCACCCATGGATCTATTCAGCAGCATTTTTTTTTTTTATCAAGTGCAGCTCAAAGCATGTTTTCTGATTCTTTCTCTATTTTTCAAACTCTTTTCCCAGTAAGCCTGTCTTTATCTCTGAGGATTTATTTATGTCCTTTTCTAAACAGAAGTACATCTACTCTAGATCTTGAACTTAAGTAGCCAAGAAAAATGGGCAGAACTAGACATTCCTTTCTGTCTTTTCTCTATTTCCTGTAACAGTCTAAAATAAAAAGGATGAGGATATTTTCTCCCACTGGTATGCCTTGTGTCATCCCTCTGAAGCAAAAAGCTACAGTAATTAGCTTTCTTTTTAGATATAAATGCTTTCCCCTGAAATGTACATAAAAATTTTAGCACATAAAAGGCATTTAATTGTTTTTTGTTTGTTTGTTTGTTTTCTTTCTTTTTTTTAAATTTTTTTATTTTTTATAAACATATATTTTTATCCCCAGGGGTACAGGTCTGTGAATCGCCAGGTTTACACACTTCACAGCACTCACCAAAGCACATACCTTCCCCAATGTCCTTAACCCACGCCCCTTCTCCCAACCCCCCTCCCCCCAGCAACCCTCAGTTTGTTTTGTGAGATTAAGAGTCACTTATGGTTTGTCTCCCTCCCAATCCCATCTTGTTTCATTGATTCTTCTCCTACCCACTTAAGCCCCCATGTTGCATCACCACTTCCTCATTGTTTTCTTTCTTTCTTTAATAACTATTGGTCAAATTATTTCATGTCCCTTGGCCTTGCCACCCATCGTGGCAACAGTCAACATTTTTTAAGCCCACATTATGTACCAGAAAAGAAAAAAAAAAGATAAAATGATATATAAGGTAGCTTTTTCCCTCAAGCTATTTATTTCTGGCTGTAATACATATTGACTGGTCTTTCTTTTCTTTTTTATACACAGCTGTGTGAATGTATGTGTGTGTTTTCATGTATGCCTCTGTACCTGTGTGTTTTCTGGAATACTCTTTCACAGTAGTTCTGCTTCTGCATGCTCATATTCTCTGCATCTCAAGACTCAAGCTTATGGTTATTTCCCTCATAAAAAAGTCTTCAGTTATCCATTTTAAAGTTTTGTTCCTGAACTTCCATAGAGCTTTGTACTTCTTTTATAGACTCCTACTTTCAGTGACTGATTCCAAATCTATAAATGTCTCATATTTCCTTTTGACTATTGGCAATATGATGGAAGTGTCCCTATTTGGTTCCTTTTCTTGTGTCCCTCACAGTCTCTACTGAAATGCTTGCCCCTTGTAGATATGCAGTAGACACTGACATTTTATCATCGGCTTTCCCATTTGGATTCTAAGAATCTTCTTTGACTTTGTATCTATTATTTATTGCATAATTTGAAGCAAATTTTGTGTTTGTTTTTTTCATAGTATATTTACAATTCTACTTTTCCCCTCTTGCATGAATAAAATAAAATCTTTAGTCCCTCCCTGTCCTATCTTGGTAAACTTGGTAACAGTATTTTCTGGAAACTTAAAGTAGATTCTGTGGCTTAAATTTTCTCCTTTGCTCTCTTAAAAACTTCAGCTGCCTCCTTGAAATAAATCACTACTTTCTTCTCTTTTTTCTTTTCTTTCTTTCCACTGAGAAAAAGAAACTTCTTACCTAAGTTTCCTACCCATCAGTATCAGCTACAGAATTAATGCTATTTATTCTTATTAATATACATATAAACCACACAGTAAAATATCTGTTTTGCTAATTACTTTTTAGATTGCTTTATTTTTTTTTAAAAGATTTTATTTATTTATTTGACAGACAGAGATCACAAGTAGGCAGAGAGAGAGGAGGAAGCAGGCTCCATGCTGAGCAGGGAGCCCAATGTGGGGCTCAATCCCAGGACCCTGGGATCATGACCTGAACTGAAGGCAGAGGCTTTAATCCACTGAGCCACCCAGGTGCCCGAAGATTACTTTTTATTTCTTTTATGTTTGCTCTCTGAACAAAGAAGGGGAAAAGAAGGAAAAAGAAAATCTGAAGCTTTATAATAGAGAGATAGAATACTATAACTGTTACTTTAAAAAATAACAGAAAGATTAACAATATACACAGGATAATTATGATTTTCATATGTTTAGTTAATGTTAAATAGTCATAGAGTAATCAGGATCATATTTTAGGATTTGGGTATATAAATATGTATGTGGTAGAAGTTCAAAAATGTGTATGTACTAACTGATGGTATTTCTAAAGAAGTTATTTGAATTGATTAAAAAATGACATCATATAAATCTGATAAAATACAAGGAAATATGCAACACATCAGAAAATATTTCATGGTGAAGAACTCCAAATTCTCTGGGTACTTTGGCATACCATGGAAATACTATGTTGTGACTGAAGAACAGCATTGGGAGTGGGAGGTAGTGACCAAACTAGAAGATAGCTTGAAATAACCTCATGGGAGTGGTTTATATCAATTAGTTCTTGTGGTTCTATATTATACCAAAAAAAAAAAGAAAAGAAAAGAAAAGAAAAGAAGTTCTTTCCTCATAGTTAGAATTTCCTCATTAGTTAGATTTCCTCATAATTAGAATCCCCAGGAACTTCTTAGATCATGACTTTTTCCCAGGGAAACAGTTTCTATATTTTTCTATATTTTCTATATATTCTATATTTTCTATATTTTCCTGATACTGGAAGTAGAACAATCATATATCCTAGAAGGTATAGGACCCTATTTTTAAAGACTTTATATAGCTATATCATGTATCAAAATGTATGTTCCAAGATATAATTCTGAAAGAAAAGGGAACCCTAGAATTTTCAGAATCAAAATTTCAGAATTCTGGTGTTCTCGTTTTAGGTTTCCTCTTAGAGGCAACATTCCCTTCTCCAAATTCTGCATTAATTCTACTAACAATGTGCATTGGTTGGAAAATTAGGACAAAATGATTCCTTACCTCCAGCAATTGGAAAGACCAGACCCTCAGGGCCAATCCATGAACTCAGTTATCAGATTCTGTCTCTCAAACAGGAAGAGAGACATAGAGACCCTACGACAACAGTTTGGGTACTTGAACTAAAATTGCTTATAAGGTCAGATTTGCTCCTTTGTTTTTGACCACATGTACAATGATGAGAAGGAGACAAAGCTGGTCTCTTCTCTGGTCTGTTGAAGAACACAACAGATACACCAAGAAAAGCTCCTGTCCTGCAGGCCACCAAGTTTTCAAAGGTCATCTTCAGTGGGGCCTGGCTGAGATTTGCCTCTTACTTTTACATATAGACTTCTATTTAAGTTAGCTTAAATGAGGTCCTTATTACCAAAGCACCTTGACTAAACACCAGTGTTTGGAACTGTAGTTGCTATTGCTGGGAAAGACACTACAATTGAAGCTGGTTTCTGGGTCATCTCTATTGAAATGCACTTTAAAAGGAGATATTCCATGGAAGAGAGATTTTTTATTTCCTTGACAATATTACTTCTCTTCCTTATGAACAACGACAAATATTTTAAGCAGAGCTTTCCCTAAACAGCATTCCCTCTAAAAAGCTGAGAAGAGTATTCAAATTATTATTATAAGCAACCAGAGAGTGCAGCAAAACAGCCTGATAATCTTCTTTCATGCTAACTTTCAGCAAACTAGCTGTATGGCTACGAACAAATCACTTTCTCAGAGCCATAGTGGTAATCAGGGGCCAATTCCCTCATCTAAACATAGAGGTTAAATTAGATGCCATCAAAGATTTGTGCACATATGAAAAAACCGTAGTTCTAAACTCATAGGAAGTGGTGCCCAAGAAAATTATAAATAGGAACAATTAGGTTTTTCCAAGTTTTCAATTAACTTGTTCAGAAGTGAGCATTGTGATAAGATTGCAATGTAATTATGATTAATGTTGTCATCATTATGATAATTTTTATCACAATAAATCAGGAGGAGATATCCTGCAGCTACAAAGGCAAGAGTATAGTATAGATCGCTGCTAAGACTAACAATGTCTTTCATTTATGTAGAATTTTATATCTTAAGAAAATACTTTATAAGCATTATCTCATTTGATCTCACACCTACTATATGAAATGTGCTTTGATGACATATACTCATAGAAAGTTGAAGGTAGAACCATAGAAGCTCACAAAAAGATGATTTCCAATGTAGGGGGGAAATTGGTATGATTTATAATACATATAGAATTGGGATTTCCAACATTTTAAGTGGGTATGTAGGTCAAAGACTACTTCAGAATTGGAAAAGAACCATAAACCTTTGCCCCAAAAATGTACATGGCTACAACTATTGACACTTAAAATGTATAAATCGAACTCCTGGAATCTCACAGATTCCTAGTGATTTACCCCTGATTCTAAATCTAGAGTGTTGGATATTTGGGGGCATCATAAAAAGGAATAGAAAAAAAAATCTTCTCTGGTGTCTATTAAATGAAGGTAAAAGGAGAAAAGATATTTAATATTTGTTGAGTAAAATACTTTATATTTTTATCTCATTTAATTCTATTAGTAGCTCTATATAGTAAGAATAATTTTCAATTTATAGTTAAGGTTTAAAGAGGTCTAGTAATTGTCACACAATTAGAAAGCAATAGGGGAATTTAAAGCTAAATGTATCTAGTTTGCACTAAGGATGACTTTAAGCTTTAAAAGAATTTAAAATAATTTAAAATTGGGGTGCCTGGGTGGCTCGGTGGTTAAGTGTCTGTCTTCAGTTCAGGTCATGATCCCAGGGTCCTGTACTTGAACCCCAGGTCAGGCTCCCTTCTCCCTCTCTTGATCCCCTCATTTGTGTTTTCCCTCTCTCTCTCTGTCAAATAAATAAAATATATTTTTTAAAAAGTTAAAAAAATATCAAGATTACATGTCTCTGGTCTGTAGAAAGATGTATTCTTTCTACGACACCATACAAGCTAACACGTTAACATACTGTTCAGGAAAAGAAAATGACCACTTTTGTTTAACTATTCTTGTAATAGTTGAGCTTAAGAATTTCGATGCCCATCTTTTAGAATTTATATGAATTAGTTCTTTTAGAATTTAGATGGCATAACCACATCCTAAAGTTCTTAACAAGAGGTGAGGAGAGATGGTATAGTGTATGAAAGGTGATGCTATGTTATGTGTGAGAAATTGTTCATATTGTAAGGATACATCTGAGGTAGAAAAGACTATAGACATGGTAAGATTTGGGTAAGCACATGTCTTTATCTGTGACATCAGAAGCAAGCAAGAGATATGAGCATTCCCACTAGAGTAAAACACAGGACTGCCATGGAGGAAAAGATCGTGTCATAGCTGTCACCTGTCTTTAGATATGTAAGCACTGCTTCAGGCCTAGAGCTCTCTCCCACACACTTGGAAATTTCAACTCCTACTTATCCTTGGAGATAAAACCTTAATGTGATCATAATTTACCAATGGTGTGATCCTTGGGCCACCCTTACCATACCTTTAATTGGGTTGGTCCTGTAATTCCTACCCTACCTTCTTTAATGAGTTTCATATTGTCCTTAGCATCTTTCAGGGTCATCTGTAATAATCCATGAGTGAAAATAAAGCTCTTTGGCTCTCTGTCTCTTGTTTTCCTTCAGCCCATCTGATTGTCGCAGAATGGAATCAGTACTTTATTGGAGCTTCTAACAGAAGACTCTGTAAGAGCAATTCCCATGGGAGCTTCTCCTGGGAATTGGATGCAGTCATCACTGGGCAAAGAGGGTCATTTCTCCAGGGACTAAGCCCCTAGAACTCCCAGTTCTCTCCTTCTCTTTGTTTGTATGTAATATACTTCCTTCACAATATCCACAACAGTGACACATGATTCTCCAACTTGGCCAAGTGTCAAAATCATCTATTGATTTCAGCACTCTATGCCTCGGGTTTCTAATTTGGTAAATCTGGGAGGGGTCTGGAAATCTACTTATTCATTCAGCTCTCTCTCTATCCATTTATCCATCCACTGTTTTTCGTTAATTCCCCAGATTACACTGGAAATCAATTTGGAGTATTTCTGTACTATAGAACACACAGGAGCAGGTGCACAGTTGAGATTTTTTAACTTGGAATATCACCTAGGAACAAATATACCCCCCCAAAAAATCAGAGGCTGGAGTATGTTGTAATATATTTTAGGAAGCATGATAACTTTTATTAGGGTAGCTCAGAATGAAGACTGCATGCATATTTGGTAAGATGTAAATATCCAGTCATGTGTTTTTCTTCAACTTTGGTGCAAGTTGCATCTGCCGAAAAGTTACTCCTGCTTTCCCTTCTAGTGAACAGACCTACCTCTGTGCTTGAGACTTCTTTCCAGCCTCAGGATGAATCTTGCCTCTTGACATCACAATATCCAGGGGATCAAGGTTCCATTCTCCTTAAAACTCTGATTTATCATCTGAGCTTCATGTCCAAAACACTTCCTCAAAGTCACTTGGACGTCTACTCAACCAGGTCTCTGCTTTAATCTCAATCTCAGTGGACACATCTGAGGTTTGTCTCTATTCTGAATTATCTTTTTCTGTAATATCCTTAATATTAACATCCATTTATAGCTCCTGTTTTCCCAGGAGGTGCCACTGTATAGGTTCTCTTTCTAGCTATACTACCTCACGATCATGATTTCCTCCAGTTTCTCAGAGTTACTCCATACCTTTGTTCTTGCCACGTGAACCTTGTTAAGCAGGGATACCCTACCTTGATCTGGGAGAAGGAGTAGTTTCTGTAAGACTGTAAGTAGTTCTGTAAGTAGACTTCTGTAAGTAGACTAGTTCCGTAAGACTTCTGTAAGTAGTTTCTGTAAGAGTGCAAAGAAATCACTGGGCTTCTTAATTTAAAAGCGACCGTAGAGCAAGCATCACCACAGGGCTTTCAAAATTCCAAGTGCAAGCTCAAGAATGAGGATTCTAGAACTTGCCATTTTAAGTTCTTCTTGAAGATGCGGGAGATAAGGCAAAGAAATAAAAGAAGTAAAAAAATAAAGCTGAGGAAGTGAAAATGTAAGGTCATTTATAGGATAAAAACTAAAAACAAAAAGAGCAGATAATAGCAGAATGCCAAAGATCCCATCGGTGATTCCATATCGCAGTTAATTCAGTTTAGTTTTCCCAGCAAGTTTCTACAAGGTTTTGCCCATCTGGCTTCATACAGATTACCACATGGAGCTTCTGCTGTTTTCCTTAGTGAGCCCTCAAATCTGCTATTTCCTGATTTCACTAACACATTTTCTTTACATTTCCCTGCAATTCCCAGTGATTTCAACTTCAATTTAGTGTAGGCACTAATTGGCTCCTCGTTAATTCTAAGCTACATTCATGGGGAAAAGATCGAAATTGTGTCCTGTAGTTTCTGAGAACCACTCTGACTGTGCTCAGAGGGAGCCAGATCTTGTATCTTCAAGACAGAAGTCATGGGGTCTGGTGAACACAGCAAAGCATGAGTCACAAAATAAAAACTGGAATTGAGTGCCGTTCTTTAGAGTTGGAGGCCAAGTGCGCAGAAGCAGCATTTTTTGACCCCCTCCAAAAATCTGTAATAGAATTTTATGGTCTTTGTTTATTAAATAATTATAATCCGTGCACAAGAGGGTACCATTTTACAATGATTCAGGATAGGGTGTAGGCTATTTTCTCATATTTTGTATGAAAAATAAATAACATTTTATATTGAAGCTTTAAAATAAACATTCTATAACATTCTAAATAATCATATATTATTCAGTGTGTTTTCAAATACATTCTGTTCTTTTATCTTCATGGCAGGAGGGATATAGATTTGATCCACTATATTTTAAAGTGGAGAAGGCAACATTTAGAACAACGAAAGGTCTTGCCACAGATCATACATCAGGGCCTCAGTGAAGACAGAATCAGAAATTAGATCTCATCATTCTGAGTCCTAGGATCATGTCATTTTCTACTATTATTCCTAATTAATTTATAGCAGTATTTAAGATGTATTCTTAGATAAAAGCATCCTAGGGCAAAATATACAGACATACAAACAGTATATATATAAAATATATATAAAATATGATCTATGGTACCTGAAATTTTGTTAAATTTGAGAAACAGAGTCATGTTTAAGAACACAAACAGTAGCTCACAATCTTTTTTTTTTTAAGATTTTATTTATTTGACAGAGAAAGATCACAAGTAGGCAGAGAGGCAGGCAGAGAGAGAGAGAGGAAAGGAAACAGGCTCCCTGCAGAGCATAGAGCTTGACGTGGGGCTCGATCCCAGGACTCTGGGATCATGACCTGAGCTGAAGGCAGAGGCTTTAACCCACTGAGCCACCCAGGCACCCCAGTAGCTCACAATCTTCAATCCTGTGCTATGCTTCCACTCCTTTGTCTGAGAAATGGATGTAACGATTGTATTTTTCTAAGAGTTACTGTGTGGATCAAGAGTTAATACACAAAACAGAACAGCTTGTGCAATGGTATTTTGCTTATAAATGTCATTTGCATAAGTGGTATTTGTATAATTATAAAATACAACAATATGTTAATTAAAATTTAACTTTAAATTTTTAAACATGCACTATTTCAAGCACAGAAAATAATATAATGGATACCTATATATCAAAATATTAGATTTACCAAATGTTAACATTTTGCTATGTTTCTCCCATATCACTCTTGTAAAAAAATACAAAAATAAAATATTACAGATACCACTATGACCCCACACCCCATTCCTTTTCACTCCCATCTCAGAGGTAACTGCTATTCTGATGTTGGTGTATATCAATTTCAACTATATATCTTTTTAATATGTATATAATCATTTATAGATTTTTAAATTTACATACACATCATCCCACTATAAAATGTCCTTTTATCATTCAACCGGATAAACCATATTTATCATTCAAACCATACGTTCAAATGTATGTTTTAGATAAACGTACATTTTGCTGCATGAATCTCTGGGTCATTCATTTTATTACGATGCAATATTCTACCTTATCAATTTAAACTATCCACTTACTAATTTCCCTGTTAAAGGATGATGAGTTAGTTTGTTTTATTTTCTTCTATTACAAAAGTACTGCACATTTGGGACAATTTTTGTAGAGTCAATATCTGGATATTGATACCAGCCAGGTTATTTCCATACACCCTTACCATTTTATCAGATTCTAAGTTTTACCAATTAAAAGTGTGTGAAATGGTATCCATTTACTTTTTATTTGCACCGCTCTGATGACTAGAGGGATCAAGCATCTTCATAATGTTTCCTTATTTTTATATTTTATATATTTTTGTTGTTTTTTTGAGGAGGTGTGTGTGTGGGTAAAGGCACAAGAGAGCAACTAGTAAGCTACTAAAATAAGTGGTCCTTACCTGCTTATAGCCTGGAGACTCACAGTAATCGAACTGACCTCAAAAACAACATCTATAAACAAAAAAATAACCTGTAGTCATTTCAACTGAGTGGGCCATGTTTGTATGATGGCATCCATCTACATGATTCCTATGTGTTTCTTAAAAGAACTGGCAAGTATGGAGAAAAATAAAATCATAAAATAAGAATAATTGGAAATAACGTGATATATTCCTCTCAAAATGGAGATGAATGAGTAAACTCCCAGAGGCCTAGATGGTATAAAATGACCATTCGAATATTTAAGTGAGTTGTGTCTATCTGAAAAATGCAATCAATGAACAAGTGAAAAACAAAAAAAGGCCAACATGGCCAGAGTCTCTCAGCTATTTTAAGACTAATATGACTATAAAACAGCTTCTTATTTTTTAATTAAGTTTCTATCAATCATATGAGATTTTATTGTGGGGCATCTTTCTAGAACAAATCATCCACTGTATCTCATGGAAAATCTTCAGTTCTCCATCCACTGGAAAAACATTTGCTATTAATTGCCATAGACATGGATACCTCGGGTGGGATGTTTCAAACAAGCACAATTACTTCACTAGCCCTGCATTTTATGATGTTTTCTATTTTTCCCTGATTTATATGCTTTTGGGTTACCCATTAACATGCTTTGTTACATTCCATATAAAATGAAATGAGATCAATGCACATCTTAAACTCATTATGCTGATATTACAAATGCAAATTGCCCGCTACCTACAGAGTAGTTAAATATCATCCTGCAGTTTCCTGTTACTTATGAACAATTTAGAAATAACATCTGCAATTTTAAATATGTTTTCTTTGTCTATTCAACCTTGCAATGCTCCCAAATATACACCCTATCTTGGAGAAAAGACTTGCAAAGTCAAACAGACTATGATCTCTTTGCTTGCTAGATTATTGGGTTAAAAATAAAAAGTGTTGTCACTTGTTTTCAAGGAAATTCTGAATTGCTTTATTGTACAGCTGACATTTCCATCTGTCTGTTGAAGTATCAGCACGAACACCTTGCTATTCAGAAACTGGCCCACACTTTCAAGAAGCGGCGTTCAGTCTTTAGAGCCTCTCCTGATAGCCTAGTAAGTACTGGCTCTCTCCGGGCACCCCAAAGCAATGCATTGTGAAGCTTGTTCCGTAAGTAACATCCCAGAGTGGTACGAATCAGGAAATGAATACCCAGGTTGGGCACAGTGCAAAACAGCATTTTCCAGGTCAAGGTAGGCTTCAAAAGGACTAAATCTTGTTTGAAAATGTCATGGGAGAAGTCTGCACAATTAGTAGGAAAAACATATTCTATTCTTAATTATCAGAGAAAAGAAAAGTTCCACTTCTTTGCCTTTGTTGGCCACCATTCCCAAAGACTAGACTCAGGTGTCAGTTAGGATTGTTCTTCTCCACTACAGGCATGGGACTTCCATTTGGTTTCTCAGGAAATGAGAATTTATGACTTTTTTTTTTTTTTAACTCCACTTCCATATTTTCACCACTTGTTTATTTGTACACATTTCCTCCTGGGCCTCATTTTTTTGTCTGTTTGTGAACCTTTCAAAACAGCCATTATCTAATCTGAGAAGCTCGTCCATTCATCTGGTTCAGTGGATGGAGAGTTAAGAAGTGAAGATAGTTACTGACGGCATACATTATAAACGTTTCTCTGTGTATTTCTTCCCAGTTATCCAAAGAGGTGACTTCAACTGAAAAGTTAAGACCAGGAGGAAAAGACAGTTGGAGGAGTGGTTTGGAAGTTATATATTTAGAAGGTCATATTTTTGGGTAGATTGGGCCTCAAACACAGTATAGGAAATAACTCTTTAATTTAACTGCGGTCAATGGAAGGATGCTCCCAAGTAGAAGGATAATGCAGACTGCGTTATCCATTTCTTTCATCATAATGAAATTGTGTGTTTACATTTACATCATGAAATATTAAAAAGGACATTGCATTAGTTTGCTAGGGTTGACGTAATTAAATAGCACAGACTAGGTCACTTAAATATTAGAAAGTAATTTTCTCACAGTTCTGAAGGCTGTAAGTTCTAGATCAAGGGGTTAGCAGGTTTGATTTCTCCCAAGACCTCTCTCTTTGGCTCCTGTGTACAGCCCTGGCATCTCTTCTGTTGTCCAAATTTCCTTCTCTTATGAGAACACCAGTCAGATTGCATAAGGGCTGAGCCGGACAGCCTCATTTTAACTTAACTGCCTCTTTAAAGGCCCTATTTCCAAACACAGTCATATATTAAGACACTGGGGATTAAGGCTTCAATATATGAATTTGAGGGGACACAATTCCACTCATAAGAGACATAAGAATCATTATCCTCCATTTTGAATGCTTAAAGCTCAAAATACTTTAGGAAACATTATGACAAAATGGAGTCTATGGATAGAATCATGAGACAGTTTTGAATTCTGGTCATTCTTTCCAACAGAGTACACTTAGGCCAGTTGGTAATGACCAATGCCCACTTAGCATAAGTACTGTCACCTCCTGTGTCAAAAACATGACTCTAGTTGGTCACCAGTTAGACACCCCAAGCCCAGAGACATGGTTGCTGGGCTTTTTTCACCACATAAACTATTATTGATGATAAAAATTGGCAATAAAAATAACTCTATTTGCCAATACAATCCATAACTTAAACTTCAGAACATAAAACTTAGAAACAAGATTATAGATGTATTTTAGTTAATGTGTTGGTGTTCTTCTCTTTTTACCTAGTCACTATTCTATTACTATAACCTATGATTACAGTTGCCCAGTGTTTTTCAAAGATAACATTATTGGTATGTTGTGTAGAACAATTCTTCATCATGCTGGACTGTCCTCTGCATTGTCTGCAATGTCCCCAGTATTGTGACAACCATAATGTCCCTTTACATTTCCAAACATCTCTTGACATAGGTTCTACTACTAATTTTAAACCAAAACAGTGACTGAAAGAGCTACATCACTTTAGTGGCTTACCATCTTCTCAAATCCTTCAATATTTTCCAGAGATAGTGCTTCTTAACAAGCTGTGCTTGATCAGAGTCTTGTAGGAGTGCCTTTTAAATTTTATCTTGTTGACTGGGCAATATTTATTAGAATTTGAAGGAATTTACCTTTTGGCCTTGCATTTCTATTTCTAGAAATTTAAAGATTTATATAGGCAAGTACATAGATATAAGGATACATGGACGTTTATCAGAATATTCTTTGCAATGACAATAAGTTTCAAGCCACCAAATGTTAGCAAGAAAAGATTGTTATTAAATATGGCATATCTACCTATTGGAATACTATGTAGTCACCATCATGCTCAATAAGATAGAAATTTATTAATAGAAATGTGACAATAATTAAGAAAATAATACAATAGAAACAGTATTATAATATGATCTCATTTTGTAAACTGTATGTATTAAACCCACATAAAATTATGAATATATATATATCAAGTTTTACAAGTGATTGTTTCAGGGTAGTGGCTTAAATTAATACATATTTTAACTGCATGTATGTATGGCACCTGGCATAAAAGTTTTTTTGTGGCTCTAACATTTTTACAATGAGTATATATTACTTTATACTTGGGAGAACTTTTTTTTTCAAAATTTGTTTCATCACATTTAATCCATAATTCTATCCTCAGAAGTTATGGATCCTGTTTCAATCAATTTTAATAAATCTTATATCATTTCTAGACCTGAAAAAGAAAGTTTGCAATTTTTAACCAAATTTTAGATAAAAAGACTCAACTACACAGGACTAAAGACAGAGTTTTAGTTTAATTCACTAGAGGCATCATTTACTAGTCCATACCCTTTTGGGAAAGTTCATCAGTCATACAGTCCACAAGCAGTTCCGCAGATTTAGTGTTAAATGCCTTGCTGAAATCCTAAGATGTATGTCAGCTCTGTTGTCCTCATCATTTAGATTAGTAATTAGGAAACACTATAAATAAATGAGTAAATAAATAGACATTTAATTAATAATGACTTAATTTGTTATCTGTGAAACTATGCTGTTATACATAGTTTCACAAAGCATTGAAACTATACTTTTAATGAACCATTCTAGAATCTCTTCTGGACCCCTAAAATGCTTCTCAGCATTCTTTTTTCTTCAGACCTTGGCTATCCTGTCTTCCCCTTCTGGAAAGTTCTCTCTTTCCCCTCCCCCATTTTGTCCTGCCCTCCCCCACCACACACACACACCCCTTCACATCTTAATCTCTTAGTGGACCTTGTGCTAAGAGATTAAAATCTTTTACTTCAGGCTCTTTTGAATCCTTTTTGTGTTATTTGTATTAATTGCCTATTTATATTGTACATAATCTCTACTAAACTATGAACTCTTTCAATTTATGGACAGTTTCTGCTCCTCTCTCCATCCCCAATACCAAATACCAGGTCTGAAACTTCACGGTGCGATAAATGACTGAATCAAAGAATTGGTCCATGTATTACTGTTGGTGGTCATGAGTCACTACCAGTCTTGAGTTTATGAAAGTTTCTTACTTTCCCTTGTACATACTGCAGTGACACTTCCTGTTTGCAACCTTCTGGAATATTTTCCACCCTCTGAAGAAGACTTCCAATTCTAAGCCAAGCCACTAGCCTTAAACTAATGTAAAAGGCCCAAGGGCTCTCCTATGGTGTTATGTTTTGGTTTTTTTGTTTTTTTTTGTTTTTTTTTGGTTTTTTTTTTGGCTTCAGTTTCCTTTCACTAATACTACTTCATATATTTTTTTATTCTGTATAAAATCCAATTTGGAATTCATACTTAATCATCAAAATCATGAAAGTCATTGCTATGATTTATATTCTTACAAAATGAATCCTTAATTTAAAATTTTCTAAAGTGAAGTAATTTTTCCAGAATTAATAAATACAAAGTCTTTGTATATTAGCATCTTGAAAAACAAAAGAAATTTGGCAAGGAAATCTATCAACTAATTACTGATAAATATTGACCAGAAATAATTAAATGATAATAATAATCAGAATTACAAAAATAACAAAGTCTGGCTTCTCTTCTCACATTTAAATGCTCTCAACTATAAAATTCGTTATAGACTACAAAATTACAATTGTTTCCTATCAGAAGCGATCATTTGTCCTTGTGACCAATTTCTAATTTAAATACAATTTTAAAAAGATCTGCCTCTGATTCATGGTATATGGAGAAAAACAGAAACACAAAACTGGAATTTTATTATGTGCATTTTTCTGGCTAGCAAACACTAGGTTTTTCTCAAATAAGTTTTTAATATGTCAACCCTGTCTAATAAGTATCAACCATTTTATTGCCCAGAGGTTATAAAGGGGCTTGTTTGACATTATCTCTATTTGCCCTCATGATTCCAAAGACTTTTTCAAAGGAGATAATCAGCATAGAGAGATTTTAGAAAGGAGCATGCAATGCAGAGGTGAATATGAGGTCACACTAATGACTTCCTGAAAAAAATAGTAAAAGCAGAAGGAAAAAAGGATGGCAAAAATTTTTTAAATGGTCTTTTAATACAGACCAAAAAAAAAAATCCTCTTCCAAAGTCATGCTGTTTAACACTGCCTCGTTTGGAAGATCAAATACCTAAATCCTGGTCCATAAATCATGGTACATCCTTATAATTTAAATATATAGTCCAGTTAGTTCTGAAACACAAATATGTAAAATTCCCTCAGAACAGACTTAAAGAGTAAATACTTTCCTTAGCTTACCAGGAAAAGAGCCCTGAGGGGTTTCTGTGAGCTGTAAAACTATACATCTTACCTTTATTTCCACAGGAGGCAAGCCAGTAGAGTCCATAACAAAGGAAAACATTCTCAAAGCAATCCAACAAGTAGGAGTTTAATAGGATCACAGTGCGATCACTTGTTCAGTTTTTTGAGGGATTTTGCATAAAAGAATAACCAATTGGGGTTATGGGTGACTATAATTTCCTATCTTAAACTTTTCTCTATTCTCCTAACTTCTCACAATTCGACATGTTATGTTTGCAAATGTAAAAACAACAACAATGATATTTGGCTGTGAGTGTTGAGGATGGGATGGCACAGCTAGGTGGGGATATAAAAGGTTTGGATCAAATTACAAAACATTGTCCAAAAGTTGAGTCACAAAGAGATTAGGGAAAGAGAAATGTCATTGGTCAGAAAAAGAGTGGATTTTTTTTTTTTTTTTTCCAAATGTGGCTTTTAAAAAGCAAATTACTGGTTGGGATACTTCTAAGTGTGGCAAAGGTAAAGTGTGGGCTTCCTCATGAATAATTCTGGGATAATTTTTATCTAACATCTTATAAATGATCTGAAGCAAAGTGCAGATTAAAATCTCAGTTTGGAGCACACGAGTCTTTTTTTTTTTTTTAAAGGAAACTCATTCCCCCAACAGGGGACTCAAACCCATGACCCCAACTTCAAGAGTCGCATACTATACCGATTGAGCCAGCCAGGTGCCCAAAGGGGCACACAAGTCTTACAGAGATTGAAACGGTCAGTGAATGAAGACAAGCAACGGTAGGTTCCTCAGCATCTAGGCAAGCAGCTAGTGAGCCCCTTGAAGGCGAGATTGTAACGTCATTCATTTCTGTATCTCCAGCCCCAGTAACAAGGTAGAGACCCTGTATTTTTGTGTAAAAGGAAGAAGTTTGTAAGGGACAACTACAAAGTTAAGAAGTCAAATAAAACAAATCTAACAGGCATGTAAAAACTATAAAAGTCAGCTGCTATTCATGACCCGGCAAAGGGATGTGGGAACGAATGGGAGAGGTTGGCTCAATACACCCGTGGCAACAAAATCAATTCAGTTCAACTCGGCAAACATTATGCAACACATGAAAAGAACTAGGCACACATAGACCTGAAGTAAAAACAGGCAAAGGGGCCTGGATTAAATCATTCTATTCCCAATTTGAACATAATTTAATTCCTTACAACCTCAATTTTAGTTAGCCATTGGCTTTTCGCGTAGAATCTGATAACTCCCTGTTCTTGGAGTGAAGCAACTTTACCGGAGACAATGACCTAGATACACGTTGCTGCAGACACATTAGAAAAATGCAATTTCCAAGAAAGAAGCCCTGGAGGATTTGGGTGGTGCCTGCAGGAGGGACAGCAGGAGCGGACAGCTACTGCCTCTGTCACGAAGTGTTTGGGTGGTATTAAGTCTCTATCTTGTGCCCAGCACTGAGGATATGGAGGTGGACGTAATTAAGGATTACCGAAAATTCATCTAGTTAAAAATGCACCCCAAGTTCACATACAAACACATTTAATCCAATCCAAATGAGTCACCTGTGATGGGAATGGAAAGGTTAAAGGGAGGGAGAGGTCCCAAGCAGGAGAGGAGCTGGGGCGTATTTAGTGCTGTTTCTAATGCAGAGGGTTTTTTGTTTGTTTGTTTGTTTGTTTGTTTGTTTTTACAATTCCCTTTGGAAACTGCCTTCTGATTTGGTGAGCATTGTGCTGGATATTTTCAAATCATGGCACGATCCCTTCATTTGAGGACATATATTTATTATTTAAACTCATGGGAAATTTCAAACATACAAAAGACAAGAGAATCTCATAATAAATCACCATGTACCCATCAATCAGCCGCAACAGTTATAAATCCATAGGTAGTCTTTTTTGGTTTGCCCTTGACCAGTTTCTTCAACTTCAAATTGCTCAAATCCAATCCCATACATCATAGCATTTCATTTTTAATTTTTTCTTAAGATTTTATGTATTTATTTGACACAGAGAGAGAGAGACCACAAGTAGGCAGAAAGGCAGGCAGAGAGAGGGGGAAGCAAGCTCCCTGCTGAGCAGAGAGCCTGATGCAGGGCTCAATCCCCAGGACCCTGAGACCATGACCTGAGCCAAAGGCAGAGGCTTAACCACTGAGCCACCCAGGCGCCTCATTTTTAATTTTTGTGGTTTTTTGAATCACTAAAATATAAAGATTCTCTATAAAAATGTAACCACAAAACCATATTAGTGGCTTAAATACTATAATAATTTCTTAATATCATTTACTATTTAATCAGTGCTCAAACGCCTCTGTTGTCTTTTTTTTTTTTTTTTTTTTTTTTTTTTACTAGAGCTTGCTTATTCATGTCAGGAATCCAAAAGATCGATGCTTTGGAAATAGTTTATCTGTTTCCTAGGATTTTGAAAAGTTCTTTTATTTATAGGCTCTATCACCATCACCCTTTATTTTCTCCTTGCAAATTATATTTTGAGGAGTTCAGATTTTTTTTCTTTTGTTGTGAGACTTTCAGGCTGCATTTTGGGGCTTACATTCCTATGGCGACATTTAACACATTTCTCTATTCCCTTGATTTCCTGTAGGGTGAAAGAGGCTTCAGCAGATACTGGTTAAATTTTTAGAAAGGGCAGTATTTGAGGATATATTTATTTTAAATAAACACTCAAATGTCTTTCAGAGCCCAGTGTGATGAGAAAGATGGGGCATCTGTTCGAATAATATAATTTTAGGGGTGTATCTTTGAAGAAATGGGACTCAAGAATAAAAGGATATGCTTACTCAGAAACAGGCCCATAAATACAAAGAACAAACTGGTGATTGAAGAGCAGAAATGGGAAGATGGACAAAATGGGTGAGAGGGATTGGGAGGTACAGGTTTCTAGTTACGGAATGAATGGATCATGGAAATTAAACACACGGTGTCAAGAAAATAGTCAATGATCCTGTAACAGTGTTATATGGAGACGAATATTTTTTTTTTAAAGATTTTATTTATTTATTCGACAGAGAGAGATCACAAGCAGGCAGAGAGAGAGGAGGAAGCAGGCTCGCGGCTGAGCAGAGAGCCTGATGCGGGGCTCGATCCTAGGACCCTGGGATCATGACCTGAGCCGAAGGCAGCAGCTTAACCCACTGAGCCACCCAGGCGCCCCTATGGAGACGAATATTAACTATACTTCTGGTGAGCATAGCATAACCTATGAAGTTGTCAAATCACTATGTTGTACACTTGAAACTACTGTAACATTGTGTCAATTAAAAAAAAAGATTTCTTTACTCATTTTACTCAAAAATATTCTTTCCAAGCAATTCTGAGAATAGTTGCAAATACTTTTTTTTTAGCAATATTATTGAAATACATATAAAATGGTCCCAAGATAATGTTATATTTTGTGAGGTATGAAGTTTCCTGTATGTTTGAAAAATAGTCCTTGTTGCTGTTGCTTTAATATGTTTTATTACCCTGACTCTCAAGAACTTAAAACCTAGTTTGCAACACATAGTAGGTACAATAAAACAAATCAAAGAACACAAACTAATGCATGAGAAGTTATTCTAAAATGTATTTGGAAAAGAGTATTTTAAACCCCCCCACCAAAATGTGTTTTCTATATTTGGGAACTATTAAATACTATAAAGAGATTGGTAATGAAGCCAAATTGGGAAACATATAGTCAGGGGCAGGAAGTGATATTTAAGGATAGAGTCATTTGATGACTTTTGACAGAAACAGAATGATAGGGAAAAAAGAACTGTTGAAATAATTTGATTTCCCAAAATTTAAAAGTTTAAACAAGTTACACCTGTGCTTCATTTTAGATTTCTATAGGACAGACTTCAGACAGGTGCAATCCTTGTTCTATTCTGTTAAATGTAGCAAAATTAATAACAAATAAGATTGCAAAGGCTGTGGATACACAAATTGGTTCCGATTTTAATAACTTAGGAAAATAGGTCAGGAAGTAATCGATTAGGAAACATCAGTGTATGTTCACAAAATAATAGTGTCATTTCCACTTACAGAATCAGGATGTGTGAAAATGTGTTTATAGGAAGTTATCAGTAGATTAAACTGATCCCCAAAAAAATCAACAGAACTTCTCATCTGAAGACCTTTGAGATTTCTATGTAGGAATTTTCACATAACACAATCTGAAAAGAACAAAATATGCCTTAACAAGACATGTTGATCAATGAAATCCCAAATGTATCATGTGGTAAAATACCAGGTGATTCTACAGTAAGACTTAGCTTGATAAGATGAATACAATTTAACTTGAAAATTGCCTAATAAAGATTTTGTGTGGATCAAATACAAACCATGTTTGTGTTACGTATTTCCTTCTCTCATCATGGATACTAAAAAAAGCCCCTGGATTTTGTCCATAGGACATCAACTTAAATTGTGGAGCAATAAAAGTTCTGGATATCAACCTACAACAATCATGACATAAGAAGAAAGTATATGCATTTGTTTATGTGTGTATGTTTGTATATTTATTTGAGATGTATCTGTGACTATTAAATCTTAGGCCCACTGAGAATTTACCTAAACCTTTCTTTCTTTCTGTTTTTTTTGTTTGTTTGTTTTTTGAAGATTTTATTTATTTATTTGACAGAGAAATAGAGAAATCACAAGTAGGCAGAGAGGCAGGCTGAGAGGGGGGAAGCAGGCTCCCCGTGGAGCAGAGAGCCGGACATGGGGCTCGATCCCAGGACCCTGAGATCATGACCTGAGCTGAAGGCAGAGGCTTAACCCACTGAGCCACCCAGGCACCCCTAAACTTCTCTTTCTGACATAAAAAGATAGCAAGTGTTCAATTTACCCTCCTGACATTTGCTCAAACATATTTTCCCGTGATCAAGAGAATCCATTTTAGCTAATGCATCTTACTTGACCTACCAGAAGCTTTTGACACAGTTAATTTAACATTCTCATATATTGAAATTCTTCTATCCCGGCTTCCAGGACATTCCTTCTTACCTTCCTTTGCATTTTCTTTTTTCCTGACTTTTCCTCATCCTTCTGACTCCAATACATCAAAGTACCCCAGAGACCAATCAACTCTCAGATGTTTTCTTTATCTCCTGCCATGCCCTTGGTGATCTCATTCAATTTAGTAACTTTACTTTTTTGAATGTTGAGAGAGAGAGAAAGAGAGGGCACATGAGACAGGGGTAGGGAGGAGGGACAGAGAGAATCTTAAGCAGACTCCACATCCAGCAGGAAGCCTGAGCTGAAGCTTATCATGGGGGATCGTCATCATGGGGGCTTATTCCAGGGGGCTCATCCAGGGACTCAAGGAAGAGGGCCCTTGTCACAGGGGTTCCACCTGGGACTCAATCTTGGGACACTGAGATCATGACATGAGCTGAAATCAGGAGTCAGAGGCTTAACCAACTGAGCCACCCAAGTACCCCATCAATCCAGCAACTTTCAATACCATTTCTATGCAAAGACTCAAGTTTAGACATCCAATCCAGATGGTCTTCATTGAAGTCCTCTTCAGTACCTTTACTTTGTGCAACCACATTTCTAGTTTCCAGCCCCTACCTGTCCCCCCTGCAGTCTTCTTCATCTAGTAAGTGTGGCACCATCTTTCCAATTGCTCAAAGGACCACTAGGACTAGGCTCAAAGGACTAGAGTCAGCCTTGGCTCTTCTTTTCCTCCCAAACCCTAAATCGAATCTCTCAGCAAATCTTTTTGGTTCTAGTTTCAAAGTGTATAGAGAACTATTTCTCTCCACTTCCTAGGCCCTAGTTTGGAACTATCTAGGTCCAAACCAGTGTTGTCTCTCACCTGGATTAATTCAGGGGTCTCTAACTGGTATCCCTGGTCCACATTTTGGCTACCTCTCCTCCTACCCCCTCCTAGTCTGTCTCACTTCAGGGGCCAGAGAGACCCTTTTATACCCATATCCTGGCATGAAACTCTGCTCACATTGATCTTATCTGGAGTAACATCATTCTGGAGGAGAGAGGAAAGAGATGAGCAGCGAGGAAATGGGGTTGGGAGCAGATCACTGGGGCTTCCGAGGCCTTGGTGAGAGCTTGGGGTTTTACTGTGGGGGAGAAAGGAAGCTTCACGGGTCACGGTGTTTGAGTAGATGATAAATTGTATGTGAGATGATGATAGCATCTCTAAGAAAATGTAAAGTAGGGAAGTGGGGAGAAAGGAGTGCTGGGGAGAGACCAGTTGCATTATGAGGCTGGCTGCGTCAGGAACTTCTGAAAACTCATGAGGGAGCAAGATGTGTGGATGTCAGGGGGATTGTTCCAGGCAGAAAAAAATTGAGTATAAAGGCTCTGATTTATGAACATGGCCTACTTACTAAAAGGAACTTTAAGGACAATGTTTCTTCAAGCCGAGCAGAAATCCAATCTTTTACCCCCATAGAATGTATTTTACATTAAGTTACAGATTTTTATTTTAAATGTTCCCACTTCGGTATCCTTAGATTCTAGAAAAATACCTCACATGGTACACATGTAATAACAAACTGTTGAATAAATGAGCAGATAGCTCTAAAGTAAGGTGTATTTACATACATTAACCCAAACTTGAAAATTACATTCAGTGATCTGATTCCATAATTAATAAAGTCCCCATCCATAGCGCAGAATGCCCTAGCTGAAGAGAACAGAATTGTCTGAAGACACATAATAAAATCCTTTCCTGCCCACCCCTGTCCTCCTAGCGTGGATAAAGTGCCCTTTCTGTGCTATTATGCTACTCTCTACTATACTTCGTCTTGGCTCTGATTATATTGAATGTACTTGTCCCTATTATTGCTACTGAGATTTTAGGGTTTAATAAATAAATTCTTCTTTGCTCCAGAAAGAAAGATAGACACAGGAATCAAATTAAGTTTTTAAAATGTCAGTTTTATTAATGACTTTAAAAAAAGATAAAAACACTGGAATGAAGGATATGGCTAAGGTATTGGAGCAAACGGTCATGATGTAATTCACCATTGAGTTAGATATATGGCACTCCCTCTACTAGTTGTCACGGCTGGACAATTATTGGCTCCTGCCTAAATGGAAAATGTCCCTTTACCACATAACAGAGAGCAGGTCTGTGCCCTTGCTTTCTGTAAGCAGAAAGATTATAAACTGGTGGTTCCAGAAGGGTAAATCCATGCATGCCCAGGACCCAATCCTAAACTCTCCATCAGATTAACCACTTATGTTCCTCTGGGGAAGATTGGTAAAAAAAGGTACAACATATTCAAGGTTGATCATTTTTCTTCACCTTGAAAATACAAAACCTAGAAGAAAGCGGGTCCATCTAACCTGCCATACCCACTGAACCGTAAATCATACATGCTTGTCTGTCTCGTTCTCTATTTAATCCTCAGTGCTTAAGACAGAGCCTGGTATATATAAAGTGAAAAAATAACTAGATAAACTAAATTGATGAAAGATGGTGTTCAAGAATTTAATATTATAGCCCTCCAAAAAATAAAATAAAATAAAATAAAATAAAATAAAATAAATCAACCAAACTCATTCAGACGAGGCAGATAGATAGAATATATGCTTAAATTTCTTGCTTGGTTTCCACTGAGCTCAGAAAAAATGGCCAGCACTCACTTTTATTTCTAGCTCAAAATTAATTGCTAGTATAGAATTTCTTATCCATGCAGAATAACCACACACTGAGGACAATATCAGGACGTATTCTCCTGTTCTGGACAAGCAGGAGCCAAAAGCTGGCCAGAGAGTGTGGGATGGGCCATCAGGGTGATCCAATACAGCATAGACAAAAGAGATATACCACACAACTGAGAAGGCATTCTAGAGAAACCAGGCAGAGACACAAATGCAGTTTTAAGACAATGATTTTAGAGCCAGGAATCCTAGAACACAGCACAGGAGAAGAGACAAGAAGAATAGATGGTGCCTGAAGAGAATCCCACTCAGATAATCTAGGAATTTATTGTTTGCGCTCTCGACCCTCTAGAGCCTTACAATCATTATTAGCAAAGATTTAAATCCATAGGCATTTGCTCTTCCACAAGGAGGAAAGATCCAAGAAAAAGATCTCTCTCTTCAAAAGATCTTTCTTTTCTTTCTTCAAAAAAAAAGATCCACAAAGAAAGATGTGTTGTTTCAATTGAATGATGACTGACACACTGGGAATCATTTTACATGTTTATGCGTGACCTCCTTTCTACCATATGGGGTCTTATTTATGGCAGGAGGGCAGGGGTTGAACTCTTAGCTTTTTGAGTTGTGTTTTTAGTCTCCAGCATGTCTGCAACTAAGCATGTTAAGAAGTAATTAAATAATCATCTCCTGGCATTCTTATCATTGCTATCCTCTGTATAACATAGATTCTGCTTTCCTGCCTCAGCAATACTGTTTCCTTTCATGTCATCATAATTTAGATTATCATGCACTTCCGGTGTGGTTTTCCTTGCGCTTACTCTGCTTGAGGTCTCTGAGCTTCATGGGTCACTGGGTTGATGCTTTCTGTCAAAGATGGAAAAATTTTAGCTCAATATTCTTTAAGTTATGTTTTGCCCCATTGTACCAACCTCTTCTGAAACTCGAATTATAGAAATGTTTCGACTCTTAAAACTGTCTCACAAATCACTGAGGTTCTGTTTACTTTTTTCAGTCTTTTTTTTTTTTTTACCCCATCTGTGTTTTAGTTTAAATAAATGCTACTTCCTGTTTTCAACTTTATTGATTCTTTTATCTGTTGTATTCAATCTGCTTTTAATATCACTCAGTATACTTTAAAAGTTTCCGATGGTGCATTTGGAGATCTTTGATTTCAGTTGTATGGGTTTTTTGTTTTGTTTAGTTTTGTTTTTTACATTTTAAAAATATCTCCTGGAATGTCCGCTCAATTTACTCATTCTTCGAGTCTTAGTTTAACATACTTCTGACAGCTGTTTCAAATTCCTTGATTGATCATTTCACCATCTGCGTTATGTCTGTCTGTTTCATTGACATTTTTCTGACTTTTGCATTTTTTTGTTTTTTAAAATTTGGTGCTTAGGGATGCCTGAGTGGTTCAGTGGGTTAAAGCCTCTGCCTTCGGCTCGGGTCATGGTCCCAGGGTTCTGGAATCGAACCCCACATCGCATCAGGGCTCTCTGCTCAGCAGGAAGCCTGCTTCCTCCCCTCTCTCTCTCTCTGCCTGCCTTTATGCCTATTTGTGATCTCTGTCTATCAAATGAATAAATAAAATCTTTAAAAAATATATTAAAAAATAAAAGTTGGTGCTTAGTAGTGTCTCTGGGCTATGGCACAGAGACTTCTAAAGTGGTTCCCAATTATGTCTAATTTCTGGCATCCTTGCTTTTGTATAATGATCTCCTGTGAGTATGGCCTTGACTTTGTGATGTGCTTCTAACAAACAGAATTTCTGAAGTTCATGGGTACCATTTCTATGGGAAGAGTGTGAATCTTCTATCTACTGACTTCTTGTCTTACACACTTTGATGAAGCAAGCTATCATTTAGAAAAGGCTGAGAAAGGTGCATCCATGTGACAATGATAATGAGGATTATTTTGGTGTTTGGCAAAATTCTAGACTTAAATTCAACATTCAGCATACAGGTTCATCAACAGTTTGGGTGGTTTCTCCATCTCTGGGCAAAGGCAGTCCTTCTCCCATTTCCTCTGGTTGCCCTCCTCCAACATGAAAAACTGGATCAAACATAAAACCATCCAATGTTGCCTACCTATTTAGGAAAGGCTTGGAGTTTAGCTACTTTAAATTTACTTGTGCACAAGATTCTTCAGTGAGATTTTTAATTGTAATTTTTTTGGTTTCTCTTTTGCTTGTCACAGTGTCCTCAAGAATGAATACCTTTCATGTCCTTCTCCATTATATCCAAAAGCAAAACACTCTTGTTGTATTCATTTCTGAAATCATAAATTTATTACAGTAAGTTGATTCTTTTTTATCTATATTAACTGTGTACTAATACAATCACTAACTGAAGTAGGTATTCAGAACGCTACATTAAAATCTTAAAATTAACATATTCTTAGTTTGCTTGAATATGTATTAGATATAATGATCTATTCCAGCTCAACTTTGTACTATTTTAGCTTAAATAAGGATTGAATGAAATTTATTTTTCCATTCTTTTGAAAAGCTCCAGAGAATCCAGCAGAGGCTTGTGACTGGGCTTTGAATGAGGAGAAGGGTCATAAGATATCTTTTGCCTGATTAATTAATCTCACCTTCTATTTGTATAACAGGAATGAATCAAATATAAAATAAACTGAACTACTATAATCTAGTTTCAGAGTTTTTAAATACATTACAGTCTCAAATCAAACTGATAAAATCCATTTCTAAAACTTCTCTGTGGAATCATGAAATTATTGCAAAATCAATTTAACATTATATTTTAAAGGATTTTCTCAGTTTCAGATATATATATATTTATAAATAAGAAATAAGTTTTACATTTATTTATTGAAAGGCCAAGAACTTGATCACCATTTTAGGTAAAATATACTTATATTTTCTTCCTTCAGTACAATATCTTAATACTCTTTGATTTGATGTAATTATGGTGAACCTTCTTCTAGAATGTAGTTTTATTGTAATTTTTTTTTTCTTCAAAGGATATGGTAAAAAGGTAGGGAAAAACCATGATTATGTAACTTAGAAATTTTTAATTTTAAATTAAATAATTACATTCTAACAGTGGTCAGTGTTCACAATAAAAAATTTTCTGATAAAATACCACAATATGACATTGATTTTTACCCTATATTTGAAATCATAAAAAGTACAGAATATGAATCTATTCTGAAGGTTCTAGAGAGTAGTACCCTCCTACAATTATCAGATAATTTTACTTGTTTTTCAGTTGCAAATTAGAACTGAAGTCCTTATTAAGAAGCAGCAAAACAAACCCAAAAAAGATACTCAGATTTGTAAATTTATAATTAAAAAAGTGATAGAGTGTAATATATATTTGCAAAGCTTATGTAAAAAAATCCATTCAAAAGCTCAGTTAAATGGTATCCTAAAACATGGAAGAAATTTGAGAAAGAGCAAAGAACTCTTTGAGAACAGACATTCCAGTTTCTTGTGAATTCTGGAAGATTTACTAATAAAATTATAGAGGCCCATTTTATTATGATGTATGTTAGAACTAAGTTAACAACAATAGGGAAATATGCACAGCATTTCACAGGTTTTGGCTGTTAAGTAAGTGATTTATTTATTTATTTTTCATTATAATTTTTCACCAAGTGAAATAATTTATTAGGACTTTGTATCAGAAAGCTCATAAATAAAGAATACAAATATTGTTATCTTCTTATATGCGTCATTCCCATAATGAAAGTCAAAATGAATGCGTCACACTGTTCACTTAGTTATATAAGTATTACAGAAAGGGAAAATCGCTATGGTGGTCTAAAGTTGATAACTCTGTGTTGAGCTCATTTTGGAGCTGGCCTGTTTGGCAATTTCATAAAATGGTCTATAAGGCTTTAAACTAGGCAAGAATGGTTCATTATTTCTGGGCCTCAGGTTGATAGCAAACTCTCCAGCCTTAGTCTTTTAACCTTCTCCATATTTTAAAGGATATAATCACACTTCAATTTTTCTATACTCAAAAAGCACTCTAAATTCACATACTTGGATTTAATACCTGGATAATTTTAGACTCCCACCTATTATTATTTGTAGTAAGTTTTACTGCAATTTTTTTTTTTTTTACTCTCATTGTCATCTTTTTTTTTTTAATCTTAAATCTTCCCCTCAATCTACTTCCAAATAAAGACTAACTCCAGATTGACTTTTCAAAAGGCTTCCAATTTTTAAAAAGATGAATAAACATTACCTTTGATCACAAAACATCTGGATCACAAAACATCTGGGCAGTTTTAGATCAATGATTTAATTTCTAGTGCATCCAAGACATCTGCCTTCCTTAAAAAGTTAACCAGTGAAAAGAAAATGAGAAGCCAGAATACACATTTGCATGTCACAATAATAAAAGCAATAAAATGTTTTCAAATGTCTCAGCATGCATTCCTCTTATATTTAAAATGAAGTTCTAGAACATGGAGAGCAGAAAGCCCAAATTTTGCCACTGTGTATTGATAGCCTTGGGGTAGGAAGCTACAATTCTTCTTAATGGCCCCAAATTCTGGTTTCAGGAGTCCAACACATCAAGAATAACATAGTATGCACTGGTGAACTCAGAGAGCAATTTTCTTTTTTCCATTTTATTTTATTTTATTTTATTTCTTTTTATATTCCAAAATTCATTGTTTATGCACCACACCCAGAGCTCCATGCAGTACATGCCCTCTTTAATACCCACCACCAGGCTCAACCAACCCCCCAATCCCTCCCCTTCAAAACCCTCAGTTTGTTTCTCAGAGCCCAGTCTCTCATGGTTTGTCTCCCCCTCTGAGTACCCCTCTCTCACTTCTCCTCTCCACCTCCCAATGTCTGTGTTATTTCTTATGATCCACAAGTAAGTGAAACCATGTGATACTTGACTCTTTCAGCATAATCTCTTCCAGTCTCATCCATGTTGATATAAAAGTTGGGTATTCATTCTTTTTGATGGAGGCATAATACTCTATTGTATATATATGGGCCATATCTTCTTCATCCATTTGTCCATTGAAGGGCATTTTGGTTCTTTCCACAGTTGGGCAACTATAGCCATTGCTGCTATGAACACTGGGGTACAGATGGCCCTTCTTTTCACTACCTCTGTATCTTTCGGGTAAATACCCAGTAGTGCAATCACAGTGTCATAGGGTAGTTCTATTTTTAATTTCTTAAGGGATCTCCACACTCTTTTCCAAAGTGGCTGCACCAACTTGCATTCCCACCAGCAGTGTAAGAGGGTTCCTCTTTCTCCACATCCTCTCCAACACATGTTGTTTACTGTCTTGTTAATTTTGGCCATTCTAACTGGTGTAGGGTGGTATCTCAGTGTGGTTTTGATTTGAGTCTCCCTGATGGCTAATGATGATGAATACTTTTTCATGTGTCTGTGGCCCATTTGTATGTCTTCATTGGAGAAGTGTCTGTTCATGTCTTCTGCTCATTTTTTGATGTGATTATCTGTTTTGTGTGTGTTGAGTTTGATGAGTTCTTTATAGATCTTGGATATCAGCCCTTAGTCTGTAGTGTCATTTGCGAATATCCTCTCCCATTCCATGGGTTGCCTCTTTGTTTTGTTGACTGTTTCCTTTGCTGTGCAGAAACTTTTGATCTTGATGAAGTCCCGAAAGTTCATTTTTGCTTTTGTTTCCTTTGCCTTTGGGGACATGTCTTGAAAGAAGTTGCTGTGGCTGATGTAAAGAGGTTACTGCCTGTGTTCTTCTCTAGGAATGTGATAGATTCCTGCTTCATGCTGAGGTCTTTTATCCATTTCAAGTTTATCTTTGTGTATGGTATAAGAGAATGGTCAAGTTTCATTCTTCTATACATAGCTGTCCAATTTTCCCACCACCATTTATCAAAGAGACTTTTCTCCACTGTATATTTTTTACCTGCTTTGTCAAAGATTATTTGACTATAGAGTTGAGGGTCATATCTGGACTCTCTATTCTGTTCCACTGGTCTTTGTGTCTGTTTTTTGTGCCAGTACCATACTGCATTGATGATCACAGCTTTGTAATAAAGCTTGAAATCAAGCAACATGATGGCCCCAGTTTTGTTTTTCTTTTTGAACATTTCCTTAGCAATTTGGGTTCTCTTCTGGTCCCATACAAATTTTAGTATTGTTTGTTCCAGCTCTTTGAAAAATTTTGCTGGAATTTTGATCAGAATGGCATTGAAAGTATAGATGGCTCTGAGCAGTATAGACATTTTAACAATGTTTATTCTTCCAACCCACGAGCATGGAATGCTCTTCCATCTGCTTGTGTGTTCTTCAATTTATTTCATGAGTTTTCTCATGGAATAAGAGGACAGATCTCGAGGGCAGATCCTTTACCTATTTGGTTACGTTTATTCCCAGGTATCTTATGGTTCTTGGTGTTTTAGTAAATGAAATTGATTCTCTAATTTCTCTTTCTATATTTTCATTACTAGTGTATAAGAAAGAAACTGATTTCTGTACATTGATTTTGTATCCTGCCACATTACTGGGTTGCTGTATGAGTTCTAGTAGTTTGAAGGTGGAGTCTTTTGTGTTTTCCATATAATGTATCATGTCATCTGCGAACAGAGAGTTTGACTTCTTCATTGCCAATTTGAACATCTCTCATTTCTTTTTGTTGTCTGATAGCTGTTGCTAGGACTTCTAGTACTATGTTGAACAAGAGTGGTTAGAGTGGACATCCTTGTCATGTTCCTAATGTCAAAGGGAAGGGTACCAGCTTTTCCCCATTGAGGATGATATTCGCTGTGGGTTTTTCATAGATAGATTTTATGAAGTTGAGGAATGTTCCCTCTATCCCTACACTTTGAATCCTTTTAATCAGGAACGGATATTATATCTTGTCAAATGCTTTTCCTGCATCAATTGAGAGGACCATGTGGTTCTTCTCTCTTCTCTTATTGATTTGTTCCATCACATTGATTGATTTGCAATTGTTGAACCACCTTTGCATCCCATGGAAAAGTCCCACCTGATAATGGTGGATATAATCTTTTTAATGTACTGTTGGATCTTATTAGCTCGTATCTTATTGAGAATCTTGGCATCCATATTCATCAGTGATATTGGTCTGAAATTCTCCTTTTTGATAGGTCTTTGTCTGATCTGGGGATCAAGGTAATGCTGGTTTCATAAAAAGAGTCTAGAAGTTTTGCTTCTGTTTCTAGTTTTTGAAACAGCTTCAGAACTGCCGGCTAGCTCCAGGACAGAACTTTCTCAGGGCCAGCAGGGAGTGGGTCTGTCCCTGGTAGTGCAGTGTGCAAAAGTCCTAGGGAGCTCAGGCTGTTGTCATCTGTCATCAGACTCCCTCATGCAGGGGTGGAAGTGGCCACGATGCAAGCCTCGCAACTGGGGGTTCAGCTGCAATCTCTCTGGTACGTGTGGTCGCCGGCAGTTGCCGTCCTGGGTTCATGGGCTTAGGCCGGTGCCCGTGACTGCCTGATTCCACCAGTTTCCCCTTAAGATCTTTTGCTCTTTTTTGAGTGTTTTTAACCAGACTCCAAGAAAATGCTGGTCCCCAATCACAGGGAACTCTTGTATTGAGGTATTACTTTCCAATAGGTTATTTCTGGTGGCTCCCTCCCTCTTCTAATTATCCTCTGATATCAGTCCAATCATTCTGGCTCTGGTTTACCTCTTCACTGGAATCTTCTGTCCCATAGAGATCCAGAAGTGTATTTCCTACATCTCAGGCTGATTTCATGGGTGTTCAGAATGTTCTGGTAGATGATTAGCTCACTGTAGGGGACCAGTTGAAACAGAGTCTCCTACTTCTCCACTATCTTGCCCCTTCTCCCAATTTTCTTTCTGAATCAGGGGTACCCTCAGATGCATTGTCCGTCCTCTTTTGGTTCACATGGGATATCTTTATCTTTTCCCACCGACTTCTGTTTATAAAAGCCCTTGAACTGCTTTAAAAAAATATATAAGCTTCATTGTCTATCAATATAATTTTAAAAAATGAAATTATAATCAATAAAAAGGAAAGCTGCTAAAGGATCCAAAATTTACAAATTGGCCATCTAAGAGGATTTTGTACTGATAAGACTTATGCATAGTTTTATGCCATGGAATAAGTATGGCATAAGTCTAATGTCTCTGCAAGTTTGAAGCTTCCCCTTTTTGTCTTTTCTCTAGCTGGTAGATCTTTTCTCTGTTACACACATTTAAGTCAGTGGGGTTTAATTTCAGCTAAGCCCAACAGAAATACATTGAACATCCAATGCATGCCCCAGCTACAGATAAGCATGATACTGTTCTCATCTCAAAATTACTTAATATTTAACAGGACACAAGTATTATGTATAAGGGAGACTTCAGGGCAGCTTTAAAATCTCTGGCAAGAGAGAACCTTTTCTTTGTACAGGTCGACAAACTAAGACCCTATTGGATTAATACCCTGTGGAAAACCACCATAAAACTTAGACATAATACAAAAAGCACCTCCTTGAAGGTACTGGAGAGCAAACAGAAACAAAAATTCCCTCAGAAGTGCATAATAACTTGAGGAAGAAAGACAGATGTTATACAGGCAAGTAAGTCTGCAAGGCTTTTAACCAACTAAATTCAGTCCTCACGACTTACGCAGTGACAACCAAGACACACGCATTAAGACCCACGGTCTTCCTAACCCCAAGGAACCAAAATACTGAAGCCAGAAAACCATAAATGCTGCAGGGGGTTGATGAAGGATCCCAAAAGGGGAGATGATGTGAATTTTTAGCATTCTAAAATTTCTTTCTTTGATATCTATCTATCACTTGACTTCTCAGCATTCCATTTTTATGAACACCTTATGGATGTAAGTAGGGGAGGATCTGTATTTAAAGATGGTTTGTCATATCATGCTTTACAATTGGGGGGCTGACCTCTCATATTCCAAGCAGTGATTTTCTTAAATATGAGGATTCTGATATCAAAATTTAAGACTACCCTGGGAAAGATATAATGTTTTGAATCACTGGGATATAAAGTTTAAGATAAATATGTTAGATGGGATGACTAAGGGTTTTACAATGCTACATAAAGAGTCACTGGTCAGCTCTGACCCCATGTTCCTAATTTCTCCGGAATACTGACAAAATACAATCTGAGACAAAAAGGAATTTTTTTTTTTTTAAGCTGGTTCCTTGGTGATGTCTTATCTGTCATGAATTACTTTATTAAAATTAAACCATTCATTGTGATGAGGATTAAGATGACTTGAAATTAAAATTAACCTCTAATAATCTGCTATTACTTATATTTATAGGCACTGGAAATCCTGGGAGCTTGCAAACCCACACAATAATGCAGAATTTAAACCAACAAATGTATCTCTGAAGTTACGACTCAGATTTAAAGCTCCATGGCTGACAGAATTGGTTTTTCGTAATCCATTACCGGCAAGGAGCAAGGGCCTTGAGCATACGCTCGGCCCAAACACACCAGGTTCTGCAGCCCACGAGAGCTATACATCCTCATTTGTACAGGAAGAGAAATGTATAAGACACGCCAGAACTAGAAGGTAATTTTCCAGAGCATGGGGGGAGTTTGGGAGTCCAATATCTGTGTTTTAAGATTAAAACTTGGCATCTAGGGGTACCTGGGTGGCTCAGTGGGTTAAGGTGTCTGCCTTCAGCTTGGGTCATGGTCTCAGGATCCTGGGATCAAGCCCCACATCGGGGCTCTCTGATCGGTGGGGAGCCTGCCTCCCTTCCTCTTTCTCTGCCAACCTCTCTGCCTACCTGTGATCTCTGTTTGTAAAATAGATAAGTAAAATCTTAAAACAAAAACAAAACTTGCCATCTAGGGACTTCCTAGGATGTGAATGATCTCCTTCAGGTAACAGAAGGTACAGGTATAGATGGAAGCAGCAGAGATTATTGCAAACGGTGCTAAAGTGGACACATAGGAGGTATTCAGTAAGTGTCTGCCTATTGATGTATTCATTGCACAAAAAGCATTCAAAGGAAAATGGAAAGAATACAATCCCACATCTTGAAATTACCTCACTTTACCATAGGAGTTGCAAATAACACTAAGGTGTGTATATAATATGGGAACATTATTTACAAATTAGAAACTTTATAAAATAATCCTTTTATTAATTCTTTGTATAACTCTTTCGTGGCTTTTTAAAAATTTGCATTTATATTTCTACATGAGGCCATTTTCTATCGTTACAGATTATAGAACCTTTTAAACAGAGACAGGTAAGAGTTTTAGTTTTAGAAGGGAGAAAAAAAAGACCACATTACTTCAAATTCTAATCAATTATATTTTGAAATAGTTTGTTTTAAAGGTAAGCTGCTGTTTTCCCTAGGTGTCCTCGGTAAGTGTTAGGAAAATAAGTTAATTTTTAAAATAAGAAATCCTGGGGTGCCTGGGTGCCTCAGTGGGTTAAGCCTCTGCCTTCAGCTCAGGTCATGATCTCCGGGTCCTAGGATGGAGCCCCACTTCGGGCTCTCTGCTCAGTGGGGAGCCTGCTTCCTCCTCTCGCTCTGCCTGCCTCTCTGCCTACTGGTGATCTCTGTCAAATAAATAAATAAAATCTTTAAAATAAGAAATCCTCTCCTCCACTTCTTGACACCATTGCTACCCCAACTATACCGAAGAATAGAATTTTCAGTGCATTTGGAAGTGCCTATTTATAGGAATAGAAGCACTTAATCCTTCCATGCACAGTACTGAGTGTCTGCTCTGTGCCAGGCACCATATTAGGGTATAAGAAATATGACATTAATTATAAACCATTTCCAACTATGTATTAAAAGATATGCCCAAGTGACTTTTAGGCAGCTCTTTGTTAACCAATTATTAGAAAGGCAATATGCTAGTAAGTTGGGATTTATTTGGTACTAGTTTAAAATTCTCACAGGCCTGGCTCCTACTAGGCTGAAAGAATAAATGTATCTGATACCTCCTGCCCTTCTCAGTCAGGTCTTCTCCACCTGCCTTTGATGGCATTTTCTCAGGGTATCACTTTTGATCATGATAGACTCCTCTCAGCTCTACCAGAATTTCTCACATCTGTTCTTGGGCTTCTCTGACTCAGTAGCAAGGGCTTACACAAATGCAAGGGACTTAATACCCCCCAGGAGCACTCATGAAGCAGCGTTCCCCTCTTGCCTCCCTTGGGAGAGCATTTGGCGAGGCAGCTCCTCAGAAGCTCCCAGCCTGGGGTGCCTGGATGGCTCAGTCGTTAAGCATCTGCCTTCAGCTCAGGTCAGGATCCCAGGGTCCTGGGATCCAACCCCACATCAGGCTCTCAGCCCTGTGGGAAGCCTGCTTCTTCCTCTCTCTCTCCCCCTTGCTTGTGTTCCCTCTTTCTGTGTCTGTCAAATAAATAAATAAAATCTTCAGGGGGAAAAAAAAAAATCTCCCAGTCTGACCCGCCCTGCTGGCTTCATAGGGCTTGCTTGTACTGTTCCCTGCTGGTCCTTCTTCCCTATTTCCCCTCATCCCACTCCCCCTCTCCTGGTTCCTACGGTGACTTCTCCACAGAAACTACTTCCCTGCAAACCATTGTCCCAGCCTCTGCTTTCCTAGGGGAACAAGGTTCGGACAATGAGGTTGCACTAAAGGCACAGTGTCCACTGAGGCTCGATGCTGCAAATCCATACACTGCGGCAAAAGGTCACCTCTCCCCCGAGAGCTTTCATTAACGTGTTCTTCTATTCACAGTTCACCCAGTAGAAATCTAAACTTCCTGCCTAACGTTAAACAAGCTTGATAATCTGTACCTTCACCCCAACCCCCTCCACTATCAATATCCAAGCTTATTTCCACCTTTTTGTTCAGCTAGAACCTTCTTCTAAATATATCCTCACCACTTGTCTCTAAACTCCCATGGCTTTTGTAGCCTATAAAACCAAGCTTAAAACAATGACATTGGTTCAAAATCTTGTTAATTATTTGGGGACTTTTTTTTTTCTCTCTTCAATTACATTTTAGCAACTTGAGAGTAGAGACACTAGTAACATTCTGCTTTTACATTTCACAGCATCGAGCAAAATGTCCTTAATAAATGTATTCTGTTGATTGATTCACCTTCCAGCATACTTGACAGGATACTAAAAGCTATTCCAGTATCAATTGGCCAAGAAAGATAGCCCAGGTGTTCCCCAAGGTAAGACTCATCACTCTGCTTTTGCGAAAGATCAAGGATATGACCAAGTCTGATAGAAATTAGCATGCACACGTGCATGCACAGAGGCAAAAATAACTACTAAGCTTCTACTTCAGGTTGAAACATCCTTATTTTTTCATAAGAAGTTTTTGATCAGTGTCAGTAACTCAAATTTTGGGGAAGATAGAACTTTTTAACTTTCTTGGGGAATTCAGAGTGTAAAGAAAACTGTGTCTGTAAGGAATCACCACCCATGGGCCACGCTTAGCCCCTAGTTATAGTGCTGTTACTGAACGCCCTTGGGCAGAAGCTAGAATTTAGAAGTAGATCAAGTAGTTTGGGAGATGACAGTTTCTAAAGTGCTGAAAGTTCCTGACAACCTCAGACAAAAAAGTCAGGACCGGTCTGCTTGCTGTCGCCCATTGTCATTAACGCCCTAGGCCAAGCCCTTACTACTCATTTTCTGGATTTGCATGTGAAACCACCTGGGGACTGTCCCCTGGATAAAAATCTAGTCTCCTTATTATGACCTCCAAAGTCCTTCCTGGTTTGTTCTCTGTCTGCTCCTCCAATCTGATCCTTCTCATGCCTCCATCCTTCCAGAACCTAAATTCCAATCATTCAGAATTTATTGCAGTTTCTTCTTTTCTGCCTTTATACATTCTGTTTCCTCATTCTGAAATGCACCACCTTTCTTCACTTAATTAACTCATTTTTGGTGTTCAACGTTCAACTAAGTCACTATTCCCTCTAGGGAGAGACCCCTGATGGTTTTACCCTAGTTTAACAATTTATCACTGTGTCCATAATTTTACATAGCACACTAAATTAGATTTAGCTGTTTTTCTGTAGCAAAGTCCCATTAGCCTACACGTTTCCTAAGGACTTAGACTAGTTCATATTTATATTAGTTTTCTCAGCATATTATAAGCCCTCAATAACTTTTTAAAGAATAAATAAATTGATACTAAAAGATACTGAAAAAAGAGCTAGTATGTCATTACTGTTAAAGAGAAAATTATAGGGGCGCCTGGATGGCTCAGTGGGTTAAAGCCGCTGCCTTCGGCTCAAGTCATGATCTCAGGGTCCTGGAATCAAGTCCCATGTCGGGCTCTCTGCTCAGTGGGGAGCCTGTTTCCTCCTCCTCCTCTCTCTCTCTCTCTCTCTCTCTCTCTACCTGCCTCTCTGCCTACTTCTGATCTCTGTCAAATAAATAAATAAAATCTTTAAAAAAATAAGAAAATTATAAGGCAAAGTTCTTGATTATAAGGAGAAATTTGGGGGGGGAATGGGACAAAAATAAAGTGAAAAAAAGTGGGACTAAAAGTGAAAACATGAAAAAATGTGGGAGCAACAATGTGGGACTAAGGTGATCCCATGAATCCATGATTGATGATCCCCAAACTGGGCTGCCCAGGATGCCCCATGGAGGCATGAAAAAAATCTCAGACCAGAGACAAAGAAGAGGAGCTCCATATATGTGGCTTGCTATATGATTTACAGAAATGGAATTCCTTACACTGAAAAGCACCTCTTGCATACTAATTGACTCAATGATGACCGAACTTGGGTATTTGAACTACAGGTACACATTCTGGATCTAGCATTTACTTGTTGTACATGCTTAATATTTCTGAATCTGTTTCCTCACCTTTAATGTAGGGTGACCTGCATGCATGGGTGGTGGTGAGGGTTAGGAATGATGCACACAAAGAATGTAATGCAGATCCTAACAATGGATTTATCTCATGAATGGCAACTGTGTTAGTCAGGGTTCTCCAGAGAAGCAGAACCAATAGGATATGTATATCTATCTATCTATCTATCTATCTATCTATCTACACCCAGCTGGAGACTCAGAGAAGCTGGCAGTGCTGTCTGAAGGCCTGAGACCCAGGAGCACCAAGGACAGGAGAAGATCAGTTTCCCAACTCAAGCAGTGGGTCAGAGAGAGAAAAATCAATCTTTCTTTTCCTTTTTGTTCTCTTCAGGCCCTCAGTGGATTGTATCACGTGCACCTACACAAGGGTGGGCTAGTCCTCAACTCCAGTTCTAATGTCTTCTAGAAATATCCCAAAATAACATTTAATCAGCTATCTGGGCATCCCCAGACCCTGTCAAGTTGACACAGAAAAGTAACCAGCACCATTAGCAGCAGTCATAGTGGTAGTTATTGTTTTCAGTTTAGTAGCAAAAATAATAATTTTATCTAAAGAGAAAATCCTTAGTTCTTTGGGTGTCTGTAGTAGAACCAGCTGGAGGTAAAGGGGAGGAAGAATTCTTCTACTGAGGAGTCCACTCTGCATGTTCATCATTGGATCTGGGTCATTGGCTCCTTTCCCAAATGTTCTGCTTTCGATGGTCTGGGCTAGCTCAAGCATCCTAAATTGTTGTATTACAGAGGAAGGCAGAGAGGCTCTGGCTGGCCTGAGGTCTTCATTACTACACAACTAAGGAGCTGCTCTAGTAATCCTCCTTCACTGTGAGCATTCCAGCAATTGAGTGTCTTCTCACCCCTCTATTTCACAACCACTTTAAGACCACCAGGAAAGGAATGAGAGAGAGAGAGAGAGAGGGAGAGAGAAAGAGAAGTCACAATAGATTGAATATAGAACTCCTTCTCATTTTCCTTCTACCATGTTTTACCTTCTTTCAGCCAGAATTCCTGCTGGCAACCCCAGACACCTCTAAATCTCTGAGGCTGGGCAAGGGTATTTTCTAATTTGCCTGAAGAGCACATTTTTTTTTTTACAATTTTTTATTTATTTATTTATTTTTGTGAGAGGGAGAAAGAGAGAGAGAGAGAGAGCACGAGCTGAGGAGGAAGGAGCAGAGGGAGAAGCAGACTCTCTGCTGAGCAGGGAGCCCCATGTAGGACTCAATCCCAGGACCCTGGGATCATGACCTTAGCTGAAGGCAGACCGTTAATGGACTGAGCCACCCAGGCGCTCTGAGCAAATTATTTTTTAGCAGCACTTCCCATCTCTCCTTCCAAGTAGAGCATATGATTTAGAAACCACCATCCCTCCTGATGATGGTCCTCCCTCCCTGGTCGCAGGATAAGTAGAACACTTCAGTGTCAATCACCAATCCATTTATGTTGGGACTGCCAAATTGAAGGAACACACTTGATGTTTGTGAGGGGCTGATTAGCTATTACTAACAAACTTGGGATTCTTTTTAAGTTTGATGTGCTCTAAGAGTTTATACACAAGGTAAATATCATTGCTTTGCCAGGATCCTTCTTGTAACTCTCCTTTAATCCACGTTTGAAGCAAAATATAATAATGAGACATGAGGCTACTGAACAACATTCACAAACTTGTCTGATGGCAAAACTCCTTAAAAGCCACAGGGCTCTTATGATGAACTAGTACTTTCCTTGACACTAAGACAATATGAGCATAACCTTTTCAAAGAACCAGTTGGAAATACACCTTACCAAAAGCAGAGTCAGATTATGCATCGGCTCACAGAATATACACAAAAATCACAAGCATTCTGGGAAAGCCAAGAAACAACAAACCAACTGCCTACACTAACATCCATTTAATGATTAAAAAGAAAACACTGCATTTCACTGGTAATCCATCCTTACAGCTTCCCCAGCTACCTAATCCTAAGCTAACAGCAAATTCCAAAAATATAAAAGAAATAAATTTCATCTTTAAATTTATGTAGGAGATCCTTTCCATTTCATGATGTTACCTTAGTAAACAGTAGAAGTATTTAAAAATAAATATAAAAAGGGTGTCTTCCCAATGATGCATTTGAATGTAGTATAGATATTCACATAGAGAGGGCACTTTATGGAATTACACTCACTGCTGTACAAATTAAAGCCCAAAATAGGACAACATATCATCAAAGACCTATACTTATTACTCTATATAATTCATAACATAGCAGCTTTCAGGAAAATTACATGTTTCTATAAAAAGCCACCCCACAGTCTTTGCCTGAGATTATTCTTTTGATGCTGCATGTTCTTAAACCAAGGAATTTGGATGTTTAGATTACTATACCTGTAAAATCAGATACTGTTCTTGCTGCTACTGCCCAACAAGGATCTTCAATAATCTTCTTATCCCCAATTCCACTCACAGCAATAATGTGTATAGCAAAACATTTTTTTCTTCGTTACATATAATCACGATTACAATAACACTGACAAAAATTTATATATTTTTTTCTCATAAGGACACTGAGACATTTATAGATGTATATATTATCCTATGGTCTTGATAAAAGACCATAGGCTGAAGCAAATTACTTACACTTTTCCCCTAGACAAATGAAGGTAAAAGGGTTTTCTTAGGTTGGCCTTAGTATGACTACACCCTGAGGTTGTACTTATCCACAGATTACATACTTAATTCCACTCTCTGTTCCTCTCTCTATAATGTTAACATCCAATCAGAAATAACTTTTCATACACATAAAACACATACTTCTAATATCTATGGTTCTTACCCATGGTTCCAAATACCCCCATATTACAATGAGTTTTTCTGACTTAATATCTACTACTGTTTTTCCTAAATACTTTAAAGCGCCCATTACTTTTCATTTATCACATTTTTTCAGACCATAGCCATTCAGTTTGAGAGGCTCTCCGAGAGGCCTTCAATATGGAAGAGCCACTAAAAAAGGACACTTAGAAAACCAGGAAGGTCTCCTTCTAAGTACTAAGGATAGAAATACATGTAGTCACACGTTGGTGAAGGTAAGACACTGCAGCTATCACATAAAGGATAGTCTTTGAATTACACTGAGAGGAAAGCACTTTTAATTATATGGCTAGCTAACAGATAGCAGTTGGAAGTGCTCACTGTGGCTTACAGATAAAAAGTTCACTGTGCCTTTACCTACTTTTTCTCCCCATTGACAACCTTTTTAATGGAATGTTGAGAATAGCAGCCTTCAGAAGTGAGTGAGCACACGGCAGACTTAACTTTTCCTAATGACCTTTCAGTGCAAAGCAAAAGGTCGACAGTGAGTATTACAGCAAGGCTGACAAAGAATGTGACTAAAACCTAAATGACAAAGCCTTACTGTTGGAGGTCACTCCTTAATTGACTTTCCTGACATTAATGCTTGTGATAACCCAGGCAACCAGTTTTAAAGTTGCGGTTCTCTCTTCAAAGTCCTTCTTATTATAGATATTTGTCAAAGACACAGGTCACTGCTTACTCAGTTACATGGATAGGCTATAGAAATAAACCTCCAAAAGTTTATATGGAAGTCTAGTAGACAAGGGTTCTGTCACTCACACTGTTGAGGTCTCAAGTCGACTAATTTATATATTTGGTATTTGGGTCAACAATCTGTAATTGCAGCTGCCCTGGAATTAGAGTTCCAACATGTTGGTCCTCTGTCACCTTGTGATGAATTTTAACAACTAGAATATCTAATCCTCTTTCCTCCTCAATTCATATTAGATTAAACACTTTGCTCTCCACCACTCTTTCAAATTTGGCATACGTTTTTAAAGTGCTTTGGACAACCAAGGGTATGCTCATCAGGCTTTCCCAATCATGGCATCTTTCTTTCTTATGCCCCACAGAAGAACGAACTGCCCTATAAGTTCGAGTTCAAAGAATCATAAAACCTCAGGCTCGATAACACAATCACATACTTCAACTATGTTATTCACTGACCCTTCAAATCAATTGTGCCCCTGACAAGGGGTGTGTTAGACCTCAACTGCCCAATAGGGAGTCACTAGCCACATGTGGTTGTTTACATTTAAATTAATGAAAATAAAATAAAGTTAAATAGATATCCAGTTCTTCAATTGTATTACCCACATTTCAAGTGCTCACAAGCTGCTACATATGGCTAGTGGCTCCCATATTGGACAGTAGAAGCATAGAGCATATCTGTCATCATGGACGATTCTATTAAACAGTACAAAGGTAAACTAAGCTTTAACATTATCTTTACAGTAAACACACTACTTTCTAAGAGCATCTATGATATTTTTAGAATACTATCTAATTAGGAATTTTTCCCATATGTGCAATCCAACTTCTACCTATTTCTGTAGGAATTTCTCCCGTATGTGCAATCCAACTTCTACCTATTTTCATGTCAGGCTTCCCTGATGTGAGCCTGCTAGTCATGTGCCCTTCTACATGGTATTCTTTCAAATATTTCAAGAAAGTTGTCGTGGACCTTCTCTTATATTGTGTGTCCTCTCATATGGTTCTCTCTCGTATTTTAGGTGCATGATAAAATTTGATGACTTGACCCTAAAATTTGACGACCTGAGTCACAAATTTGGAAGCCTAGGTGACAAATATATAAATGCACAGACATTTTACATGAAAAGAAATAATTATGCATCCCCCAAATCCTCCCTCTCCCATACTGATTGTCAGGCATAAAATGGGTAATCAATACATATCAGTTAAATTAATAAATGAATAAATTTAACCAGGACATGTTGCTCAATGCTTGCTTTTCATGTGTAATCGTCTCCATGTAGTAAATTAGAAACTCTGGTTATAAAATAATAATATGCATTATAGATAACCTTGAATATATCCAAGAAAAAATAAGGTGCTGCTATTTAGATATAACTGTTAATCTTTCTGTTGCTTAGGTTTTTAAACAAATTTGGAGTATATATTCATATTTTGTATGTTTTCATATATCGTGTACATTGTTCTATGTCATTGAGGAAACTTCTAATGTCTTCTATTTCCTTATTAGCTATGTTGTATTAGATTACTTTATATTACTTCATTTTGGATGATTTAATATTTACTTTGTGAACTAAATTGTGTCCCCTCCAAATTCATATGTCAAATGCCTAACTCCCAGTACCTGAGAATATGACTCTATTTGGGGATAGGGCCTTTAAAGGGGTAATTAAGTTAAAATGAGATCCTTGGTGTGGACCCTGAACAATAGGACTTGTGTTCTTATAAGAAGTGGAGATTAGAATACAGACTGTGCATTGAAGGGATAACCCTTGAGGACACAGTGAGAAGGCAGCGTCTGCAAATCTGCAAGTCAATGAGAAGGACCAAAAAAACTAAACATGCTGACATCTTGATTTTGAACTAGCTTTCAGAATTTTGAGAAAATTTCTGTTTTTAAACCACCCAATCTGATAATTTTTCACAGCAACCTTAGTAAACTAATATAATTTATCTCCAATTTTTCATTTTACATATAAATTTATTTCAAAAGTTTGGGCAGGTCTTTGATTAATTTCTCACACAAACTTTTTACAAAAGTTGTTTTTGAAAATTCATGAAAAAAATCTTTAACATATTTTTAAATTGTCTCATTAAAAGGTGTACTTTGCGAGTATATAGAATTTGTCCCAATGCAATAAGTGAAGAAAAATTTTATTTTGCTTTATGTATTTAATTTTGCATTTAAAAAATCAAGTGAATAGAACTTTTTTTTCAAGTAGTTATTGGCCATTGTCTTCTGTGACACTGTGATGTGCAAACTTTATAGTCTTTTTGGGTTGGGGGGAAGGCATGGAGAGAGGGAGATGGAGAATCTTAACCAGGCTCCACAGCCAGACTGACTGAATTCCATGCTGGTTGTACCAGTTATGTGTTTTTTGATCTAGGCCAAGATACCCAAACTTTCTTTGTCAGTTCCTTCATATTTAAAATGATTAAAATTACAGTGCATACCTTAAAATTTTAAAGCTAAAATGAATTAGTGTTTGCAGAGTTAGGAAAATAACCGGGACATAGTAAACACTCCATGATGTTTATTATATTTCCAATAGTATGAAATAATAATAAACTATTTTCCAAAGTGGTCATATGAATTGATACTTCTACAATGGTACATATGAGTTCATGCATGATACTGTTGGATATATGTCTGAGATAAATACAGATGACAAGGGGCACCTGGGTGGCTCAGTGGGTTGAGCCTCTGCCTTCGGCTCGGGTCATGATCTCAGGGTCCTGGGATCGAGTCCCGCATCGGGCTCTCTGCTCAGCAGGAAGCCTGCTTCCTCCTCTCTCTCTCTGCCTACTTGTGATCTCTCTCTCTGTGTCAAATAAATAAATAACTTTAAAAAAAAATACAGATGACAATAGTGTCCACTGTTACTGTTGTGTAGTACTCAATTGTATCCATTTGTCTTGGTTTCATCATTCTCCTTTCAAAGAACTTTTAGGTTGGTCTCAATCTAATGTTGCTATCATAAACATCACTGCTGTGAGCATTCCTGTGTGTGACTCCTGGTGTCTGTTGGCAGAAGTTTCCCCTTGGTATATACAAATTAATATAAAGATCTCAAAGACAAGAATGTACCTGAAATTTCAGAGCAAATCAATTACCCAAGACCTAGATGACATAGCTATATGTAAGGTTCAGACTCTAATAATATCTAATTCCTGAAGATTTCTAGAATTTCACCACCCCCACCAAAAAATCAGTCTTGATACATACAGTATCCCAAGACATAAAAACTGATTAGTTTCCTCTCCTTAAAGGGGATTCAGTTGTGGCTAAATCCTGGAAGGAAATAAAAAGAACTTCAGAATGGAGGAATAAGTGCCATAGCATGCCCATAATCTATATATAGATCCTGTATAGATAAATGTGTTCAATAGCCTCAGGACTCCAGAGCTGCATTTGCCCTCCACCAACCATAGCTTCTGATCATTGGACAGCAGCACAGAAGCACTACGGAATAAAGCAAATATTCTAAGCTTATTTCAGAAGCTGCAGGTAAGTTGCATGCAGCATCTGAGACCAAGAATAAAAAAGATATTGTTGTCTGCCTTGCCTCCCTGCTGGGATGACACCAATCATCCTCAATCTCTTGCCCTTTTATTTAGTCACTTTTTTAGTATTCATCTCTAATAACCTGTCATTACAATCAAAGGACAAAAGCAAACACAAAAATGGGAATAGAGGCTACATAAAAAAAGAATCTATTTGCTCATTGCAGAACCCCTGGCAATTGCCTTAGTTAGCATTTGGCTCCATCATCCCATTGGCTCTTCCTCAGCCTGAGGCTCTCATTCTTTCTTCTGCAATGACCAGAGGCATTGGCTTTTTCTACCTTGTCACTTGCAAGGTGGGGAAAGAACCTTCATGGGTACAAATGACCTTTTAAGTAATCACTAATTAAAAAAAAAAAAAAAAGATGATAAGAATCCCCACTGGATTAGAGACTAAGATACGTCTTGCAAATTAATTCAGACCTAGGCAGAAACAAAGACAGAATAAAAATGTCAATGTTACGTTCTTACAAATACGATGAAAATGTAACACAAAGGTAGTCCTCCCTTATAGAGAGCTTGAACTCACTGCTTTCAAATTTCCCATAGTTCTAATGCTAGAAGTTGTTTCAAGCGATAAGCCCACTCGGTTCATGTTAACATGGCTTAAAGCAATACGGGAAAGTGAAGCGAGCATTAGAAAGGAAATCAGGAGCATGATTCATCTCTTCCAGGCTGTGGTCCTTTGTCACAAAATTCTCTGATTTTATATTCTCACTTTGGCAATAATAAGCATGCAAACCAATAATTATTTTCGCTCAATAACCTGAACACTTTTCTCCTTGATCCTTGTAGGAGGGCAAATGGACAGAAGTCAGGAATGCTCCTCTCCACATTAACCAGAGCTAGTTTGATCTGTTTCATCTATTGGATTAGATGACTCCAAGGTGTTTTGTATGGTCTCTTAATCACCTTAGAAAACATAGCTATTGTTCTCAACCCTGGCTGCAAATTGGAATCTTCTTGGGAGCTAACACAATCCCAGTGCCCAGAACACATCCTCAGAGATTGTGACTTAATTGGCCGTGGTGGGGCCTGTCAGCAATATTTAAAATCTCCCCAGAGGATTCTTTGCAACTGGGGTCAAGAAACACTCTTCCCAGGGTTTATGACACATGACTGGATTGGGACTCCTCCTGCTTTGTCCCTTTACATTAGTCCTCATGCCAAACATCCAAAATTATTCAGTCGTCAAGAAATGAGGCAGCAGACTTGAAAGAAATTGAATAAATATTTCCTCTATTTTTTAATCTCTCTGGCTAGACTTTTCATGGACATAGATTGTTATAAATTGAGTCTGAGCAGCAGCAGACACTGGTGTATTCCTGGGCCACTGAGATGGTGAACAAGGGACTGACTGTCTGGGAAAAGCTAGACTAGGATGAATAGATTCAATGAACTTCAGTGCACTCACTGGAAGTTTGGTAAGCCTTTCAGAAAACCTGCAGACTTCCTAAATCAAAACCCCAGAGCAGGTTGCAGCAATAACCATGCCAATTTTCCCACGATGTGTAGGTGAAGCAGCAAGAATCCACGTATTAGTGGCAGTTCCATTTTCATTCAGTATACATCTAGTCTGCCCCTGGTTCAACAGTTGCGACCACTCAGCTGACTCCTGTTGGCTCTTTTCAGCTCCAAACTTTGTGACCTTGAAAATCTATCTTCTGTAGATACACAGCAGACTGTTCACTCACTCTACTAACATTCTTTCCAAAGCATGGGATCAATATACATTTCATATTTTACAAAGATGCTTTTGCAAAATTTGCATCAAAGAGCTGAGTTAATTCCATTTCTATTGCCAAAAATGGAAAAATTTATTAATTTATTTTAGACAAAAGTGAGAAAAACCATGAAAATTTCTTTGTACTATGAATGTACCTATTATTAAAACAAGTTTGATTAAATGAAAAGTTGGCTTTTTATTACAATATTATAGCATACTAATAAGTGGTGAATGGGAATAATAACATTATTATTAATATATATGACAATATATTAATTATCCATAACTTGATGTATATAACCTGAAAAATAGCTTAATAAAAGTAGATTGATAATAAAGATTGATAGACACTCATAAATGGGGCAAAATGGCAGATAATATTAAAATTGAATAGTTTGGCAATGGCAAATACCAGGATTATATCAGACACCAAAGCAAACACCATTACTTTAAATAAGGAGCTATTGGGGGTAGTGACTGGGCCTGGTTCAAGGCTGCTAAATACAATGTCAGTTTTTTACTTAACACCTAGGTGTTCAAATTTTAGGGTAAATTGTTGAGAGTGGAGGAAAAGTGGTTTGTCCTGTTTATTTGAGAATATAAGTCAGAGGGAAAAAAGCATTATAATGTAACAACTAAATATAACCATAATAATGGCTATTATCTCAAATCACTATGTGTCAGGCATTAATAGATGCTTCACATACTTGATCTCATTGAATCATAGAGGATGTATATTATAATCCTTGTGTTACAGGTGAAGAAACTGCCTTTTAGATGTGAGATAACTAGTCCCAAGAGCATAGGATTCCTAAATGACAGAGATAAATTCAGACCTAGCTCTGTTGTTTGTGTTTGTAAGTGTCAATGACATAATTATTAGAATACATTGCAATTTGATATACAAAGCCAGGAACTGGTCTCCACAAATGGCACGAATATCCACCAAACTAGATACATGAAAGCCATCCTGGTCTCACATCCGTGTCTAATTAGGACATCAAGTCCAACCATTTCCTCTCTGAATAGTTCTCATACATATCTCTTAATTTCTATCTAACGTACATGCATAAATTCAAGCCCTTATCAATTCTCACCTAGATTATTCTCACCATTTTTTTATTCATTCTTTTCATTGATATGAGAAAGATCTATCTAAAGGCTAGTTTGATCAGTTACATTCCTTTGACTCTACAGGATATATACTATATATTATAATCAGGCAACTTCACTTCTGTGGATATACCCAACAGAAAAGCATACGTGTGTTCACCAATTTTATACTAGAATGCACATCACAACTCTATACAAAATAGCTAAAAATTAAAGACTACCCAAATACCTAGGTTTAAGATGGATGAAAACATTGTGGCATATTCACACAATACAGTATTATATAGCAATGTGAAAAAACAAAGTAAACTACATAGCAATAAAATGTGTGTATAAACATTCAAATGAAATTCAAAAACATGTAAAACTACTAATTATGTACTATATGTTAACATATAGTACTATATGTTCTAACATATAGTACATAATTATGTACTATATGTTAGAACATATAGTACTATATAGTAATATAGTACTATATAATAATTATGTACTATATGTTAGTACATATAGTACTATATAGTAATATAGTACTATATAATAATTATGTACTATATGTTAGTACATATAGTACTATATAGTACTATATGTTAGCATATAGCACATAATTAGTAGTTTTACATGTTTTTGAATTTCATTTGAATGTTTATACACACATTTTATTGCTATATGGTTTACTTTGTTTTTTCACATTGCTATATAATTACATAACTACTAATTATGTACTATATGTTAACATATAGTACATATGTTAACATATAGTACATATATGTTAACATATAGTACATAATTGAATTATATACTAATTGGATTGAAATTAAACAAACATATAAAACTAAGCTATGCTTTTTGAAGTCAACTATGATTACTCATAGGAATTGGGAATAGTATGAGGGGGAAGGTCATGGTAATGTCCCATTTTTCTATCTAGGTCCTGATTACATGTATGTGTGTATGTGAATTTCTACAAAGAGAATTAACACTTAAAAATGTTTACTTTTTTAAAGATTTTATTTATTTATTTGACAGAGAGGGAGATCACAAGTAGACAGAGAGGCAGGCGAGAGAGAGGGGGAAGGAGGCTCCCTGCTGAGCAGAGAGCCCAATGCAGGGCTCCATCCCAGGACCCTGAGATCATGACCTGAGCAGAAAGCAGCAGCTTAAACCACTAAGTCACCCAGGTGCTCTAATGTTTACTGTTCTTTATGTGTGTTATATGTCAGTAAAAAAATAAAAAGAATGAGAGAACATAAATCTTTTAATCATGCTCCATTGCCTTTCATCTTTTGTTTCTCTCCTATATGTATCTGTATTAGTCAATTAATCTGTTTCTCCAGAGAAATATAACCAGTAGGGATGTATAGAGAAAAAGATTTATTTCAAAGAATTGGCCCATGCAATTAAGGAGCCTTGGCAAATCCAAAATCTGCAGGGTAGGCTGGCAGGCTGGAGACCAGGAAAGAGTTGCCATTCAAATCCAAGGTGGTTTGTAGTAGAATTCCCTCTTCTTCAAGAGAGGTCAGTCTTTTTTTTTTTTTTTTTTTTAAACAAGGCCTTCAACTGATTGGACAAGGCCCACCCACATTATGACAGGTAATCTGCTTTGCCCTGCCTGCTGATTTAAATGTCAGTCACATCAAAAACATACCTCCAAAGAAACATCTAGAATAACATCTGGCCAAAAATCTGGGTACTGTGGTCTAGTCAAGTTGACTCATCAAATTAACTATCATAGTACTTACTCTCCTCTAAGCCATATTGAATTACTTGGAGTTCCTCAAATGTACCTACTTCTGCAATCTTTTAATTAGCATATTTTTCCTCCCTAGGAATTTCTTCTCAAGCCTTTGTTTTATCGATTTCTTATTCTCTTTTTCATCTTCATTTATTTCCACACATTCTTCAAACCATAGTTCAGACATTACTTCCCCTGAAACCATAGTTCAGACATTACTTTCTGACCCTCCACCTTTTGTTTAGTCTTACTTCTGCCATAAAACTTACCACCACAGAGCAATAGTCCATTCATTGGTGTAGTTTTCTCTTTCTCCCTCTAGATCATTGAGGTTTGTAGAGACCAAGATAACACATACATCCTTAATTAAAATTAGAGTCACCTAGGGAGAGTTACCTTGGGGTCCAGCATGCTAAGCAGACAATAACGATGACTATATCTGATTAAATGAAGGTGAGTGAATATATAAATAGAATTTGTACCTTGTTATATAGAATCTGGGCACTATTATTGCTGTACAGAGTTTGGACTCACCACCACCCCATACTTGCCCTTGCCATTTTTAATTCACAATACAGTAAATGTCTGAAGCTATCCTCACACAGTATCAACACCATTGCTGGATTCAGTTGTAGGTAAAATCAAACTCAAAATATCTTGATCACTTGTTTGTAAGATGATCATATTATTACTCAAAATAATTGATTATACCTTTGAAGTTTCAATTTAAATTTCCTATTATTCCAGCACATGTCATCCAGTTAAACTGGGAAGTAATTGGCATAAATTCATATTATTGGAGTTTTTATATCCAAGATGTAATTGTGTCACAGGTTAAGAATAGATGAAACAACCACTCTCTCAAGGATTTTTTTTTCCCCAAATGGTGGGGAAACTACTGGCTTGTATCCCACTCGTTCCTTATAATTTCTGAGCAAATTATGGTGCTTTAGGTCTTCCTGTCCTTCTCCTAGAACCTTGTAAATGATATCTTTGTTTTTATATTTAATATAAAATGTAGTCCATAGGCATTAACGAGGAATTTGTTCAAAAAGTCAAAAGGTCATATTTAATAGTGATATTGCTTTTGTAAATTGCTGCTTCATGCAAATTATGTCTGCTCTGAAAATGCCCAAACTGAAGAAAATATTCATTTGCTTGCTGAATAAAATTTAATATTCACTGCTTTAAAATGCAGCTTGTTAACAGTTTTTAAATCCATTTATTTTTATAAATTAATTTAAACTTTTCAAAGTCCAGGAAGGTGTTTACCAGAAAGGAATTCTGTACTCAAACACCCTTAATGAATGCCACCTGCCATAGCATATCAATTCAATGAGATACACAGCACATATTTTTTCTTAAAATCTTTGCGAAGTCCTGGTATAAGGAAATATGTTTAACCTGCTATTTTCTAAACATATCCGACCACAGAATTCCCCAATTTTTAGTCCAAATAAACCACTGTATTCATTTATTCCCTTTAAAAATTCTATCACTATTAAGTAGCACTAATTTCCACTAATTTTTATTAAATGTTATAATGGTCTTACTTTTGCAGAGCACTCACCTAAGCATGGACAATATGAAGAGGGATAAGCATGGATACTAAACACAGAGGCAAAAAATAGTAGGAGGGAGGAGAAGTATATTCCACTTCAGCTGTCACTTAAGAATTTTGCAACCTTGGAACACCTGGGTGGTTCAGTGGGTTAAGCAGCTGCCTTGGGCTCAGATCAGTTCCCAGTGTCCTGGGATCGAGCCCATGTCAGGCTCCCTTCTCAGCGAGGAGCCTGCTTCTCCCTCTCCCTCTGCTGCTCTCCCAGCTCACTCTCTCTCTCCACGTCCCTCAAATAAATAAGTAAAATAATTAAAAAAAAAATTTTGCAACCTTGGACACAATACTTAAACTATTTTTATATTAATGTCTTCATCTGCAAAATGAGGATAATAATGTGTACTTCATATCGCTATAGTAGGGATTAGGTATCACGTATTATATATAATACAGTATATGGTACAGAGTACGTGCTCAATAAATGACACTGATCATGATAGTAAAAGTAAAAGTTACCTATGACTACATGCAATTGGATGTAGGCAAAATGATAACATAAGAGATTCTGTTAAAGGTCAAATTCTGGTCAACTGTGGAAAAGATCAACTAAGATAAATGAAATAAATTAACCAAAAGAACAAAGTTAGAGGTCACACAATGACTTGCAGTTCTATTCCCATTCTGCCATAGATAATCTGCTCCTATTTGAATGCGGTGTTAATGGTAATAATTTGCAATTACTACAGTTTTTACTCTTATTACCATTATAATTTGTGATGTGATGTGAGCCTTGAAATAAGCTGACACTGCGATTCTATTTTTATTTTATAGATGAAGAAGCTCCAGAGAAGAAAACAGCCAGTCAGAAACATGGAATCTCCTAGTCCCTTACAAGGGCTTATGTATTAGACTTTACTAATTCCAGGATCTAGTTCTAGCCCTAGAACACAGATACCTTATTATACCTGATTCTCCTATCTATGGACAAAATGGCATTGCTTTCAAACCATTTGATGACAAAATTTGCTTTAAAGCATTATAGCTAATTAGCTTTGTAAGTAGTAAGAATATCTACAGGGGTCAGCAAATTTTTTTTTATATAAAGAGCTAGATAGTAAATATTTTAAGCTTTGCGGGCCTTATGGTCTCTGTCACAAATGATGAACTCTGCCATTTTTGCAAAAGAGCACACACACACACACACACACACACACACACATACCCCACATACACACCACGAGCTATTATCATCTTAGGCTTTAAAAAAATGATTTAACTGCAGAATGCCTTTATTCCTTGCTGGTATGTTGTTGCTTCTTTAAAAGTTAATGAGTATTCAGCACCCCTATGACTACATGCATGATCTTCCCTTGTTTTAGTTTCAGTTGTTTTATTATAATACATCTGGGGGTGCTTTTTTTTTTATTTTAATAAGTCCTTCCTGGGATTTGTCAAACTTCTTATATTGTAGGTTGATGTCTTTTTTCGTTTTGGAAAATTCTTGAGCATTCTTTCTTCAAAAATTGCTTCTTGCCATTTTCTTTTTATCTCTTCTCCATCTGGGATTCTACTTACATGTATGTTGGACCTTTTCACATACTCTTTAGTCTCTTACCTTTTCTCTTGTGTTTTCTACCTTTAAACCCTCTTTAACTATGATACTTTCTCTGGTCCTGTATTTCTGTTTTCTCATATTCCCCTTTATCACTTTTTAATATTAGTGCCTAATAATAGTAATAAACTGAAAATTTATAGATCTGTTTATGTTGCCTGTTTTTCTTTCTTGGTTTTCAATCTATATGGTCTTCTTTCCTGGAATGTATGGCTATTTTGAATAAATGATAAAAGGAGAAGAGACAAAATGGGATGAGGAACAGGAGACTTTTTTTTTATCTTCTATCAAAGGAAATTTAATTTTTCTCTGGAAGGTAGATTGAAACTCAGAGATATGTTACATAAACAAAAAACAAGCAGAGTTAATTATCTATTAACCCCCTAGCCATCACTAGATAAGGTTGCTTTGGGAGAGTTGAATATTCAGAGCTTCCAGCTTTCCCACACGTAAAGACTAATGCATTCCCTCAGGAAGCCAAAAACTCTCAGGCAGAAACCCACATATATTTTCAACATGTAGAAGTGGGTGTTGCACGAGAGGTCTATGCTATGACTTCTCTCCAAGATCTTGGGTCCTCAAGTTCTTTCTGTTTGGAACCTATTTCCTTCCTGGACCTTCAAAAGCTTATTATTTTCTTTTGCCTTATAATATCTATTTCATGCATTTATTCTGACTTCAATAATTTTCTTGGTCAGAAAGAAAAATTGCAGCCAGAATAGCCAGAGGTAGAGCCAGCTACTCCTTTTGTTTTTAGTTTAAACATAAACACTTAATCAGAAGCTTCAGAACACCAAGAAATGAGTCTATGATGCCTTCTATAAAGTAATCCTGCAAAACACTAGGTTTGAGTTTCAACAAAAATGAAAAATTGGAGAAAATCCCCAAATATTTTGAAATCATATAGCACACTTCTAGGCAATACATGGATTAGAGAAGGAATCAAAAAGAAAACTAGAAAGTGTTTTGAGTAGAATGAGAATGAAAATGAATTAAAATTTGTACAATGCAGTTAAAGCACTGCTTAGAGGGAAAATTATAGCACCAAATGATTATATAAGAGAAGAAGAAGCATTTCAAATCAATCCTTAAAATTAGAAAATTAAAGCTTAAGAAAAAAGCAAAAGAAACATCAGAGGATAAATTAGTGAAATAGAAAACAGAAAAACAATAGAGAATATTAGTAAAACAAGGAAATAAACAAAAAATTGGTTCTTTAAGAAGATCTGATAAATATCCAGACTGAGCAAATAGAAAAAATAAAAAATATATATTACAAACATCAGGAATGAGAGAGGTGACATCACTACAGATTCTACATACATTGAAAAGAAAATCAAGAGATTTCACATACAACTTTATGCTCATAAATGTAACAACTTACAAGAAATGAAAAAATTCTTTGAAATATAAAACGGAAAAATAAGCCAAATAACCTCCTTTCTACTAAACAGATTTATTTTACAGCAAAAAAACCTGTCCATAAAGAAAACTCTGGGCTCAGATGACCTTACTAATGAATTCTACTAAATAGTTAAGAAGGAAACAATAGAAAATCTACAATGAGAACAGCAACCTCTGATACCCAAAGCAGATAGGGACAGTAAGGAGAAGGAAAACTGTAAGACCAGTATTTTTTATGTCTATAAGTATTTAAACTATTTTTTTAAATTTAGTAAATCAAATCCTGCAATATATAAATCATGTCTAAGTGGGGTTTATCCTGAGAATGCAAACTTGTTTTAACATTTAAAAATTAGTCAATAAAACTCATCATATTTACAAACCAGCAAAAGAAAAACAATTTGATCTCTCATGAAATACAGAAAAGGCATTTGACAAAATCCAGCATCTATTCCTGATAAAAATTCTCAGCAAAAGGTAATACAAAGAACCCTCCTTAATCTAACATGGATATCTACAAAAAAGCATGCAGCTAGGGGTGATCGGGTGGCTCAGTTGGTTAAGCATCTTCCTTTCGCTCAGGCTCTGATCTCAGGGTTCTGGAATGGAGCCTGATGAGGGCTCCTTGCTCAGTGAAGAACCTACCTCTATATCTCTCCTTCTGCACCTCTGCCACTCGTTCTCTCTTTCTCTCTCAAATAAATACAATATTTAAAAACAAAAGCCATGCAGCTAATAATAAACTTAATCCTGAAATATTGAATACTTTCCCCCTAGGATGAAGAAAAATAAAAGAATGCTTTTTCTTACATTCTATTCAGCATGGTCCTAGCCAGTGCAACAAGGCAGAGACAAAAAGACAGACAGATCGATAAATGGCATCCTGGTTGGAAGGGAAAAATAAAATTGTCTATGAATACAGACAAGATGATTGTGTATGTAGAAAATTCTATGAAATGTACAAAAACACTACTAGAACTAATAAGTAAGTTTAACAAGTTTGCATAATAAAATGCTATTTTAAGAAATCAATTATTTTCCTACATATTAGTAAAATATCAGAAATTTCAATTTTAAAATATCATTTACAACAACATCAAAAACCTATGAAATACTTAAGGCTAAATTAAATGAATATGTTTATTCAGAATATGTTTACAACCTGTACATTGTAATATATGGATGAGAGAAATTAAAGAAATAAGGAGAACTATACCATGTTCATGTGTCAGAAAACTCAGTATTTTTATAATCAATTTTTGACAAATTGATCCTTAGATGCAGCACAATCCCACCCCAAACTCCAACAGCCTTTTCTAAGAAACCGGCAAGCTAGTTTTAAAGTTCATGTGACAATGCAAAAGGCAAAATAAAACAATTTTAAAAGGACTTTCTGGTTTCAAGACTTCTTTAAGTTTTATAATCAAGATAGTGTTGAACTGTCATAAAAATAGACAAAGAGATCAGTGAAAAAAAATAGAGCCCAGAAATAGTTACACTCCTATATGGAAAACTGATTTTTGACAAAGGCAAGATCAGTTCAGTGGAGAATGAATGGCCTTTCAACAAACAGTGCTTGAACTATTGGCTATGCTTATGCCAAAGTGAAAACAAACAAGCAAAACAAGACAAAACCAAAAACAACAGACAAAATTTTAATCTATACCTATACATAAAAGATAAACTGAAAAATAAACCTGAATGAAAACTTGAAACTACAAAACTTCTGAAAGAAGACACAAAGGAAAATTTCTATGAATTTAGATTGGGCTCAGATTTCTTCAAAATGACGTCAAAAGTATCATTGACAGAAGACAATAATACATAAATTAGATTTTATTGAAATGAAAACTTCTGTTTTCTGAAAGGCACAGTTAACAGAATGAAAATGCAAGCCACAGACTGGGAGAATTGCTAACGGACTTGTGTTCAGAATATATTTATAAAATTTCCAAACGTAAGAAAACAAATGGCTCAACGAAAAATGAACCAGAGATTTGAACAGACACTTCACCAAAGAAGATCTGTGGATAAGAAAAAGCACATAAAAAGATGTTCATTTTTTCTCACCCTAATTTGTCATTAAGGAAATGCCAGTTAAAACCAAAGTAATATACCACTGTACATGTATTAAAATGGCTAAAATGAAAACACTGACCATACCAAGTATCAGCAAAAATGTGGAGGAACTGGAACTATTATATATTACTGGTAGGGATATAAAATGGTTTTATGACTTTGCAAAACAATTTGACAGTTTCTTAAAAAGTCAGGCATACATTTAGCGTACGATCTTGGTATTCCAACCCGAGATCTTTATCCAAGAGAAATAAGGGAATATCCATTCAGCCTTAAAAAGAATGCTCATAGCATTTATGTATCTGTAGTTTTAGTTGTAATACTCATGTATGAACAATTTACAAAAACTAGAAATAACTCAAATATCTGTCACAGGTGAATAGATGAATAAAGTGTTGTCTATTGGAACTATGAGATACTAATCAGTGATAAATAGAATGAATTGTTTATATATGCAATAACATAGATGAATCTCAAAATAATTACGCTGAATTACAGAAACAATTCTAAAATATGCAAATGGTGGATCCGTTGTTGCCTGAAGACAGAGAGATGGGAAGAACAGAAGGGGAGATGACAAAAGGGCATGAGGGAACTTTAGCAGGTGATTGATAAGTTGACTGTCTTGATTGTCCCGGTGGTTTCGTGGGTGTATTCATATGTCTAAACTTGTAAAATTGAATGTTTTATATGTGTGAAGTTCACTTTGTACCTATTATTCCTTAAAAAACTTCTTCACGAATGGATTAAGAAAATGTGGTGGGGTGTACGTATATGTGTGTGTGTGTGTGTGTGTGTGTGTATTACACATAAGAATAACACACACACAATAGAATATTATTCAGCCTTGAAATGGAAGGACCTTCTGACACGTGCTACAATATGGATGAATCTTGAGGTCATTATGCTAAGAAAAATGAGCCAGTCACAAAAACACAAATACAGTATAATTTTACTTATATGCAAATATGTAGAGTAGTCAAATCATAGGAACAGAAAGTAGAATGGTGGTTTCCAGGGCTGAGAGGAGGGGGAAATGGGGCATTATTGTTCAATGGCTACAGAGTTTCAGTTTTGTAAGATGAAGAAGTTCTGGAGACTGGTTGTACAACAATGTGACTATACTTAACACTACTGAACTATACACTTAGAAATGTTTAAGGTAATAAATTTTATGCTAAGTGGTATTTTGTATCAAAATTTTTAAAAACTGCCTGAAGAACAGTTGAGGAAGTTCAGGGCATCCACTTACTCATCCTTCGGTTCTGCTGCCACATTCACCATGGGTCTGTAGTCACCACCTGTGGAGGCCTGATGGGAAGTAACGTCATTTGAACCTGTTGCCATGGGATAGACTTTTTCTAGTCTTTGATATAAGCATTAGCGAATGAAGAAGAGTTCCTGTGCAAAGAAAACCTTTACACAAATGTTATGCTAGGGTGACTTAATATATTTTATACAAAGCCCATGCCATCCACTTCATTGTCACATTTATTCATCCTGTCTTTCCCAAGAAAGAGAACAAGTTAATAGGTGCAGAGTGAAAGTCAAGAGAGGGATCTGAGATTCAAAATGGGGACTTTTACTCAACATATAAGAACCAAGGTATATTATGAACTGGACCTTAAATGCCAAAATTTGAGAAGGGAGAGAGTATTGTAGGTGTAGGAAACAGAATGGTCAAATCAATTTTAAAATAAGGAATAGCCAAAAATACAATAATTTTTTTTCAAATATTTACATTATTAGTTTTTCAGCTTTTCAGATCTCTGCTAAAATGCCATCTCAAAAGGCAGGTCTCCTGATACCACATTGTATGAAATTACCCCTCAATCCTCTTGTTCTATTGTCTTACCCAATTTGATTTTTTTCCTTGGAGCATTGTCAGTACCTGATACTACATTATACAATAATGGAGTGTCCATTTGTTTACTCTGCCGCCCATAGTAAAATAATATCCATGAGCATACAGATATTGTCCAAATGCTTTAGTCACACTATGTCCTCAGAGCCTGAAACAATGCCAGGCATATAGAACAGACTGAAAAAAATGTATATATTTGTTGATTGACTGGAGTGGCAACAAGCCACTGGATTTGTGTACCTCTCTTGCTACCACTGTGCTGTGATGGGCTTAGGAGCCAATCAGTGAACTAAATTCTATCCTGCCATTTCTTACCCTAAACGCAGATCATCTCATGGGTCACAAACACTATCTAACATAATCACTTGGAGTCAAGACCATACCTCATTTTTGTTTGGGGGTGGGTTTTGTTGTTGCTGTTGTTGCTATTTTTATGTGCTTTATATTCCAAGCAGATGAAAAAGTCCCTTAAACTTCACATTCTAGAAAACTTCCCCATGATGGTCTCTCTGGATATTCTGGCATATAAAAAAAGGAAATCAGTGGAAAACAATTAACTTTGTATCTTTGGACCAGCAGACTTGCTTTATTTTCTATCCTACGTGTAGCTCCTGGGGGCGGGGGGTGGGGAATTCCACTAGAATTTATGCAGGTCACTACCAAGAAACTTCACACTGAATAAAATTCTTAGATAAAATAGAAAGAGTCTTCATTAGTATAGCCAGGGAGCTGACAATGCTCTGTAGAGCTTGGTGTATAGACAGAGAAACAGTATCTGCTAGGTGGATTTGATGAATCACTGCACAAATAGGGACCAGGCACCCTATCCTTGACTTTCCTGTGTCCTTGGGGTCTCTTCTCTTCTCTGGACCATCAGGGGTGATTGTCCAAGCCCCAGGTCTTCCAGGTAGATCTGGAGGTGAAGAGCATAATGTGGGTCCCGTTAGCATGAGTCTGATAGTGATAACGTGATCCTATATAATTTTAATAATATCCGTGGTCACCTCTATAAACTGCAAAGGAGGATAGTTCTGGAACACATGCTCATAACCCAGCTGAGTAGAAAGCAATTAGAATGAATGTGTGCTTATACCATTTCATGGCCACACCTCAAAATGCGGCTAACCTGTGATTAACCACAGCTCACCAGGCTCATTCCTCCCCTAATAGTAAAAATGCCAGAGATTTAAAATGCCTTAAGAGATGACAATGAAAAAGAGGACTGATAAAAATAAATTTATGCAGCAAAATGCATCTCCTCATTCAGGTATCACAGAATACAGGAGCTGGAAGGACTCTAATCAATGAGAAGCTTAGATCCTGGTACAACTGACAAGAAGAAAAGAAGATTCTGGAGGCTAAATGGTTTTCCCACTTTCTGGAAGGAGACAGAGCTAGAATAAACCTATGTCCCCAAACCCTCATTTCAGTACTTTTTCTATAACTACCAAAAGCATTCTGGATTTGTGATATTTAAACTTTTTTATCTTTTGCAGAAGAACCCTTTCCTGATGTTAGTAATGGAGGGGAGAGGAGGTCACCCTGTGAGTGAACTGGGGAGCTACACCCCCAGGGCCCCAGCTTTGCTTTGCCTATCCACAGTTGAAGATTGGAAGGAATGTCTAAGAAAGAATTGTGAAGTTGTTGAAATCTCTCTTGAGTGCCCACAACATCACTGTTCTACTTCCCTTTCCTCTCTCTGGGAGTCTGGCCTGTACCCCAGAGGGACCTGAGTCCTCTGCACACTCATACTCTCTTCTCTTTGCAGCTGAAAGTAGTCATTGGAACATTGATTTAAAACTTTTCACACCAATATTTATCCAATCACACTTCAATTGACTTTATAAAGATTTATTTTCTCTTTAATTGTGAGACATAAGCTCCCCTCCTATTAAACATTTCCAACAATTGGAAACAGGTTAGGGTAATCATGTAATCATTTAGGCAACAGAGGTTTGGGATGCTGAGTGAAGCAGAGCTGGCTAACTAGCTTTAGTTATTGTAGGCATCCTGGGCAGCATTCAAGAGATATTCTATAATATTTTTTTGGCTCTCCATGCCAGGGTTGTAAAGCTCTCTACTAGTTACTTACCATGCAGTCTTAAGTAAATGATTAACTTTTCTTGGTATTAATTTTCTAATCTGCCAATTAGGTTTAAGAATTCTACTTCAGGGGCACCTAGCTGGCTCAGTTGGTAGAGCATGCAGCTCTTGATATTGGGGTTGTGAGTTCAAGTCCCACATTGGGTAGAGAGTTTACTAAAAATAAGACAAACTTACATACAAAAAAAAAAAAAAGAGAGAGAAATCTATCTCAGAATCCTGTTGAGAAATATTAAAGCTGATAAATATTATGCTATATCTTGAAGTTCTTAGAGCAGCAAACAAACATCGATTCCATTCTCAATTCCCTTCTCCCCTTTGGAGGAGGTTGATGGAGGTGAAATAGGATATGACTTCTGATGATCTCTTCCCAGCAGCTGGTGGAGGAAAAGGTGCCACCAGCTTTAGGAACTGGGACCTATTCTTACCAAACAAAAGCTTATCCACCCTTCCAGGCTCTTCCCAGACCTTCCCAGACTTTGTTCCTCTGCTCCTACTTTGCCTTCTAGTACAGAGTGGTTCATTCATTCAACAAATGCATGGTTCTAGTCTTGGTTACACACACATACACACACACACACACACACACGTACACACACATGCACAAATAAAACAGGTCCATCCCCCAAGAAATCTACAATTCAGTTATGATTCTGAATAGAAAAAGCTCTACACTTTTCCCTTAACCCTTAACTTTTCCCTTTCCCTTAACTTTTCCCTTAACTAACGTAGGGGTTTCACAAACACAGAGGACGGTCAGGAGGTTGTTGGTTAGTAGGAGACCCCTCAGTACTACAATAGAATTATATCAATAATCACAGAGTTGTCTATAAAAGAGGTGGGTGCATATCACGCTCATTCTAGTTTAAAAAGCAGCAGCATACAGATCCTTCTGTAAAGAGGACATTCATTCTTATCTTTTTGTGGTCTACAATAACTTTCCAAAAATTGAAAAGAAAAAAAACAAAAAAACAAACAAAAAAAAACTACAGTAGATGGAAGCCCAGGACAAAGGCAGTAGGATTCAGTGTCCAAAGTAGACAAATAAAGCTACAACTTTTCCTGTCTCGGTCATACATCTCCTGAGAAAAGGGGTGCCTATCAGTCTCCTACCGAATACCTTCTCCCCTCCTGTGGCTCTGCTTTGTTCCATGGGAAATATTTCCAAAGCTCTTCTGCCCCCAAGCTCCTGGGTAAATGTAGCCAACTGGAAGGCAGTGGCTGAGGACTGAAGGACAGGAGAGGCGGCGGGTAAGCTGAGGAATTTCTCCCGCTTCTCCACAGTCTTTAGCAGGGACTACCTCTCCTCTGTGACAGCATCACTCCTGTTGTAGGGGCCAACTCTCTTCTAGTTGTTGTGGGACCACAGTCCACCTCCTCCTCCTCCTCTCACTAGCAGGTGATAGGAGGCTCCTGCTGCCGCTAAACCTCCCGGTTGTCTTGCCATCTGCTCTTTGGTTTCCTAGAGATTCTGTCATCTGTATAACCAGTTCCTGATATTACATTTCTTCAGTTTTAAATGTTTACAGTGATCACTGCGTTCCTGTTTTGACTTTGCCTTATACATATGACTCCTCCTAAAGTAAATATACCAACCATTCGGATGTGCACTCTGCGTCTAGATGATTCTGTAGAAATAAAAATGAACTTATACATGACATCCAACATTAACTGGGATGCAGTAGCTGTTAATGTGCATTGCTCGAAAATTAACTGGTCATGGTATTAGGGGAAATAACACAAAAAGTAATTCAAATATGGAAAAATTCATAGCAACTGTACACATTTTAGGACATAAAAACCATTTATATCTTTCACTGTTTTTAAAGTAATATACATTATACATGTGTCAGAACAACAATGTGCCACGTTTCATTTGACAAAGCATATAAACTAAACGTAGGCACTCCCCTTCACTCTTCATGAGTAACACTATGTAATCCTTTCTCACCACTTAAATATGGAAATGTCATTTGTCATGCAGGAGATCCTTTCCCACAAAATCCGAGCCCTAACCCTACCCCTAACCCTTGCCCTCGATCCAAGAATGTGGCTTCTGGAACACTCAATAAGAAAAGCTGAGAAGCAGTCTAATTATCTTAGAGAAGACCCCAAACATTTAAAAATTGATAGTATTTCTGAAAAGGGGTGTGACGGTAGAGAAAAAAATGGAAGGACCAATTAAAACAATAAGTACATAAACAAAAACGTAGACAAATAAATAATAAGATGTTATTCATATTTTGTTTGACAATAATTAATCAGTATTTTTCATGGCATTGTATCCCCACTCTTCAAAGTTTATAAAGCAAGTGAGAAAATAAAATTTGTAAAAAAGCTATCATGATATGGTATTTAATAAGATGCACAGTGACTAGAGGGTGTTCACATCAATAGAAACTGGAGAGACCTGAAAAGCTTCAGAAAGGAAGTAATCCTTCACCTGGGTCTTGGAGAATGGCTGGCAGGCTGACCTCACCCACATGCTATTATCCCCTCCCCATTCAACTATGGTATTTCTGCTTTTATCCACCTGGTATGCTGAGATTTTACCTAAGGTTTATTATGCACCTAAGAGCACGTGGATTTGATCTGCAACATCCCTGTGAAATATAAACACTGTGAGTTATGGACACAAACAATTAGAAAATAAACCTTTAGGGGACACCTGGGTGGCTCAGTCAGCCACCTTCTGCTGCCTTCGGCTCAGGTCATGATCCTGGAGTCCCGTGATCAGAGTCTCACAGCTGGCTCCCTGCTGAGCAGGAAGTCTGCTTCTCCCTCTTCCTCTGCTCTATCCCCCTCCCACTCGTGTTCTCTCTCTCTCTCACTCTCTCTCAAATAAATAAATTTTTTAAAACTTTAAAAGAAAACTTTAAAATAATTTACAACATCAGAAAGTAGGAAAATAAGATAGAGAAACAATTCTTACAAAATGCTTAGAATATTAAACCAATATTTTTAGGACGATTAATCAGTGATGTGGTAAAGTAAATGAAAAAAAAATAAATCAAGGAGCTATTACAATAATTAACCAGTGAGATAAAAACACACAGGACAGTGGTCACCATGCAGTGAAAAGAAGCACTGGACACTTGACACCTAGTGAAGAACACAGTTTTACAAAGCAATTTCACCTTGATTAAGAACACAAATAGGGACGCCTGGGTGGCTCAGTTGGTTAAGCAGCTGCCTTCGGCTCAGGTCATGATCCCAGCATGATCCTCCTGAGGTCGAATCCCACATTGGGCTCCTTGCTCCTCAGGGAGCCTGCTTCTCTCTCTGCCTCTGCCTGCCATTCTGTCTGCCTGTGCTCGCTCTCGCTCACTCTCTCTCTGACAAATAAATAAATAAAATCTTTAAAAAAAAAAAAAAAAAAAAGAACACAAATAATGCTGGGGCCCCTGGGAGGAGCAGTCAGTTAAGCATCCGACTCTTGATTTCAGTTCAGGTCATGATCTCAGGGTTGTGAGTTAGAGCCCCCGCCCCCCCCCCCCCGGCCCCATCAGGCTCTGCACTCAGCACAGAGTCTGCTTGTCCTGCTCTCTGCTCCTCCTCATGCTCACTCACTGTCTCTAAAATGAACAAGTAAATCTTATTTAAAAAGAAAGAACACAAGTAATGCTAACACAGATCCATATTTTAAAAGAAAAGAAGACTACCACAACGACTTCAAAATTTCCAGTCAGGATGCCTAGAGAAATAGTCGTACCACTTACAGAAATAGTTAAGGCAGACCAAGGAAGGGAGCTACAAGATATGATCGACTTGGTAGGTACCGAGAGTCTGAGATAACAGCAAATAACCCCAATTGAAATGCCCAGCAAGATGGGAAATTTCAATCCTATAAAACCTTCAAACTGGATTGAGTATTTGTCAAAGGTACATTAAACTTAATTATAGGCGTATCACATTTTTTTCCAGCTAATTAGTTTGTCAAATACCTTGGACGGAAGGAAAAAATTTCACATAAAAATGTCCATTAAAAACGGCTTCTAATGCACCGATAAGGGGAAAGCTCACTATTTTGATTTGTTCATCTAATTCACAGTACTGAATACTGACTTTGCTCAGATAAGGTGAAGCAATTTAGGGTTTCTAGAGCAGTAGCCACATAAGATTCGTTGGCTTCATCCATAATCTTCTACATCAGGGTCTCTTGGAGGAAATTTATACTTCTTCCTCTTGGTGCCTTTATGAAAGACTGGAGTGCATTTCACTACTTCCCCTTTGGCACATTTAATTTTATTTTGTAATTAACTATAACTAGTTTGGGAATTATACTGTGGTGTCTTTTGGTTTTGAATTTTCATTGAGTCTTTTTATGAAAAATGACAGACTCCTCAGAGGGACCACTGTGGTTCGTTGCCATGGATAATTGTCTCTAAATAAACTCAGGGTAGTTAAGTGGATATGAACAGATGGAAATAAATTGATGGAAGTTGATATTGTGCCTCTTGGCTCCTGTTTATTTGTCACCAGCAGCACATCTTTTTGTCTTGTCATGCCTGGCATTTTACGCACTTGAACTTTAACAATGTCATCTGGATTCCTCCTCAGAGCCTGCATAAAAGTGAGCTCCAAGGTAGAGCTCTCTACCAACCTGACCAGAGCCACAGCAGGGACCAATCACAGTTCTTGAAGCTCTATATTGGTACAGTTGCCTAACCCTGTCCATGTTCAACTAACCTCAGTTAGAAATGCAAGCAAGCTCTGTTTAGCATCATCATTTCTCTGCCTTGACTCTACACAGAGAAGATAAAGCCAGGGGAAAGATAATTCAGCTTAGTGTCTAAGCATTCACTGAGCTAATTCTATCATTAGTTATTGTACCAGCCACAGGCTAGCCCCCGTTCTGGACACGGGAAAGACCATAGTGACAAAGCACAGGCTGTGTAAACACCTGATATAAATAATATTGTTGTAGGAGAAATCCAGAAAGTTGTTCAACAGCCTTCAGTAAGAAGGCAGAACTAAGGTAAGGCTTGAAAGATGGGTGGGCAAGACAGCCAAAAATCTGTATCTTCTCCTTCTAATACCACAAATCTAATCTCAAGTTCTGGATAGATTCTACTCTAATGTTAACTCTTTTTTTTTTCTTTTTTCTTTTTTTTTTTATTTATTTCTTTTCAGCGTAACAGAATTCATTGTTTATGTAGCACACCCAGTGCTCCATGCAATACATGCCCTCCTCAATACCCACCACCTGACTTCCCCAACCTCCCACCCCCCCCCCCCCGCCCATTCAAAACCCTCAAATTGTTTTTCAGAGTCCATAGTCTCTCATGGTTCACCTCCCCTTCCAATTTCCCTCAACTTTCTTCTCCTCTCCATCTCCCCATGTCCTCCATGTTATTTGTTATGCTCCACAAATAAGTGAAACCATATGATAATTGACTCTCTCTGCTTGACTTATTTCACTCAGCATAATCTCTTCCAGTCCCATCTATGTTGATACAAAAGTTGGATATTCATCCTTTCTGATTGAGGCAGATTAATGAGATAGAAACTAGAGATACAGTAGAACATTATCAATGAAACTAAAAGCTTTTTTTTTTTTGAAAGAATAAATAAGATCAATAAACCATTGGCCACACTAATCCAAAAGAAAAGAGAGAAAGCTCAAATTAATAATGTTATGAATGCAAGGGAGAGATGACAACTAACACCAAGGAAATAGAAACAATCATCAGAAGCTATTATCAACAGTTATATGCCAATAAGTTAAGCAACCTAGATGAAATGGATATATTCCTGGGGAACTCCCAAAACTGAACCAGGAAGAAATTGACAACCTGAATAGACTGATATCTAGTAACAAGATTGAAGCAGTGATCAAAAACCTCCCAAAAAACAAGAGCCCAGGACCTGACGGATTCCCTGGGGAATTCTACCAAACTTTCAAAGAAGAAATAACACCTATTCTCCTGGAGCTGTTTCAAAAAATTGAAGCAGAATGAAAACTTCTAGACTCTTTTTACGAAGCCAGCATTATCCTGCTCCCCAAACCAGGCAAAGACCACACTAAAAAGGAGAATTTCAGACCAATATCCCTGATGAATATGGATGCTAAGATTCTCAACAAGATCCTAGCAAAGAGGATCCAACAGCACATTAAAAAGATTATCCACCATGACCAGGTGAGATTCATCCCTGTGCTACAAGGATGATTCAACATTCACAAATCAATCAATGTGATGTGGAAAGACAAAGAATTCAGCAAGAGGATTCAGTTGAAGATCATCCGGGGCAGCCACTGCTGACAGTGAGCTCTGGCTGGCAGGGTCAGTCAGGCCCCCCCACAGCACTCCGGCCCACACATGAGGACGAAGCCAAAGACCATCAGGCACCACCATTGCAGCTTTGTTCCTGGAGGTTCTGCCCCTCCCCTCCCCTGAATATCACTTTAGAATAAAAAACTGTAATATTTAAGATGTTACAATTTTGCTCAATGGATACCAAAACTGAAAGAGTATTCTGTGCAGTTTGGGTTAGTTGATCCCTTTTACAACATCACATGGCTATTTTGCAGCATATTTTGAAAACGAGAAACAAACAATCTGGCATGGACAGGGGCTATATAATGCATAATGTTTGTAAGTACTATCGGTAAAGCATGATTCATTATTTTCACAGGGATCTCCTGGGGCTAGAAGAGAGGCAGTGGCCAGGCAGCCCAAGAGGGAGGTCCACTCTGCTGTGGAGGCCGCGAAGGAGGGGACCAGGAGGGGCTCCTCGAGGTTTCCAGGGCCTGCTTCTGCAAAAGTGGAAATGAGCCAAAAAAGGCAGCAGGCAAGGATGAAACTTCAGACAAAAAAAGTGCAAACAAAAGGGAAAAGGGGAGCAGAGGGAAAACAGGAGGAAGTGGCTAACCAAATGACTAAAAAAGACTTATCTGCAGAAGATGGAGAAGCTAAAAACGAGATTCCAGCTTCTGATGAAGCAGGAAAGAAAGAAGCAAAATCCGGTTAATGTCACACGCCATGCCTTACCAGTGTTCCTGGTCCCAGTCTCAGGAATGTGTTTATCAACTGTTTTGTAAATGCAAGTTTTTAGTAGCTTCAGAAACATTTTTAAGTAGTAGAGAATCCCTCCTCATCCCATATTTTAGTGTAAGTGCTTCCCCCCGCCTTTTTTTTTTAAAGATGCATAATCACTTGCTGGTTGTTTATTTTCTGATACAACCAGAAAATTGTAGGATATGGAATACCAGAGGCTTTGATTGTCTTGGGTGTCAGCTCAACATTCCATAGAAGGGGTAGTTTTTTATCCTGTTGTACAAAGCATACTAAATGGCAATTCAGAGTCAGTCGTGCATGTAATATGTCTTGAATATTTTAAATTACTTTTATTCCTGTGCTGGTTTTGGTAGATTGTTTCCTAAAGAAAACCACTCCTTGATCTTGGCTCTCCCTGTGAGAATTTTGTGCACTCTGTAACATCTTTGGGCGGTGGCCTGCTTTTCCTGATAACTTTGTGGTGATGCAACAGCGTATCAACACTTGCAGGTTTTCCTACTTGATATCCCGTTAAGGAAGATTTGCCCTCAAGTTTTAAGTGAGAAAGTCACTGAAATGACTGTTCAGAAAACAATCACAGCTACCTGGTTTTTCAGATGTTCAGCACGTATGTTAAAAATTGTGCACAAATTGAAATGTCTGTGTATGAGGAATGGTCATTCCTCAGAATGACCAATAAAATCTCAATTATGAAAGAAAACAAAAAAAGATCTGAAATTTAGTTCAATGCCCATGAAATTCGCTAAGTGAGCCAAGTAAATGGAAAACACCACCAGTACAAGATGTGATGTTCATACATATGTGGCAGAATATTCATATTTGTTAGTTCATGAGAGCTAAGTAAACTTTGGAATAATTTTCAAGTATTAGCATTTTTTTGAGAAAAAATATGTAACACTACATGTTTAGATAGTATACCTTTGTATTGATGGTGGCATTGTAAACATCTTTCCAGCTCTACTTTAAAAATGCATGTGGAATCTGACCATTTTCCATAAACATCTCAGCTACCACCATGATCCAATGCACTGCCATTTCTTCCCTGCATTATTGTAATGCTTCCTAACTGGTCTCACTGCCTCTATTATTACCCCATCAGAGTCAACACAGTAGCAAGACTAATTCTGCTAACAAATCAATCCATATCATTTCTCTGTTTAAAACTCTCCAGTAAGGGTGCCTGGTTGGCCTAGTCAGTTAAGTGGCCACCTTCAGCTTAAGTCATGATCCCAGAGTCCTGAGATGGAACCTCACATTGGGCTCCCCGCTAGGTGGGAAGTCTGCTTCTCCCTCTCCTTCTGCCCCCCAACCCCCTGCTTGTGCACGCTCTCTCTCTCTCTCTCTCCCTCTCAAATAAATAAATAGAATCTTTAAAAATATAAAAAGTGAAACTCTCCAGTAGCTCCCTATTTCATCTAGAGTGAAAGAAAGTCAGAGGCCTTATCAAATTTGCAAAGCCATGTAAGATCCCGGATCTGATGTCCTTTCCCACTGTTCCATTCACAAGTACGGCTCACTATTCCTAGGACCGCAACTGTGATGGGCATGTTTCTGTTCCAAGGCTGGATATTCCACACTTTTCCCTCAAATTTTCAAGTCTTTGTTCAAATGTCACCTTCTTATAGGGCCTCTCAGACCATTCTATTATGAATCCGCCACCCTCTGCATTCTCCAGGCTCTTCCCTGCTTTATTTTTCTCAATGCTCTCATCACTTTCAAGCATATAATATAATTTGCTCATTTAACTTATTATCTGTGTTCTTTTTCTGTGGATATAAGGTCCATGAATGCAAGAATTTCCATCAGTTGATGCCTGTATTTTATTGCCTAAAATAGTGCCTGCAATATAGTAGGCACTCAATAAATATTTATTCAGTGTTGGGATAAGCTATTTATCTTAGTATTATTTAAAAGAGCAAAGCAGGAAACTACCTACAGTTTCAACAAAGGAATAGCTAAATGAATAATGATACTTCTTGATAGAATATCAAATACCATATCTTCTTTATCCATTCATCTGTTGAAGGGCATCTTGACTCTTTCCACAGTTTAGCAATTGTGGCCATTGCTGCTATAAAAATTGGGGTACAGATGGCCCTTCTTTTCACTACATCTGTATCTTTAGGGTAAATACCCAGTAGCACAATTGCAGGGTTATAGGATACCTTTATTTTTAATTTCTTGAGGAATCTTCACACTGTTTTCCAAAGTGGCTGCACCAACTTGCATTCCCATCAACAGTGTAAGAGGGTTCCCCTTTTTCCACATCCTCTCCAACACTTGCTATTTACTGTCTTGTTGATTTTGGCCATTCTAACTGGTGTAAGGTGGTATCTCAATGTGGTTTTGATTTGAATCTCTCTGATGGCAAATGATGATGAACATTTTTTCATGTGCCTGTTAGCCATTTGAAAGTCTTCTTTGGAGAAGTGTCTGTTCACATCTTCTGCCCATTTTCTGACATGATTATCTGTTCTGTGTGTGTTGAGTTTGAGGAGTTCTTTATAGATCTTGGATATCAGTCCTTTACTGTGGTGTCATTTGCAAATTTTTTCTCCCATTTCGTGGGTTACCTCTTTGTTTTGTTGACTGTTTCCTTTGCTGTGCAGAAGCTTTTGATCTTGATTAAGTCCCAAAAGTTCATTTTTGCTTTTGTTTCCTTTGTCTTTTGGGACATGTCTTGAAAGAAGTTGCTTGGCCAATGTCAAAGAGGTTACTGCCTATGTTCTCCTCTAGGATTCTGATGGATTCCTCCCTCACATTGAGGTCTTTTATCCATTTTGAGTTTATCTTTGTGTATGGTGTAAGGGAATTGTCAAGTTTCAATTTTCTATACATAGCTATCCAATTTTCCCACCACCATTTATTGAAGAGACTGTCTTTTTTTCACTGCATATTTTTTCCTGCTTTGTCAAAAATTATTTGACCATAGAGTTGAGGTTCCATATCTGGGCTCTCTACTCTGTTCCACTGGTTTCTGTGTCTGTTTTTGTGCCAGTACCATGCTGTCTTGGTGATCACAGCTTTGTAGTAAAGCTTGAAATCAGGCAACACGATGCCCCAGGTTTTGTTTTTCTTTTTCAACATTTCCTGAGAAATTTGGGGTCTCTTCTGGATGATACAATCCATATATACAACAAAGTATTATGCCTCCATCAGAAAGGACGAATACCCAACTTTTGTATCAACATGGACGGGACTAGAGGCGATTATGCTGAGTGAAATAAGTCAAACAGAGAGAGTCAATTATCATATGGTTTCACTTACTTGTGGAGCATAAGGAATAACATGGAGGACATGGGAGATGGAGAAGAGAAGTGAGTTGGGGGAAATTGGTAGGAGAGACAAACAATGAGAGACTGTGGACTCTGAGAAACAAACTGAGGGTTTTGGGGGGGCAGGTGGGGAGTTGGTTGAGCCTGGTGGGTATTAAGGAGGGCATATATTGTTGCATGGAGCCCTGTGAGTGGTGCATAAACAATGAATTTTGGAACACTGAAAAAGAATTAAATTAAATTAAATCAAATTTTTAAAAAAGACAAAGCTAAAAAAAAAAGAAAGAATATCAAATACCCATTACAATAATTATATTAACTGCATCCTTTGTATAAATGTTTCCAATAAGGGGGCTAGCACCTCTGTGGCTCAGTTGGTTAAGCCTCTGACTCTTGATTTAGGCTCAGGTCATGATCTCAGGGTTTGCACTGTGCATGAAGCCTGCTTAAGATTCTTTCTCTCTCTCTCCCTCTGGCCCTCCCCCACATGGGTGCATAGGTGTACTCTCAAAAAAAAAAAAGATAAATGTTTATAATAAAACAGTTTTAAAAGTAGAAAACAGAGGTACCTGGGTGGCTCAGTGGGTTAAGCCTCTGCCTTGGGCTCAGGTCATGATCTTAGGGTCCTGGGATTGAGTCAGCATTGAACTCTCTGCTCAGCAGGGAGCCTGTTTCCTCCTCCTCTCTCTCTCTCTCTCTGACTGCCTCTCTGCCTACTTGTGATCTCTCTCTGTCAAATAAATAAATAAGATCTTTTTAAAAATGTTTTAAAAAAAGTAAAAAACAACAAACATGCAGCTAAACAAAATTGCCTATGAATATGTTAGTAAGATGGGTACATTTGGTGTTTTTAAATAATGATGATACTGGGTTTTTAAATAATAATATTTAATATCTTGGTAACCATAAAATTTTTTAAAGTGAAATTGAACTGTATTGCAATACTGAAAGCAGAACTAAAGTTATATTTTTGGCTAGTTGGATTCATTGTTACTTTTTGGAATTTAAAATAATAAAAAAATTCCAACTTTACTCTGATGATTAAAACTAACAACTTCAGGGGTGCCTGGGTGGCTCAGTGGGTTAAAGCCTCTGCCTTCGGCTCAGGTCGTGATCCCAGGGTCCTGGGATCGAGCCCCACATCGGGCTCTCTGCTCTGCAGGGAGCTTGCTTCCTCCTCTCTCTCTGCCTACCTCTCTGCCTACTTGTGATCTCTGTCTGTCCAATGAATAAATAAAATCTTTAAAAAAAAAAAAAACTAACAACTTCATTTTTGAGAGCAGAAAATTAATTGATTTATTCAAAATACATTGATGAAATAAAACTTCTCTGTCCTGGGATACTGAGTTAAACTACTGTAAAGTTTATTTTTACTCCATAAATAATGAACATAGAGTTTTCCTATTGATACAAAAGTAGGAAGGTGTCATTATGTTGATAGTATATTTAGTCTTTGAATTTAAATTAGCTTAGGGAAATTTAGGATTTTAAAATATCTTGATGTAGAACCATACATAATAAAGCCTGAACATTAACAAGGGAGCTCAGGGCTTTAGAAGAAACACTGATCCTGAAAAAAAAAGTTCTCAGTGATGGAGAACGGCTGATACATTTCCAGGTAAATTTATGTCTAACACGTAGATGAAGATATTTTTTGGCTTTGCTACAATTACTGCCATATCCTCTATCTTCTCTAAAAGCCAGCAATACCAACAGTCTTGTATTAATGGCACTGCTGAACCAGGTGCACACTGGGAACAACACAGGGTGGAGAACCGCAAACGATCACGGGAGACACACTGGACCTCTTGTTATGCATACTCCTGCACCCCTGAGAATCGTGGCCTTGGGACAGAAAAGAACTGGGGACCCTGGACCCCCTCCCTTGTGGGCAGAGAACAGACAGGTGGGGACACTTCAATCATACACAGTTCCTTTCTGATCTTTAATGTTATATCTTGTTATGGCTAAAACAAAGTCATGGGATAGCCCACATGATGGCTAGTTTTTTATAGACATATGAAATGAGTAAAAAGAAGTGAGTAATTGGGGTGCCTGGGTGGCTTAGCTGGTTGAGTGTCAGACTTGATGTCAGCTCAGGTCATGATCACTGGGCTGTAGATCAAGTCCTATGTCAGCTCTGTGCTGGGTGTGGAAACTACTTGGGATTCTCTCTCCGTCTCCCTCTGCCCTTCCCCGACCTCCCCTCTTTTAAAAAAATTTAAAAAAAAAATAAGTAATTAATATAATTAAATAACTGAAAGGATAAATAAAAACATGAGAAAGAGAAGAAAAGAGGAGAGAACAAAAAGCAAAGGATGTGAAAAACAAGAAAAATAAAATAATAAAAAATGACTGTAGAATAATGGAATGAAAATAGTTAGATAAAAAAGAATAAGAGAAAGGGGGAAATAATTGAACTAAGGTGGGTATCTTGGAATGGAATCCAAAGGGAACAAAAGAAAAAGCCCAGGCGTGCTGGGCTGGTTCTGTAGATACAGCATGTGCCTCTTGATTTTAGGGTTGTGAGTTCAAACCCCACATTGGACATAAAGCTTACTTAAAAAAAAAAAAAAAAGTCCAGTTGTTGGAAGATACCTAGTTCCCCAAACAGCACCTCTAGGTTTCCTTAAAATTCTGGAAGAGTCACATATGCAGAAGGAAGGAAGTCTTCAGCCTGGAAAAGATCGGAGAGATGCCAGTGGGAAAATAAACATAAACATGGCTTTGAAGGGTATTCAGCGATATTTGTTCTCTTAACACTTTGCACATTTGGGATCAATCTTGCTGAAATGATATCTCACTAATATTATGTTATGTACTGTGCAACAAAACACTACTTCATATTTTTAAAAATCACATTTCATTCTAGGCAAATATCAAAGAATTCATCAATTCTTTTAAGAAGGGCATTATTATTTTTGCATTTAAAGCTAACTGACATTTAAACTGACTAATTTTAGGAACCACTTGGGTGGTTCAGTCAGTTGAACACTCAGGTCATGATCTCGGGATCTTGAGATTGAGCCCTCCATTGGGAATCTGTGCTCAGTGGGGGATCTGCTGGAGAGTCCTTCTCTCCCTCTCCAACTACCCCTCCCCCCTCTAAAATAAATAAATAAACCATTAAAAACAAATAAATAAACCAACTCATTTTAAAGAATTTACATCCTTTGATGGAGTTTAAAGTCTTGTCCTAAAAAAAAGTTTCTTGAGATTGGTGCATAACTCTGTGATCACACTTAATTTTTCTTTTAACGATTTTATTTACTTATTTGACAGAAAGAGAGAGCACAAGCAGGAGGAGCCACAGAGGGAAAGGGAGAAACAGACTCCCCACTGAGCAGGGAGCCCGATGCAGGACTCGATCCCAGGACCCTGGATTATGAGCTGAGCCAAAGGCAGATGCTTGACCTCTGAGCCACTCAGGTGCCCGGACCTGTACACTTTAAAATGTCTGAGATGCTACATTCAATTCTGTATATTTTACAACAATTTTTTCAAGTTGAAAAAAAATAAAATATCTTAGCTCATAGACCAAGATGGTAATAATGGTTCAGGGAGCAAGCACTTATTTATATTATAATAAATATGATCTAAATTTCAATTAAAAAATCTGAACACCTATCCTAAAGCAATGCTTTAAATTTGTAAGTACCTTAAAATTAGGCAATGTGGGGAATTGTGAATGTAATAAGGTAGTTGCCTAGGAGATCAAATTCTGTAAATTAAAATGGAGTCTGTATATAGAAGCTGCTAACTTCTGGCAGCCTGATAATTAAGTACCCACAAGACTCCAAACCTTAACAATTCTTGATTTTTGCTGTCTATCTCTGATACTCAAATCCTGCAAATCATATGCCTGCATTATCTTCCACTATCTACCCCAGTTCCTTTTATTCCTTTTTTGCTAACCTATAACATCCATGCATCTCCTACTTCTCTTCTCAAGGGCCCAGTACCTATAGTTCTTTGCTTCTCTCTGCCTTCAGTAGTTGGATCTCAGTCTCACTTTTCTGTTGTTTAAAAAAATGTCAGCAGTCAAATACTTAATTGGCAAAATGCAGCAGAAGCTTCGTTGTGGAGAAAAAAATGACACGCTGAACTTCAGAGCAAATCAGTACATTATGTGGACGGAGAACAGAGGGAAATTCTCCTTTATAGAGCACCCCCCGCCCCACCCTGGCATGACTGAGATCTTGATGCTACCTATACATAAGGGCGTGAAAAATCTCAGCACCAATGAAGGAGAATTGCACATCATGAAAGAGGATGTTGGGCAGATTTATATAGAAAATGAGCAGTTTTCAGCCCTGCCTCTCTCCCTTTCAGGGACCCCTGCCCTAACTAGCCCAGGGCGCAGTCATAGATGCACCCACCTGAGAAATGGCCTCTGACACCACATAGATTATAAAGGGCAGACACTTGCACTTTTTGTTGGTTTTTACTTGATGGGAATATTTAAATTATAAGTATTTACACTCACCCTCTCTCAGCCTTTTAAGAAATATAGGCCCTTGAGAAGCTCATTTATATTTAGCCCAGTGAGGAGTTTGCAAGTAAAAGAAGCCAAATCCAGCCTGGCCCTCTTTATCACAAAAGCTGCCAATTCCAATGTCGATGAAGGGGCTAAATGGGGACCACTAACTGTTGGAAAGCACGGAGTGAGAAGTGCCATGTGGGAAGAAAGTCTGGGGTCACCAGATTTTCTGGTTTGCCAAGGGAAGCAGAGATATCCGGATTTTAACATGACATATTCTGACTTTCAGAGGTTGGCAACTCATTCAAATTTTTCAACACTCTGTGAAGGCCAAACTCTGAATTCCAACAGGCTGTGCTCAGCCGCAGGTCCTCCAGTGATGACCTCAGCTTTACACACTAAAGACCCAGCAGCTGGGGGAGGGGCTGGGAGGGAAAGATAAGAAAGATGGGGCTTTCAGTATCTGTTCTATGGAATGGAAATTGGGAAAGAAAGAGATGCTCAAGGTGAAATTTTAGGAATGTTTTCAGGGCAATGAGTGGTACAACTGCGTGGGTAAATTGAAACACCTTCAGTGCTTTTAAAAATTGGACTTTTTTTTTTTTTCCTTCTGGTTGTGGTAACACGCTAATATTGGCTGTGAAGTAAAAGGGAACCAGCCTGGCTATATATGCTTACATGTATAAATGATAAATATTGCAGAGCCAAGTTTTGGGGGGAGGATCCTACTGGATTTCATGTCAGAATTTATGATAAAACCACAGCTCTGGAAGATTTAGTAAGGCTTTCAAAGCCATTCAAATACAGCATAAAGGTGTAATGCATTGTCAGGTTATTACCATTTCCAGTGAGTGGATCAACCCAATACAGAGGGTTAAGTGCAAAAAGATGGACTAAAACGATTCCAAGGCACCTGCCTGTTTTCTGATCTCTACCAGACACATACGTGCATGTGTACACATGTATATGTCCACGTGTATCACTGACAAGGTATTTGCAAAAGGTTCTTCCACAGAGTCTTCAATCTACTTCCATACAGGGGCAGAAATCTTCATTGTCTAATCGACCGACTGGAATAGACTTTAAAACAGTCCTTAAATTTGAAGATAGCAAGACCTAGGTTAGATAGTGGCCCGACCACTTTCCAACTGTGTGGCATCAAGTACCTTATTATTATTATTATTATTTTTAGATTTTATTTATTTATTTGACAGAGATCACAAGTAGGCAGAGGGGGGCAGAGAGAGAGGAAGGGAAGCAGGCTCCCTGCTGAGCAGAGAGCGCAATGCACAGCTCTATCCCAGGACTCTGGGATCATGACCTGAGTCGAAGGCAGAGGCTTTAACCCACTGACCCAACCAGGCGCCCATCAGGTACCTTATTTAACCTACCCGAGAAAGGCATTCCAGTTTACCAAAATGGGGATACTACTCCCTTCCTGATAGAGTTGTTAAAAAACATTAACCTTTCATATTAAACATTAAATAACATATTAAAATGAGATTCGTAAAGCATCTAACACAGTGGAAACAATGAAATTCCTTCTTAAAACTTAAGCTATTGCTTAAATCCAACTACGCTGATCTCTAAAATCATCTTGGGTAGCCCTGAGGGGCCAAGTTTTCCCTGGGGCAACTGTTAATTCAGGAAGAGAGAGCTAAAGGCTAATAAGCTGATCAGAGCTAACAGGACCAAAGGGACAAAAATAAAAATAAAAGATTGGACTCCAAGGTCTGCACAAGTAAAGACCTCTTAAAAAGCTGCAAGCTTCAGGTTGAGACAATGAAGGACTACCCATTAAGTAGGAATGAACCGGAAGTAGATCAGCCCTCGCTGTAAATAAAGGCCATCCCTGAATTAACTCAACCTCTGAAAATAGGTTAAGGGAATTTTAGCTTTCTTTTGTCCCAAATAGATTGCCAAAAAAATATTTACATCCTCTATGGATGTAGATATCATTATTCTAGTTTGCAGATTATTTCTACAGTTTCTTACACATACTATCCAGCATGCAATAAAAAATAATCATGCCTATGAAGAATCAGAATCCTATGAAAGAAAAAAAAACAAAAACAGACAGTAGCCATGATCTACAAGGGCTTGAGAGATAAAGTTAAGATACATGGGAAGAGTCTGTCCTTTCTGGGCTTGCTTTTATTTATTTATTCATTTTAAAGATTTTATTCATTTGTTTGACAGACAGAGATCATAAGTAGGCAGGGAGGCAGGCAGAGAGAGAGGGGGTGGGGAAGCAGGCTCCCTGCTGAGCAGAGAACCCGATGTGGGGCTCGATCCCACGACTCGATCCCAGGACCCTGAGTTTATGACCTGAGCTGAGGGCAGAGGCTTAACCCATTGAGCCACCCAGGTGCCCCTCTTGGCTTGCTTTATAAGCAGGGCTGCTTCATGGGCATGTGACCTGATTAAGCACACAGGGCCCCAGGGGTTTACAGAAGCCCTAGGCTTGGGTTAGCATTCTACGCACGGCAGTTTGAAAGTCTTAATGATTTTGCCTGGCATTTCCATCTTGCACTGTGTCCCGCAAACTATGGAATTGTTTCTTAGGTGTGTTAGGTGAGACCAAAGCAAAATACTCTACTCTACTCTACTTTCAAAGTACTCTACATCAAATTTTCCAGTCTAATATTCCAGTCAGGCAGGATGGCCTCCCCGTGTGACTACCAGGTGTTGATCCTTCTAATGTACTCAGATGATTTTTCCTCCTGCCTCAGGAAGCTTACTTTATGCATGTGCTGATCAGTGTTCTTCTGTTTATTCAAAAGGAACCTTCAAGATTTCCAGAGTTCTCTCTAGGCAACTCTCTCTCCTGCCCCCTGCTCACTCTTACAAACTCAGGGAAGCTACCTGGGCTCCCCCTCCTGCATCATGGCCTGGAAACTCTCAAGGCAAATCATAAGGCTCCCTTGTATGTTTCCTATCTTACAGGAATCACGGTCACAGTCCTTCCTTGCCTATGCCCAGAGTCTTGAAAACAGTTACTTACCTGGTCCAGTTTTGTTATTTCAGGTGGAATGATTTATCCCATCCTGTTAGCCCGGCTTGGTTCCAAGCAGGAGTCCACAGTATTTTTTATAATAGTCCCCAAATCAAAGCATTCACAATGCTCATCAGCCATAAATTACAGATGAACTGTGATATGCTCGTGAAATGAAATACTATTATTGAAATAAAAATAAATGAAATATAATCACATTCAGCCATAAGGATGAGTCTCATGGTGTTGAACAACAACAAAAAAGTCAGACATAAAATAGTGTATGCTGTATAACTCCAAAAAGAAGCAAAGCTAAACCATTCTATCAGAAATCGGGATAATGGTTATCTGCAAAGAGAAGGGAGGGTGTGTTGTCTGGAGGGGGACTCAAAGGAGGTTCTGTGCCCTACCAGTGTTATTTTTCTTGACTTGGGTGATGGTTACAAAGTGATTTCTTTGTGTTAATTACTGCTGTGCAGTGTTCGGTGCACTTTTCTATATTTATGATCAAGTACAATACAGATAATATAAAAGTGACAGTAAAAGGAAACATGTAACAAACAACAGTAATACGTATTCTTTTCACTTTTGAAAAACATTTTTGTCAAGAGGTGTGTAACATCTTTGCCAGGAATATTCTCCAATTCCTGAGACAAAAGCTATAAAATGACTTACTGAAGCAGGTTAGTTTTTGAAATTGATATACATTGTTATGAAGTATGTTATATGTCAAGAAATCCCTCTGAAAAAACAAGCCAAATTTCACCAAATTGTTTCCTTGTTTATGGAGGTTTTAAAGTGTATTTATTTGCACTCGTTTCCACTAAAGTATTTAGTAAATGACTTATCCCCTATTTCTGGATTATTGACAGGTGGTTTGACATTCCCTTTGAAGTTCACAGGTACTGCCAAGAATGTAATTCTGTAGCCAATTCAGCTCTGATGCCCAGATCCATCCACAGCTACAACTTAACTGGCAAGGCTGGCAGCTAATAAGAAAACATCGGCTCTGGCTTTATTCTGCAATCATATCATATGTGATAATGCAATGGGACCAGTAAGTTTTGTTTTCAGATACGTGTGTGTACTGACTTGACGTGAACCTAAAAAATGAAATAGATGGAAAGAATAAGAGAAATTCTAAATTCTCACCCTTCAGGAGCTTTGATATTATCAATTTGCCTTTGTCGCCTATAAAGAACATCATACAAAAATAAGTCTCTTTTTTCTATTACCATCGTCCTTGGCATAGAGAAGATGAAAACAGATCCTACATGAGCAAATTAGTGAAAATACTAACACAAGTTATTTTGAACTTGATAAGATGAGATATTTGGATTTGTATTATTTTGGGTTTTCAAAAAGGTACTGTGTAATCCCCACTGGTCTTTCCACTACAGATAGCGAAGCAGTTTGAGGTGCAAATAAAGGGAAAGTATTTAAAGCTAAAAACTCAGAATTGGACTATTCAGCCCACATCTTCTAGCTCTTTTACCTTAATTAAATAGCCAACTCTGTTTAATTTGGTTATCATTCTTTCCATCTATGAAATAATGAAAATATTGACAATTGTCTCACTGGGCAGTTACAGTTATATGCTGAGATGATATGTTCTGTGCCTGAAAATGTGTGTGTGAACAACACCTATTCAACAAGCCCCTCATTTTACAGAGGTGTAAACTGAGACCCAGAGAAGTTAAGCAACCTGCCCAAGGTCATGACTGATCAAATCCCTGGACCCGGAATTCCCTTTTACTGAGTAAACTGAATCCCTTCTTCACATCCCATCACTGTGCTGTTACTGCCCATGCCCTGCGGTCCTCAGCTCCTGAGCACAGAGAGGAAGGTGTTCTGAGTGTTATGGGTGGAGGACTTCACAGACTTTAATCATAATTGACTTATCCTGAGCAAAATCTCATGTTTACTGTAGCACAATTTACTCACAATTGCCTGATGCGATTCTCATCAATAACAGGTAAGCAACCTATTTTTTTTTTCTAAATAGAGGGTAGGATTTTATTTATTTATTTATTTATTTATATTTGAGTATGGTTGACACACAATGTTACATTAGTTTCAGGTGTACAACATAGTGATTCAACAACTCTGTACCTTATGTTATGTTCACAAGTGTAGTGATGGTAGAATTTGAACCTTTAGCTTCCAAATGCCCCTTGGGGTGTAGATCTACTGGAAGCTCTATCCCAGCTTTCCACCCCAAGAGTCTTTTCTTATTCACAATAAACTCACCTCACAAAGGCTGCCCTCCCCCACATACTTTACTTCCCCTCCCATGTGGACATACTTTAGGGTAATGAAGTAAGGCCACTAGGTAGAATGAAAAGGAGATCAGGGTTAATTAAAAATATATAGGAGAGCTCTTTACCAGTTAGAAGTGTTGTGCAAATCTAAACGTCTATTGAAATGGGGAAATAAATCTATTGATTTGGATTATAAAACATTGTGTTGAGCATCTACTTCTACACTGCAGGCAATAGAAGGCAAAAAAAGAATTAAAGTACCGTAAGGGAGAGGCTCTAACTTCATAGAACTCATAATCTCATTATGGAGAAAGATGTATATATTGGCAATACTAAGCATTTTATGCTCAAAGATGAAATTTCTTAGAATAGCAGCTTAAGGAGTTATGGGCTAGAGGAAATGGGACTTGAACTGGAATTATGCTGGTGACTGTTCTGACTCATGGGGAAAGTCTGACTTTCTATAGGAGACTATGAGGCCCACAAACAGAGAAAAGCAGAGAGGAAAGACGGCAACAAAGAGAGAAGCCTGACAGTGGTCAAGTCCCCAGTTCTAATCCCAGAGCTGCCTTTGTCCCCTTTTTTCCCTTATTCCTTATGCTCCCATAAGATTTTTTTGCTGGACTCCAGTAAGTAAGAGCGCTGAGCTGGGTTTTGGTAAACAGGAGTGCTGTTCTTCATGTACTTTCTCACCAAAGTTTCTAACATGATATCCACAATTTTTTCTCCTGCTACAAACACCTAACCTCGAAAAGGCAAAATCTTTGCTATTTTTTCTGTGCCCAAAGCCATACATATTCTTTTGACTCATCAAGGAAGAGGAGAGTAGAAACAATAGTCAATTCTATTTTTTTTCTTTTTAAAATATTTTATTTATTTATTGGACAGAGATCACAAGTCAATTCTTAAACAAAATGAAAGAGAATGGAGACACGGGTATGTGTTCGTCAAGGCTTTCTTTTTCGTTCGCCACAGTCAGAGTCTTGTCAGGAAACCCATTGCTTTTTTTGAGTAAGAATTTCAGATTTCTCAAATTGATGATGTCATGACCCCCCAAATAAAAATAACATCCTTTCCAGGCTGCCTGCTGGGAACGGAAGTCATACAGACAAAGGGTCACCAAGGTATTGACTCAATACAGACAACTTCCAATGGAAAAAAAACTAAAAAATCATTTCAAAAATATGTGCTGAGTCCTTATGACAACCTGCACTTGGGGATTCTGTGACATTGTGGAATCTGAGACTTCTGTGGTTAGCTAACTCATCGGCGGGACATACTTATCTATAACCATAGCCCTAAATCCTCCTTGGTAATAATAGGGCTGTGATCTTCAGGTTGTAATGGTCTCAACTGAGTCCTTAAAGTCCCAAGCCTATTAAAACAGAAGTGTTCTCTCTGCAAGAGCTCAGGCAAATAGAGCTAAGAGGCTCTTTTTATTTTAGGCCAGCTGCTACCTTTAATTCCCATCTCAGTGATGTACTTACTAACCTTCAAAAACATGTTTCTCCCATCTATGCCCCCTTCTAAAATTTGAAAAGGAAATTCATGTTTGTCTCATGTCGCCTTGGAAAGACAGGTTATAGAAATTAAGAAATATGAATATATTTTCCTGTTACGAGTAAAGAAAGGGAGTGAACAGTGATTACCTCTTCTAATCTTTCTTCTGCAGGATCCATCTGAGCACGAATCACCCTGAACTAAGTTCCTGATCCCCAGGGAAACGATCAGCAATGGCATCCAGTAAATATGTCCTCTATTGAAGTGGCAAAAATGCTGATTAGAGGAAAATGTTTGTGACTATATACAATAATTTGGTTTAATAATTATTGTTTGAAGGAAATTATTAACTGAGTGATGTGAGGAAGTGAAAAAGTTTGAAATATGCTCTCTACCCTCAAACTGAATATAACAGGGAGAAAAGGAAAAAACCAAACACGCAAAACTTCTAAGGGGAAATAAAAGATAATGTATAATTAGCTTCATGGAAAAGCTTAATACATAATCATGAATAAATACTGGCAATTCACATTTTATAATTTTTAACTTCTCTGGGTTTCAGTGAATTCATTGATAAGATGCCAACAATAACCTGCCCAGAGTCGGGATTAAATGGGATGAGGTATAAAGTGCTGATGACGTTTTGATGTACGGCTGGTCCTCAATCTGTGTACTATTATTATTCTTGACTCTTTCAATAGACTACACTGTGATGCCTTTCCTACAGGCTAAGCAACTGAATGCAAATAATCTAAATCTGTTAAAATAAGATTATTGTTCAATAGAGTAAAGATTATTGCACTGGGCATTCTATGTTAATAGAAATAAGAAATAGACTTAGAGACTTAACTATAGCCAACAAAACTTCCGGTTGTAGAGAAGAGAGTGTGTAAGCTGATCCATATTTCAGGATTTAAATAACCTCAAAGAAGTCAATTAACTAATCAGAAACAGATTTACTGCAATATGCTTAAAACAAGTCTGGTGTTCAATAAATATTTGCTGTGAGAACAAAACAAAGAACAAGGATGAGAATAGAGAACTCTTTGAATTGGAACCCATGATTTAAGGGGCCACTTGAATTTTAGTCCAGGCAAATAACAAATGTAGCCCCTCGTGTTTGGTTCCTTGGGTTCCCCCCGCCACAAGGAAACACAGGAACTAAGAAAAATAAAATGTGCTAATTTGGCAAACATGGCTTCAGAAAAAATAACCCAATTCACCTTGAAAACAGGTTGACAAACCTAAAACACCTGTATAAAAATTCTGCTTCCCATCAACCTATGGATGTGGGGCTGCAGAGCCCAGGCAGAATGTACAAGGCTTGTTTCTGTCACTAAACAGAAAGAGGAGACCTTAGATTTGTATGTATAAAGATACATACGACAGGAGCTATTGAAAATGGAATGAAAGGAGACAGTTCAAGTGTAATCATTATTTTAAGCTCAGTGAGGCAGAATTGAATAACAAGACGGTATTTGTCATTTTAGAGGTTTGTCTTTGCAAGATTTTGTTAGATTTGCAACACTGTTTGCAACAACATCAGTGATTCTTACAAGTTGAGCACTAATCTGAACTACAGATCAAAGGTACAAGACTTAACCATGGATTTTCTTCTCATTATCTTTGTTAAAGGAAATTAGAAACCTTGATTGAAACTTCTTGGAAAAAGACATGAAGCAGTACTTTTTAATATTATGTTTGGATGAGGCAAGATTTGAAAAATATGCATCTGTTATTATTATGTAACCATTTAATTCAGGAGAGTTCAACCTTACTTGTTTACTTACTTTTTATTTTGCCTCTCAGTAAGTAAATAACAGAAAACAAAATAAAAATAAAAAAGATTTGAAAAATATGCATCTGTTATTATTATGTAACCATTTAATTCAGGAGAGCTCAACCTTACTTGTTTACTTACTTTTTATTTTGCCTCTCAGTAAGTAAATAACAAAAAACAAAATAAAAATAAAAAAGATAAGGAAGTGAGAAAAAAATTTAATAGCACACATAATTCTGTTCACCAATACACCTATACAACCTGCACAATTTAAATAAAGTAAAAACAAAAACTATGAAATGTGTGGCTTGCTTCTCTCAGTGATCCAATGTACAGTCCAAGATCCCCAGGTTAGTCAGATAGTAAGAGGCCAGAAATGGACGGACAAGCCACGGGATCAAGCTTAAATAAAGTCAAGTAGGGCAGTGCTGTGGGTAGTTCTGCAAACTAGACCTTTAACACACACCCAGCCCTTTACATGAGATATGGTCACAGACATCTTGTTGATTCTCTGCACTAAAGTTTCAGGTATTCTAGGCAAATTCCTACCTGCCAAGTGGCAGCAATTTACCCTCGTATAGAAGAGGTACAGGGCGCCTGGGTCGCTCAGTTGGTTAAGCATCTGTCTTCAGGTCATGATCCCGGGGTCCTGGGATCCATCCCTACATTGGGACTTTTTTTAGTACTTTTTTTTTTTTTAAAGATTTTATTTATTTATTTGACAGACAGAGATCACAAGTAGGCAGAGAGGCAGGCAAAGAAAGGGAAGGAAGCAGGCTCCTCACTGAGCAGAGAGCCCAATGCAGGGCTCGATCCCAGGACCCTGAGATCATGACCTGAGCTGAAGGCAAAGGCTTAACCTACTGAGCCACCCAGGTGCCCAGTACTTTTTTTTTTTTCTTAAAACAATACTTTTAATTCAATAATGGACAAATGCCAAGGAAGTTACTAAATCCCTTTTATCTAGTTAAAGTGATTAGAACATCAATTAACCTAATACGTAAAAGTCTCAAAGTTTTCGAATCAAACAAATACAAATTTTAATTCTGGCCTTTCCCCTCAGTAGCTATAAGAATTTTGCGTTCTTGTCAAGTCAGTGATTTGTGTCAAGTCAGTGAGCTTCTGTTTCTTCACCTCTTCATCAGGGATAAAAACAAATAGCTAGTTTGAAGATGTGCTGAGTGTGGGAAATGAGATAGATAATACGCAATACCTCCTTAGGATTTTGTCTGCCAAAAAGTAAGTACTCAATAGAATTAACTGTAATTATTATTTATACTTCTCTTAAAATGTGTATTTTTAAACTTTGTTTTTAGATCTCATCTGAAGCTAGTGCAGGTTGTGGCAGAGAGACAAACTTTCACACCCACAGCTTCAATTACCAAGGAACTAATTACATATTTCTAGACTTACATGGTACATCACCTTCACTTACTACCATCTTAAATTTTAAAGGTATTACATTAACATGAGCAAAACAACATTGATTTCTAACAAGTTTACTGTAATCACACGCTTGAGCCCTAAGTAAATGTAAGTAAATATGTAAATGATGTGTTATTATCCTAAAGGGAAAAGTAAGAAGTGATAGATTGAATTTTCAAGCACTTGTTTACTTTCAAATAACAAAAAATTTAAGCCACCATATTTAAATAACTAAAAAAAGCCAAATCTTTCAATCACTAGATATCATGCTAGATACCATGAGACAAAACCCAAGGACATATTTTCAAGTCATAAATATTAATAAGCCAGGTTTGACTTCAGATTTTAACATGATTGAATCAGCCAGATGTTCTTCCATTTATTTCTGTTATTTTGATTTCTGCACAGGTATTCATTCTACCATAAAAATGCCTTCAAAGACTGTGAAAATATCATGAGAAATTGAAAGATAGAAATAAATGGAATGCAGAATGATTCCTGATCTTTTTATTGGCTCATACCTACTTTGGCTATATTAATAATCCCATCCAGATGTCAACATTTAATTTGAAGAAGGTATGTGAAACAGTAGGTCAGATAAAGGACCCACTGAAGGATCAAATGATACCCAGTCTTCATTACTGTACTGCCCTTGTCTCTCCCCAGCAAGTATAGAAAATCAGCAGCCCCTGCCTAAATACTATACCCTCCACCCCAACATCCACACACGGTATGAAGGGAAAGGATGTCATTATGGCACTTGTTAAAATGCAATATTACTTTCAAAACTTTGTGTTAAAAGATGCAGTCATCACCTATAAAGCATGTCTCCGGTGTCTGTTTTCTCTTGTTCAGAAATGTGCAGGAATTCTACCTCTCTGTGCAGGCCCTTGAGTGTGTTCATCTTTTTAAATACCTCTTTCTCTTTCTCTCTCTCTCTCTATCTATCTAGACAAGTTAACAAGGGAAAAACAAACAGAAGTACAGTAACATGTATATTTCACATATACATGCGAGACCTCAGGGAAATGAGTGACTTTCAAGGAAGTGGCTAAGAAGTCAGGCTCAAATTCCATCTTCAGCTAAATCAAAGTCTTTGGAGGCCAGTTATGAAAGGGCAATCAGGAAAATGTATGGCAAACAAAAGTAAGGCTGTTCATCCAAATTGAAGCAGTGTCTTCTCCTACTCTAAGGTTGTCTTGTGATTTACAGTCCTCTTTTTCTTCTTGGTATCCTTACGAATGGGAGATGGCCTTACACCAGGGTAATGTCTACTCTGTTTGCAGAGCCTCTCCTGCATCAGCTCTTTCTCAAAATATTCCTTGTGCCAAAAATGTATATTTTGTGCGGCATGCTTTCGTCCCCACCAGTCATATTCTGGTCTCCTACATTTTCATGAGATAAGAATCAAGACATGACAGATGGGGAAAGGCAGGAGCCATAAGAAAAGGTATCGATTACAAGTGGGATAAGGACCAAAAACAAATGGTTAGAAACAGAAAAAAGGACATATTACAGGGACTCAATACATAGTTATAGGATGGATATTTCATTTTAATCTCACTAGTAATCCAGTAGAATATGCATTTTCCTTCCTCATAAATAAACAAAAAAAAATTGATGTTGGAATAGATTGTGTAAATTGTCTCGCAGCAGAGAAGTAGCAAATTGGAATGAAAACTAAACATCAATTTGGAAACAAAGCGTTCAGTCTTGCCAGGATGTCACACCTGCCTTCCCGCTGGTCTCTTTCTGTATATGGATAGCTCTCTCTATATCTCTCTCCATGTTAACATTGTTTCTTTCTATCTCCTTTGTCTCTGATTTCCTTAAAAAAATAGACTATGCAAATTTTAAAAAATTTGCAGTCTTTATTAAGTAACATTTTATGTTCTTTGGTTCTTATTTTAAAAAGGGATTGAAGGGCATAGAGAAAAATGTTGAATTTCTTTTATGAGAGAAATAGAGTAAGGCCAAGACTCTATAATTCTTTTTCTCCCCTGTGGATCATGTCAATGAGGAAAAAAAAAATAATAATTTTCTATCCCCCCCCAACCTAAAACAATGTCTCACATTTTACTGCTACTAGCACCTAAAATCAAAGCCCCTCATATATTTGAATGTTTGTACTGAAGTCACTAACAATATAAAAGGAAATATGACAGATGTAGGAACAGACAAGATAAAGCCATTTTTAGCTAATTACATTTTTAAGTGGACACTTATTTTTAAGCCCATTCTGCTGTATTTATCCCAGTCACCCCAAAAGCAAGGGAAATAGGAAGAAAAAAAGGAGTGGGAGAGACCAGAGGAGAGGCAGCAGAGAAAAGCTCTCAGGTCAGATGAGGATTGGTGGAAGAGGGACCAAGAACAGACTTGGGAAAACAATACTTTATATGAGGAGGATTCAGATATATACTTTTTTTTTCCTCCAAAAGATATAAGGGGAGAACACAGAACCCCAAAGTATCATAAGCCTCCTGCCTCCTCAGGAAATCCATTTCTGTTGACCAAGCTTCCTCTCTACCATCTACCCGTGGTGAATAAGGTCTGAACATCTGAGCCTGACTTAAGGAGTCCTTTTCTGCTTCCTCTATTTCCCACAGGTGAGAGATACATGAAAGCATGAAAACCATAGAGACATTTCATCTCCCCTTTTCATCCTACTTTGTAAGGCTTCTCTTTACTTCTTCCTTCAAAACTGAATTAGGAACTCACCTCTTTCCAGAAGTTTTCCTTGATGAGGCGCACTGTATTCTAATCTGTCCTTCTGCACGTCCTGCCTTGCATTCATATAGTCCATTTGTGTTAGATAATTTTAAATGTTTTAATATAGTATCATAACACCAGCAGGGCATTTAGGGTGGAATTTAATCTTTCTTGTTTTAATCAAATAAGGACTGGAGAAGTTAGGCAGCTTGGAATGATCACAGAGCCAATTAAAGGAAAATTTATGGCACCCAATCCTTGAGCAAGGACTCATTCTACTATATCACATTGCTTGACTCATTTATTCTTCCGAAATAATTAACAACTGTGTTATATTTTGGAGATTTAAAAAGAATCCTTTAGTCATTATTAAGCTTCTCGCATTTTAATAGCCCCATATTCCACGAGGTATAAAATATCACACTTAATGTAAAACTCCATGTTTCAAGTATAAAAATATTTTCAAATTTTTGAGAATACTAGCATCCACAAAGCCCCAAATTCCAATAACACAATTTCTTCTGAAATCCTGTTAGATGAAAATATTCAAGATATATATTTGTCTTGGATAAAATAACACACACAAACACACACACACACACACACACACACACACACACACCCCTAATTAAAGGACCTTGTACCCACCACAATCTGGAAAAATCCTAAAATGAAATATTCTTTACCATGACTGCACAAAAAGATTCTGTTCTTAGCCCTTTGATAACAACAATAGCTATGACTACTAAAATTTACAGAGTACTTCTGTGTGCTGCTAGGCACTGTGCTAGTCGTTGGAGGGAAGAAAAAGAGAGAGATGGGGGTGAGAGGGAGAGAAGAAGAAGGAGAAGAAAAATAGGTGTATGTTTGCTGGTTAGTGGAACAGGGGGACATACAATCAGGTTTTTCATATAATACGGAAGGCAATGACACTGAGTCATGCTAGGCTACCCTCAGCACCATAGATCAATAGAGCACCAATCCAATCTGTGTAGTTAGGCAGAGGGCCATTCTGGAGTTTGCTGAGAAGTCTTAAAGCATAAGTAAGAGCAAGCAAAGTCGGAAGAAGGAAGAGCATTCTAGGCCAAGCAAAGAACTAGAATAATATGCCATATGCAGGGAGCCATAAGCGATTTGAAGTTACTAGAATGTAGCAGGTAACATGAAGAGCAGTGGGGAAGAGGTTTGAGAATAGATACGGGCGAGTTCTAGAAGTCCCTTCCTTAGTGTAAGAGTATTACCTGGAACTGATGGAAAGCAATATCTGCACTCATCTCTTGGTCACCATATAATTATTCTAAAATACTGCTGTTTGTACTTTCCCAACCTTCCATCACCAGTGCCCCTTTTCATAAAAAATGAAAGTGAACATATATGAGACGTAAGCTAATCTTCAGATTCTTTCCAAAAGAGCTGTCATTAAGACGCACACATTAAAGGTTTTAAATGTGACTTAACTCAGAAAGATGTGAAAATAACGAGTGAATATTCCTAAGAGCAGAGTGACTATTTTTGTCCACCACATGGAGAAACCAATTTCAACCTAGTCAACATAATGGTTAATATTTCATTTTTGAAAAGATTTTATTGGTTTATTTCTTTGAGAGAGAGAGGTAGAGATAGTGAGAGCTTGAGAGAGAGCACGAGTGGAGAGGAGAAGGGAAAAGCAGGCTCTCTGCCTAGCAGGGAGTCTGACGTGGGGCTCGATCCTAGGACCCCAGGACCATGACCAGAGCTGAAGGCAGATCTCAACTGACTGAGCCACTCAGGCACCCCAATAAATGCTTCTTTGGGTCACAAATGGAATGTGGCAACGTTATGCTTTTTCAGTTGCTTTTTAAATAAACAAATCGCAGCTAAAGCTTTTGGAAAGTGTAGAGGTCCCTCCACCCCCCCCCCCCAAATTATGAGGCAGCTCTGCAGCACTGGAGCCCTCTGTTCTTGATCCCCTTCCAGGCCTAATGACTATTTTCAGTCTTTGTAAAATGTGAAATCAACAAAACCCCAATCCAGCTGCTCCACAGCAAGCACCTGATCTTGAGTGGTCTACAATTTCTTTTCACTCCACTAAGATGGCTGCTTTCAAATCCTCTATTCCATTCAACGCATGCAATCTCAAGCTACCTAATGTGTTTACTTCTTTGGCTTTCCTGAGGAATATGCCCAGTTCTGAGCATGCTGGGATAACTAAATACATTTTCTTTCAAAAGGCCACCTTTCTCTAAGCTCCAAGATTTAGCCCAATCAGCATCCATCCACTTCTGAGTATTTGTGTATGTTTAGGGCTGTGCTGGGATGGTGAGACACACCAGTGAAAGAAGGAATCCTGGCAGGGCACGGCTTGCACCGAGTTCATGATCAGGTTCGGGGAGACAAGAGTAACATACATGCAACGACTGGAAACAATTGGAGACAGTGTATAATTAAGTGCTGAATGTAATACTGACTGTAAGTGCACAATTCTTCACTAATTACCAATTGCTTTAAGGAATTAATACTTAACTTCGGGGATTTCCATCACAATTTCTCTATAAGCATTAATTCTTGTAACCAGCAATTCGATTCATTTCAAAGAGTTACAAACATACCCTAGTTTTAGCACATTATCAGCATTGTTCTCAAAAATGGTTTTTTTTTCTTCCATTAAGCAATTAATTTAAATCCTGATTATTGTGACCTCCAGGGCCTTTGGGGGTGGGGTACTTACTCCTCAGACATAATTTAATTTTTCAAATGATTTGGGGTGGGGGGTTGGTGTAGAATTCTGAGCTGTGAGAGGAAGAAATCTGCTTTCTCCCCAGAAGCAAGAAAACAGGAGAGCCTGGGGTCCCTCGTAGGCTCACTCTCCCCTCCAGTGCTGGGCTTCTTGCCTTTACCCTATTTTCCTTAATTTATTTCCTGTCCTTTATCTCTTTCTGCTTCCCCTGTTTTGGTTCTCTTCCTCAACACCCTTCTTCTACCTTTGTGCTGGTCTGACAGAACCATCTGCAGAGAAAGCTTCCTCAGCTGGCTCCCCTTAGGACGAGGGGGAAGGCTAACCCTGCTTCTCCTGCCAACATGTTGGAGATGGGCCCAGGAGGGATTACAGTCTCTGAGAACAAACTCAGTCCATCTTTTGAGTCAGCCAGCAGGTGCGCTAGAAGGATTGCAAACATATTTTTCAATTGTGCTTCCAGACAGAGACCTCACTGGCTCCTCACATTTCCCTCAGCTTTCCTGGGCATCTTCATGGATCTGCTTTCCTGGGACAACATGCAGGATTTTGACAAACAACCATAGGCAGGCAGAACCCCATCCATACCTGCTTTTGGCTTCCTTCTAACCAGTAAAGAATTGGCTGCTAATGTGTGTGACATGACTCTTACCTCCTTTCCTCCGCATGGTAGAGGGTAGAAGGAAATTGCAAGTTACTTCATGTCCCTGAGTTCTAATTCCTCCTCTCTAAGAAAGTGACAACCACACAATGGCTTGCTGCGGGAATTAACCAGCATGCCGGGAAGAGCTGGATTTTCTGGCTTCAAGTCCCATTTCTGCCTCTTCCTAGCTGGGGGGACAGAAGAAAGTTGTGTAACTTTTCTGTGTTTCAAGATCCTCTTCTGTGAAACAGAAAGAAGAGTAGTTACCTCACAGACTTTGTATCTCAGGATTCAATAAGTTAGGTCATGTAAGACATATACAAAACACCCAATGGATATTAGCATTTATTAAAGTGACTTGTATGTAGTAGATATCGGTAAATGTAACCTCTTCTTCTGTACCAAGTTAGTGGAGGGTAAAATAGTGTGGTGTCACTAGGAAATGTGACTTCTTGTGGCAAGAGCTAGACATATCCTAGCCCTGCTCTACCATTCAAAGGCACTGTATTTACTACCAGTAGAAGACTATGTCCTGTGATCTGATAAACCTCACAGGATGCACTAAAGGATTCCTGAAGAGAGCACTGAAAACATTGCAGGGTGGTCAAAACAGGACAAAAACAGGTGCTGCCATCGAAAGCACTTTTGCGCTAGGCAGTGCTCCATGAGCTCTTACACAAATAGCACAATTAAGAAATTTGGATTGGGTGAAAATAAAAATACACAAGAATGCTCTAACAGTTTAGAAGCTGGACATGGGGCCAGAAGGATCAGGAAAGGCTCTGCCATTATGCTACCTTCTTCAAGTCAATAGAAAATAAAATTGGGGAAACGGATGAAGGAAGATAGTTTTCCACCTAGAAGGAGGGTTCAAGAATGGTTTCAACTGTGAGCGCGTTATCAGATGGACCACACTGACGGTAGGGGGCTAAATAAAAGTACAACTCCCAGCAAGTCTCCCACCCTTGAATTACTAAAGTTTAGAGGAGCAATTTCTTTCCAAAATTAACTCCTCAGGACCTCAGGGACTCAGATGATGATGGTAGTAGTAAGAATGAGGCTGACATGATAGCCAATGTGTATCCAGGGCTTGCTATACACCAGATGCTGTCCAAAACAGATCCCATATATTATCTCACCAAATCCATCTGTATGACCTCATTTAATCCTAACACAAACTCATGGGCAGAACCTATACATACTTCCATTTTACCGGAGAAGAAGCTGTTCAGAGAGTTAAGGATCAGGCAGCCAGAAAGGTGATCCCTGCCAGTAAAAAGACAGACAAGGCAAATCCCAAAGCACTTTGCAATGAACTTTGAAAGCAATTGAGTTAGGTTGGGTTTTGTCAGTAGCAGGAGTTACCCATAATATAAAAATGTGAACACTGGTTAGTTTTTATGGCAGTGATACTGCCCTTAAATACCAACTACCTCTTTATTTGCAAAGTCATATAATTCCGCTCCTAGGAGCCAAAGACTAAGAAAACTCACGCGCCACCACAAACACCCATTTCATTTGTGCCGCGCTAGATCCTTCCGACTCAATTCTAAACCAGGAACGCTTTCGCAATAGACAAGATCAGAATACAATGTAATCATTCCTTTCTTTTCATAAAGGAACAAGTGACCAGGCTACCAGCCAGTTTACACAACGGGTACCATGGCCTTCAAATTCCTCACTAATTTCTGTTTATCAAGGAAGTTAATTATTATCAAACCCCTAGCTTTCAAAAGGAGGCCAAAAGTCACTGCTCCAAAGCCCTTTCTAGGTAAAATAATGTAGAAGAGAAATGTCAGTCTTATTCTGACCTAAACTCTTGCTACTCTAGAATAACAGCTATATTTAGGAAACCAGGTAAAACGTATAAGAAAATTTGCTACATGGGGTCTGGAGTGGGAAGGAAGGACATGGTAGAGTAAATTACTTAAGAACCACAAGGGGGGCACCTGGGTGGTTCAGTGCGTTAAGCCTCTGCCTTAGGCTCAGGTCATGATCTCAGGATCCTGGGATCGAGTCCCGCATCGGGCTCCCTGCTCAGCAGGGAGCCTGCTTCTCCCCTCCCTCTGCTGCTCCCCCCACCTGTGCTCTCTCTCCTTCTCTCACTCTCTGTCAAATAAATAAATTCTTAAAAAAAAAAAAAAAAAGACAAGGAAAGATAATTTGGAGTAGATGATCAGTTGTATCTAAGGCCAGATGATAGAGCTTGAGTAATGTACGTTAGGACATTGCTTAATGAAGAGCTAATCTAATAAGATTGATTGCTCTCTTTCTGTGCCTAGAAACTTAAAAGCTACCCAGGCAGTGACTAGAGGAGAAATGTTCATAAAAGATCTGAATGCCTTGGAATTAATGTCTTACGAGATCCCTTCCACACCCAGAACTAATGGAGAGCATAGACTAGGGTGGTGCATCTGTCCATATATGCAAGTACATAAAGGGGAAGAGAAAGATGAGAGGGAAAAAGAGTGGATGATAAGATGATGCATTTCAACGAAAAGCCAGTAGTCATAATATTTTTCACTTTATAGAATCATTTGAAGACTTTAAACTCTTGTTTGCATGGGATGTTGGGAAAAATTGATTTTTTTTTTCCTAAAGCCAAATGGGTAGTGAATTGTGATTTCACAAAGATTAAAGTAAAGGTAGTCATGGTGGCCTGTATCATTCTCATGGATGGTTCTTCTGGCTCTGAACATATGGACTGATGCAGATTTAATAGAGTCCAAGGGAATTCTAATTTACAAGCCCAATTGGTTCAAATGAATTAGGAGAAACAAAACAAAACAAAACAAAAACACAACCTCGGCAGAAATACCTCTCAATGTAACTGAGCCAAAAAAGGAAAGAACTTTGTGGTGAAGCTGATAACATACATAAACATTGTACTATAAAATACTGATTCCATAATCCACACTCAAAGAAAAAAAAGGAAAAGAAAAAAAAATTTAATTCAGGAACAGGAGCATATCATAACAGATAGAAATAGCACAATAGTGTCCCATGTATCTTACAATTCCAAAGCATGATAAATCACTGTTTTCTGGCAAAAAGAGGTCCTGAGTGTGGAATGGCTTTGCAACAAGCCCAGTTGCCTGAATGACATGGGCAGTGTACATATCCCATACCAGACTTCTTGAGGAAAAGGAAATGCCTCTTTTAAATCGACAACTTATTGTTATCTCCTTTGGCAACGGTGGTTACGTTCGGGTTTATATATTATGAGGGCAAGGAAGCTGAAATTTACCGCCTGAATAATAGATCAAAGCAAATCACTCAATCATTAGTGGATACAGCAAAGGGCTGTTTATCTGAATGACTTGGTTTATGGAACATAACGAAACAAGAAACCTTTGACTTAAACTTTTGAAAGAACGAAGAGGAAACTGATACCAAGGGCAGTTTATCAGTAGAAGGGAAATTGAGTACATCGGATCTTTTCTCTTGCAAAATAGTTCCTTTTCTGCCTTGGTACTGAACTTCCTAATCTGAGAATCCATTTCCCCTCTCCGCATACATTTCTCTGGAGGCTGCATATTCATTTTCTGGATATTAGATACCCTATTTACCACAGCCTGTAGCCTGGAGACATTTTCTGTGCAGGGTTGTTCCCCTCCCCTTTCGGTGAAGAATTTTATAGTGAAAATTACTGATAAAGGAAGTGAGTGACAGACCCCTGTTGGGCAGCCAGTGATCACTACACATTTAGATTTTGTATTATTATTATTTAGCATATTAAGTGCCCAGTCTATCATCATCGTGGGTGACTTCTCAGGGGGTAGCAGAGCATTCAGATTTAGGAGGACAGAGTTTAATATTAGGTTGAAAATGGTTAACAACAGGCTGAAGGTCTAACGAAAACACATTTAGAAAGTCAACCAGAGGGATTTTTATTTTAATGAAAAAGAATAATGAAAAGCCCTCCGCAGGGAGAGCAAATTTGACAAGGTTATTTAAACATATATGTGGGCTTTAATGTTTCAAAAGTGGTTTTTAAAAATAATGGGATTTAATCTAATTTGTGAGTTTGGGCCCGAATCTCCGGGTGCCTTGGAAAGCAAGACTCCTTTGTCAAGTGAGAGTTGAGGATAGAGGCTAGGATGTTTGAGTTGGATAGGGACTTAGAGATCATCCAAACTGACCGCTTCCTTTGCTGGAGGAGACACGGAAGCTCAGCAATGTGAAATGAGTTCCCCAAGGCCATGCAGTTAAGCGACAGAGGGACTGTATAAAGAGCGCTTACGCACACCACGTCTGTTAGAAACGCCACATTCTCTGTCTGTAATCCTCACAGTGGACTGTGAGCAAGGATGATCAGTTTATAAGGAAATGGAAACTCAGAGGAAATACATAATTTAGGTCACGCAGGTCGCACAGCCAGAAAGAACAAGGTGAGGCTCAGACTGAACTTGCACGGTCCTCAGGGGTGTTTTAACTGCTCACGCCGCCCCCCTCCCCCGCCCCGGTGGGACCCTCTGCTGCTCTCCCCCCGTGGGACCCTCTGCTGCTCTCCACAAAGATTTCAGCCTCCAGTACAGAGTTTCAGCACATCTAGCCAGGTTCTGGCTACCAAACCTGTACTGTTTCAAGTGACTGCCAAGCTCTTGACTTCATAACTTCAACCTACTCTGGTTTCCAATTCAGCCCTAACTCTCCAGATAATAGATCCTCTTCCTTTTAGCTCCTGCCCGGGATGACTCCCATCCCTTTCCTCCTCCAGGGCCAGGTCTCCAAGCTGGACCAGTGCCTCTGGCTCAGGATCAACCGAGGGGCAGGTCAGATGGAAATAAAATGCACTCAGTCCAAATGGGGGGGGGGGGTGCATAATGGAAAATGAAATGGAGACCTAAGCTACTGTGAGGTACTGGCCAGATCTTAGCCATGCCACACCTGGTAAGTAAGGTAAGAACTGAAGGGAAAGAGCCAAGGCTAATTTTTCAAAGTGAGTTACAAAGGAAAAGGAGAGAGGAAAGAGGAAAAGAGAAAGAAAGAGATAGAAGTACCCAAGGAAGGGAATCATGGAGAAGGGAGGGTCTGGGACAGATCTGGCAACCCAAGGACTCTCGGCGTCACCAGACCCTACGCTTAGTAATAGAACATAATCCTAACCCCTGTTGCAGGGTGCAGCTGAAGCTCTCACTCCAAGCAGGCAGCTTCAGAGAAATGGCAGCAGGGACCCTCTTATGGCCCCACCATGAGGAGCTGGAGCAGGTAGAGTCAGAGGACCCCAGGCATGGTTTGACCCAGTGCCCCCCACCCCTCCCATGGTGGCACGGAGGGACATGGAGGATCGAATAGACCTAAGTACCTCACTTTTACCAGTCACAGTTCTTCCCATGATTGACTTAGTCTACTGACTGAGCTGCTTCGTCTTTTGTTCTGGTTATACTTCATCTCTTTTGCTTCCAGGCATGGTCTTATTTCCTGTAGACCCTGAACAAGTCATGGCAGAGATACCATGGCCCCTGAGCTCCTTTCCTGGTCAATATGGTATCTGTGTGCTAGATATGGCCTCCCACTCCTCCTTCTTTTGTATTAATGGGAGATACCCTGAGGAAGCTGGGGGCATGCTTAATCATCGCACTTAGCTGCATAAAAGCCTAGTGTTCCCTGTGGTTCTCTGGATAATGCTCTCTGGAGGTCTCGCTTTGATTCTTCTTCTCTGTTGCAACGTTGGATTGAGTATCACCTCTCTCAGCACTTGAAAAGGCAATGGGACAGCAAGCAGCATGTCAGGTGTGGGTTACCTGATCTTGTTCAGATTCAAGCAGATCTGGTCCATGCTACATTCCTCACTGTGCCATCCCAGTCCCGGCAGAGCCCATGTGATTGCCTCTCCTGTCTGCAGGTGAGACAGGATGGAGACTGTCAACATTGACAGGACCAACTCCCCCTACTTTCCCTCCTTATCAATGCCATCTGTGTGGGGAGAACTCACATGGTTTTTGAGTTTTCTTCCATCATACCCTGAGCCCATCCTTTACTCTTGCTATTATATTGCAAGATCTTTTCAATCTCTTTCAGCCTGTTTTGTTACCTCTTAAACTGTATATATTTCAAGACATTGCTTTGAAGAATGAATAAGGTTTTGTTTGTAGCTGTGGTTCCAACTCTGAGGTCCCCTAGTGTGTTAGTGCCACTCACAAGTCAGGGTTCCCCAGAAAAACAGAACCAATAGGGTATATATACACATCATATTCTTTAATTTATTATAAGGAATTGGCACACATGATTATGGAGTCCAATGAGCCCCAAGATGTGCCAAGTGAGTCAGCAAGCAGGAGACTCAAGAGAGCTGACAGTGTGGTTCCCAGTCTGCCTCCAAAGGCCTGGAACCTAGAGAGGTAATGGCGGGGTTCCAGGGCCAAGGCCAGCAGGCTTGAGGCCCAGGAAGAGATGGGGTTCCAATTCAAGTCTGAAAGCTGGAAAGAGCCAATGCCTCAGTTCAAAGGCAATTAGGCAGAGAAGATTTTCTGTTGCTCAGAGGAAGGTCAGTCTTTTTATTCTATTCAGGTTCTCAACTGGTTAGATGAAGCTCACCCACATTGGGAAGAGCTAACTGCCTTACTCAGTCTACCTACTTCAATGTTACTCTCACCCAGAAATATCCTCACAGAAACAATCAGAATAATGTTGGATCAAATATGTGGGCCCTCTGTGGCCCAGTTAACCTAACACGTAAAATTAACCATCACACCTAGTAAACTTAAACATACTAAAGCTGAGCTGACTTGGGCCAGCAAGTACATGGGAGTATATTCACACCTGTATTTCTAGTCTTTATGATGAATTTTTATGTCTGGTAGATCATACAATATATTTTGTATTCTAAACACACAACCAATGTGCCTGAAATCCACCATTAATATGGCATATATCATAAAAATATGAGAACTTCCAAGGACTTCAAGAAACCGTATCTTAACAAAACTAATTTTCCTTCTTGGGTAAATAGATTGAGAATTAAATTAGGGGCAAACCAATACGCCTATAGCAAAAGTTTGCAGAACCAAACAGCGCTTAAAAAAAATAAAAAATTGTCTCCAATCTATTAAATTCCCCCCATTTTAAGTAAGATCTACTTGTAGCATACTATATAAGTGATCCAGTAGGTATAATTTGTTCAGTTTTTCAAAAAGCTTTTCGAGAAGTTTCCTTAAAATTGATTACAAGAAGAAAGAAGTCACCAGAAGGTAAAGGGCAGGATACTATCAAGGGTTGCCATGAAAGGTCATAGCAGCAGTTTTCATGAACAGCTGTGGCCAAGAACAAAGGTAATAATTAGACGCAAGGGGTCTAGCATTGGTTCTGGCATTGTTCAGTACAACGTATTAAATGCAAAGGAAGAGAAACTAAAAGGTGAGTTGATAGAGAAATAGAATCTGACTGCCAAATCTGCCAATGACTCTGTTTTGGTCAATGATGGTAATCAGTCAAGAGCCTCGAATATTTCCCGTGGATTTAGCATTTCAGGATTTCAGCAGAAATGAAAGCACTGTTATATCAACTTATACCAAAAGTCATACCAGCATAAATTAAGTCAAACTTCTCTGAAATCTTTTTTGAGAAGTGAATCAGTTAAAAGAACATCTAGCATCTACATGAATGGACAAGAGATAAGATAAGAATGCAGTTATAACATAAGCCAGTTGTCCAGATAAGAAATTTAACAGGTTACCCATGAATTTCTATGAAATTATGGTAACAAAGACAATTACTTGTTGATTTTAAAAGGATCCAATACTTTCTAGTTTCAATTTGAAGAAGTCACTTTAAAGATAGATTCAGGGGGCGACTGAGTGGCTCAGTGGGTTAAAGCCTCTGCCTACGACTCAGGTCATGATCTCAGGGTCCTGGGATTGAGCCCCGAGTCGGGCTCTCTGCTCAGCAGAAAGCCTGCTTCCTCCTCTCTCTCTGTCTGCCTCTCTGCCTAACTTGTGATCTCTGTCTGCCTAATAAATAAATCTTAAAATAAAATAAAATAAAATAAAGAGATATTCAGGGCAAAGGGAAATAATTCCATGATACTGAGAAACAAAATTTCTGGTATAAAACCATACTGCAGGAAAGTTACTCAATGACTGATATTATTAGCCTATACTGCTCTAGGCCTTACCAGCCTATGGCCCAGAAGAATTCACATTCAAACTGATACACAAATTTACATAGTTAATTTGAGGCATAGCTGCCTCAAATACATCAGGGTTTCTTGGGGTGCTGGGTATAAGACTAGCATCATTCCTTTACTGGGTTTTTATGTGGTTCCCCTGTGGAATCTTCTGCCTAAAAGCCAGGAGAACAGCACAGCTCACTACCAAGGACTGGTGCCTGGATGATTACCCAGAAACCTAATGTCTCCTCAGCTCTTCTAAAACTGTTTAACCCTAACAAACTCCAGCAATCCCACGAATCTTTAGGAAAGACTGCATTTTTCAAAACCGGTCACAGCATTACTTCTGGTCCCACATGCTCTTCAATGATTTTGCCACTCCCCTATCAAGAAATAGATTCTTGAACCTAGGTGACTTCCAGACGTTTCAAACACAGAGGAAAGCAGAAGTGAAACCATGTGACGTCGAAGACTAGATCATAGAAAGGACATAGCTTCCTCCTGGCTCTTGGCTCTTTGGGATCTGAGTACTTGGAACCCAGCCACCATGTTGTGAGGAAGAACAGGGTGCATGGAGAGCCCATGTGTTCCCACCAGCGACCCTAGCTAAGCTGCCAGCCCACAACCAGCATCAGTTGCTAGATGTGTGAAAAGAGAGACTTTTAAGGCCATTCCAACTCCCAGCTTTGGAGATGCTCCAGCTGACAGGTAGCTGAGCAGCCTTGAATTATCCCTGCCAAACTCTGCCCAGATTGCCAAAAAAAAGTGAGTACAAGAAATGCCGCCATTGCTTTAAGCCACTATTTTGGGGTGATTTGTTATGCAGTGCTGCATGGCTAAAACAATCACACGTATCTCAGCACAGAACTGAGGGGAGTAGCAACATCCTCAGCTGTGTATGAACCTTTGGACATAGATTCCAAGCATATGTCTGCCCAAATACTAAATATTCCTTCATGATAATGCAGCTCTCAGCTTCGGCTCTAGACATTTCTAAATAAGGAGCAGCTGAACTTCCTTGGCCAGGCACCACCATACTGCCTCCCTCATCTCGTTCTTTCTCCCTAAGGAATATTAACCCTGCATTTCCTCCCAGCAGATTCCTCTCCTGCATGCATTTTGACTCATGTAAATAGATGCCCAGAGACTGGGGGGTAGGACTGAGGAACTGGTCCATAATTTCAGACGGAATAACCATATTGACTCAAAACCCTATTTCAGGCCCAAACCTACTTCTGCTATTTTTTTATAAACCACTTCTGAAAAAAGAAACCTTCTAAGAGGCTGTGATTTCCTTCTGTGTTGTAGTAATCTCATTTTACATGAAATAAAGTGACCAGGAAATACAAATATGAATAAAACAGATCTTGGAGAGAGAAACTTCCTGGTCAGAAGTGCACTTTGTTTAAGTTATAGGGCTACAATAGAAGAAAATTCAGGAATTTTATTGGCACTTAGAAATCTCCCATGCTACCAAGCTAATACTTAGTGAGTTGAGATGGGAGGATTATAGAAAAAACTCTTCATGCTTTAAGAAAAAGCACCAGCAAGAGGATCCTACAGCAGACAATTAAAGAAAAGCTGAGAGAGTATTTTAAATAAGGGAACAGGAAGTGAACAATCTCTGAAATGAATGGCATCTAAAATCGAGTGAAGAGCTGTGTGTAACCCTCCCTCACCCCACCCTGTGCATGCCCTTTATAGAAGAGGACTCTCCAACACAAAAATCGCATTTCAAGGTAGGTAACTGAGATAGTCAGAATTTGAAGTAGGTACAATATTTTTTTTTTCTTTTTTGTTACCCTAATCCTACTAAGTAATACAAATTGGAAAATTATACATTTATTCTCAAAATGAATACAAATTTGAAAAACCTACAAAAATATGATACTCTCTAATGTCTCCTAAGTCCATTTTAATAGTTTCATTTGGGGCTATGTTTGGCCTCTTTATTTCTAAAAAATTATTTTTTAATTTTAATATCTAATTACAACTAATAATAACTGTAGCTTCCAGCTCTTTAAATAAAGCTTAGTGGAGCAAGTTGCTTTACAAATTGCTAACAGTGTCTCACTTCAACCTCAAGTAACCCTTTGAGGTAAATATTATTATTTTTTATTATCTCTAGAACAAAAAACCTTAAATAACTTGCCCCAATGCCCACAGCTGGTAGAACCAGTCCTTCAAGGCAGGTCTACCTGGCCCAAAAACCTATGTTCTGGAGTTCTTCAACAACAACTTCCTGTGTACAATTACGTGAACCGCAGCATCAAAACTTCTGTTTTTAAAATGTCCTTCATACCTCAGGTTAGAGTCAAGAAGGCCCTATGGCTGAATCCGATTCTGCCTTTTCCAATTCTCCCCCTCTGTCCCTCCAAGAAAAGAAGCCAGCCCTCGTCCTCTCCTCTCTCCCTTATAACAAGCACACAGCCTTCTGCATCAGTAGTCTTGGTCTTCCTGAATCCAGAACTCAGGATTTAAGGAGTATCAGCAAACAGAATTTATTATTGCTGGGGCACGGGGGGTGGGGGTGGGGGCGCGGTGTGAGGGGGGAAAGACTGTTAGTTCCACGCCAACTCTAACCACAACCACATACCTCAAAACTCTACCAATTTCCAGGGATGCCTGGAGGACTCAGAGTAAGCCTCTTCCTTCAGCTCCGGTCATGATCTCAAGGTCCTAGGATCCAGATCCACATTGGGCTCTCTGCTCAGCAGGGAGCCTGTTCCACCGCCCCCCCCCCCACCCTGCCTCTCTGCCTGCCTCTCTGACTACTTGTGATCTCTCTCTCTCTCTGTCAAATAAATAAATAAAATCTTTAAAAAAAAAAGAAAGAAAGAAAGAAAGAAAACTCTACCAACTTCCAAACTTCTCTTTTGTGTTTTTTTTTTTTTATTTTCTTAAGAAAATATTAAAAATATGTGCAAGCCCATGCAATGACACTGCATTTGACTTTCCTCTTATTTAGAAGATCAGGGAATTTGGCTTTTAGAAAAGGAAGTGATGGTAGGCACATTCCAAACGTGGAAACATCTAACTGGTTTGGGCAGAAAAGACATTCTAGTCTGTTGAATGCTCAGCTACGGAATCACTAAGAGCCAGCCTTACCAGATCAGCAGTGCCAGAGACTTGAAATTAATACAGTTGTGCATTTTACACATTATCAGGGTGACCACGGGGTCTTCGTCTTGTCTATTAGCCAGAACAATTCATCCTTAATATGCTGTATATTTTTTATGATCGCAAATTAGATTACTTAATGTACTCTCAGGCAACACTAGTAGGATAGCTGCTTTAAATCATTAAGATGTAACTAGGAACGGAAGGTCACATAAAATAATATTATCAAACAACCTGTACAGATTTTCCAGGGGATGTGACTGAGGTTGACTGCTTGCAGAAAGTGACCATAAGCTTTCCTTTGAACATTTGCTATACAACCTTGCAGATCTTCCCATCCTGTTCCTGCTTCCCTTATAGCTATACTGCGTTTATGGCTTCTTTGACCAAGAAAATGTGGCAGAAATCACACCCTGCCGATTCCAAATCTATGCTGCAAACAGCCTGGAAGCTTCCACCTTAAGTCCTGAGACAAAACACAGCACTATAAAAACTAACTTAGATGGGACTACAGAATAATGACAGATCCTACAAATAGAATGCCCCCAGACGTCAGCCATTCCAGACATAGGTAAGGATATAGTAGGCCCTTCAACCCCAGCCCAGCTGACCCCTCAGATGAACAAAAAGCATGAGAGATGCCAGACAATAGTAGCAGACCACAGGCTTGTAAGGCATAATGAAACATTGTTTTAAGCCACTACCTTTTGGGAAGATTTATTATCCAGCAATGGATAATCAATGGATTAAATTAATGCAAAAATAAGTTTTGCTCTTATTGCCCTAGCACCAAAATACCATAGATTAAAAGTGCCATTCAAAGTTTAATTATGTCAGGAATAGCCTCCCAAATTAATAGACATGTTTGTGTTGACTGGTCAATCAGTGTTCTCGTTCAATGTCAGATATAAGCCAGATATTAGACCCTATTCTTATCAACAATTAATAAAGAAATAACAGTATTACTTTAGTTCTTTATTGATTGCCCTGCCTGAAAGAATTAGTCTATTGCTTAACACCATGATTTGGCTTTGGTGAAAACTATTTTTTTCTCTGAAACACAGATGTCAGTTTTCCCCACATCCTTCCAGTGAATGAAAGGGAGACCCTTTATCCTTCCAAATCTCATCCTAAGCCTAAAAGCTTTGACTCAAACTCCGGGGGAGTTTCAAAATTCAAAACCTTTAAAATAAAGCCATGTTTCATGAGAAAGACAATAAGTACTTGGAGGGGAAAAACTTGTACTGAATCTAATTTATAATCCACTCACACTTAAACCTGATGTCACTTAGTTAAGAACTAAACATGACCTTGAGGGGTCACTGGTTCAGTGTTCTTTAAATATTGTTTCTAATCCACTCTGATTTTTTTCCCCTTCCCTTATGCCTTACGTTTCCCAATATCAAAAAAGCCAAAGAATTCCCCAGCTTAATAATAACTTGGTTAAGAAGTATTTTATTCAAATATTCAAAATTTTGAGTGGGAGGAAATTTTATTTCTCTTTCATATAATCTTTTGCAGTTGGTGTGCTGCTAAGTGTTTAACAAGCAGCTCCCAGGAAGCAGAAATGTGTGCATATGTATGTCAGTGTAATTTTACTGTGAGTTTTAATGATATGAAAGATGTGTAGCACACAATTTACAAAAAATAAGAACATACGAAATATCATTTATTACAAATTCCATTAGTAGCCGATTGGTTCTTGCAGAATGCTTTCATTGATTTTCACCAGTTTTTATCCATAGCCAACTTATAGTGCAATTCAACCATGGTTGAACAAATAGCATCGAATCCCGCTCCAGGAACCGTTTTCTCAATAACCTTATTGTCATTAGAAGTACTACGTGATGCGTAATTAAGCCAATTCTCCCTTTTGTACAAATGCTAATCATTAAGTTGAAATCTCTTTCAGCCTCAGCACCAGACATGACATACTTTTAACTTTAGTCTTCATTATTAATATTTTCTTCCTCCCTTCCTTAAGTCTAGACAATCAACAAAATAACAAATTAAACCTTTATCATAGCATTTGCTGATTTCCATGGGATGAATCCTCTCACTGCACCTGGCCTCCACCTACCAACGTGACATCATTGATTCAGGGTTGGAAAGACATGTGCAGTAGCACACTGTTAGATGGCATCTCCACACTCAAAGGTATAGATGACCTTAAAATGTCAGTAAAATATTTAGAAAGTAATGTGGATTGGGAATTTATTACCTCCGTTTTTGGTATGGTTTACTTTAACTCTGTGTAATTTCATTTTAAGTAATGAAATTATGATTAACAGCTGGTTTAGAAAATCTGGTGAACCCCTATCAGCTGGGATCAGCATACATTGTTTAAGTGCAGTGGGAGGGACATTGTTCTTTTTATTTTGGTTTCTAAAGAAACTGGTTACTGTCTTTAAGGTCACCTCTACACCGAAGTCAGGTCCATGCAGAAAGGAACTACTAGAAGACTAAATTTAGTGAACAAAAAGTCATAGCCTTGTATGTGGTTATGAATATTTTTTTACCTTAATCTCTTATATTCCTATTTCTTTATTCTGTTCTTTGTGGATATGAAAAATAAATGAGTTTTGACATATATAAAAAATCTGTTCTGTCCTAAGCTTAATATCTATTTGGCTATGATAGGTATAGTTCTTCAAATATGGTTTTATTTGTCATTCTCCCATGTGAAAAATTCTAAAGGAAGAAGATAAAGATAAGCAATTTGAAGTTAGGAAGATGAATGATATTTGAAAGGGAATCAGGGAAACTGTTTAGTGTATTTAACATTAAAACATCTTCATTTCCATCTAAGCACAGTGTAGATACAGGCAGGGCTCATTCCTCACACATAAGCAGCCTTCAGACTGACAGACCCACAATTCCAGAAACGCTGGTACTCTTTTCCCGCCACGTGATCAGATAAAAGCCCTCCAGATTCCTGAGACTCTGCTCCATAACAGGCGGTTGAGATGCCTGCCTTTTAAACTCCAGTACTGCAGCTATGCTGGGAAGAACTTCTAAAGAACTCATTAACACATCAGGTTAATATGCATTTCATTGCTAAAGTATGCAAAGAATGCTCCTCTGTATTTACCCTGCAGATCTCAGAACCCCCATTAGAAGAGTACACAATCAAGATTGAATTTTCACACTTACCTCCGGCCAAGTTTCTGAGTGATAAGCTAAGCTCTACTTTTAGGTAAATTCATTTATTTCTTTGGCTTTTTTTGACTGCAGGTACAGGGTTTCTCTGGGACCGTCTTTGAATGTAAAGCGCTGTCTCTGTTTGCAAGCCATTTATAGCCTTTACCTCAATTTCCTGTGTTTTGGTCTTTGTGTATCTTTCCAATCCCCTTCCTAGACTGTAATCTCTTTGAGAGGAGGGATGGTGCCTTATTCTTCCTCTTAAGGTCTTTCACTAAAGGTGTTAGTGAAGTGTATTGTGCAAATCATGATCAATGTTCTGTCAGGTGCCTTATAGGACCTACCTAAGGCAAAGCCTGAGGTTTTTGTCTTCTGTTATAAAAGTGCATAAGACTGAAGAATACAGACTTATTAATTCCTTTTATGTCTAGGTAAAATAAGGATTTCAATCAAGCAAATAAATCTTGTGTTTATTTAAAGGACTTTACTCCATAATGAATGGTTTGTTTGTTTGGTTTTTTTTACCTTGACAAGAAGGTGGAGTACAGTATCAGGAGCCAGAAATTTCCAACAGGTGGGTTTCAGGTGTCAAAAACAAAGCTATAAGAAAGCATAAATCACCCAGTGATTTAGCAGTGCTCACTTAAGAGAGTAAATTCTCTTTCTTACAGGGTAAATATTGCCACTGATTAATTCAGGAGGTATTTCGGAAACTTTTAGCTCTTTCCTTTCAGTTTTTATCTTGAAGAAAAAAGGTGCTTTCTATGCATGCTTGTCTCTTACATGGAGCGCTCAGGATACAAAAATTAGGAAGATATTGGCCCAATCTTTAATGAACCACAGTCAGATGGGAAAAAGAACTTTATCCCTGAGTGGGGAGAAACCATCAACATTTCTGGGTCAAGTCAGCAGAAAAGCAACCACAATGTACCAAACATTCATTCTGTGCTTGACACTGGCTAGGTACTGTGGACATATTTCTCATTTGCTACTGGGTTTATTAGGCACTACACCATTGCAGTGTTAACTTACGTGGCTGTGGGTCTTACCTTCCCGGGGAGCTGATAAACTTCTGTCTTTAAATTCTTTATGATGCCATGGTACCTTAGCAAAGTAAGTAAATCTGGATGGACAATTTTCCAAACTGAGTTTTATTTTCTAGTGCTCAAAGAATTGCTTCCATTACCTCCTTTAAATTTTTTTAATTTGTCTTTTGTCTTTTTTTATTTGTCTCTATAGTCTCCTTATCAATTCTATGCCAGATTCTCCTTTTAAAGCCCCAATAATCCCACCCATTTCCTCTATGTTCCTAATACCTGGGCATTCATATGTACTTTCATGTTTTGTTCACCAGCATTCCTATAAGACGAGATAAACATTTATTGATGATACCTACTTAGACCAAATGCTTTTGTACTTTATTTTTTTAAAGATTTTATTTATTTATTTGACAGATAGAGATCACAAGTAGGCAGAGAGGCAGACAGCGAGAGAGGAAGGGAAGCAGGCTCCCTGCTGAGCAGAGAGCCCTATGCGGAACTCCATCCCAGGACCCTGGGATCATGACCTGAGCCTAAAGCAGAGGCTTTAACCCACTGAGCCACCCACATGCCCCTGCTTCTCTATTTTAAATTCAAACAACACTAAATGAAATATTTACAGGGAGATCTAATACTTTTGTGAGCCCACTACATCTGAAGTATTACATAACAAATTAGCTTCTGCTACTACAATAAACTTGCATTTCAAACTACCCCAAACTCAGTGACTAATGACTATTTATTTTTCTTACCAATGGGTCTGCAAGTTGGCTGGGCCATCCCCGATTCAAGATAGTTTGGAATTTTTTATGACTTCCCCACATATATTCATTCTGGATTATCCTAGGCTGAGGGACAGTGGCTTCCTAGGGCATATTCTTTTTATGACAGGTCTCAGGAGTGAAAGAATAAGCTTCAAGAGCTCTTAAGGTCTTAGCTTGACACTGCCACACTGCCACGTCTGCCCTTATTCCATCCACCAAAATGATCCACACGATAATGCCCAGATCAAAGGGTGGGAAGTATATGTCACTTACCCTTATACATTGCAAGACCACATGGTAGAAGAGAATGAAGTCTAGGGGACAATGCAATCCACAACATGGGGTTTATCTTATTTATTCTCCATATAGGGAGATTTTAGTACCACAATTATAATCACGAGTAGACGGCCAAATTAAGTAAAAAGCCCCAAATCACACAGCAAATGAAAACACAAGCAGGAATTTGAATAAGGTGTAGTTTTGACTTCATAGACCCCATACTATTTTCATGACAGCAGCAATACCTTTTATAACACTCATATTCCTAGTTTAAAAAAAAGAGGAAAATTGAGATTTTGCAGGTGGTAGAGTCTTTTTGCTATAAAGTGGGAAAAGATACAAAAACAAATGAAGGTACTCACAGTTGATAGCATCACTTACTCCTCTGTTCTTAGCCCTAGAAAAGAAATTAAATTGGCCTCAAAGTGACTCTCTTTTTCATTGTTACGTAAATTATCTATTGTGGCTGCAGTCACTGGACTCCACACAACATATGCTGTTAATTAGCCATGGGTGGTGGCTTAAAATAAAGTCTTTCATGAGGCTTGTAAAGTTAATTTAACTTTCTCTTTCTAGCTAAATAGGGATTATAAAGAGTGACTATAGTAACAATGATAGTCATTTTAACACAGTTCTTCCCAAAAACAATGAGAACCAATAGAAGGTGCCTTTTGGAATTGATTTGGTTTTCATTAAGGTTCTATGAATTTGAGGATAAACCTATTAGGACCAGTAGTTTATGTTGGGGACCAGTGAAGTGAGAGGGTCACCTTGGGCCAAGGCATCCACTCAGAGTAATTTCCCTCCATAGACAGAACTTATGCCCACGATATTGGCTCTTAAGCAACATTCTCTAAAGCACTGTTTTCCAAATTTGTCAGATCTTAAAAACCACCTTTAATATCATATTTTTTTAAATAAAAAAAAATGCCGATTACCAAGCAACTTCCCTGAGAATCTGTCTCAGTAACTAGAGTACATTCTGGAAACCTAAATTTTTAACACATGCTCCTGATGATTCTCATGATCAAACAAGTATGGGGTGGGGGGATGAATGTATCTTAGAAAACTGTATCTTTAAGGAATAAATTATACCAACTTTCTATAATCTCTTTCAGAGGATGGAAGCCGAGAGGATACTTTCTAACCCTTTCTATGATGCTAGTTTTGTCCTCATACCAACACGAAACAAAGATAGTCTATATGAAGTTGAGAAAGTTCTCCTCTAGTCCTATGTTTATTATGGAATAGTAAACAAGAAAAGAAAACAACTCCCAACCAATATCTTTCATGCACATACAGGAAAAAAATCCTCAACAAAATATTAGCAAATCAAATCTAATAATGTATCAAAAGAATAATACACCACAGCCAAGTAGGATTTATCTCAGGTATGCAAGGCTGATTAAACTTCTGAAAATCAGTCAATGTAACCCATTACATCAATAACCAGAAAGAAAGGAAGAAAAAAAGAAAGAAAGTGAAGAATGATCATGTGATGATATAAATAAATACAGAAAAACTATTTGACAAAATCTAGTACCCATTCATGACAAAAACTCTCAGTAAACTATGAATAGAGAACTTTCTCAACATGATATAGACTATCTACAAAAACCCAGTCAAAGATTTCTCACTAAGATCAGGAACAAGGCAAGGATGTCTCCTCTTACCACTCCTTTTCAACATTGTGCTGGAAATCCTTGCTAATACATTAAGACAAGAAAAAAAAGTATACATATTGGGATGGAACATAAAATAACCTTTGTTCACATAGGACAAGATTACCTATATAGAAAGTTCAAAAGAATTGACCAAAAAAAAAAATTAATAAGTGATTACAAGGTTTTAAGATATAAATTTAGTGTATAAGTCAGTTGTTTTCCTATATTCCAACAATGATCAAGTGGAATTAAAAGTAAAAGCACATTACTATTTATATGGGCACCCCCCAAAGTGAAATACTTAGGTGTAAATTAACAAAATAAACACAAGATCTGTATAAGGAAATCTATGAAACTTTGATGGAAGAAATCAAAGAACAAATAAAGAGACATTCCATGTTCATGGACATGAAGACTCAATATTGTCAAGTTGTCAGTTCTTTCTAATTTGATCTGTAGACTCAATACAGACAGACTCAAAAGCACAGCAGGTTATTTTATGGATATAAGGAAACTGCTTCTGAAATTTATAGGGAGAGGCAGAAAACCCAGAATAGCCAAAACAATACGGAAGGAGAACAAAGTTGGAGGACTGACACTACTCAATAAAGTTATTTTTGTGTGAGCACCTTCTTTTTTTTTTTTTTTTTTAATTTGACAGAGAGAAATCACAAGTAGATGGAGAGGCAGGCAGAGAGAGAGAGAAGCAGGCCCCCTGCCGAGCAGTATAAAGTTCCAGTAATCAATATAGTGTGGTATTAAAAAAAAAAAATAGATGAGTTGATCAGTAGAACATAATAGTAAATCCAGAAATAGACACACATAATTATAGTCAACTGACCTTTGACAAAGGAGCACAGACAATACAGTGGAGCAAAGAGAGTCTTTTCAACAGGAAAACTGAGCGAATAAGTAAATGTAGACATAGACCTTACACCCTTTACAAAAATTAACTTAAAATGTATCACAGACCTAAATTTAAAATGCAAAACTATTAATTCTCAGAGGATAACATAAGAAAGAATATAGCTGACCATCAGTATGATGATGACTTTTTAGGTATAACACTAAACCCACGATCTATGAAAGAAATGATAAATGGACTTCATTAAATTAAAAATCTCTGCCCAGTAAAAGGCAATATCAAGAGAATGAGAACACAAACTACAGACTGGGAGAAAATATTCACAAAAAACACAGTTGATAAAGGACTGTTACCCAAAATACACAAAGAACTCTTAAAACTCAACAATAAGAAAACAAACAAACCCAATTAAAAAATAGACCAAAGATTTCAATAGACACATCATCAAAGAAGACACAAGGATGACCAAAAATATTTTTAAGAAGGTGCTCACCCAGGGGCGCCTGGGTGACTCAGTGGGTTAAGCCGCTGCTTTCGGCTCAGGTCATGATCTCAGGGTCCTGGGATCGAGTCCCGCATCGGGCTCTCTGCTCGGCAGGGAGCCTGCTTCTCTCTCTCTCTCTCTGCCTGCCTCTCCATCTACTTGTGATTTCTCTCTGTCAAATTAAAAAAAAAAAAAAAAAAAGAAGGTGCTCACACAAAAATAAGTAATCAGGGAAATGCAAATTAAAGTAACAATGAGATACCACTACATGCTTACTAGAATGGCCAAAATCCAGGACACTAGCAACACCAAATGCCGTCAAGGATGTGGAGCCATGGAAATAGAAACTCTCATTCATTGCTGGTAGGAATAAAACAATGCAGCCATTTTGGAAGACAGTTTAGTGGTTTTTTTTATACAACTAAATATGCCTTAACCATACGATCCATCAATCATGTTCCTTGATATTTACCCAAAGGAGTTGAAAACTTATGTTCACCCAAAGACCTGCACACAGACATTTATAGAGCTTTATTCATAGGTACCAAAACTTGGAAGCAACCAAGATACCTTTCAGTGGCTGAATGGATAAATGGTGGTACATTCAAACAATGCATTACTATTCAGCTCTAAAAAGAAATGACCTAAACAAGCCATGAAAAGATGCAGAGGACCCTTAAATGCAACAACTGAAAGAAGCCAGTCTTAAAAAGCTACATACTGCATGCTTCCAACCACATGACATTCTGGAAAAAGCAAAACTACGGGGACGGTAAAAAGATCTGTGGTTGCCAGGGATAAGTGAAGGAGAGCCAAATAGGCAACTCACAGAGGTTTTTTCAGGCAGTGAAAATACTCTGAGACTATAATGATGGGTTCATATCATTACACATTTGTCCAGACCCATAGAATCTACAACACTAAGAATGAACCTTAAAGTTAACAATGGACTTTAGGTGATTATGACGTGTCGGGGTAGGTTTATCATTGGTAAAAATGTAGCCTTCTGGTGGGGGATATTGATAATGGGAGAGAGGATACATGTGTGAGGGAAGAGAGGAGGTGGAAATATATGTACTGCCGCTCAATTTTATTGTAAACCTAAAACAGCTCTTAAAAGAATAAAACGAAACAAAATTTAAAAACTAAGGAAGAAAACTAAAACTAAATAAAAAATTGAGTAGTCATAATTTGTGTTGAATGGTTCTTCCTCACAACACATGAAATTTTGAGGAAAGCTGATAATTTAAAAATTTGTCTCATTATTCTTAAGCACTACCTATTTTCTAACTTCAAAATTATAATATAAATGCATTTTGAATTGTAATTCTTATAATTCTATTTGGGGGAAGTGGTGAAATATTCAAGTTTCCAAGATTTTGTTTTATTTGTTTAACAGAGAGAGACAGTGAAAGAGGGAACACAAGCAGGTTGAGTGAGAGAGGGAGAAGCAGGCTTCCCACTGATCAGGGAGTCCGATGTGGGGCTCAATCCCAGGACCTGAGCCGAAGGCAGATGCTTAACAACTAAGCTACCCAGGTGCCCCTAGAATATTCAAATTTTCAAAAAATTTTTCTTTATATCCAATCATTTAAACTCTCTCAAACTTCATTCTCTCAATTTCTCTTTTTTTTTTCTTTTCTATTGCTTGATATTTTATTTTATTTTAAATAAGCTCTACACCCAACATGGGACTTGAACTCACAACCCTGAAATCAAGAGTTGTGTTCTCTACTGACTGAACTAACCAGGCACCCCTCTATTGCTTGATCCTTTATTTCTTGGCCCAGATTCTCTTACAGCATCCTCCTAATTCCTCTCCAAACCACATGGATGCAAGTAGCCATCCATGGTTGTTCTCTGTCCTGTTGGTGTATCCTTCCCTCAGATAACAGCGGCTGCCTTTCACTGAATTCCCTCTCAGTAAATTGGGGCCATGAGCTTCTTACACTGGTTATTAACTCAAAACTAATGGAGAAAAAGGAAAACCTGATAGGATGACAGATAGTTCTATACCTGAAAAAGTTCTCTATCTGCAAAAGGAGTATCTGAAAAATACTATAATTATGTCAGGATTATATAGAGATTAAATCTAAGGTAGGGTTTGGACTGGATTTATTTTTAAACAAAATCTCGTGGCCGTGAGTGGACTGTGTGTCCACTGAATGCCAATTTGAAATAAGATTATGTATCTTCCATTAGCAGCGATTGTAGAGAATCCTTGAATTTGGCTTGTTTTATAAAGTGCTGATCAAAATAATCACTTTAGGTATGCATCCAGTTAGAACTTGGCCACACCTTAGCACATATCTGGTGAATGGCAAATTACCCTGAACGACAGGAAGCTGAAAATCTATTTCCCATCTTGGTTACTGATTGGCTGTCACTGTGGTCAAGTCCTTCAACTTTTTCTGCTTCAATTTTTTGCCTGCAACAGAAATGAGCTGATGTAACACATGTTCTCTATAAAACAGCTGTCCTCAAAATTCTAAGCATAATCATTTGTGATTGTTAGCCAGGCAGTTAGAAGCAACTGAAAAAGTCAGTCTTATCCTTCCATTTTTAACAGAAGCGACACAAATCAGTAATGATATGTCCAAGAAGGAATCTTGATGGTATGTCTTTTTTTCATTCTTTTTATATTCCAAAAGATTTTTCTTCCTTCTCATTATGTCAAGAATTTATAGAGAATAGGACATTCTTTAAAACTTTGCATCAGCATAAAAGAATTGCTAAATTTTTGAATAATCCCAAAGGTACAGCCCCAGTACCTCTCTCATTGTGGTCATGGGTATATGGTGCAGCAACTAACAGCATCTGCCACACAACTACTAAGTTCCTTTGTGTTTTTCTTTCCCCTAATACAAGAGAAAATCTGCTACACTGCAGGTTTCATTCATTGGCTATTTATATGTTTGTTTATTTCATGCTCTCTCATTACTTAGGAAAATATATTCAATTAAATAAGATAAAATAAAATTAAATTAAGCAAGTGAAAAATAAATCAGAGAAAATGAAAGGGAAAACAGGGTAAAACCAGGAAGTAAATTATTGCATACAAGGCTGTCCTTGATCTTGTACATTTGCTAAAAATGGGACAACAGTTTGCCTCTGAGATTTCTAACAGCTACCCATTGGTCTGACTTTTGCTCCCTAAACCTACCTATAATAAATCAAGTCCCTTTTCCACAAGGAAGTCCCTCAAATATGCAAAAAAATTTCTGAGTCCTCTAGGCTAAATCAGAATGAATAGTATTACCTATTGCCCAGAAAACATTATTAATTTATCTCACCTGTATGTGAAAATTCTAGTCTGTCCTATTGCTTCTATGCTAATGGACTCTAGGGCATTTGACTGCCTAACCTCATTCTATTTGTTTTTTGTTTTGTTTTGTTTGCTTTTTTGTTTTTAAGTAGGACACATTTTTACATGGAATTGAGCAATGTGTGGGTGAATAGTGGAACTGACAGTAATAACGCCACGGCTATAGCAAAGTCCACCTTGAAAACTTTCTATCCTGACCTGGGTGAGATCAGGATTCATTTTTCCATTTCCTTCTGGTAATCCACATAGCCTGCATAGATTGAGAGTCATTTTACTTCCAGGGACTTGAATAGTATTGATCTTCTCTCCTAGCTTAACAGAATTCCATTGAAACTGTTTAACATCCTATTTTTAAAAATCTGGCAAAGGGGATTATGTGCGGGGATTAGATGTTAGCATGATCCGGCTCTGATATCTGTCATGCTTACAAGGTCAGCCTTGTAACTCAATGTATTTGACTGTTAGGTGTGTTATGTCTTTCATACTACTCCATACATGTTCCCTCCCAAGTCTACCATCTGGTGAAGAAGACATAGTCAGGGGTTGCCTGGGTGGCTCAGTGGGTTAGGCCGCTGCCTTCGGCTCAGGTCATGATCCCAGGGTCCTGGGATCGAGCCCCGCATCGGGCTCTCTGCTCAGCCGGGAGCCTGCTTCCTTCTCTCTCTCTCTGCCTGCCTCTCTGCCTACTTGTGATCTCTCTCTGTCAAACAGATAAATAAAATCTTAAAAAAAAAAAAAAGAAGACATAGTCAGACAAGAACTCTACCTCAGGGACGCCTGGGTGTCTTAGTTGGTTAAGCAGCTGCCTTCGGCTCAGGTCATGATCCCAGCGTCCTGGGATTGAGTCTCACATCAGGCTCCTTGCTCGGCGCGGAGCCTGCTTCTCCCTCTGCCTCTGCCTGCCATTCTCTCTGCCTGTGCTCACTCTCTCTCCCTCTCTCTCTCTGACAAATAAATAAAATCTTATTAAAAAAAAAAGAACTCTACCTCTGAAAGTATGGAGGAGTGTCTGAACAAACCTGTTCACACCTCCATTGAACAAACTGGGAATATTTGAGCAAAAAAAAAAAAAAAAACCAACTATGAAATATTTTAATGTGCGGTCATTTGAATAGGATCCCGACTCAGACTTTAAGTTGTAAAAAGTTTTAGAATATACTCAAGCCCATCCACAACCCCACCCACCTACTACCACAATGTATCAGTCTGAACCACATACCACCTGGCAACTGTAATAGGTTTAAATGTCCCTTGAATTCAGGTGGCAATTTTACCTCAGCCAGCTGTAATCATCTAATCCATCACTACTTTCTTCTCAGACATCATTTAATTAAGGGTTTTAGAAAGATCCAAGATGAACCAAAGAACTCAGAGATCAGAGATAAATATTTGTCCACAGTTGTGCCCAAATACTTAGAGTTCAGAAGTCCTAAGAGATAATAGTACCATTTACGCCTATATTATGAGCTAACAATAAGCCTTTAAGCATCTTGTATTTTTTTTTTAAGGATTTTATTTATTTATTTGCCAGATGGAGATCACAAGTAGGCAGAGAAGCAGGCAGAGAGAGAGGAGGAGGCAGGCTTCCTGCTGAGCAGAGAACCTGATGCGGGGCTCGATCCCAGGACCTGGGATCATGACCTGGGCCGAAGGCAGAGGCTTTAACCCACTGAGCCACCCAGGCACCCCTAAGCATCTTGTATTGTCATAATAGCTATAGCACCAACTTTTCACAATGATGTGTTCTGGAATTTATTTTCACCTCTGACATCTCAGCAGTAACTGGCTCAGAGTTATAAAGCCATTTTTGATAGGCAGAGTAGCCACAACGAGTAAGACAGTACTCAGTTGTCTTGGCAACAAGATGCAAAGGGAGCCCAGGATTCAAGTATTGCTCTTGTCTCCTATTTTTGGTCTTGGCCCCCTGGCCTTACTCAACCATCCAGTTACCAGAGCATTAAGATGGCAATTTGTCATACTTCCATATAACATAATGATTTGAAAGATAGTCACAACTCTGACTGAGAGAATAGCAGGCTTTTAATATTTATCCAAAATACTTTGAAAAATCCTGTAAGTGCAAAGACTGAAAAGGAACAAAATAAATCAATCAGAACTCCAGGAAAAGAACCATAATGCCACAAGAAAGGCATGGTCCGAATAAAGGGAAAACTATAACACAGCAGCATGAGTGGGTGATTGGTGAAATACATTACCACCCCCCCAAAAAATGAAACTTGAAATTGATACCAAGACCAATATATTTTGTGAGTCACAGAGGCTGTGACACTGGAACTGTAGAAAAAGATATGCAGTCCTTGTAAATGACTTAGGTATATCGTGAACAATTTTTACTTCTCATTTTGATGTAAGCACAGTTTTCCTTTTTCAAGTTTTAAGATCCATCTAGAGACAAATTGCAAAAGTCATCAAGCTTGACCTTGAGTAGGTCATTGTAAGTTTCTAGATAAAAGGATTGAGAACAGGCAAAGGAACTAGGTCCTCATGTTCCAGTGTGAAGATCAAAATATTCCATATGATTGATGTCATCAGAAATAAATATTTAAGTGATGTGGATAGAAGTTGAAGTGAAAGAATGGAGTATTGTAATACATACATTTAGCAATAAGTCAGAGCCAGAGATGGGGAAATGAGAATATTTATATTTCACATCAGAGGAAGAACAACTAAAAATAATTTGTAAAGTTAGTATGTTGATCAGTAGTTTTGGCAGCATGGTTAATAGAATTACAGAGGCAACCACCAGATGAACTAAGTAGAGAAATGGTAGGAAGTAATTGCTTCAGGGGTGTAGAGCTGGGCCTGGAGGACAGAGGAGGGGACTACTATTTCATGGTATAAAATTTTCTGTATTGGGGCACCTGGGTGGCTCAGTGGGTTAAAGCCTCTGTCTTTGGCTCAGGTCATGATCCCAGGGTCCTGGGATCGAGCCCCGCATTGGGCTCTCTGCTCGGCAGGGAGCCTGCTTCCCCCCCCCACCCTCGCCCCTCTGCCTGCCTCTCTGCCTACTTGTGATCTCTGTCTGTCAAATAAATAAATAAAATCTTTTTAAATATATTTTTTTCTGTATTATTTGTATTTATCTAGCCACGTAACTAGATGTGTTCAGTAAGTCCTTGGCTATTTACTCCGTGCATTCAACAGAAATCCAGGTGAACCATTACCATTGAAATAGAAACTGAGTACCCAAGACCACTTTCTGAGAGTTCTAGGTGATGTCTATAACATTTACATTAAGTGCATGGTTGGATTGTTTCATTAAAACAAACAAACAAACAAACAAAAACCTTCATAGATTTCTGATTTTTAATAAAGATAAGCTAATTTTAGTTTGAAGTTAGAGGTGCCACTGCATTTAAGGTAAAACTTTCAAGATCTACAGATCAGTTTGTGCTTCCAACTCCCTCCCCCCCTCCCGCCCCCACAAAGCTTCTCTGCAATGAGGTGTGATTCCACTATGCTAAAACCCTGACAAAGAAATGTGTTTAAGAGCATAGAGGTAGTGCTATTGTTATTTCTTTATTTATATAGCACATGGACTCTTAAAGATTCAGATTTCTTTTGTTGTTTTATTAATTCATCTAAATTTTAAGTGGAGGAGGTTGGAAGAGTGTAGTTATTTCTCTAAAAATCAAGTGACCTCTGATAAGGTCAGTGGAGAATGCAAACCTCAAATACAAGTGATTTGACTCAAATTCAGTGTTCAATTTGCTAGATAGGCCCAGACTCACAATAATGATATCTACCCTTCATTGAACACTATGTGGTAAGCTGTATATGCCCCTCATTTATTCCTTACCTTATACTATTATTATACCTGTTTTACCATTAATAAAACTGGGGAACAGAGAAATTCATTTACCTTAGCAGATTTGGCTAGCACATGATATATATAGTATTTGACCCCAGATATCACCTGTGTAACGTAGGGCTAGATCAGTAGGGACCTATGAAGTCATTTAGCCTAATGGCTTCATTTTATAATGGGATAGAGCCTGGATCACAGAAGAAAATTAACTTGTCCAAAATTACACAGCTGGTTAGTAACAGAGCCAAGACTAGAACCCACGTATTCTGGCTTCCAGTCCAATTCTCTTTCAACCACAGAAGGTCAGAAAATGTTAAACTTTTTGAGACTCTGTAGCCCATCTGGGGTTTTGAGGTGCCAGAATTATAAGTCTCAGTACTAAGTTAACTTAGGATCTAAAGATATTTAATGCCACCACACTTTCACGTTTGGCAGAGCCTTGAGATTTCATGGAAAATTACTGCACCAAATGAAACCACAGCCTCCCATATACAAAAGCACCACACATACATAAAAAAAATTCCATCTTCCCAGATTGCTAGGGAAAAAAAAAATCAGATTATTTGTTGTTCAGATTTGTTGTCTTCAGTTTTGAAGAAACACTGCTTGGAATTTACTAATGGTTGGGACCAAAAGTGAAACTTTGAGGGGTAATTCATATACAGGAAAATTCAAACACAAGGTCAAAAATTCAATCCAGGCATTTTGCATTGACTCCTAGCTCATGATGCTCTTAAACTGGTGGTTTAATCCAACAACAGAGCTCACACTTGAGGGTTTACTTACTAAAGTATGTTTCCACATCAATAAAAAAAAAATGATGGTGAAATCTTCCATGTTTATACATAAGAATTTGAAACATCAAACAACAACAACAGCGGTGCCTGGGTGGCTCAGTAGGTTAAGCCTCTGCCTTCGGCTCAGGTCATGGTCTCAGGGTCCTGGGATGGAGCCCCACATCGGGCTCTCTGCTCAGCAGAGAGCCTCCAACCCCCGCCCCCGCCTGCTTCTCTGCCTACTTCTGAATCTCTCTCTCTGTCAAATAAATAAATAAAATATTTTTTTAAAAAAACAACAAATAAACAAGAGAATCACAATGATTACTCTTTCAAAAATACCCTTAAGTGGCTCTTTATTGACAATATTAACCACTGCAATGCCCATGCAATCTTCCACTTCAGGAAAAGATTTGTGGACAGTTTGCAATTGATTTAGTAGTGACATTAAAGTAAGACCTTGGAAAAACTACTCTTTGAAAAAAGGAAAAAACAAAGGGAGAACGCAGTGGAATTAAACGAGATTTCATGCAATTGTCTCTCTGTGCTGGAGACAGATGGACTGGAGTTTGGAGGAATAGTCAGGGAAATGCATGAAGAATCCCTGACCAAAGTATTTGCAGTAAAAGTTTTCCCTTTGAAATTCTCTTCTAAGCTTTGGGTTGTGCTACTAAACATTTACAGCTCAAAGGTCGATGTATCTGCTGCAGAGTTCTTGAAGGAAAAAAAGAAAAAGAGACTGACAAGGTTGGCAATGCCTTCAAGAAAGCAAAGCAAAGGTATCTCCATACCTGATTCAAATGCAGCCTCATGGAACATGAAATATCAGATGGTGTCAAGCCACCTTCTTGAAAAGTCTAGGTACATCTAATACTTCCAAACACACCAGTTCTTAAAACAGTATTATCTCTTCTATTATAGCATCCTATGCTCTTATCTTGTGGTCTGATTAAAACCATGTTTGAGAAATCTGGCTTTGTGGAAGGATCTTAATAAAAGTGCCTTAAATTGGCTTAAGCAGTAAACCAACAAAAGAAGCCATTTACGGCTTCCTAATCTAGCCTCCAATTTTGTGAATATTGACTTTTAAATAGTAGGATGCCCTGTGAAGGTCCCTTCAGCTCAGGAAAAAGAAAAAAAAATATTTTGCTATTCTAACTGTATCCATCCAAGTGAAGTAATAATTATTGAAAGCAGGCAGTGGAAACTGGTTGGTTTACCAATCAAATTTGATCTATGGAGAAATATTTTATTGGGTTTATTTTATTGGGTTTATCATCTCCAGTTCACCACTGGCCTCACCAAATCCAATCCATTCTTTCATGCTTCGTGCCTGCTGCCTATTGACATTTTCACTGGTGATTCCTGCTACAGCAATGTGCAGACCTCCTCCTCTGAGTTCTAAATTTAAATACTCTTAGATAAATGTGGGTACTAAAGATATTTTTAAACTTGAGGGAAAATGGTCAAAGAGATGAAATGTTAATCTTCTAAGCTTATACACACTTTAGGTATGTTTCCCTTTCTGTCTCAAAATACTCAGACCCCAGTGTCCTTGATTTTTTGCCTTTCCTGACTCTGAAAATCCATATAAAAGTTACTGGACCATTGTCCTAATCCCTAAGCAAACTGTGCCCCTGGTTTCCAAAACTACTCAAATTGATAAATTAATATACAAGATGTGAATACATTGATGTTTTCCTCATTCAAATAACTTCATTGAAGTAGAACAAAACACACATTATTACCCCCCCCAAAGACTTTCAGAATTTTAGAAATTGTGGTAGACCAGAAAAGGAAATATTTTGTCATAAAAAGCAGGCCTACCCATCAGCCAGCCCTGCTTAGGAGACACGCAAGAAGAACATTCATAATTACTTTCTGCTAATGATGAGAGACCAGATCAAACATTTTGTTCAGAAGAAGCAAAACAGAAACTTACTCAGGATAATTTCATTTAAAAAAAAATGAAATAAAAAATCTTCTACCACAACAGCAACCAGATGACTTATTGCTAGCCCAGATTTGGTGACAAGGTCCTCTTGTGTACCGGCAACAGGCAGAAACTCCCTGAAAGGGTACTGGTGTGTTCAGTGAGGGAGAGAGGGCAACATGCAGACAAGTTCCTAAACTTGAGAGACACAGTTCACTCACACCAATTAAAGAAAAAATGATAAGGGCGCCTGGGTGGCTCAGTCAGGTAAGCATCTGCCTTCGGCTCAGGTCCTGAGATGGAACCCCACATCCAGCCCTGCACTGGGCTTCCTGCTCAATGGGAAGCCTGCTTCTCCCTCTCTCTGCCCCTTCCCAGCTTGAGCACATGCTCTCTCTCCCTTTCTCTCTCTCTCTCAAATAAATAAATAAAATCTTTAAAAACAGAAAAAATAATAACATTCCAGATATATCTTATTATAAAGGCTGCACATTTCCTCTGAATAAACTATTGGCCAATGAAAAAAGATGTGTTCTTCGCAGTAGGAAAACCAAGTCTTTACATCATGTTGTGATTTGTGTAGTATTGTCAAACATTCCATAACTGACAAGACCATCTGAATCTCTACTGGATATGTGACTATCCTGTGCAAGATGGTGAGGGGCTTCTTCTCAGGGGAATTTACAGCATCCTTGGGGAAACAAGATTGTATTTGGAAACAAGATTATTCTGTAAGCAGGTGCTTAGTTAAAGCAACTAGGTGCTGCTGAGGTTCAAAGACAATATGAATTAATGAAACATTCATTTGTCTACACTATAAGTTGAAGACCAACAGGTCAATACATCTCCAAGAGAGTGCTCAGCAACTAGGAGAAGCCTTGAACCCAGAATTCATGACTTTCTTTTACCCATATCCCTGCGTCTATCCTGGTGACTTCCATCCCAACTAGAGGTTCCAGTTCTGTTTTTTCTGGTCTCCCTTCCCCAAGTAGCATTTTATTTCTTGACAAAGTCTCCACACCTAGATGTCCACTGCAAAGCTTTGGTTAAAAAAAACTTTTTACCAAAATTATTTTATATCTAGTATATATGTATATATATATATATACTAGATATAAAAGTAACTTTATATCTAGTCACTGTACATTTATTGCAATATAATCATCCTGTGCTATATCAAGTTTATAGTTCTTGAACCTTTAAACAAATAAAGGAATGGCTTAAGATAATAGAGCCAGAAAGAGAGAGACTTGAGATTTGAAGCCATATGTCTTTTGATTAGAAAAGACACATTTTTTCTACTGTATCATGACACCCTCCTGTCAATATGAAAGACACATTATTTCACTGTTCCTCCAAATTCCCACCCCAAAGTCCCCTAATGTAAAAGAGAGTAGGCAATAATCCAGAGCCTACTACAGATCTAGCCAGAAGTGATAGCAAGTTTTATCTTAAAAATGTGTACAAATTTTGTTTCCTGCTAAATAATACTTTCCTATTTGTCTTATTATACAAGTAAATTTATATCTTTATGTAAATGGATGTCCTGGAGCATATGATGTGTTCATACTTTTCTAGAGACCCCCTTAGAAATACAGAGACCCCAATTTCAGAATTATGATCATTGGTAGTATGTGGAAATAGGAAAAAAATGTAGTTCAAGGTGAAAAGAAAGTACTTTTTCAGTATGCCTTTTCATAAACTAGAAAGAACAACCTTACCCAAACTCTTCCAGAGTTTGAAAACTCTTTTTGTTAGTCAAGCATAGCCTGGGTTCTAAAATCTGCTAAAGAAGTTAAAGAAAAATCTAAACCAGCACACTGAATAAGCAAACTCCAGAAGCCCAAAGATGCTCCCCTGAAGAGAGTCAGTCTCAGTTATGATCATTAGAAGGAACTGTGCCCAGAAGCTGGGGGAGAAAAGCATACACACAATAAGGACCAGGAGCTTCTGGGCAGAGCACCAACAGTGTCCATAGAGGCACTCCACCAGAGAAGATATCCACACGGCCATTAGGCATATGAAAGTTTTTCAGCTTCCTCTGGAAAATAATTAAAACCCAAAGAGATCCCCCTTCACACCAACCAGAATAACTAAAATTAAATAGATTCATAATACCAAGAGTCAGCCCGAACGTGATGGACTGTGGTGAGCACACATACTGCTGCTGGGAGTGTAAGTTAGGACACCTGCGTGGTGATAACTATGAACACTGAACCTGGACATGCTCTTGGTTGACCTTGGCATTGCACTCCTAGGTATCCATCCCATGGCCATTCATAAGTATGTGCATGCCTGTTAATGTTCCTTTTACTTCTACTCATTGTAACACTAAACTGTACAATGTTACAAATGTCCATCAAAAGTAGAATAATACAAAACGGTGGCATACCTACATGAAGAATTCCATACGAAAATGAAAATAAATGAACTGCTGCTGTGCACAATCACCTGACTGAATCGCACACACAAACTTTAATGAAAATAAGATAGCCTCCCAGAAAGTACATATTGTGTAAGTCTATTTATAGAAAGTTCCAAAACATGCTACCCTAATTGTGAGATTAGAATTAGGGAGAATTTTTGAGGAGTCTCTTTGTGGGGGGGGATGTCTTGAGGAAATTCTGCTAGGATAGCAATGCTATTTCCTAAGGGGAGTAGTGTTGAACTGATGTGCTCTTTTTGTGTATATTAAGATGTGTATTTATGATTTGTAGCCTTTTTTGTATATATGTTATACTTTAATTTAATTTACTTAAAATGAGGAACTTTGCAGAAAACGTGAACAGAAAACAAAGCATTGTATATCCTAACATCCTTGTATTGACTCATGAAAAGTTAAAATTATTAAGTTATCAATTGTTGACTGACTAAAAATATAGAGCATAAGTGGTAAGTGAGGCTTTTGGATAAAATTAATATGAAATTTGATATTACTGAACATTAAATTTGGCTGTGAGTGTCATGACTGCCAAGAGAGAAATGGAAACATGATGGTTTATATATTTGCATTTTTTGAAAAATGTTCACAAAACTTAACAATTTATCAGAAAAGATGATGGCATTAGTTCCAGAACAAATTTATCATATTAGTAATATATCTTGAACATGAAGTGTTCCAAAGCCTCAAGAGCAAGATCCATTGCTTTCTCGTGATTAAAAATTTCCAACATACTGATGACACAGAGGATAAAGGATTGGGGAATATTTTTTATCAAAATGGTCTTGAACTTGGTAATTATCAATATTCAGAAAGCAATCCATATTTATTGAGTCTCAGTATATTCTGACCATACTATCAAAAATTATGGTGAACACAGATAAATATAATTCATCACCTTTGTCTTGAGTGTTTAATTGGACAAAATTAAAACTAAAATAAAAACAGATCCTACCTATATCATGACCATATTAATGCTATATAACAACCACTAAGTCTCAGAGCATTCAGTGTAAGCATTTATTCAATTCACAAGTCTACAGACCAAGTAGCCATTATATGATCTGAGATGACTTGTTGGAGATGTCTGGTAATTAGCATTCAAAGATGACCCTCTCATCAATTCTAATTCTTGATTTCCTCACCCTTATAAAAATCCTCCCCTTGCGTTTGGATTGGGCTTACAACGCTTTTTTTTTTTTTTTACTTTAAAAAATTTTTTTTAGATTCATAAGAGTTTGCAAAGAAATGTACGGAGCAATGCTGTACACCTCTCTCCAGCGTGCCCCAATATTAATGCCTTAAACAACTGTAACTCAATGTCTAACCCAAAAAATTGACACTGATACAATCCATAGAGCTTATTCATTTTCACCAATGGCACATGCATTGTGTGTGTATTTGTGTTTATGTGTGTATATAGCTCTAAACAATTTTATCAAATCTGCTGCCTTACAAAACCACCACTGCAATCAAGATATTCAAATGTAACATCACAAGACCTCTCATGTTACTCCCTCGCAGACCTACCCATCCTTCTTCCCCCAATTCCCAACCACTATGAACAATAAGTTGATTCTTCATTTCTGTAATTATGCTACTTCACAAATAATACATAAATGGAATCATGAAGTATTTACCCTTTTGAAATTAGCCTTTATCATTCAGCAGAATTTTCTTGAGGACCTTCTAAGTTACAGTGTTATGAATAAAGTGTTTCTTTTTATTGTTGAATCATATCCCATGATATGAACATACTGGCTTATTTAACCACCAATCCATTAAAGAAGTTTGGGTGCCTTCAAGTCTGGAATATTATGAAAAAACAATCTAGAGATATTTGTGTCCAACTTTTCATATGAAAGTCTTCATTTCTCTAGGATAAATGTCCACCACATAATTGCCACGTCTTATGGTAGGTGCATTTTAGTTTGGAAGGAACTGCCAAACTATTTTCTAGAGAGACTATAATATTTAACTCTTCCACCCACAACGTAGGAGTGCTTGAGTTTATGTACGTCCTTTCCAGCATTTGATGTTACTATTTTTTGTTTCAGCCATTCTGGTAAAGTATATAGTACTATCTCACTGTGACTTTAATTTGCATTTCTCTAATGACTAATGATGTTGAACACCTTTTCATGTGCTTACTTGTCATTTATATATCCTCTTTAGCAAAATGTGCATTTTTTCTCACTTTCAACTGATATTTTTATAGCTCCCTCCCCTCCAAGTATTCCCCAGAAGTAACCCTCATCCTGAATTTCTTTAGTAACCACTCTGGGTGATTCTGATGCACACCAACATTCAAAACTTAAGAGCCCCAAGGATAGAAAGAAGAGAGGGAGAGTCTGGGTAGACACTCAAATGACCTGCTCTGGTCATTCAAAGGACATCAAAGGACTAAGGGACTGGTGAAAGGTGGCTAAGGCGATGGAAAAGGTCTCAGAAGGGAAGTGAAAAGCTCCAAAGATAAATGTGATTCCCTTTGCGTTGTTCTTTCAGCCAGCTGTGCTGCTACTGAAAATCACTCTTCAGAGGCTGATTCTTGAGATGGTCCTCCTGGCCAGGCAGAGAGGAACCATGACTTTGTTGAAGGCACAAACCTGTGCCAAGTGGTCTTTCAAGGTCTTTTCTATCTCTGTGGCTATGACAGCTATGGAAAATTAGGGTGGAGGGTGTACTGAGCTAGAGCTGTTGGTGAAAAGTGATGGCTACCAAAATTGGCCCATTAACCTTAGAGTCACATATTCTGTTGAATCTTACTTTGCTTCTACAACAAGAGAAACTTACACCTTCAGCTGAAAACTTCACTGATGTTCCCAGCTGTGAAGTAACCGAAGAGAAAGGAAGGGCAAACTCAGGCATTTCCTTCAAATGTCACAGGAAACAGAGCGGAACTTTGGACTGCAGGAAGCTGAGGCAGCCAACGGCTGCTCTGGTCTTGAACAATTAGTAACTGAGAGACCCCCCCTGTGCACCGGGCATGCCCCACTGTCCCCTACCCATGGCCAGCTTTTCTTCTATGAAGCAGTAATAAACTGGGCAGTTTCCTAAACCATTCTAGCAAAGTTTACTAGAACCAGTCTGGAGAGTCTCCTGGTGGTATTTTAAATAGCTGATCTGGACTTTGTCTAAGAATGCCAACCAGCAGAGCTTAGAGCTGCTAGTTCCTTTGTCAACTCCTTTTCTTGTTCTATTGGAGTTGGACAGAGTTTAATGTCCCACAGCAGATGGGACTCACCTGGAGAGGCTTGGGAGGGTCTCAGCAATTCACAGGCAGTTACACGTTTCATTGTGTCTTCCTTACACATTTCAGTCAGGAAGGAAAAAGTGATGTTTTAGGAGCCAACTCTCCTAAAGACAGTATAGACCAGAGGCCCTTATTGAACAATAATCCCCAACTGAGTAAGACATACTTCAGAAGTTGTTTCAGCAGAGATTTAGAATAGAACCAATCCCCAAGCCTGAGGGAATAGCGTATCAAAGTTTAATGAGAAGTATGGGAAGTTGAGGCATCTTTTTTTTATTAAATTTACGCTTGAAAATGTTTTGAGAGTCCAGGTGTTGTTTGTTGTTGTTGTTGTTGTTGTTTAATAGCCTCCTGGCTTCATCCAACCAGCTGCCACATTGACCACGCCCCATAGGAGAAGAAATGCCTCAGCTATCAATAGCATTAACTCTGACTATAAATTTTCAAGGAAGAGTTATCATCATCATGTAGGGTAACAACGTTTGTTTTTCTTTAAGGACAATTTAGGCAGTGGCTGAGGGAAATGTAAATCTAATCCACTGATGTGAACATTGTTTAGTGTTAGAAAGTACTGAAAGGGAAAGAGAAAGAAAGAGTATAGACAGAAGATAAGGGAAAAAGGAAAAGCAAAGACAAGAGAAGAGAATCGATTTAAACATTGGAGGTTTATGTTAAATAAATCATCAGTTTCCAGGAGCCTTACCATCTCCACATATTTAACAAGCCTATGTTACGTATCAATAGAAAACACATACCCTTCTGATGCCAAGATTTCATTAGATTATCAATTATCTATCAACTGCCTCATTATAAAGAAAAAAATGGAACTTAAATGCATTAAATGCATGGGTAAAATTGAGGAAGAAGAGAGTGTTCTTTGAGCACACAGGTTAGCCATGGGTCAGAATGTAAGAAGCAATTCTTCTTCCAAGTCAGAATATACAGCCAGAAGGATGAGAGACAAGAAAGGTGAGAATTGATGCCCTCTTAGCACAGTGACATTAAGAAGAGTGGTTGTGTCATATGATCCCCAGTTCAACAGGAAGAGCTACCCACTGTCATGGATGGTTCCTGAAGACAAATGTCAAGAGATCTGGCTCAAAGGACGATCTGGGTTGGAAGCCCTGAGAGAGCAGGGGCAATAGACATCTGCCTTCACTACTAAATTCCTGGCACATAGAACAGGGCTGGGCATGCTATAAATACACAGTGAGGAGAAAGAGACCAGTTTTACCCAGACAATGCTGAGAAATAATTCCTCTAAAAGTCAGCCCATAGTGCCTGGGTGGCTCAGTTGGTTAAGACTCTGATTCTTGATTCCGGCTCAGGTCATGATCAGGCGGTGAGATTGAAACCCGCATTGGGCTCCAGTCTGGATACAGAAACTGCTTTAGATTCTCTCTCTCTCTCCCTTTATATCTCCCCACCCATGCTTGCACTCTCTCTCACAAGAAAGAAAGAAAGAAAGAAAGAAAGGAAGGAAGGAAGGAAGGAAGGAAGGAAGGAAGGAAGGAAGAAAGAAAGAAAGAAAGAAAGAAAGAATTTAAAAGTTAGCCCATATTCATGAGTCCTGGGGAACTTGAGAGAGGGATGGAAGATGCAAGATAAATAACTCCATGCTTTTCAGGAGAAGAAATTAAGAGTTACTGATTATGAAGTGATGATTTGAATAGATTTTATAGTCTAAAGACCCCTAGGTAATATTAATGTGTTCCTGAATTTGGTATATTTCAAATAATATATACATATACATAATATATACCACTTACATATTATAGTATATATTATATATAATATTAGAGTATTTGTTTATTCTCCCTCTATAATAAAGAGTATTAATTTGAGTGTTTTTATTAATTAAACTTCTTAATATTATTTTACAGAAAGATCACTTGCTCTTTGTTTCAAATGGTATCCAGTTTGGGGAACGTTGATTCATTCACCCTAAAATACTTCATGGCACCAACTGCCTGGAGAAATTGATACAAAGTTACATGGATTATGATGTTAAAAAAAGAAATTCAAACCCTGGAGCCAAGGGAAATTAAATAGAGTTGAAAGTGAAGTTAGGGTAACTAAACAGAATACCTAGCTCGTGACCAGGTGCACCACTCCCTTCCATTCTTGCCACTGGAAGAGGAAGCAATGGGTCCCAGCTCTCCTCCCTGTAAGCTTGCGTGATGTCACCTAGCCCTCCAGCCAGTGCTCCAGATGTTTCTGCTATGCAGGATGAAAGTTCTTGGCGATCCCAGACTTCCACCATAAGTAGTAAATAGCTGCTAAACACCCCCTCCAACAACAACCACAAAATCCCCACAAATTTGGCCCCAAGCTTACTAGCCTAAGCCAAAAAAAATAAAAATTAAAAAAAAAAATAATGGAGTAAGTGATACAGTTTCTATTGATGAAATAAAAGCAGCACATTTTTCCAGTACTTTTTTTTCTTTTCTAGGAAAGAGATTTCTCATGTAGACTTTTTGAGAGATGCAATCTTCTCAAAATATTCCGTTAGGAAATGTAGCAGGTCTCATGTTTTCCTGGAGCATCAGTGAACCCAAAAGAGAATGCTGCTGCCCGATATGGTGAAGGCAGTGGTCCAAGAGGACAGCATTTTGTCCCCTGGATCTGGAGACTGTCTGGATCCAAGGAGAGAGCAGAGAAAATTTAGAGAAACGACTGGCCTATGTGTCCTTCGCCACTTCTCTTGCCATACCTTTGATAATAGTTTGAAGTTCCCATATCTGGAAAGGGCAGCTCGCCACGTTTTTATTCTTACTAGAGATCAGGTGATTATTCCTTTACAGAAATAAAGAGCACAATCAAAATTCCTCAAGGAATTTTGCCCTTGGAGGAAGGTGGATGATGAAAAACTTTATTGATTTTTAAAAGGATTATCGAATACCTAAGTCAGACAGAGAAAAACAAATACTGCATGATCTCATTTATATGCAACATCTAAAAAAGCCGAACTCATTGAGCAGAGCGGTGGTTGCCAGGGCCTGAGGGTGGGGGAAACAGGGAGGTGCTGGTCAAAGGGTACAAACTTCCAGTAATAAGATGAATAAGTTCTTGGAATCTGATTACAGCACGGGGAGTATAGTTCACAATACTGCATTGTATTCTTGAAAGTTGGCTAAGGGAATAACTCTTAAATATTCTTACCACAAAGAAGAAACAAATTATGTGAGGTAATGGAAGTATTAACCAATGCTCCTAGGGCAGTCATTTCACAACGTAGAAGTATATCAAGTCAACACACTATACACATTAATTTATATAGTGCTATGTGTCAATTATATCTCAACAAACCTGGGAACACAAATGAAGATAACGAGAGCTAGCATTCTGGAGCTTGTGTTTTTTCTCATTATATGCATGTTTATATACATATATATGTATGTTTATATAAATATATATATATATATATATATACACACACACACGCACACACACACACACACCCCAATATGCACACTTTTGGAAATAACATGTACAAACTTATAAGTACTGTTTTTCATTCAACGATGTAATGATCATTTTTCTCCTATTTTCTACAACAAAATTTTTAACAGCTGCATTAATTTCCCGGTGTGGATACACTATAATGTATTTACTCAATGCTCTATTGTTCAAAATTGCATTTTTGTTTTTATTCATTGTTGTGATAACATGTATATGCCTGGTTACTTCCTTAAGAAATTACTCTAAGTATAAGAAGTGAGATTGCTGATCCTGTACGGAATACAAATAATTTTAAGTTTTTAAATTTACATTCTTACCCGTTCTTCAAGACCCACATTACACATCATGGCCTCTGTCACCTCCTTACTGACCCCAGCCCCAGGCAGGAAAAGCACTGTTTTCTTTTCTCTTCACTATGTACCTTATAGCTGCATCTACATACTATACAAATAATACGGTAATGCATCATTATTTCTTTCTTTCTAAAGATTTATTTATTTATTTGTGAGAGAGAGAGAGAGAGAGATCAGGAACAGGGGGAAAGGGCAAAGGGAGAAGAAAACTCCCCTCTCAGCAAGGAGTCCAACAATGGACCTGATCCCAGGACCCTGTGATCATGACCTGAGCTGAAGCAGAGACTTAACCAGCTGAGCCACCCAGGTTCCCCATGTATCATTATTTCTGAATAAGGTTATCTTCTCTCCTACCAGAGTGTGAGCTCATTGAATTAGTAACATCTGTGTCTCATTTTTCTCTGTATCTCTAGCACAGTATCTGACACAAAAAGTGTCAGTGTCATTTAATAAGTACGTTTTGGAAATGGATTGATGAATGAGTGAACAAACATAATAAATGAAAGTTTGAGTCAAGAACACTATTTGGCCTTTTTGACCACTGAATTTAGGTTTTCTATTATCCTCATGTAAATAATTCTTATCCCCATTTCGTAAAGGAAAAGACAATAATTTTTCTCACCTTTCCTCAAATTGCCCCAATTCACCTGCCCTCCCAGTCTGCTGAGTGACAGAGCATTTCATCTCAAAGTTCAGAACACTTTTTAGTGCACAGGAATAGACTCGGTCAGAAATCATTGTCAATACAGGATCTGGGCAGAGTAGCCAAGTAAGTGGAAATGGTGTCCTCTTGCATTACAGCAACAGGATTTTCTCTGACCATCACAGTCATGGTCATCTCTGGGAAAAGTAGTGGTTGTAATCTTTTATTCCCTTTCCACAATTGTAAAGACCTGCTCTGTAAACATGATGTGAAATTTAATTATTCATTAAGGAGGAATGCATACAATTTCAATAAACATATTAAGTGCCCATTTTTCACATACATTATTTTATATGATAATTTAATGAACCAAGAAAAATTACTGTTCCCAATTGGAAGGCAAGAAATAAAAGGACATTAACTATTCAGGGCCCACCCCACCCCCAACACAGAGATAGATTCTTCTCCTTATCTTTCCAGAAGCTGTGGAAAAACAGAAACATGGGTTTTGTTCTCTGAGATCAAAAGACAAATATATCCATCTCTGTGATCGCCTCTGTCTGACAGAGGCATCCCTGCCTCATCTGGAGATAAGGAAATGGATGATATAGTTGGCCTCTTAATCTCTCTCCGTTTTTCTGCATCACTAGCAGATTTCCTCGCATTCTGCTGTCTCTCTCTGTATGTACAGAGCATGCATTAGCATCAGAATCACAAGAGGAAACTCGCTATGGTCAGCAGAAGTACAAAATCAGCCCCTATGCTAAGTGGCTGTCATGGATTTCCACGTCAGGTTTGTCAGCTCTTCAAATACCTGCGGATTGGGACAGCCTGTTTGCTGACCCTGGAGGGACGGAAGGATGAAATAGCGAAAGCAGAAGAGGCAAATGGGACAAGCGATGGTACTTCAGGGCTCAGGAAAGATTACTCAGAAAGGATTAGCTCCTCTACCCTACATTTCCATCCCCACAGAGGAAATTTCAAACATTCGGAGGGCCTGACAGACTCCATTTTTAAGGATGACTAGAGCAGATACACTTAGAGAAACATCTTTTTTTAAACATCTCATGCTTCATATGAAGAAAATACTAACAATTGTATTTGAATGTGGATTTATATTTAGCAAAAAGTGGATGTCAGTTCAAACCTTAATATTTCAGGATACAGCTACTGCAAACAGATTATTTTTGATGCGATAAGTAAGAAGGGACCAGAGGCACAGAATTCAGCGTTCTTTGGAAATCTTGGTGCTTTGAGTCAGTGAAGAAAATTCTTGGCAAAGCATGTTACACTATATCGAACCAGCTGGAAATCATCTTTAGTTGTTTTGCAGGGCTCATGTGCAACCTGATTGTTCTTCTGTTTAGAACTACCTGTAAAAAGAAGTTTACCAGTCTCCATTTCAGTTAATAAGTTAGAACTTCTGGAATTTATACGTTATTTAATCCTGTGACACCAGGAGGGGCTCACTGTCAATGGGCTCATTCCGTTTCTTTCCCCAAAGTCAGTATGAGCAATTTTAATCCTGGCAATCACCTAAATCCTAAAATGATGCCTGAAGAGAGGACGTTCGGCTTCACCAGAAGTCAGAATATACTGTAGAGCTGTTTCTCAAAAGTATTCAAAACTTGACTCCAAAGAAATAAGACAGAATATTCACTCTCTTTTCTCAGTACAAAGTACTTTTTGAACCCTACTAGTCCTACTTCCTAATGTAATGCTCAAAGACATTTGTCTGTGGTTCAGTTTCCCAACATAGCAGGAATATTGTATATATCATTTGCCCCACTTGCCTTATACTGGAATGGTTTAGAATCTTCTAGAACTTGGCTACTCAAAGTGCAACGCACATATCAGCAGCATCCTGTAGATAGAGGAAGAGGACTTGTTAGACATGTAGGCCTCACCCCCACGATCTCCTAAATCAGAATCTGCATTTTAACAAGACCCAAGGTGATCATAAGCATATGCAAATTTGAGAAATATGCTTTAGCATCAAAATAGGTATCTTAATCATTTGGGGCTATTATAACAGAATACCAGAGAACTGGGTGGCTTGAAGAACAAACATTTATTTCTCAAGTTTCTAGAAGCTAGAAGGTCCGAGAAGAAGACACCGGCAATCCAGTGTCTGGTGAAGGCTGGCTTGCAGATGGCTGTCTTTTGGTTTGATCCTCACATGGCAGAGGACAGAGAGAATGCAAGATCTTGGGTCTCTCTTATTAGGTTGCTAAATTCCATTCATGAGGGCTCCACCCTAACGACCTAATTACTTCCCAAAAGCCTCATGTCCTAATGCCATCACAATGGGAACTAGGACTTCAACATATGAAGCCGGGTGTGGTGGGGACACAAACATTCAGTCCACAAAAAAGAGGCAAATAAATCCTACTATCTTTTCAGCTGGGCTTCCGTGAGATAATAGCAAATACTTGAAAGTCTGTAAGGAAAAATGAGAACAGGTTTCACAGGAAAATGAAGTAAAATCAGACTACATGGTGTGATTTAATACTTCCCAACATCAATCAAGCAACAAGCTTTTGCATTGCAACAAGCCTACGTCAAGAGCTGCCATACCTATTTGCTGTTTTGCAAACCTACTACACCATTATAGCAGAAAACAACCCAACCAAGCAAATGTACTGTTCTAAAACCTACTATGCCCTCTTCGCAGAAATCTTTCCTGGTGCCTGACTCCGGGTTAGGGTTTTTATATGAATTATCTCGTCTGGTCTCCTTCAGATAATCCTTCTCTGCTACTCCAGTTTTATATCCCTATTTCTTCTCAGGACAGGGCAGCTACCAAAAAGTATATATAACTCAGAACCAGTCCAAATGAAGGTAGATGAATAGGAAACCAAGAAAAATGTCCTAGGCCTCAGGCTCTGTATTGACAGGTACCATCAGTAGAGAACGCACCTTCTGGTAGGTGACTCAGAGGGGCCCGTGGTTGTAAAAAGAGCAAATGCCAATAGATGAGGTGTAAAAGGCCTCCAACACCAATGCAGTATGATAAAGATGGTGTCAATCACAGGGACAGAAAAGGCAGGAACAAAGGCATGAGCTCGGGTGGGGATGTGAATTTGGTAGTAATAGCATGAGGGGCCTCCTGACATCAGGGAGAAAGCTGGGTTGGAAATTTCCACAGCACGATGTTGAGGCAAAGCTGGGCATTCCTTGCTTTGGCCACAGCTCCCTGCCTGTAATGGCCGCCATCCTGCCTTCGGCCATAACCTGACAAAAGGCACCACCTGATAAAAAGTGGACTCTAGTAAAGTGCCATTTGCACCATCAGTCATCCTATGTTACATAGTTTTAACCCACATCAACCTTAGTTGCATGGGTCCTCAGAAGTCTGAGTTTTGAACTACGGTTGGGGCCAAACTACATCAAAGGGCTCAAATACATGCAGGCATACACACACTTTAAAATATGTAGTTCATTGTATTTATGTAATTATAATTCTCTTCCCTGCCAGGTGCTCTAAGGAAAGTTATGCTCAGATGATATGATAAGTGTTAATGACAGCTGGGCTGGCTGACTTGCCACTTCTATAAATATTGCCTTCTGGTAACGCTGATTCTCTGGGCACAAATATTTTTTTAAAGAACTGAGGGCTGAGATTGTGGGAAAAAAAGGTTTGTATTTTTACATGTCCTTATGGTTTTAGGTATGCATAGTTAGTAAGAAAGAGGTTTTTAAATTCTAGCAGTTACCTTTTAAAGAGAAAATATTGAAGTCTCTTTTTTCTTAATTTAATTGGGTTTGTTCTGTATCTGCTGTGCATGACAAGTCAAGAAGATATTTTTTACTATTAATGTCCTATAAACCATGTAAGTAAATACAAGAGAAAATTAATATGTATCACCTACAAACCAGCGTCATTTAATGTTGAGTCCATTGGGGAAAAAACCTTGCTGAGATCAGATCCACAGGAAGAATCCTAGAAAATCCTCAGAATTACAGCTTAAGATCCATGTACACTTTGGCTTATGAGTTCTCATATCAATTAGCAATCAATATATCCTGTAATAATAATGAAAACTCTGGCAGATCATTTTTATGGAATATTTAAATGACTTTTGCTAGTTGGTTTGTATACATTATTTCACTTCATGCTTATGGCAAACCGAGGAGGAGAAACAAAGGTTCTTATTTGGTGGGCCAATGCACTGAAGCCCAGAGAGCTTACTAGGACACAGGTAAGAAATCATGGAGCCTGAATTCAAGTCCAGACATGCTGGCTCTGAGCCCGAGCTCTTAACCATCATGCTATGCTGAGCTGAAAGGAGGCAAGGGCTTTCCCAAACTCCATTCCAGGACCTCAGTGAAATGGATAGCAGGGGCAGCTTCCAGCAGGTCCACCAGAGGAAGGCAGAGGGTGGGGAGTTCTCTCCAGTGCAGGTCCCTCTACAAGCTCAACCCCTGGAAAGGGAAACCCAGAACCCAGAGGCTCACTTTTTCCTAAGAGGATTAACTTGTTGTGGGTTGAGTGCTGAACAAGGGAAACAATAATGAGTGTCTCTAAACATGGGCAGCTGTGCTGAGAATGGCCTACTTGGCAGCTCTCTGTTTTCCAGAAAGCTAAAAGATGGAAAAGAGAAAGAACTGGACCAGAATGACAACAAAAACAATGAAAAGCAGCTTTCCTGGCATCAGGAACTCGAACTGAACTGTCTTAACAATGGAAGATGTTCTAACTCCTGCTAACAGAGCTAAAACACCAGGAAAGTGATTTTTTGCAAAGCAAGACCTGAAAGTAAATTCCAGTAAATTCTGGGAATAATTGACGTCTTTATGTTACACTTGTTTTATTTTACAACCTATTCACCTCCTATCTCCCTAGCTAATTATCAGCTCCTCAAGGGCAGGGAAACAGTGATACACATTTCGGTATCTCTTATCCAACGCCAACAAACTAAAGGAAAAGCACGCGAGGCGCTCCCTCCTCTCCTCATCTTCCTCCCCACATCTTACTCTGCTCAGTCATTGCTGGAGCACATTCCAACGGAAATAAGGATTTATTAAAACAGCATGTATAAGTGAGAGAAACTTATATGGCCTTTAGCATTCTAGGTATCAAAATCCGACTCCACCAGCCGGAGAAGTTTCTCCAGTTTCAGTTTCTGTATGGAACAGGATTAGAAGATGTCTTCAATCCAAGTCTCTCATGAGACGGCTGCAAACAAGATCGAGTGGGATTACACATTCTGACATGAGTTCCAAATTGTCTGCATAGATGAATCCTTATTAAGAATGTCCAAAGGGTTCCTGTTCACTAAGAAACTTAAGGAAATGACTCTGGTTCACCCAACAATTTTTTCCTTTGGAGTGCTGAGGCTATTGGACTGTGTGTCATGCTGGCTCGTCTCATGCTATCCACGCTTCTTGGGAACGCTTAATATCTCATGCCCCCAGAGATTTAGAGCATCACCCCCGCTAACCCTCAGCACTAGCAAGAGGTAAAAGGCCCTGACTCAACCAGCCATTTCTTCCCATGAACATTTGGGACACCCATTCCTTCCAGAATAAATGCTGTCTCTGAAACTGGGGTGTCTCTGGTCCCATGGCCTTGGTAAGACAGATTGAAGTTATTGCAACATTTGTTCATCTTCAGAAATCCAGGTCATTCCCTTTGTTGTGATCTCTGTAGAGCACCTGCTACGGACTCTTATTACCAAGCTCAACTTTAACTTTTGTAATTTCCAGAAGTATAGTCATTAAGTATCATCTGTGAGACAGGCTGCTTCCCTCCAATAAGTTTAGAAAATGTTGGTTGGTGACTTATTTTCCTAGTTAGCTTGCTTGAATACCCAAGTAAGAACCCAGCCTTAGACTTGCAGGCTATAAATCTCAATTCCATGGGACTGCAGAGATCTTATTTCACTCCTCTTAGCGTGTGCCTTTATCTAAAACATTTGCATGAAAGGAGTTATCTCAGAGGGTCAATGGGAAGGTTAAGATGAGGCACATTGGGTGCCTAACACAGTGTCTTATACATGGTGAAGAGTCAGTAAATGTTGTTATCTTTCTTTCTAACCCCTTAATGTTCAAGCCACGTGCTCCAGACATATCCCTCTTTGCCAGCATTGTGAACCTTCCTGGGAACCATCTCAAAATGTGACCCTGGAGTCAGCTGCCCCATATCAAGGTATGGGAGAGAATCTTTGGAGACACGGCATGACGATGTCCCACGAAATGTCCCTGACGTACAATTTCTCTTCACAGAACTTTCTTCAGCTCTCTTCATTCTGAAGTGGACCTCAGCTATCTCAGTGCACGGGCCCTTCTTTCTGTGCTCAGTGCAGGCAATCCCATCAACAGGTTTTAGTCTTGCCCTATCAGGTATGATTTATTGTATATCTGCAGGGCCTGGGTTAAAATACTCTAAATGTGATTAGCTATGAACAAAAGCAATACATGATAAAGAATGACACAGGCACTGTCTTGTCCTTCAGGGCATTAAGGGTGATCACATTTTCCTATTTCGCCGGGGAAAAGCTCATTGTGCTGAAGGTATTAGGGCAATGTGATTAAATGTTACTGCGTATAATTTGATATTAGGTATTACGTGCATAAAACCTATGTCATCCTGCCACTGAAGCTAAACCATTTGCAAACATTAATGTTGTGCTGTTGAATGCAAACCATTTTCCTTTGTGTCTCCTTGGCTATAGTGGAGTTAAAATGGTAATAATAATCATAAAATGCGTTTTGTTTGCAACACAAATGATTAGCAATAAAGACGAATAATAACTTTTATTAAAAATTAGAGTAAATAACAGATGGCTGTACCCTTGGATACCCCAATAGAAAAAGTCTATGGTGTTCTAGCTCGAGCACTTTGGGAATGTGTATGGTACTCACTTTCTGGTAACAGCATGCAGCATTGTTAAGCTTGATTAAGCAAATTTAATTAGCATTAGTCAATGCATTTTCATAAGTGGATAAAATATATTCCAGCTTAGGCATAACTGTTAATATTTAATTTATGAGATAAAAGTTAAAATGTAACCATAAAATATTAAAATTGCAATAAAACACATTTAAGGGAACTGATTTTTTGGTTAAGTTTCCTCAATTATTTTTTAACCTTACAATTTAAAGGAAATTGCCTTAGCATTTTTCTGTTTCTTTGCTTTTGCTGTTCTATAAACAGGTGGTAGAAATAAAATTGAGCCATGCATTGCCAGTTGAATACCTAATTTCTAAATGACCTAGGACCACATTACTCTATAACCAGATTTTATAACAGTCTTCAAACTTGGGGTTTTTTGTTTTGTTTGTTTTGTTTTTTTATTATATAGTATTTACTTATTTAGTGTCCTTGAGGCTGAAGACAGGAAGAAAGATCTTAAATCAAGATCTTACCCTAGAAAATAAAATGATTTAAGGTGGCATCTGGGTGGCTCAGCCCATTAAGCATCCGACTCTTGATTTTAACTCAGGTCTTGATCTCAGGGTTGTGAGATCAAGCCCTGAGTCTGGCTCTGTGCCTGATGTGGAGTCTCCTTAAGATTTCTCTCTCTGCCTCCCTCTCTCTCCCTTTGTCCCGCTGCTCCTTTCCCCACTTGCACGCTCTCTCTCTCTCCTTCTCAAATAAATACACAAAACCTTTTAAAAAAAACAAAAGAAAATGACTTTACAAATTAAATTTTAATGATAAATTAACTAATAAAAAATTTCACAAACTATTCAAACACGATATTCTCAATGTTAGAGGAAATTGTATCCCAAACTAACTTGAGACTTTTCAAATCAAGTTAATACTTTCAATGCTAGTCACTGATTAACTAGACCCTGGCAGAGAACAAGACCTTCTGCTCCACACAATTAGCATTCCTGATAAGTATGGGCAAGAGATTTGAAGGAGTTTTGTAGAACTTGTTTGTCACAGTCAACCATGCTAGGAGGAAGGCTTAGGAAAATATTGTTTTATAACTTTGTTTAAAATTATTCTCTCCCTGACGCCTATTTTCCCAGATTCTCTTTTTCTGTCTTACTCTCTTCCAGATCAGCTACTCTGAAGTTTAAAGAAAGCTGGTTTAATAGAGTGTGTGTGTGTGTGTGTGTGTGTGTGTGTGTGTGTGTGTGTTTGCATGTGTGTAGTTGGGGGCAGGCGGGAGGAACCTTTGAGCTTAGCCGCTTTATAGGAAAATAGGAGCATCAACCATTATTGACCCTAATCCCAAAAGAAAGTTATCAAGTCTCAACAGGACCTCTAAAAATTGGTACCCCATACATTGTTCCCAAGAGCATTCCTTGCCGTATATGGAGACAGCTCACCACTGGAGTAGAAGCTGAGACTATATACCTATGTCATCAACTAAGGATATAGGGAAGAAGAAGGGATTGTGAATAAGGGAAAAGGTTATATAGCATCATATGAGGAGATGAATATAAGGTCAGAATGGGAGAGGTATCCTCATTCAGAACACTCATTTCATTTGTTCATTCAATCAATATTTGTTCATATGCCAGGCACTGTGTTAACTGCACAGGTTATAACATGAAGGAAACTCTTCACAGAACCTTGGATGAAAGCCTTACTAGAAGAAAGAGACAGGAAAATCCCACAAAGGTCTTTCATTTTCTGGCTTCTGTCCATCTCTCTTATCTTACCTCTCATCCCTCCTGACTCAGTACATTTGACCCATTCATACTAAACTAATGGAAGCTTCACCAAGTACATCATCATACATTTTTACTTTATCACCTCCTCTAGGAAGCTCTTTAATTTTTCTTTTCTGGTTTGGTACAAACCATAGGAATCTTAACCTCTTTTATGGGTAAATACAAAAGACTACACATATGTATGTCTATACACATGTATGTATTTCTTTTCTTCTCTATATTTCTTTAAAAGTCATATGATACTTAAAAGAAAACTTATAACCCTATATTGTTGCCATAAAACTATATCTATGTTATAAGTATATATAATACTTCACTGTAAGTAATTCAGTGCTTTTAGTATTCCATTTTAATTTGTCTATTATGATTTTGACTGTCTGTATTTTTTTAGCGATTGTTCTAGTAATTGAAAAACACATACTTAACTTTTCACACTCTATTTAGCATCTTATTTTGCCATTTCAATTGTAATATAGAAATCTTACCATAATACAGGTCCTATTATTCTCCCTTCTTTATGCTGTAGTTGTCATATATATTGTATTTATATATATTGAAAACCCCATCAGACAATATTATCCTTTTTGTTCTCAACTGCCAAATGTATTTTAAAGAACACAAGAGAAGATTTTTTTATTGTATTTTGGATGTTTTGAATATTCCCTTATGAAAATCTACATCTTTTTAAACCCTGTAGGAAATACTGTTATTTTTGTGTTAGCAGGAACTTGAATTGGTTAGTTTCATTCCACAAGTTCCTCTAGGTCTATAGTTCCAAAGTCAGTTCAATTAACAATATCTGTGCAATTAGGGCTGCCAGGTGAAGTGTAGACTGCCAAATTTTGCATGAGATATACATGTACTAAAAAACATATATTCTTTGTTTATCTGAAATTCAAATTCAACTGGCATATGGTATTTGTATTTGTTAAGTCTAACAACCCTATTAGTAGTACTTTTGGGATTTGCCCTACATGTAGTAGGTGGTCTGTAACTTATTTCTCAAATAAGAGAACTATATTTGAGAAATAACTATATGTCTATATCTTAGTTCTCAAAATCCTTGGTGCACTTATAATGGTCAGGCTCCTACAAATTCAGATCAAGGAGAAGCCCAGGAGTACATCTTCTCATGCTTCCCCTTTTCTGCTCAATCTCCAGTAGTTTCTGATTTCCTGTGGCTCCTCTTTCCATCCTCTGACCAGAGACTTCCCATATCTATAATTGTACTACATCCTGTCCTATATGGAGGAAGGCCACAGAGACAGGAAGATAAAAAACCAACAGGATTCAGCCATGTCCTCATGGAGTCACAGTTATACCAAAAGGAGAGGAAGGCTGCTTCTCTTAGCATGCCCCTGTCCTCACCACCCAAGAGCCTGGGCCCGGGGATTCGAGAACAGAGTAAACGGAGGAGGAAAAATGAGCACTACAGACTGAATGTTTGTATGACTCCAAAATTCATAAGTTGAAATCCTAACTTTCAAGATGAGGTATTAGCAGCTTTCAAGGATGATACAGGAACCTTGAAGAAGTGAGTAGGTCATGAGGGCAGAGCCTCATGAATGGGATCACTGCCCTTATAAAAGGGACACCAGAGAACTCCCTTAACTCTTCCTCCATGTGAAGACACAGAGTGAAGCCAGCAGTCTGCAATCCGGAACGGGGCTGCGCCAGACACCAAATCTGCCGGTTCTTTGATCTTGGATTTCTCAGCCTCTAGTACTGTGAGAAATAAATTTCTGCTGCTTATAAGCTGTCCTATCTTTGGTATTTTTATTATAGAAACCCAAATAGACAAGGCAGTGGGGATTCCCCCTCCACTCTCTCTGGAGCTTTAACATTTCCATTTTCTGCTCCTCAAGCCAGAACTGAAGGATTTCTCCAAGATCCTTCTATGTCCCACAGTGCTATGTCAGGGTTTCAGATTGCTGCTGAGCTTGGACTGGGAGATCCTGGAGGGGAAAAATGGCAGACTCTCTGCCAGCTCAGTAGTCGTTCAGAATCTGGTATTCTTTCCCAATTGACATGCTAATATTTACTTTTCAGAGTTCTGTTCAAGGAAAGCTACCATCCTTTCTCTCAGGTTTTCATAGCTGCATGCAGTGGAATAAGAACTTTAACATGCTTACTCCATCTGACCCAGGACTAGAGCTTTCAGTGTTAAATTTTGGAAGGCTATAATGAGTTAAAGATATATATTATAATCCCTACATAAACCGGGAAGAGATAATAGAAATATATACAGAAACAAACCCAGAGAGGAATAAAAATAGTATACTAAAATAAATTTTTTAACATAAAAGAATACAAGAGAGGAAAAAGAGAGGAAGCAAAAAAGAAATGTCAAAAAATAAAGAGCAAGATGCCAGATCTAAATACAATTATATCAGTAGCAACATAATAGAAAAGAGGCTTCTACCTAAGTTACTTGTTAGGACTAGAGATCAGCAAAGAACATCCTGTCAGCAGCTCCTTAAAATTTAGTTAAGGATGTTGCTGAGATAATGGAGATCAAAAACAGCCTTATGTATTCAAGATGGTTGTCTGGTAGAGAAAAGGTGAGGCAGGGAACTCCCTGGAAGAAGTTTGTGGAGAGACAATGCCTATGCTGGACATGGAAGTCGTTCCTGGAAAAAATGGAACACTAATGACTTTAGCCACTTCTGGATCTCTTAGTCTTACATTCTCAAACAACATTTGATAGCTCCTCCTTTAGTTCAGACTCTTCTTAGATACTAAAAAATCACTGGTATTAGCCAAAGATTTTGACAACTGGTCCTTAGTTTGAGTAAAGTGTTTACACACAATCAGGTGCCACGTTTTGATAGATGATAGACAGACAGGCAGATACTACTTTTATACTCCAAAAATCTGCCCAGTAGCCGTTAACAGTTCATTTTATTTATTTGAAGGAACATATAGTTTAGCAGTGTAAATGATTGCCTAAAGTAATATAACCACAAAGAAGTAAAGCTTGGATTTTGAATCCCAAATTTTCTTTAGATCAATCCCCTGTTCTTTTGGTTAACCAATGCTTACTTCTTTTAGTAGATCTTAGTGGCTACAACAGATGAAACTTCATTATTGGGAGCCTGTGCAGGACTAAAGCAAGACAAATTTAGACTCCAACAACCAAAAGATGGGTGAAAAAGAAGGAAGGCCTTTTTAACTTACTACTCAATATTTGTGTCATATTTCCAGCTTCCAAGGAAAGGAAGAAATGCCTAGTTGATGACTGAAGGAGTAAATGAGTGAAGCAAATATCAACATTTCAGAGCAACCAATCACTGAATACATGTGCACAACTTACAAACCCATTTATCTGGCAATTATGCAATTAAAATGGATCATTCTTTAAAAAAAAAAGGCATTATAACTGCTGCAAGCATAATATTTGACATTTCTAACAAGCATTAATAGTTAAAAGGTAAGGACCAATGTAAGCAAAACTGTATTAAAATCAAAATCAAATTAAAATTCTAGAAACGCAGAGCATCCGGAGATGAGCTTTTTGCAGGACTTTAACAAATAGAATTCTAAATGTACTGAAATGTTTTTAAATCTCTTAACAAGAATTCTGCATTCCATTTTTTTAAGACATAGCAAACTATTTTTTTAATTCAATCAAATGAGGAGTCATTTTCTCTTCTGTGCTGAACATGCAATAAAGACTTTTCACCATTCCATTTATTTTGGGAGAAGAGAGCCTGAAAATATACATGCATTTAAATAGAAATGCATGAATGATCTGACCCATGGTCCTACATCATACATAAATGCTGGGGACTCCCCACTTTAGGGTTGGCACTCATACACCTTTGGTGTTCTTAAACACACTGCAGTGATTCAGGGTGGTGTAAAGCCAGATTTTATTTACAGCAATAGAACTTTCTTTTTATTGGAGATCTAGTCATCCTTTATTTCCGTGGCAGTTAGTCAGTACCACCCCATGTGTTGGAGAATGGGATATTGTTACAAAATTACTCAGCAACAGTAGGAAGTGTAAACTTCTGGTCAAGAATTATTGGCACACAGTGAACATGGCCTCTAATGAAGGAATCTAGATGCCCAGCTTCTGAGGACATAGGAAATAATCCATCTTCCTGCTTTTGAAGATTCTTAAAAAGAAGAGGAAAAGAAAAACAATAAATTTTATGAAGCACTTAACATGCACCATGGTCCATAGAAGTATCTCATTTAAACTTTACAACTAAGCCCCTTTTATACAGATGAGGAAACAGAGACTCCATGCTATTCAGATAACAGAACAAGAGATTTCAACTCTCTCTTTAAATAAAGGAAACTGAAGTTCCTCTGGTTGTGTTATACCGTGTTTCTGTCTGTCTGTGAAATTCTAAATGTTGGCAGGTCTTAACACCCCAACATAAGAACTTACTCCACCCATAAGTGAAGCACATTGCAGTAAGGTCCTTCAAAGAAACAGGACCAACAGGATGGGGTGAGGCTGGGGGCAGGGCAGGGGAGACAGGATGAGAGAGAGAAAGAAGAAGAAAAGGAGAGAGAGAGAGAAAGACAGAGAGAATAGGGAAATGACGCACATGATTATGGATGCTGACGAGTTCAAGGTCTGAGGTCACAAACTGGAGTAGTTGCAGTCTGGAGGCCAGCAGACTCTAGACCCAGAAAGAGACTATGTTTCAGTTCAAATGTGAAGGCAGGAAAAAGCTAATGTCTCAGCTCAAAAGCAGGCAGGCAGGCAGGCCCACGAGAAATTCCCTTTCTCTCCATCTTTTCATTCTATTTAGGCCATCTCGCCAGGTCTACACACGTTAGGGAGAGAACTCTGCTTTATTCAGCCTACTGATTCAAATGTTAATTGCATCCAGAAACACCCTCACAAACATACGTAGGAAAACATTTGACCAAATATCTGGGCTCTCTTTAGTCTAGTCAAGTCGATACATAAAATTGACCAACACGAACATGCCAGATGTGTGGGACCATTAACATCACACTGTATACTTTCAGGCACTGTTCCAAACTGTGATTTTCCTAACAATATGATCAACTGTATAGAAGTGTATTGGGTTTTATTGCAACCTGTCTCTGCACTAACATAGGGATTGCCTTAAATGTGACAGTCACCATAATGGTAATACCATACCAGTCGTGCCTACTGGCATTGGCCAGTTTGGCATTTAAGTTTAAAATCTATCCTGCCAGGGGGTGCCTGAGTGGTTCAGTGGGTTAAGCCTCTGCCTTCGGCTCAGGTCATGATCTCAGGGTCCTGGGATCAAGCCCGGCATTGGGCTCTCTGCTCAGCAGGGAGCCTGCATCCCCCTCTCTCTTTGCCTGCCTCTCTGCCTACTTGTGATCTCTGTTTGTCAAATAAATAAATGAACTCTTAAAAAAAAAAAATCTATCCTGCCAGAATGCACATGGATGTTTACGATGTAAATGAGGATTCTAGCTTTATTTGTAATAGTGAAAATTAAAGCAAAGTAATGAATTAAATAAATCATAGTGCAACTACAGCATTGGGATACTACAGAGTCATTAAAATAATTCAATCCCTTTTTTATTGGCATACAACATGTTCATAATGAATTATATGATTATATTTTTATACATATGAATCTGGAAGTTTACAAATGCATTGGTTTTCCCTGGGGAGTAGGAAGAAGTGTGCTGTCATTGTTGTGAGAAGGGACAATACCTGACACGGGGTGAGGAATTGAGGGTGACCTCTGGAAGATGAGAGTGACCCACTGCTGACAGTCAGCAAGAAAATGGGAACATCATTCTTACAACCATAAGGGATTATATTCAGCTAATGACCTGAATGGATGTGAGAGGACTCTGAGCTCCAGATGAGAATGCAGTCAGGCTGACACCTTGACTTCTGCCTTGCGTAGAAGGATCCTGAGCAGAACCCTCAGCTGTCCTGTACCGAGACTTCTAACCTACATGTCCATGAAATCTTAAATGCTGATTTTAGCTGCCAAGTTGGTAATAACTTGTTACATAACAATAGAAAGTGAATACAGTTATTTAGCATGATACAGAAACACTTGGGCATTCTCAATGAAAAAACAACACTATAATATAATAACTAGTGGGAAAGATAAATTTTCAAAATAATCACTTGATTTACTATGTTGAATCATGTTATTAAAGTATGTTTCTGAGCAGAGATTTAATTCACATATTAACCAGAAGGAAAGAGGGAGAAAAGAAAGGGCCCTAAAGTTGCACAGGTTTCAAATTATTTTCAGTTTTAAAAATATGTATGAATATCTTCAATTAAGCGACATGCCGAACCAAATAATAGATTTGATTAAGGATTGGCAAATTGTGATGAAATAAACTAAAAACTTTCAATGTTTCAAAAATATTGACTTTTATTTCAAAACATCTCAAATTATCAAAATAAACTGTGGAGTACAGCCTGGCAATTCTCCACAATTGGATTCTGATTTTCTTCCCAACCGGTGACCTGACCTCACTTATTGTCCTCATCTTACTGTCTACTTATTGCTTTCTCCACTTTTTATGTGCCTTTGTTCAAGACACTCCCTCAGCCTGCCTCTCAGGTGAAAGTCTAACCAGAGAAGCCAGACATAGCTCAATTCCACTGTGAAGTCTGCCTCCTTCTTACTTACTTCAGGAACTGATCTCACCCTCCTCACATTCCTAATGACTTGTTGATTTTATTGTGATAGAACATACTGTCACCTACTTTGTTTTAGAGTTCTATATGCACTGATGTCACCATCACTAGGCTCTGGGTTCCAAAATGTCAGGGACTGGCCTCTTCCTTATCCACAGTGATGGGTAAAGGGCTATACACTTAGTTTATGGTCAGTAAGTGATCATTGAGTTTTTTACAACTTCCCTCATACCAGTATATAAGAACAAGACATACACCGTAATGTATATGATTTTAATTTAGGAAAGGCTGAGACAAAATAAAAGTCTGATGAGAAACAGAAGGAGAAATCTAGGTTCTTAAAAATGAGGGGAATGATTCTGCTCAGAGATGGAACGGATCATAACAATTGCTAAGTGAAATTGGGAGCACAGTAAAAAAGATTCAAGACAGGAAGGTCATATCTAAGACCGAGAAATAAAGCACAATATATATAATATTCATTACACCTCTACATTTTCTGCTGTGAGGTTTTACATTATTCAAGTCTTTTTATCGCTGCTTATGACAATATTTGCCTCCCTTATGAATTCATTTTTTAATACAGCCTTGTACTATGGTTGAATTTGAAAGATATTCTAATTTAAGATTATCAGAATTGGACAGAAGACTATATTGACTGAATAACATAATGTCTTATGCATATGAAATTCCAAATGCCTCAAACATAACTAAAATCACTGCAAGCCCTAGGGAAATATAAAATATTATGTACTAGTAACAGTTTATGATCTCTAGTTCACATGCAATTATTTTACACTTTCTGAAAATAATATTGATGTACTTATGTAAAATACAAATAATATAAAATGCTGGTTAAGACATTCCATTCATTCAGTTAAATATCTATTGAGTACATAGCCTATATTAGATTTAGTACTATATTCTAAAAAGGATACAAATATAAGGATATAAATACAAGAAGGAAAGACAGGGGAAAAGAAACAGAAAGTTAATATATTTAGTGCTCTACCTATGATAAGCCCTGCCTCGGAATAGTAACAGTAATTAATAATACCTACTGAGTGTTTATTACATCTAGATGTAATTGTGAGTCTTCATATGAATTGCATCATTTAATCTTTAGAACAACTATATGAATTTAGTATTGTAATTTTTCCCATTTTTTCAGACAAGGAAATTGATGCATACCAACTAAGTAACTTGCTAACTGTTGGAAAGCTAGGAATTTCAAAGGGAAAACTTGAATTTAACAGCCAGACACTTTGTACTTAGTGCCTACACTATGCAGTTCTTTGTGGGTCCCATCATTCTCCATTCATCAGAGCAGAAATTAGAGGTTCAGGGGGTTAAGAGGGTTTCCCAAACCCCTGATCAATGATAGCATTCAAACGCAGATCTATCTGATTCCAGATCCTTTGCCATCTCCTCTATATCACCTCCCAAAGTACATGAGATAAATATTCATGAAATCTATTCAAACTACATTCCATCATTTCTATTATTCAAATCCAACTGCATTTCTTCTTCCTTACTGTGTGACATTAGGTGAGTCATTTAATTCCTGTCTGCTTAGTTCCCTCATCTATAAAATGAGTCTAACAATACTTAATGCCAACAATAATTGGGGGTGGGGGGTTGCATATGACAGGTAGTGCAATTGAATAGTACCTAACACAAACTTATTATCATTGTTATGATTATCATTATTACTAATAATATTATTTGTAAATCATTCTTAGGGAGATAAGGACTACATACAATGACTACTACTGTAGATTAAGTGCTGAGCTAAGCATTTTGTCAGCATTAGCTCATCCCAACAACTCCATTTTACAAAGGATGAAATGGAGGTTTTGAACAGTTAAGGAAGTCACTCAAGGTCACACAGCCAGTGAGTGGTGGAACAGGTATCAGACCTGGGTTTATTGACTCCCAAGTCCCCAGGGTAACAAGTGATCAGTAACAAAACAAAGGTGTAACCAAATGATGAAGATGTTCAGCGAAAGCAGAGCACTTCTTCCTTAGATAACTGAGGAGGATTTCCCTGGGTGGGTTGATGTTGGAGCTAAGCTGTGAAGGTAGCCAGAACTTCAACAGGTGAGAAGTGCCCCTTTTGAAGGACAAAACAAGTTTACCTGGAAGAGTATGAACAAAAGTCGGGAGACAGTATAATCCATCTGACATACAGGGAAGAAATAGAAGAAAGAGCTGGAAAAGCGAGTTTATATAAACCCCATGAATGTAGGACCTGTGTTTCTAGAACTGTGCTGTTTAATACAGCAGCTGTGAGACACAGGTGGCTCCTGAAATGTGGCTAGAGAGACTACACAATTGAACTTTAAATTTTATTTCATTGCAATTAATGAAAATTTAAATCTAAAACCTGATACTCAATTCAGTTATGGAAGAATTTTAAATATGTTTAGAGCAACTTAGATGTGTGGGTCTACTTTTCCAACTGTGTATCTTATGAAATCTAGGTACCAGTTAAGGATTTTCAATGAAAATTTACTATCTGAATGAAGATGTGATGTAAGTATAAAATACACACCAGGTTCCTGAAATTTATTACAAGAGAACATAAAATATGTTATTAACAACTTTAATATTAATTATATTTTGACATTTATATATGTTGGATTAAGTCAATGTATTATTTAAATTAAGTTTACCAATTTATTTTTACTTTTTTTTTAATGCAGCTACTAAAGAATTTTAAGTTATGTACTAACTCATTACATTTCTGTTGGAAATGTTTTAGCCTGTTCCTAGCACACAGTAGGCACTCAATAAAATATTTGCTTACCAACTGTAACAGGAACCAGATTGTAACCTCAAAGTTAGGTTGAAATTTTTGTCTTTTATTCAACAGATAAGAGAACCACAGAAACTTCTCAGTAGGGGAAGTGATATGCTCAGAATACTATTTTCGGAGGCTCCATCTGGAAGAGTAATTAAAACAGAGGAGAAACTAAAGTTAGGTTAGAAGTATATTGCAGTAATAAAGTAGAACCCAAAGCCCCTCAAATCCTTCCAAAGCAGCTTAGCTCAGTGGCATGACATTGTGTAAATGTTCAGTGTTCTCATGAGAATAGTCAACGCTTGCAAGTAAAAGGCAATTCCTTCTTGAGTCAAACCTTACCCCTCAATGCACCCAAGTTCATCACTGTTACTTTTAAGAGAGGATTAAACTCAGGATCAGTGTAGTTATCGCTGTAGAGAGTTATGTGGGATGGAACTCCCTTTATTATAGTAACAGTCCATCAAATACAGTTTCATAACATAATTTTGAAATAAGCACAGATGGAACTATAGACATGAAAAGCCTGAATATCACTGTATTCTCCATCCAGTAACCAAAGTTATCTTTTGATCATATGTCTATGTCATTCCATGTTGGCAAACTTTAATAATATAGAATTACTTAAAGGATGAAACCCAAATCAATTAGCCATCCCTAACTAATCCCATTTAGTTTCAACTGTCTCCAGTGCCCTCCAATATACACTAACTCATTCAGGCCTCTGTCAGCGAGTAACAGGATCCAACCCAAACTAGTCAAGGAATTTGTTGGTCCAACAATAGGTTAATATCAATAGAGAGATAAACTCATAAATATATGGGTGAACAGCTCTCTCCATTCTGTTGTTCCCTGGTGCTGGTCTCGTTCATTCCTGCTGCAGACAGACTTGCTTTATGTGGAAGAATGAAAGTCTACTATCAACCCCTACCTCACTTTCTTCTAATCCCTTGACCAAAAATACAAAACACCTTTTCCCCCCACCCTAAATTAAAAAAAATGAATGCTACCACATGGAGAGTGTGCACCCTGTTCTAGCCTCCATGCTACATGCTTTATATTAAGTGACTGGATCCTCGCAAAAACCCCATCATCCCAAAAGGAGATGAGAAGACTAAAGCACAGAAAGGTAGAGTAACTTGCTCAAGATCACCAAGTTAAGAAGTGGCAAGATTAGAATTTGAAGTCAAATAGGCAGACCCTAGTATCAAAGCATCTGTAGAATAGTCACTGTGGTCAGGAAAAGAAAGTTGAAATGGCTATGCCTGAATCACCAGTCCACCCCCATGACAGAGTCAGTACTGTGATTGACAGCCCCATGGGAATCACAGGACATGACTGGAGTAGGAGAAACAGGGGGTGCCAGCAGCTCAAAACAAGACAGGGTGTTGTACATATTCTATAGTCCAATCACAGTGGACAGGAAGGTCAGTCTTTTTCAAATTTACCTTGCATTTTTTGCCTCCATAATCTGCCATTCTTTCCTTTTCCACCCCCGAGCTCTCTTCTGGGAGAACTGCAATTTATCAATCAATGAGGCCAAGCTCAAGCAATGAGCTGACTCTTTAGCAGCATTTGTTCAGTCCCCACAGGCAGAATAAATCATCACCTTCTCTGTGTTCCTTTGGTGTCCCAAGCAGCCCAGCATCAGTAGGGCAGACAGAAGTCCTCTGTGGAAGCCTTGTTACTCCTGTTCCTTTCAAAGGAGTCTGTGGTAGCCAGACTCAGTCAAGTAAAATTAAAATGCATCTCCCACACATTTTTTTTTCACTGCTCATACTTGTTTCTTTGGATGATTTTAGGATCTGGAGATGATTACTCTTCTACTCCATTTGTGGGTTTTCTTTGATACTCAGCTTTGGTAAAGGCTTTCCTCTCAACCCTCCTCTTGCCTACCAGTGTTTTCTACATTTAACTTGTTTCTTTTTTTTTTTTTTTTTTTTTCTTTTAAAAATTTTATTTTTGAGGAATCTCTACACCAAGTTTGGGGCTTGAACTCAACAACCCCAAGATCAATAATTAGTTGCTCTGCTGACTGAAACACCCAGGTATCCCTAATAATGTCTGATTTTGAATGCCCACACCTCAAAGCTAAGCCAATTTTCATAGCAATTATTTTCCCTCTCTCTCCTTTTTCCAGGAATTTACCCTAAAGATACAAACGTAGTGATCCAAAGGGGCACGAGCACCTGAATGTTTATAGCAGCAATGTCCACAATAGCCAAACTATGGAAAGAACCTAGATGTCCATCAACAGAAGAATGGATCAAGAAGATGTGGTATATATACACAATGGAATACTATGCAGCCATCAAAAGAAATGAAATCTTGCCATTTGCGACAACATGGATGGAACTAGAGCGTATCATGCTTAGCGAAATAAGTCAAGCAGAGAAAGACAACTATCATATGATCTCCCTGATATGAGGAAGTGGTGATGCAACATGGGGGCTTAAGTGGGTAGGAGAAGAATAAATGAAACAAGATGGGATTGGGAGGGAGACAAACCATAAGTGACCCTTAACTTGTTTCTTTAGTGGGGACCCTTGACACAGTTTTAAGAAACTTACCTTTGACATACTGGGCTCTGGGCCTATCCCCATTATAGTGCTCATTTCATTGATTTCCAGGTCTGTGTTTTGACATCTGTCACTCCCATGAGACTTTGAGCTCCTTAGAGCGGAGATTATGACCTAAATCTACTTGTTATTCCTGATGTTGAAAGGAGTTTCTGCCACAGTGGGGACGGGTGGGTCTATTTCCTGAGTTGAAGAAACAGAGAGAAAGAGGAAAGGAGAAAGAAAGGGAAAGAGGGATAAAAGAAAGAGGGAGAAAAAAATAAAAATAAAAGAACATTAAAATTATTCCAACGTCTCCATTTTTGCGGGGGTGGAGGGGAGAAGACAAATAGGAAATAATAAGTCTGCTCAACTCAGACTTAAGTCAATAGCATCCTCTTAAATTTATAATGGTAAAAAATCAAATAAATTAATGAAACAATGAAAGAAAATTGCTCAAGGAAGAAAATCTTCCAAAACAAAGTTTTCCTTTAAGATGTTGGGCACATTTACCTTTATCTCATGTGACAATTTGAAGTTAGTGTGGTAATGCAAAACAAATGGGTTGATTGAAGTAAATCTCCTTATCAGGCCCAGAAAAGGAGTCTAGAATAGAGGACTGTTCATCCGGTCATTTTGTCCTAACCTAAATCTAGCCTCCAAAGAGAAGAGGGCTGACATTGCACAGTGTTTAGAATTGGCATTGACCTTGGCAAGTCACTGACTTCATTGCCCGGCGTGGTGTGGTTGAAAGTTGCTGATGGCTATACCTCTGACCAAAAGAGCTCACTGACTCACACATGTATTTTCCATCACACAAGTTTCAAGACTCTGATTCTGACTCTATAGGCCAACTACTGTGAGAGGTAATTTCCTAGCAGTAATATCTGTATCTTTGTCCAAAGTGAAGTTAATACAAGTAGTTAACACATAAGAGTGGTGAAAGCATTAAATTTGCAGCTGGATGATTTGGGTTCAAATACTGGATCCTCCATTTCATTGACTATGTGACATTGGGCAAGCTATTCTAATCAATTTGTGCCTCAGTTTCCTCAACTATACACAGAGATAATAGCACTTACCTCATATGGTTGTGAGGATTAAATGAGCTGGTTTTTTGTTTTTTGTTTTTTGTTTTTTTTTAAGTACTGTGACTACCACAGAGAGGGCATTATATGTTTGTTAAAGAAATAAAGTAAATTTAGCAGATAAATACAAGTATATAAATACCTTTGAAATATTACCTAAAGTTACTGAGTAAAGATAAATCCAAACAACAACAACAGATCATCTTACAATCTATCAGGTATATATGAAGTAGCAGGGAATAAATATCAGATTTCTTGAAAAATTTAAATAATGTAGACATAAAAATTTTATAGTTTTTTGGTCAATAGACTATTGCATTATAAAGTATTCCACTGGATAAACTTCAAAAACCCTCATGATTCTTAGTATAATCAGTGTCTTCCCTGAAGTTAAATTTAATGTCTTCAACAACCCATGAAGTATTGCTTAAAACCTTTTAAGGAAACCGTTAATTGTATTCAAAGCATTCTAGGAGGACAGTGCCATATACGATCACATAAAAGAAAAATTCTAAGTTTTTGTAAGTATAAATCCTACAAAAGTGTCCAGAGATCAATAAGTGCTGTCTCCCCTAAACTCTATCATTTTTTCCCAGCCATGTCTTCATCAGATGTCTGCTTCTATGTAGGAACAAATTATAGCACTCAGCTTTTAAAGAATAAATAAACCTAATAGAGAAATTTTGATGACTGTGCCTCACAATGACCTTACTGTTGGTTGTTTGCATGTTGTTTATTTTTAAAATAGTGAATGAGGCCCAAATTTCAAAGTAAATTATGAATCAAATCAATGCTAAAAGAAAAGGAAGGCCTAGCAACAGGACCTTATGTATACCTGCTTTAACCAAAGTATCATCATCACTTCTCAGTTGTTTCCCATGCTGATTGGATGTTTGAGGAAGCCCTCCAAAGTTCAGAGATTTTTTTCTCTTCTCTGTGTTTTTAGGAATATATTTGAAAAAAATCAAATACTACTAAAAAAAAAAAAAATCACTCCATGATTAGCAAGGCCAAAAACATTAGGTTGGAAAAGAAGGTCCATGTTATTGTAAAATGAATAGGAAATATTTTTCCATCTTTACTGTCACAACAGCACCAAGTAAAGAGAGTGAAATGCTTTTCATTTTTAAATGCTCAAATTATCATAGGACAGTCATCTCCTAACACTATTCTCCCACCGGTACCCTCCCTTCCCATGACAGAAATCAACAGTCAGTCTAATTCATGTTGTTGTCACATAGGCTATCCCTGGGCTTAGCTGTTCAAGGAGAGAATTGTACAGCCAAAGGAAGATGAGGCAAACTTTATAAAAGAAAGGAAGTTGAATGAAAATCCTAAGCATACCTAAAGCCGAAACTCACTGACTTGGTCACAAAATGAGCTTAAGGGAAAAGGGAAATGTATTGGAAACATACAGGGTTATCTTTTGAAATCCAGGGTCAAAATATGCAGCTGGGCCTTTGAGAGACTAGGACTATGAACAGGAGAGTCAGAAGGAGCCAACACAGCTGTTATTTCCAACATGTTTGTTTTAGGGAAACAAGATCTAGCATCTCCTTTTCTCTCTGCATATTGGCTTCATTCTTCAGTCTTGACATGGACCTGCTTCCTAGCTCTGCTTACAAATTAACCACTTGAGTAATGTCATCATAAATTCCTGGGGAGAGAATCTGATTAGAGGAGATAAGCTTCCAGATTGGTTCTTATGGTTCAATGAGTGTTGGCTATTGGATTATGATAGTAGTGCTTGAGGAGGGCCGTGGCAATAGTTTACATCAAGAGTTGGCAAATTTTTTTTTTCTGTGAAGGGCCATATAGTAAATATTTTAGGCTTTGGGAACCAAGTGTTCTCAGTCAAAACTATTCACCTCTGATGTTATATCACAAAAGCAGCCATAGGCAATCCATAAATGAATAGGTGTGGCTGTGTTCCAATAAAACTTTATTTACAAGAATAAGTTTTAAGCCAGACTTCTTTCACAGCCTTGAGCCTGGTTGCAACTGTCAACTACTAAGTTGTAAATCATCAGCCTCTTATTCAGAAAAGGGCGTTCATTCTAGCACTAAAGACCCCACACTGAGAACATGCGTGTATCCCTTCAGAATAGTTAGGAAAGAGATGGCACAGAAGGAAAGTGGCCATTTCAGCAGACTGGACTTGGAATAGAGAAAACCACACTGTTTTAGAAGGGGCAGGTTTTCAGAAATGTATGCCCAACAAACTCATATCGAGCTACAGCATATCTAACTATGTTGGGAGTTATATATTGTAGAGAAAGTGGTAGATAAATTCATAAGGTAAAGTTAGAAAACAATGCAGTAGGCAATTTTAAGTCCTATTTTGAGCTAGGGAGGAAAAGATGGTATAAATATTACATGAAGTAGTATGCTGAAATGATATTCTGTCCATTTCCGCAAACCAGAAACTCAGTGTCTAATAACCTTGAAACCAGGTGTGATAAGTATGAAAGGGAGACAGGGGCCCCCACTGGAGCAGCCACCCTAACTGCACTGGAAGAGCTGAAGGCAAAAAATAAAAGACGTGTTTGTTCAATACATTCCCTAAGCAACTAGTGTGATCCAGGGGAGTTTGCAGGAATGGAATGCTTTCTTTAGTACTTTGCAGCCCAGATACGGTCAGAAAGACCCAGCTCTGCAATCATTGGAGGAAGACAATCAAAGATAGATTTCAGTGACTTCTCTTTGCAGCAGATTTTCTTTGTGTCCTCAATGGCTTCAATCAGTTCTCTGGTTTAAAGTTAGTTCCTTGGCAGAACTACTCTTCCCCTCTCTGCCATAATGAAAGACTGGAAAAGAGAGGGTGGTAGCAAATACTGAAGCAGGTGGATATTACAATTATTTTTAGAATATTAAGTACTTGAGGGACACCTAGGTGGCTCAGTGGGTTAAGCCTCTGCCTTCGGCTCAGGTCATGATCCCAGGGTCCTGGGATGGAGACCCGCATCGGGCTCTCTGCTCAGCAGGGAGCCTGTTTCCTCCTCTCTCTGCCTGCCTCTCTGCCTACTTGTGATCTCTCTCTGTCAAATAAATAAAATCTTTAAAAAAAAATTAAGTACTTCATATTAAAAATCACAAATTAAAAACAAATGGTTTCCAAATATAGTTTCACAATCTGGAGGCAATATAACATAATGGCTAAAAGCAAGCCCAAGTTTTGTGTCTGAGTGACTTATCCTCTCTGAACCTCATTTTCCTCATCTGAGAAGTGGGAACAAGAGTAATTACTACCTCATAGAAATGTGTCTTTTTTTTTTTTTTAAAGATTTTATTTATTCATTTGACACAGAGAGATCACAAGTAGGCAGAGAGGCAGGCAGAGAGAGAGAGAGGAGGAAGCAGGCTCCCCGCGGAGCAGAGAACCCGATGCGGGACTTGATCCCAGGACCCTGAGATTATGACCTGAGCCGAAGGCAGCGGCTTAACCCACTGAGCCACCCAGGCGCCCTAGAAATGTGTCTTTTAAGTGAGATAAAATACATCAAGTGCTAAGCTGAGCAAATTTGTACTTATCATAAATACTAGTTATTATTATTATATTATCATTAACAACTGGGTAGCTAGAGAAGAGTGAAAGAGATATAAAACAATTACTGTGATGTATGTGAGACAATCAGGACTCAGAAATGTCAAGGAGCTTTTTATTACTTGTTGAGCTGGTGCTTACAATACTCCAGAGTCTTGGCTACTTTGGCCTGAAGGAAAATGGTGATAACTAGTTTCATTTATCATTGTCTTAAATGTTCTCCTTTATGTGGTAAGTTTCATTTTACCATGCCATAGGATTCCTTTGGAGTTAAAGAACATTTGATCTCTCATTATTCAGCAAATACACCTTCTATAGGGGCATCCTATGCCACACACTTGAGATATATATTCATGGCAGAAACTCTGGCCTTGTCCTCCTCGGGGATTACTGTCTAATGTACAGGTATGTCCTGTTGGCAGAGTACCTTGGAGCTCAGCTGCTTCCTGGGAAAAAATGTTTGCTTTTTCTCAGGAAAGATGAGAAGGTATTTACTGCAAAGATATTGAGTGGGTATGTATATTTCAGACCATAAATTCAGAAGGGACCAAAAGAAGGTAACTTTATTTTTCTACAAAGGAACTTAGTTTCTATCTATCTGTTAGGTAGTATCTGTTGGGTAGTAAAAGGCAGTCTTGGTTAGTTTGGAGTGAAGTCCCTATCATCTCCTGGTTTCCTCCCTCACCCTCTTCCATGGAGTTTCATCTCCTTCCCTGGACTTCATAGCATTAAGCTATCTGGGCAGGAGAGTTGTCTGGTCCTTGGGAGCCATCTCTTCACTCTGGCATTCTCTGAAAGATTTATCACCACATTGTCTCCTCTGCCATTGCTATATCCTTACACCAACAACTGCAAGATCACCACTTTTCCATCTGACAGACACCTGCACATTCATCTTTCCCTCGAGACCTCATCAAGTCAACCAGTTTGCCCTGTCAGCTACTGTTTGCACCCTTCCCAGATTTACGAGAAGTAATTGCCTACCTATTCTGAGGCTGTCTCGGGATGTCTCTTGGGGGCTACATTGCTGGAGTTCTATGCTGAGTCTCAAGATATCTGAGGAAGACAAGCATAGAGACAGAGCCAGCTCTAGAATGCAGTTGAGTTGCTCTGGGTAGCTACAGTGTTGATACCTATGAGAAGGTGGGGAGAAGGTATCTGTGGTAACACAGGCAGATCTAAATTTCAATATAAAGGGAAGGGCCAGAATAAAAAATGCATAACACATCACAGACTAAAAAGAGAAAACACGTTTAGGAGGCAAATCCTCAAAATATTCTTTGAAGCAGATGTTGGTAAGGAAGAGGCTTCACCTAAGCCCACCAAGTGAAGGCAGCTGCGGGACACCTGAGCCCTTTCAGACAGCCTCATTGGCTGAGTTCCACCATTCACCGATGGCTCCTTCGTTTCTCTCAGATTCACAACCTGGACCTTTGGTCTATAGGATTACACAGTCCTGAGAAAATTTTCTCATGTTTCCTGGGCCCCAAAGTCTCATTTCTACAAGAAATTCAATTTCTTTATTAATTTTCTATGAGAGATATACTGCAAACTGATGGTTTCTCTTCCCACTGGGAAAAACTACTTGAGAAAACTAAATAAATTTCCAAAGCTATTAGCGAATACAAAACTAAAATACAGGAAATTACATGGCTTTAAGGAATTTTTCATCAGCCTATAACATTCTGATGAATTATCTCTCTCTGCCAAGATGTATCTGCCAAGAGAACAGTAATAGTTGCAATAGACCCCAAAGGTCCCTTCCGTGAAAGCCCTCCCCTGACTCCTAATTGCCAATATTGGATACAGAAACTATGTCTTTCTAAAGTAAGTTTCTTTCCCTCCATTACGTATATGTACTTCAAGAATGATACAGATATTTTTAATCACACTTATTTTTTAATGCATTGTATTTGGAACTTGTCAAACATATATGCGTTGGTAATGAGAGTAGACCTCTCCAGACTTAGTTATGTTGTGCTTTATGACTTCACAGGTGCTCTTTTGGATCCATTACATTCTTGAGACCAGTTCTCTCTTTCTGAAATGTAACCATCAAATATGGGCAGAGGAAATAAAGAGGATGATCTCAGAGCGGGGGAGGGGAATTTCCATCTAGCTATTCTAGCTTGACGGGTTACTTCTTCCATTCAACAGATAATTCTGTTTAAAAACCAAAGCTGGTCATCAGGGATTTGAATGTACTCTCTTCAGGATGGTTCCCGATAGACCTTGGTTAATCCTTATTTTCACCCCAGACTGAGGGAGTCTTTTTTTTTTCAAAAGAATTAAGATAACATCTAAATGTTGGAGAACCTGGACGCTCAGTCCTGGTTCCTTTTCTCACTTTAAGCTCTCTACATAGGTAGTCCTATCACAGTAAATATGATCTATATGCTGATGGATTACAAATATATTTCACTATGTCCAACCTCTCCAATAAAATCAGGCTTCCATATCCAAATTCCCCATTTTCATTTGATTGCTGCCCTGCAATTCAACTTCTTATTTCCAAATCAGATATCCCGGTCCACAGATACTCTGCCTACTAAAGCTACACTTATTCTGATATTCTTTATGTCAGTAAATGATATCTCCATCCATCCATTTTACCTAAAACCCAGATAACATCCATAAACAATTCCTGTCAATTATATTTCCAAAATATATCCTCCTCCATAGTTACTCCCTTTCTCTGTGACACCACCTATCACCTGGATATCTATAATAGCCTCTTCCTACCTTATACTCTATTTTCTACTCATTCACCAGAATGATTCTTTAAAAAAAAAAAAATTATTTATTTGAGAGAGAGAGAGAGAGCTATAGCAGGGAGAGGGGGAAAGGCAGAGGGTAAGCAGACTCCCTGCTAGGTGGGGAGCCCGACACAGGGTTCAAACCCAGGACACCTAGACCATGACCTGATCTGAAGTCAGACACTTAACTAACTGAGCCACCCAGGCACCCCACTGGATTTCTTTTCTTTTCTTTTCTTTTCTTTTTAAGATTTTTATTTATTTATTTGACAGATAGAGATCACAAGTAGGCAGAGAGACAAAGAGAGAGAGAGGAAGAGGAAGCCGGCTCTCCTCGGAGCAGAGAGCCCGATGTGGCGTTCTATCCCAGGACCCTGAGATCATGACCTGAGCCGAAGGCAGATGCTTTAACCCACTGAACCACCCAGGTGCCCCAACTGGTTTTCTTTAAATTTAAAACATATATCATTACTAAAATCCTTCAGTTGTTTCCCTTTGTCCCTAAAATAAAATCATAATCCCATACCACAACTTAAGCCTTGCTTGACCTGGCCTCTTCCTATCTCTCTGACAGAACCTTCTTTATTACTTCTATTTTTGGCTACAATGAGCTTGTTTCTGCCTCAGGACATTGATATATGCCAATTGCTTTACCAAGAATGTCCTTGCTATGCAGTTTGTATGTTTATTTTTTCTGTTTTCTTTGGCTTTTAATGGCTGCTTTAATCTCATCATTTTGGTCTCAGTGAACTTGTCACCTTCCCAGAGATCCCTTCCTTGTCCATCTTTCTAAGGTAGTTTCAATGACAACCTTCTTACTACATTATTTGCACTGACTCTATAATCATATCTATCTGGGTTTTCTTTTTTCCATACAATATGCTACTCTCTAAGCTGTTCAATTGTTTATTGTCTGTCAATCACAATCTCCACTGAGCTCTATAAAGTAAGAAACTTGTCTCTTGTTAAATCCTTCTCAAGGGTGACATGTTAGTGCCAGTTTATCTGGAAGTTCCCCAGTTTTAATACCAAAAGTCATGTTTTAGGAACTGCCCCAGACCCCAACAGGCTGGAAAGTTGTTCATCCTATTGACTGAGTATAGGTACTTGATAAATGTTGCCCAAAAAAATGCATTTAGTGACAATCTCAGTAAAAATAATTTTTGAATACTGAGCACAATAATTTCTTATCATGGAAAAAAAAACTAACTTTATGAAAGTTCCATGTTGCTCTAAATATTAAAGAAATTTAAAAATAGTTTGCAAAGATAAAAGTTAAACTGGTTGTCAACAGTTTCATTGGGAAATATGGAAATCAAAATAAGTTTGGAACAAAATATTCAAAGTTAAAATATGATCTTGGGACCACGGAAATCTAATGAGAAAAAAACCAAAATGTTTATATTGAAATCTATAACTAGACTTGCAGTTCCTAAAATGTAGTTTGAGTAAATGGTCCAATAATATGCAAGAAGGGAGAAAAAGTTGGGAATGCAAAAGATACAATATGTCCTTGGATATTCTTAACACATGTATTTGAGGGCTCTGAGAAGTCAGAGAGCAAAGACTCCTTTTCAGCACTGATTAACCCAGGGTTTTACATATTTGACTATGAAATACTTTTTAAAATTTTTAACATTTTAATATAGAATAGTATTCAGGAATATGTTTTGGGAAATGTGGCCATAAACCATAATACTCTAACCATTAACTGGGATCCACCATGAAATTTTCAAAGTCTAATGTATTAGACATCCAAGCTCTGTCCCAATCTGTCTTTTCATGGTCTGCAGAGATTTGCAGCAGGCAAAGGAGTGCTAATGTCAGTACCGTTCCTTTAGAATGGACTTGCTGTCAGCACTTCCAGCCCCGTGATCTGAGGTCCAAAGGGAAATTAAGGCAGCTCTTCATGAAAAGTTGGCAAAATGGAATACTCGCCATCTGGAATTGATGAAAAAGGAAATGAATGCCATGGAACTTATAAGCAATTAGATTATGAAGAGGCAGATGTTTGGCTAAAGCTCTATCAAAAGGAGTTAAAAGTCAGTCTGTGAGATTGAAAAGAAGAATAAGAATATAGAGTTTACTGCTCAGTAATTATGTTCAAAACTATAGCAATATGTTAGGTTAGTTTATTATTTATTAATAAAATTATTGAGCCACATGTTATATTAACTGAGCATCATCAAAGATTTGTGAAGGGTCACCAGAAAAGGGTCATTTGTAAAAAAGCAGCATTCAACAACAACAACAAAGAGTAAATCAAGAAATAAGCAATCTTAAAAAAATTTTTTTTAAATAATTTTAAAAAGATATAAGTAATCTGAAAGCAACAGTTTTGGGTGGCATTTAGCAAATTAAGCTTTGCTTAGTAGAATACACTTATTTCAGAAATGTTGAACTAAGTCACAGTTTAAAGAATTATATCTTGGAATGAAATAACATATAGAATGTTCAAAGAAAGTTTGTGCTGAGTGTAAAAACACTTGGTTTTTTTGTTGGTTTGTTTGTTTGTTTTTTGTCTTAAGACTGGAGAATGAAGAATAAATAGTGGTAAACAAAGTGATTCAGGAAGTGGATTGCTATTTCCAAGGAAAGCTAAGAGATTTAAAATTCAGAATGAATAAGAGATTGTTATAAATATTTTAAGCGGGGAAAGAAAAAAAAGTGCATGTGAGCTCTTTAATAAGTGAGGACTAGTAAATCCATGGTGGGTAAAATGCTGAGACATTGAATTCATTTAATTGTTCTTTAGGTTAAAAAAAAAATTAAAAAAGCAAAAGAGCCTTTCAGGAGAGGTAAGTGGCAAATGAGAATGATATGATCCCTTCGGGAAGATGAGGAGAACATCCTCAATTAGGAAAGAAAGGTAATGACCAGGAAGGGGCAGCAGGGGTGAGCTTCATACAAACTTCATTTATTTGGCTCCCTGAAATCTCTAACTTTTGATTGTTGAAACTGATTCATAGTTGTCTCATTCCCTACAAACTACGTGGAAGACAGGGTTTGCTAAGCAAATCACTAGTGTAAATACAATTTAAAAAATACTGTTTAAACAAATCTGGCAGGTACTTTGCTTGGCAACCCTTGGCTAGCCATTAATCGGTGTTACTAATTAACTTACTTCTTCTGCCATCTGCTCTTTCTTCTTCACAGTCTGTCCCTAGGAGAGTGCATCTATTCTTGTGACTTTCCCTATCACTACTTTGCTGATGATGCGCAAACAGACGTAGCTATCTCTCTATTCGTTCCAAGTGCTCGTCTCAGAATTTCAAAAACCAGATCAAATTCCAGGTGCACAAAGCCAAATGCATTGTGTTTTTTTCCTGAAAAACTACCACCTGCCCTAACTTTCTCTCTTTTGTCGATGGCACCATCATCCTTCCAACAAGTCAGTTGTAGCTTTTTGAAGCAACTCAGAATTATATTCTTCCTCATAGTTCACGTGTACTAAGTTCCCAATTTCTCCATGCCTAGGCTGTAGACCCATAATGTATACTGGAATGCCACCTGGGGTCCCTGACTCCTACTTTTCCCCAGGACACACTTTATCTATAGTTTTGACTGTGTCACTCTCCTACCAGAAATCTGCCACACTTTATCAGTTAACAGAGGTGATAAGAGCATGGATTCTAGAGCCAGACAGCTTGCATTGAAACCCCAGTTCTGTGACATCTTAGCTATAAGGCCTTTGGCAAATGATTCAAACCATCTGTGCTTTGTTTTCTTCTTCTGTAAAGCAGGGATAATAATTAAATTTATAGCATAGTGTTGTGACAAGCATTAAATGGGTTAATATAGTAATAGCATTTAGAACAATGCCTGGTGCACACTGTGCAATATATTGACTATTCTTAGATAAATATTAGGTATTATTATTATGACAAAACTTCTCTGCTTAATTTCCAAGGTCCCCTAAGTGAACTTCACCTCAACTTAATGTAATTATTTCAGGTGGTTTTATAATATGAACTTCCATACGTTAACCTGGGCCATTTCATCATTAGATCTGAGTTCCTGCCTCTCTGCATTACCTCCAAGGAATATCTGTGTTTCCCATCCCTCAAAGCCTCCCTGGCTCTTCTCCTACCCCCAGTACAGCACCTTCAGCCTGAATGGTCACTGTTTGCTGAGATTCCTCAAGTATTTATGGGTAAGAGTTTGGGTTTTAATTACATATTATTTTATGTAATTATTGTTTCCTTTGTATGGTTCTTGTTTTTCTTCTGTATAGCATGTGTGTTAAAAAGAAAGGCCTAGGCGTACCTGGGTGACTCAGTGGGTTAAAGCCTCTGCCTTCGGCTCGGGTCATGATCCCAGGGTCCTGGGATCAAGCCCCGCGTTGGGCTCTCTGCTCGGCGGGGAGCCTGCTTCCTCCTCTCTCTCTGCCTGCCTCTCTGCCTACTTGTGATCTCTCTCCCTGTCTAATTAATTAATTAATTAATTATTTTTTTTAAAAAAAGGCCTAGACTCATGTCAGACAAACTAATTCTAGGATCTCAGCCAGTGGTTCAAGGCCTGTGTTTCTCACTGCTTCCATTCATCAAAGTACCTGGCATGTCATAAGCACTTAATAAATATATGACAGATAAATGAATGAGTGGAGAAAAACAAAGAGGGAGAATGGAAGGGTACATTATCAAAAAGGTGCTTTTCAACTAGCATCTAATTCAGATCTGTAGCTTCTTTTTTCCCTCTGCCGTATCTCAGAACAGTGCTGAGAAAAGCAAATGAGTAGTGGCAGAGAAATTGATTGATCAATGACTGTGATGGGCAGTTTACTTATATCTCATTTAACCTCCTATGGAGCAGGTATTATTAACATCATTTTATTTATTTTTTTGTCAAGACTTTAATTTTTTGTTAATTTTTGCAAGAGAGTGAGAGAAGGAGAGAGAAAGTGAGCAGGGGCAGCAGGGAAGGGCAGAGGGAGAAGCAGACTCCCCACTGAGCAAGGAGCCCAATGTGGGGCTTGATCCCAGGACCCTGGGATCATGACCTGAGCCGAAGGCAGACATTTAACCTACTGAGCCACCCAGGCACCCTTAATATCATTTGATAAAGAAAGAGTTTACGTTTAGAAATAGAACAAAACTGGAAAAAGTGGATTTCATTGGAGAGTTCCAGAACTTGTTGAGATTCAAATCCTGAACATCTGGAAGGAAAAACACATTCCTTTCCATTGCCCCTCATTACCTCTCTCATGGTAGTCACTCAGTAAACAGTTCTGACAGTTCAGATTACTTCATACAAATGAGTCGTATTTATTTTAATATATGCATATTTTATCATGTCAGACTACACATTCTATAATGTTTAGGGAATTAATATTGTATATTTTAGAAAATTTAACAATTTTTTTCATAATTTCCCTATATTATCCAAATTGGTAAATGCTCAGTGAGCTTAATAAGTTAAAAATGTATGTTGGCTTATGCTCCTTTGTATCCTAGGCTAATTTTCTTAAGCATCTGCATCTGATTTACCAGGCATCACTAATTAGGACAGCAGCTATCAGTTAAATAAATCAGTTGCAAACCTGAAGCACCTCACAGGCAAATTACCAATTTAGTGATTATTGACTAAATACAGTTAAGTACAGGTGTTGAAGAAATTTCCTACTTCACTCTATAAGCCATGGATATCTTGGAAAGTAGATGAGAAAAGAAACAAAAGCCAGAAAGTTATAAAAGGGAAATGCAGTTAAGATAAACATTATATTAAAAAGAAAAGCAATAGCAGGAGCTATCACTAGATGCAATGATGAAAGCAGAGATGCGTTGGACATGCCAGCCAGCTAAGCTGTTTCCTAACTATATGACACAGGACAGCTACTTTACCTCGTTCTCTAAGTCTCCAGTCTGCCATCTGTAAGATTTGTTACCTAACTTGCATGTGTGCATATATGTGTACACTGTTTACCCAACTTGCCTCCATGTAAAATATATTAATAATATTCTATGCATCATGTCTATTTGTTTGACATGTAAAGTATAAAGGGATGTTAAATATTATACACTAATATTAAACACTAATATAAATATTAATTGAAAGGTTAGAGTTTCTGGAAGAGAATAAGATAAAAGCTTGCTCTATCAATGGGATGTTTTAAAAAACAGTAGTCAAATATGACGAATTCTTCACAGACATTATTAGAAAGTAATAAAATTACTTCAGTGATTGTAGTATGTTTTAAGCAAGACTTCTTGAAACAATGCTACCAAATTTTTGCAAGGAAATATTCATTTTGATATGACTGCACAATACATAGCTTGAAAACTATTCAAAAGACATCTTTGCATGGTGAGAAATAAAAGTAAAAAAGGAAGAATTCCATAAACTATTGTGAACCACAGAGCTGGATTCAAGCTCTTTTTAACTTTCAAATAATCTTAAATGACATTGCCAGATTGTGTCCTCCAATACAAGGAATACCTATGTAGATAATAAGAGAAAAATAATAAACACCTTATGCATGCAATGTCACAACCCAGAAAAGCACAGAGGAGACCACTAGACCCTCCCTGCCTCCTTGAGTGATATGAACCTCAAATCAAATACTAGGGAAATTAACTGAAATAGCCCCCTGATTCAGCTTTGTATCATTTCTCAATATGAACCACCCTCTTTAATTCCATAATTTCTTCAGTTTATTCTTTTGAATATTTGCTCCTTAAAAGCAGGACTAAAAGAGGAAATTAGTGTTCATGTATAGATCCCTCATCTACTGTCAACTAGTCCTTGAGTTCCTTCATTGACTGAATGGTAAGGGCTCATGAGAATTAAACAATTGTTGATGCAAAGTTCAAAGTCATCCAGAGTTTATAACATTTTTACATATCCTGGAAATCCCACCTATGCCTTAAGAAAAGATACTTAAGGCAAAGTCTGCTTAATAAATCTCGTAGATATTTTTGTGATAAAAACAAAGGTGGGAAGATCATTTGCATTCATTGAAATGTAGTTTTGTAGCGTATCTTACCAAATTTCAGATTTTTGGTTCAAATTTTATCTAAAGGGGGAAAGGACTAGCAGCACCTCAAGCACAGTTGAGTGTTTTAACTGTGCCCCTGTGGATAGAGCTGAATTAATGGGGTAGAACCAAATGGCCAGTCTATGCAAAACAGGGGAAATGGAGGAGCAAGGATATGAGGAGTAGTTGGTCAGAGCAGAGAAGAAAGTATTGATGGACTCTCTTCCCACACTTGGCAGTTGTGCAGCTGATGACTTCTTCTTTCACAAGGAAAAGGCACATTTTGCTCATTACATACATCATCTACTGGTGGCCTGGTTGTTTCTTCAGAAAAAGAAAACGTGTTTGTGTTGAAAGTAATAAGATGGATTCATGCAAGGCAAACGATTTACCTGAGACTCTTTCCAAAACGTACGTGGTAAGGAATATTCTGGCAGAGATAGAACACATGAGCCAATTCAATTAATCATGATATAAGGCCTTAAAGATAGGGGTGCCTGCGTGGCTCAGTGGGTTAAGTGTCTGACTCTTGATTTCAGCTCAGGTCATGATCTCAAGGTCGTGGGGTCAAGCCCTGCGTAGGGCTCCATGCTGAGCATGGGTCTTGCTGAAGATTCCCTCTCTCCCTCTCCCTCTGCCTCTCTTTTCCCCCATCTCTAAAATAAAACATACAGACTTGAAATAATAATGTTTTTAGGAAGCATAATGTTTTTAGGAAGCACCATTTGCATGGATGAGCGTATCAGTTCTGTGACATCTTTGTTGAAAAACAGCAACTCCTTTTTTAACTCTTATACTAAGACTGCCTATTATGGCTGTCTGCCTTATCTATAGCTTTTACTTTTCTTGAAATTTTCTAAAACAACATTCTCTTCATCTGATCATAAGAACCCCCAGTACAGCTTCCTCAGCCCCATTACAAAGTTACTCAATCAGAAACTTTCCCAGAGAATTTTTAATTACCAAGTAATTTTGATGATGAGTACATTTGAGCTGTCACGAAATCTTTCTGTGACCTTTTTTGACCTTGATGCTGTATCCTATTGTCCTAATATGTACATATCAAGTTGAGGGAGCCAAAAGCATATCACTTTAATTTAAATTGGTTATCAATGCTGTAGGAATAGTTGTATCATTATTTTCCTCTTATGGTATAAGGTTAAAAATTTTAATATTAGAGTTATGAGGGCCTTTTTCTAATGGATATAATGTATAATATTATTAAATATCAAATGGTATGTTTTAACTCATTTCCTTCAAACCATTCAAGAAAAGAGGGAATGGGAAGCAACCCTTGCGGAGAAGACAAACAATTACAGATCATGTTTTTCTTCTGTTTAGCATGAGCCAGAAGGTCAAAAAACCCACTCTGTATCATAAAGTGAAATTTTGCATGGTCCATTGAACTTAAAGTTTTGTAGAAAAAGTCTGACCAACAACAATTTTAAGGAGAGAATACAGGTTTCTGGGACACAAATATCTCAAGAAACTACCTACTTCACATGCAAGTCTTTACCCATGAAAGTCTCTAAGTCAGAACAGTAACCATCACTCCTAAAGATTTCCAAAGCCAAGGACTCCCTGGGATTACTGCCCTATGACTTCTATATTATAACTTTTTCTTATGTATTGAATATATCTCTTACCAAAGTTCAAAATTAACTAGGTTTGTTCATTTGGACACACTTTCATTATAAATTTGACAATGAAGAATTTCAGGGAAAAAAGAGCTACAATCAGCTGTCAAATCTAACTGTGCATCTGAATTCTTCCTATAAGATTTTTTCAAGACCATCATTTAGCTTTGGCTTGTACATTTTCAGCAAGGCAGCATGTAGATCTTTGCCACTTTCTCCTTTCTTGTTTGAACAAGTCTGTCTTCCTGTAACTTTTACCTGTTGCTCCTAGTTCAACTCCCTGAAGTTATCCTGACAAAGCTTGATTCTTCTTCCATTTGCCATTTCCTACAAATAACACCCATCAGCTCAATTTGAAGCTTCTAATCTGGTTAAATTTCTTTAGTAGCTTTGCCTCTTTCCTTTATATGATATTGTTTTCTGCTTATCACATCCTAGTTTGTTTTTGTCCTACGAATTGTGAAAACCCAATAATATCCCAAGAGAGCTATTGGGGGAGGTCCTTGAGAGTACATGACCTCTGGTCGATGCACTAGCTGGACCCAGGCAATTGAGGGCTCTTCACCAGTTTCCCTGTCCTTGAAATGTACATTCTGACCACCATTCCCACAGCTACACTGTTTTCAAGGACATAGCCTTTAGAAAGCAATATGTTGTTGACACCATCTGGCCCGAATGTCATAAGACCTCTGTGTAAACTTTTAAGATTCTGGCAGGCACATATGGAGATCTACTCATCTTATGACTGCCCAAGACCATCTTGGTATATAAGTTCCCTCATTAATTAAACCTGCCACATACCAGTCTGGAGTAGACAAGGCTTAAGAAAATTACTAGAAGTTCCACAGAAGGATAACTTGGAGCCACAGATCATTATCCTTTGTGAGAAATATAACCAGTTACAAATCTTCTAATTGTACCAACATTCATCTCTATTTCTCCACCATGTCCTGGAGTTTACTATAGAATGCCTTTTCCAGAAGAAATATAGCTATAGAAAATTTTGAAAGTCAGAAAAAATTATGATTGGGTGGAAATTTCTTAGTAACCTAATATCCTTTACAGAAGAACTTTTAAACAGTCAAACTTCAATAATCCTCTTCTATGGATATGTATTTAGTATTTATTCAACTCCCTTGTGCTACTGCAAGTCTTCTGAAGGAAAAAAATCTCAATGTAGTATCATTTGTTCATCAAAGAAGTAGACAAATTTTTCTTTTAGAAAAGTGAAACCTTCTTAAACAACAATCATGGAAAGCAGAAATGGATTGCAGTTGATATTACTAGCAAACCAAAGACTCCTGAAAGCAATATGGTACACCTTCCAAACCTCTGCCAGGAGCTCTGTGCATTAGCAGGTAATGAAAGCAAGATTTCTAGATAAAAATAGAATGTAGAGCCAAGTATGTCACCTTTTTCACATGTGACAATTTACTCTCAAAACCAAGAGAAACAAACTCCAGCTGGCAGTGAGTAGAGAACTAGGTAGGTGGAGAAGAAGCTATTGGATCCTTCAGGTGGTTCTCTTCCTGGCATCAAGTTCACACATTTCAGCTGGCTTTGAAGATTTCCCAAGTTCCTCAGAATCTGGGGCTCCAATTCAGAAAGCCAGTTCATCCATTATTCATCATGACTTCACACCAAATTTCTAAATTAGTATCTGACCTGGAAAAAGAAAAGGCTGCTCCTTTAAATTTGAGGAGTTGTGCAATAATGTGATGGAAGGTAACACAATGTGACAGATCAAAGGAAGGGCGCGGTTGAAATCTCGAAACCCAAGTTGAGATTTTTTTTTTTTAACTCACACATAAAAAAATCTAGTTGTCAACCATTCCTAAATACTCCAATCTCCAGCTGTCAAAATGATAATTATCAAAGGAAAAAAGTGCATTAGAAACCGCTGTAAATTCCCACCATGCTTTCTAATACAAAGTTTGACATTCTTTCCACTGACTTCTTACTATGGACAAGAGCTGAGTTCTTATAATTTGGGTTTACAGAGAAAGTCTTTTTGCTAAGATAAATGAAAAAATGAGACCAGACTAAGCTAATCCCCCGGTGCAAATATCCCATTTCTTTCTTTTGGTCCTAAGAAGTATATTTCAAGGAAGTCTAATAGTTATATAACCAATGCCATTAGGTGGTTTTCAGCTGGATTTGTTTTTATGACAGGGTCAAGCTCAGCCTGTAGCAGCACAAGTAATAAGTGAAATGCAAATGTTCGAAGTATTTGCTGTTGCAAGTCAAAGAGAATCTATTTACAGAGAGCATAGCTGGAATGTGGAACTCATAGGAAAAGAGGGCTCTCTGAGCCTGTGGAACCAAAGATTGCTGTTGTCCGTTCAAATAATAGGACCACACACAAGTGCGTTAATTGCCAGAAGGCAGGTCTGAGAGGTTCTCTTAATTAGGATGAATGGTTTCTACCCAAATTTTTCAGCTTACTGTCAGGGTTTTCATTGTATTCACTGAAGCTGGCTCATTTAAGAGCCAGGTTTGAATGTGGTGTGCAGCGAATGTAAATGATCCCAAGCTGAGGGACCTCTGCAGACAGACCCAGGTAGTCTTATTACCAATGCTAATAACACTCAGCTTGTCAAGTGTTGGGCTGCATGTGTCCTGGGTTTTGACATCTCTGCATTTCTGCACATTGTGTACAGATGTGCTAAGGGTCTTGACTCGCAGGGAGAATTTCAACACTGAGTCTTAGCAGCAGGACAGAAAGTCATGCCCACTGTGTGATAAACATAGCAGTGTGTGCTGTGTAGACGACTGGAAATGTCCACTACACCCTGTCCACCACACTAAGGCCTGCATGAAGGAATGACAGGAGGTCAGATGAAGAATCAGCTAAGGGGTCTGAATAAAACATACAGCCAAAGTGATGGAAATAAAGCAGACCCAATGGCCTCTCTTCAGTAGGACCCCATTACGTTCTTCAAAATGAATGTATAAATAACCAAGCGAAATAAACACTGCATTTTCCTTAATGGACAAAATTAAACTATAAATAATAGAAAGGTTCCTTTTACACCTGCTAAGTGAAATCAGTTTCAACGAAGTACCTCTCTAACTTACCACTGATATGATTAGGGATGCTATATTTCTAGCATAAAACTGGGTAGATGGAGCGATACAAAAAATATAAATATCACAGGATCTTTGCCTTTGAGGGACTCAAAAAAATTATTTATACTACATGTAATGACTAAGCAGTCATGGGCAAAGCAATCTCCTGGGTTCTGGAGACAAAGGAAAAGGAAATTAGAAAGTAAGAGCCATCCTAATCTCCCTGGCACCCTCGGCAGGAGGAAAAAAGATAACTGATTAGAACTTGGTGTGGGAAATGGAACCTGAAGTCAGGGGAGAAATGTCTTCTTTGGATGGAGGTCTTGGGTTTTATTTTTAAATAAATCAGATTTCAAATTATGACTCTACCACTCACCAGCCACATCCTTTGAACAAGGTGCAGTTGTCTTATGTTTAAAATAGTGATGGCAAAACTCAACTCCTAAATTATTGTAAGGATGGGGAGAAACAATACACACAAAGCACTTGAGAGAGGACCTGTCCCGTTTAATATACACATACAGTGTTTCTATCATCTCAGAAAGAACAATCTCCACACTCTTCTCAACGTTCCAGGGAGTCTTAAAAATGACTGATGTCAACATCTCCCTGAGAAAAGAAGATTGCCAGTTTCCATTAAGAGACATGATAGGACTGGAAGTTAAGAAGCTCTGAGTATATAGTTGAGCCACCCCATACACAAACCATACCAGTGATTCCCCATCAGGAGTCCTGAACCTACATCCAGGGTCAAGATGGACATGGGGCATGCAGCTATTTCAAATCTTTTTGTACCTTTTTATTTTGGTTAGGTATCAAACATACAGAAAAGTTATAAGGAACTCCTGTGCACCCTTTGTCTGGTTTCACCAAAGGTTTATATTTTGCTCCACTTACTCCTTCATCCTGGACCATTCCAGAGTAGGCTGGAATAAAATGTCCCTCTGTCTCTCTACACTTCAGTATGTATTTCCTAAGAACTAGGACATTCTCTTGCACAGCCACAATACAATGATCAAAATCAAGAAATTTAACATTTATACATTACTATCATCTAATCCATAGTACATGTTCAATTTTTGACAATTGTTTCAATAATATCCCTCACTACCTTATTTTTCCTGGTCCAGAATCCATTCAGGATCACACATTGCATTTATTGTCTATTTGATTTCCTTTAATCTGGGAAAGCTCTTCAAACTTTGTACTTCAAAAGTAGTTATTTTTGTCAAATATGTCTCAGTTTAATTTATTCAATGTTTCTCCATAATTCAGCTTAGGTTGGGTATCTTGCACAGGAATAAGAGAATTAGTACTATTTCTTCTTAGTGTATAAGGTCAGGAGGCACATGAAATTCATTCTAATACTGAACACTCCCAGTTTTGATCACTTAGATAAAATGATATCTGCCAGATTTCTTCCTCAAAAAGTTAATGTTTTTTTTTTTCTTTGCAACCAAAAAAATACTTGTGGGGAGATAATTATTTTGATCCTCATCAAACTTTCCCTCTCTTGTCTTAGCATCCATGGATGATTGCTAACTTCTTTAACTGCCATGCCACAGTCTGAAAGAGATTTCTCTCCTTCCCCTTTTATTTATTTAATTATTTATTGATGTAAATCTGAACTCATGTATTCCTATTTAATGAACTATAGTCTATTGTTATCATTATTGATTTTTACACTTAGATTGTTTCAGGTTTGGCTAGTGGATCTTCTCAAGATGTATTAATATATCTGCACAATTCTTTAAGTGTTCCCTCACTTCCGGGCACACAGATGTTCCCCGTTCTTCTTGCACTCTTCATGCCCCAGTCCCAGAGTCAGTCATTTACCTAAAAGTCCTGCATGAATCAGCCAATATTTGGGCACTAGTTGTGTTCATTGATACTGTTGTGTCACTGTTTTCTAGGTTCTCTCAGCAGCAGACAGTGCTAGAATATGTATAATAGACATGTAATTTTTAAAAATATTATAAATGCATATTCACTCAAAATTATGGATTCATACTTTATCAATTCCAATCCAAAACTATAGTATACATTCAAATCTTAAGCTTTTAAATATTTATAAATCTGTCATTAACTGACTGCCCTTATTATCATCATTGTCCTTACTCATTTGCTTAATCCTAGAAGTCACAAAAAGTAGTTTTAGAATTGTTAAACCTAGCACTGCAAAAAGGAAACCTACCAATCAGAGTTCAGTATTTTTATGGGGGGGGGTAGGTAAAATCTGTACATAATGAAATGCATAACTCTTAAGTGTATAATTTAATTAGTTTTGACACAGGCATATATTCCTATAACCCTCCACCCTTATCAATCTAAAAAATGTTTCCACCATTTCAGAAAGATCCTTGTGCTCCTTTCAAATAAATCTCCTACTCCCAGAGCAACCACTTCTCTGCTTTTATTTACCATGAATTAGTTTTTCTATTCTAGAACTTCACATAAAAAAGTTCACATAAAAGAATTGCACAATATACACTATTTTGTGTCTATCTTCCTTTGTTCAGCATTTCTGTGAGATTCATATGTGTGTTATTTTATATCAGTAGTTTATTCCTGACTAGTATTCTGTTATATGGTTATATTATAATTTGTTTCTCAATTCTCCTGGTAATGAATATCTGGAGTATTTCCAGTTTGGGGCTATTATGAATATGCTGCTATGAACATTTATGTACAAGTCTATTTTGGAAATATGCTTTAATTTGTTTTGGAAACAGCTAGAAAATAAATTGCAGAGTCAGAGAGTAGGTCTGTTTAACTCCATAAGAAACTGCCATACGTTTTTGCCCAAGTTATTGTATCATTAAGCACTCCCAAATGATAGTTCCATTCATTCCATCTATTCTATCACCAAATTCTATTTCAACTAAATTTTCACCAAAATTTGATAATCAGTTGTTTTCATTTTAGTCACTACAGTGGGTATATAGAATTAACTCATTGTAGTTCCAGTGTTCATTTCTCTGAGAACTAATGATGTTGATTGCATTTCAGGTACCTATTTGAAGCATCCATTCAAGTCTTTTGCTTATTGTCTATTAGGTTGTCTTATAATTGTATCATAGTATATATTATGTATTCTAGATACAAGTCCTCTTTTGAAATATATGTTTAGCAAATTTTTTCCCAGTGTACAGATTATTTATTTGCTTAAATGTGTCTTTTGATGAGTATATATTTTTAAGTTTGAGGGTCCCCTTCAAGTATTCTACAGAATACTGACCAGTGCGTGCATTCAAGGAAACTAGCAAAAGCCGGAGAAAATTTTCCCAAGAGGATAAAACAGAACAATCCTCAAAGTCTGTATAAGAATGCTAGTAATACCTCTCCCACTACTCAGACTATAAAACCTTCATGTGGACATTAGGAAGAATAAGATTTTGTTTCATTAGTGCGAAATAATTCTAGATTCAATACTGCTCTGGTCCACCTAAAAACTTAAAGAAGTGAGAACCAAAAGAATCAACCTACCTCCAAGTAACTTACCCTTACCTCAGAACAAAGTTAAAGAATATTTTTAGGAATACAAAAATACCCAGCATCCAACAAGTAAAAAATCACAATGTCTGATATCTCATCAAAAGTTACATAGCATGCAAGAAACAGAAAAATATAACCCATAGTGAGGAGAAAGTTCAATCAAAACCAAACCAGAATTGACACTGACATTAGAATTACCAACAAGGATATTAAAATAGCTTACAACTATATCCTGCTTGCTCAACAAACTAGATAGAAGACTGATCATGATAAAGGAACAAAGAAGACATCAATTGACTGAAATCTAACATCTTGGAGTGAAAATTGCATTGTCTCAAAAATAAAATTAAAATACACTGAGTGGGATTAAAAGCAGATTAATCATTGCATGAGAAAATATTAATAAACTTCAAGACACAACAATAAAAATTATCTAATATGAAATACAGGGAAAAGGGATTCCAAATAAAAATAAACAGAATATCAATGAGATGTGAAAGCAATTCCAGCAGCCTAAAACAAGTGTAATCAGAGTAAAAAAAGGAAAGAAGACAGAGGAGGGGATAGAAAAATACATGTAGACATAATGGCCAAAATTTTCCAAATATTTTAATCCACCAATCTAAGAATCTCAATGAAACCAAACAACAACAAAAAATGTGAAAAGACATGCCTCCAAAGGCAAAGGAAGCAAAAGGAAAAATGAACTTTTGGGACTTCATGAAGATCAAAACTTTCTGCACGGCAAAGGAAACAGTCAATAAAACAAAGAGGCAACCCACGACATGGGAGAAGATATTCACAAATGACACTATAGACAAAAGGCTGATATCCAGGATCTATAAAGAACTCCTCAAACTCAACACACACAAAACAGATAATCATGTTGAAAAATAGGCAGAAGACATGAACAGACACTTCTCCAAAGAAGACATACAAATGGCTAACAGACACATGAAAAACTGTTCATCATCATTAGCCATCAGGGAGATTCAAATCAAAACCACATTGAAATATCACCTTACACCAGTTAGAATGGCCAAAATTAGGAAGACAGGAAACAGCAAGTGTTGGAGAGGATGTGGAGAAAGGGGAACCCTCTTACACTGTTGGTGGGAATGCAAGTTGGTGCAGCCACTTTGGAAAACAGTGTGGAGATTCCTTAAGAAATTAAAAATGGAGCTACCTTATGACCCAGCAATTACACTACTGGGTATTTACCCCAAAGATACAGATGTAGTGAAAAGAAAGGCCATCTGTACCTCAATGTTCATAGCAGCAACGTCCACAATTGCCAAACTGTGGAAAGAGCCAAGATGGCCTTCAGCAGAGGAATGGATAAAGAAGATATGACTCATATATACAATGGAGTATTATGGCTCGATCAGAAAGGATGAATACCCAACTTTTGTATCAACATGATCAGGACTGGAGGAGATTATGCTGAGTGAAATAGCTCAAGCAGAGAGTGTCAATTAATATATGGTTTCACTTACTTGTGGCACATAAGGAATAACATGGAGGACACTAGGAGAAAGAGAGGAAAAGTGAATTGGGGGAAATTGGAGGGGGAGATAAAGCATGAGAGACTGTGGGCTCTGAGAAACAAACTGAGGGTTTTAGAGGGGAGGGGTTGGAAGGATGGGTGAGCCTTGTGGTGAGTATTAAGAAGGGCACATATTGCATGAAGCACTACGTGTGGTATATAAACAATGGATCTTAGAACACTGAAAAAGCAAAATAAAATTTTAAACTAAATAAATAAATAAAACCCTTCAGCAGAAAAGGAAAAAAAATGTGAAAAGAATTACACTAAGTTCATTTTAAATAAATTGCTTAAAATTAATAATAAAGAGAAAATCTTAAAATCATCCTAAGGTGATACAATATATAAAGTAGAAAATGCCTGGAAAATACATTAAAAAATTTATCAATCATATCTATATGGATTGCTAGATTCAAATATATATATATATATATATATATATATATATATATACCTGTAGTGAAAATTTCTTTCAAAAATAAAAGCAACTACATAATGTAAAAACTGTGTGATGATAAATAAAACACATACATACATACACACCGAACAAATTCCAATAGACAGGCATTTGACAAAATACGTTACCAGTATCCTTCAAAACTATTAAAGTCATCAAAAATAATGAAAGCATGCGTGTCAAAGCCAAGAGAGTCTAAGGAGACAGAATAGCAAAGTATATTGTGATATCCTGGATGGGGCCCTAGAACAAAGAGGGCATTACATAAAAACAAAGAAATTATGAATGAACGTTAGTCAATGATAATATGTGGTAATTTCTCCACTAATTGTCACAAATATATTGTATTAAGGTAAAGTGTTAATAATAGAGAACACTGGGTGTGGGAACCACAGGAACTCTTTATATTTTCTTTTTACTGTAGATATAGAACTTCTAAAAGGCAAAGTCTATGAAATATGAAGACAAAATAAAAACCTTTTCAGACATAAAAACACTGAAATAATACATTATTACCAGACCCATATGACAAAAAAAAATTTTTTAAGATTTTATTTATTTGACAGACTGAGATCACAAGTAGGCAGAGAGGCAGGCGGAGAGAGGAGGAAGCAGGCTCCCTGCCAAGCAGAGAGCCTGATGCAGGGCTCGATCCCAGAACCCTGGGGTCATGACCTGAGCTGAAGGCAGAGGCCTTAACCCACTGAGTCACCCAGGCGCCCCAAAGATTTTACTTATTTTATGAGGAGGAGGGGAGGGGCAGAGGAAGAGGGCGACAGATAATCTCAAGCAAACTCCCTACTGAGCTTTTTCATATTTATAAAACCTACTTTAAAGTCTACTAATTCCAACTAGCTCAACGTGGGACTCAATCTAATGACCTGAGAAGAAACCAAGAGTTGGAGGCTTAACCAACTGAACCACCCAGGCATCCCAAAGAAAACTATTTTAAAAGCTAATTGAAGAAAAATAGCAATACAATATAAGCATTAAAACATAAGGAGAATTAAAATGTGTGAGACCAATAGCTCAGTGACCAAGAGGAGAGAAATATAACCACTGCTGTAAATTACTGAGGCTGTTTTCCTCTTTGCCCTTCAAACTGAGTAATTTCTATTGCTCTCTTTTGTTAAGCCCATCCAGTAAACTTCTCCATTTTAAACATCACAATTTTAAGTGCCGGAATTTCCATGTGATTCCTTTTTAGGCTAAAATTTCTCATGTATTCACTCATGATGGCCAGGTTCCTTTTACTTCTTTTTCATATTTATAAAACCTACTTTAAAGTCTACTAATTCCAACATCTGGTTCAGTCATCATCTGTTTCTACGGACTATTCTTTTCCTTGACTGTGGATACTATTTTAGTATTTTCTTCTTTCTTGGTATGTTTGTTATTTTCTATTTTACACTAGATGTTGTGGGTAATACATTATAGAGACTGGTTTCCTTATCATTGGAAAAGGGTTGATTTTCTTATTGGAGGCAGTCACCTTGATTGAATTAAAATTCCAATTTCTGCCTCCCTGCGGTATTCTTCTAGTCTTCGAGCTCTTTTGTTTGTTTCCCCAATCATCTTCTTGTCACCTTTCCTATGCATCTGCATTTTAGGCATCAGCCAAAATCTGAGCCAAGTTTATATACATATTTTGGACTTCATCTTCTAGCATAACCTCCTTTTCCAAGATTTTCCTCCCTCATTCTCCAATATTCTGGCAGTCCTGAATTCTAGCCTTTGTTTGACTCCTCAAGCCATCAGGACTGTACCTTGCAGGGTAAGTTTTAGTCACACCATGACACCTGAACTGGGAAATATCCCCAGGTGAAAATCCACATAAAAGTCAAACTCATCCAATTCAGTGCCTTTCTTTTAAGGATCAACCCTGCTACACTTTCTGGGTTTTTGTCACTCTCCATTGCTTTCAAATAGTTATTTACATGTTTATTTAGCTTTTTAAAAAAATTTTATTTTAAGGTTATAATTGCTAACTGTGAGAAGTATAGACTAGGAGTATAGACTAATACAAGCTATTCTACTGTTATTGAAAGTATAACTACTCGAATATGTTTCAAAATTGTAGAAAACACATGTTTTCTGCCATAGTATTAAATAGGAGAGTTGAGTTTTTTTTTCTTTAAGCTGAAATTTTATGAATTAAGTATATATAACCTTGAGTTATGACCTACTGATCTCATCTGTCTTCTAGTGTTTATCAAAATATTTATTGTCAACTATGGGCCAGTCACTCCTGTAAACACTGGGAATATAATAACAAATGGGATAAAGCTTTGATATGTACATATTGAACAACCATAATAGTAAGTTTTAATCTGAAAAAATGCTATAAGAACAAGTTAATAGAATAAAAAGTGATTGGGCAATGGGAGAGGAGGAGCTTCTTATTTTGGTGGTTAGAGCAAACCTCTTCTGGATAGGTAACATATGAGCTAAAACCTATCTACACTAAATGTTTAGAAAGATGAGAAAATTCAAAGACAGATTTCTTAATCTTGGTGATATTGATATTTTGGGGCCAATAAAAGTGATAAATCTGTTCTGTGCAGTGCAAGATGTTAAACAGGATTCCGAGTCTCTACTCGCTAGATACCGGTAGCATTCCCACTCCTGTCAGGATCACAGTGTCTAGACATTGCCAAATACCTGCTAGGGTACAGTCACCCCGAGCTGATTAATCTATATCACTAATCTACATAATCACTAATATACATAAGGAATAACCCAGGCATAAGTTATAGCGCAAGAAAAACTTTTTTTTTTTTAAGATTTTATTTATTTATTTGACGGACAGAGATCACAAGTAGGCAGAGAGGCAAGCAGAGAGAGAGGAAGAAGCAGGCTCTCTGCTCAGCAGGGATGCGGGGCTCGATCCCAGCGTCCTGGGATCATGACCTGAGCGGAAGGCGGAGGCTTTAACCCACTGAGCCACCCAGGTGTCCCAAGAAAAACTTTTGATGCAGGAACAAGTTCAGTGACTCAAAGAAGAAAAAGTAGAACAGTAAGGCTGGTGACTAGTAAGTAAGAAAAAACATGGTGAAGATAGGCTCAGAAAGGAGTGCCTGGGTGGCTCAGTGGGTTAAAACCTTTGCCTTCCACTCAGGTCATGATCCCTGGGTCCTGGGATGGAGCCCTGCATCAGGCTCTCTGCTCAGCAGGGAGCCTGCTTCCTCCTTTCTTTCTGGCTGCCCTTCTGACTACTTGTGATCTCTCTGTCTGTGTCAAGTAAATAAATAAAATCTTTAAAAAAATATTTTAAAAAAATAAAGAATAATTAAAAAAAAGCTCCATAATGGTGAAATATTTGTGGACTATTTTAGAATGCAGAAGATGTGGCCTGGGGGCAAGGAGTTCTAGTATAAAATTCAGAAAGTAGGTACATACAGGAATGCCTCATTTTCTATAGGAATGAGGAATTGCCTCATTTTCTGTAGATGCTCCTTTTTGTGATATAAAAGTCCTGCATAGTTTTACTTACAGAGCAGTACATGGGGTTAAATTCTCCATCGCCAATAATGAAAGAGTCATCTCCTTAGTTAACATAGGGGTCATACCCAGTAACATAAAGGCAGATAAATAATATAAAGATGAGTAAGTAAAGGCAGATATATGAAATATATAATTTGGATTCAAATCATCTTTCGATAGACATTGTATGATGGTATATTTCTGTTTTAAAAACTTGAAGATCATAATGATGAGAGTTAAAGAAAAAAAGAACAAATAATCTATTACTAATATTTTTAATCTGAAAATAATCTTCAATTCCATTCACTTCTAGAAAATAAATTTCCAGTTTGTTTCTCATTGCCTTATATTGATAACAGCCTTCATGAGTATTCTTTGTTTAGATGAGAAATCCTACTTTTGGAGAAATACTGACAGACTGCAGATTATTTTAAGTTAATGAATTCAATTATAAATTTCAGTCTTTGCTTTCACCCTGTAAGATTTCAAGTTCAAGTAGTTTAGATATCAATGCATTTTCTCATCTGTTAAATGTAAAGAACTTCTTTGAGAATCCCGAAATACTATTATAGCAATTCTATGGATATGTTCCAGCTTGTAGAGTAACCAGATATTCTTCCAAATCCGTTTATCTTACGCAGAAAGGATGACATGGGTTTTTCCACATCTTAGTGGTATTAAGATGTCAGTCAGTATCAAATGCTATTTTAAATTTCTAGTATCCATTTTCTGGCTTGAATTCCCTTAATGCTGTATATTTAGGGTGCACCTGAACATGTAATCTTATGAGCTTATGACAACTAACAAGAAATACCATATGTTTATTTATAGCCTCATCAAAATATTTGTCAAATATAGAACAAGAAATAAGAAGGATTTGTCGCCTGATGAATTCATATGCTTTGCACATAATAGGCATTTAAATATACCTGAATGAATGAAGGAATGAATGAAGTGTTGCAAGTGTTCTTAAAGACCATCTAGTTCAACTCTTTGAATCTATTAAAGAAAAATCCTAAGGCCAAAATATTTGATCCAAAGAAAATAATTTTCCCAATGCTTTAATAATAGAAATATCTGATAACCTCCTCTGACTACTTTTGCTCATATTAATGTTTTTAACATACTTATATCCAGCTACCCACATATACCCATTCATATAGTAATATAAAAAATTATATACAAATTTTTTATAAAATTTATGTTAAAAAATTAATGAACATTTCCTGACTACTAGGCATGGCCCTTAGATACTGTGGATACAGAAGGGAATAAGACATAGCTTTTATGCTTCAGGAGCTTAGAATCTGGTAGAGAGAAATATGTGTAAAAATGAATTAAAGAGTAACACATGCTATGACAGGGAAAGAGTTTTATGAGTACCCAGAAAAAAGACGCATTGGTTCCACTTGGAAAAGGTAGGAACTGCTCTTTAGGAAGGTGAATTATGGGTGGGTCTCAAGATTGGAGATTCAATAAGAGAATAGTAGACTCAAAACATGAAAACATTCTAGTGGAGCAACGTCCGCCTACAAGCCTGGAGGTGGGAAAGCTCAGAACGATCTGGAGGGGCATGGAGTACAAATAGAGGAGTGGCACAGCTAAGATGGGACATGTACATCCAAGACTGTAGAGCCTGGTAAGGAGCCAGACTTTAGAAAAAGTACAAACCTCAGAAAGTATTTGAACAGCACAACAAACAGTTTTGTGGTCTGAAAGCTATCAGCTGGCAGTGAGAAGGATGGGTTTGAGATAACAGAGAGACAGAGGTGGAGAAAGGAGTTAAGAGGTTAATGTCACTCAGAGTCCAGGTGACAGATGGCAAGAGTCTGGACTAAGCCAGTGTTGGAGACAATAGAGAGGGGGGGAAACGCAGCCCCAGAAACTGGCTTGAAAAGATGAAAGTAATGAAGGTTGGAGGGTTTTCTGGGACAACTTCGTGGATTAATTTTCTGACATTCTTAAAAATATTATAAATTAATTGTTATATTCTGAGTAAAAGCCCAAATCCTTACAATGCCCTAGAAGGTCTATATGATAGAGTTCTTGTCATGTCTTTGACTTCGTCCCGTAAGACTACTTAATGCCTCACTACCAGCTCTGCTTTGGCCACACTGACTGGCCTCTGTGCTTTCTCCAGGGGTGCAAGGAACTCTCACCTTTGGGGAGCTACCCACTCCACTGCTTAAAACCGCAGCTCTTAAATTCCACATATGAGTGAAATCATATGAAAGAGGAAGAGAGGGCAAAATAAAACAAGATGAAACCAGAGAGGGAGACAAACCATAAAAGACTCTTAATTCTGGGAAATAAACTGAGGATTGTTGGGGGGTGGTTAATGAGGTAATTGGGCGATGGACATTAAGGAGGATTCACGTGATGAACACCGGATGTTATATGCAACTGAAGAATCATTAAACTTTACCTCTGAAACTAATATATTGTATGTTAATTAACTGATTTTAAATAAAATTAAATTAATTTAAAAAATTTTTTAAATCACAAATTAAAAAACAAACCACAGTTCTTTCTTTTATTGTTACTCCCTATTTCTCCTCCCTGATTTAAGTTTCTCTTTCTGTGTGGCACCTATCATCCATCCCCATAATTTTATGTATGTGTATAATTATTGCCTTTCTCTTCCTACCAGGTTGTTAATGTTAAAAGAACCAGGATTATTGTCAGTTTTTACTCCCCATTATCAACCAGTTCATATCTCCCCTATTGCCCAACAGATGTTCAATAAATATGTGTTGAATAAAATACTATGTGAAGACATGAAAGAATGATTGATTAATATTGCTGTAAGTAGATACTTTATTAATAAATGTTGTAAAATTTTTTTTTTAAGATTTTATTTATCTATTTGACAGAGAGAGATCACAAGTAGGCAGAGAGGCAGACAGAGTGAGAGGGGAGAAGCAGGCTCACAGCTGAGCAGAGAGCCCGATGTGGGGCTCGATCCCAGGACCCTGGGATCATGACCTGAGCCGAAGGCAGAGGCTTTAATCCACTGAGCCACCCAGGCGCCCCAAATGTTGTAAAATTTTTAAGCCATATTTCTAAATCTCACACTTTACAACTTTATTCCAGAAAAAGATGCAGGAAGGAAAACATTTGCCACTGACCTTCTTCACTGAATTCCAGACAACGTGTTTGGTGAATCTATTTTTAGTTTAGTTCAGATTTTTGCCCTCTGTCTCTTACAATGGTTTTAGAATATGAAAAATTTTGAGGAGGCTTACACCATTCATATTAAAGGATTTTATTTTTTATTGTCATGGAGTCTATCTTACATCTTTACTCTTCGTAGTATTATTAAAGTATACTTCTGATCTCATTCCCATTTCCACCCCAGAAATTTTTTTAGGATCTCATTCTCCATCCTGCACTTCACTTCCCCTGGAAATCTAAATGAAGGCAGATCCTCATTTATTCCCCTACCTAGTGTCCTTTTCCATCTAGACCCCTATATCGGATCTCATGGCTAACCTTACATCCTCAGAATAAAGGAAAGAAAGAACTATTATAAAGGATGACACCTTATAACCTTATTTAAATGACTCATGATATAACTATTTTATTCATGATATAACTATTCCATTAAAATGGAAACAAACCACATTATTATAAAATTAAAACAGAAAGGAAAAATGGGGCACTTGGGTGGCACAGTGGTTGGGCCGCCAACTCTTGCTTTTGGCTTGGGTTGTAATGAAGGGGTTGAGGATGGAGCCCTGCGTCAGGCTCCGAGCCCAGCACCGATTCTGCTTGGGTTTCTCTACCCTCTCCCCTGTGCTCTCTCTTTCTCTCTTTTTCTATCTCTTTCTCTGAAATAAGTAAATAAAAATCTTTAAAGGAAAAAAGAGAACAGTTATTAAGCTGATATTCTGTTCCAGACCCTAAAGCTAAGCACTTTCTTACATGTTCTGTTTTTACTTTGCACAGATCCCTAAAGCTAGATGTAATTGACCCCTTTTTTATAGCTGAGGTTAAGAGAGGCTAAGAGAGGTCCAGAACTCACCTATGAATGCACAGCTACTATGTGGCAAGGCAAGAGTTTGAATCCAATTCTGATATTAAAAATCTATATATTTCTTCTTTTAGAGATAGGGGGAAATGTCCTGATAAAAGAGTTAGGCTAAATGATTCCTAAAATTGCTTTCAGCACTAATATTCTATGGGTCTAGAAATCCATGTCTGTTGTCGGCCTATGGCCTCAGTAACTTCAAAGCAACCTCAAATTTATATCCATTTTAATCTAACAACTAAGGGTAAGCAAAGATAAGCAAAATCATCCAAAAATCTCCAAGAAGACAACAACAGCATGATTCAACCTAGAAAAGTAAAAGGTCCAATTCTTAATTACTCCATCTCATCCCAATTCTATTCATGACAAGTGTTTGGAGGTGAAGTGACAAAATTTAGACAAATGGACAAGCCATGGTTTAACTTAATATTGTATCAAATATCAACAGTATGCATAGTATAAACTTGGATATTCACGGCTTGCCTTGTCATCAGAAAAGCATGCTATTATTACCAAATTAAGACACATAAGTATGCTTGTGTCCTGCCCTTCAGCTTCAAAGCTGAGCTGCTGAGGATCAAGACACCAGCATTACAGTGGTTGGTAATCCCAGTTAACCCCTGCAGCCAGAGACCCCATCCTTATATGGCAAAGGCATGCCCCATGGTTAACAGCCAAGTGGCTCAGCAGAGAGAGAGCAGGCTCTGAGAGACCCACAGGTCCCGAACATTGAGCTCCACATGGCCAAGAGAGCAGATGGCTCATTCTTCTCATTTGCCAAATGTGCTTATCATGAAGTAAGGGATAAAGTTCCCTCTGGGTTAACTAACACCCACCCCATAACCACCTCTAATAAATCCCTGGGCAAAGAGAAGTGTGGAATGTTTGATCTTGAAGAGCTATTGTGCTGATGTATGGTGGTCTCCCCATCCAGGAGGCCAGCTGAGAGGAAGCGGCCCACACAAAGGTGGGATGGAGAGGAGGCAGAATTGGGCCCTGATTGTCTTTCTTTCCATCCCTTTCTGAGAGTGATATCATAGAATGGTTCAGAGCTCTGAATCAGACTGTCACTATCCTGCTTTGAAATCTGACTTCTGCTTTCTGTTAACTTTATGTGTGAATCTAGGTCACTTGAGTTGAGCCTCAGTGCTGAGGACTGACTAGGACGCCACATGACAGGTTTTGCCACCGGGCCTCACACAGGTAGATGTTTCAGAAATGCCAGCTATTTATATAAACTGCATTATTTATTCTCAATATCAAATATATGACATATATCATGTAATATGAATTAGCATTAATAATAAGAAGGGATAAAAATAGGAAGAGTGGGCTATTTTAAGTAGGTTATACCTTTGTGCCTTTGGGGCATCACCTTATTCCATATGTATGGCATGGGACTCCTACCCCACCGTGTGACCATGAATATCTAACTAACCCAGCATATTGTCATTAACCAGCATCACTCTTCTCTGGAGGCAGCCTCTGAGTTTGACCTCCCCAGGGATCTGGACCTTCTTCACAACCTGAAGAAAGTCCAATTGTTTTCAATTTCAGTCATTTCAGTTTCAACTACATTAAATTAAATCCCAATGAAAGTAATTGGAAGGATTTAAGTTTGCAGAATGCAGTGACTAGATTTATCAAACAATCATAACATGTGGCACAACCTGAAAGTTAGGACAAGTGAGGTTAGGCAAACATGGCTTCTCTCTTTTCCAAAACCCTGCTTCCCTCTTCTGGGTCTGCCTGTTAATGTCTCACACTGTATCAGGTGCCCCTACCTTCCAGGAACATTTGCATACATTACTGACTTTGTCCAGAAAAAAACATCTGTAGTCTGAAAAGGAGCCTGTTGACTCATATTCAGATGATGTAACTGATTTATGTGTGACCCTTCTCTGGGACATTTGCATTCAAAAAGGGTTTACAGTTTAACAAAGAAATTAACCACGCGTTGTAGAATTTTAAATAAGAAAAGGAAGAATAGGGCGCCTGGGCGGCTCAGTTGGTTAAGCGACTGCCTTCGGCTCAGGTCATGATCCTGGAGTCCCAGGATCGAGTTCCACATCCAGCTCCCTGCTTGGCAGGGAGTCTGCTTCTCCCACTGACCTCTCTCCTGTTCTCTCTCTTTCTCAAATAAATAAGTAAATAAATAATAAAAATCTTTAAAGAAAAGGAAGAATATATCTTGAGGCACATGTTTTTCTAGTTCTTTCCAGATAATGCCATTTTAAGATCTAAAGATGCTTTGATGGAAAATATTCGGTAAAAACATCTTTAAAAAGACTGTAAGCTTAAAAGCAAATTACCTTGTTGACTGTTTAAGCTTAATTGCTGTTTTAAGATTCAATCCCCTGAGTGAAACTAAGGCTACCAGGTGTCTATCTCAAAAACAATAAAAGAGACCTTCTCCATCCCACTGAATGATGGCTCAAGTGTCTGTACTGATATAATTTAGTCCAACAATTGAGTACCTGCTATGTGCAAATATACTACTACACAACACAGGAATAGAAAGATTAAATTTTTTTAGTCGGATGTCAACTTCTTTCAGTCAGAATTAACCTTATTTGACTATTTGCCCCAAATTTCTTTCCTTATTGCTCAACACTAGTACCCACCACTTGACTTAATTATGTGGTTAATTGTGTTCCTGACTGCCTTCTTCACTAGATGAGATCCCTCTTCGTAAGATAGACTTTATCTGGACATTTCTGTGTGTTCCAACACTTAATACAGCTCCCTAGAGCTGATAATTAAGCCCTCTAGGTTAAAAGATTCAACTCCAAACTGAAAAAATTCAGTTACTCTAATGCAGAACAGGAGCCAACATGGAAAGTTGTCACATGTTATTTATTATCTATATATTTCATGACAAAGTTTAAGACACATTATGAAAAACTGTTTTCCATATCTTTAATATTTAAGAGCATATAATAATATAAAATTGCATCACTATGGCTACTCTTTCCTGAAAAAATAAAATGATATGAAATGCAAAATTCAATATATATAACCACTTAAAAGTAGGTTATAATTTTAGTTATTTCAATATGAGTAGGATCGATAGTATCTTATTAGATTTAGTAAAAACTTTATTCTGGGGTTTTGTTTTTTTTTTTTCAATTTCTTTTTCCTAAAAATATTGGCAAGTCTGTGATTTTTTACTTGGATTATGCACATTTTAAGGATACATGTGTTTTTGATGTTCAAAAGTTATTATTTAGGAAAAGCAAACTTGCTATTGTAGCATTTGTACATAACAATGAGGCAATGAATTCACATAATTTCTTTGTGTTTGGAATCCTTATGTCTTCATGCCAAACATCTTTATACCCTCTTAGCCATCCATCACTGCTCTGTGGAGTCTTTCTACTTGTCTTGCTCTGCTCTCAAACTCTCTTTAAAATGTAATTTTAGAACATGTTTATTTAGAAGATCATTTCCTTAAAAGTGAGAAAACTTTCTTTGAATTTACCCCCCAAAAATAAATGAAGTCTCCTTTTTTCTACCTGTAAGTTAATAAAGACTAAAATAAATCAATTTTTCTTTGTCTGAGTATATAAGGGCATATCAAATTCCCAATGTGAGCAATAAAATTTATCTTGCTTCTACAATGTGCACAATATCACTTGAGATTACTGGTTATTTTTTTAACGGGATATTCCTTTTACCTATTGCCTTGAAAGCACACATTTTCTTGAATTTTACCTTCATTTTGACATTAAAATGAAATATAATTTCCTTTTGAACGCACTTCAAAGAATGCTAGCAATGTAGGCAAGTAACTGCTCTCAATTACACTTGGCAACATTTGCCTTTCTTATCACCTTGAATCTGTGACTCAGCTTTGCCTTGCTCAGACGAATGGAACAATTGCTCTAGCATTTAATACCAGGGAGGTGTTTGCAGAGAGTATGATTAGGAAAGCATGTAGAATTCCTATATATGGTTTTGTGAACGTTCTATTTCTCTTCAACCTCTGACTTGAGTCATTCCTCTTTATTGCCAAATTGTGAAGATCCCCGGGGCATTTTGATGTTTTTAAGGCACTAGTAAGGTAGGATCTTTAAAGTCAGGACTATCCTGGAAAATGTGTGGATCTGATTTAAGAACAGCAACCCAAATAGGAAAATAAATAATATGATGTAGGGACATCTTCACAATAGCAGCCGACAAGATAGCTCAGAGCTAGCCACTGAGTCCACATTCCTTTTTCAGAAAAAAAAAAAAAAAAGAAGAAGAAGAAGAAGCACCATGACTTCCTGAAAAATAATTAATATCCACAATTAGTGCTTATCTGCCATCCAACTTTGCCAACTGGGTATGCTATTTGCAGGGCGAAGGGGGGTTATTATTTAAAAAGTATGAATTTGTCCTTTCCAATGGAGTAGTCACTGTTTGAATTTCTTTTACTTTTTGTTGCAGCTACATACTCATGAAATATAATAGAGAATGAGCTGGTACATTAAAGAGGAAAATAGTATATAGGTGATTATGAATTCCTTAAATCATCTCTACCATCTTTTGACCGAAGAGCTACTATTTCCTGATAGCTCTCCACATCACAAGATCTAAACTGAAATTAATGTCAAGGCATATGTAAGTATCAGACAAATTCAGCAGTATTTCTTTCATTAAGAGAGTCCAGGATATTCTCAGGAGACATTAGAATCAATCTGGAATTTAGGGCTCAGAAATGAAGCAAAACGTAGCCATTTGGTGTGGAGCTGTGATGAAGAAGAGTGGAACTGAGCTAACGGCCCATATTATCTGTCACCAGAAGAGGCTGGGGAAAGGGAAGAACTGGGGACCTCAGAAATTAAAAAACACATTGGATTCTCTGCATTCTAACATTATAGAAGCAGAAGTCATGAAGGCTTGATTTTCCTGGGTTCTGCCATGAGCTAGCTTGAAAACCTCGTAAATTATTTTATTCGACAATCATTTATAGAACACCAACTTTATGCCAGATACTGTTCAGTGCTGGAGATAGATGGGAGCAAAAGATATAGGATCTCTGCCCTCGTGAAGCTTACAATCTAGCAGGGCTGGTAAATGTTAAATATAATCATATAATGTGCAATAAATACTTAAACAAAAAACAGTCAGGGATTCTAAAAGGGGAGTCAGAGAAGGCCCCTCTGAAAAGGTGACATTTAAGCCAATGGTTCTTCATTTTGCACATTGAAATCACCTGGTGAAACTTGAAAATCTATGAGTGCCTGGCCCTCCACCAGATCAAAAGAACTGACTCTAAGAACGAGGGGTAGGTAACATTATCTATTAAAATCTCACCGAAGTGACTATAATTTGTGGCCAGCATTGAGGACCAGAGATTTCATCTGACACTGGAAGGTGGGAAGAGGCTGAGTAGAAAGTTGCAGGGAAAAGTCCTCAAGGCAGAAAAAATGGTATTTGTCAAAGCACTAGAAAGAGTCTGCCACATTAAAAGGAAGGCGCTGGGAGACAGGCTTGGCAGGGACATTTGCTCTGGGCCCCTCGGTAAACAACTTGAAAGATTTGGGACTTTATCAGTAAAGTGGAAAACTATTACAGAACTGACATGACCAGATTTTAAGGATTGCTATGGGTCCCTCCTATAGAAAGCACTGGAAAGGCCAAAAGAGGAACAGGGGGCTAAGAAGGTAAGGGGAAACAGTGATGGTTTGCACTGTGCCTGTAGCAATGGAGATGGAGAGAGAATTGCTTTGAGCTATTTCAAAAGCAAAACTGACATTTGGATGAATTACATAAAGGAGGGTGAGGGAGAAAGGAGTGTGAAAGAACATTCCCGGGCTTCTGGTTCGAACAGCTGGGCAAAAGCATGCACGTTTGCTGAGATGTGTGACCCTGGAGGAGAAGAGAAGGGTTTTGTACCTTTAAATATGAAGTCCTTGTGAAACATCCAGGTAGGCACTTGATTGGGTCTCAGGGGAAAGTCCAGACATATCAACTTAGAAGATAGCAGCATATAGAAAGGACTTGAAGCCATGTGTGATAGGAGACGTAGGAGAGAGCATGGAATAAGAGGTCTCAGTGAGTCCCAGTCTCAATCTCATAATGATGAAAGGATTGGCTATGATCAGAGGTTCTCAACCCCTGTGCCTCAGAATCACCCAGACAACTTGCTAAAATGTTAGTTGTTGACCTCACTTCCTGAAGTCTCAAATTCTGTGGGTCTGCGGTGAGTCCTGTGAATCAGCATCTCTAACAAGCTTCCTAGGTGATATTTATGCTGATTATTAATTGGAGCCATACTTGAAAACTAGATGATTGAAGATTTCCCTTCCTTCTCTAATATTCTACCATTACCTCGCTTTACCATCTGCAAAAACTCACAGGAAAACATGTATAAATGCAAAATGAAAATACTACACGATGAAAACATGGAGATGTGATCATGGGAATGGTTAAGAGCTGTTCTACATCTTTGCAATTTATGTCTCTTTTAAGGTTGGACAGATTTGACAATTGAAAAATACTTAGTGAACATCTTCTTCATGCAAAGCATTTTACAGCAAAATAGTTTGGCATTCTCTTAAAATTAAGTGCACACATCTCCTGTTGGTTTTGTAGTGGTTTTTTGAAAAACCTGCAGAAATTGAGAGAATTCAGACCTTCCAGCATCATTTTTTTATAGGTAGTCAAAGGAATCTTGAAGTATGACAAGAAGAGATGGGTGGCACAGACCACAATATAAGTATTTTGTATCTCTCTCACACAAAATCAAGATTCTGAGAATATTGTTTTATTTTATTCTTATTTCTCCTCATTTGAGCTTGATGCTATGAAAACAAACAGCTCATTATTTAAAGGAAGGTTTAAAGCACACTATTATTGTTAATTATTAGCAACCATTTTTTAAAAAATAAAACAACCCCTTTCTAGATTCTTCCACTGTCACATCATCAAAGAATGTGGATTGCACGCTTTTCATAGAATTGTCAAAGTGGATAAGTCATTGACCTCGACCTACCTCTTCTGCGTATGACTCATGGATTAGTAAAGTTGATGCTTCAAGAAGGAGATAGGAAACAAAGTTCCCAAAGCCACTTGAGAGAACTCACCTAATTTTCTGATTTTTAAAGCAGCATTGTGATTTTATTTATGCAAGTATCATCACAAACTCTTCCTCCCAAATCCTAATTTCCTAACAAGTTGTGCTTGTGTTCATGAGTTGTGTTTGGTGGCTGAAGGAGGTGAGGGGCTCATTCTGTGAAAAATGAAACAGATCAAAGTGTTTCAGAACTTTGTGAAAGTGAATAGAAACTCCCCTGTTTGGAATAGGCATTTGCTGTGATTTTTTAAATGTCACCAAAGAAAAGTTTCAAGCTACCCAGAAACAAAACCCGAAGGATTTCTTTCTTATTCCTTTGTTCCCTACCCAGGACATTCAAATAACATGCACATTGCTTCCAGCCATTAGTGGAAGATGGGCTTTACATCAGACATTGTAAGTCCAGATCCCTAGATTGATAAACTTGCTTGGACAAATGATGCACCCCAAAGACAAGCTCTGATGTATGGACAGCAGATGCTTCAAGGAGAAGTGGTTATCTGCCACTTTTCTTACCTCTCAATGGCAGAGGTCATGATCCTTTGATGATATCCAGCAACTACCCTTACCGCATTTGAGGTGGATTTCATGTGACATCCACACACAACCTCCGAAGCTCAGTTAAGAACTTCTCCATATTCTTTAGTAGAAACATTAAACCACAAATAGGCAGAATTTCTGGACAATGAGGATCTATCATCGGAGTTTTGCAGGCATCACATGTCTTCTTGCTGTAACAAAGGAAGGGGCATTAAAATTTTGGTGTGACTAAATGATTCTTTTTGGGGGGGTTAACTTAATGTTTCTTAATCCATTTGTTTCCCATGGGGGGAAAAGTCTTACTTTTTTATTTTTTTTTTAAAGATTTATTTATTTATTTATTTGACAGACAGAGATCACAAGTAGGCAGAGAGGCAGGCAGAGAGAGAGGAGGAAGCAGGCTCCCTGCTGAGCAGAAAGCCAGATGTGGGGCTCAATCCCAGGACCCTGGGATCATGACCTGAGCCGAAGGCAGAGGCTTTAACCCACTGAGCCACCCAGGCGCCCCAAAAGTCTTACTTTTTATGGGTCTTCAATCTATTAATGTTAATTATAGCTTCTTTAGCCCCATAAAGGGGAATTTGACTGGGGTCTCCTATTACATAATGGCTGACAATAATATTGAAACATAAAGAGCAGAATGTTCTGAATCAAAATAATGGAACTAAGCAGAATGTAAGAATCTATATATATGAGACAGGTAAATGGAAGTGACAGTGTGTTTTTGAAATGACCGATTAGGTGGCTGTGTAAGTTTGAGTCCTCTAAGAAATAGATGTCAAGACAATTAGACATGCAAGAGATTTGTCAGGATTATAGAGTTCCCATTTCCCACTCTCACCTAATCTACCCAGTCCCCACTTCTGAGTCTTGTCTGTAGTGTTCTTTCCAGCAGTTGCATTTCAGATGGAAAGAAGAGTATTGCTTTAGCTGCATTACTAATAATACAACTAATATTCATTGAGTTCTTATCAAATTCTTGGCACCATTGATTATACATTTTATATCCACTGTCGCTCATTTCTCACAACAAACCTATATGGTGTGGGAGGGAGTGGCCTCCTATCCTCATTTAATATATGGGGGGAGGGACATTTATTTAAGCAATTTACCCCAAAGTATATCTAATAAATGTTAAAACTGAGATTTTAGTCTAGGTAGTCTGATACCATAGCCCATTTCCTTAAAATGAATTGCATTCCCCAAACCAATTAAAAAAAATCAGTGCCTATTAATGGCCATGTGCTGTGTTCTTTAATATTCTCCACAGACCCCAGGATACTAAAGAACAGGGATTCCTGACCTCTGTGACTTTACAATATAATAATGCATTCAGGAAGACAAATATTTTATAGATAAGTGATATGACTATATATAATATATACATAAGAGACTATATGTAAGTGTAATATAATGGAATTGGAACTGCTTTGGATCATGCATACAGTTTAGGCATAAAACAGAAGGGAAGGCTTTTACAGCCCAAGAGAAAAACAAGGCATGCCATAGTCCCACATTCCCAGGACCATGAAAAGCTGAAGTCAGAGGATAGGCAGCACATCCGTGGACAAGAAAGTCAGGTGCCCCATAAATGTTCCCCAAGTCAGTGAATCAAGGGGTAAGTGGATGAGTACATGATGATCATATTTCCAAAATTACAAAGAGACCAATTGTTAACATTAATTTCTTTCTTTAAATTGAATTTCTTCCCTTTTTAGCATGCCTTTAAATTTAATGATAAAAAGTGAAAAACCTACTACAAAAAACATCACTGGGGCACACCTTGTATTTTGACTAGTATTATTTCAAAACACCCACAAATCAGACACCCAGGGCCCTAAAAGAAAGTGCTATTTTATTTATCTCCTTTTATGAAATTTCTCTGATTTCAGTCACACTATGGTTTTAATTTAAAAAAAAAATAATTAGGGCGCCTGGGTGGCTCAGTGGGTTAAGCCGCTGCCTTCGGCTCAGGTCAAGATCTCAGGGTCCTGGGATCGAGTCCCGCGTCGGGCTCTCTGCCCAGCGGGGAGCCTGTTTCCTCCTCTCTCTCTGCCTGCCTCTCTGCCTACTTGTGATCTCTCTCTGTCAAATAAATAAATAAAATCTTTAAAAAAAAAAAATAATAATTAACAGTATCCCTTATCGAAGCTGAAACTTAGAAAAATTTTCTTAAGGAATACATAACATTAAAGAAGTATGAAAAGCATAAAGGACCAAGTTGAATTCACTATTTGAATGGGAAGAGAAAGCTGAATGCTAAGTATTTTCTTTTAAATAAATTGAGTAGCATTTCCTATTTATGTGTGGGAAGTTAATGGCAATCTGATAGGTCAATTTAAAGTTTCTAACGTGAAGCGTTGTTCCAGGCTTGAAGGAATTGGGGTCAGAGAATACAGACTCTTTCTTTATCAAGCCATAGATCATGGGATGACAGCCCATGTGAACACAGCGCGCATCTTCAGAATCTCAAGGCTGTAAGAAGGTCAGCATGTGGCACTGTGCCCTTTGTTTCCTCTTAGCTTAGAAACTTTTGTGGGTAACAATGTGAGAAAAAAAATTAAAAATGACCTCTGTCACAAGGAAAAAATTCCCTTGGCCTTTTGAAGTAATCATTATCCTTCAATGTATACTAATCATTTGGCCAATTCTCCACTCTCCCACATTAAACATCCAGCAAAGACTGATAAGGTGAAAGGAAAATATTAACCTCACCCTTTCCCACCTATGAAGTTAGTGACAGAAAATGCAATTAATGAATTAAGAACTTCGTTAAAAGAACACCATAACCAGTAAAATTCAGGCTTTCCAGGGCTGAACTGTCAATAGCAGTGTCGTGGCACTGTCAACAAGGATTCCCATGACAATGTAAGACAGCAATTCCCAAGGAAAACATTTAAAAAAAAAAAAATTAAAGCAATTTAGTGGCAACGCAAATTATGTGCTGTTTTTGGTTTTAGATTTTTTTTTTTTTTAAACCAGAAAAGCTCCAATGGCCCTTCAGATCGATAGGAAGACTTACGTATAATGCTGTCTCCCAAAGTGTGTCAAATGAAACAGCTTCATGGAATGTTCCCAGCTGTGACAGGAAGAAATAGCCCTGTGATTAAAGGCTGGATGACTAAAATGTCTTTACTACTGAGATTCTCTGACTCCTTCCTATGTCAATGTGCATTATTAAATCAAGAGGGAATAGGATGTGGCATTTTCCCGCTTTGCTTAACTATAGAACTCATTTTAATAAGGTGTAGGGTAAATTTCCAGGAAGTCTGATTTAAGCATTTAAAAAAGAGAGAGGGGGAAAAGAAAAACACGAAACCATAAATATGAAGCAGCTCACTGTGAGTCCGCTCAAACAGTGTGAGGGTTTTTTGTGTTGTTGTTTTTAATTTACACAGAAACTACAAATTCTTCAATGCCAAGGTACATTTGAGTTTGAAAAAATAAGATTTTTAAAGGAAGCATGTTTTTCCAGCTTTCTTCTTAATTTCCTTAAACATCATGCAAGTAATAAAATATTTTTCTGAAAGTAGAACTTTGTCTGGAGTTAAAACATGCAGAATTTAAAGTGACCTATTTTAAAAACATAATTACTCAGAAGACAAATGCATGAAATGGGAAAAAAATACCACAAAGCATAAGTAAATCAGAACTTAAAAAAGAATCTGGCTATTTTACCACCCTTAATCTTTTATTAGCATCCCAAATAAAGGCAATCATTTAAAATATAAAGTTTTTTTGTAATTATTTTTCACCAATGTTTAAGGAATAGAAATTAAAAGTGTACTTGACCCTAATCTGGTTACAGATATTGACTATCCTTTGAAAATGTTCATCTCAAAATTTGGTGTTTTATCTGTTTTCTATAAAATGAGATGAAACAGCATCTATGGTTATAGACATTAGTTTGAGAAATATTATGCATAATTTATAATCCTTTTAAAGTTTACATATATCACAGAATTCTCCTGAAGATACCTTTCTTTGTAATAAAATTTTTTTTTAAAGATTTTATTTATTTATTTGACAGAGAGAGATCACAAGTAGGCAGAGAGGCAGGCAGAGAGAGAGAGAGAGGAGGAAGCAGGCTCCCTGCTGAGCAGAGAGCCCGATGCGGGACTCGATCCCAGGACCCTGAGATCATGACCTGAGCCGAAGGCAGCGGCTTAACCCACTGAGCCACCCAGGCGCCCTTGTAATAAAATTTTGACTGTATTCCAGTCATATTCAAACGTAAACATTTATATAAATAAACAGCAACTTCCAAAATGATTTCACAGGTGACACAGGAGAGTTGACCCGTTTGAAAGTCGCTGAGAGGAGGAAGGTTTTACAGAAGAGCGGGTGTGAGAGTGAAAGAAGGTGCAGCATGAGCACAGTAAGGGTCAGAGAAGCTGGACATGTCTGTGAGGCAGGGAGAAGAGTGACTAGGGACTTAAATATTCTGTGCCTTATTAGCAACGAGATAAAATATAAAGGTGCTCCCTGGCTTAGGACCGGAAGTTACAGACCACATGTTCTCCCTGTCCACTTCTATCAAATTCAGAGCACAATGTATCCTTGATGTCTTTTCGCATATCTTCACCAGTATTCGAGCAACAAGTAATTTATTTTGCAAAGCATCGTTAATGAAAGAGAAAAGAAAGTATGAAAAAGTCTATGAAAGGGGAACATTTCTTATTTTCTTGCATAAATAACCAAGGCGAAAAGAAGATTCGAATGTTTGGATCTCAAAGAGTCCTCCTATCAGTTGGAATTTGAAAAGGTGTCCCAAATAGTTACATAAATGTCACACCAAATACCCAAATCCTTTTCTCATTCTGACCCCTGCTTTCCCACCTACCCACACCCTATTCTTATTGGTTCTGTAGGGAATTGGATAAGTACATCAATTTCTTTGTTCACCTTTAAAAAATAAATTAAACATACATTAGTTTAATATCACAGTCATCTATACACTAGGATATCAATTCAGTTAGGATTCTCTTGGCCATAAGGAATTAACATCCTCTCCCAGACTAACTCCGTCATGAAAACATTTATTATGTCGCATAATAAAATGTCCGGAGGTGGGGAGATTCTGGGACTGGTCAATGCAGCAGATCAATGATAACATCAGGATGCCAGGTTCCTTCCTCTTTTCAGTTCAGCTGTCCCCAATATTGGCTCTACCTTAGATACAGAACAGTATGGCAACCAGAATTTTGAAAAACATATCCAGACATGACAATGCTTTGAGATACTATTTTCCATGGTGGAATTGTCTTAGAAGAGAGGGAAACTCATTCCAGATCCTCCTAGAAAAGCTGCCCTCGTATCTCATTGGCCAAATTGGTTCCTTAACTCAAAGAGTCCCTAGAATTGTCATAAATCCAACGTGTCCACTACAGAAACTGGAGGTGTGATCAGCTTTTCCAGAGGTACAGGGCTGGTCGGGGAAGTGACAAATATCTAGAAATAATTTTTTAAAAGATTCTTTCTTTTAAAAGAAGGGGAAGAAAGGGAAGAAAGAATGAAAGCCAACAGAAACCAGCAGTGTCCCCCACATGTATGCATGATTGTTTATGTTTTTAAAGACAAAATGATATATAATATCTCTGGAACTTGCATAGTAACACCAAAGAAAGCTTAAGTTAAGTTGAATATCTGAATAAACAGCCCATATTTGCATAATTTTCCTCTTCTGAGAAGGCCAGTAAACTCCCAGGACTTCAGTTTCTGGAAACCTCATTTCTTAAGCATTTGCTCTGGCATCCTGGTTCTTTCCTGCAAACAACCTACTACATAGATCCTCACAATAACTCACTTAAGAATGATGGCAGTGCTCTCAGGCAGTTAATCTCAACTGCTTCCCGAAGAAAGAGAAACTGATAGAGTCATCCTGGTGGCTCCCAGAGGTCTGCGGTGGTGGTGTTTCCCGTGAGCTCATGAGAGCTCCCACAAGTACTGATCCATCCAGGGTCCCTTTCTTGGCCTGACAACGGGTCGTTTACTGTTAGTAATAAATCCCTATTAAGTTGTCATAGTTAGTTAATGTGTCATTGGGTAAACTCAGCATTAAGAGTGAGATTTAAAAAATAACTTTCTCTCTGAGAATTAGATTTAAAAGAAGTGAGAGGGGAAATTAACTTTCATTTTCCACGGCACATGAGACTAGAGGCCCCTCGAAGATTTGATCAGTTCAGAAGTGATGCCAAGTGGCGATGACAAACTACTTACTATCAGAGCATGAGGAGAATCTCAATGTGCCCAAAAGGTAAGGAGAGGGTAACCGCAGGTCTCTGCCTGCTTCAGCCTTTTGTCCCACCCTAGCCTCAGCCCAGGTCGTGAGGGTGATTTTAAACTCAATAACTCTTAGAAATTTTTCTGGGAGAGCTGATGGATATTGGTGAGATGAAGTGTGTATTTGCCTCGTAGTATTAGTCTCCGTTCTGGGAACTGAGAGGGTCAATTGAAGTAGGGGTTGCCAGCAGCGGCACAGGGCACTGCTATAGGTTTAACTAGAGAAAAGAGTAGATAAGAGCAAAGAAATCAAAAGGAGAGAGGACTGTCAGTACCTGTGAGAATTCCGTGCAACCTTAAGAAACAAATATTTAAGGTAAAGGATAAAGGAAAGTTTGCACCCTCCTTTACATTCTGGTCGATCATAAGTGACGTGAAATCCATGATGGTTCCAGTCTATGAACCTCCCCAGGGCATTATAGGGAGGTGGACAAACAACAACAAAGAAACTTCACTCAAGTGTCAAATTCCACCGACTTTCAAAGTTCAGTTCTGACTCAAGATCAAGGAGAGCATGCACAGGTGGTTTTCTCTTTGCATCTAGAAAGAATTTACCCTTTTGCAACCTCTTTGGTATAGAGAGAATAATGTTTACCCTGTTCTCTAAGAGAAAGGTAGGTGCCTCCACAGACAACCCTACAGTTCAGCTTGGTTGCAGAACACTGGCCATGTAACAGCTTTAGTGCTAAGCAAACCACAACTGCATCATCTTCATCTTTTCTATGGGTCAGGAAGCAGAAACTTCCAAAGATTTCCTGTTAAGAAAGACTGATAGGGGTACTTGAATACCTAGCTATAGCGTCATAGTATAGGTTGAGATCAATAGGTCTAGCTGCACAAAATCTCTCCAATTAAAGCAATATTTTAACTTCAACTTTGTACCAGGTCAGAGGTAAATGTTGTTACCTAAGAAACATCGGCTGCCATAATGCTCATTCAGTGATTAGCAAATGTTTATTAAGCACATGGTGCTTCATGCCTGTAATTGTTACAGGTGTTGTAGGTACATTGTTAAACAAAACTGACCTTTTCTGCAGCTAAATGAATCAAGAAAAAAAAATATTTCTGGTGCTTATCTAGTAACCCTAAAGAAAGCTTTAGGTACATATAAAGAATGGTCTTATATCCAAAGATATTTCTATCTGAATTGTTCAGAACATATTTAAGAAAGAGAACCCAGTTCAATGATAAAACAAGCCATGCAGTGTAAATGCAAGCAAATAATTCAAATGGCTATTAATAAAATTATTAAGCAGTTTTATTTATTTTATTTTTTTAAAGATTTTATTTATTTGGCAGAGAGAGAGCGCAAGAGCAGGAGCACAAGCAGGGGGAGTGGGAGAGGGAGAAGCAGACTTCCCGTGGAGCTCTTAAGCAGTTTTAATACAGTATAAACAAAACTTGCAGTTAAAAGCCAGTGGGTGATCCATGGTTATCTCACCATAGCCCGACTCAGGCATTCCCATTCTACAGAGAAGTGTCGCCCTCGGCCCGCAAGGACGACAATGAGCCTGGTATGGTGTTAATGCTTCATTTCCCTTTATTTAATCAACTTCCTTAGCTTATATACAGCAGGGTGACCAATAAGGGGTCAAGCAATGGGGAGAGCCAATGAGAGTCCTGTTACTATGCTGATTAAATTTGATACAGCCAATAACTATGTCCTCCTTTAGGCGGGCTTCACCAGAAAGTTCATTGTATACTTGCAGTGTACTTTGCTAGCAGTGAGCCAAGCACCTTCTTGTAATGGCGGGGACTTTCCCGGCCGGAGGCAGTCCCCGACATCTCCCCCTTTTTTGTTTTATGGCAGAGATCTTGCCTGTCTTAGGTCGTCAGTAGCAGAAAACATCCTTATCCGTCATCAGACACAAGATATCGATGATCTCTGTCCTGTCTTAGGTTGGTATGTTTCTCTACTGATCTTACCCATCTTTGACTACTGATCTAGCATGCTTAGCCATATCTGGGGAGATGTTCCAGCCTCGATGGCTAACAAGGCCTGCACCATGGCTTGCTGTTGCCTAGGTTGCTGTCGCCTCCAAATTTGCAGTTTCCTTACTAGCAGAATCAAGCCCACTACGAGGATTATCATCAGACCAATTATGCTAGCCCATTGTTTCGTAAAGGTTAACACATCTTGCAATGTTTTGATTATCTCTGGGAGGGTTGCAAGCTCAACTCTGGTGTTATTTATCCTTGTTATGCCTAGTAGCAGGTGCTGAGTATAGTTTTGGAATTCTGCAGACTAATTCCCCCGCAAGTATTGGGAGAGCTGTCGGGAGACATTCTGTAAGTCACTCATATTAGTATAGGCTATGGGAGTTACACAAATTGCCAGGAAGGGTATATACATCCCAGTCCCAATAGGGCCCCCCATATGTCCACTTGTTCTTGAACCAAATCCACTCTCTGGTTGACTATCAGGATTCCTGCTTGCAGATGTGCATTGATCTGAGTCTGTGTTTGAAGGGCAGCCGCCGTTCCTTCTGCAAGGGTGTTCACAGCTTCCGCAGTGGGTATAGTTGCAGCAAGCGAGACTGCTGCTGCCGTAGCAGCTCCTGTAGATATAGCCAATGCTGTCACAACGGCGGCTGTGATACCAAAATCTCTCTTCTTTCTGGATAGCACCACCGGTAACTTGTCCTCTGGAATGGAAACTGGGATAGGAACATGGGTAGGGATATGCATAAGCACAGCCAGCTTGAAGGCCGTGACATTCCAGCACTGGGAAAGATAGCAATTCTTAGTGCAATTCAACGTATCATTCAGCTCGCTAGCATTTGTTATGAGGGAAAGGGAACAGTGGCCAGATGCATATGGGAGTGGGCTGATAAGTAATATTATTGGGACAAGACACATTAACTGTTGTCTCAAAGGTACTAGAGTCATTTTGTTTATAAGAACAGTTGAGGAATGTGCCACCATTTAACATGGACACTGCTGAGATATCAGTACATGCTCCTAGCAAGTTACAGACCTGCCATGCATCAAAGGGAGAGGAGAGAATATGAGAGAAGAGTTAGTCACTGGTAAAGGATATAGCCATGCTTTAACCACTGCTCACAGCTCTCTGGCTTGAGTCTGCCACAGGAGGTGTAGCATCCCCAGAGTTATCATCAGCATCTTCAGCATCATGACTGGTGTTCGGAGGCAAGGCTGCACGCACCAGCCGCTCTGGGAGCCTCCTTTTCCTGTGGAAAAACACATGCAGACCCCCTACTCCATACTAACACTGGATCTGGTCCATTCCACTTTCCTGTGAGGATGTCCATCCAAAGTACTAAAGGCTTAAGGGAAGCAGCAGCATCACTTGCCTGTCTGTCTGCAGCTGATTTACCCGTTTTGTCCAACGTTAAAAAATTCAAAATAAAGAGAATGGTGTTGAGCTTATCTTTAGGGGACCTGAAGGTGTCCCCTATTCCCCCTTTTTGTTTATAAAGCGCATTTTTTATTGTAAGATGCGCGCTCCACAACACTCTGTCCTTGTGGGTTATAGGGTATTCCATGTATCAAGTGAATGTCAAGTTGTCGTAGGAAGGCTTTAAAGGGTTGTGAGATGTAGCCTGGACCATTATCTGTCTTTAATTGGCGTGGCTTTCCCCATGCCGCGAAAGCCTGTAGGCAATGGGCGATAACATCTCTGGATTCCCGCCCCCCATGCACTGAGGCGGAAATTATTCCAGAGCAGGTATCTACAGAGACATGAACATATTTTAACTTTCCAAATTCTGAAACATGTGTGACATCCATATGCCATATATGATTAGGTAACAAACCCTTAGGATTAACCCCCAAGGTCGGTGCAGGTAGTAAGATCACACAATTTCTGCAGGAGACTACTATGTCCCGTGCCTGTGCTTTTGTTATGTTAAATTTGAGGCGAAGAGTTAAAGCATCCTGTTTCTTCAAATCCTCCCCTAAGTGGTCCCATTGAGGTATGTTTAGCAAGCCTTCATCTAGGAACCATGGAGCCGCCTTTTCCACTGTATTCAAAAATGCCCGAGCAGTTTTTGCTTTTAGTGGAGTTCGACTGGCTTTCAGCAGGTCTTCTAAAGACCCTTCCAACCGCAATTTAGATACTTCAGATCCCATTATGAACACACAGACAACAGATGCGGACGTTAAAAAATCACCGCTAAATTCCGGCTCTAAGGCCGCCCCGCTTCTTATTGCGGACTCGCTAAATCTCGGCTCTAAGGCCGCCCCGCTTCTTATTGCGGACTTGTACAAGTTAATCCCGGCTCTAAGGCTGCCCCGCTTCTTATTGCGGTCTTGTACAAGATTCCCACCACTTTGATCGTGGTCCCTTCCCCGCTTACCTGCGGACTTCTCCCTTGCAAGGTTTTTCTATTTTTCTTAATATTTCCCAGGTCTCAGCACCATTTGTCGCCCTCGGCCCGCAAGGACGACAATGAGCCTGGTATGGTGTTAATGCTTCATTTCCCTTTATTTAATCAACTTCCTTAGCTTATATACAGCAGGGTGACCAATAAGGGGTCAAGCAATGGGGAGAGCCAATGAGAGTCCTGTTACTATGCTGATTAAATTTGATACAGCCAATAACTATGTCCTCCTTTAGGCGGGCTTCACCAGAAAGTTCATTGTATACTTGCAGTGTACTTTGCTAGCAGTGAGCCAAGCACCTTCTTGTAATGGCGGGGACTTTCCCGGCTGGAGGCAGTCCCCAACAGAGAAGGAAGAAGGGATATAATTGTGCAAGATCATCCAGCCACCACGTGTTAGGCCAGACTTTTTCCCAAGTAAAATGGTGCATCTTTCCACCTCAGGCTGGGACCCCAAAGCCCTTTACTCCTTCCTTTTGTCCATCCCCCATTTCTCCACCTTCATCTATAACTATTCTGAGCAAGTATTAGTGCACTTACACAAATCCACCATGAATTGTAAACATCAACGTAAAGACTGTTAGGATGGCTAAGATTTTTTGCAGTTAAGTATCACTTGAATTGATGGGGTCCATGATCAAAGGAGCGAGACTGATACAAAGCGAAGGTCAAGCAAAGCTTCATTTCGCACAAGCACCAAGAATCAAACCTACCTGCGGGGCCCTCTCTTAGGGAGAGAGAGACCACCCCCAGCTTCACAGACTAGCTTTTATAGAGCAAAGGCCATGTGGTTGAGCCTGGCCAATGAGACTGTCTCCACCTGGCCTGACTCATCCTTGTATTTGGGGTCTGTTATCAGGGACTGGTCAATCATATTTTACTGGTTTCCCAGACTTGCTTGTAAGTAAGTTCCTCATTGGGGGTGGGGAGGAGGCAGGGTTTAAGTTTTACTGCACAAACAACAAAATGGCTGTTTAACCGAGATGGAGTCGCTCTGGCTAAGTAGGCCCCTACAGAATTAAGCTTAGTTCTAAAGAAATAAAAAAATAAAGAGTTTAGTTCTCCAGACTGTTTCAACTTTAAGATGCAAACTAGTTAATGCTAAAGAACAACCCTCCAGACATATTCCATGGCTGTTCTGCAGTTGCTCCTCAGAGTGCTAACCATTTGTAGCTTGTTCCCAGAGCCACTGCTTACACCCAGACCCTGGGCCCTTGAGTTTTCTAAAGATGTGGGATAGTCTGTGTTCAGAGCCCCTAGGCTCCCCATCCTAGACAGCTCTTACCTACCACCAAAAAGCCCATGTTTACCTCTTGATTGCCACTCCTTCTTTCAGATTTGAGGACATCTTCTGTCAAAACAGCTCATTCCTGTTTTTAGCTTGGAGGTCAGTTGTTCTCTTACTCACCATGCATTTAGAATGAGAGCTTGTTAAAACAAACTGCTGAGCCCCAACCCTGGACTTTCAAGATTCAGTTCGTTTAGGGTAGGGCTAGAGAATTTGCATTACTAACAAGTGCCCAGGTGCCCCAGCTGCACTTTGAGAACCGCTACTCTAGGTCAGTGATTCTCAACCCTGGCTACGTATTTGAGTCCTCTGAAGAGATTTTTAAAATAGAAATATCTAATTTCTCCAGAGATTCTGATTCAGATGCCAGGCTAGGGTAGGGACCAGGCATCATACACTGTTCTTTAAATGTCCCAGATGTTTCTACACCTATGAGAATAGGAAATATTTTTAAATGGTGCTAATACCAATTGGTGGCCAGAAACTGAATCTCTCATACTTTGCCGAGGGGATTTGAAAATGTTGTGACAGTTTCTTTAAAAACGAAACATCCACTTAACATCCACTACAGTAATTACATTCCAGAACACTTACCCCAGAGAAACGAACATATGTTCACACCAAAACCTGTACATAAGAGTTCATAACAGTTTTAATTTTAATAGCTCCAAAATAAAAACAACCAAGATGTTCGTTGACAAGTGAACAGTTCAACAAACTGTGATATCTCTGTATCAAAGAATATTATTCAGCAATCAAAAGGAATGAACTGTTGATGAAGGCAACAACTTGGATAGATCTCAAGGGTGTTATTGTGTTGAGTTAAATAAAAAAGGCCAATCTCAAAAGCCACATACTCTATGAGCCCATGGATTTAACATGTTTGAAGTGACGGCGTAGTAGACGTGATAAACAGATTTGTATTGTCCAGTATTGAAAATACTGGGGGGGAATTAAGTGACTATAAGGGGGCAGCACAAAGGAAATCTTAGTGATGATGGAATGTCCCTCTCTCCTAGTTGTGGGGGCAGTTAGAGGAATCAGCACGTGATGAGTGACTTGGACCCATATGCACAGATGGTACCAACCTCAATCTCCTTTTTTGGATATTATACCATAATTTTATAAGATGAAACCATTGGGGAAAACTGTGACATATATGTGGGCCATCTCTCTTCTCTCTACTCCTCTGCCCCTTCCTGTGGAATCTGTAAGTATTTCAAAATGGAAAGTTACAAAAATCCTTCCCTGTACAACCGGAGTTTAGAAACACAAACATGACACTGGCTGAGGACAATCCTGAGCCCATCCCTATGCTATTGTTTCAAGCTTTCTTTCTTGAGACCCTTGCATAACTCTGCCCATATCTGGCTCAAATCCATTGCTTCCCCTTTTATAGTTCCCTAAATTGGTTGATCTTCCAGACAATGTTGTAGGGAATTAACTGTTATCTCCTGTCAGGAGAAAAAACTGGGGGATATCTATCAAGGCCCTTAAAAACATTCTTCTGCCCACTATTTCCAGTCCAGCAATCTATACTGAAGAAAATACAGGGATACAAGTGTTACTGCAATTCTAAACACAACAGCAAAAAAAATGAATGCAAACTAAGTAGCTAAATAAATGTGGCTACATCCAAATGTTAAAATGAAGCATGCTCTTAAAACACAGTTGTTGAGAAATATTTAGTCAGTGTCATAAAAAATGACAGCAAAACTGTGTATGGATTTTGCTCTCAATTACGTTAATTAGTATTTGCAAAGAAAGCATGCTAAAATGCAAATAGAAGTATTTTGAGTGATTGGATTATAAGTGATTTTGGATTTTCTTTTTTTCTATATTTTCTAATTTTATACAATGAGCATGAGTTTTTTTAATTAAAATAATGCTGTCAAAGGCAAATATGGCTTATGAGTCACATCTATAAACTTTTAGAATGCTTAAAGAAAACCTTGATAGAAACTAGGTCTATTTCTGTCCACACTTTATTTCAGCCTCCCTTGTAAACCTCTGGATTCTTCCAGCTAACACAAGCTCATACTTTGTTTTCCAAACGTAAGATGATGGCCCTTTATTCTGGCTATCCCATCACTCATCTCACCAAACCCTTAGCCTACACCGCTACCATTCTGCTGTGTGATGTCAGGACAGTATTGCCTTCCTCCATCTTCTCAGATGCAAGAATACTAAAATTAGTTAAAAGAGACAAAAGGGGAAGGATTTTCTGTTTTTATCTAGATAAAAATCTTCCAGAAATATTGAGAAATAGGCCAATAGCTCTTGGCTGCCAATAAATATTCCTTTAAGTGAATATGATTATGATTTAGAAACACATTTTACATGCCATGGTATTTTATTATCAACTCCTCTCCTTCTATAATCAAGTTTCTCTCTGACAGTGTGACCTATCCTAAGGAAGTGCTTTAATAACAAAAAGTGTTTGTGTTTTACTTTTCCTAGATTCAAGTTTTAGGTTTGAAAAAGAGCACAAAATGAAGTTATCTGTATCTCCTTAATTTGATTATATTCTACCTATCAAAATATTTATATTAATCTCATTAAAATAGGAGTAACTGTTTTTATGGTGGTTGATTTTACAGCATTCCCTGGAGTTCCTTTAAGTGCCTTCCCTTGTAGATTGTCTAGATCATAGATCACCGCACTGCTGTCCTTCACACCCCCTCATTCGTCTTAATAATCGAAAGATCTTCCCGTAATTACAGTTCAGAAATATGCTCTCTGTTGGAGCATTGCACGTCTGAATCTTTTATTTTAACCATCTGAGAAACACGTGTACACAAAAATGCCACAGAGTAACCACCGGTCCCAAATCTAGCTCAGCTTCCACAGACACTGTGTCATCTCGACAGATCATCATCCCCCATGTTGCCATACGTATTAAATGAAAACACTGGACCACATGATCTCTAACGGCTCTCTGGTGGAGTCCATCCTGTTTTCGGAATTTAAGTTGCTTCTGAACTCTGCGTAGAAACAGAAGCCTGGAGACCCTCACCGTTGCCGTCCATTTCCCAGCGGCTTGGATCTTGAATAGGCTTATTTTGAGAAGCAAGATAAAATAAGAGACTATATGGTCTTCAGACACTAAAACCGGATTCCTATCAACTCTAAACTGTACAGAAATGTTCTGAGAAATATTATAATTTAAGTTCAAATTTAAGTTCAAATCAGGTTCACAGGTTCTATCCTTGGAGAGAATTATACTCTCCATACACTTAAACACTTATACTAACTGTAAGGAGTCTGGGGACGAATTTGGAGTTAGTTTGGGGCTGATGGACAGTTGTTTGACAAGACCACAGTGAAACCTCAGAGAATGTTGTAAACACTCCAGGTAAGTGAACTTATGGGGCACTTCCAATATAAGTGCTTCAGCAACTGCCTAAAGACTTTTCCTTGTTCTTTAATTTGATGATGATTGAAAACCATCCATGAGAAATCTAGAAAAAGGGAGAGCCAAGAGTCTGCACCTGACAGACTGGTTAATTTAGATTGCAACCCAGAGCAAACTTTTTATTTAAAACTTTGAAAAATTTTAAATGAAGAAAAACAAGTCAGAATGAAGTTATAGGAGTTAAAATTTACGCCAAGTTGTATTTTTAGTTTATCTTTCCAATTATTAATATAATGAATTATTAACAATTAATAATTATCAGCAAGCACTTATTATCTACATTGTATATTGATTTGTGTTAGAGTACATGTAATCAGGAAGACATTACATATTCATTTAATGAGACAATCTTTCTATAAATATTTATAAAATGTCTGCAATACTAAAAACATTATGTAAGGTGAAACATGAATCTTAAGTAAATAGCAATAATATCTAACAATTATGGAATGTCATACACAGTTAGAGCACTGTCATAATATACATATATATTAGCTCATTAAATGTATTAATGAGTTGTATATATAATTAATCTTAAATATACATTAGTCTTTCTAGTAACCTCATGATATTATTAGTATTATTATCCTCATTTTACAAGTAAGAAAACTGAGCCATAGACTGTTAACAGCCTTGCCTAGAGTCTAGGTCCCAAATCTATTATTTGGCATAAGCTGTGAGTTGAAAGTCTCAGCCTCTTAACTACCACAATACAAGTATTACATTGAAACATGAAACGCAGTTTTTATTGGTCAGAATGGTTGAATATCATCAATTTCAACCATATAGGTTTCCATGCACAAATCAGTTTTCCTAACAGCTAGGCTATAGGAACTTAGAGGTGATAGAAATAACCAAGGGACAGCTGTTCCAAAGAAAGTTTCATGGAATAGAAATTAATGTCAGCTTTAAAAGACAAGACTTGGATTTAAGAAAGGAGGGTGGTGTTTTCTAGAAAAGAGGATGACATACACCCAGCCATGAGTTAAAAATGCATCCGTGTCGGGGCACCTGGATGGCTCAGTGGGTTGAGCCTCTGTCTTTGGCTCAGGTCGTGATCTCAGGGTCCTGGGATAGAGCCCCGAGTCAGGCTCTCTGCTCAGCGGGGAGCCTGCTTCCTCCCCTCTCTCTGCCTGCCTCTCTGCCTACTTGTGATCTCTGTCTGTCAAATAAATAAATAAAATCTTTAAAAAAAAAAATGCATCCGTGTCTTCTATAAGCATTAAGTTTCACTTGGTTCCTGCTATGGAAGTCATTTCTTGCCTAATTTCCATATTCCAGTCACCTCCAATACCACCACTAGCTAATGGTTCTAAACAGGGGTGTAATGGGTTGAATTGTGTTCCCTCAAAATTCACATGTTGAAGTCTTAACCTCCAGTACTCAGAATATCACCTTATTTGGAAATTGGTGTGTTGCAAATAAAACTGTTGTAGTTAAGATGAAGTCATTAGGGTGGACCTCAAACATTATGACCAGATTCCTTAATAAAAGGGGAAATTCGACACAGAGATGCCCACATAGGGAGAATGCACAGGGAGATGAAGGCAGAGATTGAAGATGAGGTGCAGAAATGCTTCTCTAGGCCAAGGAACACTACAGATTGTCAGCAAATGATTAACAGGTAGGCCAGATACATGGAACACATTTTCCTTAGAAAGCAATCAGTGCTGCTGACCCCTTGACCTTGGAACTCCTAGCCTTCAGAACTGTGAGACAAAAAATTTCTCTAAAGTTACTCAGTTTATGGTACTTTACCATGGTAGCCTTAGCAAACTACATGAGAGGAAATACAAGGAGTCTTACAACCTCTGCTAATTATTTGGGTGTCCTTACCCTTCCTCCCTCCCACAACATGAACCCTGGGAAGAGTCACAGGAATCCTTTTGACCTTTAAATTCTGAGTCTTTATCAGCATATCAGTGCTTCTGTCTCAATGTTTTATCATTGGCCAGTAACCCAAGTTGTCTCCTTTAAACATTCTGACTTATTCCAAATTACATATATTTGTAGTATAAGAAGCTACTACTCTTTCTCAGCATCAGCATTTTTATCTCCTGATTTAAGAGTTGTTTGTAAACCATACAGATACGTAAGACATGATTTTATGGTAACATTTGTCTATCTAGAAAAATTCAGATTCCTTCTAAATATAACCACTTCTGAGTTTTAAAAAGAATGTACCACAATTTCCTGAGGCAATGCCAAAATAAGAGCATAAATATATAGCAAACATTATTTAATACTTTTGACAGTTATTTTTAAAAGCAAATCTACTGTATTGCCTCATTTAATCCTTACAACAAACTGTGAAGTGAGTTCTGTGATTATCCTGTGGGAAGTGAAGCACAGAGATAGAGGAATTTACTCATAGTCATACAGCTAGTAGTGTTCTAATCAGGATGAAAAAAAGGGAGGGGATGTTTATTAAGTGCCTGCTGCATACACAACGCTGTGTATTCTAGTTTCATAGGTTATCTCCTTTAATTTCTCCTAATGTTGTATGTGTAAGTCAAGATTATGTTTGTTTGTTTGTTTTCAAGATTGAGCAACTGAGGCTTGGAGAGTTTAGACAACATGTCCTGTTTATGTTGTCAGTAATTTTCATTTTTTTCTTCAGTCTTCCCGCTGGTGTTACTTACCACTCCTATACACACTGTCCCTAAACCGAGGTGATCTTTATAAAGAACAAATACGAGAACGGCTTCACCCGTTGTCAAGTAGTCTTCTTCAAAGGTGACTTAATGCTTTTCTTCTCTGGTTTCCAGGCACCAAGCTCATTTCTTCTTATTCCTTGTAACCCAATCTCTACTTTGAATCATAAGTTGAATAATTAGGGCCCTGCCTTAATGTCTTCACTTCAGTATGTTCCTTTCTTCCTTCTAAATATCAAACTTTCAATATTAGTTTTTGTTGATGTCGATCAATATTCATTCATTTTCAATCATTGGAGACACATACAAAGGTTTCTGAAATTCCTTAAGAGTCTTATGTTGATGACATGGTACACATTCTGTTCATCCTCTTCTCTTGCATGAATGGAGTGAGAGAAAGTCCCACTATTGAAGAAATTTGGTCTCAGAAAGAAACATAATAATAGATTCAGATACCAGAGTGAGGAAAAGAATCAAAGGCCTAATTACTCAACCTGGGGTACAAAAAAATGAATTTGGAAGCACAGTAACAGTTCTTTACATTGCCAAATGTTTTAAAATATAGTGTATTAATAAAAAAATTTTGAGTAAGGCCAGCAGATCAGGAAATGATTGCCATTTAAAAGATAGTTTATTACATAGAGTTTCCAAGAAAAGAAGTTACACGACATCACTCAGAGTCACACAGGGAAGTACCAGGGTTGATGAGGAGGCAGAGGGAAAGAGAGGAACTCTGGACAAGAGCCTTTATTGTGGTTTCCCTGGGAAAGGAGTGAAACAGGGTAAGCAGGCTTCGGTAGGATTGGCTCATTTATATAATTTCAGTGGGCTCTGAAACATAGGGACTCCCCTAGCTATCTGGACCTGGGGTGACTGGGGTGGATGGATAGTGACCCAGAGTGTAAGAACTCAAGAAACAAGGTGGTTAGGGTGTGGGTCCTGTTTTGGTTAGGTTGTGCTTGAAAAAGACACTCATATGCAAATTGTTTACGGTCTCTAGCTATTGGCTAACTTAGGAGGAGCAGCCCCTCAAAGGTCCCAGATGTCAAAGCTTCAAAATACAAATATATATATATAAAGACAAAGTTAATACGCAAACTAGATGACCCTGAGCCATAGTTTTTTTTTACTTTTTAATGTTTAAAAATCATATTTTTAAATTTTATCTTTATTAATTACAGTTTGTATGTCTATTATCTTTATTTATCCTAATACTTAACAAGAAAAAATAACTCTTTATGAACAAAGAAGCACTTAGGAATTCCTAAGTGGATCCAGGTATTACTTTTAGAAAAACAAGAAAACACAGTATAACTAATAATTATTCATTTAATAAATTCATCATATGCAACACCATTACAATGTTTGAATATGGTATGCAAATTTTATAGTCAATTTTTAAAGGTATATGAAACTGTTGGTTGCTGCATTGCATAATAATTGCCATGAATAGTAAACATTTGATGTAAAGGCTTGAGGGTTGAATTGAATTAACATGACTTTCTGAGAGCAGTTTGTGAGCAATGAGAGAAAAGAATGGCCTTGATCCTGGACACTGGGCTGTCCTGCAGAATCTGCCCTTGCCCTGCTCAACCCAGCTCCCCAACCCCAGGCCTCTCCCATGCCCTTAGGGAAGTTCTTCTAGCAATGCTGCCAGCCCCATAGATGCTGCTCAGGTGCTGCCAGGGAAGTATGAATGCAACAGAAAAGAAAGCTCTGCTTTTTCAGGGAAAAAAGACCTTATTCTTTTTTCCAGTCTAGGCTGGCACTGTACGTTGATTAAATACATCTCTTCAGGCCCACAATCCATATCACTATTTATAATTATCTGCTTTAGGAACCCAGAGTGGTAGACTTATCAAGGAACCAAAAGGCAGAAGCTATTGCTAGCCTCTATGCTCCCTAACACAAGCACGTTTTCTGTATCCTGTAAAAGAGCTTACATCCACTGACCTTGGCTATGTTTCTCTGTGTTCTCTCTCTTTCCCAGCCTGGACCTAATCCAAATTTTCCCCTAAATCTAACAATTTGCTCACATAGGATTTTAGGGATGCATATGCAGATAGGAAACCACATGACCAGTCACAAGCTTCCAGAAGTGGCTATACTTTGCTTGTTCTCCTGAAATCGGGAAAACATTCTGTACTGCTGGGAACCACAGATTGCACTTCAGAGGAATAGCTTCTAGATCACGCTCAAAAAAAGTAAAGAAAGTAAATGTACATACATCTTAACGGGTCTTAGACTTAAGAGTCAGTGAACTGGGTTTAAATTCTCATAAATAAGAGATTACTGGGCAAATCAATTGCCTGCCCTTGCTCTCTTTTCCTTATCTGTACATTGGGGGAAAACAATCACCCCCCATTGTGATAATCAAGTAAGATAAAGTGTGCTTAATTACTACCTACACAGTAAAGCTGTAGAGAAAAGAGTCCCAAGGCAACCACACCAGGGTTCTGCTTTGCCCAAAGCTCTTCCTTGAGGGAAGATTTGCAGCCTAAGTCTTAAAGGGGAAAAGGTCTGAATGTTTTCAATAGAATTTAATAAATTAGAGTACAAGAAAGGCCAACATTCACCAGCCATTAGGAGTAGAGACAACCCCAAAGAAATAGATTACATGGTGAGCATTTTAATAAGAAAGGGGAAGGAGGTTGCACCTCTAGGGCTGCTAGAAAGCAGGGAAGAACTCAGGGAACTGGGCGCTATTTGAAGACACAACCAAAGGCTGGGCCCCAACAATGCTATACAAGTAAGGTGCAGTTGTTACATTAAAACACTTTCAACAAGGATTTGCATTCACATTAAAGATTTTGCTTTTTGTTTACTTCATATGCCCAGGAAAACTTTCAAATTGCTATGCTAAGCATTGTTTCCTTATAAGTCAAAATAAGTAATTCTCTCATAAATATTTAAAAGAAATCACCATAGTATGCCTTAATATAGCAGTACACATATCAAAGGAAATTTTTACAATCACAAATATAGAAAAATGTGTTTAAATGTACTCCAAATACTCCAGAATTATGTAAGTACTACAATAGGTTTAAATACATTCTATCAATTTCTGAGACAAGCATCCTATTATGAAAACACAAACTGTATTCTTTAAAACAGAGGCATCATTCAATCTAAGAAATTAGTTAATCATTCAAAAAAGTAGATCACTGAAATGGAAAGTTCATACACACACACACACACAAATCCTCATACACTTGTATATGAATTACAGGTCTATATAAACACATAAAGTTCTATAGATACAGATGTAGATATTATATAAAAATCTAAAAATTAAAGAATGCACATTTCTCTTTCCAATTTTATATTATTTTAGTGCAATTTTCAAGAAGAGATATTACTCTTAAAGAAACACTTGGATAGGCATTAGAACAACCTACCTCAGAAAAGGCAGCAGTAACTATACTTAAGATAATTTATAGCTCATACACTTTGATTCACTGAATATATGGTCTTCTTAATATGGTGAGAAATTAGACAAATGTATGTTTCCTTAAAGCAGATGATTGTCTGAAACTAATTACTAAGTCAAGTGTTTGTGTAACTGTTATAAACATTTCTTATAAAATTCATTTTTTTTCCATATCATAAACCATTTGGGACTTAAATTTTCAGGTTTTCATCCCCTGATTGCCAAGTTATTTACTAAAACAAAATCACCAAATCACCATACTTTATAATTAAGTGTCTACATGTGCTTTGAAGATAAAGCAATGATTGCAAATTATTTGAAAGCATTATCGAGTAAGTCCAACAGATAGACTGAGCGGATGTACAGGTGTTACAGGTAGAAATATATCTCTTTTCCCACCCTGTAATAACAGGTTTAATGAATACAACTACTTGCAAACATGTTCTGTTCTGGAAAAGGCCATCAGTTAGAGCTGATAACCTCTAGAATGTAAAGATATTCAGAATTGTGCTGGCTCTGCTATTACCTGTAACTCATCTCCCTAATTTCTTCCTCTTTCCCTTACTAAGAATATTAAACAAGAGACTTAATGGGTTGGAGTGCCTACAAAGAATAGGCACCTGCTAATCCAGGAATTCCTACTGCTAGTAGGCAAATATTCAGGACTAATATCACTAATGCCTTCATTTACTTATTCATTCATCTGTCTATCCAGTCCCCCAATATTTACTGGACATCTGTTATATATGCAAAGTTATGAAGACCAAGAAGATGCCTAGAGTGTGATATAAACTCACAATCTAGTAGCCACATAACTGAAAAATACTACCAGATCACTGAAGAATTAAATTGGGGACTTTTCTATAAGATTCACCAGTATAGGGGAAAAGAGGATAACAAAACCCTAAAATAATACTTTAACATTTAATTATTTTTCATGGTTACAATTTTATGGCCTGTGAGTTTCAAAACAATCCACTTACGTGATGGCAATGACACGGATAGGGATCAATGATAAATCTTTTCCAGCTGGCAGTTCAGTGAGCCATCACCGGTAAGCCAGCTCTGTCTTGCATCCCGTTCCCCCTCCCTCAAATCACTGTTTTGAAAGAGGTTTTGTTTTTGTTTTTTTTAAGACTGATTGATTGATGGATTGATTTGAGAGGGAGGGAGAAAGAGAAAGAAAGTGTGTGTGTACGAGCAGAGAGAAGAGGCAGTGAGAGAGGGAGAGAGAAAATACCAAGCAGACTCTTTGCTGAACACTGAGCCTGATGCAGGGCTCTAGCTAAGGACTCTGAGATCATGCATGACCTGAGCTGAAATCATGAGTTGGATGCTTACCAACCAAGCCACCCAGGTGCCCTGAGATATTTATATTAACTAGAAAAAGTACCCTCTTTCCCTTCCCTGGTAGCCTTGTTTTCCATCTTAGGAGATCATATTTCCCAAAAGTAAAATTAACTCCTTTCCATACAAGTCAGGAAAAAACCCTCATTTGCCTAAGCCATCATTCTATATATTTGGAAATCACCCCAAAATGGATTTCCCTATAACAATTTTCCACTATCCAACTGGGGGCAGGGAGTTAGAGAAAGTATGGGTAATTCAGAAATCCATCTCTGAGTTATTTTGTATGTATTGTCAGATTTTAAAATCAGTACCAAATCAAGATAACAACTACAGTATTATATAGTATTATATAACCTTTCTGGTTAAAAAATTTAAAATTCTGAACAAAAATTTTCTTTTTCATTTATTGGTGTGGTATACCTTAACAGAGACATGACCTCTTATTGCTGAAATGCTTTTAGAAAGATGAATGACTGTTTTAGTAAATTGAACTCTGGTTTCCTGAAAGTAATATTCCCTACTTTCTTTATGCAGATGCTACATAAAAGCTGAAAGATAAAAGGATCAGAGAGGATAGGTAGGGAATATGGATTTGGGAATACATAGAGGACAGTGATTATCAGTGGCACAATGGGAAGGAAGAAGTCAGAAAAGGGAGAGTGTGCATTAGCCTGAAAGTTAAATTTCCATTTCGAAGAAAGATGAAAAACAAATCATAATGGAGTTTCCACCATGTGTCGCAACCTATCATAATCTTATTTAACGTTAATGGCAACTGTATAAAAGAGCATTGTTCCCCATTTTTCATATGAAAGAACTGGGCTTAAATAAAAATATTCAAGATCCCATAGTGATCAAACTATATGAATGGAACCCACATCTGTATGATTCAAGAACCTGCCCCTCTAGATAAGAGAAGAGGGTCTGATAAGAACAGATTATTCCAGAATATAAGAACTATTTGTATGCTGTTTCAGGAGACTCTAAACAAACTACAGAAATGTGATTACTCTTCAGTGACTCAGTAATGTTTTATTCAAATTACAGATTTTTTCATTTTTTCTTGTAATGATTTTTATGTCCTACAATGGAAACTTTCTCATTCAACACAACCAATGTTAGCCCACCAAAGTAGGAATTCTTGTTCTAGTTTCTGCTTTTACTGATAAACCTTCCTAAGACTATCCAAGTAATCTCCTCGTTTTAACTATAAAATGTTTTTCACAATATGAGAAAATTCTCAAGTATTAATGAGTTCATTCATGTGATGTCCTTTGAGTTCCTTGAAAGAAATGGCTAAGTGTAAGTGATTTTATTCTCTTTTTTCCCCTTCATTTGACATCCTGCCTGAGCTGACTGTTTGTGGCTTGTTGAGTCTATTAGTTTCCAGAAAAAGGAAGCCACCCTTCAGTGCCCAAATAAGAACAGAGATCAGTTAATGATTTAAATCCTACTTGTAGCCTTCTAGGAATAAAGGGAGATGTTTTAATTCATAGATTTAGTGTGTATGTGGATTGGGCTCACGCAATGATGTCAGATTAATTCAAGAATTCAGACGCTATTGGTAAGAGCAGATGTTGTGAACATTAGAGAGATAGCCCTGATGAAATTTGAAAGGTACGCCTCAAGCTTCCAGAGCATAAACTGAAGTGGGGGGAGCGGACTTACCATTAATGGACCCGGCAATATTCCAAGCAAACATATTTAACTTTATGAAGCACTGAAGATGCCACAAATGTGGTGACCCAGAAGACAAGCTCAGATGAAGAAATATCTTTTTGACAGGGGAATGGTTGTTTGTAAATGGATTTTAAACGTACTAGAGAATGTGTCTTGTATTTCATTACTTTAAAAGCTAATCACGTAGTTCCTAATTAACAGGAGATAGTCCCTCTAGGTCAAAACAAGAATTTAAACTCAATAACTGGAGTTGCTAATTTTATTTTCTCAACTTTTTTCAGCTTCCTTTTACCTGTTCTTCTTCCTGCTTGGTCATTGGGCTCTTCAGGCTCTCCATTTCTACTGGTTTCTTGCCATCAACATCTAAACATGATTGATGTGTCAATTGTCTAAAGCAAACAAGCAAATCCCTCTCAACCTCATGACCTCTCCCACTGATCATCTAATTCTTAATAGTCAATTTTTCTTGAAAATATTTTCCTTGTGTTTTATACATAATAAATACTCAGTATGTATTTGCCTAATCAAATAATGTTCTATTAGTACTTAATAAATTTCATTGCAACACTTAATGCACTATATCATGATTGTTTCTATCTATAAAATGTATCAAGATTGTTTTCATACACAGATGATCCCAAATCTGTACCTCCAGCCTGTTCTTTTGCCATATAGTCCAATATCATACATGTATGATTACCTATTAGACTTCACCTGTGTGTCCCATAGCACTCCACACTAAGTTCATCCAAAACTGCCTTTTTTTTCCCTCCAAATCGATTTCTTCTCAAGTCTTTCCTATCTCAATGAAAGGAAGCCCCATCCATTTGGTTTTCTAAATCTCCTTATTTAGGAGTTATCCTTTATTCCTCTTCACATTTCACCTCCAATATTTAGTTAACTGTTACATATTGACAATTTTCTTCCCTAATTGCTTCTTGGGTCCACTCATTTCCATCCATCTGTCTTTATTATAGGCCATACTACCACTATCTCCCTGGATGACTGGGACTGCTTTCTAGCCCACCCATCCAATCTACAAATTGATTTAAAGTGAGCCTTCTAAACAAAAATATCACTCTCCTGGGGCGCCTGGGTGGCTCAGAGGGTTATGCCTCTACCTTGGGCTCAGGTCATGGTCTCAGGGTCCTGGGATCGAGCCCCACATCGGGCTCTCTGCTCGACAGGGAGCCTGCTTCCCCCCCCCAACGGCCACCTGTCTCTCTGCCTACTTGTGATCTCTCTCTCTGTGTGTCCAATAAATAATCTGTGTGTCAATAAATAATCAAAAAATAAAACCACTCCCCTGACAAAGTCTTTGCCCATTGACCTTACAATAAATTATCAATTCTTTACCAGAGTTTGTAAGTTCCCACCTATATCTCTAGTCTCACTCCTCATTTCTTCCTCCTAGACGAGACTGTTGCAGAGTGACACGGAGATTTTTACCCCAGTGTTTGAGCATGACACATTCTCATAGTCAGACCTTCATCTATCCAAATTCCTTTCTCTGGAACATTTTCTCCCATTCTTAACATCTTCTGGGAAATCCTTAACATCTTCAGATCTCTGCTTCTTTCTGGAAGCTTCCCCCTGGTTTGTATAAACAAGTTTAGGTTTCCTTCTATACATTCCCATTAAACCTGGTATTTCTTCTGAGTTACTACTCATCAGACTTTATTTTAATTATTGTAAACTTGTTTGTCTTTTTCAATAGAGCTCAGTATTTGTAAGAGGATAAAGCATGTCTTTTCTTGCTCTCACTCTATCCTTAGGTTCTAATACATACCCTACAATTAGTAGGTATTTAATAAAATTTGCATGTAAAATGAACACATCCTAAATAAAAACATTGCTTAAACACACAGATTCTTTATAGTTAATCCTATCCTTTCTTTATATCAGAGAACACAGACTCGACTCTCCTGGATAGCATAACCATATAATTGTTCATCTACATTAGGACGTTTTTGACTGCACAGGGCATAATATTAATGAATTATGAGTCAATGGAATCAACTAAGACTGTTACAGGCATACCAGGAAATACTACCCTGAGAGCAAGACAGAGAACATAAATAAATAAATCACAAGAATGTCTGGGTTTTTGGTTTTTGGTTTCTTCAGCATGGAGGACAGTCTGTGGATCTGGAAGAACCATAGAGGTCTAAGCAATTGTACCATATTGGAATAGAGAGCCAGTCTTATCAGATCTTCTGATCTATCAAGAATAATAGGAAATCTTAATTTTATCCAGGTGTTTTAATATTGGAAACTAATTTCAAAAGAATTAAAACAAAATATTTTAAGTACTGACAAGAGATAAAACCTGAAATATGTAATCACCTATAAAGCTCAGACACTGACATCAGTATTAGTGCATGGGAACAGGGTATTCCAAGTATGATACTATTAATTACTAAGGTTCCGAACCTATAAGGAGGTTCAGAAAGTCTTAAAAGGGGGGCCAGGCATTCAGGATATTGAGAGAATACTCAAAATACCTAAAAGCATCATAATACTCTAATTTAGGAGCGCCATAACTAAATATCAGTCAGTCCTGGTATCGATACAAGGAATACTTCATGAGGACCTCTAGAGTGTCTTTGTTGAAACCCAAATAATTGAGTTGCTTCCACAGTAGTATATTGATCTTTATTTTTCTACTCACTCATTACATGATCACTCCATAAACACTGTGTCTGATTTACCCCTAAATTAGATTTTAAAGTTTCAAAATTTCATGAGCCTTGCCTCCACTACGGAGTTTTACTGATCATTTGCAAAATAGGTACCATTAGCTGCCAATGCCAAAATCATCAGTTGGGGAATAGAGCTTGGACTGGAAAGATTTAGCACAGCTTCCACCTCACCATTCACAATTCCTAACCCACAATTTGCCCATGAGTAGTATCTAATCGTCATAGTTTGGTCTGCAAGCTCTTGCTTAATCTGGTAATAATGCACATGGAATTGTTTCATGATCAAGGACTGAATAAGTAATTTTCCAAGCTGCTTGTGTTATTCATATTCTCCAAATGTATATAAAACAGATTTACAGATGATTATGCTAAAGATATAATTAAAGAATGAGCCACAAGGAAACTGTGAGATCATCTAGCTCAGTCTCTTCATTTTACAGCTGAAGAAACTCCACCTGGGGAGGTTGGACAATTTACCAAAGTCACACAACCTTCCAGATGTGATGTTTAAGAGCCACTAAAGTATTTGTGGGTGACAGAATTTCAGCATATGGATGGGGAGGAGGTTACAGAATTTGGGAGAGGAGTTTAGGAACCAGAAATAGTTACTAGCTCATTAACAAAGATAGACTTTTCAAGAGGCAAAGTAAATTGCCAGTGACCTCACTACAAAAGCAGAGGTAGACTTCCTGTGAAGACATTAAGGCCTAACAGCCATCTGAGAAACAAGATGGCATCCACCAGGAAATGCCTTCAACCACAGATCCACTGGATTGTGGAGTTTTTCAACTTTGTGTTATTATGTATGTAATTGTGTTGTTTTTTTTCTATCTCAAACTTCCTACTGAAGTCACTCACCTCCTCCCATTTCCCCATATGCATTTGCTTTAGAGCTCCCCTTTGCCTTTGATTAGCATATTCCTAGCCACCATGTCCTAGTACTCCAAAGAAATGCTCCACTTTCTTTAAATTTTTCCATGGGTTATGCCATTTATCTCCTCACCACTATTGAAACCTGAGTTTGCTGTGACTGCCTCACTTCCCTCACAAACTTCCTGAGTGAGCAACTTTTATTCTCCTCCCCAGGGCTCACTGGGTCATCTAAAACTCAGGTCATGCCAACCCTGGATTCCTATCTTCTGTCACCAGATTGATCTCCTCCCAACGTGTGGGCATCATCCAATCCACGGAGGGCTTGAATAGAACAAAAAAGTGGGGAAAGGAAATTTCATCCCTTTTGCTTCCTGGCTGTCTCCTTGATATAGGACGTCAGTCTTCTCCTGCCCTAGGACTGGAACTTGCACCATTGGCTGCCTTGGTTTTCAGGCCTTCGCACTGGGACTTTAATTACACCCAAAGCTTTTATGAGTTTCCAGGTTGAAGACAGTAAATCATGGGACTCCTCAGTCTCCATAATTTCATAATTCCTCATAATAAATCTTTTATATACATAAACTATTGGTTCTGCTTCACTTGGAGAGTCTTGACTAATACAATCATCTAACAGAATAGTATATGTTCATTCATGCGAACCTGCATACTTTAAAAACTATGGCTAACATAATACTTAGTGGTGAAGTCTAAATATCTTTCTCCTAAGGTCAGAAACAAAGCAAGAATGTTCATCTTTCCACTTCTACTCCATATCATACTGGAAGTCATAGGTGGTGCAAGCAATTAATAAAAAAGAAATAAAGGTGTATAGATTGGAAAGGACTAAATTAAACTATTTTTAGTTATGATTATGTACATAAAATAATATGAGGAAACTGACAATCATTTGCCACTTAAGAGTGTGTTTAGTTAGATCATAAATTACAAGGCTATCTAAGTCTAGAATCACTATCTTTGAAACTATGTAACACTGAAGAAAGAATCGAAGATTGAAATAACGGAGAAATAAATTATGTCACTCATGAACTGGAGAACTCAATATCATTAGAATGTCAATTCTCCCCAAACTGAATCAATAAATTCATTACAAACCCAAATTCCCACAAGTATTATTTTGCAGCTATTGACAAGGTGATTTTAAATTTTATATGGGAAGGCAAAGGAACTTGGAAGAACAAACTTTTTTATTTTTTTTGAGATTTTATTTATTTATTTGGGAGAGAGAGCACTAGCAGGGAGAGGGACAGACGGAGAGGGAGAAGCGGGTTCTCCACTGAGCAGGGAGCCCAATGTGGGGCTCAATCCCAGGACCCTGATGGACTGAGCTGAAGGCAGCTGTTTAACCAACTAAGCCACCCAGTTTCCCCAAGAAAAAACTTTCTTGGAAAATAAAACCACTCATGGGGTGCTTGCATGGTTCAGTCAGTTGAGCATCCAACTCTTGATTTCAGCTCAGGTCATCATCTCAGGGTCATGAGTTCAAGCCCCATGTTGGGCTTCCCGCTCATCAGAGAGTCTGCTTGAGATTCTCTCTCTTTCTCTCCCTCTGTCTCTCCCCCTGCTTGTGCACACACTCTTTCTTTCTTTCTCTCTCTCAGATAAATAAATCTTAAAAAAAAAAAGAAAATCGTTCAGGTTGAGTATGATTTGACTGCAAGACTTACTATAAAAGCCAGAATAACAAAGCAGGATACAATTGGTGAAAGAATATGTCAATGTAACAGAATAAATAGTACAGAATATACCATATACGTCCCTATACATACAGTCAATTGATTTTGACAGGTGCAAAGCCAATTTAATGGAGAAATCATAGTCTATTTTACAAATGCTGGTAGAACAATTAAATACACATATGGCAAAAGAGTGAACTCGATACATACTCCATACCTTATATAAAAATTAGCTCGGGGCACCTGAGTGAAGGCATCTGCCTTCAGCTCAGGTCATGATCTTGGGATCCTGGGATCTAGCCCCACATAGGGCTCTCTGTTTAGCAGAGAGCCTGCTTCCTCCTCTCTTTCTCTCTGCCTGTGTCTCTGCCTACTTGTAATCTCTGTCTGTCAAATAAATAAATAAAATCTTCAAAAAAAAAATAGGCTCAGAAAGAAAAGGGGAAGTCTATACAATTGCTTAGTTTAAAATAAGGAGAAAATGAGTTATTATTTAAAGACTGTACTTTGAAAAGAATTACATATGTAACTATATATGTAATTTTTATATATGTGCATACATGAGTATAAAATTGTAAATTTGGGGGCACCTGGGTGGCTCAGTGGGGTAAGCCTCTGCCTTCAGCTCAGGTCATGATCTCAGGGTCCTGGGATCTAGCCCCATATTGGGCTCTCTGCTTGGCAGGAAGCCTGCTTCTCCCTCTCCCACTCACCCTCCTTGTGTTTGTTCCTTCTCTTACGGTGTCTGTCTCTGTCAAATAAATAAATAAAATCTTTAAAAAATATTAGCTCAAAATAATACATAGACCTAAATATAAAAGCTAAAAAATAAAACTTATAGGAGAAGAAAATAAAAAATTTGTGACTGTGGTTAGATACAACAGAAGCACAGCCCATAAAAACAATTATAAACTGACCTTATCAAAATACAAACCTTGCCTTTTTAAGAGAATGAAGAACAAGCCACATACTGGGGGAAAATATTTGCCAATCACATATGTGACAAAAGACTTGACCCGGAATATATAAAGAATTCTGAAAATAAGAAAACAAACAGCCCTTTTTAAAAAATGAGATAGAGGTTTGAATAGACACTTCCTCAAAGAAGACATGAACCCAAATAAGCACATGACAAAATGCTCAACAGTATTACTCATCAAGCAAACACAGTTTAAAACCAAAATGAGATATGCCTATTATATGCCTATTAACTTGGTTTAAAAGTACTGATAATATCAAATGCTTATGAGGATGGAGAGCAACCAGAACTCTCATACCTGACTAGTGAGAATGTACAATGGTAATGCCCACTTTGGAAGATATCTTGCTAGGCTGTTATATGTCTAAATATTTATGATCCAGCACTCCTCCTCCTAGGTACTTACCCAAGAGAAATGAAACTTACGTTCACACAAAAACCTGTGTGAATGTTTGAGCATCATTACTCATAATTGCTAAAAACTGGAAGCAACTCAGATGCCCTTCAGTTGGTAAACAGATGAAGAAACTCTGAGAAACAAACTGAAGGTTTTGGAGGGGAGGGGTTTGGGGAGTTGGGTGAGCCTGATGCTGGGTATTAAGGAGGGCACGTATTACATGGAGCAATGGGTGTGGTGCATAAACAATGAATTTTGAAACACTGAAAAGAAATAAAATAAAATAAAATGAAAAAAAAAAGAAAGAAACTGGTGCATTCATAGAGTAAAACATGAATCAGCAATAGAAAGGAACTCGGCAATAAATCTCAAATAATTCCAGTATGTGACATTATAGGAAAGAACAACATGATGATTACTGTTTAGTGATCAATTAATGGTAGACAGTTTAGCAGGGGGTGGGGGTGTGCTGGTGGATGGCTTACCTACAAAGAAGACATATAAGGGAGTTTGCTGGGGTGGCGAGGGAACGGCTCTGTATCTTAATTATTGTGGTGGTTGCTCAACTCTATGTTTCTGTCAAAGCTCACAGAACTGTCCATCAGAATGAGTAATTTCTACTGCATGTAAAATTTTTAATTAATCAAAAGCTTTAGAAGATCTTGTTTGCTGATGGCTGCCAGAGGGGAGGCAGGTGGGGTGATGAGCAGAATGGGTGAAGGGGAGTGGGAGGTATTGGCTTCCGGTTACAGAATGAATAGTCACCAGGATGAAAGATACAGCATAGAATACATATTCGTTGGTATTTAGTAACTTTTTATGGTGATGGATGGCGGCTATACTTGTGGTCAGCATAGTGTGTAGACTCATCTAATCACATGTTGTACAGCTGACGCTAATGGTAACATTGTGTGTCAACTATACTTATTGTTTACAATGTTGTCCTAGAACCTATTAACACTTTTTTTTTTTTTTAAGAGTCTATCTATGGGACACCTGGGTGGCTCAATCAGTTAATAACGCCACTGCCTTCGGCTGGGGTCGTGATCCCAGAGTCCTGGGATCAAGTCCCGAATCCAGCTCTTTGCTCAGCGGGAAGCCTGCTTCTCTCTCTGCCTGCCATTCTTCCTGCTTGTGTGTGCTCTCTTGTTCTCCCTCTCTTTTGACAAATAAATGAAGTTTTCTGGTGGTTGTTGTTATTTATTTAATTATTTGCTGGAGAGAGAGAGCGAGAGTGTAAAACAAGCAGGAAGAGCACCAGGCAGAGGGAGAAGCAGGTTCCCCACAGAGCAGGGAGCCCATTGTGGAGCTCGGTCCCAGAACCCTGGGATCATGGCCCCAAGCTAAAGGCAGATGCCCAGCTGACTGAGTCACCCAGGGAACCCACAATTTTGTTTTGTTTTTTTTTTAACTTTCTTCCCTCAGAACTTAATTGGAAAAGGTCTGAAAACAGCCTTACACAACTGTCCATTGTCAACATTCATTCTTCTTCATTCTCTTTTATGAACAGGAGGTAAACTAAAGAGAAACAAAAAACTGTCCTCATTTTCTGTGCAAGGAAAAATTAAGGTTGCTCTGTGTTTTATAATTCTACTTATAATGATGCAGCCCTTATACCTTGGTCTATTAAAATAGCATTTCACATACTTATTTCCATTTGCAACCATGTGATCTGATGAGACCATCATAAAAATTTAGTTACTGTACTATATCAAATCAAATAAATACTGTCTCTTTGTATTATGGGTTTATATGTCATTGTAAATGTAGAGACAAAATAGAAGTTTCGTTTATCAAAATTAGATGTGGTATTGAAACAGGAATACACCCAAGACAATATTCTTTCCATTAGAAATGGCATTTAGATTCTCGAGTTCCCATTGTGGCTTTTCCCTTACCTAATGGATGCTGGAACGGAACAGATCCTTGTGCATTACACATTTCCTGGAAAGCTTTATGTTGGTCATCTGAAAACATGTGCTTTCTGAGGAATTAGCTTCAGAATGGTAAATTGGATATTTCACATGTAATTCAGTAGACTTTGTTTAATTCAAACTTAATTTTATTGCATTTTATAGACAAAAAAAATATTCTATAATCCAGTTTAATTACACATACAAACTTTTATATTATTTTCCTTTTGGATACCTCATAAAAAGAAAGGCATTAAGTAGAAAGTCAACAAATACACATACGGTGAAAATTTGTTCAAATAAATCTATTCATAAATGACATAGAATTTTAACATTTAAAGTAGGACTATAATTATGCTTTTGTTATACTATGAGTATTAAAATGTGAGGTGTGCATAATTATTTTAATGTTTATTTTAAATAATAATAATTATTCATTTTTAAGCTAGGAAAGTATAAAGAAACAAAATAACCCATAAGTCCAGCCAACAACTAGCATTTAAAAATAAATAAATCAAAGGGATGTCTGTATGGCACAGTGGCTTAAGCGTCTGACTCATGATTTCAGCTCAGGTCATAATCTCAGGGTTACGGGATTGTGCCCCATGTTTTAAGCTCTGTGCTCAGTAGGAAGTCTGCTTGAGATTCTCTCTCTCCTTTTCTCCTTCCCCTTCTTCTTGTGCTTTCTAAAAATAAATAAATAAATCTTTAAAAATAATAAATAAATAGTTTAAAACAGATTCATTTAGTATGGAAGAATATTCAGAGTAACCTCAAAGGTACATAATGAAATGTAAAAAATACTTCCCTCTCTACCTAGAGTTTACTACTCTAATATAATCACTGTTAACATCTTCTGAAACTCTCAAAAAACAATGTTTTCTCCAAAAGAAATACATACTCTGTTGCACTTTGATTGTTTTTTTTTTTTGGTTTATTAGCACATATCTTTGTTTTATGTTTTTAGCGGGTTCTCTGGTATTTACTATATAATTTTTCTATATCTTAGTCTGTACCAAATAATAATGGGACACATCATGTAAATTTTCCCATTTGCTTTTTTACCTCTTATTATACATTTTGTTCCTTCTTATATTATTGAGTTTTATTATATTTCTCTAAAATAAATTAAAAATAAGGAAAATATCTCTTATATGTGCTCACATACTTAGAACTTCCAGTGTTCTTTATATCAATCCAAATTTACACTAGTATCATTTTTTTTTAACTTGAAGTTAATGGTAGTGCAAGCTTGCTGATCAATCTCTCCCCTTTTATCTACCTCAAAAAATTCTTTACTCTTCTTTCATTTTTAGAACATACTTTGCTAACATACAAATTCAATGTTATAGAATTTTAATTGTGTTACCATCGAGTCTTTTGACCTGCAAATTTCTGAAAAGAAATCATTTGTTCATCTGATTCTTTTTTCTCCAGCTGCTTTTAAGATTTTTTCTTATTACTCATTTTAAGCAATTTGTTTCTAATGTTTGGTGTGGTTTTCTCTTGTTCAGATTTGCTGAGTTTTTAATCTGAGAGTTTATTGTTTTCACCATTTTTAGCCAATATTTGTTCAGGTATTTCTCTATGCCCCCACCTAATTACACATAAAATTAAACTGCTTGATTTTATTTTACTGCTAACCTATGCTGTGAGCATTTTTTTTCAGTCACTTTTCCTCCCTGTGTTTCATTTTAGGTGGTTTATGTTGCTATGCCTCCAATTCATTGATCTTTTCTCTGCAGTGTCTTGTCTCCTATTTAATTCCATTTGTAATGGGCTCAGTTATATCTCACCTGAAATTATATTTTGACATCCTAATCCCCAGTACCTCAGAATGTGACTATATTGGGAGGAAATTAAAGAGGAAATTGAGGTTAAATGAGGTCATTGAGGAGCACCTGGGTGGCTTAGTTTGGTTAAGCGACTGCCTTCGGCTCAGGTCATGATCCTGGAGTCCTGGGATTCAGTCCCGAATCAGGCTCCCTGCTTGGCAGAGAGTCCTGCTTCTCCCTCTGACCAACCCCTTCTCATGCTCTCTTTCTCTCTACATTCTCTACCTCTCTCTCTCTTTCTCAAATAAATAAATAAAATCTTTTTAAATTTTATTTTATTTTATTTTTTAAGATTTTATTTATTTATTTATTTATTTGACAGAGAGAGAGGGATCCCAAGTAGGCAGAGAGGCAGTCAGAGAGAGAGAGGGGCAAGCAGGCTCCCTGGCAAGGAGAGAGCCCGATGTGGGGCTTGATCCCAGGACCCTGAGACCATGACCTGAGCTGAAGGCAGAGGCTTAACCCACTGAGCCACCCAGGTGCCCCAATAAAATCTTTTTTTAAAAAATGAGGTCATTGAGGTGGGACGTAATCCAATATGACTGGTATCCTTGTAAGAAGAGATGAGGACACAGAGGAAGACTACATGAAGATCCAAAAGAAGAAGGCTGTCTATTACCCAAAGACAAAAGAGGCCTCGGGATGAAACCAAATGTGCCAACACCTTGGTCTTGGACTTCCAGCCTCCAGGATTATCTCTTGTTGAAGCCACCCAGTCTGTGGTACTTTGTTATGGCAGCCCTAGCACACTAATACATCAACAGAACTAGTCTTCATTTTAAATATTGTAGTTTTTGTCTGTTGAAGTTCTACTGAGTTCTTTTCCCCCGACTTCTCTCTTCATCATGTTACTGCTTTCTTCCATGTTCTTGAACAAATGGAACATGTTTATAATTTATATTTTAATGTCCTTCTCTCCTAATTCCATCCTCTGTATTATTTCTGGATCTGTTTCTATTGCTTGATTTCTCTTAGCATAGAACATATTGTTCTGCTTCTTTGCATGTCTGGTAATTTTTTATTGGATAATATACATTTTGAATATTAATGTTACATTTTGGGTTCTGGATTTGGGTGTGTTTTCTATAAAATTAGCATTTGACCTTCTTGTTGTATGTTGTTATGTTATTTAGAATCAGCTGTACCCGTCCAAGGGCTTGTTTATAAAGGTTCACTAGGTTAGGTCCAGAGGCAGCTTATGGTCTAGGAGACTTTAGCTCAAGTGATGTAGCAGTGTCTCTTGAAAACCTCCCCAGTGCTTTATATATTAAGACATCTTCCTACTTTGCTATTGGAATCACACATTTTTCTCAGCCCTATGTGAGCTCCAAAATTGTTAAGCCCTACTGTCTCTGGGATTCTTTCCCCAGCCTGTAGTAATCTTCTTCCTGTATATGCACAAGTTAGTACTTAGCCAAAGACTTAAAAGAACTTCACCACAGATATCTGAAGCTCTGTGTGTAGCTCTGTTGCCTTTAGGCCATGTAGGCCTTCTGAAACTCTATTCTCTGCCTATCATATTCAGTAAAACTCCCAGGGTTCATTTAGATTTTGCCTATCATTATTCAGCCTAGAAATTACTTCCAGACACAAAACAAAAGCATACAGCGTCTACCTACCTCAAAAGTATGTGTGGTCTGTGGTCCCATGTCTGAAAACCATTCTTTCATATACTTTTTCAATTTTCTAGTTGTTTAAGGCTGGGAAGAACATCTATTCTCTATTATTGCATTATGGCCAGAAGTGGAAGTCTACGTTTTCATTCTTAATTTTTTATATCATTATGTTTAAACTAACCCATTTGTAACATGTATATAATACTCCATTAGATAAATATAATGAATTTATTAATAAGAACCATATTAAAGGACATTCAGGCTATAGCCAGCATTTTGTTATTTAAAAAGTAAGCATTTTTATGCTTACAACACAGAGTAATTTCATATATTCTATTTTACTGGCTAACTTCCTAAAAATAGATTTTCTGGATCAAAGGGTTTGAGAGTTATGCAAAAATAAATATTTCCAAATTGCTATCTAAAAATTACAAAATTAATGCCACTCCTCTCCATACTTTCCCCAACAGAAGAACATTAACCTCCACCAATCTAAAAGAAAATGAACCTTTTGTTTGGTTTTCCCTTATTCAACTATGAGTAAGATTGGGCATATTTTATATTTTATCAGCCATATATTCCATTTTCTGTCAACTGACTATTTATACTTTTGACTCTTTTCCTTATTTAATATGCATGAGCTAATTGTACATAATAAAGTTCCTTGTTATGTTTTTGTAACTGTTTTTCTGGGGGTTTTTTTGTTTTTTTTTTTAAAGATTTTATTTATTTATTTGTCAGAGAGAGAGCGAGCAAGAGCAAGCACAGGCAGACAGAGTGGAAGGCAGAGTCAGAGGGAGAAGCAGGCTCCCTGAGGAGCAAGGAGCCCGATGTGGGACTCGATACCAGGACGCTGGGATCATGACCTGAGCCGAAGGCAGCTGCTTAACCAACTGAGCCACCCAGGCGTCCCTTTTTCTGTTTTTTTAACTTTAAGTTATTTAGGACATATAGAAGTTTTAAATATTTATGCAATCAAATTTTTCAATATTTTCCTTTATGTTTGTGGAGTTTTGTACTCTTCTTTGCAAGCCCTCTTCAAACATACATTTTTTTTTTTTGGTTAAACTTTACAGTTTAATTCTTAAATTTTAATCAATTTAAACCTTATGCTGAAGCAAGGAATATGGTAGAAATTCCAGAAGGTTTTTAATTTTAATTTTTTTTACCTTTTCAGTGTTCCAAGATTCATTATTTATGCACCACACCCAGCGCTCCATATAATACATGCCCTCCACAATACCCACCACAAGGCTCACCCATCCCTTCAACCCCTCCCTTCCAAAACCCTCAGTTTGTTTCTCAGGGTCGATAGTCTCCCATGCTTCATCTCCCTCTCTGATTTCCCCCAATTCACTTTTCCTTTCCTTCTCTTAATGTCCTCCATGTTATTCCTTATGCTCCACAAGTAAGTGATGCCATATGATAATTGACTCTCTCTGCTTGACTTATTTCACTCAACATAATGGCCTCGAGTCCTGTCCATACACGAAAGTTGGGTATTCATCCTTTCATGCTTGACTTATTTCACTCAGCTTAATCTCCTCCAGTCCACCATACAAAAAAGTTGGGTATTCGTCCTTTCTGATGGAGGCGTAATACTCCATTGTATATATGGACTGTATCTACTTTATCCATTCGACTTTGAAGGGCATCTTGGCTCTTTCCACAGTTTGGCAATTGTGGACATTGCTACTATGAACATTGGGGTACAGATGGCCCTTCTTTTCACTACATCTGTAGCTTTGGGGTAAATACCCAGTAGTGTAATTGCTGGGTCATAGGGTAGCTCTATTTTTAATTTCTTAAGGAATCTCCACACTGTTTTCCAAAGTGCCTGCACCAACTTGCATTCCCACCAACAGTGTAAGAGCATTCTTTTTTCTTCACATCCTCTCCAACACTTGTTTCCTGTCCTGTTAATTTTGGCCATTCTAACTGTTGTAAGATGGTATCTCATACAGTAATTCAGTAATGTGGCTGGATACAAAATCAATGCACAGAAATCAGTTGCTTTCTTATACACTAATAATAAAAATACAGGAAGGGAAACTAGAGAGTTGATTCCATTTATTATAGCACCAATAACCATAAGATACCTGGGAATAAACCTAACCAAAGAGGTAAAGGATCTGTACTTGAAATTGAAGAAGACACAAAAAGATGTAAAAGCATTCCATACTCATGGATCAGAAGAATAAACATTGTTAAATATCCATACTGCCTGGAGCAATCTGTACTTTCAATGCCATCCCAATCAAAATTCTACCAGCATTTTTCAAAGTGCTGGAACAAACAATCCTAAAATTTGTATGGAACCAGAAGAGACCCCGAATTGCTAAGGAAATGTTAAAAAAGAAAAACAAAACCCGGGGCATCACATGCCTGATTTCAAGCTTTCCTACAAAGCTGTGATCACCAAGACAGCATGGTACTGGCTCAAAAACAGACACGTAGACCAGTGGAACAAAGTAGAGAGCCCAGATATGGAACCTCAACTCTATGGTCAAATAATCTTTGACAAAGCAGGGAAAAATATACCATAGAAAAAAGACAGTCTCTTCAATAAATGGTGCTGGAAAAATTGGACAGCTATGTATAGAAGAATGAAACTCGACCATTCTCTTACATCACACACAAAGATAAACTCAAAATGGATAAAAGACCTCAACATGAACCAGGAATCTATCAAATTCCTAGAGGAGACCATAGGCAGTAACCTTTTTGACATTGGCCACAGCAACGTCTTCCAAGACATATCTCCAAAGGCAAAGGAAATAAAAGTGAAAATGAACTTTTGGGACTTCATCAAGACCAAAAGTTTCTGCACAGCAAAGGAAACAGTCAACAAAACAGAGGCAAGTCACAGAACAGGAGAAGATATTCACAAATGACACTAGAAAGGGCTGATATCCAAGGTCTATAAATAACTCCTCAAACTCAACACTCAAAAAGCAGATAATCACATCAAAAAATGGACAGAAGACATGAACAGACACTTCTTCAAAGAAGACATACAATGGCTACAGACACATGAAAAAAATGTTCATCATCATTAGCCATCAGGGAGATTCAAATCAAAACCACATTGAAATTCCAGAATTATTTAAAGATGTATTTATTTATTTTAGAGAGAGAGAGCACACATGAGTAGGAAAGTAACAGATGGAGAGGGAGAAGATGACAATCTCCCGCAGACTCTGTGCGGAGTGCAGAACCTAAAGTGGGGCTCAATCCCAGGACCCTGAGATCATAAGCTGAGCTGAAACCAAGAGTCGGACATTTAACCGACTGAAACCCCCAGGCGCCCTAGAAATTCCAGATATTTTATCCAAATAATTAACTAGCTATTTTAACTCTATTGACTCCCTGTTCTCATCAGTGATTTCACCTAGCACATTCATCATTAAAAGAAGATCTTCTTTATCGACTTTATATCTATTGATTTCTCTGGATATAAGTCTGTCTCTAGGATTAGATTATTTACATTACTGTAATTTGTTAAGTTTTAATATGGATTTTATGAATTTACATTCACTGACTTCTGGCTACATATTTCCTCTATTAAATTATTTCCATAGAGATTGATAAGTTTCCATATCAGATAGAACTGATCCTTATCAACCTGCATGCATTTTTCTTTTAAAAAATCCCTGGATATTGGCATAGACTGACTTTTCCAAATGAATTTTGCTTATAATCAAAATGTATAGATTAATTTATGAAAATTTATACCTTTTCAATATAAGTTGTGCTATCAAAGAACATAGTGTTTCCATTTACATTAGACTTCCCTTAACATTCCTGTGCAAAAACCAATGCACTTTATATGTGTGTATTTCTGGACTCTATTCTAGTCTATTGATTTATACGTCCATTCTTCTTTTAAAACCACATTGTATTTGCTGAAGATGCAGAATAAATCTTGAAACCACATGGTGTAAGTCCTCCAGTATTGCTCTCCTTTAAAGTTGTTTTGTCTGTTCTATGTATTTTACATTTTCATATATATTTGAGAAATAACTTGATAGTTCTTAAATAAATAAATAAATAAATGCCTGCTAGAATTTTGATAGAGACTGTTGAATCCATAGAACAACTTGGGAGAACTGCTATCTTAACAATGTTGAGTCTTCTAGTCTCTGAGCACAGTATTCTCTCCACTTACTAGGTCTTCATTTATTTCTCTCAGCAATATTTTCTAGCTTTTGGTGAATATAGGTCATGGAAAGTTTAGCAGATTTACCCCTTAGAATTTCGTATTTTTATTTACATTGGTTTATTAGTTTTATTCATTTTCTGATTTTTTTCTTTGCTAATGTATATTGATGTATTTATGAATACACCCAGAAAGTGAGATTTTACTTTTAAAATATGAGTGTTCAGTATATTATACTATAAGAGTATATGCATTGTAACCACAATAAAGTAAAATATAAAAATCAAGATATTACATATATTAATGACACATAATAGACACACACTCAGGTTTTAGAAAGGGATCATGAGGATGAATACAGCTTTGCCTAATAATCTTTATTTTGCCTTTTTAAACATTGTTTTTTATTTTTAAATACTATCTTAACCATTTTTAAGTATATAGTTCAATAATGTAAGGATATTCACAATATTGTGAAATATTACTAGATTATTAGATTATGAAATATTACTAAAAATTGCTAGAATGTTTTCATCTTGCAAATCTGAAACTATTTTTCACTAAATAACTCCCTTCCTCACCCAACCTCCTTTCTTAGCAGTCACCATTCTACTTTCTGTTTATGTGAGCCTGAATATTTTAGATACCTCAAACATGTGGAATTATACAATATTTGTCTTTTTGTACCTGCCTTACTTAGCATAATGTCCTCAAAGTTCATCTATGTTGTAGCATATGTCAGAATTTCCTTCCTTTTTAAGACTAATAGTCCATGTCTTTATTTACCATGTTTGTTTACTCATTCATCTGTTAATGGATATTTGAGTTGCTTCCACCTGTTGGCTACTGTGAATGATGCTGGTATGAACATGTGTGTGCCACCTCTTTAAAAAACCATTACAATAAACCTAGCTCCATACAATAGAGTTATGTTCACTTCTTTGCCATGCTTCTGCTGGATGGCCATAAATTTTGCATTTATAATATTTAGTAGATACACTAAGTGATTCTCCACCAAAGATGGTTCTTATTCCTTAGGATATTTGGATTCCTGAGGTAAAGTTTTTGTTTTCACAATGATTAGAAAACACTACAGGCATTCACTGGGCAGGGCTGGGATTACAAAGCATCCTGCAATGCAAAACAGTCCTGCTGAATGAGGACTAAAGAGACCCACCTAGAGCTCTAAGGGCTTCCCTTGAGATATACTAGCCATTAATTACATGGGCTTAAGCTCATTACACTAAACAACGTGGAACATTTTACTATGTCTAATTGTTCTGTTGGTAGGTTTTCCAAATTGTTTATTTTTTTAATAGAATAAATATTATTTCCTTTGCTGAAACACAGGCTGCTAGCTGCAGAAATGAGTCTTCTGAGTAGCAGAACCATTTCTTTGAGAATGGGTCCTATTTGGATTACAAGAAGAGGGAAAGTATGGGACCCTAACTTATTGCACATTGTTGTAAAGAATAATTCTGGCAAAGAAATTAACAGCAAAGTCAGTCTTAATAACTAAATCTGGAGCATGAATTGAATATGAATTACTTAGAGGTAGTAACTGTAGCTTCCTTAAGGAAAAAAGATCATTGTATACCTAGAGCCTAGCAGACAGAAGATGTTCAAAAAATACTAAATGTTGAATGACCAGACTTTTAAAAAAAAAGGGGGGGGAAGGATGGGATAAATTGTCGCCCTCGACCCGCAAGAATGACAATCAGCCTGGTATGGTGTTAATGCTTCATCTGTTTATTTCATCAACTTCCTTAGCTTATATGCAGCAGGGTGACCAATAAGGGGCCAAGCAATGGGGAGAGCCAATGAGAGTCTTGTTACTATGCTGATTAAATTTGAAACAGCCAATGACTATGTCCTCCTTTAGGCGGGTTTACTTCCAGCGTATTTTGCTGGCAGTGAGCCAAGCACCATATTGTAATGGTGGGGACTTTCCCAGCCGGAGATGGTCCCCAACAATAAACAGCACACTGAAGGGATTAGAAGTAAAAGATATTCCAGTTAATAAATGATCCATTCTGGTGTCTGCCCTAGGTCCTTTAGAAACGTTGATGGAGGAAGGATGGAAGTGAGATCTACAGGCCTCCAGTGTAAGTGCTTAAGAGCCTAGAGAAGGAGATCTGACCCAAGCCTGTGATGGAACCCGGCATGACCTCCAGGAATTTCATATGCCAAGGGCTGAGAGGTCCAATGACACAAGATCAGGTTTCCTTTGGCCTTAGAAATGAGGACGTACTTGTGAAGAGTTCACAATACTGGTCTTAGGAGGACAGTTCAGGTTCCAAAGATGTAAATGTAAAAGCACTGCAAGTATAATACTGGGGCGAGAATTCAGAGTTTGCAGATGAGGGGAATAAGAATAACCTCCCTGGGCTGTGGGTGATAGGACATTGATATCGTTACTGGGGATTAGTTAAGACCTGAATTTTATATCTGAATCACCTAGATTCAGAAACTGCAAAGCCCAAAGATTGCAACTGAATTGGGGTGGGACCCAGGCATCTATAATTTTTGAAGCTCCCCAGATCATTCTAACATGCAGCCAAGGATAGAAAGTGACCTAAAACCAAAAACTGAGTGTTAGAGGCCACGGCACGATTGGAGTCATGGATCACACCAGGCCCTGACTTGTGTCTCCTTTAAAGTCCAGACGCCTTGATAAGGGTTAAGGACAGGAAAGTTGAGTAACACTGAGAAAGGGTCTGTGCTATGTGTCCTGCCCTCGCCTACATGACTTCCCACACGTTCTCCCTACAGAAGGGAATAATGTGGTCAGGGTCATGAATTCTTAGTTGGTCCTTGTTCCTGTATCTCCCATAATCCACACCCTGGTTGATTGTAACTTCTTGTATCAATAGTAGCTAATGGCATTAGTCGTGATTTAATTAGCTGGTATCATGAGATTTGTTTGTAGTTAATGTAAGACTTGTTATAGGAACTTGCAGTCATCTGACTAGATACTGATGTATTACTCCTTCTATTGTGATCTGCCTTATAAATGCTTGTAAGATGTGGAATAAAATCAGCACTGTTGGACATCCTCCTCAGTGCTCCTCCTGCCCCCATCTCTTTGTCTCTTAATTTCTTTTCACCATCCTCTTATCCTCACATTCCTGGTCGATTTGTCACACCGGCCACAACAACTGAGGAGTCTTTAGGCTAGTTCACTGGTGAAGCCTTAGAAACGGTGCATTGATGGTTATGAGGTCTGTGGCTGGACCTAAGAGCATTGCGGAAGTATTTAGGGTTTGGGGGTTCAAATATTTGGAAAAAGGTAGCTGGATAAAGTAAAAGATGGGTCATTTTGCATACTCACATGAATTATATTTCAAGGACGGTTATTTATGACCTCCACTAGAGGCTGGTAGATTCACTGAGAAAGCATAGATCCTGTGAATTTAAGTTCAGTTGCATCTGCCCACCAGCTGACTGACTTGACCTCTCTCCACCTGACTTCTACCATCTATAAATCAGAAATGATCATTTTTAAAAGCCAGAGAGTCATCGGGAAGGGAGGCATCCTTGGGATGTTGGTGTTTATGCTGCTTCTTAATTCATTCTAAAAGGCCTCCCCAAGGTGGAGTCATTTTCAATTTAGGGAGTTTGTTCACAAATTCGGTTTCGAAGTGACAGTGGAGATGGGCAAGAAGACCGTGATGATGAGAGAGCAGAAACAAAGGAATTGGAGGCAGGTGTCTGAAGCGAGGTCCCTATGGGTCCAGGCTGAGGAGCCGGAGAGGAGACAACAGTTGAGTTTGGTCCAAAGGGAGCAGGAGGCTGAAAAGAGTAACATGACCTCCTTTGAGGCCTTTTAAAGATTAGATAAATGGAAGCCGCAGAAACTAGAAGAACTGAATCCGCCAACGGCTGGGTTTTTCCTATCCCCAGAGTACCTCTCAGGGCACCCTTCTTATGCGCCTCCCGGCTGTGCCCAAGGCTGCACACTCATATCCCAAGGCCGTGTGTGGGTTGTTGTAAAAAGACAAAGGAACCAGCCTTTTCATTACTGTTTCAAATGAGGGGGAAAAAAATTTTCTAGACAGGATGGCCAGAAATTTAAATTGCAACAAGAGACTCCAGAAAATAAACAAAGAAAATGTAACATTGCCCTAATGCCTACGAAGCTCCCCAGTGGAGAACGAAAGAAGTTCTTATTTTCCAAGGGTTTGCACTGCCAGCTTGTACCGTAAAAACAGGACACAGTATCTGTGACATTGAAAATACAAACAGGCACCCTCTAAAAACATATTATGGTCTATTTATTTCAGACTTCTCCTTTGCACTGAAGCATTTGGTTGAAATTAATTTGAGCTTCCATCTGTGAAATTACTGTTTTCCGTAGCTTTGGTCATATGACTATTCAATGGTGGTGTTAGTTTTGTCATTTTCTTTATTATAGTTTAATATCAGTGTTTTATTATCTAGGTAGAAAGTAGGACTGAGAACCGTATCCACATGCACTTCATCTCTTCTGTGAGAAACCACACAGTGAGCTTCTCATGAAATGCCACCTTAAGGAAGTGTCACAGTTAAAACTAGACTTCGAATATGTAAAATTTCCCACGTAAGAACAAAGCCAGGGACACTCTGAGCATTGCTCCTGAGGCTGTATTAGCAGGAGTGTTTCCCCACCTGCCCCATCTCCTCGGGTCCTCTCACTGCTCACAGCTCCCACTGCTTGGTCAACCAATCAAAATACATGAGTAGATGGAAAAAGGAGATTTGCATATGGAAACGCACCCTGTGGCAACACTTGACTGACTTACTACCTGTCCTCTACTTCCTGACAGTTCAAGCAAGCTCTTGAGCTTAAAAAATGTTAGATGCAGGTGTTTCTGTACCGCACCTTTAAAATCTTTTGTAAGAGGTGAGGAATTTCAGGAACGTTCTAGGACACACATCGTCTTTATCTCCACTTGGCTAAAGGAAAACAAAAGATATAAAATGAATTTGAAGGAAAGAAAAGGAAGGGAAATAATACCACTTAAGTGGGGAGGCCTGGGTGGCTCAATTATTAAGCACCTGCCTTGAGCTCAGGTCATGATCCCAGGGGTGTGGATGGAGCCCCTGCCTGGTGGGGAGCCTGCTTCTCCCTCCACCTGCCTCTCTACTTGTGCTCTCTCTCTCTCTCTATCAAACAAATAAAATCTTTAAAAACTAATAATAATAATAATAATAATACCACTTAAGCAGACTTCAGGTGGGATATCTGTCTAGTCTCCCGCAACAGACACCATCCAGACCCGATGGGTACACAGAGAGCCGGGGAGCTAGCTGGGGTGCTGGATACCAGCACAACTTTTGCCAACTCTAATGTCAACCTGCAAAATAGGTCAGACTCTGAGGCACACAAGTAGCATGCATATAATCACTGTGAGAAATTTATGATTTATTTACTCAGCAAGCTGGAAAATATCAAAGGATGAATTTGGCTCCTATTAGCATGAAGCCTTTTAAAATGACACTCGGGAAATTCTTTTCTGCTCTTTTATTTGCAATTCATCTCCTGTGCACCTTTGTACCACATCTTGAAATTACGGAACCACCCACAAATTTCATCCTCTTCTTCTAGACAAATATTGAACTTACCCACCCTTCTAAGCTCAAGTATTTTGGATGGGATGGAAATGAATGTCACATTCCTCTTTTGGCTGGCTGTAAGTACTTAATAATGAGATGCCCTGGGGTGCTGGGGCACCAGCGTGGAGTGGGTCAGGAATTTCAGAAGGCGGGGCTCTGACGCAGGGAGGAGTTCCATTGTTTTTAAGCTCTTACTTGAAAACTCAGGCTCAGCCCGTGATGTGGCATGAGGGCTGGGAATGCTGTCACATTGCCGAGAGCCGGCCCTTCTCAAGGGCTTCAGAATGCATTCTGGAGAGTGGGCCACGTCACAGGCGCCTCTGAAGAGGTTCTGCGAACTCTGTTTTGGGCCAATCCCCAGGCATGTGAGCTGGTTGGCTCAGAACTGGAATGAGCCTCCCTGAGGGCTCCCAACAGTGGAGCCCATTCTTCTGAGACACCTGTACCACCTCTCCTCTCATCCATGGAAGCCAGGAGAGGGGAGGACCCCCATTCTCCAGGAATTCAACTGGAGGGGTCAGAACTAAACTCTTCTTTCGGGAGTTAGAGAGTAACAACAATGCTGGAGCGGAAATGGGCGCAGAAAGGAGAAAATACGAAAGTGAGCTAAATAAAAATACTGCCAAGCTAAGTAGAAAAAAAAAAAAAAAAGAGTCAAACCTTGCCTGGCAAGGCAATTGCAGAGAAGGATTTGAGCCATCGTGAAGGCACCAAAAGCCTCTGGAGTTCTTGTGTGACTTTGAGACCAGTTTCATCTTCCACAAGTCAGTGAGCTTCCCTAAGTTTTCTCTGTCCCTTGATAACACTTAAGGCGTGCTTTAGAGTTAACATGGACTGCTCTGATACACATTTTATCTTGTAATCTTCACTGTAAAGCTGTGGAGCGCGGACGAGAAGGGGGAGAAACACCTCGCAGCTGCTGCTATCCACCAGGTTCTGCTTTAAGCGGGTTACACCTATTCACTTAATCCTTCACCAAACCCATGAATAGCAACTATTATTCAACCCATTTTATAGAAATGTAGGCCAAAGAGGTTACCTAATATGCTCAATAACACTCTCTCAGTGAGTTCTAAAAGACAGAATTCACACAGATCCAGTCTGGTTTCAGAACCCCAAACCAAACGTAGTATTACTGCCACTTTCACAGGACAATAACAAAAAATATGATGACAGAAGTGCACTACAGAAAGACTTCTGCAGAGACTAAATCATGTTTTCTCAGACTCCAAACTGCCTTCCTCTGGTAAGCGAGGCACTGTGGAGAGCTAGGCGAACTCAGAGGCATTGTTGAGAGCTACATGAACTCACATCAGTGAATCCTCATAACCAGTGGCATCCGAGAATTCATGCACTTTCCAAAAGTATTTCTCACCATTGTTATTAGTCTGATTAAACTGAGTCAGCTGACGCTTCCTATTTCCTATTCACACAAGTATAACAAATGGGGTAGACAGTTGTAATACAACCAAATCTTGTTGACAGCAAAATGCATTAAACGTTCCACAAACTCTTTTGGCCCAGTTGGATCCAGAATTTCCCTCCTATTTTACTCTCTGGAAATTCAACTTCCAGGAGTCGTTAGAACTCTTCCAGAATACTCTGATTCCCCCTTTTCTCTCACATGATAGGCTTGCCCTTCCCTATCCCCTGAATTAGGCAGAGCCACATGACTTGTCTTTGCCGAATAGGAACATAAGCGACATTGTCATTTCTAAATTTTAAGAGTCATTGTGAGATCTTTCACGTTCTCCTTTTTCTCTTAGGTCAGGGAGACCAGCAATACTTTGCAGATGGGTGCTTTCTCAGAGCTGGGCCCTAAGTAAGAAGATGGAACACTACGTGCAGACCTGCTTTAGATGCTTTGTGTGAAGGAGAAATCATCCTTTACCATGTTAAGTCACTGAGATGTGAGACTGTTGTTACTGTGGTATAATATAATCCTCCCCCACTGCTTTGCAGCCCTATAACTGTATTAGAGTTCAGTGCAAGAACTGGAAGTTACTCTGCATATTATTTTGGCAGAAGCATTATTAACAAAGTGATTTAGGTGCTCCAAAATCATTAGAAAGCTTAAAGGAGAGGGTATGAGCCACAGGGTAGCCAACTATGGCCTGTAGACCAAATTCATCCTTGCCACCTATTTCTGTAAATAACATTTTATTGGAACACGACCATGCCAATATATTTACGTGTTGTGTGTGGCCATTTGTGAGCTCTAGCAGAGTTGATTGCAACAACTATGGTCTGCAAAGCCTAACATGCTTACTTTGTTCTTTATAGAACAATTTTCCTATTTCTGGTTTAAGCTTTCAAGAATGGTTTCCAATAAGATCTAGAACAAACCAACTTAGGAAGCAACTCCCTCTGAGGTTACAGCTAGAGCTTTGACAGACAAAATAAGGCGATTCTGCTCCTGTGCTGTTTTCTCAGAAACAGAGAGGAAGCTGAAGAACAGACACGGGAAAGCTGATGCATTAAAACTGTACATTTCTGGAACACTGCTTGATAGCACTGTAGAAGATAGCATTGCTTCACTTCTGCCTCTCAAATCTTGTGCAAATAAACCTAACTGAAAGAACTTATTTCTCATCCAGAATTTTAGCTTTCTGGCTGCAAGAAAGACAGGGTGTAGTTTTTATTTTGTTTTCTGGAAGTATAATGCAAGAGGGATCGAATGAACAATTCCAGAGTATTTGGTTTACAGGCACTGTTTACTGTTCTCATATTTCTGGGATAATCTATCCTCTTTATGACTGCACATGAATCTTTGCAATACATATTGTTATTGAAACTAATTTGAGTGCATCCCTTATGATCATTAGAAAATAACTTGAAATAAAGTTACAAAAATTATGAACATTATTTTGATTTTTGAAAAAATACATATGTATATTTTACATATTAATTTCTGAAACAGTCACAGCAGCTACCAGCTAACAATAAGTGGTTAAAGAATGTTACCTTAAATTGTCAAAGTCCTTCACAGCCTAACCATTTCCCTCTCCGTCGAATAACATTCTCTCCATTGGGGATTAAAGACAATCAGTCCAGCCCTATTCTATCTAACTATGGGGCTGCCAACTCTTAAGTAAGTTCCCTGTTCTGGTCAGGCTGGTCTCGTTAGTGCCCATAAACACATCAGATTAACACCTACCTCAGTTAGTGCCCATAAACACATCAGATTAACACCTACCTCAGTGTCTTCCCCGTTGCTATCCTTCCTTTTCCCTTTCCTTTCTTTCCAGCCTGTAGCAGAGCTTCCAAGCCAACGTCTTGGAGCAGTTGTCTATGCTTGTTGTCCCAATTCCACCTTGCCAGTCATTCCATCAATCCCTGCAACAGCAAAATCATCCATGTCACCAAACAGTGGACATTCTAGTCCTCATATTGCTTGACTTGTCAGCCACATTTGAAGCCGTCGACTACACCTTCCTTGTGAAAATACTCTTTGCCCTTAGTTTCTGTAACACACTCTTGCCTGTGTGCACTTCTCCTCTCCGATACTAGCCAGCTTCCGGTCTTAGTTAGATGGGACTGCCACAACAAAATCCTCGGACTGGCTTCCTTAGACAACAGAGACAGAAATTGACTTTCTCATAGTTCTAGAAGCTAGAAGACCACAGTCAAGGTGCCAGGAGATTCTGTTTCTGATGAGAGCTCTCTTCCTGGCTTGCAAATGGCTTCATACTTGCTGTGTCTTCACAGGGCCTTTCCACTGGGTGTTTGTGGAGAAAGAGCTCTGATGTTTCAGCCTCTTCTTATGAGGACACTAGTCCTATCATATTAGGGTTCCAACTTTATGACCTCTTTTAACTTTAATTGTCTCCTTAAGGACCCCGTCTTTAAATATAGAACATTAGGATTTAGGGATTCAACATTTGGATAGAGGCAAGGGAAATGATATAATTTAGCCTGCTAACTATCTTCCAGGTACAAGTGGCTTCTCAATTTTCTGACCCAGGCTCGGCCTTCTTTGTATTCTCTTCCTAGGTGAGTTTGTCCAAGACCATGGAATCAAATACCATCCTCACAGTGATGCTTCATTGTGGCTTATGTTCTAGATACGAAGGACGTAATTCTCACTCCTTTTGTTTTCTTCCATAATGGAGGATGTCCATTAGTACACTCCCATCTTCCCTATAAACCTTTCTTGTTCCTCCCAAAGGAAGGAGAGATTATTTTTCAAATGCTAATTTTGAGAAGAATTAACCAGGAATACTTAGGTCAACACTTTGCTCTCGCTCTCTATTTCTTTAGAAACCAAACAAAAGAGTGTATATTCTTTCTCTTCTGTAAGTTTCCAAACATGGAATCCACCCATGAGGGTTATAGCACTGCCTGTGACAGGCTGAGGGGTCTGTCAATTTGTGGGGTTCACTCTTAGCAAGCAGTGCCCTCAGTCAAAAGCCATGGTTAGCAATATCAGTCTTGCCACTAGTGAAAGTAATGCCAGTCATTTCAGTGATAAAAACAGGTTCATCTCCATCTTATCTGTAGTTTTTCTATCACTTACATTTGTAACTGACTAGGGAAAGTCGCACTCAAGATAAATCTTATAAAAAAGTCTCATAAAATTGTTCATACACAGTAAGTCTCATAAAACTGAGCCCAGAAATTTTTACTGAACCATGTCCAGACACTATGGACATGGACATGGACATGTAATGAAAATACATACATATATTCTCAATGGCAAGACAGCTAGTTCTTCTTCCTTATTTGTTCACTCATTTCATCAACAATTATTTACCAAACATCTGCTCTATGTGCTTGACATATAAAAATTATGGTGATCAAACAGAAAAAGGTGCAGGTATTTAAGGAACTTTTTCTTATTGGGGGAAGATAAACAATAAATATAACAAGTAAACAAATTTCATGGTATGTTAGAAGGAGTTAAGTGCTAACAAAAAGAAGAAAAGAAAGGAATAGAGAGGAGAAGAAAGAAGCATAAAAGATTAGGATAGTAGGGGTCCCTGGGTGGCTCAGCATGTTAAGCAACTGCCTTCGGCCCAGGTCGTGATCTCAGAGTCCTGGGATCAAGCCATACATCGGGTTCTGTGCTCAGCAGGGAGCCTGCTTCCCCCTCCCCCTCTGCCTGCCTCTCTGCCTACTTGTGATCTCTCCCTCTTTCTGTCAAATAAATAAATGAAATTTAAAAAAAAAAAAAAAGATCAGGATAGTAGACATAGGGGTGTGATTTTTTTTTTAAGATTTTATTTATTTATTTGACACAGAGAGACAGATCACAAGTACGCAGTGAGGCAGGCAGAGAGAGAGAGAGAGAGAGAGAGAAGTAGGCTCCCCTGCCAAGCAGAGAGTCTGATGCGGGGCTCAATCCCAGGACCCTGGGATCATAAGGCAGAGGCTTTAACCCACTGAGCCACCCAGGTGCCCCGGGGTTGTGATTTTTAATAGGTTGATCAAACTAAGTTTCATTGAGTGGTTAAGGTGTGAGCAAACTCAGAAGGGCATAAGGAATTAGCCTTGTAAACATCTGTGGAAACTGTATTTAGATAGAATGGCCAGTGTAAAGGCACTGAGCATGAGTATGTCTGATGTGCTGTAAAGACTGGCAGGGGGACTGTGTGGCTGAAGGAGAAGAAACAAAAGGGAGAAATATAGGAATTGTAGGTAGACACAAGCCCTGAGGCCAGAGCCTGTTGTACCTTGCAGACCACTGTAAGACCTTTAGTATTTAATAGCATCACTGGCTTCTTTGCTAAGAATGACTCACTGAAAGCAAGGACAGAATCTGGGACACCACTTGGGTGGTTTTTGCTAAGAGAGGATAGTGAGGCGGGTAACAGTGGAGGTGGCAAAAAATAGACTCTGACTATAGTTTGCAGGTAAAACCAGCAGGATCCCCTAACAACTGGATATGAGGTGCCAGAGAAAAAGAGAAGCCATAGGTGAAGTCAAAGCTGCTTTTGTTTTTGGTTTTATTTTTTAATTTTTGGTGTCCTATTTTTATTTTCTCTTCTGGCTTTTTCACTATAATTCTTTGTATTAATTATTATTTTATTTGTTTCTTTAGGGATTCTAATATGTATCCTTTGCTTACCATAGTGTATTTAGAATTACAATTGTATCACTTAACCTGAAATATAAGAACCTTTCAACAATATAATTTTATTTACATCCCACCCTTTGCACTACTGATATATTTTTCTTGTATCTATGTTATAAATTCCACAAGAAAATTTTCTATTTTTGCTTTAAGCCATCAGTTGCCCATTAAGGAAATTACAAGAAAAAAAATCAGATTGTCCTTTAAACTCACCTATGTATTTATAATACTTCCTAAACTTCTTATTCCCTTCTACAATACAATTTCCATCTGGTGCTATTTGCCTTCCACCTGAAGACTTCCTTCAGCATTCCTCATGGTACAGGTCTTTTGACAACAAATTTTGCCAGCTTTTCTTTATCTCAAAATGTTTTCATTTTATCCTCATTTGTAAAGGTTGTCTTCAGTGAATATAGAATCTGAGTTGACAATATGTCTTTTTTTTTTCTTCAGCACATTATAGATGTTGTATATTTGCCAAAATTCTCACAGTAGACTTTAATTTAGTCCACTGTTGGCAGAGAGAGAGAGATAATGTAATGTCACTCTGGCTATTTTTGTGATTTCAAAAGTTTTTGAAAACATCTGCTTTGCAACAGTATATGATATGCACTGGTGTGGCTTTCTTTTTGTGTCCACCTTGGGGTTTGCTGAATGTCTTACATCCGTAGGTTAATATTTTTACCAAATTTGGGGGAAGTTTGGTCAAATTATTTCTTATATTTTTCTCTGTTTTGTTCTTCTTCTTCTGGGACTCCTGTTACGTGTATATTATAGTTCCTGATATTCCATAGTAATAGTGTAAAATAGGTCACCGGGGCTCTATTTCATTTTGTTTTTGTTGATGACAATCTTTTTTCCCTCTCTTTACTACTCTATCACTTTATATTATGATCTCCTATAAATGCTTAAAATTTTTTCCACATATACATCACTTTTAACAATCTATCCCAGTAGTCAAGCATTCCCTAGTTTTCATATTGGTATCGAGAAAAGATTTCTAAGAAAATCACCTAGAAACTTTTATGGCTGCTTTTAGAAGAAGGTAATTATCTCTCTCTCTCTGCCAACAGTGGACTAAATTAAAGTCTACTGTGAGAATTTTGGCAAATATGTGCAACTTTGTTGCTATGGATTTGGAGGATGCTTCATATAGCAAATTGAAAGACATTTTTGTGTTGGGTATTCTGTCCAAAGTGTGGCTCAATTAGTCACAGAACTGCATTCAATATATTTTACTTATTTTGCCAGAATTTGAGGTAAATAGTCATTAATTTATAGTCTATCATTATAGTTACAAAAATTTCAAAACATTTTCAGTGGGCACATTCTGATAAATAAAACAACCGACATTCATTAAAAAGAAAAATATTTACTTCCTACCCTCTACCACCTCCTTTCATTCTCCCAAACTGCTTCTCATGAAAGGAGTTTTTGTTGCTAGTTGTTGTAGTGATCCAGGCTTGCTGCTTAATTCCCTTTGCTGTTTCTCACTCGATTCTCAATCACAGCACTGAACCATGGTGCTGAAAGACAAGTCCAAAGCTGCCATGTTTCTGATGCATTAGAGTCTGTACTTGGTCTAAATGGGGAGACTGCCTCTCTGAACATTATATATCAACAAGGCCCTGATAACATCATCTTGAATTTCACCTGATTTTAGCCAAGTGTTGATTTGTTGCTAAAATCACAAGAAAGGATTATAAATATGGCAATATCCAAGGGGTGAGAAATGAGAGCGGAAATCTTCTTCAGAGTATAGGAATCAGGTTGTTAGTTCACTGTGAGTGATTATTGCAAATCCAAAGTATGTGAGTTGGGAACAGAAGAAGGGGGAGGGAGAAAGCTGCTGAATCTATTAAAGAAGACAAGACATATGCAGATGGAAAAAAGACAATGGAAGTTATGTACAAAATCAAGGATAAAAAAACTTAACTGGAAAAAATAGATTAAAATTCTAGAAGAATTTGTTTTGTGATATTAGAATTATAATTGATGTTTTTAGCCTGTCTTCCAAATTATGAGTAATCTCTTTTATGACAGAAATAATATACTTATCAACAAGATTAAAAGAACATGTGAACTATTAGCAAGCATAAATGTGCATACTAGAAATCAACTAATAGGTGTCTATTGCATGTCTACTATGTGCCTGGTATGTGCTAGACACTGTGAGAAACAGGAGCAGAAGGCACAATCTCTGTACTCAGAGTTTACCCCTCTATGGGTAAAATAAAACTAGATATCCCAGAACAATGAAGCATCTTGAGGGTCAAACTCTTAGTCATAGGGATAGAAAACCCATTGGTTGATTACTTTCTCAATAAACATTATAACACTAAGTATCCATTATGGTTATAAAAAATACGATGGTTATAAAACAGTGGCAAAAGAATTGGTCCTGGTATTTCTGGAGCTTAGTCAGGTAGGTATAAATTGATGTTGACCAATTAGCCATAATAGATGCATGTAAGAGCCACTTTTTCCCTTGATTCCAGAATAAAACTGTCTCTTAGTTTTCTTCCTTACCTCACTGATCACTCATTTTCAATTTCCTTTCCTAGATCTGGAGCCTCTTTTCTTTTTTAAAAAATACATACTTCATTCCTGCTATGGGTTGCATTATGTCCCCCCAAATCCATGTTCAAGTTCTAATCCCCAGTACCTCAGAATGTGACATTATTTGGAAATAGGGTTGTTGTAGATGTAATTAGAGAAGATGAGGTCATGCTGGAGGAGGGTGGGGCCATAATCCAATATGGCTGATTCCTTATACAAAAGAGAAATTTGGAGACAGACACATACATACACAGGGAGAACATAACATGAGCATGAAGTCAGCAAACAGGATGATGCTCTATAAGTTGAGGAACACTGATGATTGCCAGCAGACATCAGAAGCTGGGAGGCAGGGGATATATTCTTCTTTACAAGCCTCAGAGAAACCAACTTGGCTGACACCTGATCTTTGGATTTCCAGCCTCCAGAATTGTGAGACAATAAATTTCTGTTGTGTGAGGCACCCGTTTGTGATACTTTGTGCTTGCAGCCCTGACAAACTAACACAGTCTCTAAGTGATCTGATAGTAATAGTTTTAAATGCCATTTCTATGTCATCATCTCCCATATTTATACCTTTATCCAAAACTTTTTTCCATCCTCCAGACTCATCTATACAATTCCCTACAGAATATTCTCCTTGGAGGTCTTAAAAACATCTCAAATTCAACAGGTCCAAAACTGAACTCTTAATCTCTCCCCACAAAACATATTCCCCTACAGCCTTCCTGTTAGGATATATTTCCATTCTCTTGGTTTTCAGGACACAAATTCTGGTGTTGCCTGCTATGGATTGAATTGTTTCTTTCAGAAATTTGTATGTTGATGTCCTAACCCTCAGTATGATAGCATTTGGGAGATCAAGCTTTTGGGAGGTGACTAGGTTTAGATGAGGTCATGAGGATGGCGCCCTCACGGTGGGATTAGTGCCTTTTTGAGAAAAGACAACAAAGGGCTTGCTTGTTCTCTCTTCCCACCATGTGAGGACACAGCAAGAAGACAGCTGTCTGCAAGCCACAGCCGACCATGCTGGCAAGCTGATATCAGACTTCTAGTTCCAGAACTGTGAGAAAATAGATCTCTATTGTTGAAACCACCAATCTGTAATATTTCATAAAGGCAACCCAACTAAAGACATTATCCTTGACATATTCGATATTCAATTTTCTCAAAAGTCTTCTTGGTTCCACCTCCAAAATATTTCCAAAATCTATTCTTCTGCCCAGTGCCCCCATGGCTAAAACCTTGAATGGAGCTATCATCTCTCTCCCCCGGATTCCTACAATCGCTCTCTAACATCATAATCTCCTGCTTTTACCTTTAACCACCTTTGGTCCGTTCAATCCTCAGTAATCTTTAAAATATAATTAACATAGTTTTAATCCTCTGCTCAAGGTCTGCAGTGGCTCCCCATTTTTCCTCCCATTGGAAATGTCAAAGCATTCACAATAGCCTAAGCCAGGTAGCCCAACACCCAAAGTTTTTGGCTCTGGCACATTTTCCAATACACTGATTGGACAACTGATTAAAATATTTCAGATTCTAGTTGTTTTGAGTTTTAATTAATTACACAGATGGAGTTGTGTGTGAGCCTGCATTTCTTCCCCTACAAAATGAAGAGATTTTGATAATCTGTAGGAATCCTTTCAGCTCTAACACTTACAATTTTTTATTAGCAGGAGAATTCACTATGCTGTGTATGGTGCCAACACGGTGTTGAAGGAACCCCAAATGAAGCAACTATTTTGTAATTATAGAGTTGATCTAATCATTGCAGACAGCACACTAGGTAATTTAATCCCTGTAGTGAATTTTATTCAGTTTAGCTGTCTACATTCACACAAATTAGATAATTAGATAGCCTCAGTCACTATGCAAGAAGCTAGTATCTTTAGACAAGTGGCATGCTCTCGAGGGGCTGATCCACATGTCAGGAGGAACACACATTTGTAAAAATACACAGGTGTTTCTGCTTTTATGTCAACGATGTACATGTTGGAGTGCACAGAGAGACAAAATGGTGAGAGAAACTTGATTCAGACCTTTTAAGATGTGAAATTTTTTTTAGAAGTCTATTAGCATTAAAAACAAGCTGATAAAATCCTTTTTATTTTGCAAAAAATACTTTTTCGTTGATGTATTTGTTTTAAAATTTTATTTTATCAATTTAAAGACTGTTTTTAATATTTAAGCATTTCTTTATTTGTGAACTTGAACATTGTTGTCAAGAAAATATATTCTTGGGGCGCCTGGGTGGCTCAGTGGGTTAAAACCTCTGCCTTCGGCTCAGGTCATAATCTCAGGATCCTGGGATCGAGCCCCACATTGGGCTCTCTGCTCAGCAGGGAGCCTGCTTCCCTTCCTCTCTCTCTGCCAGCCTCTCTGCCTACTTGGGAACTCTGTCAAAGAAATAAATAAAATCTTAGAAGAAAAGAAAGAAAGAAAGAAAGAAAATGTATTCTTCTCCTCCTTACTCCCCCCCGCCCCCCAGCTGGTATACTACTGCTTTTTGTTCCTGGAGCACATCAGGCACACACACCCAGCAGGGCCTTCTTGTTGGTGGTCTTCTTAGCTTGGAACACTCTTCCTTCAGACTCATATATATGGCCATCTCCTTCACTGCCTGATGGCTTTGCTCAAATGCTGCTTTCTGAGCCATGTCTTCCTTTTAATCCACATTCATGATTATACTTATTTTTTTCCATTTTTGTACCCATAGCATGAAATACTGCATAACATACAATATAATTTTTACATTTTTTGTGTTCTTAGTTTAGTTCCCCCTGCCCTAGAGTGGTAGTCCTATAAGGTATAGACCTTTGTTATCATTTAAAGATGCCTCCCAAATGCCTAGAATAGTGCCTGGAATTTAATCCATGCTCAACAAATAACAGTTAAGTGAATGAGTCTGACAACGTTCTTGTGTATATAAATTCATATGATGACTAATAAAGTCTTCGAAAATAGCCAAGTACTAGAAACAAATAAATCAGTTTGTGATAGGATGGTATTAAGATTGTAATGATATATACAAATAGCATACATATGTAGTTAATTGTCCTCTTAATACAGAATTCCTAATAACCTTCCAACTTCCAGTGTGGAATCTTGAGTGTTATTGCCTCATGCAAAGAAAGGGCAAATATTTGACTTTTTTAGAAGCAGGATAATACATAGGCTTGAAAACTGTTGGAAAAAGAGATCATCTTTCTAAATTTCACTAGCATATTTAGCCAAGCATATTCAGATTACAAAGGAAGGCTAAGCCAAGAGTTTTAATGCCCTAAAGTAGAAGGAAAGAACCTTCTCCATGCTTGACAACAGTAATTATTTTAGATAAGGTAGGACACACTGAGAGCAACTACTACTCACTTATGAATCTAGAACAATAGCATGACAAAGAGGAGTTCTACACCAACACAGAAGGTCACAACATCATTAAGAGGAGAGACAATAGAATGGGCAAAGAGAGGGTCCAGGTGGTCCTCCTGAAGTACACTCCATTTCTGTGTGCTACCTTTGATGTAATGAGAGGAGGTAGATCACCTGCTACGACCATGGTGACCCTCACATTCAAGTAAATCATCCATATTTTGCTAGCACCTGTTTCAATTCAGAGATGAAGTTCTCTGTGAAGGACTCTCATGTGTGTTGATGGATCATCTACTCCTGTCCTTTCCTCATGGCTCCCATACTGATGATCATGTCTTGCTAAGACTCTTGAGGAGACGAGATTATCACTGCCACTTCTGCCAGGAACCAGCAAGGGGAATTTCAAGGATACTTTTTCCTGATGTTCCCGAAGTGCCCAACCCTCAATCTCCTAAAGCCTCTTCACTGACCTAAGCCATTATCACTTCATCATCCCCACCCTTCTTATAAACCTCAAATTACTGAAATGACTCAGAGTCATACCCAAATGATGGAAACGGAAGCATTCATAAGACTTGTAGTTAGCATTCATTCCCACATGTGCCAGGAGTGTGCTGGGATGACTGGAGTAATCATATATGCATGGCTTTAATCCAGAAAGGGAACAAGAAGGAGTAAGTTTTGAGACAAATTCTTAAGGAAGATCAGGAGGCAAGAAGAAGTTTGAGCACTCCAGCCAACGGTAATAAAACAGTGCAAGCCAGGGGCCAGTTAGCTGAGATGTATAAAACCACACATTTGTTTTTCTGAAGTAGAAACTCCATGTCAGGGACATGAGACATGGAGCTATTACACAGTAAAACCTGAAGGCAGCTGTGAAGAAACTGTGGGATATAACTTCCTTAAGAGAACATCTCCCTACCTCAAAAGAAGGGCATTTCACACTTCAGAAGCAAAATTACATCCAGTATTACCCCTCAGCTGAAATTTTATATAGAGGCATATTTATTTTTTTCAATGTACCCCTTAGAGTATTATTAAAACTACCGTCATAATGAAACCACTTGACAACTGTAGCTACATTTGTAATGCTTGAGTAGTGCTTAGCTGAGGAACCATGACACCAAAAAACACAACAAATCGTTTGGATGGACAAGGACTGTCCTCTATACTTAGCAACACCGTGTCTGCATATATCACGGGTGAAAAGGCTTCCTGAGACAAGCTTTGAATAATAAGAAATTTGATTCTCCTTTGCTAAAAACTCTGATAAAGAGGCTGAGTTTGACTGTAAGTTTACGATAGCCAGTATATGAGGACTAAAATATTGGAGATGTGTGTGCGCATAGAATTTATCATATAAATACTATTTTCTATAAATATTATATTTTATATTGTACAAAATACAGATTATACTTAGAATATAAATATAGAATTACACATGGACTTTATATATGCACATATTTATGGGATGAAAACTCATTTTTGTTCAAGAACATATCTTGGACAACAGCGACCTCATTGACTTTGGATCGAGGAATATTTACTTAAAAATCTATATATTATCTGTGTTTCATGAGGTGCAGGCTTGAAACACTATCTCAGACCCACAGGGAGCCATAATCTGTCTTCCCTTAGAGCAGCAAGGCAGAAGACAAAGGATGGAACTTGGACCCGACACATGTCTAGATCACTGTGCAGCCCAAAATTCATAGGGCTTGACAAGAGGCAGCATGCTCTAGGCAACTGTGAGTACTTTACTGCCAAGAGAAGGTCATAAGTTTCCAATAAGTATGCACTTTTCCTCCTACAAAATCCAAGGCAGAAATGCTCATGGTTTGCCTTCAGTAATGGAGGTTTATTCCAGGATGTAAAAATATTAAGCTACAAGAAATTTACCCCACCAACCTAATAACCATTCTGAGATTCAGATGTCTAGGACTTCCAGGAATCCCATAGAAACCCAGAAAACATGTTCAGCTTCTGGTAGAGGACATCCTGAATAGTGAGACACTCTCAGAAGTTCTACATCTCAAAATAAAAGTGCAATTAGACTGATTCTCCATCATTTTCTCAAGTGCACCCACTGGGCAGAATTTACCCCCAAGCCACCTTGGGCCCTGAACTTCCTCACGTGCACCTTTCCATTTACCTCATGCTGCCTCTCTAACTCAATGTTCTCTGGCTAGCACACTAGAACTGCTTTCACTTAAAAAACCATACTTTAGGGTCCAAGAGTAACCTGAAGGAAAGAACAGTCTCCGGCCACTTCTCTTTTCAAAGGCAGTTGTATATAAACAAGTCTTTGAGGCTACGACATCTGCACAGTCTGCAATACCAGAGCACACGGTCTGAGGGGCCAAGAAGAGCCCATGCGTGTGTGTTCAAGCACCAGCAGGTCAGGCAGGCAGATGCCTGCCATGGGTGACCTCCGCAGGCAAGGAAACGGAAAGGAACAGGTATCATCTATCAGAAACTGAACCAGAAACCTAGTCCTGGAGAATCAGAATGTCAAAGCAGAGGTCCTCAGTGGAGCCCAGAGATGGGTCAGTTTGTCAGCAATGTCTTGGTTAGGGTCCAGTTAAATCTTCAGGCAGAAAGGATGCATAGACTTAGCTGAAGGGCTGGGGTGATACAAGTGAAGGAAAAGATAAAGTTAAAAGAAGACCAATGGAGAAACAATAAAAACAGGTGAGAGACTAAATAACATTATAGGCAATAAACCATGAGTCATGGCACCTAGGTGGCACTCTGGGTGCTGCCATGGCTGTCATGCTAGGAACCTCCTTCACAGGGGAGAAGATGCTTCAGCTCCATCATGAATGAATAGGCACTCATCAGGCAGTGAGGGGAAAAGTTGATGTGACTCCAGCGTAAGGACGGCGTAGGGATCAACCTCATACTAAAAAAAAATAAAAGATGAAGTAACCATGCCACAGGAATACACTTCTGTAAAGTTTGCCTCAGCCATAGGAGGCCCAGATGAGAAGCTTTCGCTTGTGCCCACATTTATTTGCATATTCAGAAAGAATATCCAGAAGAAATCTCACAAACACGTTATATTCTTCACACTGAACTTAAAACACAAAAAATACAAGACTCTCCAGATGTAATCTGCGTTAAAGCTGCCTTAATGAGGCAGGACGCAGTCTGTCAACTGGTTCTGAAATGGAGGCCTCCCCACCAGCCAAGCATGTCAGGAAAACACTGCGTTAGATGTCTCAGTTCATCAATCTAATAAACGAGTTCTCAAATGTCATTTTCCCTCCATATGCAGCAAACATTTTTCTATTATTTAGTGATGCTGTTTTAATTGGATTAACTCTCAGCACACCAGCACGGTTCCATCTGTGAGAGCCGCTTATGTCACTGAACAGAGAGAAGGAAGCTGCCAGAGGAAGAGGATGACCGTTCAGAGTGACATGTGTTACATCCTTGTCAGGACAGAAAATACCATGTGAAACTCATGTGTCTCAATTAAAGCTCACACATCAGCTGAGGCTATGCCTTTTAGTTTATGAAGAGAAACATTAGCCGTCTTGAATATCCTTTAAAGCAAAATATGTATTTTCGTTAAGTGCTATGAACAGGGGATACTCTCCTGGTCTATTGGCCATATGGAACAAGTGTAATGGAGTCAATGACTGCATCTGAAAAAAGAACAAAAGCGGTATCAGTAGGTTTTTAACCTGGGTGAAATCTCTAGCCTCCCTAAAAATCAGCACAGGATAGCAGACTATGCCACCCCAAAAATATGCTACTTTGGCATATTGCTTATCTTGAGCTGAAAATTTTTGAGGAAAAAATAGATATAAGAAAAGCTCGCTGCCTGAAAGTGGGACATAAATTTGGAAAAATATTCTTCCTCGCCTTCTCTTGCAAGAGGAGAGAAGTTAATCAGTGGAGAGAACTCTCCACCCTGATTAGCCCAAATGAATCTACATAACAAACTTTGCTAAAACCAGCCTTTATTTACCATTAGTTTCCCCATATATTTTCTTCCTCAAATTCACTGAACCTGAAAGTTCTAAGTCCTTTTCCTTGTCTTTTCACTGCTCTACAAAATTACCGCTCTTCATTAAAATGCTACATCAGCCCGAGTTGTGACCACCACTTTAAGTTACTGATCACAGAGTGCTTCCACATGTATTCATGATGCATGTGTTACTAAACTTCTGCTTGCTTTTCTCTTGTTAATCTGTTTGGTTTTTTGGTTTTGGTTTTGGTTTTTTCTTTTCCCAGTCTAATTTCTGGGCAATAGCCCATGAAGCTAAGATGGTCGTGGGAAAATAAGTTTATTCCTCCCCCCAGAAAAACTCTTCTTGGGCAGCAAAAATCCTAGATGAACACTTAAAATAGTAATGTATTTAATTATTTAAATATTTTGCTAGTTTAGAAGTGGTTATTAGGAATTAAGTTTTGATGGTAAGATAAAAAATATATTTATGGAAAGAAACTTTGCCAAGCCCTAAAATGTTGTATTAACTTTTTAAACAATATTAAACTAACTGTTTTACATAATTTTCCTTTGTAAGTATCTGAAACCAGTTTTCCCAGCACTTGGTGACTAATGTATATATAAGTTTAATATACACATGGTCTTCACATATATAAGCATCAAGTGTGGTGATCCTTGTGAAATGTGGGTCACTCCATTCAGAATCTACAACTGGACGGCAGATTGCTGACTTCTCACATAGGGGCATGGTTACCTAATCACTCAATGTATATGATTAAATATAAAAGGCCAGACTGAGTAGAATTCACTTCAGGGACAACATCATCTTGTTTGGCTTTCTGTCTTGTAAGATTTACTGTATTATCATAAAATATCAATTTCAATTTTTGTCAGGTCCACATAGCATACAACATATTTCCTTGTTCTGAAAGAATTATAAAATTTTTGAGCTAGAGGAACCTTAGAGATTAACCCCTTATTTAACATATGAAGAGACAGAGGACTTAAGATGTACCCAATTCAATCAGTGTAGCTAAACCAGAAACAAAACACTTTTTGGAATCGAATCATCTCAATTGAATTTTTTAAAACATATAGTAAAGTAGCATGCCAGGCCACCTGGATTCTAATCTTGAAACTATTGCTAATAAACTGTGGGGATTGGGGCTAGATTCTTCCAAACAAGGTGGCATATATGGGTGAAGAAATTGATCCTTTAGGCCCTAGCATGCCTGAAAGGAGCTGTACTCTTGAGTGTGTCACCACCAAACATGAAGACTTATCCAAGAGTGCCACACAAATGCTCTCATTTTCTATTAGTGCAGTTATATAAAGGGACTGGAAAGAACTTGATCTTTAGTACTTTAGGCAATTAAATCTAACCTGGCAATACCTCAGACACCTCCTGTGTAAAGTTATGAGCTCGGACCGTATTATTTGCACAAATACTTACCAACCAGTTCTTTAATTTATCACATTATCCTAGAACCTTGGGAGGATACAGCTGTAAGACACAGCAGAATTACATCAGTCAGAATAGTCCAGGCTATGCTATAATCTCAGGGACCTAACCCAACTCAAACCAAGGTAAGTAGAGGAACCCTCCTCTATTTTATTGTTATGTCTTCTATAATATGTGTCATCTGGGATTAAGACAGTGGAGAAAAGGAAAATGCAGGAGACATAACAACTCTTAACTGTTTTACCCAGAAGTGATACACTTAATTCTGCCCTCATTTCATTGGCTCGAATTAATTACAGATTTCTATCCTAATTGCTAGACTGTTAGAAAAATAGGAAATCATATAGATACTTGGTGACCACTAAATCCTCTGCTTTATTCATGAATAAAAAGATATATAAATAAATTTTATTTTATACCAGCTTTATTCTAAGATGCCATGCTTCCATGTTTTCTTACATAGCTCTTAATGGGCATATTTGTTTGCCAAATGAACCCTGGTTAAGTCGCAAATACATGGCAGCCGAGGGGACGCCTAACATTAAAAACCCAGTCTTTTTACTCAGATGAAATATGACACTAGTAATAATAATGGCTCACATCATTATAGCTCTTTTTTAAAAATGATTTCATACATATGAAAATAACACCCATCTTGTATGAATGATTATGCAAAAATTAAATTTTCAAACATATTTAAGACACTTAGCATGGTACCTACACAGAAGAGCTAAATTAAGTATTAGATATTATTGTCACTGTGACATCATTATTGTTTTGTTGTTAGTTCTCATCTGATTTTCTACAAGCCATGTTTAGCCTTACTGAGGGAAGACAGATTCAAAAGGTTAAGTCATTTGCCAAAAATATGCAGTTTCAAGTATGAGAGTCTAACCACTTAGGCACCAAGTCCAGTCACCTGGACACTTTTTAACAGGAAGAAATAAAACAATTGTTCTTTTGCAGCCCTAGTTTACCTTTAATTTCTGGACCATCTTCTAGTTGCACAAGACAGTGAGTTAAGTAGGAGATAGTTTGAGCCCCTTTCCTATTCTAAAATTTTAGAAATACCCAATTATTTTATAACTATAAGACTAACAGCATAAAAATTTAAATAACTTTAAATGTAGAAGGATAACTGTGATTTGGAAAGGTCACAATCCTTATGCTATCCCCTGCCTAGCCTGATGTCTCTAAAAGTCCCTCTCAATCCTAAAATTTGGTGATTTGGCATTAATAAGGGGCACCAGAGAAATCTCCTCTTTGCTTCTAGTACTGTTTATGCAACTCTCACACTCACTGTGAATAGAAGTGTTTTCTTAATCTCTGGTAATGAAAAATATTGGTTACCTTTTTAATGGGACAACTATGCAGGATTCAAGCACTGCCACCTCTTTACAACTTTCAAGACCTATTAAATTCATCCTTTAAACATAAATAAATTTTTTAAACTTATCTAAGTATTTTATCCCTTCAATGTTGATCAGTACTTCTCATCTAGATCTTTCTAGTTTCATAGTCACTAACAGTCTGCTATCATTTTATATATTGGAAAACAAAGTTAGACCAATAAAAGGTTAATGTTCTTTTTTTCTTCTTTATTTAAGAATGGTCTTGTATGTCTTTGGGATCAAGATACCAGAAGACCAGAGAGTAAAAGTCTTCCTCACCATCCTCCATCCTTAAGAAACAGAATCGGCCAAGACAGTTAAATGTAAGAACCAAATGAATTTTCAATAAATTTCCATATGAACAAGAATCTTAGCAGTCAGTTCTTTGGTGATTTTGTAGTTCAGTCAGTCCAAAACACTGAACTGTCTCTTTATTTTTTCACAGGTGCTTTTAATACATAGGAAGATTTTAGAGAATGTGGAGGAGCCAAACTCCTTCCTGTGTATCCTATGGCACAAAGAAAAATGCATGTAACGACATCCTATTCAATCTTTGCATCAGTGACTAAGGTGATTATGTAGAAGATATATCCATTCTATAGGTGATACCAAGTGGGGAAAGTTAGATTTTTAAGATTGATTGATTGATTGATCTAAGAGAGAGCACAAGCAGGGAGAGGGGGAGAGGGAGAAACAGACTCTCCACTGAGCAGGGGACAAAGGGGCAGTGTGTTGGGGGGAGGTGCTCAATCCTAAGACCCCAAAATCATGACCTAAACCAAAGGCAAACACTTAACCCACGAAGCCACCCAGGCACCTTGGAAATGTTAGTTTTTATGATGAAAGAATCAAATTCAGAATTATTTCAATAGGTTGGAACAGCACACAAACACCAACAAGAAGAAAGGTAAAAGATACCCATTGTTTGTTTATTCATCTACTAGATATTTATAAAGCACGCTTACATATTATGTTCTCTGGGTCAGGAGTAGGGCAATAATAAAAAGACATGTTTCCAATCTCAAGGAATTATAATCATGGGGGTATTTGTACCACATTTCCAATATTATAGATAAAGAACGTTTGTATGATTTGTCCAACCTAAGATGGCAAGTCAGTGAAAGGGCCTAAACCAGATCTAACATCAGGAGAAATTTCCCACCATGCCACATAACTAGGTAAGAAATGACAGGTATAAAAGAAGTACTCTAAAAAAGAACAATAAGAAAATGTCTCTTCCACCTCACCTGCTCTTTACCCCCATACCTGTGGAATAAGATATAATTAGGATAACTATCTAGCACACAAGGGAAAATGGCCAAAGCAGCAGTAGCATAAGATTGTTGGGGAAGTGTTCATTGGGAAATATTCATGAAGACAGGGGTTGCCCTACCCCCCCACCCCCCGGGGTAGTAGACAGAGTCCTTGACTATACAAGATTAAATGCATGATTATGGATGTGTCAGTCCCTCCCTGGTGTGATCAAGAACTACAATACAATATCACTGTAATGACAGAGGATCCCTGCCAGAGGACCCCATAGAAAGAGGTCTCTTTCTATGACTAGGAAACAACGCTGTTAGTCATGGTTAGCCTGTCCTCAGTAACCACAGTGATGTACAGATAGTTGTCCTATTACACTTTCCAGCTAGATACCTCCAGGACTATTCAGATTAATAGCTCTTTCCATTCTGCCTTAGATAAACATGAAGTGCTCTTGGCAGTAGTTATTCATTCATTCCTATTGTGTCAACCACAGTAATGCTGTCACTAGCCACACAACTCCTACAGGTTAAAATGGTAGATTATACTGCTTAAAGGCCACTTCTTCATTTGGAGAAAGATGGAAGAGCTGAGGAAAAGGTAAATTTGACTGATCTGAAAAAAAGCTAGCCTCATAAAAAGTGCTGATCTCTTGCAAAGCTCCATGGAAACTGGCTATAACCCAATGATTAAGGCAGTTTATCTTGATCAACTGCAATGCCAGGACCCTAGGCCCTGAACAAGTTGGGGGAAGGGCTAAAGTATATCCAACCTACAACTCACAGAAGTGGTAGAATATGGCTGTAGAACCATGTGCTGCCATGTCATATAGCTTTGCTATGTCAGCCTCTGATCACACAGATCTGATCATGCAGCTTAGAAATCCACAACCGTAGGGACCATGGTCCCTCTCATGGAGTCTGATGAAGAACTCGGATAGATTTTTGTGCACCACCCAAAAAACAACGGATGTGGAAGGGACACAGCCCACACATCTGCTACTGATACTGCACTAATGAATTTTCCAGAACACCAATCTGGTAGGCCTTGTGTGAGGGCTATTTTGCAATTCATCTTTATTTGTAAAACAGAGACATTACAATTTATCATTGAAACAAGAACATTGTAAGAGTAAAAGAAAGCACTGTTATTATTTATACCTGGACAACTCTAGTATCCGTGGAAATCCAGGCATGTGGTCACCCTAGGTAAATTATCTTTTAGGGAAAAAAAAAAAAATCAATCCATGAAAGGCCAAGATCCTGGAAATCATATGAGCACATAGTCAAACTGATAGTTTGAGGCCATGTGTGTGTATTTGTGTGTATGGAAGGCCAGTGGAGGGCAACATAAACTTACTCAAAGGGCCAGCATGTAGCAGAGTAGCAGAGTGAAAGGCTTATTCTCTCCTGCTCCAAAAAGCAGATTTAAGTACAATATCGAAAAGAGCTTCTCATTAGAGCTGCTCAAAAACAGAAGAGGTTGCCTTGCCATATACTCTTCTCGTACTCTGGAAGCGTGCACGCTGGTGAAGGATGTGGACCGTGAGATTTTTTCCACAACAAGTGAGAAATTTTATATACGGCTCCTAAGAGTCTTAGAAGATTATAACTTACAAATGGCTATTGTGAAAAAATTATGATTTCTTGTTGGTTTGGTAATACCAAGAGTCTCATTCATTTGTAAGTAGTCTACACTCAAACCAAGGCAGAGAGATAACGTAATGCAAGAAAGGAAACAGAAATTGTCCAGTGTGTCATCGAAGATGGGCCGAGAAAGATAATACAATCCCATGCCTGATTTGCGCGCATGAAGGAAAATCAGAGCAATATATTGTTACCAAGGATGTAATTAACTGATATTACTTGAACAATATGGAAAGTTCAGAATTTCACTCATAACTTCTATTTACTTACATGAAGTTAAAAGATTTAAGCACTACTTGAACAATGGTGAAATTTTATTAGCTCTTGAATCCTTTGGCTAAATGGCATAAGCGTGTATATCAATTCTTTTGAAATTGGGTTGAACTCTGACTAAATTATGAAGGGTAAAATTTGTCTTCAAATAAACTTCACCTCCTTTTTCTTCCCTGTCTTATCAGAAATAGGGCAACCCTTTTTCATGGTTAAACTCCCTACTGTTTGGTACCTCTCCTCTTTTTTCTTTTATTCTCAGGAAAGGGTCAAATTGAATCAGGTTTCTTATAACTACGATCTGCCAACTATTTTATATATGTTTGAGAGATTTTAATTCAGTGTGATAAAATTCTATTCACGGAATTCCAGGCATCAGTCTTATCCATTAAGAGTTGTTTAGAGGAGCATTATTGGCTCCTGAATTTCTGGTATATAGAAAGCTACCAATTCTTCACACTAGTCATCTTGTCCTACGTTTGTCTGCTCTAGCAATACCCAAGTAAAACTGGTATGGTCTTTATGTATTACTAATAATAGCTGGGTGTTTATTCAGGATTCTTGTGTGCTAAGCACTGCACTGATCATTTTACATATATTATCTCATCTTTTATTTATTTATTTTTAAAGATTTTATTTATCTATTTGACAGAGAGAGAGAGAAAGCATAAGCAGGGGGAGCAGCAAAGGGAGAAACAGGCTCCCCATTGAGCAGGGAGCCCAATCCTAGGACCCTGGGATCATGACCTGAGCCGAAGGCAGACGCTTAACTGACTGAACCACCCAGGCACCCCTTATCTCATCTTTTAATCTTCACAACAACAATATAAATTATATATTATTGTCACAGCACAAAAGATTTTTTAAAATTTAGTTGCAAAAGGTTAACAAATTTGTTTAAAATTATATGAGAAGGTGGGTGTGCCGAATTCCCAAGCCTGGACTCTCAACTGGCAGGTGTTATTCCACATTAGCTTGCTGAAACTAACTCCACAAGTATTTTACATGTGCACACTGAGAAAATGCATAGAAACAACAAAGTACCTTTTCTTCATAACTTGTCCAATGTCTCGTACCCTGTTTTCTTCCATTGATACTCACGCCTGTGCAAATTTAATCAGAACTTACCCAAATATTTCAGCACCAATTAGAGACTATTAAGCTCCTCTCAAGCTTCAGTGCCTTCCTTCTCCTTCCTACCTCTTTTTATTTTTTTTTTTTCCAGCAATACATGTCTCCTTTTTGATTAAATTATTTTAGGCAAAAGTGATTCCTTCCTCCTGGAAACTGAAGCTTAAGATTTCCTTCCTTCCTTGGGGCACCTGGGTGGCTCAGTGGGTTAAGCCGTTGCCTTCGGCTCGGGTCATGATCTCAGGGTCCTGGGATCGAGTCCCGCATCGGGCTCTCTGCTCAGCAGGGAGCCTGCTTCCTCCTCTCTCTCTCTGCCTGCCTCTCTGACTACTTGTAATCTCTCTCTGTCAAATAAATAAATAAATCTTTAAAAAAAAAAAAAAAAAGATTTCCTTCCTTCCACTGGTCAATTTAAACAGAAGTTGGGGTGATTTAACAGAGGAACAGGGTCAATTATCTCCATATTAAATCATAGGGGAATAGTTGAAATGGAAAATTTCTAACTGATCACTATGAAATATCTAACCAAATTTTACAGTCAACTAGGAATTAAATGGTCCTCCATTTTATGTCCTGTTAATGAAGATAAATTGGAGAGATTGCAGATAGAAGACAAGAAAATGGGTTCAAAGACAGCTGCCCATGGTGGAGGAGGGAGACCTCCTGGTCAGTTTCAAAGTCAACCTCAGGTCTGCCCTGCTGTAACAACTGGTAGTAAGATCCATTCTGGTAAGTGCAATATTGTGTCCCCTGTGAGACAGGTTTCAGGAAAGCACACCTATACTGAACAGGAAAGGAGGGAAAATCGCAACCACTGTAGAGAGAAAGCAGGCAGATTGTTGGGACCTTGACTGGTTCAACTGGGAACTGAGACAGGGAAGCACACAATGCTTAAGAAAGAATGGCAACAGCTGGGCAGTGTATAGCTCAGCCCCTCCCACAGTCTAGCATGGCAATCTTAGATCTGGATAAATGTTTGCTGTCATCGCTGCTGCCTTGGAAAACAACCCTACTCCTACGTTGAAATTACATGAGTATTTAAGAGCTGTTATCTTGGTGGTGTGGCGGTGGAGTACTCCAGAATAATGTGTGCTCCATTATAAAAATTGCCTCGTAAGAGTAAAGACCAAGTTAGAGAGAAGGCATAAATCCTGAGATTCCAAATAGAAATCAACATGGCTGTAGTTGTTAAGGGGTCTCCAAACTGACTTTGAAGGTATTGGTTATGATGACCTTGCTATTTGAGATTGGATTTTGATTCGATCAAAAACATTGGAGGTTCATTTAGTTGAGCTATGAGCATCTGCTGCACCACTCAAAATGGAAAGTAAATATGACCCATTTACTGAAGCTGTGTCACCATCTCCCTGCAAGGCCCCTGATCCTCTTTCCTCCCATTCAGGAACTACTTACTGCATGTAAAGAAACCCTGGAGAGACAGGTGAGTCACTCTCTAATGACTTCATCATCAGTGAATCCAGTAGTTGCTCTCCTAGCCCTGGCTGTCACAGACATTGTGACTGGAACCAACCCTGTTGCATAGACTAATGGTACCAGGAATGCTGCTTGGATGTCACCAGTGCCTTATTCCTGGCCGCTGGTACCTGATTACCAAGACCAATTCTCATTCACGTAGAGATCCACCAGAGCTACCTAAACTCCACTGTTATTTGCCACCAATGAGTGAGTGGGTCAGGATTTAGTGCAAGTACCTCTATCTCATTTGTCCAAAGGTTTCACTCTATACTTGATGTCCTGTGGGTTAGCAAAACAAAAGCCTCAGTCTCAACATTCCTGACTGCACTGTTATCATACCTCCACCAGTAGGGGTAGCTGATAAACACCACGGACATTCAAGAGCTTAGTCACAAAGTAAACTTTCTCAGGATTAAGTGAACAGATTCTCAACATTCAATCTGTCTGGCAGTCAAGGAAAATTGTTGTCTCTTTACCTCTCCTCTCCCCCTACGGAAGAAGGCTCTGCACTTCATGATACTCTGAACATTGGAGATAGTATGTGCCTCACTTGTCTGTTTTATCTGCCAATCTGCAACCAAGTATCCTTTGAAAGGGGAACAACCAATAGGCTGACTTAGAACCCTGTACACCAGGCTGGAGCCCATTCTCTACTTTGAGGGCCCCCAAATAATAATGACTACTTTGAGATACATTTCTCTCTTTACTGGTGATTTTGCTGATTGGAGACTCTGGCAAAGGGCATCTTTAAAACCATGGCTGGCTATCTTGTTAACTTGCAAGTGGAAGAAAATTTTAGGTCCTTCACAGTTTATGACCCCCAACTGATCTTGAATCCTCTTATTAGAAATTTGTAAAAATATACAGTTTTGCAGGAAGCATTGCTTTTTTGGGCAGAACATTCAAATACTCGTTTTTGGTGTTTTTTTTTTTTTTTTTCAAAGCAACATTAACACAGTCACTGAATTACTCAATTTAAATAAAGCTTCCAACTCCAGTCTCCTCTGGTAGAAATAAAAAGTTTATGTGTCAGAATAAATTGAGGAAGATGCAGAAATGGTCATTGAGAAGAGACAAACATTTCATCTTATTCTATTTTTTAAAAAACATTACTGAAGATAAATGATTAAATATTTTATAGAAATTACCATTTTAATTCAGATGCAAACTAGAGAACTTAGTATATGAAAAGGGAACTCTGGATGCTTACAATCCTTCAAAACATCAGAATTTAAAGCTATTAGTTTTCGTATTATCTTTTGAGCCATCTATTAAGTTCCTAGCTGAAAATTAAAATATATTAGTAAGAAAACAAAATATCAAATCCTTTCATTCAGTGAATAACAACAGATTATAGAGCTGAGAATACACTAAGTTATTACATGAAACAGTGTCAAGGATCCAGATGAATTTCTATTTTATTTTATTTTCAAACAGTAAAACTCACTTTTTTTAATGTACAGTTCTGTGAGATTTTAACATGTATAAATTCTTTAACCATGACCACAGAGAGGATGCACAGCAGTGCTAACACCCCAAAGAGCTCCCCTGGAGTGTCTCTTGTGTTCTGACCCTCCTCACTCCAAAGCCCCAGAAAAACACTGATTTGTTTTCTATTCCTTTTTTTTTTTTTTTTTTTGCAAGGGGAAAGAGCATTTCCAAAATGTTATATTAATGAAATCATAATAAATATGTAAACTTTTGAGTTCTTTGACTCAGCATAACTCTGAGGTGAGTCATCCAAGTTCTAGTGTGTATCAGCTTATTCCTTTCTATTGGTAAATATGTTTCCCTACTTGGATTACCGTGGTGTTTCTGCATTCACGCACTGAAGGATATCTGCCGTGCTTCTTGTTCTGAGTGACCATTAATAAAGTTCCCATAAACATTTATGCACAGGTTTTCATGTGAACAAAAACTTTCCCTTTTTAAGTATATATACCTAAAGGTGGGATTGCTAGGTCGTAGAGTAAGTGTATGCCTAACTCAGAAACTGCCAAGCTGTTTCCCAGAGCGGCTGGACCATTTTGCACTCCTATCAGCAACGTACAACAGTCCCTGCTGCCCACCATCCTCATCAGTCCTGGGTTTCATTAGTAGTTTTTATTTTAGACAAGATAATTGGTATAAATGCTATTTCATGGCAGTTTTAATTTTCATTTCCCTAGTGACTAATGGTGGAAAACATAGTTTCATGTGCTTATTTGCCATCTGTATATCTTTTTTGGTTAAGTACCCATTTAAATCTTTTGCCCGTTTCAAAAATTGAGTTATTTTCTAATTTTCTTTTAATTTGGAGAGTTCTCTGCATATTCTGATACAATCCTTTGTTTGATATGTGATTTGAAAAAAAAAATTTCCCCAGTCTGTGGGTTGTCTATCTATTCTCTCTCTTTCCCTCTCCCCTTATCCTTCTATTTTCTTAATAATGTCAGGCATTGAATAAAAGTTTTTTATAAAGTCTAATTTATCAGTTACTTGTTATGGATTGTACATTTAGTATTGTATCTAAGAACTCTTTTGAAACTGAATGTCAGAAAGATTTTCCCCTATACCATATGGAAGTGTTGTATCATTATATCATATACCTGAAACTACTATAACATTGTATGTTAACTACAGTGCAATTAAAATTTTAAAAATAATTTTTAAAAAAAGATTTTTCCCTGTGTTTTCTTCTAAGTGTTTATAGTTTCACATTTTCATTTACATCTCTGATGTATTTTGAGTTAAGTTCTTTTGGATTAAATTATAGAAGACAGTTCATTGTTTTGCATGTGAATTTCCAAATGTTCTAGATTTTTTTGTTGAAAAGACTGCCCTTTATCCATACAATTGCCATAGCACTTTGTTGAAACTCAACCACTTCTGAGCGCTGGATCTATTTCTGGATTATCTCTTCTGTTTCAGTGTTCTATTACCACACTACTCTGACTACTATAATTCTATAATATGGCTTAAAATTCAAGAGAGTGCTTCTTCAACTCTGTTCTTTTAAAAACAATTTTTAAACTCAACCACTTCTGAGCGCTGGATCTATTTCTGGATTATCTCTTCTGTTTCAGTGTTCTATTACCACACTACTCTGACTACTATAATTCTATAATATGGCTTAAAATTCAAGAGAGTGCTTCTTCAACTCTGTTCTTTTAAAAACAATTTTTAACTATTCTAGTTCCTGTCTTTCCACATTAGTTTTATGATCATCTTATTGATAGCTACAAAACAAATCCTATTGAGATATTAATTGGGATTGCATTACGTCTCTAAATAATAATGGAGACAACTAACATTTTAACTGTTGAGTCTTCCAACTCATGAACATATGTTTTTCCATTAATATCAGCAGTATTTTATAGTTTTCAGCATATAGATCCTACACCCATTTTGCTATATTTATTCCAAGTGTTTCATTTTGGAACAACCATAAATACCACTAATTTTTTTAAAATCTCAATTTCCAACTGTTCATTGATAGTGTATAAAAACATAATTGAAGCTTATTTATTGTCCTTTTATCCTATGACCTTGCTAAACTCAATTATTAGTTCTATAAGTTTTTAAAATAGATTCCTTGATATTTTCTACATAGACAATCATATCACCTACAAGTAAAAACTCTTATTTTTTCCTGTCCAATCATTTGGGAAGAAAAGGAAAATGACTTGCATTTCAATTTTTAGACATACTGCATTTACTAGAATTCTAGTATAATATTAAACAAAAGTGGTGAGACTAAGCATCCTTGTCTAGTTTCTGTTGGGGAGAAAGCAATCAGGCTTTCACCATTAAGTATGACATTAGCTGTAGGTTTTTCATAAATGCTCTTTATCTGATTGTTCATGTTCTCTTTACTTCCAAGTATGCTGAGAGCTTTTATTATATATTGGATGTAGAATTTTGTCAAATGCTTTTTCTGAATCTACTGATACCTTCATTTGTTCTTTTAGTCATTAAGTCTGTTAATGTGGCTATATACATTAACTGATTTTAGACTGTGAATCAAGGACTGGTGGAATGATCTGTCATTTCTAATTACTTGGAGCGTTTCCCCAAGAAAAACCTTCACATGGTTGTGATTTATTATTCTTTTTATACATTGCTGGATTTGCCCAATATTTTTGAGGATTGTTCTATGTTCAAGAGGAATATTGGTCTGTAGTTTCCATTTCTCATGTTGTCTTTGTCTGGTTTTAGTGTCAAAGTAATGCTAGCTCTGTGAAATGTGTTGGGAAATGCTCTGTCCTTTTCTAACTCAATAAGAAATTTGAAAAGTTGATGTTATTTCCTCCTTAGGTATTTGGTAAAGTCAACCAGTGAAACCATCTGGGCTTGAAAATATTTTTTGAAGATGTTTAACAATGAGTAAGACTTTTTTCAATAGGTAAAAGATGACTCCAGTTATCTCTGTTCTTAATTGATTTTGATATTTGTGTCTTAAAAATAATTAATTTATTTCATCTAAGTTGTAAATTACATGCATAAAGTAGTTCATAATATTTCCTTATTATTCTTTGAATGTGTTTTGGGTTGTTAGTAATATTCCTTCTTTTATTCCTGATCATTTCTGATCATTTGTTTTGACCATTCATACCTTCTTTTCTTGGTCAATTGCACTAGAGTTTTATCAATTTTACTGTTTGTTTTTTAAAAGAACCAGATTTTGGTTACATTGATTTTTATGTTTTCAATTTCATTGACTTTGCTTTTCTATTTGTATTCAGTATATTTTGCTCTTTTTTGTGTTTCTGTAGGTAAATAAACATAGCCATGTTGAGCTAATAGCCATTGGGTTTATTCCTTTTCTTCAGGTAATCCCAGTGACTGTGGTGATATGTAGAAGTGAAACAGGCAAGTGAAATGAACATCTCTGCTGTGAATGTTTTAGGAAAAGAAATTTTAGAAATTTTGTAACTAAAACCAAACTACAATGTTGAATGTGGATATTAGCTTTATTCTACACTTTTATTCTTAAGATTAATCAGTCAACTTCACATTAATAAGTATTGGCCATAAGGGTGCCTGGTTGGCTCAGTTCACTGGGCGACCTTCAGCTCAGGTCACGATCCTGGAGTCCCGGGATCCAGTTCCAGGATCCAGTCTTGCATCCGGTTCCCTGCTTGGCAGGAAGTCTGCTTCTCCCTCTGATCGCTTCCCTCTAATGCTCTCTCTTTCATTCGCTATCTCTTGAATAACGAAATGAAATCTGAAAAAAATATATATATATTGACCATAGTTTTTCTCAAATATTAAATTACTGATTTGAGAACTTTCTTTTCTCATATAAATTTTTAATGCTATAACTTTCCCCCTAAACACTGCTTTAGCTGTGTCACACAAATTTGGGGTGGTTATATTTCCATTTTTATTCAGTTCAGAATGATTTTTAATTTCCCTTGAGATTTCCTCTTTGATACATTATTTAGTAATGTTTTGTTTAATTTTCTAATGTTTAGAAAATAAGTGATTTACAGATATGATTCTGTTATTGCTTTCTACTTTGATTTTGTTATGATCAGAGAACATACTTTCAATAATTTAAACTCTTTTAAATTTTTTTTAAAGATTTTATTTATTTATTTGACAGACAAAGATCACAAGTAGGCAGAGAGGCAGGCAGAGAGAGAGGAAGGGAAGCAGGCTCCCTGCTGAGCAGAGAGCCCAAAGCGGGGCTCAATCCCAGGACCCTGAGACCATGACCTGAGCCAAAGGCAGAGGCTTAACCCACTGAGCCACCCAGGCACCCCTAAATTCTTTTAAATTTAATGAGGTTTGCTTTATGATTCATAATATGGACTTTCTTGGTGAATGTTCTATCCATGCTTGAAAAGAATGTGTATTCTAATGTGACCTGCTGGATTGTTATATAAATGTCAATTAAATAAAGTTCGTTAATGGTGTTGTTCAAGTCTATACTTTTGGGTTTTGTTTGCTTTTTCACATACATTCTCTTCTCCCTCTATAATGTGAAAATTAGACCTGCTGTTATTGTCTCAAAGGTCCCTGAGGTTCTGCTTCTTCATGTGTGTGTCACTATTTCTGTCTCTGTCTCTGTCTCTGTCTCTCTCTCTCTCATTGTTTAAAATGCATAATTTCTATTCCCTGTCTTCAGGTTCACTGACTTAACTGATTCCTTCTTTCCCATCCGCATTCTGCTAGTAAGGACCTATGGTGATTTTTTAAAATTTCCATTATTATATTCTTTTGTCCTAAAATTTTTCTCTGATTTTTTTAATAGTTTCTATTGTTTTGCTCCCATGTATCTATTCTTTTCAAGAGTGTTTTGCCCCACTTTTTGGAGCATGATTATAATGGCTGCTTCAGAGAGTTTCTCTGATAATCTCAACACTTGAATCATCTTGTGGCTGGTGTCTGTTGTTTTCTTTTTCCCTTAATAGTTGTTCAGATATTCCTACTTCTTTGTATGTTGAGTAGTTTAGAGTAGTATCTTGGACATTTTGAATACTATAAGACTCTGGATCTTATTTAAATCTTCTATGAAACACAGATTTTTGTTTTGTTTTATTCTAACAGGTAGTCAACACACATTCTGGCCCACTTTCTATGCACTATCTTTAAGTGTTAACTTGGTTTTCAAAGAATTTGCAGTGATACCTGGTTTGAGATTCCATCTCTTCACTATATGTGGATATTAGCTTTATTCTACACTTTTGTCATTCTGAGGGGTAACTGATCTAGGCAGCTCTGCAAGGCTTGGCCTCACAGTGTTTCTGCTGCCATGCTATCAGGGAGGTGAAGTGATCTCACCTCTTTGTTGCCACTCCCTTGATGTAAGGTGGGGAGAATCCACAGGACTCCTCTCCGCAGACTGTGCCACCATGTGCTGGTAGGGAGAAAGAACCTTTGGAAAACAAAAATTAAACTGGAAACTCACTTGCCAGATCATTCCTCCAGTCCTGAGATCCTTATCCATTCTGCTTGCTTTTGTCCTTCGTCACTCAGTTGTTTAATGTCTTTTATTCTGGGGTATTTTAGTTATAACTAATAGAGAAGATAGGGTGGAGTGTGTTTACTCCATTGTGTCCAGAATCAAAAGTCCCTTTCCAAAAAAAAAATCTAAAATGGGGATAAGAGACAAAGGAAAAAGGAAACCTACTTCATAAGAGTATGTATGACAAAGAGAATATGTGATAGAATATTTCTGGCAAATGATAATGCTAGGGTGAGGCCTTCATTTTCCACTTCAGATGTATCCTTCCATGTAACCCACCAGGGTTGTCGCCCCCACCCCCCACCGACTGCTCCCTAAGGAGTCAGGAGTGAGATAAAGTCATTCATTGGTGAGTTTGGAGAAACACAGGACATGCACTGCCCAGCCACATCTATTTCCCCCAGCTCTTGCCCAGAGAGACACTGTGTTCTCATTCCTCTAAGTCATATGATAAAATTAGTGCCAAAGGCCATATCCTTTGGAACTAATAAACAAAAATTAATTAATTCACTAAAAGACCACCCTCTCAATAACAAAATATTCAGTTATAATATGACTATAAGGCATGTACCTTAATCCCTGATTGTGAAAGAGTCTAATTCACTTTTTTATTCCCAGTGTTTAACACTTTGCTGAGTAAATGAACACATAGTAAGTGCTTAGTAAATGTCTACTGAATAAACAAATAAATGATTCAGTGAATAAAAGAATTCCAATATGCATCATGTTAGGTATACCTTTCATAGGAACAATCTTTTGTTTAATGGTGGTGATTCCATCTCAGATAGTCTCTGCTTCCTCAATAGATGTAAGACATCTTGAAATATCCAGCATTTACTCTATCCCAATTAAGACAGTTGCTAATTCATTTAATCCACATAAAACTTCTCTGAGGTAGGTACTATTATTATTCACATTTTAGAACGAAGAAAAGTGCTAAGCATAGAGAACAGGTGAATTGTCAGTGGTCAGAAAGCCAGTCAATGATAAACCCATGATTCAAACTATGAGAGCTTGATTCTGAAGTTGATACCAGTTTCAAACACACCAGCCCATCTCCCAAGGCAGACCGTCTATAGCCCTCACCAACACCTTGTTCATGGGTAGGCTAGTCCTAGGCCTACAGTCAATTTATCTTTCCCTTCCAACCTCCAGCATATGTATACCTCGAGACCTGGCCTGGCCACATCAACTCTACCATCTCTCCCCATGCTTCTACCACTTGGGGCTACACAAACACAGCCAGAAATTTTTTCCACAACCACCTCAAAGGATTAGCTTACCTTCCTCCCACCATCACCAGCCCTGCTTGTGCAAGCCTATGAAGTCCTTTGTATCATCAGGACTTACCAGTTAAGAATAGGGCACAGTGAACTGAAAACAAACAGTCACTTGGAAGGGAATGATAACATTTAGGGCTGATAAACAACAAAGAAGTTACAGCACTTTACATATAATGCCTTTCATTTTTCAATACTATTTCTCTTGACCTAAACACCGGTATACTTGCAAATTTTTTGTCATTACAGAAAGCTATGACTCTTTCCCTCTGGCTCCAAAGTTAAAAAAAAAAAAAAAAGGCATTAATAGAATTCCTAATCCTAATAATTTGTTTATTTCATAAATTAAAAATGTATAATCTAAGTCAAGTTGGACTATTTCTTAGAATAATTATGCAAAAAGTAAAATATGAAACAACTAATCCAGAAGCAAAATGGGTTTTAAACTGTTTCATGTGGACCATAGACTCTATGAAGAACAGAGATGAACTCTGACCCTTTTTAAAAATGTTTTATTTATTTATTTATATGAGAGAGAGAATGAGCGGGGGGTGGGGTGAGGAGCAGAGGCAAAAGGAAAAGCAGACACTCCATCACAGGAATCGACCTCAGGACTCTGAAATCTTGACCTGAGCTGAAGTCAGATACCTAACTGACTGAGCCACCCAGGAATCCCGGGCTCTGACATTTTTAAAGGTATAAATGTTTTACCATGCAAGTGCCATGGTCTCCTATCATATTGTATGTATATTATCTGCCCCAATAATTCTCAGATTTCAGTGTGCATAAGAATCATACCTGGGCAGTGAGGCAAAGAGTGACGTTAAAAATACTGCTTCCCGAGGACTAGCCTCAAGAATCTTTGAAGACAGAACCCAGGCAATAATACTTTGAAGGAGCTTCTCCAATGATTCTGATGCCCACAAAGTTTGAGAAACATGGTTATATATTTGACTTTCAGGACTGACCAATACAGGCATCGTCTGTAGGTGCTAAAAAGAAAAAAAAAATTTTTTTTTTCAGATAATTAGTCTTGATGACATCTCTACTCCAGCATTAAACACTTATTCATATTGACCATTGTGCTGATATCTTTCTTAATTTTCCACTACTTACATACCTCTTTGACGAGAAGTCCAGTGTGGGCTCCCCAGTATAAAAATGTGTGGGGTTTTTTTCCACAAATATCAAATAAAAGTGCAATTACGATTTAAAGAAGTCTGGTCCTATCTGATACAGATAAATTTACTATTCCATTTTTATGTATGTATGTATGTATGTATGTATGTATGTATGTATTTGCTGTGTGATTTACGACTTTTCTTGTCAATCTATTTTCTAGGTGTGTGGGTGTGTATATACATATGTATTTGAATACACAAGGCATTAAAAAAGATTGGCAGCTTGACAACTTAGAAGTTTTCCTCACTGTGTAGCATTTTGGCTGTTTACATATCATCTGCTAAACCTCAACCAGCAGGCAACAACAACAAAAAATTATGTTGAAATCATTGGAGAAATACTAAAATATGTCATGTGCATTTGCCTCAAAAACATCATTAATAGCTCTGTTAATTCTTGTCAATCACCATGTGTTCTTGATCTTCTTGGTTATTTAAACATAATTCCTATTTCCTTGTTAAAGTCTTTTTCTAGTACCTTTAGTATCTTCTACATAACTGCACATTTTTCATATTAAAACCAAAATTGCTTTCCATTTGATTTGTCTTGATAGCCCTTCAGTTGCTAATGTTACTACTACAATTCACAAAATATTCAAATTCCAAACTTTCCTGTCATTTGTTGAATCAAAACACTCACCTGAATGCTTTTTGGGTAATTTTATTCTATGTTTATTTCTGCAAGACAAACCATTTCAGAATGCCTAACAATAAATTACCACCTGTCTAAAGAAGTCTTGCTGTTTGAAGGGTTCTTCAAAGCTTAACTCCTTAAAGTAAAATGTAGCAGGTTCATTTAACATTTCTTCAAAAAGAAGAGTTTACACAATGCAAAACTAACCTGTTTATGAGGTTCATGTCATATTAGTATCTCGAGACATGTTACAATGAATTTTCTGAAAGCAATGGTAGTCATTCAAAACCAGAAATGGAACTTAGGATATAAAAAGAATTAAACTTGATGAAGGAAGACAGCACCCAAGCTTCAGAATAATGCCTTTCAAAACATGCTTCCAAACACAGTATTAAGTGCATTTAAACAGTTCCAGCCATAGGCTGAAGAACCTATGGAACTCACAGAAAATGTCCATTCTCAGCCCCATGGATTGTCATCCCTACAAGGGGATGAGATAAAAACAAGTTTGTTTTCAAATTCTGCCTAGCGTCAAGGAGAGTAACCCCAGCTGCAAAAAGCGTCACGTGATTTCTAGGCCCCATGAGAAAGATGGAAACTGAGGTGCTGTGATCAGGACAACACCTTTAATCCTGCACATGAAGTTGTCTAGTCTCAATAAGTTACCAGATACTAACCAGTAAAGACGGCAAGAAGCCTTACGTGGCATGGAGTCTTGACAATGATCTCACTCCTGAGGCTCTGCCTCAACTCTCCTAGGTAAAGGAGTCCACGGCCCCATTCGTGGAAGTGTACAGTGAAAGAGATAAAAATCCTGCTTTTATCTGTGTCCTCAGTTCTTTAGGTCTAGCATGTTCCATTCCAGTCAAACGCCCAAAGAGCCCCTGCCCTGACAACAGTGCTCAGACATAAGGTACACATAGTTGTCACAAACGCATCACCATTTAGTTACCCGAATCTTCAACAGAAGGCTAAACTATTACATTAAATCACTGAAGCATATTGGATCAGCTGAAACAATACAATTGTGGGAGATGAATGTTGGAGTACTTCTCAGAGGCTAGTATAAGACCAATCACAATCATCTCTCCTTTGCCTGGGAGGATTCTGTTGGCCGGATTAACATTCCAGAAGGAAAAGAACTGCCATGTTCAATCCTAACTGGGCTTTAACAGTCTCCTTTGGATGGAAGGAAGCAAGGTGATAGTAATAAATATAGTTTGAGAAAGAAAATGTATTGTCTATGATCTCTCTTTCCCATCCCAAACCCTAGACAGAGAGAGGTTCTGGCTTTGGGGGAAGCTCAATCACTTGTGTGCTATTGCTTCATCATACAAATCAATAGCAGTTCAACTGTGAATAGAACAGATGCGGAGAGGGACTAAGAAGTCACCTGGGCCAGCTGGTATAGATTTTAGCAAACCGATTTTTCTGGGTTTCCATGCAAAGTCCTAAAATAGATAATTTTTAAAACCATTTGAGTGCCTCTTCTCTGGCAGAGAGGGCAAAGCTGCTGGCATTTGATTTGTTGGATACTCTTCTCAGCTGAACTCTAATCTGCCCTGAAGGAGAACCACAGCCGTTATTTATAGTTCACCTGTGAGAGGTAAATAAATATTTACTAACAAAGAATGTTGATACATACTTCAGCTATAGATTTTCCTACAATTTTTCTGTCTATTTTCAATTGGCTGGGTAAAGTTTTTCTGAGCCTCCAGTCATGATGTTTGGTCACAGAGAGAGAAAGATTAGGTTCAGTTAGCAAATAGCTAAAGGTCCATGCTTGTTCAGAATATCCCCTTCTACTGGCATCAATAGGATAAAGTGAAGATTCCTTTTTTTTTTTTTTTTAATTCTTGACACTCAGTTCTTCCTGCTAAATTACCTCAACCAGCTAATGCCCCCCCATCCATCCCTTTGTCCCATTTATATTGTTTATATTTTTTCCCAGACAAGAATCGTGACACCTGTTACATGTAATTAGAACCATCTTTTCCAGACTTTCACAAAAAATACCTCCTCCCTTTGAACACGCTTCTTCCAGAAAACATCTCCTGCATACCAGAACAGTCTTGTCACCCTGGGCAACTTCAGAGGTACCTGAACTGACATTTCTTTAATTAGGGATTATATTTTCCAAAGCGGTCACAATATCCCCTATTGTACACAATCCACTGTGATATTGACACTCCTCCCTGGGGCAGGAGGGGTCCACATTTCTTTCCTTTGAGTATACGTGGCCTGTGACTATAGCAGAATTGACACTATCTGCTTTCTGTGACTAGATCATAAAATCTAGTTTCTGTCTGGTTCTCTAGGAAGCTCACTCTTAGAACACAGCCGCCATGCTGTGACTGGATTCTAGGCTATGAAGAGGCCCCATGTGGAAAGAAACCAAGTCCCCCCTACAGCATGACTGTGCAACCAGATGACAGTCAGGACTAACTTGTCAATCATGTGAATGTGCCATCTTGAATGAAACGTTCAGTCAAAAATAGAGCTGTCCCTGCTGTACTGCATGGAGTGCAGATGAGCCTTCCCAGCCAAACCCCCACCAAACTGCAGATCCATAGGCTAAATGAATCACTGTCATTGTTTTAGACTACTAAGTTTTCAGGTAGACTATTAGGCAGCACTTACCCAAAATAAGTAAGGCGGTATAGTAACTGATACATTTGTGGGGGGGGTGGGGGTGTGCGCGCGCGCGAGCACGAGCGCACACGCACGCACGGTACTGAGACTGCTGAAAGGGGGATATGTTACTTCTTAATCACTGAATATAGCAGTTCTGAATCTACCTTTTTAAAATCAGCCTAATGATGGGGCGCCTGGATGGCTCAGAGGGTTAAAGCCTCTGCCTTCGGCTCAAGTCATGATCCCAGGATCCTGGAATCGAGCCCCGCATCGGGCTCTCTCCTTGATGGGGAGCCTGCTTCCTCCTCTCTCTCTCTGCCTGCCTCTCTGCCTACTTGTGATCTCTCTCTGTCGAATAGATAAATAAAATCTTTAAAATCAGCCTAATGCTGATCCCACACCCTGTCCCACTTAACTGAGGAAAACTTCCTATTCAGTCCCTCTGGAGCCTCTCTTCTTCTGTGCCATGATTTGAGAGCTGTGTTCAGTACCAAAGCTCTGCAAAAGCTGTAAGAGCATGAAGCAAAATCTTGTTTCTGGGAATGGTACATTTAATTTTACATATATTGGAATTCCGGTCTTCACTGAATTGTTTACTCATTTACTTGACAGGCATTTACTGAGAAGTTGTTATGTGCTTATTAGAGTGCTTGGCACCATGCTAAGCACTGAAGACAAAAGACGAATTAGACTCTTTCGCAATTAGATGCTAAGAATATGTCCCATAGTCATGTAATAATTGGGTTCTGTATACAGAAATAACCTCTGTCTTACCACATAGAATCTCTTTAGGTATGGTTATTCTACTATCTCTGAGCCACACTCACAATATTGAGGCTGAAAGTGCAAACATTTAAGGTTAGACTCCCCAGGTACCTCATGCAGTCTTCCCTTTTGAGACCTCACAACCTCTTTCCACACAAAGTAGTATTGCAGAAAAGTGTCCCGCCTACCTGAGGATAACAGATGTATAGTCGCACCCTGTGTGCTAGGTTCTAGTCTGAATTCCTTCCACACGTTATTACGTCCCTTAATCCTCACTAAAGCCTTAGGAAGCAGGTAAACTATTCCCATTTTTCATATGAGCAAATTGGAGCACAAAAGATATATAATTTGTTTGAGGAACATAGTTATTACATGCGAAAGCCAGGAATTGAACCCAGACACTGTCCACAGAGGTATTCTAAAATACTAGATTATACTGCTCTGTTGCCATAAGAACAGACAAGAATTTAGAAGTTCCCTTCAAATTTATTCTGTTCAACTTTCATGTTTAATTTTGACTAATGTGGAATGTGGAACTGTAAGTCAGATCATGACTTTCTACATTCTTCATGATACAGAATACTATGTGTTTTCACATAAGGGTTTCCTGTAATTGTTCTTTTAATTTTATCCATTATTTTATAAAAATATATTATTTGTAAGCAAGTGGTTAAAAAGAAAAAGAAATGGCAATCATCTAGCCCAGATATATAGTGGAAGGCAGCTAACCAAACACCATATTCTTAAATGTCATTACTGAATCTAGGCTGATGCCCTTGCACATCTCTATTCCTATACTTTTCCCTTTGGGGGTCTGCTAACTTGGGGAATGTTATCTCTTTAGAGAAGATCAAGAATGTGATCTCCCTCTCAACTATAAATCAAAAGCAGATATAAAATACAAATATGGAATTCAACTGGCCCCATCTTATTTCCCACTACTCCCCACATGTCTAAGCTACTCCATGTCTCCAATATATAACAATATTGCCACATTTGTACCTTTCTTCATGATGTTCTCCATCAGAATCTTCTGCTTTCATGTCCTTCAATGCTGTCCACCATTTTCCTTCAGAGAGGACCCTCCCCCTAAAACACTACATGGCTAACCCCCACTTTTATCTGCTGTTCAGATAAAAGTCCTTTCCCTTCTCTTTACTCTTTCCCTTGTGATTGTCTCTGCACCATCTCTGCCTTTATTCAGCACCTAACTTTCTAGCTCTGTCTTCTGTTCCTGACCCATCTCCTGAATTGCCTATCCTTGGGCACAAGGACTCAACCATAAGGGCTGCAGCATTTCTGCCAACATTCTACTGGATCTGGTTACACTTGTGCTCTGGTTCCATCCAGCCTCCAGGAGTCCTTCAAGTAAAGTAATTTTAACCTGTTTGTCTGTGGGACTGGATAAATCTAGACTGTGTTCTGCCTTCAAGGCCCACGTCAAAATGCACCTATTCTAAGAAGTCACCTCCTATATTCCACCTTGCAATAATCTTCCCTTTCTATTAGTGCTTACTTAACACTGCCACTCTTAAGAACTCGTTTGAATACTTTTGATAGTACTCAGTAGTTATTATGTGATTGCTTCACTTATTTTCTCTGAGCAGGCTATAAGTTATTTGACAGCATCGAGCAGTTCTTCTATGTTTTATATGTTTCCTTTGTTTCACTTTGAGATAAAATAGCTTCAGTTTAGGTACAGATATTACATCCATGCTTATTGAATGGAACAAAATAAAATCCAGATGACAAAACACACTGGAACTTAATGACCCTAAGTCTTAGTGAAATATTCACAGGTAGGTAAGGGAAATGGTGAGGGGGTTATCAAGATACAGGGAAGGCTTAACCAAAGACAATCCCTCCAAAATTCTAATCCATCTGGGAGGTGCTTCAGTCATCATTTCTTTAACAATCCTTGCCACAGTGATGTATTAGGATATCTCCTATCATTCAAAAGGATTTGAGCAGGAAAAGTTAAGAAACACTACTCTGTTACAGTCATTGAATAAATTACCTTTATAATGAAGTTTTCTTAGAAAATGTTGTTTAAAAAGATGTTGCATTAAACTGTGGCAACTTAGGATCAGATGAATGTCTGTTCTAGAAATCACGAATAAAGGCCCAACTAATATTGATTTTACAGGTTATAATAGTACAGAGGTTTTGGCTTGCCAAGTTCTGGGGAAAAATTTTCTCTAGAGACACTCAAATTGGGAATAAACAAATATTAAATTTTTCTCCACATGATGCCCCCGATGCCCCCCAAAATAAATTGAGTTCTCTTCAAAATAAAGATTGACATGAATAACTTACCCTTGTTTAGCACTTAGGCCACTTAGGCAGTTGTCTTGTTTTGTCATCTAAGAATTCAACAGGCACCCCAATGTCAAAGTTCCGTACTACAAAAGAGCCACTGGGCTTTTTCAGCAAAGTAACCTCAAGAAATCCCCAAAACTACCTACAGAGTGTTAACTCTCCTTTTTTAGGTGAGGAGACCAAAGATTAATGGGTTTCAACAAATAGCCAAATTACACAATAGCAAATGGCAAAACTTGGATTCCGTATTTAAGTTTTTTAACTTTTAAGTCCAGGCTCAGACAAATATCTACTTATATAATTACATAACACCTTGAATTACACACAGAGATTTTTATTGAGCATCACAGACCACGTAGCAGTTTGGATACTAAATGCTCATTGAAATGTATTCTTTTCTTTAGTTGTACCATCTTTATAATTCTGCTTTCTTCCCTGTAAAGAGAAAGATATTCAGGGGATATTTCTCATGGTAGTTAATAAAAATCCCAGTTACTGTTTCATCACTATGTATGAATGGATCTATTGTTCTGCTCACCAGAAGGGCTACCACTGTAATGATCTAGCACTGTGTATTTTCACAGGCATCCTAGAATCAAAATGGTAATTACAACTAGAAGAGAAGTCAAATTCACATTAGAAGTCATTTAAAATAGAATTTCAAAATTTTGAACTCATTTAAAATTATGTAACTCGTGTAAAAATTCTTTTAATCTCTGTTGAGTTTTCCTCTTCATATACACTATTAAAACCTCTATTAAAATAGCCTTTCTTGGGCCTCTCACCAAATGCAGAACTGACTCTAAACCAGAAGGTGGGAAAAAAAGGGAGGGAAACTAGGGTGCTCATCAAAAGCATCCTCTAGTACTGGGAACAAGCAGGGTAATAACGGTGTGTCTGAGATAGTTCAACACAATGGTTTCATGATGAGAGCAGAGCTGCAACTCTTCACGGCTGACGGAATCCAGCTCAGGAAAGCCCCAATCCAATCTTCCATGTACAACAGCGATCCTCATGTCTTGAGTTTGGGGAAAAAAAAAAATGAAGAATGTTCCTTGACCACTCAGTGTAGTGATTTGAATCTACCAGTTTTGTTGTTCTTTTATTTTGTCCTGAAAGAGGCCTTGTCAAATCAGAATGAAAAGAATGTTTTGAAGCAGGAGAAAATTCAAATTTTTCTATTTAAAGCCTGGAGTTCATTAGCAGGAGTAGACTTACTTATTTCAAGGGTCAGTGGATTACCTAGAAGGGCCTGTGTCTCTGCTACCCAAATTCCAAACCATTCCCCTGAAAACAGTTTAGAAACGTTCTTAAGTCTATTAGCTTTCTATGAGACTTAATTCATCTTTGCTATGCTTTGTCTTATGATCCTGTAAAGTCGAGGGTCCTGTTTTGGATTACATGCTATTCCTTTTTCTCTTGATCACTTTTCAGTTAAGTAATTGTCTCATTTTAATTAGTTGTAATGATTAAAACTTTATTTATATTACACTGCAATTCTATTTTATCAATGACACTTAGGCTAACTATTTTATTATTTACTGCCCAATAGAGAAATTTTACCTGGAAGAAATAATCTTTTTATCTAAACTTTTTCTTTAATTGAGCTATATTTATTATATATGTGTTAAGGCTAAAATATAAATTTTGTCAAATAAGAGAAATTGCCTGTTGTTGACATTACAGGATTAGACTGGATACAAAGAGATTATATAACACTATAATAAATACTGGGAGATGGAATGTAATGAGTACAGGTTTCAGAGACTAACAAACCTGGGTTTGGATTCTGTATCAGGACTTACCAGGACATTTCTGAACATAAATGGTCTCATTTGTAAAATGAAAATATTAATATTAACCCCATGCAGACAGCTTGAAGATTATAGAAGATCCGTATAAAGTACAATATTGAACCTAATGTTAGTTATTGTTTGCTTTAGCTTTGCCACTAACCAGCGAGGCTATCTTGAGATCGAGCGTCTTCATTTCTTTGTGTTTCTGGTTCCTCCGATAAATAAGGACTAGATCATTTCTACTTTTTCTGTTAAAACTCAGTTAATAAATAAACCCTCTCTATTTATTCTCTGTAATTCTAAATTAACCAAAGTTTTCTTGTGTTAAAATTTCCCAGGTGAGTAAAGGCAGCATTGGTTGGAATTTGGATAGTAGTGTGGGAACAAGAGGACAAAAACAAAATGTCCACCAAGGAGTATTCCCATACAGAACACTGGGACAAGAACCAGAGTAAAAACAATCACATTTAGAAGATACAACCACAGGTGAGTGAATAAATAATCTGTTTAAAGAATTTGTGTTATAACTCCCTAGCTGATGTAACAAATGTTCTTTGATAAAAATCATGGAAAGGTTTAATCAGCCTGCCTAATCTCAGTTTACTCAACTTGTAGCAATGAGCATCCCACCACCTACCTAGCTATGTGCGTTCCCATGAGAAAAAAAGGGAACAAAATACATTAAACATGGTCCTCTTTATACTCATCAAGTATTTCTGTTTACAACACACCAACAGTATCTGTTTCTCTGACTTGCAGGGAAACATTTTTTTTTTAAATGACCCCCAGGCTTTATCTCTCATCAATAGTGGTAGGTTTTATTTTTAATTTGTTTTTACTTTGATACAGCTGTACTATTTTTCTGAATATATTTTGCAAAAACAACTTTATTTAAAGACATAAACCATGTTTAATAATTCAAGTTATAAAGATAGCAACACAGAATGTGAAACCTGAGAACACATAAGTTCTTCTTTACAAATACAGTGGAGGAGACATGGACACCTTTTTCCCCTGTTTGTGAGGGAGGGGTCAAGACATATGAGCAATAGAGTTTCAGAACTAAGTACTTATCCAGATCTTCCCTTATCTGAAATCTATACTCTAAATTTGGAATAAATAAACTTTATGTGGAAATCAGCATTGTAGATGGGAGTGGGCATATGGCTAACCAGACTGGAATGAAAGTTTTTCTATGATAGAACAACTCATCCTGAAACACCTTATGATAAGAAACAGTAACAAAGCATTAATCACAACGCTAATATCTACCCTCTTTTGAGCTGTTAGTAATAGGCTCCATGATGCAAGATTTTCTGTACATTATGCCTTGCATGGCATAATGTTTCTTATATTACATTGAGAAGATATGTGCATAAATATAGTTTAGATCATTTGAAATTTCACGTAATAGCTTGAGCCCATTTGTAATGCTCAATTAGCTCTACTAAAATGTTATACTCTCTAAACAATCGAACACTCTTTAGACAACTAAAGGTGTCAAAGCCTGACTGACTTGAGAGAGCCCTCCCATTTTACTCCAAGCATGGAGTATGACATTTTACAAAATTCCTCATCCCAACTTGAAATCCACACCACATCACAAAACTTAATACAGGGCAGTTTTTACAAATCACCCCCGAGGCAGGCTTAAGGATCTTTGCCACTGCTCCTGCAAATCATTCTATTCCCTTTCCAACTTCATTCTTCCAATAGTACAAAACCCTATTCTAGGCAAAAAAGAACAAAACAAACACATTGGTTATCTTCTCCAATTCTAGTGTGGTAACCATCAGGGTTAGTCCTAAGGAAGGGAGACAGATACTTTACACATTTATTTCTATTTGCACCTTTATTATTCTTACATGCAGTGGGAAACTGGAACAAGTAGGAAATAACAACAGGTAATTAAAGCTACAGGGGAAACTCTCAAACTCTTCTTAAACCTCCTCTCTCAAAGTAGGGCATAAGATTAGTTTAAATAGTTTACATCCTGGGAAGAGGATTAACCTAGTGTGCTGGGAAAACAATGGGAGAAATGAAATAGTCTTGAACTTTTCTTAAGTACTTATTTTCTTTAGGGTTCTCTGAAGAACATGGGATTCTGTGAGAGTCTGGCTAAAGAATAACAAGGAAGGAGGCTATTAACTTATTTGACTAGGTTTAATACATATGGCTAGAGAACACCAGAGGCACATTCAAAAGGAAGAGCCAGGTAGCTTACCAACAAGTGACAAAAAGAAAACCAAACCATGGTTAGAGATAGAGGAGATGGTAGTGTTACCCTGTCCAAGAAAAGTAGCCACCACCACCCCCTGAGGCATAGCTGAATCTGTTAGAAAGTGGCAGAAGTTCTACAAAGTACTGAGGATGAAGAATTCAAAAGGAATCTCTAGCCAAAGGTAAAAGATAATGAGAGGAGCTGGACATGACACATCTCCACTTAGCAGCTAATATCTGGAGACATTACTCAAAATGATGGCATGGGATGGCTTCCATCCTCAGAGAAGGCAGTGAGACTTGAGCTAACTGAAGACACGAGTGACATCTGCATGAATTTTGGGAACCACTGCTCCAGAGTGAATGCTACTTCAGCCTAACAGGAGGAAGTAGGAAGTAATCCCACTACTGGGGTTAAGTGTTAAAAATTTCAGTTACTTTGCTTTTACCACATCTTTAGGCTTAAGGATCTCAGCATAAAAGCAGCTCTCTTTTTGATAAACAAGAACTCAACCAACAGGAACAACGATATGGAGAAAACTACAAAACTAAACACAGGGAGAACCCATAGCCGTACCAACATGCTACAGGCCCTCATGAGGCTGCACTCTGTTTTTACCCAGATCCCTCAGCAGGCTAGGTCTCAGAGACTTGGCATCACCTCCTGCCTCAATCAGCTCAGTACCCTGCCTTCCAGGGCGCTTCCGCTTCCTAGACCTCGAGAAGGTCCGGCAGACACAGCTTAAGAAGCGACCAAAGCAGAGTGGCGGTGATGCCAAGGATGTCACTGCAGGGGAAGAGGGCCCAGGCTCCGAGGATGCTGGCTGCTCACAGGGCTGGACTGGACACTCCTGATGCGTCACACAGGCACCTTCATCCTGCTGACTCTGTAATGGGTTCTGCAAGGATAAGAAAGAAGTCAAAGCCCTCAACACCAACACACATACACAAAAAAGGCATCACCCTCTGAGCCAGTTCATGCTTTATCTGGGCCTAAGGATCTCAGTTTGTTCTTCAAGCTCTTTACCCCCACCTCCTCCCACTGCAGGGGAAGAGTTGCCATTATTTTTCCTAAGAAAATGTCGCAAGCCCAGACTTTTGACACCCCATGCCTCATCCTTACTTCACTGGGAAGGTCAGGATCATCTTCGTGAGCACTGAGTACAGTCGGCTTTGTATCTACCACTTCATCTTCTTCACTTTGTGGTGGTACCAAAGGTGTTGGTAGGATTGGGGGGCATAGGGTCTCCACTTTCTCCTTCCTCTTGTTCTTTCTCATTCTCTTTGTCCTTACAGCCTTCCTAAGACGTCTATGCTTTTTTGGAAGTGGATCTAACTTTCTCCTCTGGACTGGAGGCATGACAGGCTCTTGTGAAATGTCACCCATTTGACTCTCAGATGTCCCCTCCAACGGCTCTGATGATGACTCCAAATTTCTCTTCAGAGGATCATTCTCCCACAGGTGAAAGCTCTCCTCTGTACCTTGAGTATCTGGTGATATGTTCAAGTCATCAGTGACATGTTTTGGGATGGAGATTGGAGATTCCCAACCTCTTTCATTGAGGGTTTTTTTTTTACCCACTAGGCTGACCCCAGCCAGCTTTGCACAAACAAAAAGCTCACCACAAAAGGATCAAGAGTAGAATGCAAATGGAAGCAGTTAGTACCCTGACTCTTTCCAATAATTCATCTTCAGCTATCATAGACACAACACTATACTGATCTCAGATTTCTCCTCTAGACTTAAAAAGGAATTCAATGGCCTTCAGAGATAGTCCTCAGTTTGTTCTTCTTGGCCTGGGAGAGCACAGATTTCCTAAAAGAAGAGAGAAAATCATTGAAGTAATTGCTCCATGGATAGTGGAATTCTTCCTGCTCACACAAAATGTACAGTTTAGTAAGACTCTGTAAAATGTAGCATGAATTTCTCAGCAGAAACAATATTTAGCAACTTAACAAAATTTCCAAAGAAATATTTTTTAAAGTAAGAAAACTCTCCATGTATACCAGAATCACCAGGGGGTGCTCTTTGAAAAATCAGATTCCTGGGATATGCCCCAGACTTACAATCATAACCTCTAAACTAAAGCTGGGTGGCAGGAATTTTTTCCCAGTATTTGTATTTTGTCCCAGTATTCTATTTTTCCCCAGTAACCTACACTCTAAAATCTGCACTCTAAAACCTGAGAACTACTGCTGTAGAAGGACACTAAATTCAATATTCTATGGGGCTGTGGGGATAACTATTCATAAAAACATGCCACTTTCTCCTTGGGTTTTCCCTCATCATCTCAGCCCATAATGATCTCTCTCCTCTGAAGTCATTTAGTTATCAACACTCACTTTGGTATGTTATCCTTTATTACCTTCTATTATAATTTAACTTCAAAGCCTTGTTATTCTGTCTTCTAACCAGAGTATAAGCTTCTCAAGGGCAGAGCCTCTTAGAGTGGTTAGTTTTCTACAGGGGCTTGCCAGTATTATTAGTACTTCATAAATTGAAGAAGTAAATATAAATATGTATAAATGTATATCCCAGTGTATAATGATTGCTATGAGGCTGCTCTGTATTAAGAGTTATAGAGCAACAGAATGTTAAAAAGGACATGGGCCCTGGGGACAACCTAATCTGATTCCCCAAGTTTACAGACGGGGAAGCTAAGGCTCCATTAAGATAATGGCCTGCCTAAAGCTGGGGTTGACAAATTTTTCTGTAAAGGGCCAGATAGTAAATACTTTAGGCTCTGTGGCCATATGGTCCTGTCACAGATAGTCCTCTCTGCACTGTGGCCAAAAGAATAAATGAACAAATACTCGTGGCTCTGTTCCAATAAAACTTTATTTGCAAAAAACAGGTGGTAGGTCAGATTTGGCAGCAGGCTGTTGTATGCCAACCCTGGCCTAAAGCCATTCAACTAGCTGGCAGGTTAGCTTGGATTAGAAATCAAGTCACCTGATTCCCAGCAAGTGCTCTTTCTACAAAGGAGTAGACTACTGTAGAATGAGAAAGAGCTTTTTCAGTTAAAAGGGGGCCTTTAAGGTGGAAGAAATCAAAATATGTCTGGGCGTGGTGTACTTCTCAGATGGTTTCTGACGACCATTAGTCATTTATACAAACAACTAGTAGCTGAATTCTGAAACTGGCCAATTTTCAAACAGACCCACAACTGGGAAGGGGGTGGAGTAGATTGAATATTTTCTATCACACCTGCCTAGGAAAGCATACTATTTGGTCCCTTTTTAACTGAGAAAAAATCCTACAGATAGGTAATGGAAAATACTTTCCTCATTCATTTCTGGAAATTATTGTGGCCTTGTGAGTAAGTTATGCGGTATACAACCCAGTGACCAAAAGTTTCATGTAATTACCAGAGGAACATGGGGTCAGAGATAGGATAGGCTATCTAAGAAGCAAAAACCTTATTTCCTAACCCAAGATGCTCTTTAATAATGAGAGTGACCCTACTATTAAAGATAAGTACCCAAAGTCTTGAGGTTATTTTATATTCTGGGCTTTCTAAGAACTCTGAGGTCCATCCAGAACTCTCTGTTCTATTTTTATTTCCACCCTAATGTGTTCTTCATGTCATTACTCTTCCTTCACAAAGTAGATGATTATCAAATATTTGCTGACTCATGGATTAATAGATGGATGAGTAAATAAATGAATGAATTAACCAAATGCTGTTAGAAGGTTCCTTGGTTTTGTGGTTGTAAAAATAAACCAGAGTTAGCACATTCTGCAAGAGGAAGTCTAATATTTTTTTAAGTTACCCCTCAGTGAAGCTAGTAGTGTCTTCACACAGTAAATGTCAATAAAAGTTTCATGAATGAATTCAAACATTTGATGTAAGCTATTTAAATCACATGTCAAGTACAAAGTTATACTGCTTGTCACACACACACACACACACTCACACACACACAAACACACACACTCACAAAAGGTATCTAAGTTCAGCATTATTTACAAATATATTAACATGGAATTCTTTATAATTAGCTTCAGTTCCACACTGTGAGGAGAATTTCGGAAAATCTTTGAGAGAAGAAAGATCCATGGGATAAATGAGAGAATGCAGGTTCAGGTTTAATCTGCAGCCTCTAGCAAAAACAACTGTGTGGGCAGCAACTACAGAAGCAGCAGCCCTAGGTGCCCCCAAAGAGGTGGGCGAGGATTCTAAAAGAAGTTATCTGGGTAAATTCAAGCCTCTAAAAGTCAACCTGGCTTCTTCAATGTCTTGGCAATGGATCTAGACCAGGACCTCATCACGCCTCAACTCCATTTTGACAAGTCTCTATTCCCTCCATCCTGTTCTCCACAAAAGAGCTTGAATGATCTTTCAAAAACAAATCTGACCTGTCACCCTCTTATTTAAAGCTCTTCTCCCAACAAGATACTGGTCTTTGTGACTGGTCATTTGAGACATGACTCCATGTCTCCTATCCCACCTCAAATCTACCACTCACCCTCAGAGAATATGATATTAGGGAAGACAGATCACTTGCCATTTCCTGACAGCACATGCTTTCTTAAACATTCTTCCTTTTGCCTATAATGCCCTTTCCCTCTTTAGTACATGGCCTAGCTCTAAGTATTACTTCTTCTTAGAAGGTTTAGCTAACCTCCTCAAGCAGAAACAAACAAAAACATTCAATTTATGTGACATCCTGTACCTACAAAAATTATCCCATTAAATTTAAGCCATTTAGATTATCTATGTCCTTCACTAGACTCAGTGCTCCCTAAAAACAAGCATTCTTGCTTCTTACTTGATTCCTAGTGTCTCTGTGGTACTTGGCTCCTATGAGATGGTCAGGGTTTATGGACTTCTAAATGCAGTTATCTGGTCTTCCTCCAGGGCCTGAGCCTAGGGGCCAATCCACCGCCCTCTCTCTGAATGAACAAATATGCTGAAGTTTGGGGGACAAAGCTAGGAAGCTATAGCCAGGACTTGGAGCCATATATCCAGCTACCAATTCAAAGCCGTATCATAAGTAGCAGGTTTCACTTAGGAAAGAATGAGCTGTTCAGGAGTGGTTAGCACTACTCAGCAGAATTCTGTTCTAGAAGCCTCCTTCCACTTACTTCCTCGTGAAAATTACAAGGAAAGCTAACAAACGGGGTCCGAGTCAGATCCCTAGCATGGTTTCCTGAAGTCTGGACCACACTTCTCTATCTTTTTGGTCGACTCTCAGAAACCCTTAACCATCTCTACTTCCCACTCTGCTCCATGTGGGAGCCCCTCCCAAACTCTCAGTGATGTCTGCATCACAAGTTTTCACCCACAATCAGCATTCTCATTCCCATAGTACATACACCCAACTCCAGGTCTTGATTCTTTCCTCTACCTGGGGAACCTGTCCCTGGGGCTATATGTGGTCATATGCAGGGATATTGCTCAACCCACAGAAGTCATTTCCCTGACCAGAGGTTAAAAAGGTTTATATCACATCAATCTCACTGACTCTGGAGCCCATAATTCCCCTGGATTTCACACATCAGAAATTATTGGATATATAATACAAGTGAATTCACATGTTACACTTTGAGCCCATTTGTCTCCATAAACCTGTTGCACTTCAGCTTTCTTTGTGATAGATTTCCCCCCTTTCATATATGATTTGAAGCAAAGCTGAGAGCATTAAAGCCCTTGGATGAATCCGCTGCCTAAGCAGACCCACAGCCAACTGAGAAGTCTTAAAACAACAAACTCTTGGCCACTGAATTTCTGGCTCATCCTGCAGAAGAGATGAGAGAAAAATTTCACTAATCATCATTGACAGTGAAGTGAATATCCCTCTTTAAAAATGGGAAAGAAATGATTGGCATGAACTCACTTTACTTCTCAGTGACTCTCTGGAGAATTAAATAACTGAAGCATCAGACAACAATTTTCTTTGAAGATGACCTTTCATATTAAATGAAAAGCCAAAGAGCTAGTCTCAAAGGGAAAGAAAATGAATAATCTTTGAGGGCAAGTACTCATTCCTGAGTATACAGTAACAAAGAGACTAAAATATGATCATAAGCATTGCAGAATGTTGCATGGCAAATTAATTTTTCATTTTCATTTTCAGGGTAACATTTATTGAGAGCCTACTAAGAATCAGACATTAGGAAAGTTGCTTTTTGATTAAAAAAAAATGTACTTGATCAACATAAATTAAGTCAATTGTTTTCTAATGTTAGCAGGCATGAGAATTACATGGAGGGTCTCTAACACATAGATTGCTGGGCCCACCCTTTGTATTTCTGTTTCAGTACATCTGGATGAGCACATTAAAATATACATTTTGAACAAGTTCTTGGGCAGTGCTGCTGGTCTGGAGACTGCACTTTGAGAAACACTGACTTTGATAATCTCAGGTTGAAAGCAGAGTTACACAGACTCAGAACAGATCGGGGGGAGGGTGCATTCCTAACCATTAATGACCAGATGAAGATGTACAGGCTCTGAAATGGTTACCTTCTGGATTGACTCCTCTAGCCATGCTGCCATTCCACCTACCTCTTGAGCTCTTGGGAGGATATGGCCAGAAAGCAGTACACTTGGAATGTGGATACTATTGCCACTGGACTTGTCCATGGATCTTTACTCCAGGAGCACCTATGACCCCTGACAACTCTCCTTCAGTCTCAACCTCAGACCAGTTATAAGCTTCAAAACTTGAATGTCACAGACACTCTCTCATTACTAAAAGGCTAGGGATGCACATATAAAATAGCCATGAAATAGTTTCATTTTTCTAAAGAAAATACGTGACTATTATCCCGTTATTAAGTTCTTATTCTTTTCTAAAATTTCATCATCTCCTTTTAAGACTTTACCCCTCTGGGCTGAAAGTCAGTGCAGAAAAGAGCTGTGGTAACCTTTGATTTAGCCTAATAAAACAATAACAACACACTCAGTGGGTGGTTAAATCTGATAAAATTTTGTGCTGAATTTTCTGTAGTAATTCAATTAAAAATCTATGGTCAGCCAACAGAAAGCATACAGATCACCAAAGTTTTATAGTATTACATTTCTTGGTCTTAAAATAGCCTTTATTAATTTGGTGTCTTTATTTATAACCTAAATAGTTCAAGTAGAGTTTCTCCTAAATGTAATTTAGGATAACCATTTATATCTGCACTGTTTAAAAACTTCAGCTGGCTCACATCATTATGGTGCTTAAAATTCCAATTAAAGTGGAAGAAACACTAATCAGAGAGCATATTACAAAAGCTGTATTAATATGACTGCCACCATATCATCATTTATTAAAGGTTCTGGGGAATCGGTTCATGCTGGCTCCCCTAGGTCTTCCTTCAATGAGCAAGGCCCCTGGAAAAGGAATATCATCACTCAAGGGAAGCTGAAGCCATTCAGAACCACTGAATCGTTTGGTTACATCTACTCCTGCCAGCCTACCTCACCAAAGAGTCAATAACCCTGGGCTCTCTTCATGCCTTCTCTAATGACAGACTTGGAACATTCCAGAAAACTTTAGCACTTCCTTTTTTAACCATAAATTGCACGTAACTCTTCCAAATTCTTAGTCTATAATTTCTCATCATACTCGTGGAGATCCTTTGGTGAAGATAAATGGCAAGAGTTATTGGACTTTAAATTGTTATCCTTCAATGTTATATGCACTGGATCATAACTCTATGGCTTTGCTTCCCTCATAAAACTAAACCACGAAGCCATTCTTTTCATTTCAAGCTTAACAGCACACAGGCCCATGGGTGAAGCAATATAAACACTACTGAGTAATTTCTCAAAACCAAATCTCTTCTGCAAAAACAGACTTGCAACTCAGTGGTGTATAATCTCTCCTCAGAACCTGTGAAGTTTGTATTTCTCAGGCCACCCAAGTGGAATGGCGAGAATAATGTTCATGTATAGAAGCAGGACAGGACTAAGAACTGTCTGTAACTACAGAACTTAGAGTTAGCCCACCATTTGGTTGCCCTAGACAAGTCATCAAGCCCAGTGATTGTTTTGGGGGAGAAGAAGGTGAGACTTCAGGTTTACTGAAACTTTTTTTTTATCCCAGGTTCACAGAATTAGTTTAATCAAAATTACTGGCTCACGACATGCTTATGCATGGTTATATATATGGAGTTAAATATCATTTTTATCATATATACTCTTAGGTATACACCTGAGAAAAAGTCACACAAAATGTGCATTAGAAATATGTATATGTTTATAGAAACATTATATACTACAAAAAGCCTGGAAGATATCCAAACATCTACCATCGGGATAATGTGGTAGACTCCCACAATGGAACAGTAAACAAGAGCCAAATGAAGGTACTTATGATAATAGAGAGTCGCTGTTTCAGAGCCTCTTTTGCCCTCTTAAATGGAGACAACAATACTACTTACCTTATCTTTTTTTGAGGATTAATGTAAAAATTCTTTGAAAATTATAACTAATACATGTTAATTATTTTCCGCCTATATTTTCTAGTCTCTGGTCCTATAAGAATAATCAGGAAACATCATAGTGAAGAACAGGAAAACAGAATAAGTGGTGATACTAATATGGAGTTACACTGCTGGGGTTCAACTCTCTAATCTAGCAATTATTTCCTGTGTGGACTCAGGTAAATTAATTAACCTCTCTAAACCTCAGTTTTCTCTTATCCGAAGTGAAAACAAAATTAGTACCTGCTTGGGACACCTGGGTGGCTTAGTTAAGCATCTGACTCTTGATTTCAGTTCAGGTCATGATCTCAGGGACATGAGATTAAGCCCTGCATCAGGCTCCATGCCCACACTTAAGATTCTCTCCCTCTCCCTCTGCTCCCCCATCTCCCCCTCTCTCTCTCATCCTCTTTCCAAAAAAAAAAAAAAAAAAAATACCTACTTAAGAGGGCTTCACTGAGTACTTAGCACACTGCCTGATACACCATAAGTGTTCACATCAACAGTATCTATTACATTAATAGGGATCCCTTAACACTTGTCAAATAGACATAGTTGCTTTCCCCTGTCCTTGCTACCTTACCTACCATTCACTCTTCCAATACAACACATGCACACTCATGCACACATAAATTTTCTTTGCTTTTGCCCAGTCTTCAGCTCCTCATATCTAAATCAACATTAAGGATAAAAAACACAACAATTAGGCCCAAAGTTCTTGCCTTAGACATCAGGACAGAAACAGAAAAAATCTTATCAGATTATAGCACCCCTAAATATATAGTTCTTCTCAAAATAATTTTGCTCATAATTTCCATTAAGAGCAAAGTTCCTCTGCATTTTATTTAAAAGACCTGCAAACGAAGAAAAGCAACCATTTTCACCATCCGCACAGAATACTAAAAAAGTGTGGGAATAATTATTTAAATGTAACATAACCTAATTGGAGTAAAGAGAATTAAACTACAATATTTGAAACATAAACACTTTGAAGGACATATTTTACATTTGCTGAATTTGTTAAACCAGGTCTTGGCAGGTCATAATAGAAGACACTGGGACCTGAAACTAGACCTGCCACCAGGGAGGATGGCCCAGCTGCAGGTGCTGGGACAATGTCCAGTCTGGCAGGCAGAACAAAGTAGCTAAAAAATATGGCAGTACATAAGAGCTGATAATGCAGCTAGGAAACTGGCATGAGGAGGCAAACATGAAAGAGCGGAAGTTTACTCAATATGAAAGCACCATGTGATGCCAAGGAATTCAGAAGCAAAAAGTACCCCAAGGTGCAGGCAGGCAGCATCAGACAGCCTGATCTGTGACAGCCGAGCCTCAGTCAGCCTGTGGTGCAGGGACAGTGCCCTGATGGCTGAGAGAGGGGGGAATGGCAAGAGTGAGGTTCTTTAAGGACCTGGGGAAACTTTGCAAATTCCTGAGACGGGAACTCAGTACAAGAACTGTAGTGCAAGAATCCTGAACCCAAAGAACAAGAGACATACATGATTCTAGAAAGATGTCATAAGGCAAAGGCAGACCAGAAGCCTAATTAAGGTGATGCTGAGGAACAAAAAGTGTGGAGTTAGAGTTCCTTCAATGCCTTTTGTCTTGGGTCTCAGGTCTGGTCACAGAAAGCCGAGAAGTCTCAGTGAACAAGCTGTGGTCATGAAGATCATGATGGGAGGCTCGGGGACGGGTGTGGAGCAGAAACAGGAGAACAGGAAGGACTTGACAATAACAAGAGCCAGCATTCCAAAATTACAATCACTATAATTACCTTGAAACTTCACAAACAAGTAGCAGCACTCTTATTTAAACCAAATCCCAACACAACAACCACAAAAATAATTAGGAAACTCCATGTGAGTTAGTTTTTTAATGAATTTGACCTATAGTAAAACAAACAAACAAACAAAAAGCCACTAATCATCAGGGAAATGCAAATCATAATTGCAATGAAATATCACCTTACACCTGTCAGAATGGCTACTATCAAAAAGACAAGAAGTAACAAGTATTGGCAAAGATGTAGAGAAAGGGGATCTCACCTGTACTGTTGGTGGGAATGTAAATTAGTGCAGCCACTATGGAAAAAAAGCATGAAGCTTCCTCAAAAGCTTAAAAAAAAAAAAAAAAAAAGAAGAAGTACCAGTTGGCCCAGCAATTTCACTACTGGATATCTATCTGAAGAAAATGAAAACCTGAATTCAAAAAGATATGTGCATCCCTATGTTTACAGCAGCATTATTTATGATAGTCAAGATATGGAAACAACCTAAGTGTCCATCAATGGACAAATAGATAAAGAAAATGTGGTGTGTGTGTGTGAATATCACTCAGCCATAAAGAATGGAATCTCACCATTTGTGACTACATGGATGGTCCTTGACAGTATTATGCTAAATAAGTCAGAAAAAGACAAATACAGCATGATTTCATTTAATGTGGAATCTCAAAAGTATAACGACAAAACAAAGCAAAACCCAGACTTACTGATACAGAGAACAGACTGGTGGTTGCCAGAAGGATGGGGTTGGGGTTGGAGATGGGAAAATAAATGAAGGGGATCAAGAAGTACAAACTTCCAGTTTTAAAATCAATAAGCCATGGGGATATAATGTATAGTCTGGGGAATATAGTCAGTCATATTAATTTGGTATGGTGACATCCACACAAATGTTTGCCATGTCCATGGCCCAAAGCATTCAGAAAAATCACCACAAAGCCATCCTTTGTGGTGTCAAGGATCTCCCTTTGGCGTGTGAACAATCATGAGATGGAGAAAGAGTACTTTCATAAGCCAAACATGTCCCATTGCTGTGGCAGCAGCCTATCCCTTATGAGTATAATGACCACTGGCAGCCTGGACCTCCAGACTGTGCAGATGCAACCAATCAACAACATCATAGTCAATGTCAGCATGTCCTAGTAAGAGAGGGATCTTTAGCAGAATAGGTATTCATGAGCAACTGCTTCTGGAATGCTCCAAAGCCAGATAATTAACAGCTGTGTGCTGCAATTAATTTTTATTTATGCCTTAGATATTCAGGCAAGATATTATTTCTTGGGTATGACAGATTCATATTTCATGCTGAGTCTCAAAGCAGCAATAAGAAAAACAACATCAATTTTGGTTCTGTTTTTATTTTCTTAATTCAACTGCTCTGCCATTTGTATCTCAAAACACTGTGTTGCCTTGTATTCGGGGAGCAAATTCCAAAGCTCATACAAGGGGGCCATGAGGGAAAAACTGGCAAAGGCATCCAAGGCTTTCCCCAGGCATTCACAAGCCCTTAGAGGATGCCAAAAGGCACAATCTAAATTAAGGCAATGACGCTGAAGTCTCAGCAGTCCTAATTCACCTCCACGGCCCCTGCGGGCATGTTATTTCATTCAGCAGTTGCTAACCGAACGTCCACGGCGCAGTACTGTTCAAAGGTTTGCAAAATAAAGAGAGTGGAGAGTATTTTTCCAGATTCTTCCAGTTTTATAATTTTACAAGTTGGTAAGTCTAGAAAACACAGACCAGGACCTCAAGGAGTTTACCTTTCCAAAAGTGAGACCAGATTACACAAAGAAAAAGAGCCCTGACACAAGGCAGGATCAGGAAGTGCCAAATACTAGGCTGCTTGTTATAAGGCCACAGAGGAGAGAGTGCTTTGAACGCCAGGTTGCGGAGCTCTGCAGCAGTGGTTATTGAAACTCCAGGTTTGTTAAAACAGATCAGTGGGCCTGACAACCAGAGTTTCCAATTTAGTAGGTCTGGAGGAGGGCCCAGATTTACATTTCTCACAACTTTCCAAGTAGCGCTAATGTTGCTGGTTCAAGAACCACATCCTCAGACCCAGGGCTCACTGGGAAGCCATCAGAGTCTACGGCACAGTAGAAAACCATGAGGGAAGCAATGTTTTAGAATAGTTAATCTGGAGATGGTAGGTAGGACCAACTAAAAGGAGGTCAACACATCTACAACAGGCCCCGGGGAGGGCAACAGTCAAGGTCGGAGGACTTGGATTTCAACAAAGGATCACCTTGACTAGCAGAGAATTGACTTGACTAGCAAATGGGCTATTTGGTGACTTTAGCTCCAAAGGACTCCCAATGCACAGAATAGAACCTTGGACGAATTTAATTTAGCCATGTCCGAATCGCTCCAGGGATGGATAAGAATCCCTTGGAAACCGCATCCTGGCGTTCATATGGAACTGTCCAGATCACTCAGGCAGGAGTCCTTCAGAAGCCTCTGCTCATATTTCTCTCAAGTTGCTCAAAGTACTTGAAATCCCACCGTTTGAGTCACTACTTTAGATTAAGGTGCTGACACCTTAAAGCCTATTAAAGGTAGTGTGTGTGTCATCCTGCACCTCAATTAGGATCTCTTGCTCCTCTGTCACTCCCAGGGGGACAAAAGTGATTTTTCTCTTAAAACTCCAACTTTATGAACTCAGTCCTCTCATAGTGAGTCATTCGGATCCTCACACATTCCAGGCAGTAATTGAAGACATAAGAATCTCGGCAGCTTTACTACATGGAGAGGAATTTTGGAAGGGGAGTTCTATGCATGTCAGCAAATTGTAGGCGTGTGGCGGTTACCAACCAGACTTTCTTGCTTTCCCTCAAAGGATGTCCACTTTACTGTTTCCGGTTAGCCAGCCAAGGCCACTCAGCACCACCCTACACACCAACCACCTCTTTTCTCAGCTTCCCCAGGCCAAATGGCTTAAGAGCTTTAGCCACTTGACTTCTATCTGCCCTTCACACCTCAAACCCACAGGCTATACCTAACCTCTGTCAGAGAGTTACAGAGTTCAAGCTCAGTAATAGAGGGTCTATCTGAAGTCACACTGAACTTCTTGTCCCCAGGACCTGGCCTCCCTTTGGTTTGCTCAACTGTTCTGGTAAGTCACAGTGTATGCCAAAGACTCTGTCTTTATTTCTTGTGGACATGGGACCTACTAGGACTTGTCACTCTGTCAGGCCCACCCCTATCCCAACACTTTCTCAAACATTTCTGAGTGACTAACTTTATAGCTATCCTTAATCTACCCCATCCCTTTCCAAAACACAGCAAGAAGCCAAAGGGCTTAAACAATGGTCTTTGTTATTTGGTGTCCACTGTCTGAAGTCTGGAATTCCACAAGTTATTTCCCTGTGGAGGGGAATCCAGGCAACTCTCTAGCCCTCCTCTATGCCCTCCTCCCCAGCCTGCTCCTACGACGGCAGAATCTACTTAGTCCCCTTCTCCCCACGTTTTTCTGGCTTCCTCTGTCCTTGATCCAAGCACTATCACTCGGGGAGAAGGGAAGCTGGCCAGCTGGTGTGAGGGCTTGCTTCTACCTTGCTGGGCAGGTACGTATGAGGATCCACCTTAGGCCAGATGCTGAGGACACAGAGATGAAGTAAAAATAACAAACATCAGGGGCACCTGGGTGGCTCAGTGGGTTAAGGCCTCTGCTTTCAGCTCAGGTCATAGTGTCAGGGTTCTGGGATCGAGCCCCACATCGGGCTCTCTGCTCAGCGGGGAGCCTGCTTCCCTTCCTCTCTCTCTGCCTGCCTCTCTGCCTACTTGTGATCTATGTCTGTCAAGTAAATAAATAAAATCTAATAAATAAATAAATAAATAAATAAATAAATAACATCGTTCCTACTTCCACTGAGCTTTCATTCTAATGATCAGGGGCTGCTGACCTAACTTCCTAGATTTAAATAAAGGACCAGAAAATTAATGTGAAGTGAGAATCCTAACACTATTCAGAAATAGGACAGAGGGTTTTGGTGGGATTTGGGCAGGGGGATTGGGGGGGGGTCTGTCATTTGGTTTTTGTTTTTTTATTTTATTTTTTTTAATATTCAGTGTGTATCTCAGCGTGTAAGAAGTCTGCTTGAAAGTGATTTTAAAAAAGAAAAAGGACTTACACCTGTTGCAGTCTGTTCACTGGCCCAGACAGAAGAGCGTTTCTAAAGGTTTTGTCACAGTGTAATGCAATCTCCCTTGATGGTTGCCCCAGGTGCCTTTCCCTCACTGAAATCTATCATTAAAAGAGGATCCTACATGTCAGATTAAATGGGGAGAAGAATAAAGGAAGGTCCTTTTCCCACCTTCCGGAGTTGGCACCAGTAAAATAAAAATGCATCCCTGAAACTTTGCTTCTAATACAAACATCAACTTTTCACCTAGCAGCAAATTCTTTCTTTCCATTTCTTGCTAACTTGTTTCTGATTATAGAACCAATACATGCTTAAAATAGGAAATCTGGAAAATACATGCATGAAGAGAAGAAAACACCTGTATTCTCACTGACTTGCGATAACCACTTTTGATATTTTGGTTTACTTCCTTCCAGTGTTCATTTTTTGGTGTGCATAGGTATACACGCACACATTTTACATACCTCTGATCATGCTGTATGTATATAATTTTGTATCCTACTTTTTATTCTCACCATTAGACCAAAAAAAAAAAGGTCTTCTATAATTATTATTTGAAAACATCAGCAAGGCTTAGTCTTCGTGCTTATAATGAGCTTATTTCTCCCATTTATCTAAGCCCCGATCTTCTGTGAAAGGCCTACTTATCATTTACTCTCAACCTGACTTTGAGATCACACTGAAGAAAAAAGAAAAAAAGAAGAAAATACTGATAATAAAATCTCTTAAATGAATTGAGGAATAAGACACTCTGCAAACCACGCCTTCCTCTCTGAAGAGAATTCCAGCAAACTCAAGGGAAGTGAAGGTGGTGTCCAATTCTCTCTTCTGACCTAACAGGCAGTTCTTTAAAATTTCACAGTAGTCTAATCTCCTGGCTATTGAGCCTCATGCTGAAACCAAGAAAGGATTTTTGTTGTTGTTGTTGTTTGTTTGTTTTTTAAGTAAAGTTCAGAATTCCAGTTTGCAAACTCAAGATAACCTGGGTTGGCCACAATCTATGTTAAAAAAAAAAAAAATCATGGATTTTTATTAAATTGACATGAACTTGATATGAACCAATGTGTGGTATACTTCCTATAAGAGCAAGAGAAAAAAAACTTTAAAAGTGAAATACATTTTACTTTATATGGAGTTTACAGGTGACAAATCATTTTCTTTTGTTTAATTTTTAAATATTTAAATATATCTTACTTTTTAACTAACTTCTTTGGAACATAGCTTCATAGCTATGCTGATTTTGTCATAAAAGTAGCCCATAATCATTCAACTTGTTTTCCTTTGTACTTTAACCTCTGAAAAATCCTAAGAGGTGAGTGAGTAGGCAGAGGAATATTGTTATGCTGGTTTCAGAGATCAGGTCATTCAGGACCTAGAAATGTTAAATGACTCATCCAAGGTCACATACAAAGTCAAAGAAATGGAGGTAAAATTTTTCTTTTAACCTAAGTGCACTGTTGTTTTCAGACCATATATTTTGAGCATCTTTTATAGAAATACGGTTTGTCTAGACTCTGTTCTGTTTAGAAATTTACAGCATTCTGTCCAATTTATCACAAAACATTTTAAGAGGAAAATTGGTAGCCTCAAGTTGGCCCCAGAGGAAGGTGAAAACTAGAGAAACCATGTTCTATGACCAATAATGGATGAAGGGACTTGGTATATTTAGCTTGAAAAAAAAAAAAATCAAAAAGGGATAAGAGAGTTCTTTCAATGTTTAAAAAGACTGTCAAATGCACAGGTGAGCAGACCTGTTCTGTGTTGCTCCAAATATCAGACAAGAACAATGCACAGAACTTCAAAAGAAACAGATTTCTACACAACAAGAGATATGTCTTTTGAACCAATGAAACTGTTCAACTGTGGAGCAAACTGCTCTCCCTCTAAGACGGAGAACTCCATTGCACTGGGAGGAAGGGGCTGGGGGACTGTCAAGGATGTTCTGATAACTTTTTGGTTTCTGTATCTTCAGTTTACGTTTCCTTTGTTTTTCTTGGCTCACTAATGCAATACATAGTGCACCACATGTGAGCAAGGAAAAGCTACTGTGAACCATGTGCTTCCCAATGATGTTTCCCAGCTGATAAGAATCTCTGGGGGTGGCTGGTGGCCCCCCTTGAATCAGGAGCTCCAGAGACCTCAGAGGAGGGGCCTGGGAACTGTTGGTTTTACCAGTGCCCCAGGTGATTTTTGTCATCATGGCAGTTTGAGAAAACTTTCCAAAACATCATTTTACCCATTCAGTTCTCACTGAGATCCTGGAGGGCAGATGAGAAACTAAGGCTCAGAACTCTGTACACTGTGCCCAAAGTCACACAGTGATGAGGTAGCAGAGCAGGGATTCCCACTCAGGGAGCTTTTGTCTGGAGCCTGAGATCTTACCTGTCCTCCACGGGATTCTGAAAGAACGACACAAACCAAGGAAATGAGTAACCTGAAGATGAGTTTCATTAGATGCAGATCTGGGGTTTTTAAAAAATGGGTCATGAGTCGTTGGTATGCACGATAAAATGTAGAAGCATGTAATTGGTGGTGTTCCGATTTAGGCAGGGACTCTGTTGAGTGTGCGTTTTGTCTTTCATGAATAATTGTGAAAAGGGTGTACTAACCAAATAAATAATTTCAACATGATTACAAAGAGAACAACATTTTAATGCACTTAGCAGAAGCAATTTACATGCATACAATTAATGTGCTAATTTCAGTGGTCTTTAGCTATTCATTAAAACAGGCCTGGCAGGTCCTGTACTTGGCAACACTCTGTTAGTCATTTCCTGCTATTACTTTATGTACTCAAAAGTAATCAGCCATCTATAATTTAAGACTTTTCACTAATTAAATAGCCTTTTCTCTAATTATGTCCAAATTAGAGAGGTTAGTATGTGGATAAATATGTTTGTATTTGGCCCAAGTATTCAAAGAAGGTGATTTCTCAGTATGTGACAACAAAGACCAGTATGTGATCAGCAGTCTTCAACACAGTGTAGAGGGGACTATTAGCGTATGCAAGAAAGGCTTTTTGACTCAAAATCTCTGCAACAGAGGAAGAGTATTCTCTTTAAGACAGGCTTTATGCTCAGCCTTGTAAACCTAGCGAAGTCTGGATTTGTTGACCTTCAGGGAATAATACAAGGATCATCTGGTTTTTCAAGCCTTTGCCCAAGAGATGAAATGGAATGAGGGTTCAGGGAGAAAAGAGTTAAAGGTTGTGTTTGCAGGAATGTGTTTGCTGACATTGATCAATGGGTAATTTTGTGATCGTAGGTTTATTCACATAGAGGCTTCAAAAAACAGATCAATAATACAGCAATGGTGAAGATGCCAAAGGAAAGGTGATTAATGAAAAATATGGTGGAGGTGCAACCTGCCACATAGCATGAGCGCTCCTTCATTCCACACCCTATAAATAAATATGCATCCAATGGAAATGGAACATTCCCTTGGAATGTCGTTAGAGCCAAGCAGAATCTCATCAGAGCCCATGCTTCAAAGAGCAGTTCCTCATGTCCATAGACGCAAGTTTAAATTCTCTTGTGTAAAGTCTCTGTAAGCAGTGCCACTCTTGCATTATGCATGATTCTGACATCTTGTAACATAAGCAGTGTTCTAATAGTGATTTCCGATTTTATTTCCTGTGTTACATTTTAACAATCCTATTTAGGTTAGCATTTTACTTTGGCCAAGTATCTTGTTACATTTCCTCATACAGTATTTAATTACAGTAGCAGTACTGTAACCTAGTATTGTATAGATGCACAAAGATTTAGTGTAGCCTTTAAAGAATTTGTTGCTTTTATTAAGCCTGTGCTTTGTTCCATCATTTTCACTGTGCCAATTTAATATGTAATGATGAGTGTGAGGCAGGAGACAAGCTCCTTAGACCAGGGACCTGAAAATAAGTTAGTAACAAGCTTTGCTAAAACTGAATGTCAAAATCTAAGACAACGAAACACGACAGTGGGTTGTAGGTCTTTCCTAGGGTGATGACACTCAAGTTCTTAAATGGAAAACTCCAGGAAGGGTCGACACTAGGTGAACTTGTGAAGAAGCCAAATGCTTCACTCTTCCCTTTCTTGTGTCTCCCTTCCTCTTCATCCTCTTTTCCCAGGAGTCTAGGTTTTCCTCCCTGTTGACCTTTGCCCTTAAAAAGGACCTGAAACCAATCTTTAGCACCTAGATGATACCATGTCAGGAAATACCTTCCCCACATTTCATGTATATCTAAGGGTTACTTCTTACTCTGAAATGTCAGTCCCCTGTTTAAATTATTTCAGCAGTCCGTAGAGAAATCATGGATGGTATCTGAGTAAGCAAATGTGAAACCAGTCTTCTTTCCTGATCTTGTTTTTTAATGGTCCAGAGAAGATACATCTACCCTGCATTAAGGATAAAATGAAATGCTTTCAATTACCCTTTTAATTTGGTCTATGCATCACAGCATTGAGAAATATGTTAATTCTTTTTAAAGTTTTACTAGGTAGGTTAAGCATCTTTACTGATAACCTAATGATGACCAAGTATGCTTCTCTCCATGAAGGATGACAGCTATGTCCGTGAAAAGTATGTTTATGTATAATATGTGTCAGATATTAATATGCTATATGGAAAGCAACTGTTAAGAGGTCAGCTGCTTTACCTACATTTGCCTCATTCATGAACTCTGCACATACTTGCACCCTGGACAAACCTGTCCAGATGAGGAGACAGAAAGCAAGGCAGAAATCCAGCCCAGACTCTCCAGGCCAAATCCACATACAGTGGAAATCCTAACAAATGATACTTTCCAATAATTGGTCCCCCAAGAGGAGCTCCTGTTGCTAATCCGCATACAGGCACTATAAGTGCTAATGTTAGCCAGGTCTCATTTCAGACTCAGTACAACTTCATCAAGAGTGTGTGCTTATAGGCAAAGACCACAAGGGTGAGAGGAGTTAAATTACCTGCTTCAAGCCCCAAAACTACTAAGACACTTCAGAACTTGAAATGAGACCTTTAAATACCCAAAAAAGGAAGAGTGCAAGGGAAACTCACACATTTCTTTTATGTACGTCTGCTTAGCTCAATTGTTTGGTACTTATGAAACTACAAAGCCAGCAGGTTTAGTTAAAGGCACTGAACTACACTTTGTGCTGGGTCATGGCTGTACTCTCTGCATACTGGGCTTGGGGTGCAAAGCAAGGAGAGGGGGGAATTCGATAGCGTGCTTCAGTGGTCCTCAAACTCTAGTGGGCTTCACAATTACCTTGGAGGGCTTGTTAAACAGAGATTACTAGACCCCCACTGCGGACTTTCTGATCTAGTGGGTCTGGGGTTGATCTGAGAATCAGCATTTTCACAAGTTTCCAGGTGAAGTCGATGTGGCTTACATGAGGACCATACCGGGGGAGTGTACAGGATCTACCCATTACAAAAACAAAAACTAGAGCCAAACAAAAGTCACTTGTCTCTAAGTCAGGACTATGAACTAAGACCTTAAAAATAGCACAGATCTTGGATCTCATTTTTCCTTCTGTTCAAATGAAACTGCTTGCAGGATTATATGGAATCTTTAGCTTTCTATTTACACCCAACTTGTATTTAAGGTTAAAATAGCAATAAAAGATAATAGCACACCAAACCAGGCTTGGTGTTGGATGTCCAGCCTAATATAAACTATCTTTGGGAGCAATGTTACTGCTGGGAATGGCATAAAACGAATAAAGGATTGGAAGATTGCCCTGCTCATTGTGTATTTATTCTTGTCCCTTTACTCATTTTTCATATACGGACAATCACAGTTAATCACAAAGCATTTCTTTCAGGATCCTTCATAAAGTGTGAAAAAAGTTCTCCAATAAAATGTTTAGTAGAGTGTATCCAGTTTCCAATTAAAGAAACGTGCTTGTGGGGCACCTGGGCAGCTCAGTGGGTTAAGGCCTCTGCCTTCAGCTCAGGTCATGATCCCAAGGTCCTGGGATCAAGCCCCACATTCGGCTTTCTGCTCAGAAGGGAGACTGTTTCCCTTCCTCTCTCTCTGCCTACTTGTGATCTCTGTCTGTTAAATAAATAAATAAATAAAATCTTTAAAAAAAGAAACAAACAAACAAACAAACAAACATGCTTGTATGGTGTTATGAATTCTTTCCACAAAACATTTCCTTTGTGCAGAAACACTTTATAGTAAATCTTAAAATAACTCTATTTTGTCAGGACGACTTAAAGCAGAGTATCTGGTGGGCCCCCCACCCCGCCGCCCCTGCACACATACCCTAAGGAATAGTCTGTACAAAATAACTGGTTCTTGTCTGTATACAAAGTCAGCCACTGGGGTGTGAAAGGCGCTGGTAGTCGTCTTCATAATCTATATGTATCACTCCGTAATCAATACGGCTAGCGTACCACCTGAGTGATCCCATCAACAGATTCTGTCAACACATACTGAATGATTATCTAGAGCCACCATCCATTTATCCACGGGGGATCCAAAATAGCCTTGTCATTTTTTTTTTAACTCTTTTTTCTAGGTCCCTTCTGTGCTTTTAATCTTCTTTTAAAGAATCTCTATCCTCCCACTCTGTTAGTAACATGAGAAAAAACACAATGAGGCAATCCATTTTCTGAATGGTGGAACAGCAGATTCACAGCATTTAATTAGAGCTAATTTAAGAGAGATTTCTTAGTCTTCAGGACAAAATCCCTCAAGGGAAACAGTGATGCAATTGTTTGATGTCTTTCACTCAGGGCTCATCTTTAGAGTTCTTAGTTATGTCTGGGAAAAATTCAGACAGGTGGGCTCGGGTCGATCCCCGTGGAAGCAGCACTGTCCTGACAGTCTGATCACAGTTCTGGAAATCTAGTTTTTCTGGCTCTGAGTTACTGACAAGTCTGTCTCTGGCTTTAAGGACAGCCTTGCTTGGAGAGCTGTTTGCTTTGATGGGGATGTCAAACTAACAGTGATCACACTGTAACAATGAGGCTTTTTCTCCCTTTTTATTAAGGCCATAGGTAGAAGAGGTGGTTACCCAGTTTTCATGTGAACTGTAAGAAACGAGAATTTCCTGAGACTTTTTTAAAGGCACAAATTACTAAGAAAATTTTAATTGAAAAAAAAAATTAGAATTGTGGTCATCTGAAATGGACCTAAAAGTTCAATAAATCATATGAGAAAACCTCATTAGAAAGCTCAGATATCTTCTTGTATATTCAGACCAAAGCTAGCATGGTAATTGACTTGAGTGCAGGATTTTAAAAGAATCAGATTTGCCTCTTTCTCCCAGGTTGTCTTCTCAAGGGACTTTTTTAGTTCCTCAAATTCTGAAATGATAATAATAAGAAGAAAAATAATAGTGGAGAGGGATGACTGGTGAGGCAGAAATTTAAATCTTCTAATGAGAGAATATGCATTTCAAAAACTGCCAATCCCTTCAGCTTCTACAAGTGGAGATGTCAATTAGCTGTGGAAAGAACCATTTTTAATTATGTGGCATAAAACAAATAGGCATCCATTGTTATGGGGCGAAGGTATTACAGGTTGCCTTTTTATTTTTCCCCCACCACTGAAGATGCTCTACCCAAATCCTTAGAATAGGGAGCTCAAAGGATGCTGGAATGGGAATGGGCAAATTTTTACAGTGTTTCTGGAAAGAAAGAGATGGAAAATTGCGCCCCTGCTCCCTTTGAGGTTGCAGATTATTCACACACCTCTAACTGATGTGGCTGAGGTTAGCTGGTGGTTTAGGAGCTTAGGAGCTGCTCAGAGAAATCTCACCATGAGAGAAAGATTCTAGACTGAAGAACCAGACTCCAGACTAAGGTCTGGGTTGTCTCAGACATGGATTACTTCTGTGGAAAGCTTGCCCAAACCAGCCGCCCTAGTACAAAGGGTTTGTCACAGGAAAAAAAAAGCTGTGTGAACACGCGTCTGTTCAAGTGTGTGTATACAAACCTTAGAGGTCAGTGATATTTGAGGTCCAGCTGTTTTCCAGCACTAGGTGACTATGTCTGGGGTGACCCTGGCTAGGAAGATTTCTCTCTCCCGCTCTGGACCTGCACCCTAATGGTGAAGTACAAAGAGGGTGCCATTTTCAACAGCCAACACCTTCTCAGTGGAGGCCTGAGGCTGATTTCTTCTTGATGGGATTTGATTGTAATCCGAACTGACCCCAGATCTGAGATAGCCTCCAGTTTCCTGGGCTCTGCAAGGACAGAGATGTTCTTACTATGCCAAGCTGACTGTTCCAGGCCTATCAAATGGAATATTTAAAAAAAAAAATTATGACCCTATTTTATTCTGGGGTTCATAACTGCTAGAGAGTCTGTTAAACACACACACACAAAACCATCACCTAACATTTATCCAACGCATACCATACACTACAGCAAGCACTTTGCACATATTAACTCAATCTTCACCTTGTTTTATTCTAGAAAGGAACCTGCTTTGACAAAAGATCGCACACTTATGAAGGGGAGAACAAGGATTCAAACTCAGTTTCATCTCTCTCAGTAACAGTTTAGCATCTAGAAGAATTCAGCTAGCATTACCAATCTCAACTTCTAATTGCTATTATGAAAATCTCTTAGTAAAGAAAATAATAATTAGCTAAAGCCCTGTTCATTTAAGAGGTTAGCTACCTAATCTTTTTTAAAAAAATCCCCTAGAGATAGTACTGATTTATGAGAGATAAATGAATGCAGTTCCACATAAAAGTTACATTTTCAGAGAATAATTTCTAGCAGATTCTGAGGGGAGTCAATGATGTTGTCCATACACTTAATACATCACCCATCTTCCTGTATTACACTACATGACCCTCCCTCTCATACTCAATTTTACTTGTCCTCAACAGATGGCCTTTCCAGGTCTGGATATTTGAATGGAGCTAAAGTTTAATTTGCCAACTTGAAGAGGCTGATTTCTAACAAAGACATTTAGGAAGCCTTAGCAACAGTCTGGGCAAAAACTACTTGCCCCTGTAGATCCCCCACTTCTGATCGTGGTCCCCCAATGCTTGCCCCCTGTCGGCTGAGCTAATAATCTTCCAGGTCACTTCCCATTCTCCCTCTTCCTTCACCCATCAAGTCAGTAAGCCATCAAAGCCTGTGTCTGACCATGCATTCACTCCTTCGTTCATCCCACATCCTTAAGGAGGTTTTTCTTTCTTTTTTTAATTTTTTATTTTCAGCATAGCAGTATTCATTATTTTTGCACCACACCCAGTGCTCCATGCAATCCGTGCCCTCTCTAATACCCACCACCTGGTACCCCGACCTCCCACCCCCCTGCCCCTTCAAAACCCTCAGATTGTCTTTCACAGTCCATAGTCTCTCATGGTTCACCTCCCCTTCCAATTTCCCCCAACTCCCTTCTCCTCTCTAACACCCCTTGTCCTCCATGATATTTGTTATGCTCCACACATAAGTGAAACCATATCATAATTGACTCTCTCTGCTTGACTTATTTCTTTCTATATCAACCACCAGTCATTACAACTTCCACCAAACTCTCTCCCACACAATGCTCCGAGACTCTTCCTTGGCCTGCCTACTTTTAGTATCACTTCCCTGATCCATCCCATCCAATTCCGTGACTCTCTCCCCAGAACACTACTTTGTGTAATCGGGTTCAACAGTGCTCTTTGTGGTGATTCAAGAATATATTAAATCCTTAGCCTAATACTCAAGAGAAAGCACAACAGAGCCCACCCTGCATTTCCAGCTTTCCTTCCACTGCTTGTCTCCCCAACTCATTCCTTTGGTCCAGTGTAAATGGTCTACTCACAGTCCCCCCAAAAGCAATTTGGATTGTCCTGTCATTTCTCTAACAAAAAAGTTCCTTCCCTCTCACTATCAACCTATATTCACTTTTCCCGTCTTTCAAAGTTCAGATTAGATCCCATTTCCAACAGGCAACTCCCCTGTCATCTCAAATTAAAGGAAGAGTCCACCCTAAGTGTCAAGGGTCTATTCCATTTATTTGACACAAAATTATTTCGTGAAATTACCAGTTCCTTTTCCTATATCCAGGCCTGGAAAGGCCATCTGTTGAGGATGTATCCATCTGTATCTCTTTATTTGAGCCAGACAGAAGAAATTTGCAAGCAGAAACTATATCATATATGTTATTAATCCTTTATGGCACTCTTGTTATATATTTTATATCTATTTATACTCATAATAGTATATATTTACTATATATAAATATTCACATGTCTGCTTCACAAAATTCCAATTAGCTTGTTTTAGGTAGTTCATCCCTCTCTGAAGATTTGTCTCCACGACCCTTAAGGAATAAATAGAGTGATGGGAGCAGATTAGAATGAGGTTGAATTTAGCCTCTATTTTGGTTGTTACTTAACATTATGCGGTTTTTTGTTTGTTTGTTTTTCAGAGCCTTAAGGTGAGTTACCTGTCTAGGGGCTAAATCAGTTCTGTTCTTCCTCATGCACAGAGTCTGTAATTGGCATAAATGTTCAGTTTCTGTAAATGCACCAAGTGTCACCCGTCTGACTTTGTGACTCAGATGGATTTTACAGCTCACACAAAGAACAGGGACTCTTTGATGACCAGTGACATCCCTTAAGCTGACAAATCACTTCCTTGTTATCCTTGGCATCTCCCACACCTAGCCCATTAGTAACTGGCAGTTTTAAGAGATGCTGAAAGTTGAGGCAAAAAATGAGAGCCAATACCAGTCATTTAAATACTGACAGGCCTTAGGGAGACCGGATTTTTAAATTAGCCATTCTGAGACAGAGAGAGGATTTTTCTGTTAAGATCAAAAAGCTAAGTCCCAGGGCGCCTGGGTGGCTTAGTGAGTTAGCCACTGTCTTCAGCTCAGGTCATGATCTCGGGGTCCTGGGATAGAGTCCCGCATCGGGCTCTCTGCTCGGTGGGGAGCCTCTCTCTCTCTCTGCCTGCCTCTCTGCCTAATTGTGGTCTCTTTGTCAGGTAGATAGATAAAATCTTTAAAAAAAAAAAAAAAAAAAAAAAAAAGCTAAGTCCCATAGCTTTCCTGTGTGGCAGGTTTTAGTGCCTGGGAGAAGTCATGACTTGGATGGTGGCTAGTCACATACACTGTGCCTTACTTAGATGAGTAAACAGCTTCCTTAACTTCACTTAGATGAGCATTATTGGTACAAATTCTGCTGTTTCAGGTTAAATGAACATTGGCAGGGGTCCCACAGCTGAAATTCAAACACGATTGTGGAGATGTGGACCAGGGACATGGCTGCCAACAACGTGTGTTTGTCTAAGGGACTGTGGAATCTCTTGGAACGTAATTCTTCCTAAGAGGAAATCAGACCCAAAGGCTCAGCTGATGAACCAGCTTGGTTTCTGACATTCCAGCCTTCCAGGCACTCATATTTGGGCTCTAAGAAGCTGTGGGTAAAAATCAAAAGACACTGGAGAGCAAGTGACTACTACTTTAAGAGAAATTCTAATAAAGGACAAACCCCCAAATGGAAGAGAGGCAATTCCCCCACACTACTTCACTACAGGATCACCCGTAGTTTCAGTGGCAACAGCGCCCTCCAGAAGAGGCAACGGTGATGTATAAATGCACCACCATGTGGGAAATAATCAGTGTGGCTCACGAGTGCCTGAGAAACACCCTTGTTGCATTCTTAGAAATACCTGAGCAAGGACAGTAATGCTGTTCAGAGCACTAGAGTCCAGCAGTGGCCAGTGGCAGCCAAGGAATGATGGCTCTCAGAGTGATCCTATTTTCACTCAGGGCACCTTGGATTGAAAAAACAGAGATGGTCTCCAACTTATAATGGTGCCACTTATGATTTTTTTAATTTAAAATGGAGTGAAAGCTATACACGTCCAAATAAAACTATAATCTGAATTTTAGATTTTTGTATTTTTTCCAGGCTAGCCATATGCGGTAAGATACTCTCTTGTGATGTTGGGCAGGGGCAGCCAGCCAGAGCTCCTAGTCAACCAGGAGATCACCAGGGCAAATGACTGAAACACTTACAACCATTCTGTACTCATACAAACAATCTATTTCTCACGTTCAGTCCAGCACTCAATAAATTCTGTGAGATATTCAACACTTTGTCATAAAATGGGCTTTGTGTGACCTCATCTGTCGACTGTAGAATACTGGAAGTGTTGTGAGCACGTTGAAGGTAGGCTAGGGTAAGCTATGAAGTTTGGTAAGTGAGGTATTTTACACACATTTTCAACTTACAGTATTGTCAATTGATGTTGGGTTTATCAGGCCATAATCCCATGTAGTTGAGGACGATCTGTAAAGCTGATGTTCACTGAGTGTTTTGAACATGCCAATATTTTTCACTTGCTAGTTTATTTGATCCTCAAGTCAATTCTATGAGGTAGACACTAATTTTTTTTTTCATTTTATAAATAATAAACTCAACCCTTGAAGAAATTTAAGTGATTGGTCCCCAGGCTAGGAGCTGATCAGTGAGAGCCTGGGCATTCAGACTATCTGAATGCTGTGAGATTCCAGAGCCTAATGGGTAACCACTCAGGTATAGAGGCTACTTAGTTACACCACAAAGGGAGCTATGTGGGCTTGTTCTTGTTGTGAAAGCTAAATATAAATTTGTTGTTCCAGCAAAGGCCAGAATTAGTGCAACCATTTAACATTAGCTGAGTCCACTATAGCTAGGTCACGTTCAGGACCCCACTCTCTAAAATGAGCCACAGAATCTCCATAACCTAGTAAGGGAACATCACAGAGCCGGCAGCCTGACATCCCACAAACAAGCTGAGGCAGGTGTGGGATTCTTGACAACTCCTGAAGCTGCCTGTTGCCACACTGTCTTTGAGCTTCATGGTTAAGTGCTCACAGAGGTTAGCACACTGGGAGAGCTCTTATCTCCATAATGTGGACAGAGGGGGACTAAGACAGTGTCCTACTGTGCATGTTGGGAAGGCTTATTATTGGTATTTTCTGGGCTAAGCGGGGGTGGGGGTGGGGGAGGAGAACTGAAATATTTCCTTATTTTTCCTGGAAAATCACTTCCTTGCTCTTTGAGTATTAGTCACCTGTGTTATGAGAGAGTTGGAATAGATCACCTCTGAATTTTTCTGTTGGACTAAGAAAGACACTGAATTAGAAAATTGGGAAAGCAGCTTTTACATTTTTATGGTAAACTTTCATGCTGAAAGAAAGAGAGGGAGAGAGAGAGAAAGAAAATTCAAAAACAAGCCAATGGAGATAATACCTAGAAACTGTGGTAAGAAAGATAGAACAGGTAACAGAAAATGAGAGAGAAAGAAGGCATCCCAGGGTTAGCAGCTCCTAGAGAGAGGTGAAAGGTTTTCTCCAGGTTTTAACAGAAATAGATTAAACCTTTCTTCAATGTGTTGAGACATCCTGCAGGGTATTTTATGGGCCAAAATAAGACAGAGCCTTCTCCATTCAAGACCCAAAGCACAAAAGAAATGAGGTGGAGAACACTAGGAAGTTCTGAAAGTTACTCTGTCGGCTGACAATCAGGGACACAGTTCTTGACCCCATAAACAATGGGATTTTGGGATTCATCTCCTTTAGAGAAGAGTGAAACCTTTGTCCCTTAGAATGTTTTAAACTAAGATAGTCAAAGAGTGCACTGTTTTAGAAATGCTCTGTATTGTGTTAAAGAGCATACCGCAGAGACCAGTCTGATGGGGATCCCCAGTGTAAAGAACGAGGTGACCTATAACTTCTCTATTTTTGTGGATTTCTGCTATCTTAAACCTTTTGCTGCAAGCAGCCAGGTCCCTGAGGAATGGGGAATTGAAATACAACAGGTGGCTTGGCTGGCTCTTTCCAACAGATGTAGAAGATACATGCCAAATGTGCTGTTGCCAGCATCACCCAGCGTGCTAGCATGCTCCCTGCCACTCTCAGACACATGAGCACACACACACTCATCGACACACCTCTTCTCCTGCCCTGTGCTTCTAGAAGGACCTACACAGATAAAGGGTGGAAGAAGGCTTTGGTACTGTTCAGAGTTATAGCTCTTCATAAGGCAGAGACCAGAGAAAAGACCAGTCAGGCTTTTTAGCTCATCATTGCCCTGACAATGTACCCAATTTTGATCTATCTGTAGGAAGTCATGGACAGAAACCTACACAAGAAACCAAGGCATCCTGAAGTATAACAACAATATAAGAATACGTTCACTGAGGAACAATTCAATTCTCTGATGATAAATACAAACAAAAACAAAATAAACCACCAAGTAGACAAACTGAGCTGACATTATGTTACTTTCTATTACAACTTTAATATCATATATATTTTATAACATCAAGTCTTAGAAAAGGCCAAAAGATGATTGACTGATTGATTGATTGATTGATTGACTGAAAGAAGAGAAGAGGTCAAAAGATGATTCAGGGAAGGGTCAGGGCAGGGGTGTAGGGAGGGGGAATCATGTAATTCCCATTTTCAAATGCCACTACATTTTTACTGACTGTTTTAGTATGTAACAAAATAGTGTCACTTCCCTCAAGGGGCTTTCAGCTTACGAGAGAAAATGTACATTCAAACATCCAGTTATAATAACAAAGTGCTTTTAATAATTAGAGTACAAATAGTAAGAGGGTACTTTTATTATCAAAGCAAATGAGCACAGTAACACATAGGACAGAAAGATTCTGACTGTGAGGGTCTAGTTAGGGTTCTAAGAGAAAGCGTCACAAAAGGAGGAGACTGAGAAAGAAGAAGAGGAAAATATACTTTTTCTTACTTAATAATCTTATATTATCCCCAATTTGCAGATGAGGAAATGAAATTTCAAAGGGATCAAATATATTTCCCAGGATAACTATGCTATAAGAGACAGAAACTGTGCCCAGCCCTCTTTATGTACGCCACATCCTTCCATCATACCTAGGCGTGACCCTTGAATGGATCCATCAGGAGTGAATAGTTTCAGTAACTGAAGACAGAAAGATCAACCTGAGTAAATCCACATGGGGTGAAAAGGCATTGCAAACTTGGTGAACTTTTAGAAGGAGGTTGGAACATCAAACACGTAAGTCTATACAGAAGATGAGGTCAGAAACATTTTAAAATGACAAATGGATACAAGAGGTTCACATCTTAGAAAAATAGAAATCCCAGGGCACTCTTCTGGTTGCTGATTTACGTCTCCTTTCCCTCAGATCAATCTTGGTTTTAGAAAATGCCACAGCATTGGGGGCATGCACTTAAGATACTCGATTCTCACAAGAGGTGACAATTGTGAGTGTTTTAATACTCAGATGAGGGATGAATAGAATATTTTAAGGCTTGACTTATTATATGACTTGAAGATAGAGAAAGAAAAGGGGGCAGGAAGATGAGAATGGGACAAGAGAGCCTAGCGAAATCAAATCCACAGATTATCCTAAATCCACCATTACTTACGGTGCCCTTAAAGCACTTGAAATTCTATCACTGGCACATGTAAACCTATTACCAAAGCTTTAGAAAATGGGGAAGGAGGAAAAAAGGCATTTTGTGTACATAATTTGTACTAAAAATATCAGAAAAATGAATCTTTCTTTTGGCTGCACCCAGAAATTGAACTTTCTATGGAAACTTCAAATTTCAGCCTAATCCCTAGACTTCTCAAAATATTGTATCTCATGACTAAATTTATTCTCAGACCATAATTACACAAAATATGTGGTCTACAAAATGTACATTTAGTATAATGTAATGACAGTAGTCAACCAGAGCCACACTACATGATAAAATCCTTCTCTGCATGATAAACAAATTAACTCAGCAAATGTCCAATTTTTCCTTTTCGAAGACCATTTTTATTCAAAGAACTAAATCCGAATACATTTTTCCTTAGTACTACCTCATTGCTTCCAGAATATAGATATTCTTGTTTGTATGCTTCATTGTCTTTATAAAATAACGAACAAAAGTGCTTTTCATATTTCCCTAAGTGGAGAGTAATCCAGAAATTTACTGGGTTTCTATTGACCCAGTAAATGTAAGACAGAAATCCAAAGGCTCTTCACATTGTTTATGCTGAAAATGTATCAGATTCTACTCTGAAAGTACACTGACCTATAAAAAGTATCTGTCTTGCTCTGGAAAATAGGAGCCCTATGTAAATGGATATCTCAGTTTGAACTGAAGTTTACTTTGTTCTAATCAGAACTAATGTATCAGATCACTTAATGATGTCCTTGTTACACAGGAGAATCATCCACTCCCCAACTTGTCTACACTGCAGCATATGGTACTCCACTGAACTCAAAAGAAATAAAGAATTTTTAAAATCCTACAAAATGGAATAAATCTCTCTGAAGACAGATCGTAACAAAGACAAAATCTGTTGAAGTTGCCATTCTCAAAAATACATTCCTCAGAAATAAAAATGCCAAACAATGTTCACAATGGATTTTGTACAATCTTGCAGCCAAAAGATAAAGAATCTAAAGGCATTGAGGGTATTGAGACTCCAAGATTAGCAACTCCATCAAAACTGTGACCTCGTACAAAACTTAAAAGGGCATTAGGAACCCGAATGTTCATGTAGCATTCTTTCAGAATAACTTTCTTTCACTTCCTCTTGCCCTTTGCTCTGTTGATGCCCCTTTAAAACTCAGCTCAAGTGTCACCTCTCTGGCAAGTCCTCCTTGAATCACCCAATTCCACTTAACTATCTCTCCTCTGTGCCCAACCCTAAAGCTGCAGCTCCTTACTCTACCTGGTAGTCTGTGGCGGGCTTGTCTACTTGTCCTTTGGAACAAGATGATGTCTTATCTGACTTGGTTTTCCCATTGCCTTGCTTGGTATCTGGGACACAGTAGCTTCCCAGTATGCTTCTTTGAATGAATAAATGAAAAATGAACAATATCTCTATTCCTATAACAAAAAGACCAATTTGTACATATGTGCCAAATTGCATTTTCAGACTTTTCTATTTATTCTCTGTCCTATATTTTAATATACAAAGACATTCTAATTTTGGCCTCTGTGTATAATCTAGCACATTTTGACTTTTAGCATTTGATTTCCATCAAGCAGCATATCGCACCAAAAGTGTGAAAAAATACAAAATATACACATATTTTACCTAAATATTACTTGAAACAGTGGCATGGGCTTATGAGCACAGTGATGAATTTATAATCTGAAATTCAGTGATTGTGTTCCACTGTGACTTGGGTATATAATTCTTTCTTCTGGCAAGGGGCTGTCAATAGGCAGCTTCAAAAAATAATGAATGTTTGCAGTAATAATTTCATGGGTTGACTGAAACTTAATAGCTTTTATTTCCAATTTAGACCTGTGATGTGTTCCAGCAGAAATAGTCTCAAATGAAATATAGTCTGATACAGTACTATTTAACCCTCTCTTATTTTGTTAATCCTTTGTTGCTGTTTTATTTGGTTTTGCATTTACAGTCATACAGACTGAGTAAGCCATCTCACTTTTGACTTTGTGCCTGTCTCAGATGATCTTAGTCTACTCTCCATCACCCAAAAGATGGATGTCTGATGACTGATTATCTGACTGACGAGGACCCTTGCTTCACCTCACTGCTGTCAACCTCCCTCTTGACCCTTTTACTATTCAGTACTGGGTAAATGAGAAGCAAAGGAGACTAAATCTAGATTAGTTCACCCTGCTTATTGTCGGGAGGTCAAATTGGGGACAAGGTTAAGATTCTCAAACAAATAAAAGTCTTTGGTGTCTGTAGCTACGGAAGAATCTGCTGCCAGGAATACAGAATTTGAGGGGCTTGAGTCTGCAGGCCTATGTGTGTGGAGACAACTGAACAACTTGTCATTATGTACAGAGCACACTTTTGAGGAAGGCAGAAAGGGGACAAAACTAGACTGTACAAGAAACCCTTGGAGTGCTGAGTGTATGATGCACAATGGAACATTCTTAAAAATAGTGACACTTATTTAGGATATGCATCAGGATGACTTGGGATGGTTTTACAAAATTGTTGCGTCAAAAAATTCCAGACACAACCTTGACACAAGCATCTTAAAAACAATCAAACTCTTGGGTCTGATGCACATTTCTGATAATAATAAACCATTTCTTAACTATTTTCCAGGTAGTGCCAAAACCAAATAATTTGATGGAAAAAATACATAAAAGGATTTAGGGTAGTTAAAGAACAAAAACTCTCTACATTCTGTGTCATGGTGCTCATGGCAACAATGTTACTATGCTTTTCCTGATCCTGATGGACAGAGAAGTATTGACCTGCACAGACTCATTCTGCAAGAGAACAGTCAATAAATATAGTAATTACTTTGAATAATCTTTTTTATCTAAACTAGGCTCCATAAAAATCACATAATTAGACAAAATTTCACCAAAAGCTTATTTTTAAACCAAATGAATAAACTACGGTGGATAATGAGAGTTCTTTCGGTGTTCCCCTTTCTCTACTCTAGATTTAAATAGGTGTTGATATAAATCTAACAACTAGAAAATCTATGAAGGAAACCAATAATGTTATTAAGCCACATTATTTGAAAATATTGTAGATACTACTATAAAAGATGTGATGAACCAAGGGATGTTTCTTTCCTTCTACAGTTGATGCCTAAGTAATTGAGAGTAAAGGGATGAGAGCAGCAGCACCAGAAGAAAGAAATTTTCAATAGAAATATAATATCTGGGGTGGGATCAATAAAAGAAAAAGGCTGGTCTCTTTGGTTCAAGTAAATGACTCCTCTGCAGAGTTACAATATAAGGGACAAGAACACCAAAAAGTTGACCTCTTTACTAGAATAAATGAATCCCTGGACAAAAATCAAGAATGCTTCCATGTTCTCAACAGTACTCATCATCTTGCTGGCCTTCTGTCAATGTTAATAATTATAACATGTCTGTCCCTTACTGTGACCTCTGAGAGAACCCATCTTCTAAGTCCTTTCTCTTGAGAAGAGCATCCCACTCCCTCTGCTCCAGGGCCAGCCCACTTCCTTCGGCAGGCATGGCCCTCATCCAGATCCAGACCATTCCTGCTGGCAGCTCTTGTCTGGATCCAATTGGCCTCAGCTGGAGGTCCAGATGGCTCATTCCTTATTCCCCAGCATGGTTTCAGCAGCATCCACCCCTTCCTGGTCTCTCTGCCATTAGTGCCATCAGGCCTTGAACATTTTCCCTAAATCCTAACAGCAGCTTAGTAAAGCACATAGATTTTATTCCCATTGAATAGACTCAGCAAGAGAAGGAAGACAGCTTCAGAAAAGATACAATATCTTTGTAAATGAATGAGGTCCAATAGTGAAGTTCTCAAAGTTCTCATTCATGGCATTTCCTGCAAGTGTAAATGGCCTTTTTATATCTATATCTATCAACATCCATTAATTCACCTATCAACTGACAGATCAGATGAACAGATGAACAGAAACTGAAAAATACCATATATGGACAGAGATATACACATAAAAAGAGATACAGATAAAAACAGAATGTATAAATATCCACTTCTACAACTACAACTACATAGATACAGACACAATTTTTTTAAACTAACAACAGGATAGATATCCTATTAGTTATAATAGATAAATCTATAAATAGATAAATCTATATTCATCTACCTACACAAACATTTTTAGAGTTTCTGGCAATTCATCAATTTACATATGGGTTGCCATGCTATATAAGTTTTCATCAAATTTGAAAAATATGGTTGGGATGATCCTACTTTAAAATATAGGCTCTATTATGTTAAATGTAAAATTCAGTCTGTGAGATTTTCTAAGGTAGCCAAAACTGAGGATATATTTTACCTCATTTGAAGTACATATTTGGGGTGGTATGATTTAAGACCTGAGTCATAGAGGGATGTCTGGGTGGCTCAGTAAATTGAGCATCTGACTCCTGATTTCAGCTCAGGACTTGGTCTCAGGGTCATGAGTTCAAGCCCCATGTTGGCCTCCACGCTGGACATGGAGCTTACTTAAAAAAAAAAAAAAAAAAAAGGCTTGAGTTACAGAGACTTAGTTCACTTTGTGAATGCAACAAAGCTTTCAGTCATCTTCCAGAACAGGTGAAGTGAGAACACATGCTAGTTTAGTTTCCTAGAGCTCCTGAAGGCCCTAAAGAGGAATCCTCCCTTGCTGCTTCTAGCTTTTGGTAGCTGCTGGCAATGCTTCCCACTCCTCAGCTTGTTGTAACATAAATCTAACCTCTGCCTCAGTCTTCGTATGCCTCGTTCTTTGTGTATCCTCTGTGCCTTCAAATCACTCTCTCCTTATAGAGACACCAGTCATTGGATTTAGGGCCTGGGCCCACTCAAATCTAGTATGACTTCATTTAACTTGATTTATCTTCAAATACTGAATTCCCAAAAAGGTCACCTTTCCAAATAAAAGAACAGAGGTTCAAACTTCAATGTATCTTGCAGGGGGACACAACTGAAGAAACAACAGGAACCATTTAGCCAACATGAGTGGAGAACCGCAATATGCCAGGCACTAAATATCAATCTGGAGAGACAGGCCCCAGACTATAAAATGCTATGAACACAGAAAACAACAAGAACTGCAATTAGGACCCCAAAAAGGATGAAGAAAAACTTATTATTCAAACCAAGATAATTTTTGAAAGTGAAATTGGTGCAATGAAAAATTATGTCAGGACAATAGGCATAAACCAGCACTTTCCTGAACAAAGTAAAATGTATAGTTACTTTAGCCGCCCTAAAGGAAAAAGTCACAATATTAGACTCGAATTGAAAGTATTATTTTGTATTTGAGTTGCTTCTCAAATGGGCAACTCCATATAAGGTGATCTAGGGTGAGACACAGTGAGGATTTATATTTTAAATGATGGATAGTAATTTCTCTTGAGTGACACTAATTTATTGAAACAAATTAATTTATAAACATTGAGATGCTTTTGTTTATCTAATAATCTGCAGCTGCTTTGGCTCTGAATTTTTTCAGGTACTTATAAATAGAGACTTAGCTACACAGAAGTTTCAATCTCATCTTCAACGCATGCTAGTTAGCGGCTCCCAAAGAACAGTCCTTGTGTCATCTTCCCTCAGTATATTTGACCACATCTGGCATAAATGATACTGGTTATCTTCCCTGAATCTTGTTTTCTTGAGTCACCAACATTAAACCCATCATCTAAATCCTTAAGAACAGAGTGAGGGACTGTACAATATGTGCTTAGCTCTCCAAAGTCACTGAAATTCAAATGCAATAACAGAATGAGAAGTTTTAGTTTAGTTTTTGTTTTTGTAGGAGAAGAATGTGGGGGGGGGACCTCACCCAGCTGATAGTTTATCTTAAAAAGTAGGTCAGCTCACAGAATGAAAGGATGACTGTTTAATGAACTAGAAGCTTGAAACCCCAAAGTGGGTAAAACACTGTGTTTGTCTTTTTAGAGATTAGTCTTATCAACATCTTAGATATCTTCTGGGTCCTAGCTAATAATAACCAATTACATAGTTTGGAGCCCCTTGATTACCTACCTGCAATGTTAGGTACTAGGGCAGTTATATAAAAACAAAACATGTCCACAGACATTTTTGTTGACCATTCAAAATATACTTACCCATATAAATGAAAATGCAATGACAAACTGGTGACCCCAGCTAAGAGTGACTTAAATCCAGCTGCCAATCAGTATGAACTAGAATGATGAAGTAACTCTCAAAATGAGTGTTCTAAGTACTGCTCCTTGTAGGTGACAAGATAGAAGGGAATCAGTCAAGAGAGTAAGAGAGTGTGCAAGAGCACAGAGGAGAGAGGAAGGAGCTAACATTTACTGAGTAACTCCTATGTGCCAGAGTGCTGGTCACCTTACTTACATAATCCAATGTGACCCTCACCTCAAGCCCAGGCAGCAAGTGTAAGTGACAGATGAACCATTAAATGACAGAGCTGGAAGACAGCAGAGAGAATATCTGAGCAAAGATTCTGGAGACTGGCCTGGAGCTGGACAGGAGCAGAATCTCCTGTGCAACAGGAACAGCAGCTCTCCAGAGTACCTCTTCAGGAAATACTCACCACACTGAGGTAGTTTCCTAATTTAGAGGCTGACACGTCATCTTCATCTTCTCTTCTACAGACATTTGAAAGAATTACTCTAAGACTCTGGTTACAAGAAAATGTGGGGGGGGGGGGTAGTGACTTTACACAGCTGTCTGTGGGAGTAATTTTTAGCAGCTTGAATTTATATTAAAATAAGCTATATGTAAGTGTAAATGTGATGAGTCAGTATTCTGCCATTTTGTACATTTCAGGGCCATTTTTCTCTCCCTGTTTGACATGATTCACTAGTTTTTCTTTTTTCCTTTCATAAAGAAAGAACCATACAAGAAGGGATAGGAAAAATAATCGTTTGACTCCTTCTAGAAATTGTTCAGCTTAGCTATACACTCAGGGGTCAACATTTCAAAAGTTTTCAAATCATTATTGTGCAGACAGCCTATATAAGAATGACTAATTGCCAAAGGGCAGGAAAGTCTGTTGGACTAAAAAATGCCTTGGACTAATACAGCTTTGAATGTATACTTTCTCATTAGTGGATAAGAATCTACAAGTTTCTTATTTTGCAGTGATAAAAGGAGTTATTGATGTCATCTTTTACCTCTACTCATGGGACCTTGTTTCCAATGGTTAATTAGTGTTGGTAAAGCCATGTGAAATCCTAAGATAAAAAGGCTATATATATATATATATATATATATATATATATATATATATATATAAAAATACATATGAGATGTTGGTGTAGCATTATTTCAATTTTCTTAAACTGAAATTTGGATTCTGATCAAGGTGCTTCATACACTTTAGATAAGGATTTTAGCAAGGTAAATTTTATACTCATTAAACACAAGATTTTAGCCAGGTGAACTCAAGTAGCTAATGATGTAAAGGTGTTCTCCTCCCTTGGTTCTCCTTGGTTCTCCTCCCTTGGTTCAATCTGTGCAATGCATTAACTCATGAACATGTTAAGAGCAAAACAACTTTCCTTCCTCTGTAATTGACTGGAAAAAGAAAAATGGAGAGGTTAAAAAAAAAGTGAAATGTTTTTACGAGGTTGGGGGACCAAATAAAAAAAGAGCCCCCTCAATCTAGAATAATGGTTCATAAGGAAGAGTCTTACTACGCTTACCAGACTTTGGGCCCAGCATTCAAGAGCATCCTGAACACGAGAGCAGCAGTTTGCAGTCTGGGTCAGGGACACATACAGCCACTGTTAGCTGTAAGGACAGAACATCGTAAGTGATGAGGAGACTGCTCTCAGGGAAGATTTCCCAGAAGCCTCAATGTCTACAGTGAGACAAACCATACAAGGTAAGTCAGCTAGATGTAGATCTGGGGTGGACTGGGATGGAAGTTAGAGTGGGGCAAGTTTACTGGCGATGTTTCAGGGAAAGGTAATCAGCTGTGTGTTTGAGAGACTAGGGCATATAGAGACCATATTCAGAAAACTAAAAAAACTACAGTATGCCTGTGGCACAGAGCTCTGTAGACAGGGCCTCCTTCCTACAAACAGACTGAGTGACATGGCCATGAGCCTTACCCTCAAGGATCTTAAGTCCATTTAGGCAGTCAAAACCAAACTGTGAATAAAACAAGGGCTGATTACATAGCAAAGAAGTGTGCAAAGAAGATAAGATCACTGGGGGAAAGGGTACATCACCTCTCCGCCTCCTCTCTTTGGCACCCTCTGCACACCAGGAAAGTTTTGTGAAAGTGAAAAGCAGGCTATCCATAATGACTTACACTCATTGGAAGAGCTTTAACATTTGTCTGAGTGCAAGTATGTTCTCTGGATCTCTTGCAAGAGGAAGAGGTAAATCAAGAGTGCGCGAAGAAATACAAGTGACTGTCAGTATTTGAGGGCAGTAGCATGTGGTAGAGAAGCCACATGGCAAAGCCATCAGGTAACCTAGGAAAGGGCAGGAGCTGGTCAAGAATCTGGTGAGTCAAACATGTGGCCCTTTGATCTAAGTGGGAGTTCAGTAAGTGGAATAGAAAATTGCAACAGGAGGTATATATAAGAAAGAGAATAATTTCACTATGCTCTAGGGAAATTCTAAGACCTCGTTACAAAACTATTGGGGTAAAACTTGGTCCCGAGATCCTTTTAAATGTCAAATCTCTCTTAACACTCTACAAGTTGCAGTTGGAAACTCCAGCTGCTTCCATCACCAGGAGAGAGGCAAAATAAGACTGGGGTAGCCACATTAATTTGAATACATTATTCAATGCACCATTCATTCACAAGGTTGATATATCACCCACAAATGGGTCATTTTTGAAAAGAAGATTAGTTATCAGACACTTGAGTTAATCTAGAGGTAAAAGACTTCATGATCTTCTATGTACCCCCCTTTGCTGGTGCGGACTTTACTGTTTTTTTTCTCATGGTGAGGACCACATCGCTGTAAGCTAAGTCTGGGAAGGTCCACCAGCATGAGGATGGCTAGGGTTTGCAGTGCAGTCATTGGCCGTGTACAGGTTAGCTGGGTGCACCTGCTGATGAGCACTTGTGAATATGTATCTCACAAGTAAGAAACAAGAACAAAGATAAAGGGAGGAAAAGTGAAGGCAACAGAATGAGCCAGATAAAGACGTAAATGAGGAGAACAAAGATGCAAGAAAAAAATGAAAGACAGGGCAATGAAAGAATAATAAAGGTTGAGAGTGAGGAAAGAATTAGTTAAGTGGAGTAAGAAGATGCTCATTTGTATAGGTTTTTACACATACACCATTGGTTCTGGGACACATTTATAAGTACTTTTTAAAAAACTGACTGAAAAGTTGACCTCACGTTCATAAAACAGTTCCCTGTGGGAGAGGAGCAGGAAGGAGAATGGGACTAGGTGAAGGAAAGGAAGTTAATGTTATCTCTGCTTTAAGTCCAGAGCAGCATGTGAAAACGGCTCCAATTTTAAATTCCAGGTGGGTTCACTGGTGTTTGTTAAGTCATTCTCCACAGTTTTATGGTGTCTGTTTAACTCTTCAAAGTAGAAAAAAGGGAGAAAGAGAGATGAAAAGGGTTTTGATGACGAAGTACAAAGCATCAAGGTACGTGGTCTACCAGCTAATTACCAGCCAAAGGAGGCAGGCAACTATTTAATGTCTCAGCGTTCTGGGAGTGACTGGAGGGCAGTTTCCCACCCAGGATAAGGAGAATTATCTTCCGTGTTCTTCTCATCTGGGTGTGCTTTTCCTCCCACCACCTCCAAGAACCCCTCTGGCTGCTCAGCGATCATTCTCAATGTCTCAGCTTTGTTTACTTTCTGAGGTTGCTGATTACTTGATGTGTTTCTGTCAACTGAAATTTACAGACACATTACCATGTTCACCAGGCACTGAGAGTTACAAGACAACAATTTCCTGAGGAGAAAAGTACAGTGTGCTCTACTGGGGAGGCTTTTATTCCCTTCTGACCAAAGCGCTGTGTCCTAGCTCTATTAATGTCATTAGTGTGACATGTTAAAAATCCCTCAGGAAGATTCTTGTTCATCAGGTACCTGCATTTCTAAATGGCAAATCGTTTTCTAAGCCGAGATATAATAGTATAATAGATACTTGGGGGGATTTGGGTTTTTTTATTTTGTTTTCCTTTTTTTTTTTTCTTCAGTATAATAGATACTTGTATCACAAAATCTAATAGGCTTTGTTTACCAAACGAGAGAAGCTTTTCATATCTCAGAAATGGGAGTGGAGTTCAAGCTTCCAGCCAACAGTTTACAGGGGCTCTGAATAATTGCAGAGCTGGGAAAAGAGAAACTGAGGATCTTTGAAAGACAAATGACTACAAGAAAGTACATAAAAAAAGACTGATTTGCTTATTTTATTGTGTAGGAGCTACAGTAGCCTGAAGGAGGGGACATGTTAATCAGTTTCCTGAGGTCACATATGATGAGGTTAGTAACATACAGAATCAATGGATAACCTCCATCTCAAGAGGAAAAACAATGTCATGTATAGTGGCTTTTAGATATCCTTCAGGCACAAAGGGAGCCTTAACTACAAAAGCCTACAGTCTAAGAAAGTTTCACTGCAGTTTGGAGGTAAAATGGGATTCCATGATTTAAGAAGTACATAATAATTTTTGTCTATTTATCTAATATATGTCATGTCAATACCCACTATCAGCCTACTAGCCCCATCTTACCAGAAATGAAACTAGGCAAAAAGTGGCAGAGGGTCACAAAGCAATGCAGATTATAAATTATCACTTCTAGGCCTGTTGCTTAGCTACCAAACCAGCCTGTCTTCTTACCCTTACACTGCAGGCAAGCATCATCTGCTGTTATTTAAATACACTCGAGCAAATGCTGAAGTTAGAGACCAAGAAATTATTATATGGATACAATTAACTGAAAGAAAAACTCCTGAGAGATTAAGATAAAATCTACTGCCTGGGCAAGAGGGTGAAAGCACTGAAAGGGTAAATTGTAGCTTTGGAGGATTTCTGGTCCACGGTGGAAATTTCACTAGTAGAATTGGAAGCAAAGGAACAATTGATCATTCACCTGAAAGCAACGGCCAGACAGCACTGTCTCTTTGGTGGTTTTGTGCTAAAGAAGAGACTGGTTTGTTTCCTGTCTGATAGGAATTGACAGTTAAGCTGCCAATCTTCAAACCTCGTTATAAATACATGCTCTGTACGTGACCATGTGCATCCATCCATGTGGAATACGCACACATAGAGAAAGACCACTCCCAGAGATATTTACATAGGTGTAAATTTAAGGAAATATTGGTGCCTTGTTTGACACAGGAAGAGGCAAGTGTCACATAACCATGTTATAGTTCCCCTCGTTACCAAATTAGGCCAAAAAAAAAAAAAAAAAAAGGAAAGACAGAAAAGAAAAAAGAAAAAAGAAGCACAATGAAATTGCAATAAGAACTAAAGCTCTGGCAGATGCTTCTCTTGTGTGAGTTCTTTTTTCTACACAGTATGAAATGCAGATGCAAATGAAAAGTGAATGTTTAAATGTGTTTTGTATAAATGTGAGGAGTAAACATGTCGAGTGGCTGAATTAGTTGCATGTGTTGAGAGAGAAGTGTGATACCATCTGAAGAGCTAAAATTGGAGGTGAGCAATGACAATGACCGAGAAACAAATTGTCTAGGTGTTAGTTTCAATAAAAAAGATGAGAAACAGAGCAGAGAGGCTAGAGAGAAGGTAGGGAAACATTCTGATCAAATTATGTTTGATCAGCATTTCAGAAGTGTGTGGGGAGGGGAAAGTGGGCTCAGTGCATGATTAAGAGAAGGGAAGGGAGGGACGATCATACCAATATATTGTAATAAGCAACCAAAACTTGTAATTTTAAGTTAACTTTCAATGGTGATATTAATACAAGGTTAAAAGGATAGATGCAAACAGTATAGTAGTGGATAAGGAAGAAGCGTGCTATTTGGTAACTAAGAGAAAACTTCATGTTTATATCATGACACCTTCGTTATTCAGTTGGTGTCCCAGGAAAGTCTTCCAAATAAATGAATATCTAGAATGATGAAAACGTAACCCCTTAAATCCCATTACAAAACAATGTAATCATTTTGTTGAAACTGTGGCTGGGATGTATAATTCGCCTCTCTGCTCAAATCACCATACAGAATACAATTTACCCTTTTCTTGGTAACACAGGGTCCTTATGATGAGCTTCACGCTGATGCTCTGAATGTCTCAAGGCCACTGAGGACTTCAGACTTTAGATTGGACTCACAGAATTCCTCCCACCCACTAGTCTATTCTAGTTGCCAGTTTTTAGCATCTCTTCCCTATGCGGTAAGTCCAATGGTATGCGGGGCAGCCTCTATACTAAATGACCTAAGACTCTACTGCTCCAATTACTGAATTGGTTTCTTCCTTTCTCCCTGGGCTGATTTCCTAGACATCCTTTGCTCACTCTCTGTCTGTAACCTAACATGAAGTAAAGATAGATGGGGGAAAATTAGTTTTAGTCATTTTATGGCATATTGACTCACAAAGGGAAAATGTGGTTCTACTCTACTTAGTAGCAAAACGTTTGAGATTCATGCATGGGCTGTGTTCTTATCTAAAGATACTTTCTGCAAAATATTAAACAATGAAAATGATATTCTACCTGATCGATAAGGTAATGGGTTCCCTTGGTATTATCACCTTAACTTCTTTCAACTCTGATTTTCCCTTTATACTTGCCCTTGCTCAGACTGACCATGCTCAGCCTTGATCACCTTCCAATTTTTCACCTTCTACTTCATTGCTGGAGCAAAAGCCCTAAAGAAACCGTGCTTATTTGTAGTCGAAAGTAAGATGTACACACACACACACACACACACATACCAGCATTTTTATAAAACATTTTACCTGTTTAGACACAAAATCTTCCACCATTTCTTCTTGTCCGTTTTTTCCTTCTTGCAGAAAGGAGAGACAGGAGAGGTTGGATGAAATGAGTTAAAGCATTTCCTCCCTTGAGAATTTGCTTGCTCAATAACTTAAGCTCTCACTACTACACCTAATACTCCCTTCGGTTAAAAAGTCTTAGGTACAAGATACAACCACACTCAGTGTGGATGTGTCCCCAAGCTTAACACAGATAACCTGGATACCTCAAGGGGAGTTTTTCCACACATCTGAAATTAGTAGGCATGGATAAATGATCCCTCTTATTTCAGAAAGAAAGAGAATTCTGGGTTTGTTGTTTGGCTTTGCTTTGTTTCTGTCTCCTTATTTAAAAGGGATGAATCCTGCACTCAGCATTCAGAAAAATTTCTTACTTGCTTAGGAGTGTCTGGACATAATGAATAAAACCAGAGACAGAGAGTTCGATGAAAATCCTGCATGCATTAATAACTGAACATGAGAAAGATAATCCAACTAGAAAGACGACGTGAATCTCAAGAAGGAGGCAGCATGAGTGAGTATAGAGAAGGCTAGATAACCAAAAAGAATGAGTTACCAACCTAGACTAAAGCTAGAGATGTATCACTCATTCCTAAAGTAATAGAAATAGCTGCTGTTCAAAGAACAAGCTGTCCTTATATGATGTGTTTGTTTCCCATATGACTGATAAGCAGATGCCTCCAACTCTAAGTTCTCTAGCTTTCCGGGGTTACTCTTCCTGTAGTTTATATTTTAAATAGCTCAAACCTCCATCCTCCTTCATAATCTCCTGAGGTTTTTACACATGTCACAAGTATTGTGTGAATTACTAGAGTCAGATGTTCTCATAGTCACCTCCTCTTCTATTTTGTAACAAAACCAACAACCTAAAATTGAGTATTACACATCTGTTTTTAAAGTCCTTCAACCAATCTCTACTCTTGCTTCCCCACCACCATGAAAATTTCTCTCCGAGCCCCACTTCCCAACACATTGTTGTATCGCCCACTATAAGCATCCTTAAACTTCCCTTTTTTTTTAGTGTCCCTCATCTCTATCTTCCAGGTTACCTAGTAACCTCTAGATTCTCTTTAACATAAAGTTATTCAGTGCTTAGCTTTTCCTTCTACTACATAATCATAACTGCACACTGAGAAGCATACAGCATACCAATGTCCAGTCCCCACCCTACACCAAATGGACTATAATATCTGTGAGAGAGGTCAGACTATCATAGTATTTTAATAGCTCCTCAGGTGATTCTAATACACAGCTCGAGTTGAAAACTTCAAGCCTAGGGCTTCTTGAGCTTGAATGTGCATAGAAACCACTGGGGGATCTTGTTGAAACCACTGGGGGATCTTGTTAAAATGCAGACTCTGATTGGGCAGACTTGAGGTGGGGCCCAAGATTCTGCATTTCTAATAAGAACCCAGTACTGCACTTTGAGAAACAAGATCCTAGAAGCATGTTTTCCAACTTTGCTGTACACTAGAATCATCTGGGAGCTTTAAAAACTGATGCCTGGGTCCTAGTCCCAGACATCAAGATTTTTAAAGTTTCTCAGGTGTTCCCAGATCTCTGGTTTAGACCATGAATACAGGAAGACTGAACCTGTCATATCCGTCATTTCTGTCATATCTGTCATACCACCTGATGGGCTCTTTCTAAAATTGGTACTTAAATAAGGACACCAAGGACTGACCTTGGGGGAGTCCATGAGTTATTCACTGCATGGGGGTCCCATTTGATGTCAAGATAACTACTGGTGCGTTTATATGGAGAGTAAGTGGCTGACTACATCATCAACTTTATATGCAAACACTTGTGTTTAAATTCTCTCTTCAGGAGCACTAGGGCTCAGTCGGTTGTATATCCGATTCTTAGTTACAGCTCAGGTCATGATCTCAGGGTCATGAGACAGAGCCCTGAATTGGGTTCCATGATCAGTGGGGAGTCTGCTTGAGGTTCTTTCTGTCTTTCTCCCTCTGGCCCTCCCCCACTCATGCTCATTTGCTTGCTGGCTCTCTTTAAAAATAAATAAATAAAATCTTTTAATAAATAAAAACTCTCTTCAAAGTATTAGTTGTATGACCTTGTGCAAATTTATTAATTTCTGGGCCAATTTTTTTCCCATCTATAAAAATAGAATAATTACACACACATTACATTACACACACATGCACACACATCATAGATAGATACATGAATTTAAGAGAAATATATACATTAAATTGTTGTCTGTCCCTAACCCTGTGCTCAAGAAAAATTAGCATCCTTCCTTTGCATATTATATACCCCAGTCAGTTTGCAATTATAGTTGGCTGGTAAGATTTTTCAAAATGTCTCTACTGTCAGAGCTTGATTTTATACCTAATTCAAAGGCACACTACAAAGAAGAGCAGTATACCAGATGCTATAGAAAGATGTGAGGGGAGTAGATATGTTTTCCATATTTGAAAAGCATATCACTTACTGTCAGAGAGGATAAATATAAATATGTAAGTATATAAAAACACATATTAAAACACACAGCTAGTTTCAGCTTTGCAAAGAATCAGACAGGAGGGTGATACTGTTGCTGAGAGACCAGGCCCTGGGGCCATCTATCTGTGAAAGCTGTATAAAAATGATGAGTTTGTATAGAGTTTTTAAGATACAGAGGGAGAGCCTTGGTGTGACAGAAAAGGGTGAGAGGGCAGCTGGAACAAAGAAGACTACTATTTAAGCAGTGTCATGGGCAGTGTTCCGTGGCAATACAATCCCATGAAGAAAACGTTACAGATCAGGATTTGGGGACCTACATTTTAAAATGACTGAATTATAAAATGAGTATGATTTTTAACACTCAAGTTTCAAAGGTACCATAGGATTCTCCTTTCTCTTCTCTGACAATTATGTAGTGTTATATACAAAAGAGACATAGTTTAAGAGATTTAAAGAGTATCCTATTACCTTGAAGATTAGCCTGATTTGCAATTGCCTTTCTGTTGTGTGTTCCTTCTGTAGAAACTGGAGACCTTTGAATAGTTTGCACTTCAGAGTACTTTTAAGTCTTTTCCTAAAGTGAAATGTGTTTGTCATGTGTATTTGGCAGGAAGGACAGGAAAGCAGATAAAAGCTTTTATTATACTTGATACTCTGACAATTTGAATTTCATTCACCTATAATGAGATGGCTAAATTTACAATAAATAATAACTGTACCATCATGATCAACAGGGCTCCCTGCTTATGTAACCAGATGACATAAATGTATGTACCAGAAAGTTAGTAGACTTACTACGTGTTAACAATGTTGAACAGATCAAATATCCTTTAAGATTAGAGGTAAATGGATGTTGTGATATGAGATAGCTGGGCTGGCCAGAAGGTTTTCCAGCATTGCTCAGAGCTATTCTGAGCTCAGCTGTCTTTTTAGACGCTTTCATCTTCCTTTTAAAAAAATCATCTATCAAAGGCACTTGAAAACAAGAATTATTGTAAATCTAACTCTTGTACTACACTGTTGCTACTCTAAAAAGGTCCTGAATCATTCTTCCTACTTCTTAGATATAGATGTGTCTCCTCTATTGGAAAAGGCGTAAGACTTTTCAGTTCGGAAGCACCTCAAAAGCTAAGTGCTATGAACAGAACAACTGGATCGACTGGGTATCCTGCCTGAGTCCTTATGGCTTTACTATCTGTTTCGATTCTATACTCAAGGTGTGGTGGCTCAATACTTAAGTTCCATGTAACTCATACTGGGTAAATAATAATAAAATGCTGGAAAATCTCTAATACTTGAACCCATCATTTTGTTGATGTTGCAGGGCAGCAACAAACTAACCTGAAACCTTAGGAAATGCCCTCCAAAGACAGACAGAAAGCAAGAACTTGATAACCTCAGGTAGATGCTGCTAGACACATGTAGTAAGAATTATACTGAAATATTTAAAGAATTGCTACAGGATGAATATGGGCTAGCCAGAGAATACAGAACCTCTGGGGGCTAGAAACATAGGAAGATCTTGCACCCAGTTGCAATTCCAGTCTCTACAGATCTCCAGATGCTTACCAAAACACTGGTGAGAGTAATAAGAAAGCATCCCTTGAGATGCAGTGCTGGAAAGGAAACAGTCTGCTGGAAAATCACAAAACCCCATTTGGATCCCTTTCTGCTATCTCTCCTAGAATCAAAGGGCTTAAAAGTATTGAAAAAGGGAGGGAGGGAAACCTCTTTCCCTTCCTTTAGGGCATTGTTGAAAACCCATTCTCACTAAAAGATTGGAATAGGAAAAAGTTCTCTACCCTTCCGTGAGGGGCAGAAAAAAAGTGCTGGTCCCAGACCAATAAAGGATCTTTCCTACTGAGTGAGAGACATCATGAGAGGACCCATGAGACTCCCATGACCCAGAACACAATGCCTGTTTAAACTAAATCTTAATCAGAACAACAGAAAATACTCACCACCACCACCACCACGACCACCATCCTTGCCATGATGCAACTAAAGTTGAGCAACAAGAAACAGCAGAGTACTTTTGGGAAAGGAACAAGATCATGGAGAGAGGCCCTCTCAAAGATAAGGTTTAAAACAGAGGGTGGAGCAGCCATTGGGAAAACTTTCTGGCAAACCAGTCCCCACCCTGAATATAAAAATATACTAAAGGATTTGAAGTTGTTATTACAGAGAAAACCACAGCAACAACAAAATGCAAATGGAGCTCAATTCCTTTAACTGACTTAACCCCCCTCTATACTAAAAGCCTATTAGAAAAAAAAAAAGAAGAAGAAGAAGAAGAGGTTGTTACATCATTTTCAGGCACAAAAGGCAAAAAAATTATTTAACTCAGTTTTTGCTATCTTTTTTTTTAAGATTGTATTTATTTATTTGAGAGAGAGAGAGAGAGCACAAGTAGGGCAAGGGGGAGAGGCAGAGGGAAAGGGAGAAACTGCTGGGAGCCTCATGCAGGGTTCTATCCCAGGACCCTGAGATCATGATCTGAACTGAAGGCAGACACTTAACTGACTAAGCCACCCAGACACCCCATAGTTTTTGCTATCCTACACAAGATGTCCATATGCCAAGAAAAACTTAAAAGCATCCAAAAAAGCGAATAAAAAACAATACATTGTCAAAAATAAAGCAATAAACATAACCAATCTTAGATATGATATAGATGTTGGAAACACACATTAGAAATAAGAAAATAACAATGATTAATATAGAAAAAGCTCTAGTAAAAAAAGTAGACAACATGCAAATTCAGATAATAATTTCAATGGAGAAACTGAACCCATAACAAAAAAATCAAATGAACATGCCAGAAGTTAACACAGATGAATATGGCTTCAGTGGGCTCAAAAACAGACCTGACTCAGCAGAAACAGAATAAGTGAAATTTAAGATAAGTCAAATGAAAAATTAACAGAATAAAACACAAAAAGAAAAATTGGTGAAAGAAAGTGAACAGTGCACCCAAGAGCCACCATAATATCAAACAATCCATATGTATAATCAAAATTCCAGAAGATAGAGATAACAAAGCAGGGAAAAAACTTACAGAAATAATGGTTGAGAAGCTTCCCAAATTGATGACAGACATCAAACTACAGATCCAAGAAGTTCAGTGATCACAAAGGAAGATAAATATAAAAACACAAAAGAAAATAACTAGATATATATTGAAACTGTTGAAAACCAAAGACAAAAAGAGGAAACATTAAACACAGCCAGAGGTGGTAAAAAAATTAAGAATTAATTGCAGCAACTTCTCATCAGAAACAATACAAAAAAGAAAGAAGTGAGTGGCATCTTAAATGTGCTGAAGGAAAAACTCTTAAGCCACAATTTTATACCCAGTATAATTCCTGTCAAATAAAGAAGAAATAAAACTTTCTTCGGGTAAATAAACACACAGAGAATTCATGGCCAGGAGACCTACATGTACCAAGTTCTTTGGGGAGAAGGCATATGACACCAATCAGAAATTTGGATCTACAGAAACAAATGAGCACTAGGAATTCAATAATGAATGAAAATACAAAATTCATTTTTTCATTTTTTTAAATTGTTCTACATGATAACTGACTACCTAAAGCATACAACTGTATTTTTGTGTTTATAGCATATGTAAAAGTGAAATGTATGACAGCAATAACACAATGAGAGGGAGAGATTGGAAGTACACTGTTGTAAGGCCCTTATACTACATATAAAGTGCTATAATACAGATTCTCACTATTTAAAGGTGATTACTGTAAATGTAGGGGAAACCATTAAAAATTTTTAGAAAGAAGAAAAAATAATAAATCAAATGTTTAAAAATGAAATTATAAAAAATTCTCAGTCCAAAATAAGACAGAAAATAGAAAAAATAAGTAGAAAATAATAAATAGAAACAACTGAAAAGATGATAGATTTTAGTCCAACCATTTAAATAATTTCATTAAGTGTAAAAAGTCCAAGAACATCAATGTAAAAGACAAATGTCATATTGGGTAAAAGAATTCAACACAAGTATATGCTATCTACAAGATGCCCACTTCAGATATAAACCCATATATGGATTAAAAGTGAAAGGACAGAAAAAGATATAGCTTGCAAACATTAAAGAAAGTCAGAGTACTTATATTAACATCAGACAAAGCAGACATGAGAACAAAGAATATCATGAGGTGAAGAACATTAACTAATAATAAAGGGGTTGATTCTGCAAAAAGATATAATAATTTAAAATGTTTATGCACTTAACACAGCTTAAAATACATAAGGCAAAAACTAATACAAATAAAAGGAGAAATAAATGAATTCACAGTTATAGTTGGAGATTTCAAAACACTCTTTCACTAATTAAAAGAACAAGTAGGCAAAGAATCAATAAAAATATAGAAGACCTCTCAACCAACTTTACCCCATTTATATTTGTGCAATTTATTACCAAATAACAGCAGAATATACATAATCTTCAAAAGCATGTGGAACATGAATCAAGATAGGCCATATTCTGCTTAACTTAACAAATACAAAGGAATTGAAATTACATAAATGAGATCCTTAAAACTCACATATAATCAAAGATATGTAATTAAAAATAAAGATAACTTTCTACTGACTCAGAAAGAATTTTTTTTAATACAAAATACAATTTTGGAAAAGACTGCTAGCATACACACATTCACACACAGCTAATGGGAGAGTACTCTGAATCAATCATTTAAGAAAATATGAGACAATTTATTACAAACATTAAATTCTGAATAATCTGACTCAGAAATTCACCTTATAAAAATTAATGCTAAATAAATCATTAAAAATCTGTGCCAAAATATTAAAATTTTCTTGCACTATCATTAATAATATTAAAATTGGAAATAATTTAATTATCTATTGATACACTAACCTATAACAAACAACTCTCTATTCAGTGAGCACTGTGTACCCAAACTGCTCTAGACACTGAACAATGGGAAATAAGACAATCAAGTTTCTTATTTCCATAAGTAGTAAGGGAGACAAAAAATAAAAAAGTACACAATATAATTTCAGTAACAGTAAGAAACAGTAACAGTAACAGTAACAATAAGAAAATTTATTAATTTGCCAAGTGTTTTTTGGTACATTTATACAACTCCAGGCTATGTAGCCATTAAAATCAAATTACAAGGAAAAAAATATTGACGTGGGAAAATGTTTCCAATACATTGCAATCTGTAATGTGCACTGAGACATATATATAAAATGAATAGTATGATGTTTATCACAGAAAAAAAACTACAGTACCAGAAAAATAATGCAAGAATATAGTTTAAAATGTTAATAACAAGGGTGCCTGGCTGGCTCAGTGGGTTGGGCCTCTGCCTTCGGCTCAGGTCATGATCCCAGGGTCCTGGGATCAAGCCCTGCATCGGGCTCTCTGCTCAGCAGGGAGCCTGCTTCCCCCCTCCCTCTGCCTGCCTCTCTGCCTACTTGTGATCTCCCTCTCTGTCAGATAAATAAATATAATCTTTTTTAAAAAAAGTTAATAACAACTTTTTTCTATTTTTTTCCTTTGAACTCTTTGTTTTCCAAGTTTTCTAAACTATACATAATTACTTTTGTAATCAGAAAATAACATGTTCTTAAAAATGACTTCTAATCCATGCAAGAAAGTAAAATAATGAAACAATGGAAGAGAACATTTCTGGGCTAGTGGTTCTTTGTTTGTACTTCTTTGTTTATATTTTAGAAAATTTCATCGTTTCTCAGCCTTTTGGCTAAGATCAAATGTAGTATCTGTTCTTATCAGTATATTTTCGAAAATTTCATAAAATGTATAGGTCTAGGAGAAAATAAATGCAAAAGGAGGTAGTTAAACACACACACACACACACACACACACACACAATGTAAGAGAGAGTGTTTAAACAAAGTCCAAAAAAAGATGGCAGTTATGAGATTCTAGACAGAGGAAATTGACTAGCCTTGAAAAGGAGGAGGGACACATTTTCCTTTGAAATAGGAAAAATTAGAAGTTAATAAAACTGCAAAGACAGTTTAGATGATGTATAAAAGCACAAAGATAGCTTAAAAGAAAACAAAGTTGGGATATTTCATAATATATATGTACCATTTCCTTAATTAAGAAGTAATTAATTATGTCTGCTCACAGTTAAGCGATCAGGGATGAGTATACAAGCTCGAAAGGGCAAAAAAAGATTTGCAAGGTGAAATGAGATAACTTGAGTCTACTTGGGTGAATAAGGAACAATTGAGTAACTATGAAACATAACTACATTCAGAGAAAACCAGTAATAGGGAGACCAGCCAACACGGTTATGTGATTCTCTCCAGAATTGCTTTGCAGTATGGAAACAGGAGCAAAATTAAAATTAAAAATAAATAGTCCTCTCCATTAATGCTTGCAAACATTTTAAATTCCATAGGTGAGTCATACCATAGGAAAGAAAGTAACGTCTTTAATTCAGTATTTCACATTTTGGAAAAGCACAGAAATGGACTGTTCTCTGGACAGGATTCTTTTTTTTTTTTTTAAGATTTTATTTATTTATTTGACAGACAGAGATCATAAGTAGGCAGAGAGGCAGGCAGAGAGAGAGGAGGAGGAAGCAGGCTCCCCACTGAGCAGAGAGCCTGATGCGGGGCTCAATTCCATGACCCTGAGATCATGACTTGAGCAGAAGGTAGAGGCTTAACCCACTGAACCACCCAGGGACCCCCAGGATTCTTTTATTAGTGGTTTAATTCATCTTTTCTTTAAAAAAGAAAAAACAACAACCTTTTCTCACGTTTGTGAATCGGTTTATTAAAGTGTTAAAATGAGGAGGTCACATATCTGAGACATATCTGAATTCAAATGGGTTGACTAACTCCAGGTGATAGTAGAGCCAATGTTTTGCATTTCACCATCATATCTTCATCTTTTAAATTCAAAATTTTTCCTTATCTATGGTTAGAAAAACAAGATAGAAAAAATATATTCCCTTCACATTACCTCAAAAGACCTCTGATTAGCATAAAATCAATTACATCAAATGGCAATGTGCTACTTTGATTCTTCTGACTTCTACAATGCTATATTACATCATGATCATGATAGACATCACACCCTTTATCAAACCCTATTATAGCTTTCTGTTTGGAATCTTCCACTTTTTCCTTATGTCTTCAAGTTCTAAATTGTTAGCCTGGTATCATCTTCCTTATCCAAAGTTACTTTATCCTTTGGCCACTTAAAAAAAAAAAAAAGCCAAAACTGTATTTTGTTCACCATGGCACAAAACTTGACACGTGGAAAACTTTAATTTTTTGTAAACAATTTTCAGTGTTCATGAAAAGTGTTTTTGGTGCAGAAGACCAATATAAGCTGGTCTTCTCTTATTGGTGTCTATGGTTCACATACATTTAGCTGATTAAGTCTTTGCTTGGACTTCTTTCTGGCTCTGTGCAAAAGTGGTGATTAAAAAGAACAGCCAAGAGAAGCACTTCTAGCATGGGAGAATGGGAGAGTAAGTACCTCTGAAAATTTACTCCTCCACAAAAGCACCTCTGAAAAAGTGGGAACATGGGCAAAAATTGTAAATATCAACTTTTTTGTAACTATGTAAATAATCAAAGGCTTTCAACAATCTGAGGAATGTTACTTCAAGAAAAATGGCTAAATCTCAAGAACAGTAAATTTTGTGACATTTGAATTTGTGTTATTCCTATTCTTCTCTCCCACCTGCATGATAGGTCTTTAAACCAGTGAGTAGTCTTAGAACCTATGAAAACCAGCAGAATAACAGCCCCTGGAGGGAACAAAATGGGTCTGGAGTTGCCCAAAAAGCCTCACCCCAGAACACTTTTCATATATTAGATTTATTTGTCAGCTCCCTGGAAGAATCCCGTTCACAGAGCTTATCTTTATAAGATATAATTCAAAATTTCTGCAGTGAGGAAATATCCATATCACCTGGATATTTGTCAAAAATAAAAGTCTTAGAAGAAAATTACATGAAAATAGTCTGTCAACCAAAAAATAACTTAGAGAAATTAAATTCCTAGAAAGACACAACCTATAAAAACTGATTCAAGGAGAAACAAAACTCTGAGTAGACATATAACAAGTAAAGACATTGAATAGTATTATATCTATGCTAAGACCTATGATTTTACTCATAAGTGGAATCTAAAAAACAAAATAAACAAACAAAACGAAACAGAACTAATAGATACAAAGACCGGATTGGTGGTTACCAGAGAGAAGGGTAATTAAAGAGTGAGCAAAATTTGGTAAAGGGGGTCAAGAGGTACAAAAGTTCAATTATAAAATAAATAAGTCATGGGAATGCAATGTATAGCATGGTGATTATAGGCAATAATATTGATTCAAGTATTTTAAAGTTGCTAATAGAATTAATATTAAAATTTTTCATCACAAGAAAAAAAACGTGAAACTTTGTAAGGAGACAGATGGTTACTAGTCTTATTGTGATCATGTCACAGTGTATACAAATATCTAATTCTTGTGTTGTATACCTGGAACCAAAAAGCCCACACCTAGTTAGATAACTTCAGTGATAAATTCTATCCAACAATTAAAGAAAAATTAATGCCAATTCTTACAAAGCTTTCAAAAAATATGAGAAAACTTTTCCCCCCAAAATAACTCATTTTATAAAATCAAAACTAGGATATCAAGGTTGTAATGAGCACTGGGTGTTATACGCAACTAATGAATCACTGAATGCTACATCAAAAACTTATGATGTACTATATGCTGGGTAACAGAATATAATAAAAAATATAATAAATAAATAAACAAGTAAATGCTGATTTCATGCCCCTCCCAAATATATATATATGTATATATATACATATACATATACATATATATAAATGTCAAAACTAGATGAAGATGTCAGTTAAGGAAAACTACAGACCAATATTGTTGATGAATACAGATGCAAAAATCTTCAATAAAATACTAGCAAATGAATACAGCAATATTTAAAAAAAAAAAAATCACACCACATGGCAAAGCAGGATTTATTCCAGGAATGCAAAGTCAGTTTAACATACAAATGGCAGTATAATGCATGAGATTAATTAATAAAATGAAGAACAAAACCACATGATTATCTCAATAAACAGAGGAAAATTTTTGATAAAACCCAACCACTTTCCTAAGAAAAAACACTAAACAGAATACATGAAACCTCTTAAACCTTTTGAAGGACACCTACAGGAAACCCATAGGTAACATCATATTTAGTAGTGAAAAGCTGAATGCTATCCCCCTAAAGTAAGGAACAGTACAAAGATATCTGCTCTCACAAGTTATATTCAACATCGAAAGTTTTATTCAGGACAAACAGACAAGTAAAACAAATAAAGGACTCTCAGACTTGGAAAGAAGCAGCAAAACTATCCTTGTTTTGAAAATCATATTCATATGATCTTGTATATAGACTATCATAAAGAATCCACAATAAATTAGAATAAAACAAGTTGAGCAAACTTGGAGAAAACAAGATTAAAAGTAAAAGATCACTTCAGTTCTACCCATTAGCAATGAACAGTTTAAAAACAAAATTAAGAAAACAATTCCAATGACAATAGCATCACACGAACACACACAAATAACATATATAACAAAAGAAATTAAATACATGTACCTGAAAACTATAAAGTAGTACTGAAAGAAATTTTTTTTAAAAAATCTACCGAGGTGGAAAAACATCTCATTTTTCAGGGATTGAAACACAATTATTAGTGAGATAATAATACTTCCCTAATCAACCTACAGATTCAATGTAATCCCTAATCAAATCCTACCTGGGTTTTTTTGTAAAAATTGACAGGTTGATCTTATATTTTTATATAGAAATTCAAAGGACCTGAAACAGCCAAAATTTTCTTAGAGAAAAACAAAGTTGGAGGTCCCATATTTCACTAAGCTATAGGGATCAAAACTGTGTCATACTGGCTTAAAGACATGCATCTAAAAAAAAAAAAACCATACACTTTTGATCAATTGATTTTTACAAAAGTGTGCTAGACACTGTAATGGGTGCAAAGAACAATCTTTTCAAAAAATGGTGCTATGACAGCTGGATATCTACACTGAGGAAATCAATTTGGATCCCTAACTCACACTATATACAAAAATGAACTCAAAATAAAGCAGTTTCTTAAATAAAGAGTTTCTTAAATACTGACAACAAAAACAGAAACAACAAGGGAAAAATAAATTGAGCTTCATCAAAATTAAAAACTCTTATGTTTCAATTAACAACATCAAAAAAGTGGTAACTGGACCCAAAAATGAGAGGAAATATTTATAGATTTATAGATTATTATAGAAATATTTATAGATTTATTATATTTAATAAGGGATTTGTATTCAAAATACAAAAAAATCTTAACTCAATAATGAAGATACAAACACCTCAACTGAAAAATAGGTAAAGGAACTGATGCCTTGAAAAAAAAATATATATATATATGGCCAATAAACACATGAGAAGATGCTCGAGATGTTCAATATCATTGTAACCATCAGGGAATGTCAAATCAAACCTGCAACAATACCACTTTGTATCCACTAAAATGAGTCAAAAAAAAAAAAAAAAGATGATAACAAGTGTTACCAAGAATATGGAAAAATCAGGACATCTGGGTAGCTCAGCTGTTAAGTGTCTGCCTTTGGCTCAAGTCATGATCCTGGGGTCTTGGGATCTAGTCCCGCATCAGGCTCCCTGCTCTGTGGGAAGCCTGCTTCTCCCTCTCCCACTACCCCTGCTTGTGTTCCCTCTCTAGCTATGTTTCTTTCTGTCAAATAAACAAATAAAATCTTAAAAAAAAAAAAAGAATATGGAAAAATTGAAACCCTCATACATTGCTGGTAGAATTATAAAATGGTAGAGCCACTTTGGAGAGCTGTTCCTCAAAAGGTTAATGATACAGTTGTCATAGGACACAGCAATTCCACTCTCAGTTACACATCCAAGAAAAATCATAACATATGTTCATGCAATAACTTGTACACAAATGTCAACAAAAAGCATTATTCAAAATCATCAAAAAGTAGAAATAATTCAAATGTTTATCATGTGATAATTATCACATGGTATTTGTACAAACAAATTTGGTATATCCATACAATGGAATACTATTCAGCCATTAAAAGAACTACTAAATACTGCAACATGAATAAATCTTTAAAAGATGCTATGATAAGGAAGCCACACAGAAAAGACCACATATTGTATTATTCCATTTAATCTGGAAATGTCCAGATTAGCCAAACCATAGAGACAGAAAGTAAACTAATAACCATCAGGAACTAGAAGGAGAAGTAGTGCACAACAACTAACAAAACAGGGTTTCTATTAGTGTAATAAAAGTATTCCATGAATAGGTATCATATGGTTGCACAACTCTGAATATACTCAACCTCACCGAACTGCACACTTTAAAATGATAAATTTTATAATATGGTTATTATATATCGATTAAATTGTTTTTTAAAAAAGAAGAAGATCCAAGTATCTCAGATAGTTAAGAGTCAAAGGAAGAGGTGACAGCTTGGGTGATGGGATCATGACAAATCTGGCTGAAGGTCTATCTTTTCAGAACCTCACTAATTAAGACATGGAGATGGTACAGAGTGACAAGAGAAAAAACTATGAGCATAGGCTGAGGATACTTAAAGGACTTGAACAGTGTTATGTATGTGATATAGAGCTCAAGAAAGAGTTCTAGTGAGCAGGTGATGGTGACCTGATTTCATAAATATCATCATGAGGATAAATCAATAATAAAATAGAGCACCAAGCACACAGACAGTACATTGGAAAACAACATAAAGGAATTAAAATACATGTCCTCTGGCTTTACAATTCTTTAATAACAACAAAGAAAAAAGTGCAGCCATAGTGAAAAATTTTTTTTTAAAGTTTTCTTTTCAGTGCAATAAATCTTAGGAGAGATCAGCAGGAATTGGAATCAACAAACTATTTTAAAAACCACACACAACACATGAACTCAAACTAGGACTTAAAGGGTGAATGGAATTATGACAAACTGAGGAGAGGAATTACCAGAGGTTAAAGTATGAGAAGTTCAAATGCCTATGCCAAACCACAACAAATCTGGATATAGTCATGCACAAAGACAATTTCTTACCTCCAGCCCTACCCCATTCAAAACTACAAGGTCATCAGAGTAATATTACTAAAATGGCTTTATCTTGGCTTTGATGTCTCCATTATAAAGTTCACTTACCTGATTAGGAATCATGGCATACCCAAGTCTTTAAAGACTTCCAATTTTCATCTTTCAGCTCTCCACCCCCAGAAAACCTTGCCCCCAATCCAGCTCCTATCCCAACCAACCCTCTTTCCAGGAACACTCAAATAAATACTCAGCAATCTCCAAATCTGTTTTTTTTTTTTTTTTTTTCACATGCCTCTGTCACTGCCTTGGTGTTCATGTTTAACTATCTAAAATATTCTGCCCATCAACATGCTGCTTATTCTCTAATGTCAAGCGGAGTTAACACCTTCATCAAGTCTTCCTGAGCCTTCCTCTATTTGTTTATGCTCAGATAGTAACAGGCCTCTCAAGGCTGTTTCCACATTTCCTGCAAACTGCTTTCCTGTTTCTTCTTCAGCTCCCTTCACTTTATCTCCAATACTTGCCGTTGGAGCATCCAAAGGCTGAGATCTTTGGCCTCTTCTCTCACTCACTCCCTTAGTAACATGCATAGCATGTTAGATGATGATGATAATATAATTTGTTGCCTCACTCGCCTCCAGGTCCTTACTAAAATGATGCCCTATTTTAAACCTGCATTTCTAATATGCGATCTCAACTCTCCATACTCAACTTTTCCTATTTATTTTTTCTCCATCACACTCATTGCCTTCTAACATACTCTGTATTTGACCTATTTATGGTTCATCATCTGCCTTGTCCATGAGAAAGTATTTCACTGGGAAATTATACCTCAATAAAGAAGAGAAAGGAAAAAAGAAATAAAGAAAGTCTCCAAAAGGGTACAGATTTTTGCTTGTTTTGTTGATTACTGTATCCCTAACATTAAAACATTGCCTGGCACATAGAAAAAACTCAATAATTTTATGTTACAAAGCACATTGGTTATAGAAGTCAATTTCTAATGTGAGTTGAACTCATTCTCTTGGGATATAATAGGAAAGTATACATGATTTCTGTCAAACTTTCACTTCACTGAATCCTCATATTCCTAACTTTCATGTTTTCTCAGGAGAGAAACAAAACATTCTATATTTCAGTTGATAACGTATTTTCAATGTGGATAACTAACAAATCAAGGAAGTTTAACTTAATCTCTTCATTTTCTCATTATGTAATTGACTTATTACACCAGTAGTGCAAAGAAGAATTTGATACAAGGTTATTAAGTTTATAATTAGCATAAGTGGTATTTATATACTGCCACGAAGCTGACCACACACAATCCTGCAGAACTGAAAACACCGAAGGAATGACAGCCAGATACCTGATAGAGTTAACGGTGAATTTGGTTCAACCCGATAAATAACAACTAAGGACAAGATGGCTGGCTAATGGAGGAACCAAAGCATCACCTTTAGTACTACCCAAAGATTAAGCGAAGATACGGGGCAACAATGGACTCCCTAACTGTGAACTGCAGGCTTTGGCAGTCTGACTGGCAGCACTGGATAACCAGACCTCCCCCACTCAAGAGCCTTCCCAGTGAAAGAAACTCTACCTGGTACAGCACAGAGGAGCAGGCCTCCTTCCGCTCAGCCTCTGGAGGGGGCACGCTCAAGATGAACGGAAGGAGCAGAGCCAGGCATGCCCAGTTCCTCCCCTCCCTCAGATCCACCAATAAAATGAAGTCCTTTCTCCTTGCTGGGGGAGGAGCCAATGAGAAAGGCGGGTAGAGAATAACGGAAGTGTTAGGAGAAAGGACTTCCCCTGGGGAATTGGAGGAGCAGTATAGAAGGATTCCTCCCAATAGGGATCCTCAGTCTTGGCACCTGGTATCGTCAGTGCCGCCTTTACAGAGAATATTTAGAAGAAGGTCTCCAGTGCCCTAAAGGATGGGTGGAAAAATGAGGGCACCCACTTTCTCTTCACCTTGAAATTTGCCTAGAGTGGAAACTGGAGGCTTCCATAGTACCGACTACTGTGATCTCAAAGATCAGTCCAGATGGCCCTATCTTCTTTGAAATATTCTGTAAAAACAAACAAAAAAACAAATTCCATTTCCCCTACAATTAGCAATTCTTTTTTCTATAGTGATTTTAAGTTTTCTTTATTATCCACTGCTAATTTTTCTCACAGCTTCCAAAAGCTCTTGTTTCACTTTTCACGTACTTGGACCTCTTTTTCAAGATACTTCTCGGGTCTTTGCTTTACCTGACTTCACTCTGACACTGCTTAACTGGCCCTCCCGGCGGGCAGCACACCTCTCATCCTGGCACTTGGGATGGCCATCATCTGGGGAACTGCTTTCAGTTTTCTCTAGTGTTAGATCTACTATTTCCAGATCCCATGTTTTCCACTCTTTTTCTTGAATTAACTAATTTTAGAGTCACTACCTAAAAATTAGAGAACGGGAAAGAAACTTTTAAACCTTACTTATTTGAAAGTGACATTGTATTATTCTCTCAAGTTCTTTATAATTTGTGGATAGAGTATGAAGGTTGAAAATCATTTTCATCACAGTTTTTAAGGTATTTCTCCTTCAGATAGCTGTTGAAAGATCTGATGTTATTCTTAGTCCTAATAATTTGTTTGTTACCTGTTTTCTTTTGTGGAGAATTATAGAATTTTCTCGTTATTCTTGTGGTCTGAATTTCATGAGGCCGTACCTTGGTTTGGATCTATCTTACTTGTTACTTTCTTTTCTTTCTTTTAATTAACTATATTAGTCTCCTAAAAAGCGCTTTCTCTCCTCCACCCACCCACCTCGGCTTGGGTTTGGAGGGGATTTGGGGGTTTTTTGAGTTGCTTGGGTTTTTTTTTTTAGAAAAAGAGAGAGAGAGTGAACATGAATGGATGGGAGGAGGGGAGAGAGAATCCCAGGCAGGCTCCACGCTCACTCAGCACAGAGCCCAATTTGGGGCTCAGTCTCATAACCCTGAGATCATGACCTGAGCTGAAATCAAGAGGCAGATGCTCAACCGACTGAGCTACCCAGGGACCCTTCAATTGTCACTTTCAATCTGGACATTCATAGTTTTCATTAATGGAAATTGTCTTGCATTATTTTGTTATGAAATTTTCTTCCCATTTTTCTCTATACTATCCTTCTGGATCATCTTTTATTTAAACATTAAAACTAGTGGATCAATCCTTCATTTTTCTTGTCCTTTCTTTTAACCTTTTATTAGATTTTTTTTTCTGAGATTTTATCTGAGATTTTTCCTTGATTTTATCTCTAATCAGTATAGTGGTTTTTTCCTTGATTTTATCTGAGATTTTTCCTTGGTTTTATCTTCTAATCAGTATAGTGATATTTTTTCTTATTTCAGATACCAAGTTTTTAGTTTCTAAGATTTTATTCTTAATGTCCAGTCTTTTCTTTATTTAAGCATCTAGTTCTTATTTTATGATAATAGCATCATTTTGTCTCTCTAAGGGTGTTTTTGAGAGTTTTTGTCTGATTTCTGGGTTGCTTCTATTTTTTGTCAAGTTCTTTTTTTCTGTTTGTTGGAGGAATTCCCCAACTGGCAAGTGATCCTTCATTCATATGTTAAGGTAATGTACTTTAAGGATTATTCAAAACTCCATGAGAGGGCAAAGCTTTTTGACAGCATGCATTTCACTGTGGGGTTTGGGTGGCTAGCTAGGTTTTTTACTAGGTCGTACAAAAATGTTAATATGAATAGGTATTTTCTCCGTGGCTCTTCAATTTCCCCACAGAAAGATCCTAACAATTCTTGCCTCAGGGAGAGGGTGACTGCCAATTTTCTGGGATTTGATCAGGGGATGTTTGTGGGGGAGGGTGTTCTCATCATTCATAGTACACACTTTCACTTAATCTGTTCTGCTTTGAGTTAGCTAGTTTACCCACATCAATCTTTGCCTGACATCCACAAGTCTAGAGTCCTTGGGGTTAAATTTCTTCTGAAGCCAAATTTTTAATTTCCTCTAGAGGTGGCAGAAGGCTGGGCAGATGCTGCATGGGGTCAGGACGGGAACCTAGATAACTGTCTAATCCTAATTTGTATCTTTAACAAATTCATTCGTTTTTAGTCTCCATCTTACCCCTCCTCATTCAGGTTGTATAACAAAATACCATACATTGGGTAACTTATAAACAGCAGAAATGTATTGCTCATAGTTCTGGAGGCTGGGTACCAGCATGAATTCTGGAGGCAGGTGAGATTCTGGTGAGAGCCATCTTCCAGGTTGGAGGCCTCGAACCTCTCATTGTATTCTCACATGGTGGAAGAGACAGGGGAACTGTCTAGGACCTTTTTCATAAGGGCAGAAAACCCATTCATTAGGGTTTCACCCTCATGACCTGATCACCTACCAAAGACCCTACCTCTTAATACCATGACCTTGGGGGATAAGATTTCAACAGATGAATCTGGGGAATGGGGACACAGATCAGATCTTCAGACCATAATACCCTCCTTGTGATTAACTGCTATCTCTAATGTGTGAGCCTTTCTATAGTTTGACAAATGAATAGGTTTGCACTTTGTTACCTCCCTCTGCTTCCTTTTAAGATTCATCCTCCCCTATACTATTAAGTGTTTCTTCCATCCACATGCTACATTTCCCCAATTTTTATCTTTCTAGTCCACTGCTGTCTTCTCTCCCATTCTTATTATCTTGTATTGTATAAATCAGTATCTTTTTTATTCCTTCCTGTAATTGACTGGAAATTTGGGAGAGAGCGGAGAGATGAACACATTTGTTCAATCACCCATGTTCACCTGACAGGTTTCTGTGAATTTCAAAGTGCATAAACAATACTAGTCATATGGGAGTTTATCAGGCAGTAAAGGATTTGGTTTCTGCCCAGAAATTTTTAAGAATCCAACTGCATTTTGAGTTAATAGTTCAGGAATAGCCACAAGGCAGTAAAAATTAATGGTATAGATAAGAAGTAGTGTGGTCATTTAGATGAAGGATTGAGTGATATGTGACCTTGATCTTCATCAAAAGAATACTCTTCTTCTGGGTATTTAAGAATAAGGGAGATTGTGTCCCAGGCAGAGAGAACTCAAGAACTACATGTCTGAAAGATTAAACCAAGTCATGATGAAATAAGAATTCCAAGTTCCAATACAACTTTCATATTGATGGTTAAAGTTTATTTGCTCTATTGATCTATTCCTAAATTTCCTTCTTCTATTAATCAGCACACATAATCCTTAAATTCTCTACTTGATTTGCTATAATAATGTAGTTTAAATTTTCCATGCAGACAGCATCTGAAATTATAATAATTTTAGCTAGTCCCCTTCTAGTATTCATATTGAAATGTTCTGTTAACACTTGCTCATTCAGCCTTATAGTCTCTTGTTTTTTTCCTTAATCTTCTGACTATAAAATAATATAAAAGGTGTATTTCTGGTGGCTTTCTCCCCATTCTCCCAAAGTCCCAATAAAAATCACATAAACCCATTGAATTGGTATACAGGGATAGATATGTTTCCCTAAATCAAGAAAGAGATGCTCAGAGCTATATTTGAGAAGATAAAAAAGCCAGGAGTTGCTATCGTTTGATTTCAGACAATAAAAACATGAACAATCTTTGTCGTAGTTTCAATTTTTTAAGTTTTAGAACTTTGCAAAAACTTCCAGGGTTTCAATCACAGATTTCTAATATTTTACAGACCTGCCAAGTTAAACAGCAACAGTTGTAAGATTTATCTGCAGAACACGTGGCTAATGACCTTTAAGGCAACTTGCCTCATATGTCAACTAGAAAAAAACATGAGCTATTAACTGTTGAGATGAGTTGCTTTTCTTATTTTTGCCCATTTATGCAACTCAGTATCTGGTATAATAGATGTAACATAAGTGCATGGAGGTGTTTTTAAGGACAGTTTTTCTCTTTAAAAAATGTCATTTTTGAAACTAATTATTAAGAAAATTTGAGTTTTTGGCATTTTAATCTAAAATATGTCAGTGTTCTCAAAGTAATTGGGTTGAATTTTTCTACAAATGTGTATATTGGCTTATGTTAATCTTGGCTGAACAAACTGTTACTGTGAGATTGCGTTTAAAACAACTGGTGGGATTTGTGGGAAATACATTTCAACCACTAATGATTTGCCTTAATATTACACATTTCTTCGAGCAATTCAAAGGAATTTTATTTGCTTTTATTATAAATGTCTTATAATACCTTACAAATGCCAGACATTACTTTTAATTTATTTTTTTATAATTTTTAATTTTTTATTAACATATAATGTATTATTAGCCTCAGGGGTACAGGTCTGTGAATCATCAGGTTTACACACTTCACAGCACTCACCATAGCACATACTTTCCCCAATGTCCATAACTCAACCACTCTCTCCCTACTCTCCTACCCCCAGCAATCCTCAGTTTGTTTTGTGAGATTAAGAGTCTCTTATGGTTCAGACATTACTTTTATTACAAAGAATTTTTACTCTTCCCGTAAGAGTGATTATCAATCAAAAGATTATCAATAAAATGATTATCAATAAAATGTTACAGATAAAAAAGACCTGAAATATATATGGATATTTTATTCACCAGTAAGAAGGTTTTGTTGGAAAACAGCTAACAACATAGTTACTTTAAGTTCTGTGTTTACGATCCACGGTTATCACCAAAAGTAAGCTAGTGTCTAGATTAACTACAGTTCACAGCGTGAAAACAGAAAGGGTTCTGGTACTCCAGGGTGCTTATTTCCAGGCTGTAGTCACACATGGTCTACCACCTCTGAGCTGTTTTACCTGAGGCAATTTGCTTCACTTCTTCATTTGTTGATATAAGTAAAGGCACCAAATCATGGCAAATAATAAATGGAGACTACTATTAACTTATACAACAGAAGTAGCAGTTAATGGGTCAGGACTTGCTAATCTTTGGTCAAAAAGTCAGGAACCTACCTTCCTTGAAGAAGATGCATTTAGGTGAAAAGAAATTTTGACAGACGTCTGGGGATGCCTGGGTGGCTCAGTTGGTTAAGCAGCTGCCTTTGGCTCAGGTCATGATCCCAGCATCCTGGGATCAAGTCCCGCATCGGGCTCCTTGCTCAGCAGGGAGCCTGCTTCTCCCTCTGCCTCTGCCTGCCATTCTGTCTGCCTGTGCTCGCTCTCTCTGCCCCCCTCTCTCTGATAAATAAATAAAATCTTTAAAAAAAAAAAAAAAGAAATTTTGACAGACGTCTTCAGGAGAAATCTAGACAGTATATTGTAATTTTGCCTGAGAGGTTATCTTGTTTTCTTTTATTCTGTATATTTTTTAAAAATGGCTGCCTTCACTGTTATTAAAAATATAGAACTACCAATAAATCACAGTAAATCTACTACTCTAAATAACAAGTTTCCTGCGTTTCTGAGGATGTGTGCATCATGTTAAAAACGTTAAACACTTTGGACAGAAGCATTTTAAGCCATATTACGTACGTTCATGTCTTCTTAAATAGAGTATATACATGAAATAAAATTTTAAATCTTTTTAATGATCCATGATCCTCTCTGTGAACAACTAATGGATCATGCTCTATTCATTCTTTCAATAACAATTTATTGAGCACTTCGATGAAAGGAGAATTCCTTTTCTTGATGAAATTATACTATGGTGTGGGAGACAGACAAGAGAATTAAAAATAATAGAGCAACTTTATAATAACTATGCTATAGATAACCACAGGTATTCAGGAGATCAGAAAGGGGGTATCTAATTCAAAGCCAGGATGTGTCCTTAGGAAGAAGGGATGGGAGAAATTTCTTCCAAACAGGAGATTTCTAAAGATAAAGAGAAGTTAGCCAGCTAGAAAGAGGGAAGAGCACAGGAATTTTAGAAACTCAAAGAAGTTTGTTTGGGCACTATACTCCATGCAGGTGGCAGAACTGTAAGATATTTAATGATGGAGAGGTAGACACAGACCATAGGTAATAAAGAATTTTGAATACCAAGATTAAGAGTTTGACATTTATTGTAAAGGCTATTAGGAGCCATTGGAGAATTTAAGTTTAAGTGGTTATGTAATTAGCAAACAAAATAGACATCAGGACAAGAAATATTACCACAGGTATAGATGGATATTTCATAGTTTAAAAATGAATCACTCTACTAAAAAGACATAATAGCCATTAATACATACGCACCTATGAAGAGAGGTTCAAAATACACAAAGCAAAAATGAAAAGCGTGAACTAGAAATAGTGTTAGATTCTAAAATTTCTCCTGAAGCTAATAGAACAATTAGGTGAAAAGAAAATAAGTATAGGGAAGATTTGGGTAGTAGTTACCTACTTAAACTAATTGATTTTTATAAAATCCAACATCCAACAAAGGGAGAATATACATTCTTTACAAATTCACATAGAAAGTTCACCAAGACAGAACATATGCTGGGTCTATAGCCTGCCTCACTTTTCAAGGATGCTGGCAGAACACATAACACGCCAGGATCAGAGATAAAAGACTTTATTACTCATGGTAATAGTTATAGGCAGATTATCAGCATTAGTGCCAATTCACTGAGCAGCAGTTCCCACAGGGTGACACAAAACGCATCAGACGATAACGGAACACACTGTACAGTATAGGACAGGAGAGGAATCCTGAGTTTAGGGAACCCAAATATTTTTGTTAGGCAGTGAGCCTGCCTGACCTTTGCCTAGGAGGGAGATATCCTCTTTACTGTATTTATTATAGTAGACAATAAACAAGCCTGCCTTTTATTCTGGAGGGAGACATTACCTCTGATTTTCAAGACTATTTTCTATATATATCTATATAGATAGATCTATATAGATATATATAGTTCATCTATCTATATATATATATATCTTTGAAATATATATAGAGATCTCAATATCTATATATATCTTTGAAAAAATAATCCAGAACAAAGGCCATCTGTACCTCTGCTCACAGGACATGTAGATTTGCAAAATCCACAGAGATGTGTTTTTTAGCAGAATTATTGGCATAAAGAAAGACAAATAAATATCAAAGAAGAGAGCATCAATAAAGAATACACATATTTAAGCAATAACTTTACATGAAGTTGTCAGAATAATTCAATGGGGGCAGAAAAGTCTTTCAACAGGTGGTGCTAAAAAATCTGGAGAAGTATATGAAAAAAGTAAACAGACCTTCTCCCTTACTTCTCACAATATGCAATGACTAATTGGAGATTTTTTATTTTTTTTACTTCAGTATAAAAGCTAAACTTCCAGTGAAAATACATGAGAAATTCTTCTTAACTATGGAATAGGCAAAGATTTCTCAGGACATAGGAAGTACAAGAAATTCTGGTAATCGGACTTCATAATTAAAAGCTTCTATTCATCAAAAGACACTAAGAAAATGATTAAGCAAAACATAGATTGAGAGAAAATATTTGCAACAAATCTATCTGATAAAGGACCTGTGTGAACAGAAAAGTTATATTGTACATAGATAAAGAATTTTTAGAGGGTACCATGGAAGGACAAGGGGCAGTAGAGAAGAAAGCACTGAATGAATGTTTGAAGTCTTGGGTCAGCAGTTGTAGACTGGATAGGAGAAAAAAGTAAAAAAGTGGACTTTATATATTGGAAGACAATTAAGCAGTTACTTGACTAGAGTTATAGGACTATATTTGTGAAAGCAAATACAGAAAAAGTGGAGGTAAAGAAGAAAGCAACAGAAAGAACATACTTTGAAATTTAAGATCTTAGGAAATAGTGAGATCCAACACCAAGGCACAAGTCAGCTGCCGACAATGGGCTACAGAAAAGTAGCAAAGTAATAATGGGGTAGTAATACCAAATGAATGATATCAAGCACTAAGAAAGAAAGAGACCAATGAGCCAGGTGCCAAAGCTTTCCATGATTATGGAATAATCAGAAATTTAGCGGTTGAGGATTACCAGAGGAGAGTGAGGGTAACTAGTTTATAATGGCATAATGGGCACTTATTATATACTGCGCATAGTTAAGCATGCATGTTCCTATTCAATTTTCACAATACCTCTATGATAGTAAGACCTCATCCTCATACACAGATGATTAAAACCATTCACAGATGATTAAACTGAAATTCATGGAAGTTAAGTAATTCATCCCAGGTTATAGAATTTGTGAATGGCAGCCTGGATTCAGAACTGTACCTTTTTGGCTCAAAAGTTAGTGTCCTTTCTACCATATCATACTAATAGCCAGAAAGCCTGTGCTCTAAGTGAGAAGAAATGTGAAGGAGGGGTGGTGCTGGTTAGAAGGAGGTTAGAGGGTCAGATATGTGGACAATCCGCCTCTAACCTACGGGAGACTGGAGTAGGACCATAGTACTTACCTTACCCCTGAGAGAGCTCAGAAGAGACATTTAATCCTTAAAGAAGAGCAAAGAATTGGTTAATTAGGTTGAAAGCCCTTGGATGTGTGATTTTTATGGCATAAAACAGACCTCTTAAGGAGCTGTTACTCGAAATCTCAACTGAAATTTTTCTGTTATTTGTAGAATTTTTCTTGTTCTTTTCCCTTTTTCTTTAAGCTCAGAGTTCTTCTCACAGTAGCCAATGTTCTTGAAAGAAGAAGCAACTCTCCCGTATTCTATGATTCTTCTAACCTTGAAGATGGTCATAAACCTGAGAGCCAAGTTTATTAAAACCATAGGCTATATAAAACTTAATAAAATTATGTGTTACATAAGAGCAATTGGCTTTGAGGGGAAATCTGGAAGTCCTTCTACACTTGAGGAACAAGAGCTTTTGTTCCTATGATCTATTTTGGTTTTATTTTTGGTTTCAATCTATGTTCTTAGGGGATAAGTTTGCCGGTTAATTAAATTCCAGATAGTTAAGATGTTACTGTACATAAGTGGCACAATAAAACTACTAAATATAATTTATTTAAACATTATTTAACTAACCTTTAGTAAAACAAATGATATTAAGCCAAACTTTTTCAGTTCTGATGTTTTCTTTTTGGTCTGTATATTTGGTGGTCATTTAGAAGGTAAGCTAAAGGTATTTTTAATGACCCAAAATCTAAATCTAAATTCAAACAAAATGAGTTTCTTTGGGACAACTACTGACAGTACTGTGAGATCTCTGAGATGATCTTGGAGCTATTTTTTATGCTGGACTAAAAATGGTGGTATCATAATTTACAAGGAGAGGATGGACTCAGAATGGGGACTAAGAAGGATCAGAAGAAATATACAAAATTTTGGGTCCACATATCTTGTGGTAATTTCTGAGAAACCTAACTACACTCTAATTTTCTAAAGTACTCTCTTTCTCCATAACACGGACAATTGTTACACTGTTTTAAGCTACATAATGAAAAGTCCATTGGTCTAAACTAAAGTCTTTGGGGAAGCTTATAGCAGATGCATTTCCGTAATATTTGGATTTTATATAATGAACGTATATAACTCATGCTCAGAAAAAAAAAGACAAAAATGCGGAAAAAAGAAAAACCAAAAACAATAACTGAGAAAAACTGTAAACAGAATTTGCTAGGTGTTCAAATTACACTGGAATAAAATTGAAGTTCTCCTAATTCAGAAAGTATGTAACAAACTAATTCTTGAAGCAAATGGTCTTTGTCACAAGGGCTAGCTCTAAACTACTGTGTGGTCCCCAGCAAACCCATCCAAGTGCCTGTTACATTCTTTTACAAATTAAAATACCTTAAAAAGGGGTGCCTGGGTGGCTCAGTGGGTTAAGCCTCTGCCTTCGGCTCAGGGCATGATCTCAGGGTCCTGGGATCAAGCCCCGCATCGGGCTCTCTGCTGAGCAAAGAGCCTGCTTCCCCCTCTGTCTCTGCCTGTCTCTCTGCCTATTTGTGATCTCTCTTTCTGTGTATCAAATAAATAAAATCTTTTTTAAAAAAATGAAAAATAAAATAAATAAAGTACCTTCAAAAGAAGATCCAGGACTATCTTGAAAAACAAAAAACAAACAAACAAAAAAAACGAAGTAAGAAAGACCACTCTTGGGGCTCAGTCGTTAAGTGTCTGCCTTTGGCTCAGGTCATGATCCCAGGGTCCTGGAACAGAGCCCCACATTGGGCTCCAGCCCTGTATTGGGCCCCTGGCTCCACAGGGGGCCTGCTTCTTCTTTTCCCACTCCCTCGGCTGTGTTCCCTCTCTAGCTGTGTTTCTCTCTGCCAATAAATAAATAAAATCTTTAAAAAAAGAAAGAAAGATCATCCTTGCCCTGAGGAGGACATGAAAAAGATAGAATGTGTAATCCTGCCAACTTTTGTTTTGTGAAAACTTAGACCAGAAGATAAGAGAACAGAGAGAAGGAATTCCATGGGATTTTCTTTATTTCTTTTATCCTTCTGACTGTTCCCTGGAAAACTGATATATCATCAGATTCGCACACCAAAGCTCTAATACAGGTAGCAACTGCCTTTATTTTTAGGACCATCATCACTTACAAATAAAAGAAATGTTATAACTTGCTTGTGTTTTCTTTTTGCCAGGTCCTCCAGAATATGAAGGAAATTGAGACAAGATTAAGGCATTTTTTTTCTACTTTTCTTATTATAGGGCCATGTTATAATTTATAAACAAACCAAGTTGTCAGTTTCTCTTAACTCATTATTTAGGAAGAAAACAGTTGTTTGAGGTGGTTGCTGCTTTAAGAAAAATTGCATCTGTACACTTTCGAGGTAATCTTGAATTCCAAGTTTGATTCAGTCATATTATCAGTTCATATTCAACATAGTATCAGTTGAAATTCTGGGGAACAGTATGAGTGAATGTTACCTTTTTTCTCTCTCTCTTTTGAGTATGTGTTGTATTAAATTTGAAGTTGAAATCTTGGCAATTCATATATGAAGTGATGGAAATTATATTGTAATCAACATATTTGAGTCTGTGTTTCCTAACTATGCAATTATGTTCACATGCAAAATATAAAGTAGAGGGCCTTCTGAGAAGCAAATTTAACCTTGAAAAGTGAATTGTCTCTTCAACTTTCTATAGCCTCTTGTGAATGTTTATAAAATTCATACAAGAATTGCTAGAGAATGTGCTGGAGAATCTAGGGAAATATTGTTTTCAAAAAATAATCTTTTTTTTTAAAAGATTTTATTTATTTATTTGACAGACAGAGATCACAAGTAGGCAGAGAGGCAGGCAGAGAGAGGAAGGGAAGCAGGCTCCCTGCTGAGCAGAGAACCCGATGTGGGGCTCGATCCCAGGACCCTGGGATCATGACCTGAGCCAAAGGCAGAGGCTTTAACCCACTGAGCCACCAGGCGTCCTTTAAAAAATAATCTTAATATTTAACATCATCAATGTTATATTGATTTTTTTAAGCCGGTTTTATAAAGCCAAATTGCCTGGACATGTTTTCCAGCGTGTAATGTTTGAAAAAAACTATTCCACTGGAAACAATGATAAATGAATTTTCCTATAATTCATCCTGGCTATAACCACTTAGTCTGGCTGCCCTAGCGTAAATACCGGTGCAGGGACCAAGAACTGGATACAAAAATCTGACCATGAAAACTATAGCAAGAAGCAGGAGTGGGCACAGGACTCCCCAAACCAGAGTCTTCCCTTCAGGTGGGCAGAACAAATAACCACTCACAAGGTTTGATTTTGAATTATAGAACCTCACGGTTTATGACAAAACTAAGGACCCAAGAAATGAGTGCAGCAGAACGATAACTTAATTGTTCGTGTTCTACACCTCCGAGTCACCTTGCCGCCACTTTGGCCACGCTGGGAAGGCTCCCAGGGCTCTCTGGCTGTTGACAGTGGAGCCACCCCAAATCTCAAACACTCATTCTTTTTTTTTTTTTTAAATAAAGATTTTATTTATTTGTCAGAGAGAGAAAAGAGTGCACACATGCAGGGGATGGGGGAGAAGCAGGCTCCTCACTGAGCAGGAAGTACGCCGCGGGACTTGATTCCCGGACCCTGGGATCATGACCTGAGCCAAAAGCTGATGCTTAACCATCTGAGCCACCCAGGCATCCCTCAAACACTCATTCTTTTAAGATCAGAAGTTTTGAGCCAGGTAAGACTGAAAAGATGTACCACTTAAGTACCTGCTTTCTCAACCCTTCTATAAACCACGTACAAGTCCCGTCAGAGCTTTGTCGTTACATGATCTCAGAGCACATGTCCTCATTTTCTTTCCGCAGAGGGTTTGTGCATCAGGTGAGGCCTGCAGGGCCAAGGAGGCGGGGCAGCTCTTCTCAGTGTTCGCCTTCCCCCTCCTCGGTGTTCATCAGCGCCTGCGTGCTTCTCAGGGCGTTTCTCTCCAAGCTCTTCCTTGCCTTTCTGTCAGCAGCAGACTACTGTCACTTTTTATTTGAGGTTAGGCCCCTGCTAAGGACTGGAGGTGGTTCCTGATTCTCCCGGACCAGCCCCAGGGTCAGGCAGAGTCCGTGCCCCTGGGTCTTGGGGCTGGGCCCGTCCCCTGTTTCTGCCTCTCTCCCCATGGCAAACAGACCTCATCTTATTTCTGAGGCTGCAAGAGCAGCTCTCCCAGGTTGTCTGCGCGGACCGGTGTTTCCTGTGAGCATCCAGGGTAAGCCCATGGAAAACAGTTTGCAGATCCCTGTGAACGTCCCCTGTGAACTGGGCTCTCGGTTATTCTAAAGTGATATCTTACCCCACACTTGGCCCACAGGAATTTGTTGACATTCCAACTGATTTCTTTCCACCTGTTTACATGAAAGCCTCCCAGCTTCTGCCTCCAGCCTTTTCTGCCTCCCAGCCTCTGCTAACGGTGGAAGTGTGTGTGTCCTGTCCTTCCTCAGAGGGACTTGTCGCTCTTTGAGGTCCTGTCACCTTAGCTGCTTGCAGCTTCAGGTCTCTGAAGTTTAAACTGAAGAAAAGATACACTTTTTAAGACTATCTGGATTATTCCTGTTGTTAGTATGGGGGGGGCAACATTTTTTATGGTTTATTATGTCCAAACAAAATGGAAACCAGTTTCTCATTATTGTCTAAAACAAAAAATTATTAAAGCTTCCTTAAAATTTTAAAACATAGTAATAGTCTCAGTGGGAGAGAAGAAAATGAGGACCAGTATTGCCTTTGCCTACAGCAGTCCTTCTGGCTTTCTCCTCCAAGGGTTGGGGAAAAAAGATCCTTGCCTTAGTTCGGATATGTGGCAGGTGAGCTAGGAGAGAAGGGTGTAAGAAATGTTCCCTAATGCTTCTCATACTCAGGGCTGCAGAACTCAAGAGTCCTGAACACTCAGTGCTACGGCCTGAATGTTTATGTCCCACTGAAATTCACATGTTGAAGCTCTAACCTCAATGGGATAGTATTTAAAAAATGGGTCCTTAGGGAAGTAATTAGGGTTAGAAGAGGTCATACAGGTAGGAATCTCATGATGGGGTTAAACATCCTTATACACAGAGGTATCAGAGAGCTTGCTTCGCACCCCCACTGCAAAAACCCAGAGAAGAGGTCCAGTGCACAGCAAGATGGCAACCACCCATGAACCAAGAGAAAAGGCATCAGAATGAAACTGACCTTGTCAGCACCTTGATCTTAGATTTCCTAGCCCAGAAGTGTGAGAAATAAATGTCTGTTGTTTAAACTACAGAGTCTGCAGTATTTTGTTATAACATCCTGAGCTGACTCACCCAGTACTGAGCATTCAAGAAACAGCTGAGAGATATTCCAGTGAAAACTGTTATGGTTTGGCACTGGAGTGTGGGAATCTCTAATCTAGAAAGTTTTAGTTACAGAGTGGCTTTTTACATAACACCAACATAGGCTTACATAGGCAAACCAGACCGTCTGAAAGGGCTACAAAGGATGGATCTATGTGGTTTGAAGATCCAAAGTCACTCCTATGGGGTGGTCAACAAAGACAGCAGCAATATCTTCAAAAGCCTCGGACTAAAATTTCACTTACATTTTTCCAGAAAGTGTACACTAGTAGGGACTTCTCTTTCCTGTGTCTCTCCATTTCATATCTGAAGGCTTTCTTTGTAAAATTCATTCATTCATTCATTTAACACTTTTTTTTTTTTAAGAGAGGAAGGTGGGGAGGCAGGGGGAGGAGCAGAAGGAGAGACAGAGAGAGAACCTTAAGCAGGCTCCGTGCCCAGCATGGAGCCCAATTCAGCGCTCCATTTCACAACCCTGATATTATGACCTGAGCCAAACACAAGAGTCAGATGCTCAGCCAACTGAGCCACCCAGATGCCCCTCATTTAACAAAATTTTATTGAATGATTATAACATGCCAGGCACTGTCCTGGGATGTTGGAGTATATCAGAACACAAAATGGACAAAGATGCCTATCTATAGAGTGGAGTTTTCATTCTAGTAATGGGAGTCAGAAGTAAACAACATATGTGATAAATAAGTACATGAAATAGAATAAGTAAAGCTGTAGATGTTGTAGATGTTGCAGAAGAAAAAGCAATTTGGATTTTAGAAAGTAGTGGGTGTGGCAAGTTACAGTGGTAGGTAGGTAGCCAATGTAGACTTCAGTGTAAAGGTGACACCTGAGCAAAGACTTGGAGGAGGTAAGGGAGTGAACCACGCAGATAACTGCCAGACTGCTCCTGGCAGAGGAAACAGCTGGCAGAAAGGCCCCTCGTGGGCATAAGCTCGGTGTGTCCCAAGAACAGTACAAAGGCCAAAAAAGGGGAAAGCAGTAGGAGTGGATGTTAGAGAGGCTGGAGACAGAGGTGGCAGATCATATAAGTAGCAAGGCCTACCTAGACATAATCGGCATGCTGCATCCCCTTTCAGTTGCTGAATGTTCCCTCTCTTTTTGTACGTGGCTTTGTAATTACAGACCCTTATAATGTTCCTACTGGGAGTCACCAGAGATTGATTGAGGAGGAAGAGGCAATAGTTCAGTCCCAGATTAGTGATACAGCAGTTAGTAGAACAATTGTTACCAGATAATTGAAGCCGTTTGAAGTCTGGAAACCTTGAAATAAATGCAGTCAGCGACTGACCTGCTAACTGCTAAATACATTAAGATCATAAACAAATAAAGACAGATGATCAATAAGCTAGAAGATGAAAAATAATTCAGTCTTGTTAGTCATCACCAAGAAGGAATTTTCTACTACCAACATAGATTATTTCTATATAATCTAGTTGGATATATAAGTTTTATACTATTATCTACTGCTGTCAAAGGTAGGGAAACTGAGATTCTCCTAACATATAATGGGAAATTTACATAGGTTAGAACAATTTGGCTGAACATCACAGCTGCTCCCTTTACTGGTCTCTTCTCAACCACTTTTCTAGATTAACCAGCACTCACCATTCTTGCTACAAAGCACATGGACTAGCTCCCTCTGCATACTGAATGCTTGAACCTAGAGATCTTCTCTCACATTCACCTCAGCACTGCTGCTTTTTCAATGTTTAATATTTCACTTAAAATCAAGGCATTGATCACCAAGAGTTAGTTATGTTTTCCCTAAATTTCTGTCAGTTCTATTCATTATTGTAATTGTTATTTAATTAAATTGTATAATCTGATTAAATAGAAACTGATTTGTTTTTCAAATGGAAGCCAAGTGCCTTGCAAAGACTCAATGAATGTAGTTTTAAAAGTGAAAAAATTGCTGTCAAATTAGATGTGGGTAAGGGTAAGTCAAATGCAAAAGAAAATTATAAGGATCTTGAAGAGCTACTTTTCAAATGCTTAAGTTCTCTCTCCATTTTAAGCAAAGTGGAACTAGAATCCTAAGTGATTTATTCATTGTAGTTATAATTATATTGGCTAATTGAATTTAATTTAAAAAAAAAGGAATTCCAAGAACATATTATAAAACAGATAACAAAACTTTGGCCCAACATGAAAATACTGACAAGTGAAAGTACATAATGTTAAAAAAAAAAAAAGTGGGGGATATATATGTATCATTTTAAAAGATCTCCTGCTTTAAACTACTTCTCTCAATTAGCTTATCACTTATATTGTGCAAAAGTATATGTCAAAAACCATAAAGCCATATAAATGGTCATATTACCAGTCTAATAATGAGAAAACATCAGACAAATATAAACTGAGGAACATCTCTAAAAATAACTAATGGGTACTCTTCGTAAGTGTCAAGGTCACAAAAAAACAATTCAGAAAATATTAAGGAGACATGAGAACTAATTACAATATAATTTTATGTATTAGCATCTGGAACAGAAAAAAGACACTAATGCTATGGTTTAATTTAATATTTACAGTGTTAACTTTAGTAAATATACAATGGTTACATAAGATGGCAACATCAGAGGAAGTTGGTTGAAGGATGTACAAGAATTTCTGTACTATCTTTGCAACTCTTCTGTAAATCAATAATTATTCAAAAATTTAAAAATCAATTTAAGTGTATAGGTAATATACCCTTTACCCAGCTCCAGAAATTCTGTTGATAATTTATTCTAAGGAAATAATTTAAGGTGCATGCATGAAGTGCCTGGGTGGCTCAGTGCATTAAACATCTGCCTTCAGCTCAGGTCATGATCCAGTGTCCTGGGATCCAACCCCACATAGAGCTCCCTGCTCAGTGGGGAGCCTGCTTCTCCTTTTCCCTCTGCTGCTCCCCCTGCTTGTGCTCTATCTCCCTCTCTCTTCTGCTCTCTGTCAAATAAATAAATAAAATCTTAAAAAAAAAAAAGATGTTTGCAAAGATTTAGCCATAAGACGTTAATAGGAAACAATTTATATGTACGTAATAGGTGATTGGTTATGTATAATTAAGCATTACAATCAGCGGAATATTCTAGTTTAGAGTGATATTTTACAGGTATTTTTTAATGATATGGTGTAGGAGTGCTGACAAGACTGACTTCATCTTTGGCCCTCCCTCTTGTTCATGTTTGCTCAGTAACCTCTTCCGGGTCCTTTGGAGGTTAATACATACCTTAGAAATGCCCGCCAAAGCCCAGAATGCGGAGGAGGCTTGTTTTGACCTACGATGAATCTGCTAGAGATAACATATCTTTTCCTTCCTAGTGCACAGGTGTTGCCACAAGATCTAATTAAGGGTTAGCTGTCAAGTAGGTCCATGCAAGCCCATTGAGGTGCGTGGGAACTCTTTGGTCTCGCTGCCGTTCTGCGTGTCCTCTCACTGTAAATTCTGTGGACTGAGGTCTGGATTTTGCAAAGAATACCTACGCAGCTGCTGTGGACATCCTCCATCTGATCCCGCCCCGCCATGTAGTAAGTTACCCTGAATGAAACTCTGCAAACTGTATGGGGTGGTCTGCTTTGTTTTCCGGTCTCAGAGTGACCTCTCTGTTTGGGGAATACCTTACTCTTTCTCCTCCACCTCTAACATATGGGAAAATCCTTATAAAATTCTAGTAAATGGAAAAAAAAAAAAAAAAAGGATTTGAAAACAGGCTCTAGAGTATGAACCCATTTGTATGTATGATTATATGCACACTCCTCCAGAAACACCACACACAGAAAAATCTTTGGAACACCAAAGATGTTTCCAGGGGTTATCGCGAAATTTTGGAATCAGTCCTGCTTCGTTTTTTCCCTGATTTTAACATACACTGCATTTTATGATCTAACTATCAAACTTCAATCGTTTTCTTTCTTCCTTCCTTTTTTTAATGCTAGTGAGGAAGTGGCAATTTCTGTTTTTTTCTTTTTCTTCCTCTCTCCCTCACTTCCTCTCTTCCTCCCTCCCTCTCTTCTTATCCCTCATCTTCCCCTTCTTGCCCTTTCGTCCTTTCCTCCTTCTTCTTCGAGAGAAGCTACAGCTATTATAGACAATCTTTGAAATTGCTTGAGGGAACCATATTTGCATAAGATCAGTGGCTTCCCGAGATATGAGAGTACAGGAACTCATACCACTTTGACCCAAAAGTCAAGATTATTGAAATCTGTTAGAATAGATTACGATAACCCCCACAGAGGCCCAGTGACAAGAAAAGGCAAAAAAAAAAAAAAAAAAGCCACGGAAATAAAGTCACCAAGAGGGCAGAAAAGGCTGGGACAAAGTGGCGAGGAGGACAGAAGAGAATCTAAAAAGCTAGACTGAGGAACTCAGGGTAATTTTACTATGGAACACCACTATCTTACTAGAGCACTGAAGAAGGTGTTGGGGAGAAAGACAATCCTTCTTTGAGATCTTGAAGAATCACCAGACTGATCTGTACCAGCTGATGCAAAATCTACTGGAGCATAAAGTCCACTCTAATTCTTGCTCTCTTGGACATGAGCCATTCTAAATGATTACTAGATTTCTGATTGCCTCCACTTTGGCTACAACACCAGCTCTAAGGCAGCAGCCCTGTGTTGGAGAAGGTAGTGGCTTTTTAATGAGCAACCAACATCTGCTGGCCGCTGTGAAGTCTGCCAGCTCAGCGGGTAGAGTTGCCAGATTTAGCGAACTAAAATACAGGATGACCAGTTAAATTTGAATTTCAGAGAAAGAATGAATACATTTTAGCATAAGTTTGTCCCAAATGTTACATGGGACCTACTTAAACTAAAATATATATATTAAAGTATATATTTTTTTTATCTGAAATTCATGTTTAATTGGAAATCCTGTATTTATCTTGCAATTTTATCAAGATAATGAGTCCAAATCCCCACTCTAACAAGATAAGCATATGCTACTTCTCATTTTTCTAACTTAAAATGTTACTAAAGAAAATATTATAGCAGGAGACATTTGTGTGAGAGCTCACAGCAGCTCTAATGCCTTATCGGGTAACCATTACAAAGAAGAGAAAAGATGGCCAAAGGCAGCTGACCTCAGGCACTCTTGCAGTAAGAGTGCTCCCATCACACTTGAGCTAGAAGTCTATAGATTAGATTTAAAGAAACAAGATGGAACCAGGGAGGGAGACAAACTCTAAGAGATGCTCAATCTCAGGAAACAAACCAAGGGTTGCTGGAGGGGAAGGAGGTGGGAGGGTTTGGGTGGCTGGGTGATGGACATTGGGGAAAGTATGTGCTATGGGGAATGCTGTGAATTGTGTAAGACTGATGATTCACAGACCTGTACCCCTGAAACAAATAATACATTATCTGTTAATTAAAATTTTTTTAAAAGAACATTTTGCAATAAGAATTGTTTTAGGCTTTATTTAATTGCAAGAAATACAAAGACAATAAAGCTGAAAACAAGGTAGGAACAAACAGAACTGACCCTTGGAATATGGAAAGGACCTTTGGGAGATGAGTGTCAGAGAAAGAGTGATTTCTTGCTAATCTGCTTATCTACATGAGTAAAGTCAAACACACTATTTGGAGATGTGGTTCACTACCCAGGGCAATTATTCACACCTCGACTGTAAATTGGGACACCCCCAATTACATCCACAATGATAATTTGTTACTTGGGCAATAAAGAATAATGACTGTTAAGAAACAAAAGAAATAAACCAAGCATTTGGAAGCCAGGAATTCAGGTAAGAAAAGTGAAAGAAGTCAGATTGGTTACCAATGTCAGGGCAAGAATATCTGGAATCCAGAATGCTGCATCATTTGAGAACATGGAAGGGTCTAATTCCAAGGCGAGAAGTACCTAATCTCTTAATATTTCCTGCCAGAGGGGAAGACAGTGGGCAAACTCAGGCTTCCCCGAGATTGCTTGTGATTACAAGGACATTATCATAAGTGAGCTTGTGTTCTTAATGTCTAGGTCTTTGTTGGCATATAAATCAATCAGATTGTATGGAAAGAATTGATATTGCAACTAGAGTCTTAACAAAAGGTACAGGTTAAACAAAATTATTAAACTTTCTTTGGTGACAAAGAATAGTGTCCTTTTTCATTAATTCACTTTATAGGCATGATTTCATTTGCAGTACAATGAATAACTAAGTGCTTAATAAATGCTTTTTCATGGGAATAGGAATGGGAATGTTTGAATGTTAATAACAGGGTAAGAGGGAGACTTGAAGGGAAAGTTGACTGCCACCCATGCAGAGACCAATTTGACAAAAAAGTCAGCTGGCCAAATATTTGACTTACTGTATTTGTCTCCATCTGTCCTTGTCCCGGGAAGTTTTAAGAGGGCTTAGTGGGCAAATGTGTTCTTGCTCGGTGGCCTAGCAAGGAGCACACATGATAGAATTGTTATCCCTTTCCTATTATATCATGTTTTCTTCAGCAAGGGGATAGTTCCTTTTGGAATGGGTAAAACAAATTAAACAATTACTAAGTCTTCACCTTACATTCCATCTACAAATAAGTTCATAATTGTTCCTTGGTACATATTTGCTAGGAAATATTAAAAAGACTTTAAATCAACTATCAGATTTTTGAAATTAATTCACTGAATCATTTCTCAGGCCCTATTATATTAAGGACATTTGCTTCATATTTAAAAAGATTTTTTTTTTTTTGATGGAACCAAGAAATCCTGCTGCTAGACAAATACCTAAGGATGTCCATGGGCATTATCAATAGTAGCAAAAACTGGAAAGCAACCCCAAAACGTATCAATCATATAATGGACAAATAAACTGTGGAATATTCATACAATGAAGTATTATTTATCAATGAAATGATTGAACTCAACCTATAGTCACCAACATGAATGAATTTCAAAATCACCTTGCTGAAATCTCAGACAAATTCATGCAATATAATTCAATTTGTATAAAGTTTAACGTTTGAGGGAACTAAGCAATATAATAATGTTTAAGGATAAATATCTAGGTGGCAAAACTACAAAGAAAAGCAAGAGGAATAAGAACTTAGGACAGAAGTTACTTCCAGGAGAGAGCATAAAGGAATACACTTGGCAAATTGCCTCCAATGTGCTGGTAATGTCCTGTCTCCGAACACTGGGTGGTAAGTACAGACATATTTATTTCACTATTATGTTAACTTTACAGGTAAGTCTTACATGCTTCGTGTAGATATATATTTCAAAAATTATTTGAAAAGAGATGTTTAAAAAATAATTGAAAGGAAAAGCACTGAGATTTTTCCTATTCTGCCATCTCAGAAATATCAAATCTATAAAACATATTTTAATTAACTATTTTACTTACAAAGAACTTTCTCAAGTTTATAAGTATTCAAATGTTGATGTGCTGGGAATAATTTAGATGATCTCCACTGTAGGGGGATTGTGGAGAAAGGGGAAGTGTACCTCTAAAGAAAATCCATTCTCCATCTTTGGCTTTAAGATGGTCACATTTTGTTAAAAAAGAAAGCCATGTTTCTATTTAGTATAAATTTGAAAGAGACAATGAATTAACTGAGAGGACATCACATTATACATGACTATAATATGTATTAGCTGAGAATAATCACCTGAATGTCAAACAAAATTAAGCCTCAGAACTGACTAGATAAGTCAATGACCCCATTATACAGATGATACTTTGATTCAAAGATAGTCAGTATTTAAATTATAATACTAAAGATTTGTAAAAAATTTTATTAGAGCACTTAATTCAGAGACTGGTTTTTCTTTTCTAGTGAGAAAGAGAAAAAAAATGAGCTTGAAATAGATTTTACCAAGGAAAAGATAATGGAGTTGGAATTGCCTAACCTGGAGAAAGGAAACTAAGAAATAATTGATGGTCAGCCTCAGACCCATGAAGGGCTCCTTATAGGAGAATCCTGCATACATGTTTCCTGTGTCTGGAAAAGAATAAAAAGAGACATTGTATTTAAATTGAGAAGGAATAGATAGATAGATAGATAGATGGATGGATGAATAGATAGACAAATGCATTTTTTATTTGTAAATACATAAATCTAGAAGGCTATGCAACAGACTAACAGGAATTTGCTTGAAGAATGCATCAGAAGAAAGTGAAACTTGAAATACATATCGTTAACTTTCTTTAATTCCACATTATTTGATTTTTTTATAATAAGAATGTATTACCTTTTAATTTTTGAATTTTAAGTTATTAATAAAGAAAATGCAATGGGAAACATTTGGGCTGGACAGCATGGTGGCTCTGATACCAAGTCTGTTATCTCTGTTATTTTATTATCCCTCCAACTGCAAATAAAGAACTTTTCACCCTACTCATTGTCTTAGTTGAGCATTGTTTACTTAGTTGCAAGAAAGAGAAATTCACTCGAGCTAGTTGAGGCAGAGCCATTGCAGAGGACAGGAAGGGTATCCGGGATGGCCAGGAACTGAAAAGCTGGCAGGAGCTCTCCAGCCCAAATGCTCCCTTTTCCCTGCTCTTCTGTGCTAATTTGCTTTACTCTTCTCTTTTTCTGTGCATAAACAGTTTTCCTCCATTTTTCTGTTCACAAGAGATGGTGTCCTCCATTTTGGCATCTACATTATATTCTACAACTAGCTTCTATAGCTAGCTACCTAACGTTCTAAGTCTCATTTTCAGACCCCACATTGTCTCCCTGAAGTCAGTCATCTGCACCAGTTCACAGGGATTGAGGGAGAGCTCTGAGAATAGGAAATGGGCAGGTTCTCTAAGATGGAATGTGGGGCAGAAAGGGAAGGATACTAAAGGCTCCTAAATCATTGCAATGGCCTGCTAAGACTTGACTTTGGGGAATATGCATATGTTCCAAAGTTCAGTATAATAAATATTTTAATACTCATATATGATGCTTTTAGTAACATTACATTTGAATTTTCATCCGATTATTTTATCCATGGAAATTTCTATACAGCTTATTCATAAAGATATGCCTAAAAAAATCTGGGCTGCTTTGTAAATCAGAAGCATCTCGGCAAACTCTAAAGCCTGGGAGAAGCCCAGTAAACACAAAATAGCAGTACCATCAAGAAAAGTGAAAATAACAAAAGCCACCCTGGGAATCACAATAGAGGACAATGGTAGGTCATCAATTACAGATAACCTTAATGGTAGTATGCCCATGGAGATGATGCCAGTCTCCTCTAGACAAGATAGACTCAGGCTGTGTCTGGTGCTTTGTTAAATGTCTGAGGTGGAGAGAGACAGGCTGAGAACAGAAGACTTAACATTTGGTTGTATCTCAGAAGATAATGGGTGCAAAATGAGCGATAGAAGCCATTTTCTAATGTAGAACTAAAAAGTTCTATTGTTATGTATAGAAAGACAATTGTAATTAGGTCGAATTAAGGAAAAACTCTTTTGAGAAGACAATTCCCTTTTTATTGCCATAACCCTGGAAGTGGGTTTTTTACTCTTTTATTTCTCATTTTTATTTCAGCAGTAACTTCTTTCAAACTGGATACTTAATTGAACAAAAGATAGTTAAAAATGTGAGGAATTTATTTAAATGAGAATCTACTCAGACTGAATCATATCTTAATAGCTTGGCATTGTATATCTGATCATACAAGTTTTGTTTTTTTTTTTTTTTTTTTTTGGTCAAGGAAGTTAAGTAAAGTTCAAACTAGATCAAGGACTCTTTTGAAGCAAGCTAGGTCCAGTGCATTAATAAAGAGTTCCAGAAATCAGTTCAGTGTAAATAAAGTATTAGACAATCAATGAAATAATTCAAACTAGAAGATTATCATTTCATATTACCCATACTTCTTTTGAGCTAATTAATTTGATAAGTATTAGGAGATAGAAGTCATGACCCAGGAGCTTTTTTTTCCTGATCCATTTTCTTAATCGAGTATAGTTGACATACACTGTTTTATTAATTTCAGCATAGTGATTCGACATAGCAATTCGACAATTCTATACATTGGGCAATGCTCACTATGGTAAGTGTGGTTACCATCTGTCACAAGTTTATAATGCTATTGACTATATTCCCTACGCATCATTTCATCCCCAGGACTGATCTAACTGGAAGTCTGTACCTCTTAATCCTCTTCACCTATTTCACCCATCCTCCCACCCCCACCCCTCTGGCAACCACCAGTTCTCTGTGGTTATGAGTCGGCTTCTATTTGTTTGTCTTGTTTTTCAGATTCCACACACAAGTGAAATCATATAGTATTTTGCTTTTTCTGTTTGACTTATTTCACTTGGCATATTAACCGCTAGGTTCATCCATATTGTTGTGAATGTCAGGTTTTCATTCTTTTTTTTTTTTTTTTTTAAAGATTTATTTATTTATTTATTTATTTATTTGACAGAGATCACAAGCAGGCAGAGAGGCAGGCAGAGAGAGAGGAGGAAGCAGGCTCCCCGCCAAGCAGAGAGCCCGGGGCTCCATCCCAGGACCCTGGGACCATGACCTAAGCCAAAGCCAGAGGACTTAATCCACTGAGCCACCCAGGCACCCCTCTTTTTTATTCTATATAGAGAGATCACACACACGCGCGCGCACACAAGCACACACCACATCTTCTTTAGCCACTCACCAATCTGCAGACATTTATTTATATCTTGGCTACTATAGACAATGCTAAAATAACCATAGAGGTGCATACATGTTTTTAAATTCATGTTTTCATTTTCTTTGGACAAATACCCAGTAGAGGAATGACTGGATGGTATGACATTTCTATATTAATTTTTTGAGAACTTCCACATCGTTTTCAGCAGTGGCTGTACCAATTTATATTCCATGGGCCAACAACTTTTTAAACACGGCATAGTCCTGCAATCTTGAAAACATGCACTGTTGGTTAGACCCAAGCAAGATGAAGTAAGGTACAGCAGAGAGCTCAATGCATTTTAAACATCATATCTGAGCAGTCCATTTCAAATATTTGTTTTAGATGATAAATAACATTTTTGAAGGGTGCCTGGGTGGTTCAGTTTTTAAGCGTCTGCCTTCGGCTCAGGTCACGATCCCAGGGTACTGGGATCTAGCCCCACATCAGGCTCCCTGTTCAGCAGGAAGCCAGCTTCTCCCTTTCTCACTCCCCCTGCTTCTTTGTGTTCCCTCTGTTGGTGTCTGTCAAATAAATAAATATTTTTTTAAAAAATAACATTTTTCTATTAAAGACCAGAACGTGTGTTCAAACAAAATGCTTTGTGAGGGAACCTCTTACCTAATCTAAACTAGAGGCTCTCTATTCTCGAAGTACAATTCCCAGACTAGTAGCATAAATGCTACATAGGATCTTTTTGGAATATAAATTTTTAGGCCCCACTCCAGACTTACTGAATCAGAATCTCTGGGGGTGGGACCCAGCAATTTTAACAAGCCTTCCAGATGACTCACATGCACACTAAACTTTAAGAACCACGGGTTTAAACCATTTTAGTCTGATGACCTTTATCGAAAAAAGAAAAATATCTTGGTCATTGACAGAAATGAATTCAGCATCAAAACACCTACAAATGTACTTTTAAGCCTTGATGGATTAATCATTCAGCCTGGGATATAACGGTTAACCAAAATAATTACAATTCAACAATCTTTAAGCAGTATCTTATTCTAGATAAAAGAAGGCAAGTTTCCATTTTTCAGGTGAAAAGTATTACTAATAGTATTACAATAATTTTTCTTTTGCTACTGAAGACTCTAATTATGAAATTCTCTGTAATCAGCGCTGCAGAAATGATACTCTAGTAATGATGGAGAATGCTTATTTAATGAGGTTGCTTAATTCAAGAACTTGAAAATTAAAATTTTCAGATTTAAGTTTTACCCTGGCCTAAAGTTTTTTAGGCTAGTATTCTGTGTTCCAGAAGATCATCTTTCATTCAAATCTCATTTTTCTTACCTTCCTATTTTTCCAATAAATGAAACTTCTGAAGACTTCAAAGGATGCTAATTAATGCTAGTTAACATTAGCAATTGATTACTATCTATTTTATGGTCTAATTGCTCTGTTTCTTTTTCCTGCATCTCTCTCCATGTTTCTCAGCAGCCCCCGCCCCCCGGTTGATCTACAAGAGCCCTTAGAGGCTAATAATATTGTTCAGGAATTAATGAAGCTAATTTCAGGTTATAAAACCATTTTGGGTTGGTAAGGATGTTAACAACTTTTATAAGACTCTCCAAAAAATCTGTGTTTGGATAGAGTTTTAGGCCTAATCAAGCCTTCCTGCAGACAAAGGGCCCATTTTAAAATAGACTAATTTAAATTACATTATTCTGAAGGAAGGTTTTAAATGCACTGTCATTTATACAGAAAATAAATTATTACTTTGATGAGAAAGGAGAAAGTCACTAAAGACAAAGGCAGAAACACATATCCACACTTAACTATAAAACTGTGTAAGCTATGGAAAACAAACAACAAAGTCCTTTCCACTTACAAACATTTTTCTTTTCTAAGTTTACAAATAGAGTAAGAAAATTTTTTTTTTAATTTCTACCCCCTTTAAATTTTTTTTTTTTTTTTTTTTGTCAGAGAGAGAGCAAGCGAGAGCGAGTACAGGCAGACAGAGTGGAAGGCAGAGTCAGAGGGAGAAGCAGGCTCCCTGCGGAGCAAGGAGCCCGATGTGGGACTCGATCCCAGGACGCTGGGATCATGACCTGAGCCGAAGGCAGCTGCCCAACCAACTGAGCCACCCAGGCGTCCCTGCCCCCTTTAATATAATTCTCAGTTATTTAACTTCAAAAGGAAAGGTCTATAAAATATAACTTTTGAGAGAAAACTTAGATATCATTGAATCAAAATGAATAGTTAAAACTTCTCCTTTACATAAATGTTATGGTAAATATAATTTGAATATCACATCTTAAGATATTCTTAGTATAGCTACCCAGAATTGTAACCAAATTTCCCCTAAAAGGTAGCCATATATTTGAAGCTATTCATTCAGCAACAAATATATTTTTTTCAATCACTGGTGGTAGTATTATTGTTCAATATAATAGCTTATTAGAGTAATAGTAGAATGCAATACTATTATTATAATACTTAGTCAAGGATCCAGATATATCAGAATTTTGTCCCAGTAGTCACCCACCACTATAGATGGGTGACAGATTCATTTAGTCAATGCATATTTTTTGAGGGCCTACTATTTACCAAATTCTGGGGATACAGTAATGAACAAAACAAATCACATTGCTACTTCCACAGAATTGACCTTCTACTTGGAGTGACAGGTCATAAACAAATATATAAAATAAATCTTCAATGTATCTGATAGTCAAAAGTGTGGATATGAAAAATTCAGCTAAGGGAGGAGAGAGAGAGGAGTGTAAGTGGTCAGAGAACAGTCCTCTATTTTTATAAGCTAGCCAAGTTAGGAACGCCCTCTCTGAGTTGCGTTGAAAATGAAATGCCATTTCTCATTTAGGAAGTCCCTGAAACCAAAGGAACATGTAAGAAATTCTAGGTTAGCTGGACTTTATTTGAATGAAATAAATATTACACTAACTTTAACCTGCGTTTTGATGTCTCTTTTACACATGGCATTGTGGAAACTTCCAGCCCCTGTAAGACATCTCACAGTTCTTCCTGTAGAAATGAAATGAAATAAGGAAAGAAGCTTTATGAAGGTAAAGGTTAGGGCCGAGGGGCGAGTAAGTGAGGGGGAACGGAAATGATGAAGTATTCGTAGCCAGGAGGCAGATCGCTAAAGACAAGGGAAATCCTTCGGTCTCACTCAGTCCATTCTGAGTGAGACAGAGAACAATTAACAGTGTTTAGAGCAGAAGCGTGATGTGGGTTTTTTAATGATTATTCCATCTGCTGTGTTAGTGGCAAAGCTAGAACAAGGACACCAGGTAGAAACTATTTTAACAGCCCAGGCAAGGTGTGACAGAGACTTGGATTAAGATGATAGATATGGATGGCGTGAAAACTGGTAAGGTCTGGGATATCTTTAAAGGCAGAGTCAAGAGTGTTTACTTAAGGATTAGATATGGGGTGTGAATGTTAGGGAGGAATTCAGATGACTCGGGGTTTTAGACTCGAACACTAGAAGAAGGAAAGATCAGCAGAGAATATACTTACGGTAGGAGGGACAGAAGCTGTGTTATCGGAAATCTTGACTTCTTGGGGGACTCCGTCACATCAGTTGAAAGAAATATCTAGCAAAGAAAGTAATGTCCTGAAAGAATGAAGACCACTCCCAGGAGAGTAGCCTGTTAGAGGTGAGCAGGACATCTGTGAAATATTCAGACGCTCATGGGCCAGCTTCCTCTGGCCTCGAGACAAAGGGTGTGTCGGCATCAGACATTCTCAGATCCAGGTCCCAGCTGGAGATAGGGAAGTTGGAGATAAAAAGGAAGGTGCCACGTGATAATCATTGATACAGCTTGGGCATGATGATAAAACACTGCAGGGAGACTACAGGAAGAACTGTGAGATGTCTTACAGGGGCTGGAAGTTTCCACAATGCCATGTGTAAATGAGACATCAAAACGCAGGTTAAAGTTAGTGTAATATTTATTTCATTCAAATAGAGTCCAGCTAACCTAGAATTTCTTACATGTTCCTTTGGTTTCAGGGACTTCCTAAATGAGAAATGGCACATTGCTTCCCTTGCTGCCATGTTTCACCAGTGAACTGTTTTGCAATTCATTTCCTATCTTATGATAAGGAAAATAAAAGTACTAAAGTGGTGCAAAATGGCATTTTAAATGTCTGAAACCTGTCTTTTCATATGATTTTATCAATAACATAACTATATAGAGAGATATATAGATATATACAGCTACCAACATAAATCAGGTTTCTGTGTGATCCTTACTTTTGATATTTCTTATGCAAGCTATGTGTGCACAAGGAGAGGGATCATCGGCCCACAGCCTCCTTTGAAACAGGTATGAGCTAAGATGTAGTACATCTTTATACGTACAGTATGCATAGTGCACGCTGCAAATGGTATTTTAAATCACTACAAATATGGTGAAGGAGCGATAAGAGGCTTTTCATATCAGATCTAGGAATATAAACACCTCTTCTCTGAGTACACAATATCCACTGTCAGTGAGAGCTGATGATTATTTATGGAATAGAAAAGATGCGTTTTGGCTTTTGTGATACACACAGCTATTTTTCTCAATTATTCTTGCCATGTCACCCATCATACCAAGAGCTACCTCAGAGATAAGAAACAATGACCATTTTCTTCCAGGAACAATGTGAGAATTATTTCGTTTCATGATGTGATTTTTATTTCACAGCTCTGAAAGCCTTGTTGGTGTGGAGGAGTTATTTCTTAAAAATCTTCTTCACACCAGAGATAGAGTAAAAAAAGAGAGAGAGAGAAAGGAGCCATCAAGATAGTGCTATTTTCATATTTTAAAGGAGCACTGAAGAGAAATTACAATCTAAATGGTCAGGACAGGGGCCCCGGGTGGCTCAGTCATTAGGCATCTGCCTTTGGCTCAGGTGATGATCCTGGGTTCCTGGGATGGAGCCATGAGCCCCAAGCCCCACAAGCCCCACGGGGCTTCCTGCTCTGCTGGAAGCCTGCTTCTCCCTCTCCCACCTCCCCCACTTGTTTTCCCTCTCTCTCTCTCTTGCATGCACACTCTCTCGGTCAAGTAAATAAATAAAATCTTAGCAAGATAAAAAATAAATGGTCAGGACCAGTTTTAAGATTTTAATGATGGAGGCCTAAATGGAAAACTAAGTTTTGTGTTCAGTTTACTTGGGTAACGAAAAGTGAACCCCATGAATTCGGTGAGCGACCACCAGTGATTCAGTATAAAGCTCAGCTCTTTAAAGCAAACTTATGACAATTAAAAACCACAGTAGATTAAGAACAACTGCTTATGTGTTTTCCTGGATGACATGCTGGTGAACTTGTCATTGTGTAAAGTAAAATAGACCTATTTTTACAAAATCTATAATTAACCCAAGGGACTTTGCTCTGCATTTACAGCTTAGCAAGGATTCTAAATGGATTTAAACAGTAGGGAAGTGTCGCTGTTGAGTCCTCATGAATCCTCAAGGGCTATAATGGAAATGAAATAAGGATATCACTTCTCCTTTCCGAATACTAGCACTGCTTCCAAGATGTGGCGAGATTTTCAGTGAGATACAAATAGACACTTCCTTGAGTGAAAGAAACTTGAAACACCATCTCCATTGTAGTAGGGAGCCTGTTGGTCTCGTTCATCACTACATCCTCAGCACCTACCACAGTGTCTGTCACGTAATAGGAGCTCCGTAAATATATTCCATACACGACTGAGACTGTTTGGGAAAACTGTACATGTTAGCATGGCTGCTAAGTTGAGATGTATGACAATGTTAATCCCTAATATATGGGGGTGAGCCAAAAGGGAAGATTATCTGGAAGTGTTACAGTAATTCTGTCCAGAGCCAATTAAAGAACTTCCTGGGATCCCATTAGTAAGATAAAATTAATTACAGGAAAAAGAGTCTACAATTTAAATCTTTGAAACTGGGGCACACACTGTTGGTGTCCCACTCCCTAAAAATCCCCTTGGGTTTTACCACCGTAGTTTGCTCTAGGCGACGAGCACCTTCCTCTCTTTGCCGAAGGGCTCACTTGGCTGGCAGAATCAGGGCGGACTTGTGAGTGTACGAGCACTGCAGTCTTACCAGTTCCTGTCCTCAGAAAGGAGTCCCATGCTGCGGTTTCATTCTTCACAGTTGCTATACTGAAATTCTTAGTAAGCATGTCTTGAACTCTTGTGTCCTGTACGTGAAGTCCCGTGGGACATTAAAACATCTACAGGAGGCTCAGAACCTCACTCAGAACTCTCCTCTTGCTACCTTTCTGCCTCTCCCCTACACTGACCAAGTGTTCTGCCACTCTCTGCCCATGGTGGGGTGGCAGCAGGGGGCCTGGGCACAAGCTTCCGTGAGAGTCAGGGGTCAAGTACATGTCTATAACCCATTACCATGTGCCCAAGTGTGGGACGGGCTGGGACAGGGATCAGGTAACTGTGAGCATCTGTAGCTGCTCTGAGTGCCCCTGTGCCCAAGAAAGTGTGACATTAAATAAATAACAAACACATGCTTGTAAACGCACACACATGTATATGCATGTGCCTCATACACAAGCATAGTGCAGACACACAAACCATGACCGAGAGAGAGAATGAGACAGACACAAAGAGCCACCTTTTTCTAGCTTTTTGAGCAAGGGCTCCACATTCTCATTTTGCTCTGGGCCATACAAATCTTCTAGTTGACTCTGAGTCAAACCCTTTCCGCCGGAAGGCATGGCAGACCAGTAGTTCTGAAGAATGAATCTCTGCCTCACCCCCTTCATCCTGCCTTAACTAAGGACTGGTTGTTGCAATTGGTGGGAGCATTATGAAGCGCGGGTTTTGTCTTGGCTCCAGAGATTCCCCCTCAGGACTCAGCTCCAGTTTGCATGTGCTAACTTGCTTGATAAAGTTCCCTTCTCTGTCTTACTTCCTTACTTCCCCACTGGTAAATCCTAACATCATCTGTCACATCAACCACCTGGATTTAAATTCATGAGTCCGTTTTTGGAGAAACCCAAAGTAAGGCAAACTCATAAGCCAACATTTAAGAGATTTCTAATATCCTTGACTAATTGAAAAATAAGTATCTCCCACAGAAGAAAGCCCTTTCTTCCATAGGCTTCTCTCAATTCAGAGGCTTTGGGGTTTGTGTTTTTGTTTACCTTTTGCTATTTAGGAATCATAAGCAAACTTAATCATTTCCCTGTTGTTTATTTCCTCCTTCTCTAATTTGAATACAAAGGATTCAAGCTCCCATGGGTCCATCCCCACTCTACAATTCTATCAATCTCTAGGTCTGTTTCAGAAAGAAAAGGAAACATTGTTCTATATCTATTACTGCAAGGTACAATAATTTTCTGTGGATTTCTGAGTTCTGCTGTGGAGGTATTTGTTTTTGTTAAATATGACTTTCAAATTACAAAGAAACTACACATGTCTGTCTGAACTGTTAGTCTGGAAAACAGATATTTTCAATGGAATCTGAAAATGTGACTTCAACATTCCTTTCTGAATTTAGGAAAGAAAATTGGAAGTACTGGAAAGTTATATGAGGTATGAGATTTATTTTAAGAACAAAATATGTTTTGGGGCACCTAGGTGGCTCAGTCAGTTAAGCATCTGCCTTCAGCTCAGGTCGTGATCCCAGGGTCTTGGAATCGAGTCTGCTTCTCCCTCTGCCTCTCTTCCCACTCATTCTCTCATTTTCTCAATATCTCTCCTTCTCTCTCTCTCTCTCTCTCAAATTAATCAATCAATCAATCAATCAATCTTTAAGGAAAAGAACAAAATACATTTATGCTTCACTGTTTCTAAGTTTTAAACCTTTATTTTAGAAATTTTTTGTACCTATGTACCTTTTGTACCTATATATAATATGAAATATGAAATTTATTATTATTATTATTATTATTATATGTCCTCAGGCACTGCTACTTTATGCTGACATAAAAACAAAAGAGTTTGGAGAAGGAGCTGTCTGGGTTTTGGTCAACCTCCCATTTGGGGAATGCCTTGGAGAAAAAAAATACAATGCTAAAAAATAGGAATTAATTTCCTGTGCTCCTTTTTCCCTCCAGTGATTTTTGGAGTTTTGGATAAAACTAGTTGCAATCATTGACACAAAAAGTTTCCCTCCCTTGGCATGTCTGAGACCCAGTAGATGCAGCATAGATGAAACTAAATTCGGGCTGCTAAGGGACATTCCGGATCATTCCTGGACATAAGTACTATACGTGGACCTTATCTTCTTTAGGTATAACCTTGATTACCAAGCCTCTTGACTTGGAGCTATCTGCTTGACCTATCTCCCCTAATTCTTCAGTTTTAACAATCCTTTATATCTCTATATATCCTCTAGATCTATCCACTTCCCTGTTCCAACCCCTTGTTCTGGTGAAAAGTTCCGTCATTCATTCATTGTTCATTCTTTGAACAAGTATTAATTAGTGACTTACAGTGGGATTCAGTGAACTATAATTCAAATACATCTGTGGTCTACAGAAGAGCAATATCAACATCACCTAAGGATTAAGTTAGAAATGTAAATTCAGGGCCCTTGGGTGGCTCAGTCAATTAAGCATCTGACTCTTGATCTCAGGTCAGGTCTTGATCTCAAGGTTGTGAGTTCAAGCCCCATGTTGTTCCACGCTGGAGCCTACTTTAAAAAAAAAAAATGTAAATTCTTGGTCCCCACCCCAACTGAATCAGAACACCTGGTGGGAATCAAAATTCTGTGCTGTAACTAGCTGTTCAGGTGCATCTAAAGTTTAAGATGCACATTGGTCTTGGTCTAGATTGGAACCCAATAAATTGCATTTTTAATAAGTTTTCAAGTGATATCGATGCGACTAGTCCAGGGGCCACACTTTGAGAACCACTGATCTTGAAGTTCAAATTATTATTCCTGCTACCTAAAAAAAGCCTGAGTCTAAATTCCCCAAAATATTTTTCAGCTTTAACCCCTGCTTTGATCACACCAAACCCAATTTTACTGTGCATATTTCAGGCCCAAGTTGCCAACTCACAGCTTTTCAAATTCGGTGGCAATTTGAGATGCTGCCACTGTATCTGATTCATGATTACTCTCATTGTCTTCATTTCTGTTTCATGTGCTTTAACTAAAAGTTGCACAATGTGTTGGACTGAGCACAAATTAGAATTAGACCCCATGAGTATAAACTATAAATTTGATCACATTACCTGTCTAATTTTCAACAAGTCACTTATTATTTCTGAAGCTTATTTCCATACCTGCACAATGGAGAGGATTGAAAGATACTGCGTATTTGAAAGAAGTTAGCAAAATGGTATGGCATAGCAGGTGCTCAGTTAATGTTATTTAAATTATATATCTTTTTTAAATGCCATCTAATGCCAGGTAATGACATGAGATATGTTAAAATAATGTTTTAATCTTATATATGTCTTCAGAGTGCATTAGGTTTCATTTAAAAATTGATTTAACTTTATTATCGATACTTTCTTCCTTCTTCATTTTGGTGACCTCTAGGAAGTCTAAAAATTCTATTTTCCTTTGATTTATAAAAATACCTAGAGTTTTTAAAGTAAAGCACACTATAATAGAATGTTACAGTGGTAGTTTTAATGTTCAGTTTCCTATATTTCTTTGTCATTTGATATCAAATAAAAGTCATAGCTAAATGTACCCTAAAATTTCTCGTTAGAAAAAATAGCTTCAACATTGACTAAGCCTTTCATCTAAGCACATGAAATCCCTTTATAGGCATTAGCAAATCAAGTTTTAAAATCTCTCCATCAGGGGCGCCTGGGTGGCTCAGTGGGTTAAGCCTCTGCCTTCGGCTTAGGTCATGATCTCAGGGTCCTGGGATCGAGTCACGCATTAGGCTCTCTGCTCAGCAGGGAGCCTGCTTCCTCCTCTCTCTCTCTGCCTGCCTCTCTGCCTACTTGTGCTCTCTCTCTGTCAAATAAATAAATAAAATCTTTAAAAAAAAATAAAAAATAAAAATCTCTCCATCGGGAAAGTCAGAATTAGAACACATGGACTAGAACCACATAGGTTAGTTTAAGAAATAGGGGTTCATATAGATCTATCAGAATGACCTGAAAAGATGACAGTCTACTCATTCCTTTCATTTTAATAACTGACATGGAACTCCAACCTTGAAATGGGTTTCTGATTTAAATATCATATTTACATAAAAGTAATGTATGCATATGCTTACAAAAATCAAATAGGACTGAAAGGGTTATAATGAATATCAATAAGATCTTTCTCCATACCTCCCCAACCCCAAATTCCCTAGAGACAACCTCTTCTGAACTACTGACTTTGGTATTATAAATAGTATGCTTATATCGCTGCTCTTGACTTACCAATGTTAGAAAGATACTTTTTATACCCTTCTGATAAACGAGGAGTTAGCAATTAAGACGCAATCATCGACACACCTCCCCAATTCCTTCCTCTGTGATTATATCGGTCGTGATTAAATAATGTAACAGTGGACTATTTTGAGTATATATAAAATTTCTCTGCAGAGTCAAGTGGGTGTACTATCAAACAGTTGCACATCCTTTCATACGTAGCCTTTTGGTTTTGTTCCTGGAATTCCTGATTATTTTACTTTGTTCTCACAACTTCTTCTAATAGCCATCTTTTCAGGGGTTTTGTTTTTGTTTTTTTCTGAAGTTCCATCATATCAGGTATTGATCAGATGTGTCCCTCCTCTCTCGCACTCCAACTACAGAAAGTTTTCACATCAACCTTCTACTTCATTTGGGGCTGCTGCTCTCCAGCATTGTTATCTTGGGACCACCCTTGACTCCTGTCCTGGGTTTGTAACCACCATTTCCTGAATTTCATGTCATTCTATTTCTTAGTATTGCTGGAGGCACATTTTCTGAGTCTTTGCTGGTTGAAAACGTTTTTCTTTTACTCTCTACACCACAATTTAAAAAAAAAAAGGTTTTATTTGTTTGATAAAGCGACAGAGAAAGAGAGAGCATGAGCAGGGAGAAATGCAGGAGAAGCAGGATCCCACTGGGGAGGGGCTCAATCTCAGGACTCCATCTCAGGACCCCAGGACCATAAACTGAGCTGAAGGCAGACACTTAACTGACTGAGCCACCCAGACAACCCTCTACCCTACATTTGATAGGTAATTTACATAGGCATAGAATTCTAGGTAGAAAATCATTTCCCATCAGGATTTTGAAAAGATTTCTTTGTTGTCTTCTAAAGACAGGAAATGACCGATTATGAATAAACTCGAAGATTATGGATTAAACATGCCATGGTCTAGTTTGGTGTTCCCAAGTATAAGCATCTTAAGAATTTCTCTGCCTTCGTCTGGGGTCATGATCCTAGGGTCCTGGGATCGAGCCCCGCATTGCATAGGGCTGTCTGCTCAGCAGGGAGCCTGCTTCCTCCTCTCTCTCTGCCTGCCTCTCTGCCTACTTGTGATCTCTGTCAAATAAATAAATAAAATCTTTTAAAAAAAAAAAGAAAGAAAGAATTTTTAGAGAATGAAAGAAGAATATAGATCACATGATAACAAGATTTTGGTTTAAGGCAGAACTCACTACATAAATTGAGGGACCCCGTACAAAATGAAAATGTGGTGCCCTTTGTTAATAAATCATTTAAAATTTCAAAACAATGCCAGTAGAGCATTAAACCAAGCACAAGGACCTTTTCAGTGCAGGGTCATGTGTACCTGCACAGGTGGCACACCTGTGAGCCTGGCCCAGGTCTCAGATCTGGCTCTGAAAACCATCTCCTTAATCTTCAATGTTTCATGGAACTTCACTGAGCCATATAGTCACATTTATAAAATAAGAATAACACCTATCCTACTAAGCATCCAGGGTTGTGGTGAATCATACATAACATGGTAAAAATAATATATGTGTGAGCGCTGTGTAAATCATAGAAGTATAAAGAAGAGGAAGACTTTATGGACTATTTTCCTTTATCATTCATTGATAAAAAGTATTAGGTTCTGTGTGCACCATTGTATCGTCTTTTATGACTGGATAACTGATATATAGACATTCCATGGTTTCAGATATTTATATTTAGAGCCACTCCAACACTGGAGTTTTGTACAAGAAAAGCTATAATTCATTGTTGACCATTACATCGTAATCTAAAGCTCTAAGACTTTTTTACTAAAATTTCTAATTTCACCTTACAAATAGCATTTTAAAGTCAGCACTTAAGTTGTGAAACACGTAGGTAACTATGAGCATGATTTACTGTTATTCTGCCCCGAGTTTTAGCTGGTGACCCTATTAAAATTATAGACCTTTACCCAATCTTAAGCTACCTTCATGGGTACATGTGCAGTTGGCTCTGTTTTGCTGTTTGAATCTTGGATTAGTTACTAACCAGCTATATGGTATCAAGTAAATTACAGAATTTTTTGAGTCTCATAGGTTTGTTGTGGGAATTAGCTAAAGTATGAAGATTTCAGACACATAGTACGTGCTCAGGAAATGGTTGCCATTATTACTATCTATCTCATGAAGAAGAATAGGAATAATAATTTTACTTTTCAAATGACCAAGCATACCAAGTTTTGTACCAGAAAATTATTTCAAAAAACAGCCCAATTCCAATATACTAATGTTTAGTTTCATGAACAGAAATGAGTACTCAGCTTCTCGCTAGATCAGCACTGAGCCTTTAGACCAGGTGCCCACACGCTACAGCCTACCACCTGTTTTTCTACAACTTATGAACCCAGAATGATTTTTACACTTTTCTTTTTCTTTTCTTGAGGTATATTTGACACACAACATTGTGTAAGTGTAGGGTTGATTTAGTACAATTATACTGCAATATGACTGTCAATGTAGAATTAGCTAACATCTCCATAGTGTCACATTATCACTGCCTCTAGAGTTGGAGACAGTTAAGATCTCTCAGCAAGTACAATGTTTATAATACAGATATTTTGTCTATAATATACTCTGAAATGGTTGGAAAAATGAAATCACATTTTGTGACATCTGAAATTACATAAATTTAAATTTCAGCATCCAGAGTTTTCTTGCAACACAGCCACACGCATTCATTGACCCAGTGTCTGTGGTGACTTTGGTGCTACAACAGCATGTTGAGTAGCTGACCCATGGCCTGCAAAGCCTAAAATATTTCCTGTCTAGATCTTAAAAGTTTGCTGACTCCAGACCATGAGTCCCGACTTCTCACTACATAGACACAACCTAGTGAAACCATTCCTGGGATCTGGCATTTTTGTCTCTCCATCTAGAAATAGTCACCCCGTAGCAGCTAGCTTTCCACCAGTCAACCCATCCTGAGTGCTCTGCTCCTCATCCCTCACCCATATCCTCATTGCTGCTGCTGCTCGGGTGCCTCTAACCTCAGCTTCTTGTCTTAACCACAATTCACACTTACCGCTGATGTGATGTCCCCTGCTGCTAATCTGAGAGGACACCAGCAGATCCCATTCTGAAGCAGAAGTCCATACCAGCGGCTAATCCAGAAAGAATCTTCAAGTGTTTTCCGGATGCAATTTTGGAAAGTGCAGTGCATTTTTTCCCAGTGTATATTTCCACTCTTGACCACTATGGATATGAAGTATCTGCTATACACCTAGCACTCTACCATGGAAGAGGTGGGGGTTAGAAGATGGAAAGAAAGTTGAGTTAGGGGGGAAGAAGAAAGGTGATAAGATAAAACAAGAAAATGAACCAGTTTGGTGATGGATTATAAGTCACAGAATGAATAAATGAATGAATGAATGAATGAGGGATTAATGGGCTTAATTAAGAAAGACTTTGCTGAGAGGCTAGGATCTTAATTAGTTGGGCCTTAAAGGATGGGATGGATTTGGGGAATGCCTACTGGAGGGAAGTAGGAAAAATAAATAGGTTAGTGAAATGAGTTCTGCATCTGAACAGCCCACAACAGAGGTCACTGGATGTAGAGGGTCCTCCCTTCTCCAGTTTCCCATCTTCCATCACTGTAGTCCTGTCACCCAGGCCCCATATCAATAAACTGTAAAAAGCACCTTCAATGAGTAGGCTAGACGATGGTGACTCTCTCTGCCTAGACCACTCTCTCCTCCAGGAAGGCAAGCAGGCCTGCACTAGGGCAGAACCAAGTGGACAGGGTGGCTGTCAGTCTCCATCTGCACCCCCAGGGCCAGATACCCTCCTTCACAGCACAACCTGACTAATATATTGCAGATCGGAAATGAGTGGATACCCAGCTGCATCCTAGATTTAGATAGTTTTGTTGGAATTTTCCAGCATATTAAAATGGTTTAAATTAACATTTGATAATATGCTCTGTTTGGTGAGGCTGTGGCTACACAGGTGCTCTCATTTTTGGCTGGAAAGCAAAACTCATACAATCCCCACAGGGAGGAATTTGAAAAAATCTAGTGCAATCACATATGCATTTACTCCTTTGACATAGCAATTTCAATTGTAAGCATCTGTTATATAGACATACTGGCAAAAATACAAAATGCTTTATGTTCAAGGCTGCTCCTTAAGGCATCATTTAGGATAGCAGTGAAGGGGTGCGTGGGTGGCTCAGTCGGCCAAGCATCTGCCCTCCGCTCAGGTCATGATGCCAGGATCTCTGGAATTGAGCCCTGCATCAGGCTCCCTGCTCTGTTGGGAGCCTGCTTCTCCTTCTCTCCGACTTGTGCTGTCTAGTTTTCTGTCTGTGTCTCTCCAATAAATAAATAAAATCTTTAAAAAAAAAAAAAGAAGAAGAAGAAGTATTGGAAACAGCCAAAATTATCTCTTAACAGTAGACTGACTAAACAAACCAGGCAAACTTTTCCTGTAAATGGCCAAACAGTAAATATTTTAGGCTTTGTGGTCATATGGCCTCTATTGTAAAACTCAGCTCTATCATCTAACCATAAAAGCAGCCAGAAACCATAAACGAATGTGTGGCTGTGTTTCAATAAAACTTTATTTGTGAATACTTGAAGTTTGAGTTCTATATAACTTCCATGTCACAAAATGTTATTCTTCTTTAGATTTTGTTTTCAGCCATTTAAAACCATAAAATTCGGGGCCCCCGCGTGGCTCAGTGGATTAGGCCTCTACCTTCAGCTCAGGTCATGATAGCAGGGTGCTGGGATCAAGCCCTGCGTTGGGCTCTCTGCTCAGCGGGCAGCCTGCTTCCTCCTCTCTCTTTGCCTGCCTCTCTGCCTACTCTGATCTCTCTGTCAAATAAATAAATAAAATCTTAACCAAAAAACCGTAAAATTCATTCTTAGCTTGAGGTACATACAAAAACAGATCACAGACTAAATTTGGGTTTTGGGCTGTACTCTTGTTAATCTCTGGAATAAACTATGGTACATCCCAACAATGGAACCCTATATAATTGCACAAAGAAGTGAGGAAGATATCTATTTACTGTTATGGATCCAGAATTTAGTAACTGAAAAAAAACAAGGGCCAGAGCAATGTTTGTAGAATACTATCGTTTGTGTAAGAAATTGAAGTAAATAATATACATGTAAAATGTTCATATTTTCAAAAAGAATGATGGAAGGATCAATCAACAACTACGTAAAGCCATTACTCACAGGGAAGAGCTGAAACGGTAGAATGGACAGGAGTGGAAACAAGATTTCTATGACTGTAACTTGTAATATTATTTTGACTTTGGAATATATTTTTGACATAATTAACAAATAAAATGAAATCACAAGAGAAAATATTGATTTAGTTGTCAACACTTAAAAATTGGAATATTTTGTAAAGAAATCTAAATTTCATTTCTTTTGAAATATTGAAAGATCTGTTTGGCATCACAGAGTCTACTTACCCACTTGGCAGTGCATTCTAGCGACTTCCTTTTTAGTAAGATGTGTGTTCTCAGATTTTGCTATAGGACCCATTCTGGTGGCTCCACTTTCCCTTGCCTGCCTGGCCTGTGTGAGCATTAAGTTTGTAACTTCTGCCCTAGGAGAGGCAAATGAATTAATACTTGATGCTTCATAGGGCAGTAATAGGAAACTATGCAGTATTTTGAGGACAAGTATCCAATGATAAAAGTAGTATTTCAGGGAGATTAGCTTGCCTGTGTTATGAGTAATGATCTAGAGTGTGGAAGAGCCTGATCCCAGAGAGATTAATCCAGATTTGGTTATGCTAACATGGGCATGAGATAAATTGACCTGCATGGGTGATGGCTGCAGGATGGAGAGAAAGTAAAGAAAAAGCCATCAGGACAAAAAATCAAAAAGAATGAGGAATTACAGCAGAGCTGGAAAGGACCTGAGAGATCATCTAATCTCACACCTCTCTTTTATAGGAAACTGAAGCCCAGGGTGGTACAAGACTATATTTGGAATTTCACATCTGGTTAACATCAAGGTTAAGATCACCATCTAGGTTTTTTCAAGTCTTAATGTAATGTCATTGCCATGAAATGTTATTATTTTGAGGCTGTCGCTAACAGAGAAAGACAAAACTAGTTAAAGAACTTTATAACTCTTATAACCATATACACACTAATTGCACCGTGGTGTCCCCAGTATATAAAGCAGCTGCTATTCTGGTTGATGGCAAAGTACTGACAAAAGTAAAGACTTACAGAGAGAATTTTCCTTGGAGAGAAGATAGCAAATCTGAGTTTTAAACATGGTGGGTAAAGTGAAACATGTAATTGGTGATTCTAGGCAATTAAAGATCTTTATAAATAGGCAATTTTATATATTTCATTCCTACTATAAATTAATGTCCATTTATTTATGGTACTGGATCTGTTATAACAAAAAAAGAGAAATGTCACTATAATTTGTCAAAGCACACAGATTATACAACCCAAAGTTAATAATAATGTATCAATATTCACTCATCAGCTGTTAAAAAATGTACCACACTAATGCAATATGTTAACCGCAGAGGAAAATTCCTAGGGTTTTGGGGGGACACATGGGAATTCTCCAGACTTTCCATTCAAGTTTTCTGTAAACGACTCAAAACAATAAAGTCTATTAATTTTTAAAATTATATCGGTGGAAAGATCCTCCAATAATCTATTGTGAGGCCACAAAAATAAAAATTGTGAATTTGTTCCTTCAGTAGTTCTCCATTGGCAAATACATTCTCAGAAAAGACACAAATGATTAGATGCCAACCCAGATTTAAAGTGAATATTACATGACACCTGTGTGGTTCAGTCAATTAAGCCTCTGCCTTCAACTCAGGTTATGGTCCCAGGATCCTAGGATCAAGGCCCACATTGGGCTCCCTGCTCAGTGAGAAGCCTGCTTCTCCCTCTCCCACTCCCCCTGCTTATGTTCCCTCTCTAGCTGTGTCTCTGTCAAATAAATGAAATCTTTTTAAAATAAATAAATAAATAAAATAAAGTGAATATTACTTTTTGTTTCTGAAAAAAAAATGTGAGGATGATTTAAAGATCAATTTAAAATCAGTAAATGAAATTGAAGAAAAGTAGTTTTAAAAGGGGAATTGCTTGAAACCCATACACAGTTTTCTGACATTTTTTTTTCTGCTGAAATTTGACTTGTTGGCCATTGAGATTATCAGCGAGATCAGTGTTTGTACTTGACAGAGGTTTTGTACTATATCATAGATTGCAGCACACACTTACTGATTCTATGGCAAACGGCTGGAAAATATATATACTACACTGCTAGAATGAACCACGGCATCACCAACCTAAATGTGTCAAGTCCCTAGGAAGTAAAAATTGATCTCTATAGCTATACTGATTATATAGTGGGCCATTTGGGTCATTATCTTCAAAGTAATTAAATCAGCACTGAGTTGTTCACGTAATAATGTAATCACATTTTAATGACTTTAAAACAGGTAAAGAGTGACTTGTCATTTGTGTTTGCTTTCCAAGGACAATGTAAAAGTTCATTTTTCTCTTTCTTCTTTTTTTATTATTATATTTTTTATATAAGTTACCGTGTAACGTTAAGGAAATGAATGAGACACTGGCTTTGTTATGCCACAGATTTAGAATATTGTAGTGTTAGAGTTTCAAGGCATTGACTTAATTGTTTTATTCACATGGGTCTCAGCTGGGAAGCTTGCACAAGCCTACCTCCCTGAGAGCCATCACTGCAATTCAAACTCTATTTTAAGCTTTCTTTCTTTCCTTTTTTTTTTTTTTTTAGATTTATTTATTTGAGAGCGAGCACACTCACACACGTGCAAACAAGGGAGGAGGGGGGGGAGAGCATCTCCAAGCCACTGAGCAGGGAGCCAGACCTGGGGCTCGATCTCACGATCCTTAGATCATGACCTGAGTTGAACCCAAGAGTCAGACACTTAATGGACTGAGCCATCCAGGTGTCCCCAAACTCTTCCTTTTAAGGAGAAGAAACCAAGATCCAAGATATTGATTGATTTGCCCAAGCTCTGTAGTGATAGGTCCTGCACTCAAATCTATTTGTCCTTTCCTATACAGGATCCTTCCTTTCACATTGCATTATGGTAGGTCAGTTGATTCAGTTCCATGTATCTCTTGTGTATATCAACAAAAAACGGGTATGTTGAAGATAGGGTGATCTCTACAATCCCTTACAGTTCTACAATTCCATCAGTTACTAAACTGTGGGTTTGGGGTGTGGGGAGGACATAATCTTATTTAGCTTTGATTGCTTTCCCCTCCTTTCCCTTAACTGGAAAGCAAAAAAAAAAAAAAAAAAAGGAAAGAAAATATATTTAATGCGGCATAGGTATGAAAGTTAGACTGTAGCTGTCTGCAGAGTGACTTCTAGGGTTATCCTGTGTATTACCCCAGGTACCAGGGGGCTCTCCCAAGGTCTCATCTTTTGCTGTAGACTAACCTTCCACTTTTCACATTCCACCAACTACTCCTCTAGAAGTAAGGTTTTATTTCACAAAAGAGACACACTGGCATAACCACTCAGTCTTAAATTTCTACTTGTTTCCAGAGCATTCAAGCTATAAATAGCTGTTAAGCCATCATTCCTATTTCACGTGAATTTAGTTATACATAATTACCTTCTTCATGACTGCCTTAAATCTCTCAACTGGAATAAGATCTTATCTTCCTTTCCGCTTGGGAGAAAGGTCTGAGAGAAGCTTTAAAACTTAGCAAATAACTCTCTCTTTCGTACTTCTTCTATGCTATGGCTTAAATTCCCCGTCAAGCAAGGAAGACCTCTTTTCAATATACCCTTCAGTTCTGAGAAAAGCAAACTACTAGGAGCTGAATTGCTGTCCTGAGGCCAATAGGCAGCTCCTGGCTTCTGGTTCTAACTTCTCTGTGTACCTCTCTGAATTGTGAAGATTAGTGACACAGTAGGTCACTGTGGGCTGTCTTGCCTTGTGAGAAGACCTTCGCATACATGTACCTTCCTATATATGCCCTGAGCCAAAGACTACATACAGCAGGAATTCTTAAGAACAAAGGTATGATTCAACTACCAAGCATTATAATTTTGTATAGCATAACAAGAAATCTAATATTCTGGGGAAAAAATAAAATCAGAGGTACAATCCTTGAATCTCTAAAAGTCTTCGAATAGGATCCCATCAACAATGAACTCGTCTGAGATTGTTTATTTTACAAACCTAAGGGAGAAGTTCAGAGTTGCGATTTATGCAATTAGAAATCACATTTGCAAAAATATTGCTAATCCTTCTTACTCCACAATGTTTCATATATCCACACACACATGCACATTTTTAAGAAAAATAATCCAGAAAATATTGCTTCAAATACACTTTTTACAAACTATTTCAAGATAATAATTACAGCTACCAGGACAGGCTGCTTGGGAGCTTCAGGAGCATCAGCCAATTTCATAGTTAGCAGCATCACCTTTCTTTGGGGAACATGTTGTATACGGTAGAATGTGCCCCTGTACTTGCCAGGGCAGACAAAAGGAGCTGAATCTAAAGGGTGAGAACTAGCCTGCCTCTTCTCTATGAAGGGCAAGGAAGGGGAGAATTAGTCAGCAGCACTCACTCTCCACCTGCTTCCCAGATGCCTCTTACTTTTTTTTTTTTTTTTTTGCCTTATTTGTCTTTTTCCTTTAAATCTGGACTGTTTGCATACATGGACAAACCTTGCCACAATTACTAGACAATCAGATTGGGCCTTCAAGAACTGCCTGGCACTACTTCTTCTGGACCGGGATTTTGAGGGTTGGCAACTGAAATGAAAATGAAGGAAAAACTCAGTGCATGAATGCCTTTTAAATCACTCTTTCCCCCTGTCTTTTTGGTCTTCTCTCCCTACCTATATTCTACCTCACAAGCTATGGAAGGAGAAAATATGTGAATAAATATGGAATATATTCATTGAAAACATTATCTGCTCTTTGATTTTATTCATTTGCTCACTTAACAAATATTCTTTGAAGGCATCTCTGTGTTAGCTAAGTGCTGGGTATGTGTGTAGTAGTCAACAAAATAGACAAGGTCTTAATGAAAGTTCTACTCTTCTGAGTTAGATAGTAAATCAACTATTTGCTACGTGAAGAAATAAACTGGGTTGGTCCCTAATTTAGACTTCGGGCCAGAGAAGGCTTTAGACTGACGGGCCAGAGAAGACTTCTCTGAGGGGATAACACATATGAACATCTGAAAGATATTTGATTGTTCTCCTAAGTCTTCTGATATAAAAATCTCTGAGCATATCTAAATAACTATAAAATAAACATAACAAAATGTGTGAACATTTATTTGTCAGTGAAGGTCTCTTAATTTTTCCAGAAGTGGACCAGTTTCATCCAGCAATCTTGCATCTTCTAGAACTATGAAAGAAGACCCCAGATAAGAATATTTCATATTCAATGTCAATGGGTCTTACTATATAAAGTGACAGAGTTAAGACAAAAGCAGTGGACCAGACACACTGTCCTTTAAAAGTGCTAGGATTTAAAAGCTCAGTGTGAATGAGAAAAGGAGCCTGCTTAATACTAGGAACACATTCAAACCCTTTTTTGATTGCTTCTTTGTTGCTATCCTAAGAATACAGAGAGGGCAAAGAACACACAAACATGAGGGGGAAAGTTTTCTAGACATGGCCTTGATTTTAGAACTTTGTTATAAATCCATGAGATGGTGTCTATCCCAATGAAATTATTGAATTAACAAGATACATTTATGACTCCCTTTCTCACTTATGAAATGCTTAAAGAACATCCCACTGTGTTCTCAAAACAGATCTTTGAAGTAATTATTATTATTCCCCATTTTTAAAAAAAGATTTGATTTATTTATTTGACAGAGAGAGTACACGAGAGAAGGAATACAAGCAGGGGGAGTGGGAGAGGGAGAAGCAGGCTTCCCACTGAGCGGGGAGCCTGATGTAGGGCTCCATCTCAAGACTCTGGGATCATGACCTGAGACAAAGGCAGACATTAACCAACTGGGACACCCAGGCGCCCTTTCCCTCATTTTAAAGAAGAAATAGAGTTCAGATATGTCGTAGTGTATTAGTGAATGGGGAAACTGAGCTTCATAAGTTGATTTTCTGACCCCAATGCTTGTGGTCTTGCTACTATATCACACTGCTAAGCCTTATTGTAAGTCCAATAGCCTGAGCTTGTCATGAGTGGAGTGACAGATTCCACAGAGCAAAATGTCAGTTGGACAATCATGCTTGCTGCTGTGTCACTTCATGGAGACCAAGGGGTCACAACCTCATCTCATTCTAGTTTCCTTCAGAGACTCATTATAGGATCTCACATCCAAAAGCAGAAGGGCAGATAAATCTTAACTTTTAATATGGTTTTGAGGCACCTTGTGACTAGCACCTGTGGAAGCAAACATGGCTTAGGTGAGACTCATATTCTCAGAGCTTATTTCTGCCATGAGTGTCTTTCATAAAGAAAAATGAATAAAAAGTATGGAGGTTTCTGAATTGGGTAAGAATTTGAAAGCATGCTGAAACCATCTCCTCCTAGAACAATATTTAGTGGAGAGGGTTCTTCACAAGCCTGATTTGCTCTAAAAGAGACCAAAAATCCTTCTGAAAAGAGATCTGTGCATCCCAATAATTTCAGTGTTTAAAGAAAAGCAAGTTCCTGGCCTCAAGTAAGATGATAGTAATAGTAGTAGTACCAGTAGTAATGATAATACTTGTAGTATAGACAATGGGACACATTTACCAATTCTGTCTCCATTATTCTGAAATAATTCTACTTTAAGCAACTTAGGCATTCTTGAATTATTTTCTATCTCAGAGTGGTTAGATAGAATATGGCTGATTTCTAATTATAAGGAAAATTGTTTTCTTTTTTTTTTTTAAGATTTTATTTATTTATTTGGCAGACAGAGATCACAAGTAGGCAGAGAGGCAGGCAGAGAGAGAGAGAGAGAGAGAGAGAGAGAGGAAGAAGAAGACACCCTCCTAAGCAGAGAGCCCGATGCAGGTCTTGACCCAGGATGCTGGGATCTTGACCTGAACCGAAGGCAGAGGCTTTAGCCCACTGAGCCAAACAGGCGCTCCAAGGAAAATTGTTTTCTAAAATCACAATAGCTGTGCCTGATTGACATAGTTTGTTGTTGAATCATGTAATCATTCTGAAGATGATTCTTGCAGAGGGCTAGAAAGGCCCATACTAGGCATAGCCATGTGAACTAGTCCTGGCCAAAGAAATATGAGGGAAGTCTCTTAGACGTTTCTGGGAGGAGTTTCACTATTGTTGAAGAGAAGTTATTAACCTCCAATCCTTCTTTCTTTTTGCCTTTAACTTGGCCATGATGCCTGGAGCTGTTGCAGCCCTTTTGTGACCATGAGCATTGAAGGTAATGAAGGCCAAGAGTCAGTAATCTATAGAGCCCATGGCAGAAAGACTGAAATTGCCTAGGCCTTAAATGTTACTAATCAGCTGGACTAACACAAGCATTTGGTTACTTCTAGCCCTTGCATCATACAAGAAAGTAAATCACTCTTTGTGATTTGCTACTATTCCTGAGATTATTTGTAATGTACAGCTGAAGGAATTTAATTAATAACACTGTATAGTTTTGAGCTACTTACTTAAAGGGTTTGAACCTAAGTTTCCTCATGTATGAAATAAAAGAAGGCTGAACTCTTTTAAATCTAGGAAGTCTCTGATTCAAAAAGTACATTGGCTCCATTGTATTCAGAAACAGTTTTTTAAAAAGATACTGTACACATTTCCTTTCCATTTTGTAAGTAGCCTTACCTTTTAGTACCATGGGAATATGAAATAGTACATATTTTCAACATATTTTGCTATTACCTGTTTACCCTTGAAATGGTTGTATCACTTTAATGCAAAGTATTTTGTGTTTTCATAATTCTTCACAAGTGTAGATTCTAGTCAATGCAGTGGGAATATTCCACTGGATTTACACAGAAAGCCAAAATGTACAATTTATACTTTCCTATACAATTACAGAACTATTGGCCTTAACACTGAAGAGTATCTATTTTAGGAAGACTAAGACTTAATCACAAAACACCTGTCAATCCAGTCTTTACTCTGAGACTAGCACAAGGATAATACCTTTTCCAATGACAACTTCAAAGAAAATATCTTTTTATTGTTGCTATTTAAAGATCACTATGGAAGGTAATGCTTGGTCATTGAAAGGAACTATCTCCATAGGCAAAAGAATGAACGTAAGGGATTTTTAAAGTACTTCCTAAGTAGATTTGCAACAACAGACTTACAGGGAATGAATATTACCTTTATTTTCAATAGGAGGCTATCCTATCATAACAAAAACTATTGTGTCTTCCCACATATAATTTTAAGAGTCTTAAATGAGAGAAGGGTCTTAGCTACATCTGAAGATTAAATTTCTGAGAAAATACATTTATTTTCAATCTGGAAAATTAGGATTTTAAAAAAGCAATTTAGTGAGCAGAATCTTTCAGAGTATAATATTTGCAGTGAAAAGCCTGAGAAAATAACAATGTGTTATTATGTTTTTGTGCCTCAATTTTTTAATGGCTAGGTTATTATGTCAGAAATAGGTGAAGCATACCAGCTTTCTGCTCTTCACATTTTCATAGTTATAGTTCAGCATGATTCAGGATATAGTTCTACTTCTCAGTTTAGTGTAAATGGTGGAATATTTTAAAAATTCAGTCCTGTACACTTTTTTAAGTTCCTTTTAAAAACCTCTCAAAACAGATTCTTCTTATACTAGATTTAACATGAATAATAAACAAGTAAAAAAGAGTTTAACGAAGCTGACAACTTGTTCATAAATTTATAGATGGAGCTTAAACTTTCCAAATCTCACCAAATTTCTGAGAACTTAAGAAATTCAAACTGAATTCGTGTTGCTTCTGTGTAAGCAAATCACTGTAAATGCATTCTTGTCTTTGTGTGACAGATGATTGCAAAGAGTAAAAATGAGCTATTTTTCCTAAAGGGGTGGTGTTTCCAGGCAGCTTCATTGCCCATTCTCATGGTATCCTCCAGTTCAGAGACCATCTTTTCCTCAGTTTTCCTATTAGCAAGAACACAAGAGTAAAAATTAAACATTTCACTTTCACTAATCTCTGACACCAACCACTTAAGAGTTGCACTTAAATTGGACACCTGCATAGCAAGGAACTGGTTTGGATCTCTAATAACCAGCATCCACCTGGCCTTTAATACAGTCTCATAATTTGACCACATTCCCATGGTTAGCTCCTTCTCCTATTCTCCACAAAAATTACTTCCAAGTTCTATCTTCTATGATTCCATTCCCTCTGTACTCCTAATACTCTCAGGACTTTGCATTCTCCTTTAAAAAAAAAAAAGTCTCAAACAGAAAATATCTTCAACCCTTCAATCTCCTGTCACCAAATCAATGCTACTTCTTCCCTCTTTGCTTTCTGGCCCTAAAAATGCAGGAAATCATTATTCAAAGCCAATCTCTCCACACATTCCGTGGATTATATTTCCTTCTGTATTTCCAGGAAACTCATAGGCTTTTTTGTGCTCCCAGTGCTGTTGTTTTGATTGGGCAATATATATAAATGGTTCAAGGTTCAAAAATGATAAGAGGGAATATGATGAAAATCTTTTTATTCCTAGTGCCAGGTATATGTCTTCTACTTGGGGCAAGCGTTCTATGTACACACAAGAAAATGTACACAAACATCAGGGAGGAAGAATTTCCTCTGCCCTTCCAGGTCTTTCTACCCGGATGAAGAATCAAACTGACATGAGACAGATTAACAGGGGAAAGTCAAATTTAATTTTGTATGTACAGGGAATCCACATAGATATGAAATTACAAAGACAGCCCGCTGACATGACACTCCCAGGAACTAAGGAGAGCAGTGGGTATAGGAATACAACGTGTGAGGAAGCCCTGTAGCAGAAAGGTGAAAGGAGATGTTTGGAAAACAGAGATTGCCCTGTCATACAGGTAAGTGTCTTACGTAGCGGAATCTCCGTTAATGGCTCCGTAATGGTACAGGCAAGCAGTTGAGGGGGAGGTAAAGAGCTTTTCCTGAATCTGCTGCATTCTGCTTGCTTTTAACTCAAAATTAATGTTCATGCCAACCTGCCTCATCTTGGGGAAGTTCACCCTTGGCCTTCATAAAAACATATTCTTACTTAGGTCTTTAAAAAAAAAAAAGGAATATTCTGAACACATTGTTACATATCTTGTTTTCATTTTAAAAAATGCATCTTGGAGACAATATTAATTCATAAGGTAGAAACAGTGTCCATCTTATCAGTTCAGATAGAAGAAGGAACAGTAGAGGTCATACCACCCGAGGCACGGCTGGACCGACAAAGGAGCACGTGGGCCTAGGCTCAAGGGATAGGAATGCTTATCACTCACAGGAACCTGTGGGACAAGTAGTTAACCTGCAGCAACCTGGAGATAGAACGACCAGATATACCTAATGAATTCTCTAACATAAAGAATAAAGATATTTGTTCAGATTCCAAGTCTCTTGAGAGGGAAGAGACCCCCGGAGGATCAGATGAAGTGATAGCAGAACACCTGCTAACATGACCTCATGGGCCTACAGCCACCACCATCCACCTTCTCCCGAGACTCCTGCCACAAATCTTGCCCTGAAAACCCCTCCCTTGCAAGACACAGGGGAGTTTGGGACTTTTGAGCATTAATTCCTTATTCTCCTAGGTGGTGTCATACCAATAAATCATCTTTCTTCACTGCAAAGTTTCAGTATCAGTTTTGTTCACTTGCTACACATCAGGTGAAGAAGTCTTGTTTGTTTCAGTTACAAAAGTACTGGTTCTTTCTTCTTTAACTACATTACGTTAATTATGAATGACCCTTACATTATTGAAGCTGACCTCATCGACAAAGATTTAGCTTGTCTCCAAACTTTTATAATTATAAACAATGTGGCAACAGATACGTCCTCCAAACTTTTATAATTATAAACAATGTGGCAACAGATACGTCTGAACATTGGAAATATACCTATACATTCAATTCCTATTAGTGGGATTGCACGGTGAAAGGGAAAATACAATTGAAATTTTGATTGATGTTGCCAAATTATCCTCCACAGATGTTAAGCCAAATGACCGTTCCACCGAAAAAGTATGAGAGTGGTAATATTCACCCAACGAAAGGGCGTCACAAAGTTTTTTGCTGATCTCATAATATGCATTTTGCTTATTATGTTCATTAAAATGAGCATTTTGCTTATTATGAGAAAGCTTGACAGTCTTTTCCAATAATTAGAAGCCATTTTTAGTTCCTTTTCCTTAATAAAAAAAAAATTATTTATTTCAGAGAGAGAGAGAGCGCACACAGCATTGGGATGAGCAGAGGAAGAGGGAGAAGCAGGCTCTCAACTGAGAAGGGAGCCTCATGTCTGGCTTGATCCCAAGACCCTGGGATCCTGATCTGAGCTGAAGGAAGCTGCTTAAAATCAACTGAACCACTCAGGTGTCCTTTAATTCCTTTTCAAAGAGCTGTTCATATGCTTTATTTTTCCATTGTACTGTGTTTTCAAAAAATTGATCTGTAGAAGTTATATATGTAAAGATAACTTTTGTAATATGAATTGCAATTTTTTTTTTTTGGCCATGCAGAACATTTTTTATACTGAGATTTATTAGTTTTACTTTTATGGCTTCCGGCTTCTGTGATGAACTTAAAGAGCCCTTCCTTACTCTAGGTTTATGGGGAAAAAATTCTTATGGTTTTCTCTACAACTTTTATGATTTCTGTTTTAAAGTTTTCTTCATTCAAATTTTACATATTTCGTGTTAAAATCATTTCTAGATATTTTACCATTTTATTGACATTATAAGTGGATCCTATCTTTTATTAGATCTCCTAACACATTTTAATATATGAAGGGTACTAACTTCTGTATGTTAACTTTGTAATCAGCCACCTCGTTGAATTCTTAAATTGTAATGGGTTTTCAGTTAATTGTCTTGAGATTTTCTGGTGTATAATTATATTACCTGCAAACAGTGATAATTCAACTTCTCCCTTTCTAATGTTTAAATCTCCAATTTCTCTTTTTCATTTTCTCCACATAGTACCCTCAGAATAATGTTAGACAATAGCGTGATCATATTTATTCTTATCTCGCTACTCGGGTAATCCTTTGCTGTAAATTATCTTCTAATCCCAAATATCATCAGCTTCTCCCCATCTCCTAATATCTTCCAGTCTGGAAGAATTCTGTGGATACTACATTGCACTCCGGCTCCAGCTCCCTTGCTCCTCTTTCATAGCCAGACGACTTGAAAAAGCCACCTAAGCTTATTGTTCTCACGTTCTCCTCTTGCATTCCTTCCTGAGCTAGTTTCAGTCTAGCTTCTGCTTCCACACTGGGCAGATCAGAGACATGGCCTATGAAACACACAGTGCTCGAGAAACTCTCTTTGGTGGTCGTGATGGTGGCAGAAAGACTGAGAACCTCAGACAGTGGCGGCAGCCTAAGAGATGGTGCCTGACTGGGTTCAGAACACAACTATCCCCAAATATGGCACCTTGACATGCTGAAGATTTTAAGCCAGAGACATTTGAGATAATGGCAGAAACAAGAAGACCACTCTGACCTTCCCCTTGCTCTTTTCCCTGAAAGTTGGTCCGAAGACCCTCTTGTGAGAAGGTGCCTTTCCTATACCTGGAAAAGAGACTCATCCTTATCTCTGAAGACAAGGGATGCTGAGAAGAATCAAACAGGCTGTGTTGTTGTCCGCAATTGGCTATACTTACCTTATCGCCTTTGCTCTTATCACATTTCTCTATGACAGTCCACCCTTCACGGAGACTAGGACAAGAAATGGGTTTAACAGTTTCTTTGGGTTTTTATTTCCTTAGGAAGGCTCCCCTGTCACATAAAACTTACATTAGGTAAGTTAGTAGGTTTTTCTTTGTTAATTTGTCTTTGTCCATTTCATTTTCAGAACTCACCAGGGTTGCTAAGAGGATTAAGGAGAACTTTCTCCTCCCCTACATGTCTAATATACAGTTCAAGTCTTCTTGGTGCCTGATGTGGCACTTAGTGCCCTGGCTCCTTCCTGGATCAGCCCTCCAGTGTGATTTGAACTATTGTTTCTGGCTGCTAGTCTCCATTCTTATTTATCAAGACTCCTAGAGATTTACCTCCTAGAGATTTAATGAACTACCCAAAATACTTTTAATAAACTCTGTTACTATATTAATATAAAATGAGAACTGAGTAGGTGGAGATCCTGTTCACTAAGAAAAAACAATTTTAGGGGAAAATATTGTAATCTTGAATTTAAGGTATATAAGACCTCCATGCAGGTAAGATAGTTGTACTATTGGATATCCAGATATGGTCTAGTCTGGGGAAGTAAATTAAGAGATAATCAGCAAATTAATTGTATTTCAAGCCATATAAATACATGAGTTCACTTAGGACATGATACAGAATAAACACATAAGCCATAAACCTGAGAAGCAGGAATATTTAAATGACATGTTGAAGAAAAGGCAGTTCTAGCAAAAAGAACAAAGGAATTGCCAGAGAGGAAAAACGGAAACTAAAAATGTGGTGGCATCAAAACTGAGGGACAAGAATGTTTCTGGAAAGAGGGAATAGTCAATTAGGTTGAACATTATGATTAAAATGAGGACATTGATAATCTCAGATAAAGCAAGGAACAGAAACCAACTATGGCTAATATAGGCAGAATTTATTATATTATTAATAATATTGATATAGTTAGGATCACCTGGGTAGTTCAGTTGGTTAAGAGTCTGCCTTCGGCTCAGGTCGTGATCTCAGGGTCCTGGGATCAAGCCCTGCATCAGGTTCCCTGTTCAGGGAGGAGCCTGCTTCTCCCTCTCCCTCTAGCCCTCCTCCACTCCCCGACTTGTGCTTTCTCTTTCTCTCTCTCTTTCTGTCTCAAATAAATAAAATCTTAAAAAAATATATGGATAAAAACGATGAAACTAATTATAAATTTTTGTCTTTTCTCAGTGAATGGCATCAGTACCTACTCAGTGCTCAGGTCAGAAACTTTAGATCAGCCCTGACTTTGTTCCTCTTACCATCAAAATCCGACCAATCTTTAAGTCCTACCAATTCCTTTTCAACTCTATCAGCTTCTCTATTTTCATCATTGTGGCTTTAACTATCATCACTTCTTGCTTGGTTTCCTATATATACTTAACTTGAATTTCCTTTTATTCTTACCAATACATTCTCTCTGGCAGTCAGATTGCTTTTTAAAAATGGAAAGTTGATCGTGTCACTTCTTTATTGAGAATCTTTCAGTGGCTTGCCATTACCATGAGAAGAAGTCCAAAATACTTAGCATGACCTATAACATCTCCTTTACCTGGACCCTTTCTGCCTCTCTAGGAGTATGACACAGTATACAGCCAGGAGAACAGACTTAAAGGACCATTTCAATAAACGAGATATCACCTGAAGATCAGGATGCTGCTTTGCTCCCTGGGCCAGAGTCCACTAGCCTTCACTTCTCTTGCATACGCTGGAGACATGGTATGTGTTCCTATTGCTGGTGGGACTAAATAGGCACTTGTTCTACAAATGCTGTTAAAAATCTTTACTGACTTCTAAAGCCCACAGTCTTCTACCACTTCTTTTGCTCTACCAGAGGCTCCAAGAAAAGCAGAAAAAAAAAAATGACTTTTCCATTTCTCCTACGCTAAATGGCCCACCAGTGCTGCATAGTGGCAGAAATTCACAGGAAACGTGCTGACAAAGGAGTCCGCAAAATGTAGTTTGGGAGCCCCCTGCCCTGTGCTTTGAAAAACATGGAAAGTCAGGATGGAGTCAAAGCAAAATCTACATGCATATATCTGGCACATGCTCCTACTCTAACTTTTCAAAACTGACCTTCTGTGGCCTTTACTAGGACCCTTGCAAGACACACATGCAGACACACACTCACTCACACAGTTTTCATAGGGATGATACCAATTTTTTTCCTAGGTCTTAGCTTAAATAACACTTATTCAATGAAGTTACTTATTTTATTTTAATTCCAGTATAGTTAGTGTACAGTGTTATATTAGCTTCAGGTGTACAATATAGTGATTCAATGATTCCATTTATCACCCAGTGCTCAGTGATCATCACAAGTGCCATCCTTAATTCCCATCACCTATTTAACCCATCCCTCCCACCTCCTCTTTGATAACCATCAGTTTGTTCTCAGTTAAGAGTCTGTTTCTTGGCTTGTTTCTTCTCCCTCTCTCATTGTTTTCCTTTGCTTGCTTGTTTTGTTTCTTAAATTCTACATATACATGAAATCATATGGCATCTGTCTTTCTCCAATTGATTTATTTCGCTTAATATTATACTCTCTAGCTCCACCCACAGCATTGCAAATGGCAAGATTTCATTCCTTTTTGTGGCTGAATAATTTTCCATTGTATGTATATACCACATGTTCTTTATCCATTCATCTATTGATGGACACTTGGGCTGCTCCCATAGTGTGACTATTGTTGATACTGCTGCTATAAACATCAGGGTGCATGTATCCCTTTGAATCAGTGTTTTTATGTTTGGGGGGTAAATATCTAGTAGCACAATTACTGGATGATGAGATAGCTCTATCTTTAACTTTTTGAGGAAACTCCATACTGCTTTCTATAGTGGGTACACCAGTTTACATTCCTAACAGAGCATAAAGTTTCTTTTTTCTCCACATCCTCGCCAACATTTGCTGTTTCTTGTGTTTTTGACTTTAGCCATTCTGACAGGGGTAGAGGGATATCTCATTGTAGTATTGGTTTTCAGTTCCCTGATGATCAGTAATGTTGAGCATATTTTCATGTGTCTGTGGGTCATCTGTATGTCTTCTTTGGAGAAGTATCTGTTCATGTCTTCTGCCCATTTTTTTAAATTAGATTATTTTTGAGTGTTGAGTTGTATAGTTCTTTATTTTAGACACTTCAGTGTGGTTATTTTTAACTGCATGTATGGATTCAGAACCCTTTATAAACACTCTGGCATCCTGTGCCTTTCCTCACACCTTTAATAAAATTATGACCAAAAGAATGCACAATTATTCATTTAATATCTGCCTGCCCTACTAAACTGAAAAGTCATTAAAGAGAAGGATCTCTATGTCTTCTTTATTGCTATATCTCCACTCCATGGACCATGGACAGTCTGGAATATTTATTGAATAAATGAAATGTATCTTCTATCATAGCATTCAAAAACATAGTTTATTTATTGGCAATAATCCCTACAGGGGCAAAATATTTAATAGTTCTGAAAGGTTATTTTATCATGAGGCAAAAGGGTTAGTTCCCCCAGGAATTCCTCTCATGCTGTTATAAACAGAGATTGGCAAAAATGACATATTAGTTTCTCCAGGTGAGTTGTATTGGAAGTATGAATGCCTAGATATTTTTCAATAATACAGTATATTTCATAGTAATTTAAGTAATCATAGAGATAGTTATGGAAATATATAGGAAAAGACAAATTCAAGGAATTAAATAGATAGAATTCTTACGAATGTATAAAGGTCAGAGTAAAAAGGACAAGGAAAATTAGATAGCAAAGATTCCCTCCAATCCTGAGGCTCTACGCACCTAGTTATAGAATATCATATGAAAACAATAACAAAACCTGTTTATCTACCCAAATACTTACCATCATTTGTAGCAAAATGATATTTTCAAACAGTAAATGGCAACAGCTAAGCATTAACATTTTTTATCATGAAAGGGACAGAACTGATTCCCTTGGCAAACTGGCTTGTAGTTCCCTGATTTAGTTCTATGCATTAGGACAACTCCTTTGTTTGGATTTTCATTTCTGTCAGCGAAAGCGTGTAGGGTACCAGAGAGTAACAAAGCTATCAGCAATGCATTATCTTTAAAGCTGAGTTCCTGATTCTGAAGATGGATTTAAAGAATTCTAATACTCAAAGTGTTTGATCTGTTTCTAAGAAGTGGTTCATCTATGTTCTTCCATCTTTAGCTGCTTAGAATATAATAATCTACAGGTTCTGATTAGTGGGGGAGGGTGGAGATGAGGTTGTGGTCAACAAGCTTTCAAATTAATGCTAAGGGAGAGGAAAGGGCGACAAGGTAAGTTAAATGAGAAGGCGACTGATGTAATTTACCTACGAGAGAGTTTTACTTTTTTTTCAGGGAAATAAGAAACAACCTTACCCAATGAGAGTTCATGGAGTAAGGAAAGGAATGGAAACCTGAAGAGAAAGAAAAAATTTTGGAGCAATGACTATAAAGGTTTTACTAAGGATACGTGCAAGGTCTGTGGAGTAACTGAGAACCGGAGGGGAAATTTGACACCATGAAATTTCAGGAATTACAACAGGTATCCTTACTGAGATTTCATCCAGCAGCTCCTGATCTGGGGCCAGAATGCCCTTGTTAGAGAAGGTCAGCAAAGCAGGCAAGGGCCAGTGAGTGCATTACTGAAATGGAGCCCAGTCTGGATAGGAAGGCAGAAAAGCCAGGATGGGGAATAATGGATTTAGAGATAAGTGTTAGAAGACAAAAACAGGAAGATGAAGAGCAAATTCAACAGTGAGGATAAACTGGTAGGAAAATGGGGGGCTAGGCTAGAAAAGCTCTTCAGGGAGAAGGTCTACAGGGGGCTGGAAATAATGATATTGTCAAGGGCTTCAAGTAGTAGTAGAATAAAAAAGTGTATGCGGCTGGGTTGTTGAATGAAGACCTGCAGAATAAGGCCCAGGAAGTAGATACAGTCAGTCCTGCTTTGGGCGGCATAGACTGAAGTTGAAAAAACAGAAGCTTTTTCATAGAAGATAATGTAAAAGATAATAAATATTAAGAGAAAATCCTTTTTTTTTTTTTTTCATTTAGTTTGAGAAGGCAGGAATGTTAAGAACAAGGATATGGGGATATTGGCTCATGGCAGAATAGGTGTCCTCTGGAGTCTCATGAAGACAGCAAGTTGACTGGTAAAGAATGAAGTTGGCCCACAGTGGTGCTAAGGGAAGCTAGATGGGGTAGATTAGGCATAGTGCTGAGTTTTATGTTCAGGTCCTTGAGTGTTGGTCAAAGAAATTAAAAAAGGGGGCTTGGGAGGTGTACTAGTAAAAGAAAACTCAAGTTTCTTCTCTACTCACACCAACATCTAACACCAAATGTGGTGAGGGGTGTTCCCAACTCTTTCTACCAACTGGGGATCCTACATTTCTAACCTGGAGTCAGCACAGACCCAACAGGCTAACCCACTTCAGACGCCAAGCGCAGGTCCCAAACGTCACTGGTACTTCTGACCACTGGCAAAATATTGAGGGTTTCTATGACTCTCCCTCCTCAGATTTAATGATTTGCTAGAACGGTTCTCAGAACTGAGGGAAACACATTTGCTGGTTTATTATGACATAGCTCGGGAACCGCCAAAGGAAAGAGATGCCCAGAGCAATGTCTATGGAAGGGGAGCAGAGCTTTCGTGCCTTTTCTGGAGTGCACCCTGCTCCTGGCCCTCCATGTAATGATGAGCCTGGAAGCTCCCCAAATCACTTCAGTTAGAATTTTCAATGGAGGCTTCACTAAGGAGGCATGATTGATTGAATCATTGGCCATTGACGATTCAGTCTATCTCTAGCTCTTCTCCACACTCTGGAGGTTGAGTGGGATAGTGAGGCCGAGAGTTCCAACCCTCTAATCATGTGGCTGGTTTCTCCAGCGACTAAGCCCCATCCTCCAAGAGTTGCCTTGTTAGCATGAATGCAGATCTGGTTGAAAGGGGCTTATTAAATAACAAAAACATTCTTCTCACTCCTACCCTTCAGGAAATTCCAAGGCTTCTGGGAGCTCTGTGCCAGGAGCCTGAGACACAAAGATTAAGTATATATTTCTCACTACATCATAACTAGTTTTCTACTGCTGCTGTAACAAATTGCCACAGACTCAATGGCGTACAATAACACGAATTTATTACCTTACGGTTCTGTAGGTTAGGAGTCCAACAGGGGTCTCACGTGGCTAAAATTAAGGCATGGGCAGAGCTGCATTCCTTTCTGGAGTCTACCTCCAGGAGAGAATCCAGGTCATGGCCTTTTCCATCTTCCAAACCTTACCATATTCCTTGGGTTATTGTCCCTTTTCTCTATCTTTGAAGCCAGTAATGTTGCATGCCTGGATCATTTTCCATGGTCACCTCTCCCTCTGACTCTTCTGCTTTCCCCCTTTGACTTTTAAGGATCTTTGTGACTGACTTCATTGGGCCCACCTGAATAATCCAGGATACTCTTCCTACTCTCAAAGTCAGCTAATTAGCAACCATAAGCATTTGCAAGCTTAATTGGCCTTTGCCACGCAACCTAACACAACAGCAGGTGTTGGGGATTAGAACATGGACATCTTTGGGAGACCATTTTTCTGCCTACGTGGAAGGTCCACTGCAGAGGTCTGCAAACGGTGAAGAGGAATGCTGAATTAGCACAGTCTGGTTAATGGTAGGCAGAGTTCATCAGAACCGGTTTCAAGATTTCAATTATACCTAGGCAACGAAAGCCTGCTCAAAATTCCACTCCCAGGTTGCCGATGATTGATAACACGATTCCTGAAACTATATTCAAACATACACTACTACTAATAACAACAACAACAAAATAACCCCTCTTGGGCCTTGTATGTCAGACTTGTCCTAAAGTCATTGTATGAATGAATTTTATCCTTAAACAATGCTGTGAAGAAGGAATCAACGTTTCCTCTAAACAGAATTAGTAACTTACCAAAGCAGAAGATTGGAACTGAAACCCGGGCAGTAAAGCTCCAGGGCTTTTAACCTCACATTACAAAGCCTCCTTAAATCTCAGGGTCAGCAGACTTGGAGGGCTGATCAGTATCTGCTGTGGGTTAGATACCAAAGGGTACAAGTTAGAAATACAGCTTCAGGCAACTAATTAGGACAGGATTTGTTGAAACACCCACGAGGGGAAAAGTGGCTCTTCGTTGTACTGAACCTACACAGACACCAGATTTCTTTTGTTCAGTCAATCGAAATACGAAGCCATCCACAAAACTCTTTTTCTCTTCTTTTCATCCAACAAATATTTATTAATGATAATATATAAAGGAAAATGTACAGGCCACTACATGAATCTGAGTTACACCCACAGGAATTAAAGGAATAATATAAAGTAGAATTATAAAATTTGCCCAGTAAATTATTAAACCATCAGTTATATTATTTCGACCTCTCTCATTTGATGCCCTGGCCTCACTTTCTTCTCCACATTCTTTCTTCTTTTAATGTCCCTCTGCCTCTACCCACAAGTTCATTACCCTCTTTCGTGTGCCTCTCCTTTCATCCTTTTTTGTCCTTTTGTTCATGTGCCTTTTGCCTCCACAGTTGCCTCCATTACTACCTGTTAGCTAGCCATGTATACTCAGACCACTGTGGGAATAGATGATTTTGTCTTAAAATAATAAAATTCTCCTGAATTCATTTTCTCCTTTCCATCCACTTATCGTGGCTTGAGTTCAGACTTTTATTTGCTGTGCTCCTCGCAGGAACTTCCTTCTGAAATTTCTGCTTATTTTTCCCAAGCCCCTGGACAATCTATCCATCCATCCTCCCTTTCACACACATCTCTGACTTTTCTAGAAAACCAAATGTTGTCATTGCCCTACTCAGAATCCTTTGATTATTCCTATGATCTACCAGATACAATCTAAACTTCTTTAGAAGACCTCAAAACTCCCTGCCTACCTGTCTAACTTCATTTTTCGCCCTTCCAATTCCCCTTGGCAGGTAACCCTCTAGCAGCCCAGTAATACTTGTGGTTTCCCAAACACATCATACTCTGTCGTGCCCCCATATCCTTCCATCTGTCATTCTTCTAGTCCCTCTGCTGCTTTTACACCATCTGTATGGAGAATTCCGAGTCATTCTTTAGGACTATTCAGATGAGATTGGGTGCATTCGGGGTGGTATGGCTGTAGACCTATAGGACTATTCAAATATGATCTTTGCTTTTAGGCCTTCCCAGTCTCTCTCAGGCAGACCTGGGACTACCCTGCTCTCTCCAATAGTGTACCTCCCTCCATTGCTTGTAAGAATACGGTTATTGGTATTTGGGGTCTGGACTTGGGTTGTTTTCATCCCCAACACCTGTCATTTGGAGTTAATCATCTTTGCTAAATTAGCTTACTCTTTTACCTGAACTTCCATAACGCTATAGCATAGCTCTTCTTTCTGCCTCAACACCAGTTTCTTGAACTGTATTCTTTAGAACCCTGGTGTCTCTAAAAAAGAGTTGTATATTATAGAATTAAGCTTTAAGATAGCTATGTGAAATGTATGTTTGTTTTCACTGTAGGTTTGGGAGAGAAGTCCATTGCTTCTTTTCCCAAATAATCCTCTTATCTTTTAGTTCCATAATGATTCTCAAGTGCAAGCAAGTTCTGTGAAATAAATAAACCACCTAAAATTATAATTTTTTTTGTTTTAACCACGATCTAAAGAATATTAGCAACAACAAAAATAAGTCATATATATATATATATATATATATGAATAAAATACCAACATAATTACCACCGAATTTACTTATTTCAAACCCACATGTTAATGGGATTATTGCTAATGATATAGAACAAATTTTGTCCATTTACCTTATTGTTTTTATTTATATTAATTGACAGATTGACGTTAGTTCTGTTATCTTAGACAGTCTGACGGAGAGAAAAGTAACGGTTACAAAGGGAAGGTTTTGGGAAATAGTCACTGAAATAAAAAAGAGCACCAAATAAGGTTCAATCAGGAGCACAGGAAGCATACTATGGTACTGAGGGAATTTAATAATAGGTATTTTTACACAGGATTTTGGAGGGAGTCTCCACACCAAAAAGAGGAACACTGAGGTAATCCTGCGATGTAAACTATAAGGAGCCATTACCACCTTTAAAGCCAGATAAACGAAGGGAAAGAGTTGGGTTATGAGAGCTCAGAAGCTCGCAGGTTAGGGTTCTTGCTGAGTGAGGGCTCAAACCTCTGAGAATTGGCACAACCTGGCCAGTGCTGGTACCTCTGCAGAAGTAGGATGGGTCTGGTTCTTAAGAGTGTAAAAGTGGGAGGCTGGAACCAACTGCTGAAGACAATGGAAAGGGCTATTAATGATGATTGGATGCTGGTAGGAACAGGAAGCAAACAGAGAAGATCAAGCCTCTGTACCTCTACTCCTGCCTTCCACCCTTCCTCCAGGGACTTCTATTGACAGAAACCACCAGAAAGGCAGCTGGTAAAGGAAGCAGAGTTTCCAGAGCCCCTGCCCCAGTATTACAAACCTGGAATGTGAAGGAGTAGAGAAAGGATAGCTAAATAAATGGCATTAGGAGTAATTAAATACAGAATCTTTAGAATTTTTTTTTTTTTTTTTTTTTTTTTATTAGAGAGAGAAAGAGCCGGGGTTGGAGGGCAGGAGGGGAGAGGGAGAAGCAGACTCCTTGCTGAGCAGGGAGCCCAACACAGGTCACGATCCCAGGGCCCTGGGATCATGACCTGAGCCAAAGACAAATATTTAACCAATGGAGCACCCAGGCGCCCCTAAATAGAGACTCTTAAGCAATAGTCAGCGAATCATCTTCCAGCTTAAAAAACTCAACACGATCATATGCTCAAAGCCTTAAAAAATTAATAATTTCCTTCTGTTGAGTTTGTCTGTGATTAGACACACACTTGTAGACACACACTTGAGTATGCTATGTCACTGCAGGTCATTTAGTAATCTGGTATGGGACTTACATGGCAGATACTGTTCTGGGTGATTGGGCTTCCACAGTGAAAAAATAGATAGGTCCCTGCCCAATCTTGTGGAACTTTCATTCTAGTGAAGGGAAAACAGACACTAAGTAAAAACACAAGGTGTCAGATGGTGTCAGAGTACAATTAAGAAAATAAAGTTAAGGGGGATAGGAATGGGGGATAGGGGAGCTCTTCATATGGGGCAGTGATAGAAGACCTGAATGATAGAGTGAAACTTGAGCAAAGATCCAAAGGGAATATGAGGGAGAAATCAGTATGAATATACAGGGGGACTCTTTTCAGTAGAAAATAGTTGCATTTGATAAATGTGACATTGATGAAGATTTTGCAAGTGGGTGGACTTTTTGTGGGTTTGCAGTTAGATTTTAACTATTTGCATAGTTCTGCTTTAGAAGACTATGATTCTAGTAGAGTGACATCAACTTATTATCAAATATAGTACCAAGTTCAAACATTCCACAAAACATTGCTCATCTCTTCCACTGAGGGAAAAGCTATACTTCTTCACGCAGCAGGTTATAAAAAATTTGCTGATGGTAAGGGGAATGAGCTGAGTACATAATGGCCCACCTTCACTATAAAATACTTTCTTTGTTTCAGAGTCAGCTATGAAATTCTATTAATAGTCTCAAACCTATCATTTGGATTATTTGAGTAAATGTAAGATGCCCAGTACTGTACATAGTTACTTCTTTGTTAAGATGTCAACCTTTGTTTTTTAGTTAAGAGTTAATGAACCTCAGTAATTAGCCAACAGTCTTTGAGGCAGAAAGTCGGATGGACACCATCAGTACTCTTAACCCAAAACAATGAAATCATTGTTGGCAGTAGGATCATGTTGCCTTTTGTTCAGATAATTTTCTTCTTGGAAAATACATGCATACTTTGGATTTAATGGTGCCAGAAATATTAATAAGTTAGCTATAATTATTCCTGAGCCAGTTTGTCACTCAAACAATAAAAGTGAACTTATCTGTAAAGTTAGAGAACTAAAATGGTATAAAACACAGTAATACTTTCATGATAAAGTATTCTTTTTTTTTTTTAAGTCAACAGTAATTCTGGTACTTGAAAATGAACTATACCATATAAAATCTCATTCTGTAGCTAGTAATAATTTCCAACAGGAAAGCCTGGGGTGACTATGTCTTCATTTGAGAACAACGTAATTTAAGACTCGACACTTAGAAAGTAGAAATTTGAGTGACCTCAGTAAATTTGTTTTTCATGTTAAAAGGAATCTTGAGAGGTCAGTGGTGCCCAGCGGAAGGCAAGAACTTGGGTCTGGCAGGAAACCCACCACATGTGGCTTGTAGTATTTTCAATTAACCTCTCTGCCTAGGTTCCTCCCCTTGTGCAGTAGGGATAATAGTAATTGCTATCTTCCATGGGAAGTAAGCCTGTGCTTTGACACTGGTCAAAGATGCTATATCAACACAAATGATTAATATTAGAACATAATGCCAGTATGCACATAAAATACCAGCATAGTGCTCTTTTAATGCTTGTATAATACCTATAAATACTGCTCTTCCATGCTCTCGCTTCACTTTAGGTCAGAGAAGAATGTAATCATAGTATGTCACTAATCCAATTTCTGAAATTATGGAGGAAACATATTTTTTAAAGCTCCATATCATCCTTTTGAGAAGCGCTAAACCTGCTAATCCCTTATGGTCTCTTGTAGCAATTGCACAATGGCCCCCCATATTAAGCTTCTGGCACCTTTTCAAATGCTGGCTAAATTACTTTTTCTGGAAACTGGAACCATCAGGGGAAGGCCAGGGGAATGAAATTGGCTAACGATATTAAAATTTTGGTTGTTTAACATTTAACTGGCTCTCAACAACGTGTTGAAGTGCTATCTAAACAGATAATTAGCTAGTCGCTGCACAGTGGGCTTTATGTAAATTTAGCAGGGAAATTAGGTTTAGAGAATGAGAAAATAGGAAAAGAAATTTTCTCAAGGGAAGCGGTGGTGTCAGCACAGCTGAGGAATGTCACAATAGCTACATTTCGTCAATTATGATCATCATCAGGGGATCTCCGGGAAAGACGCAGGACAAGGTTTATGCATAAGCGCATCCTGAGGATAGACGATGGAAAGGAGTGGCTGCAGGAGACAGGCTGGATGAGAGACAGAGAGAGAGAGAAAGAGAAAGAAAGAGAGAGAGGATGGAGGAAGAAAGGTACTAAACGGAGCACTGGGAGACAGGATGGGAGGCGCAAGTTGAGAAAGAAAAAGAGCAGTAGGCAGGGGTAGAATGGTGTATAGCTTTGCAGGTGAGTAAAGCACTGTAAACCAGTGGGTGGAGGGGTGGGGGGTGGTGGCTAGTGATGGAAGGGGTGTGATCTTGGCGGCAGGCAAGCATTAGTTTAGCTGCGCCAGGCGGCTAAATCCTTGTTCGACTTTCCTTCTTATTGGGAGCACATTTCTTGCTTTTGGTGGGGATGTCAGGGCCCATATAGAATTAATGGTGTTAGGACTGAGGACGTGTGTCCTCTGCCTCCAGTCCCCTTGGGACAGTCCAAACTGTCCTTCGCCCCTGCAGAACTGCCAGGGGTAGTGGCTTCAAGGTCAGGCCACCCCGGCTGCGCGTGGCGGGCGGAAGAGGAGGGTAGGGCGCGTAGCCACCTGGGGTGAGGGAGGGTCCTGGGGGATCCCAGACCTCTTACGGGCAAATGCTTAACACTTCCCGAGGTCGCTTTATCGCGATCAGTTCAGAGGAAAACAGGCAATGAAAATAAAATTACACGTGCGAACATGCAAATGAAACAAAACCGAAGAAAAACACCACCGCACTCTAGGCGCTCCGATGGGGGAAATCCATGGCCTCCTGTTGCCAGTTGCCCGGCGAGGACAGCGGACAGCTCGGCGGCCGGAGAAGCAAGAGCGAGAAAGCAAACCTTCCGGGGCCCCTCTTCTCGCTCGGTTTCGCTGACCCTTCCACCAAGCCGCCCTCCCAAGAGAAGGAGCAAGAAAGACGCCTGGTGCAAACAAGCCTGGGAGGGCTGGGGGACGTGGAGCTGGAAAGAAAGGAGGGATTCGGAGAGCGCCACTGTCCCGAGAAGCAGGAAGGAGAAAGTCTCTCCTTTCAGCCCCGGGCGTCCCCGGCGAGGAGGGAGATGACTAGTTCTGCAGGCTATGTACAGCCTCCTAGACAGGGACCTTTAGCGTGGGCAACGGAAGGGCAGCCCCATCCTGCCTGCCCCTCCTCACTTCCCCCCACCCCCCACCCTCCTGTCCCGGCTCCCCGCCAGAGGGAGAGCGCGGCCCGGGCGAGGAAAGCAACCAGCGCAATTGTCCCGCCGCCCTCCGCCTCCGTCTGCGCCGGGGCCGCGGTGGACCCGCGAGGGGCGGAGTGGGCTAGACCATTGGAAATGTTGGGAAGGGGGGAACGAGGCGGGGACGAGGCAGGAACAAGGGGCGGGGCCTGCTAACCCATTCCAGATTTTCCTGTCCTCTTGAAAGCTCTGCTTTGGGAGAAACCCGTTATCAAAGTGGAGAGAAGAGATTTTTTTTTTTTTTAAGGGGGAGGAGCGTGTGTAGGAGGGCGGGGTGGGAGGAGACGCGGCTTGCAGTCGGCGATCAGACGGGAGCTGGAGTTGTGCGGGGAGGGAGGAAGGGAGGGCGAGTCCCAGCGCCCGCTCTGAGGGTCGGCTTCCTCTCCCCCTCCCGTGCGGGGCGGGGTGGTGCGTTCCGAGTTCCCAGGAGTTCGAGGCGGGCGGGTGCCTGGGGGAGGGGAGTGGCGGCGGCGGCGGCTGCGGGCGGCTCCCGCCTCAGCCTCGGCAGTGGCGTCGGCGACGGCGGAGTCGAGGCAGCCGTGAGCGCTCGGCTGACTGTCAGCCGGCGGCGACGGCTCAAGAACTGGGAGTTGGGCACCCGCGCGCCGGACCTTCCGCCGCCGCCGCCGCCGCGCCGCGGCCGCTGCTGCCGCCGCCCAGAGCCTAAGGCGCCGGGGCCTGGGGAGCCGGGGGGTGGGCGAGCGAGCGGGCCGGGGGGAGGGTGGGGGATGGCGCGGACCCCGGGGCCGGCCCCGCTGTGTCCCGGAGGCGGCAAAGCACAACTTTCCTCCGCTTCTCCCCCCGGGGCCGGACTCCTGCTGCCGCCCCCGACGCCACCACCGCTACTGCTGCTGCTCTTCCCGCTGCTGCTCTTCTCCCGGCTCTGTGGTAGGTGAAGCTCGGCAGCCCGGCGCGGGCTGAGGGAGGCGCGACCGAGGGTCCCGGCGCCGCGGCGAGCCGGCGCGGGCCGCTCTCCGGGGCGACGAGGCAGTTGTGCTCGGCGGTTGGCTGCGCGAGCGGGTACCGCGGACTTTGGCTGGAAACTTTTTCGCCGCGCCCGGGGCGAGGCCGGGGAAGGGCCGGGGCCGGCGAGTGCAGCGCCGGCCGCCCGCTCCCCTCCCCCGCTCGCCGCGCGGTTGCCGGACGCCGAGTGCTGGGTGCGCGGGGAGCTCCTCAGTGTTTGCTCGGGGGACCGTTACCTCCGCGCTGTTTCGCGGGGGAAGCCGAGGGCGCGGGCTCAGGGGCTGGGACGAAGGTGCCGGGCTGCATGTTTGCTGCCCCCTTTTTCCCCCGGTGAAACTTGAGCTCTGAGCCCGGATACCTTTAGGGACCAGAGCCCGACGGGATGAAACCTTTGGCTCCCAACCCCTCATCGCCTTCCACCCTGTGGAAGGCACCATGTTCGCCCAGCCTACCGCATCCCCTACAGTTTTCTACGGTCGTCCGGCCCGGTTCTGCTCTGGCAGCCCCTGGGTCGCGTTGCATTGAGATCATCGCCGCCTTCCAGTTTGTGGGACGTCTCTCACACTGTCCATGTTTATTTTTGCGAACCCCGTTTGTCCTCAGGACTTCGATTGATGTGTTAAATACCTGATTGCATCCACTGTGCTGCGGCTGTTCTGATCAAAACAGACCCCACGCCTCTTCCCTGTCTCTTTCTTCCCTCGTTTTGTGTTAGTTTTCCTGTCACATTTGGGAGTTAGTCTCTTTGTAAATTCGTTCCTGGGTGTCGGAACCCAGAAGTCCACTTGTTAAGGATCGTGTAAAAAAAAAAAAAATTGATCTCTCAGGGAAGAGAGATGGACATAAGTTATCATTAATGGAAGGTGATGATTTGAGAAAGTAGGGTCACCAGTCTTTGGGGTTTAGCTCCGCCTGTCTTTTGGTAATACTGAAATATTGCAGGAAGTTATTAATTTCTAAGACTCGTACTTGGTGAGGAAGGTGGACAAGCAAAAACTCAACGCTTGCATGAAGATTGGTTTACCCAAGGCATTTGTACTGGTACATAAGGCTGCTGTTGGATCTGTGTTTAATGAAATCGTAAATGAAACCAGTAGTGTTATCAGTATTTATTAAAAGGAGAGATGCCTGCAGATTTCTGGGATGGTGTGGTTTAGAATAAAGAGTGTCCTGTTCCGGGAGGTGTGTCAGGGTAGTAGGTTATGAGAGAGGCAGAGTTTTCAGGAGATTGGCTGCCCCTTATAGGCTGAGAATTTCCTCTTACCAGTTCACCACCACGTTTCAAGGATTGTAATGAAAGTTTCTGATTTATAGAGTATAGTCTGATAAACGGCTCATTATCTAATCTACACTGTTTCTGTAGCTCCACTCCCCAGCTGTTTGGTTCCACAACACAATTCTTAATGCCGTTACCTTTTTAAATTGGTGGAAGATTCTAGGTTGAATTTGTGTACTGTTTTTTTCCATTAGGGAGGATTGTGGATTACAGTTGGGTGGGAGCAAAGTTGGAGGGGATGTTAACAACTTAGTAGCCTGATTTAGATTGTGTTAAGGACCCGGTGAATATTATTTGTATCTCTAATAAAGGCTTATCTAGCTGGGGAAAGCCTTATAGAAGGCTGAAACTAGGTGATGTGTACAGATATTCAAGGATTTAGATTTTGAGTAGTAATTTCATAGTGCTTATACAAGTGAAGTGTTGATTACTTTTGGAGGAATGCACTGGTTTTCATGTGGAAGAAAGGAGTTACTTGTTTTGGGGTTTGTTTTTTGTTTTGTTTGTTTGTTTTCAGACCTCTTTAGTAGTGTCCTTTTGGAGGGGCTTGATATTTTTATTTTAGGTCCTAAAAATTCAAGTAATATAGGCAAATGAACTGTGATTTAGAGCAGGTGTAAACTGAAGTTTTTAGAGTCAGTTCTCCTTGTAGTTGTAGAGACAGGCACTAGCTTTGTGTTACTGTGTGCACTGTTCTTTTAAAGAGCTTCCTTTTCTGGAGTCTAGTGTTAATAACACCCTAATTTGTGAACCCTTATGATAAGTTTTTTTCCATCAGCCTCTCTCTGTTTTAGATAGTCTTTGAGCAGGGCACAGTTGCCCTGACTTACGGATGCTTAGTAAGAATAGAAGTGGAATTTTCTTAATGTAACCTGTTTGTTGATGTGATATTCATAGTACTACTGATAAGATTTTGTGTGTACTATTGTAGTCAGTTCTGGAATTGAAAAGATTTTTAGGCTTTAAGGAGATTGTTATCTGATTATTTGTTAATCAGAATGCTTGTGTTAATCAGAATGCTTGTTCAACATGTATGGGTATCTTTTTCTTTCTGTTGCTGTTTTTTATATAAGGCTTATGTAAATTTAGCACGACCTTAGCTATGCTTAACACCTGCAGTATCATCCATTAGTGCAAGGTAATTTTTATATCATGTTCATTTGCTTAAAAAAAAAATCCTTGCAACTGGTAGACTTGATATTCTGAAACCTGTTAAAAATGACATCATTTATGTTGTTTTGAGGGTGTACACTGTCTTATTTGAAGAACTGAACTTTTAAAACATTTATAAACTGTCAGGTTTTTTTCTTTTTTGTTTTCTAAGCCTAAGAAATTCCAGGGTATAAAGGTCAAGGGCACTAGATTTACAATACCATGTGACTTCAGAAATTTCATTTATTTAAAGCTCATGATTCAGAAATTCTGTATTTTTTTTTTTATTGAAGTAGAGTTAACACACAGTGTTACATTAGTTTCAGCCATATTTCTTTATGATGGCAGTAATTAATTCACAGGTGATTACATTTATCTCACTTGCTTTCCACCATTTTTCTTGAAAGGTAGAAAATACTAAAAGGGATATGGTATCAAGGAAGGAGAAGGGTAAAGACTTCTTGACCTTTGTCAGTTTCTTTTTGAATCTAGGATTCTGCGACGGAATCTAGGATTCCGTTTTTCATGAAGGTTTTATCTGAAGATGGATGTTAGAAGGTGATAAAAAAAGAAGATCTAATATTATATTGAACCTTTAATAGCACTTATAGTACTTTCTGTATTTCGGCACTTGTTAGGCATTTGGGGACATAAAACATGAGTAAGGCAGAGTCCTGGCTTCAAGGAGCTTACAGCATTATGATGAGAGACATGAAGGAAATAGTTGCTCATAGGACAGCCCAGTGTTTATGATAGACATCTGTGTGAGGTAATCTGGGGTTGTCTAGAAGAGGGATATGTAGCCCTTTGGGTAAAGATATATGAATGTGAACTGAGGGGAAAAAAAAATTACTTAAAAAAAAAATGAGTTGCGGAGTACCTTGCTAGCTCAGTTGGTTGAGCATCTGACTCTTGATTTCAGCTAAGGTCATGATCTCAGGATCCTCCTCTAGAGGGAGCTTCTCTCCCTATCCCTCTGCCCCTGCCTCTCAAATAAATTAATCTTTAAAAAATTCTTTAAAAATCAGTTGAGTCATATCTTATTGAGATTAGGCATTGTGGTAGGTGGTACAAGTTTGGTTTCTCTCTTTCTGCTCTTTAGGGTGTAGGTACTAAATAGGCAGTTTGATTCTGAAAAAAGGCTGCCACTTAACTTTTTGCATTCTTGGCAAGCTGTAAACTTAAGGTTTACTCAGTAAACTTAAGGTTTTTCATCTTTAAAAAAAAAAAGATGTTATCACCTTGCCTATAGAATTGTTGAGAGGATTAAGTCAAAGAATAAAATGAAAACACTTAGGCTGCATGGAATATAGTCAACATTCAAATATTAGCACTTTTTAGATTGCTCCTTATAAACTAACCTGCCTGGTATTTGTCATTCTTAAATTCTACCCTGATATCTTGATTAACTGGGTTTTCAAGGTAACTGACTTACTCTGTTTGCACTTTATTTTGTGTATATAATGCAGTGTTTTTCAAATATTTGTTAAATTCAGATAAAATATTCAGAAGACCAGTTTTCAGAATATTAGGATATAGTGAAATTAACTAGCTTGTGTAATTGTATGGAACCAAATTGAATCTTCCCTTGATGTAGAATGCATTTTAAGATTTGGCAGTTTCGTAAGGTTGCTTGGAATGTTAGTGTTTATATGGAAAATGTAGAGTTGGAGAAAAGTGTCACAATTAAGTTTACTTTTTCAAGTTACTGATAGTATCAGATTGGGGCCTATAATACATACTGCCTATATAAATTTTTCTGCATCCTAAACAGATATAATTGGAAAGTGAACCAAACTTAGAAGCAAGCAAAAGACCCAGATCTTCCATTCTTACATTTAGCTACATCATCAGAAATAGGACTTGGAAAAAACTGGGCAGTTGTATATTTGTGTGTGCATATATGTATTTACCGTCTTACTTTATTTCACCTATGCTTCCATATATTTATATATGTTTAATTTAGTGACTCGGCAACTCTGATGTAAAATTTTGCATCAGTGTAGTTAAGTAAAACTTAGGGCTTATTGCCTGTTATTTGGAAATTATTGAAAAGAAGCTGAATGGGATACTCTTGTTAAAAAATAGAGTATCTTGGCATTTTGTAATTTGCCTTTTTAAAATTAGTAAAATTTTTATAGCATATTCTGTAATTCATTAAGGTGCTCTTAACAATTTATAATAAAGACAAACTAATTGTGAAAGATGTGACATCTAATTAATAATGGCTGTCAATATATACATTTAGGATAAATTCAAATAATCCTTAAGTTAGTAACAGAAAGACTATTAAAGATAATTTTATGTGCCAGGCATTTAGATCCAAAAATCTGGGTACCATAAATTTCATACTTTTGATTACCTTTTGTATTTTTATCTAAAATTCTTTAAAGTCTTGAATCTGTATCCTTCCCTGAATTTTGTAAAACTTAAGATTTCTATTTTTATAATAGGTTCTGACATATTTAATCATTTATTTAAATAAAATTTGTTGTGAATCTTTATCAAGGGTGAGCTTTTAAGTTTTTTCCTAAATGACTCACTTATTATACCACAGGTCATTAATTTAAAATTTTAGTGAGAGCTGCCCCTTATGAGTTTAGGTACAGCCATTTTGCAAGCACTGTAGTTATTTTAGAAAGGATGTTGTTTTCAGACTTAATATGAATTTTACATATTCTCTTTGATTTCAGCATTCAGAGGGGTTGTGTTTCTTGCAATTTCCCAGTAGTCAGTCATCTGCTAATTAAGATGAGTAGGAAAAAAAACCTACCTGTTGCATTGTGAGTGGATATTCTTAAACTGGAATTTGAGGCATATGTGAAAATATGCCAGCTCATAACTGGATTAAGTGGCTATGAATTGGCAGTATGCTTTTCAGCACCTCAGATGATTATTTTGTAGGTGTAAGATAGTAAATTATACATGCGGCTTATAGATAGGAGAGGAAAGTTTAAAAATCTTTGATTTTCTTTAACTTTATTGGTTAAAAAGAATCAGTTATTCTTATTTTAAATAGGTTGGCTTTGCACTGAGTGGAGGCTTTTTAGGCTCTCAGCCTAGGGTTATTGGAAAGAAATAGATTAAAGCTTGGGGGGCTATAAATCCCTGTTCTCAGCTGGCTGGGGTCAGCAGAAGTAGGGTGTGCAGGTGTGTTCATGTCTTAGTTATTAGGAAATCTTTTTGAAACAACATCCTAGGCCCCACCATGGACTTCCTGGAACAATTTTTGCAAGGGGGGTAGATATGGAGCCTGGGGATTTGGGGTGTTTGTATTTTAAGAGACATCTTCAGATGATTCTTTGTTTCCTCAGTGAGTGCTATTTATTACAGCATTTTAATTTATGATTTGACCAGATATGGTCCCTCTTCTGAAAGAATATAGTCCACTGTTTTGTTCACTAATGTATCAGAAATACTTGGCGTGTTGTAGGCACTCAGATTTCTTTATTTCAAGAGTTTAACAGCAAAATCAAATTAATCTAATCCAGCACTGTCCAACAGAAATATAATGGAGCCGTATACATAATTTTAAGTTATCCTGATACCACATTAAAAGTAATAAAAGGAATAGGTGAAATTAACCTTAATAATATATTTTATTTAACACAATATAACCAATATCACTTCATCATGTTTCTTCCTTAGTAAGTCTTTGAAATTTGGTGTGTATTTTACACTTACTGATTGTTATTTTAAACTAGCTATATTTCTTGTGCTCAGTAGTCAGTTGTGGCTGGTGGCTACCATTATTGGTCAGTGCAGATCTAAATTGTAGTCTCTAAATTGTTGTGCCCTTTTTTGGTCCTTACTTACTAAGCCTAAAATGACATTACCCTTCCTGCCTACCAACTCAAATTCTGAAGTACCTGGTTTAAGGTTAATTTTCTCTGTGAAGCCTTCTCTTACCACTTCCTGCCTAAAATGAGCAAATTCTTTATAAAGTAGTTAGTCCTTATACTTGTTATGTAGTACGTAATTACAAGTTCTTTTGTGATATGTGCTCTTTGCAGTGAAGATCTTGCCTCAGGCTTCATTGTGTGTATCATAACACATCACAGAATAAACAAAGTATTTTTCAGAATATCTAGATTTTAACATTTGCTTTTTCTCCTGTTTAAGAAACTGACCAAATTTGCTGTACTATAAATGGCATCAAGGGAATACTTGGTTTATGATTTCATCTTTCATGTTGAAATAAAATAGTAAAATACAATAATAGCTATACTAGGTAACTATGAAACTTTTCTGAACTTGATTTTATTTCTTATCTGATCTTAGATGTCTTTTATTCCTCAGTCCCTGGATGCCTACCCTCTTCTATGTTTAATAGTGTGACATGCGGTCACATTATTAAACATGCACATGCATATTCTATTCCCCTTTCCTCCCCCCTCATGTTTTTAGGTTTAGAGCAATGTTTGCCAAGGTGTGTCTATGGACCTTAAGTCTCAGAAGATATGTTTCTAGGGGAAAGTACCATGATGAAAAAGACCTGGGAATGGGAAAAACTAACCATATAACCCCCTTATGTAAAGTCACTATGTGCCTTAGTTTGTTAATTGTCTAAGAAATTCTTCCACAGATATCCTGTTTTGCAAATTAATTAAACTTTCCTTTTTTTTGTAATACCTGTTATATTGCAGAAACTGTATTTTACAGAACACACTAGAAAATACATCCTTAGGTTTATATATTTTATATTATTCCTATTTTGACATACCTATTCCTACCTTCCAAGATGAGGGAATATATGTATGTGTGTGTGTGTGTGTGTGTGTGTGTGTGTGTATAAAATACATAATAAAAATAATAAACAAATAAATAAATATATTTATTTATATATATTTATACATATATAAATATATATAAGAGGTTGGTAGGTTTTAAAGATGTTGTTTGATGAGGTAGTTCTTCATTGGTTTTTCTTTTTTCTAAAAATTGCTTTTGCTCTCCTTAGTTCTCTTTATTCCACATTGTCTTATCCATTTTGAATCTGAGGTGTTTGCAGAGTTGACCTAGAAGGAATGCAATTTTTTTCCCCTTTGGTATTGCAATATCATTTGTGTATTATTTATCTCAGGACTTATGTAGTTTAAGCAGCTTCTGTGTGACCTACCTCACTTTATGTATAACACATCTCACTGTAGGTTTGAATTTTTGAAATAAATTAGGTAAATTTAAGATAGCCAATTGTTTTGTAATGGGAATATGTCAGTGCTGTTACTAAAAAGGACATAAAAAAACGAAGAGACAGTTATAAAAACAGGTGCATACAGTGAGGACTCCAACTTGGTGTTGAGAACATTGTATAAAATTAAGAGTGTACTTGACTCTTCTAATGGCTTCAGAGGAAAAACAAAAATATTAATGAAATGTTAGTATTGCTAAACTGTGGCGAGACATTTTCATGTAATTATTTCTGTGTGTTATCCACGATAGACATTATTGTCATTACTAAAATATCTTAGGCCATTGTTTTTGAAAATTATTAATATGATTTCTAATTTAGTCTTAGCTATTGCGGGCTAGATTAAGATTCATTTCACAAGTGTCCTGTCATTATGAACTCCAAATTCCCTTCTAATTTGATTTAGATTAGAGATAATCATTCATGGCTATAAGTTCAATTTAATATTGACTAAGTCAACCATTAAACTGTCTAGTTTTTAAATCTGCTTAGAGATACCCGGATCCTTTATTTTAAATGTAAAGTTTTAAAAAAGCTTCTTTATTTTTTATTGAAGAGATTCAAGTGGGAGAAAGTACTTTGTCTAGTCGTCTCATTAAGGGCACAGGGCTAGAGCGTCATAGCATTTTTCACTAAACCATGAGTCTGCATATGTTAATGGCTCTAGCAGCTATTCTAAATCTCTGATTTTTGCTTATTAAACTTAGAAGAGATTTTTAAAAATTACCAGAAAGAAAAGCCTTCAGTAATATGTGCAAGTAATGCAGTTATATCAATTTTTATAGTAGTTTCACCATTCTTATAAGCATTGTAAATATATGATTATAAATATACTTATATGATTAATTAATTAATTAATTAATTTATACAGCTTTGGCTAATTCATATTAAAACCAGAATGAACTTTAACATTAAAGTATAATGGTAGGAACTCCTGTTCCCTTTCAAGTTGTTACCTTCTGCTTCTTGTACACTAGTGCAATGTCAGAAATTTGTTATTTTTTTCTTTTAAAACTGGTATAGCTCCTATGTTGCCTGACTGATTTTGAATGTAAAAAAATAAGGCATATCAAGGCTAGAATTAATAACACTAATGATGACATCTCTCTTTAGCAAGAAATAAACAGTTTAGGCTATTGACATTCTTTTCTGTATTTAAGATGGATTATTTTTACACTTTTTAAGTGAAAAAGCATTTCAACTTTTCGATTCATAAGAATTAGCAGTTATGGTAGCTCTTTTGAAGCCATGGATTGTTCGTCAAACTTATTTTTCCATATTATGTATAAAAGGATCTGGACATTGACACAGTTTTGTTATATTTATAACTAACAGTGCAAATGTTTAAGTGCATAAGTAGTTGGTGAAATCTGTGTAGTGTGTGCAAAAAATGTGTCTTGCCTTCTAAAAGCTTTAATCCTAACAACATCTGTTAAAATATAAAAACAAATCTGAAACTGCCTAAGAAAAATACATCGCTTTCTTTGGGGATACTGCTGTTGCTTTGCTGCCCTCTACAGTTGTCTAAAATAGTCACTCTAGATTTTTCTTCAGTCAGATGATTAAAATACTTACTAGACCTGTGAACTTCAGGAGTAGGATGAGTAAAATTTACTACTAAAATATAATGTTTAGTCACAACAGTAGATCCATGCCTGCAATGCAAAAAGTAAAGGACTTAGAAATTAGGGGATAGATGAGGGGACCATTGAGCATCAATCAGTAAATAGGTAATAGAGCACCAACTGACTGCGAAGTAGTTGAGAGGATACCTCAGTGAAATAAGACATAGTGGTTGGTGCCAAGTTTATTTAGTAAAACTAACTGCATGATAAAATATAGACAAAGATATTTGTAAGGACATTGTAACCAGTATGTAAAAAAGATCAGTAAGGCCTGGAAGAGTCAAGGAAAGCTGATTAGAGGAGGTGAAACTTTAGAACTCTGTCTTCAGGAATGAATTAAGTTTGGACAAGTAAAACAGGGTTACTTCAAACAGGGAAAAGAATATTAAAACACAAAGCAGGTCTGTGTAGGCAAGGGGCCTTGGATTCTTTCTTAATAAATGTAAAATATAATTGTTAGGAGAATTGGAGTTAGAATGGGAGTGTGGGAGTGTGTGTGCATGCATGCGTGTGTGTTAAATCCAGTTACTTAGCCTCTCTGCCTGTTTCATTCCCTACAAAGTTGGCTAAATACTTCATTCACAGAGTTGCTGTGAAAATTAAATGAAATCTTCATTAAACTCCAATAAAGTGCATTGTAAATACAACTAACAATAATGCAGGGGAAAATGAATTGTCTCAGAAATATAAAAGTATTGTGGGATTATAGAAGGAGCAGTTTTACTGGTAATGGAGGAAGACTTATTAGAAGATCTAATTCTGTAGCTGAACCTTGAAGGAAGAATTTAGATTTCCATTTGTGAGGAAAAGTCAAAGAAAAAGGGCATTCCAGCTTGAAAAAAAATCACTGGACTGAGAGCTCTCTAGAAGAAGTGTTCCCATGTGGTTCAAGCTTGAAGTTTTTGTAGGGAAGTCGTGAATTTTTTTTTAAACTTTGCTGATGCTGAGGAGAGTAGACTTTGTATGGTAGGCAGTGAGGAGCTTTTGAAGCCAAGTAACTACTGAGTCTTTCTGTGATTTGAGGATATTGTATAGCTCTGATAACAATGTATATTGTTATATATGGAGGGTATGAGAGATAAAAGGGAAAACTATTGTAATTGTCCATGGAAGACAAGGTTGGGAGACAAATGGCAATTTGGCAAAAGGCTTGAATGGACCTAGTGTTTGGATATCACAAGTGAGTGAAGAAGGAAGAGTTGGATGTATACTTAATGGTTGTCTTTTGAATGGCTGGCAAAGGATGGTAAAAGGGTTAATTTTCGTCCCTTAACTTTTTTGGAGGCATTTAAATTGTGGTACCTCAGGGATATATTTTAGAGCTGTAGTTGGAAATTTATTATGAGATGGTGAGGTTGGTATGTGGAATTGGGACTTACTGGGATTGAGGTATTTGGAATAGATGAATTGTTTGAGAAAGAGGTAGTAGAAGGGGAGGAGAGAGAGAGAGAAGAGAAGGAAGAAGAGGAAAGAGAATTGGGTAGAGGACTGGGAACGGTCTTTTCAAGATTGTGGTATTTTAATCGCATAAGAAGGAGGGAAGATAAGAAAAAAACTTACTTGATAAATAGACCAATATCTTTGATGTCAGTTATCTCCCACTGTCCCTCACCCTCTCAACCCCACCAAAGACCGACAAATACCATCATAAAAACTAAAAAAGATTTTAAGAGAGATTAAGGAAATAATCCCACTTATAATTGCTTCAAAAAGAATAAAATACCTAGGAATAAATTTAATCAAAAAGATGAAAGACCTGTACTCTATAAAAACTGTAGTACATTGATGGAAGTAAAGATAACACAAGACTTAAATGTGAGACCTGAAACCATATAGCTCCCAGAATTGTTATGTTGAAGCTCTAAGGAAGGGTTCTTTGGGAGGTAATTATATTTAGATGAGGTTCTTGAGGTTAGAGCCCCATGATGAGATTAGTGGCCTTATAAGCAGAGGAAGAGACTTCAGAGTTTCCTGTTTACATCATGTTGTGGATAAAGTAAGAAGTCAGCCATCCATAAGCCTGATCTTGGACTTCCTGTCCTCTGAACTATGGGAAGTGTTTGCTGTTTAAGTTACCTAGTCTGTATTTTGCTATAGCAGCCTGAGTTGACTAAGACATCAACCAAGGTCCTGAATTAGAAACATTAGGAACTTAACTTTCATTAAAAGGAAATTTTTTGAAGGATATCAGGTGGTTTAGGCATGGAAATGAAGATCCAGAAGAGGCTAGGCATCTAGAACAATATCCAGAACTACAGCCAAGATAATGCCAAGGGACAGTCTGTCAGGGTCATTCCTTTTTGCTTCTTAAGACACTGGATGTTATAGCTTTGCCTCTTAGACTGGCATTACTATTCTTAGAAACTGGATATTGTTATCATAGCACAGGAGAATATATTTTCTAATGGTGTCACTACAAAAAGTTGAAGAAAAGTTTTTAAAAAGAAATGTGTAGTTGACATACGGTGTTCTATTAGTTTCAGATGTACAACATAGTGACTTGACAATTCTACACATTAGGCTATACTTATCACAATAAGTATAGTTACCATTTGTCACCATGCAATGTTGTTCTAATATTATTGACATTTTTATTCTCTATGCTATACTTATCATCCCCATAACTTACTTTATAACTATAAGTTTGTACCTCTTATCCCCTTCACCTATTTCACCCATCCCTACAACCCCTTAATGTCTGGCAACCACCAGTTTGTTCTCTGTATTTGTGATTCTGTTTGTTTCTACATTTGTTTTTTAGATTCTATAAGTAGAATTGTATGGAACTTACCTTCTTTGTCTGACATATTTTACTTAGCATAATCCACTGTAGGTCCATACCTGTTGTTAAAAATGGCCAGATCTCATTCTTTTTGATGGGTGAGTAATATTCCATTTTGGTGGGTGGGAGAATGTGTGTATGCCTCACCTTCTTTATCCATTCATTTACTGATGAACACTCAGGTTGCTTCCATAACTAGTAAATACACTGCAGTAAACAGAGAGGTGCATATTTTTTTAAATCAGTGTTTTTGTTTTCTTTGGGTAAATACCTAGTAGTGGAACTACTGAATCATGGTATTTCTATTTTTAACTTTTTGAGGAACCTCTGTACTGTTTTCCACAAGAGGTTTCACCAGTTTACATTCCCACCAACAGTGCATTATATAGTCCTTTTCTCCACATTCTCGCCAGCACTTGTTTTATCTTGTCTTTTTGATACTAGCCATTCTGACAGGTGTAAGGAGATATATCTCATTGCAGTTTTGATTTGCATTTCCCTGATGATTAGTGATGTTGAACATCTTTTCATGTGTCTATTGTCCCTCTGTATCTTCTCTGGAAAAATGCGTGTTCAGGTTATCTGCCCATTTTTAATTGGATTATTTGTTTGTTTTGGTCCTGAGTTGTGTAAGTTCTTTATATATTTTGAATATTAACCTCTTACAAGATACATCATTTATAAATACCTGCTCCCATGCAGTAAGTAGTCTTTTTGTTCTATCGATGGTTTCCTTCACTGTGCAAAAGTTTTTTTATTTGGGTGTTGTTCTAATGTTTATTTTTGCTTTTTTTCCCCTTGTCTGAGGAGACATATCTAGAGAAATGTTGCTGAGGCCAGTGTCCAGTAGATTCCTGCCTTTGTCTTTAAGGAACTATATGGTTTCAGGTCTCACATTTAAGTCTTTAATCCATTTTGTTTTTGTGTATGCTGTAAGAAAGTGGTCCAGTTTATTTTTTCTTTTCTTTTCTTTCTTTTTCATGTAGGTGTTCTATTTTTTTCAACATCCTTTATTGAAGAGACTTTTTGCACCCATATTATATATTCTTGCCTCCTTTGTCCTAGATTAATGACCATATAAGTACGGGTCTGTTTCAGGGCTTTCTGTCTGTTCTGTTGATATATATGTCTGTTTTTTGTGCCACTATACTTTTTTAATTAGTACAGCTGAGTAGTATATCTTGAAATCTGCGATTGTTTTGGCTATTAAGGTCTTTCATGGTTGCATGCAAGTCTCGGGATTATTTGTTCTGGTTCTATGGAAGATACTTTTTTTTTTAATAGAGATTGCATTGAATCTGTAGATTGTTTTGGATAATATGGACATTTTAATAATACTAATTTTTCTAATCCATGAGCATGGTATAGCTTTTCATGTGATTTTGTGTTATCTTCACTTCTATCAATGTACTACAGTTTTTATAGAGTACAGGTCTTTCATCTTTTTGATTAAATTTATTCCTAGGTATTTTATTCTTTTTGAAGCAATTATAAGTGGGATTGTTTCCTTAACCTCTCTTAAAATCTTTTTTAGTTTTTATGATGGTATTTGTCTTTGGTGGGGTTGAGAGGGTGAGGGACAGTGGGAGAAGCACATTGATAATGGTAAGGTCCAGGAACAGAATGTAAATAGAAAGATTAAGAACACAGATGAGAGAGGATAGCTTTAGAAATGATGAGCAGCTCTTTTTTCTACTAGATAGGGGACAAGAACATGGTGGGTGAAGATGCAGAGAAATGTCAAGGTCTAGAAAAGGGAGGTTGTGGCAAGGCTTGGATCTTCATGTTATAAATTATATATTTTGAGAATAAGTGAGTGTAGGGTAATATGGGACTTAATAGAATTTTGAAGGCAAAAATGAAATAAGATATTAACTAAGAATGAATAAAATAATGGGTCAGTATTTGAAAGCATGAGTTAGCATAACATGAACTTATAAAATACAATGATGTGGAGGTAGTAATAAGTTTATGTTGGTGGTTATTATTTAGTTGAGCACTGTGTCTACTAGAATTATTCCAGGTACTGAGAAAAGCTAGCTGATAGAGTAAAATGTGAGGGTACCTGGGTGGCTCAGTTGTTTAAGTGTCTGCCTTTGGCTCAGTTCATGATCTTAGGGTCTTGGGATCTAGCCCCACATCAGGCTCCCGGCTCAGTAGGAAGTCTTCTTCTCCCTCTTCCTCTGCCACTCCCCCTGCTTGTGCTCTCTCACTTTCAAATAAATAAAATCTTAAAAATGTGTTCTTGAGGACCAATTGTATTTATATATTGACAAAAGTAGAATAGAGCCAGAGTGCCGAGTACCTTTTGAATATGATGTCATTGTTACTGAAAGTTTGGGAGCAGAAAAAAAGACATAGGAATGTAGTATTGAAACAATATTTACTTATCATAAGTGGGATTGTCTAGTTGTGGAGGTATTAAGGCCTGAATTAGGATGGCAGTGGTAGAAATGAAAGGGAAAAGTTTAAAAAAATAATTAAAAGACAAAATAATATGTATTGATGATCCCAGTATATGAGGAGTGCATTTGGAGTTTGCATATTAGACAGATGGGAGAATTGTTTAAATATTGCTGGAATGGAGGTTGAGGTAAGAATTAAGATACTACATGGAAGGGTTTATTAGTTTCTTAGGACTGCCACAAGAAAATATCACAAACTGGGTGGCTTACAACAGCAGAAATTTATTCTCTCGCAGTTCTGGAGCCTAAAAAGTCTGAAATCAAGGTGTCAGAAGGACCACATTTCCTCTGAGACTCTGGGTAGAACTCTTTTTTGTCCCATCCTAGTTTCTGATGGTGGCCATCAATTTTTGGCTTTCCATGGGTTTCATTTCTACAGTCTCTTTTTTTGTTATCATGGCATTTTGCTTTTTGTATAAATATAGTCACATTGGATTAAGCCCACCCTCCTCCAATAAGACCTTATCTTAACTTACATTTTCATTACCTATGCAAAGACCGTATTTCCAAGGTCTTTGGAACCTTGATTCCAAAAGTCACATTCACAGGTACTTGGAATTAAGGGTTACAGTGTATCTTAAGGGGAACATAACTCAACTTGTGACAAAGGAGTAATGATTTTGGTTTTGACTGTGTTAACTGAGATTTTGAGGCTTGATTTGAATCAAAGTGCCAAGTGAACATAGCATTAGAAGATGTGAGGTATTAGTTTGTGAACAAGGCTGGAAACATAGAATAATGAAATATTAAAACATTTTATTGACATAAGTAGAAAAGTATTCATTGTAATTGTGCAGTTGGATGAACTGTTGCAAAGTGAGCACGTCCATGAAACTATCACCCTGGTTGAGAAATAAATCTTTACTGGCACTCCAGAAGCCCCCTTACAGTCTTACACTCTTTCCAGTCACAAATCTCTCTGTTTTCCCAGTGAAAACTGCAATTGTGACCTCTAACACCATAAATTACTGTTATCTGTTTTTGAACTTTATATAATACTTTTTTGTTGATGTTGTGAGATTCATTCGTGTTGTTAAATGTAGCATTATTTTAGCACCACTGTGCAGTATTCTGTCCATTGCTGATCCATAATTTATCAGTTTTAATGTTGGACAGACATTTGGGATGTTTTTGCTTTGAGGCTTTTTTGAAAAGTACTGCTATGAACATCACATACCTTTCTTTTAGTGGTGTATTTGCTGGATCATTTTATGCATGTTCTTGTTGAATAAGTTCTTTGCTTGAGAGATTCTCTCCATCTCCCTTCCCCTCCCCCCACCAGACAGAATGGCTAAAATTAATAAGTCAGGAAATGACAGATGTTGGTAAGGATGTAGAGAAAGGGGAACCCTCCTGCATTGCTGGTGTAGCCACTCCAGAGTGGAGGTTCCTCAAAAAGTTGAAAATAGAGCTACCCTATGACCCAGCAATCGCATTACTGGGTATTTACCCCAAAGATACAAATGTAGTGATCCAAAGGGCCACATGCACCCCAATGTTTATAGCGGCAATGTCCACGATAGCCAAACTATGGAAAGAGCCTAGATGTCTGTCGACAGATGAGTGGGTAAAAATGTCTACAATGGAATATTATATTATTAATATTAATATAATATTAATATTATGGAATATTATACAGCCTTCAAAAATTCAAATCTTGCCATTTGCAACAACGTGGATGGAACGAGAAGGTATTATGCTAAGTGAAATAAGTTAATCAGAGAAGACAATTATCATATGATTTTACTGATATGTGGAATTTGAGAAATAAGGCAGAGGATCATAGGGGAAGAGAGGAAAAAATTAAACAAGATGAAACCAGGGAGGGAGACAAACCATAAGAGACTCTTAATCTCAGGAAACAGACTGAGGGTTGCTGGAGTGGAGGGATTTACAAGGGATGGAATGGCTGGGTGATGGACAGTGGGGACGGTATGTGCTGTGGTGAATGCTGTGAATTGTGTAAGACTGATGAATCACAGACCTGTACCCCTGAAACAAATAATACAATAAACAAATAATACTTAATAAATAAGCAAATAATACTTAATAAAAAATAAAAAGAAAAATATTACTCATTATATACAGGCATATAAAAATCTGATGATTTAGCTATCATGAACTTGTATCGAGAGACCTTGCTAAATTCATTTATTTCTAATACTTTGTCCAATCTTTTGGATTCTCCATCACACATCATGCCATCTGTGAAAAATGAAAGCCTTATTTCTCTCCAATCCTTATACTTTTTTTTTTTTTTAATAAAATCCTTATCAGATTAGGAAAGTTTCTATTCCTGGTTTACTAAGAAATTTTATCATGAATGGTGTTTAATTTTATCAAATACTATATCTTTTAAAAAAATTTTTTTAAAGATTTTATTTATTTGACAGAGACACAGTGAGAGAGGGATCACAGCGGAGGAGTGGGAGAGGGAGAAGTAGGGCCCCCATGGAGCAGGGAGCCCCTTGTGGGGCTCCGTCCCAGGACCCTGGGATCATGACCTGAGCCAAAGGCAGATGCTTAATGACTGAGCAACCCAGGTGCCCCACAAATACAATGTCTTAAATTTGAGGTGATTAGATGAATTTCCCCTCCTCCCCCTTTTTTTGAAGATTTATTTATTTATTTTACAGACAGAGATCACAAGTAGGCAGAGAGAGAAGGGGGGAAGCAGGCTTCCCGCTGAGCAGAGAGCCTGGTGCGGGGCTTGATCCCAGGACCCTGAGACCATGACCTGAGCTGAAAGCAGAGGCTTAACCCACTGAGCCACCCAGGTGTCCCTTTCCCCCCCTTTTAAATAATGTGTTAAATTCAATTTTAAGAAAATGTTAAACTGTCTTGTGTTTTTGGAATAATCACACTTTGGCTTTGATAAGTATATCTCTTATTATATCACTGGAGTCAGTTGACTGTTATTTTCTTTTCTTCATCTTTATCAATTGTGTTGGAATAGTCCTTTCTAATGATCTTGCCAAGTTTTGGTATCAAGGTTATTCTGGGCTCAAAAAAACTAGATTTTCTTTAATCTGTGTCACTTAGGACCATTCTGTTTTTGTAGGTATTTGTCCGTTTTGTGCTTTCAGATCTAATGACATGAAGTTTTTTGTTGTTTTTTTTAAGGATTTTTTTTAAAAGATTGTATTTATTTATTTGACAGTGATCACAAGCAGGTAGAGAGGCAGGCAGGGGAGGGGGGCGGAAATAGGCTCCCTGCCAAACAGAGAACCCAGTGCGGGGCTCAATGCCAGGACTCTGGGATCATGACCTGAACCGAAGGCAGAGGCTTAACCTGCTGAGCCAACCAGGAGCCCTTTAATGACGTTTTTTTAATGTCCTCTTATTACCTTTTTAATTTTTTTTTGAATATCTGAAGAATCTGCAGTGATGTGCCCCCTTTTCATTCCTCTTATTTGTAATTTGTGTCAGTTTAGTTTCTGCATCAGTCTTGCAGGGAGTTTTATCAATTTTATTAGACTTAACCAAAGAACTCACCTTTGATTTGTTATTGATCTTCTCTATCTTAAGGGTTTTTTTTTTTTCTGTTTCATTATTTTCTGTTCCATAGTTTCTTCTCCCTTTTTTGGAGGGTTTATTTCCTATTACTTTTCCGCTTCTTGACATGAATGATTATCAATCTGCAGCCTTTCTTTTTTCTTATATATACATCTGAGCCTGTTTTTTTCCCTTTAGTCATGATTATCATTTTTGAGTCTTGGGTTATTTCAAAATTATCACTGGGGCACCTGGGTAGCTCAGTTGGTTGAGCATCCACCTCTTGGTTTCAGTTCACGTCATGATCTCAGGGTTATGAGATCAAGCGGGTGTCAGGCCCTGAGTTAGGCTCCGCACTCAGCTTGGAGTCTGCTTGAGAGATTCTCTTCATCTCCCTTCTCCTCTGTCCCCCATCCCCCCACCCCCGCTTGTGTGGGCACTTAGCTCTCTCTTTCTGAAATAAATAAAACCTTAAAAAATATATATTATGTAACTAAACATGAAGATATTTTAGTGCCCCTAGTTTTTTATTTTTAGCTTAATTACATTGTGTCAAAGAACTTGTGTCTGATTTCAGTCTTTGGGCACAACATTAGGTCAATGTTGAAATTCCCTGTATAATTGAAAAGAATGTACATTGTGCTTGTTCAGTTATTTGTTTTCTCTGTGTGTTATATATCAATTAAGTCAAGTTGGTTGCATTGTTCAATCTTTATCCCTTTTGATTTTTTCCCCCTACTTTTTCAGTTAATTACTGTGAGGTGTATTAGAATGATATTCCATGATGTGGATTTGTCTTTCTTTTTTTCTATACATTCTGTGAAGTTTTGCTATGTATACTTTGAGGCTGAATTATAAAGTACAGTTAAATTTGGAATTGTTCTACCTTTTGGCACCTGACCCTTTTATCATTATTAAATGGCCCACTATCTCTTGCAATACTTCTTTCCTTAAAGTCTACTTTGTTTGATTTTAGTATAGCTACATTAGGTTTATTTTGGTTAGTGTTCACATTTTCTCTTTTCCCCAGCCTTTACTTTCAACCTTCCTGCACTCTTAAATTTAAGGTGTATCCTTTGTAAGCAGCATTTAATTGTTTATATCAAAGCTGCTAAGCTTTGTCTTTTATTTGGCATATTTAGTTATTTGTAATTAATCACTTACATATTTGGGCTTAAATCTGTTATGTTACATTTTAATTTCTACTTGTGCATACGTTCTTTATTTGTTTATTCGTTTCTTTCCATTATATTACTTTTCATTCTGTTTTCCCCTTTATTAAATTGTTTGTTTTGTAGGTTCTTACTGTTCATTCAGTAGCTAGAGATTATAAAATATGTTCTTGATTTTATTAAAGTCAATAAAATTACTATGTATAATATATTCCTTTTTAGACAATACAGGAAAACGTCAAACTCTTTTTTAACTCTATCCTTATTTTGCTATTAGTGCTAGCATCTGTGTCTGCGTGTGTGTATCCTTTAAGACATTGTTTGATGCAGTAGGTGTTTATTTAGTTTTTGCAATATGTTTACTTTTTCTATAGTTCTTTTTCTCTGAAATTTGTAGTTTCCCTCTGGAATCCTTTTACTTCTGCCTCAAGAACATCCTTTGTATTTTCTTTAGTGAGAATCTCCTTAATTTCTTTTTTTAATTTTTTTTGCCTGAAATTTCTCTTAAAACATATAATAGCTTTATTGATATAGTTGACATACCATACCATACTTCACTAATTTAAAGAGCATAATTCATGGGTTTTTAGTATATTCAGAGGTGTACAACCATAATCATTCACTTTTAGAACATTTTCATCACTGTCTGCTCCCCGCCAAAGCAGTCATTCTTTCATTTATCCTCACCCCTCCCAGTACTGGGCAATCATTAATATACCTTATATTTTCATAGATTTGCCTCTTATGTACATTTCCTGTAGATGTCATATAATATGCAGTCTAATATGTCTGATTTATTTCATTTAGCATAACGATTTGAAGGTTCATCCATATAATACATATATCGGTACTTCATTCTTTTTTATTGCTACATAGTCCATTGTGTGCATATATCACATTTTATTTATTGATCAGTTGATGGACATTTGCATTATTTATGCTTTTTGGCTATTATGAATAGTGTTGCTATATGCATTCATTTATTAATTTTTGTATTAACATTTTTGTATAAATTTTGTATTAACATACATTTTTATTTCACTTCGGTATTTACTTAGGAGTGGAATGGTGGTAACCATAACCTTTTGAGGAATTGCCAATTTGTTTTCCAAAATGGCTATACTGCAGTACATTCGTACTAGCATTGTAGGGGCTCTTCCAGGCCCTTAACAAACACATCTTATTATTTGGCTTTTTTATTTTAAAGAGAAAGTGAGCACAAGCAGATGCCAGGCAGAGGGAGAGGGACAAGCACACTTCCTGCTGAGCACAGAGCCAGATGCTGGCTCATTCCGGTTATAACCGGAGTCCAAGTCAGTAGCTTAACTGACTGAGCCATCCACATGCCCCTATCTGACTTTTTTTATTGTAGCCATTATAGTGGGTATGAGGTGGTAAGTCATTGTTTTAATTCACATTTCCCTAATGGCTAATGATGTTGAGCACATTTTAATGTGCTTATTGGCCAGTTGTGTATCTTCTTTCAAGACATGTGTATTTAGATCCTTTACTCATTTCTCAGTTGGATTGTGTGTGGTTTTACTGTTGAGTTATAAGGGTTCTTTTTATATTCTAGGTACAAATACCTTTGATCTACAACCAGCCATTTTTTTTCCAGTCCGTAGGCTTTATTTTTACTCTCTTGATGTTGTCCACTTAAACATAAAAGTTTTTGTTTTTAATTAAGTCCAGTTTATTTCCTTTCTTTATCCTTTTGTTGCTTGTGCTTTTTTGGTGTCCTGTCTAACTAGAAAGGTTTTGCCTAACATAGGCTTGTGAAAATTCGCTACTATATTATAGGAGTTTTATAGTTTTTGCTCTTACATTTATGTCTATGATCTGTTTTGTGTTAATTTTTATGTATACTCGGGCTTTTCAACTGGATATTCAGTTGTCTCAGGACTGTTTGTTGAAAGATTATTCTCCCCCCATTGAATTGTACAGGCACCCTTATTGAAAATCAGTTGACCTTAAATGTAATAAACTTATTACTGAACTTTCCATACTATTTTGTTGATCTCTGTGTCTGTCTGAGGCTAGTTTCATACAGTTCTGATTACTGCATATAGTTTTACCACATGTTTTTCGTTACTATATAGTTTTGCAGGGTCTTGAAATTTAGAAGATGTTAGTCTTCCAAATTTGTTCTTTTTTGGGGGGAGGGCGTTGGCTATTCCTACTCACTTTAATTTCCATGTAAATTTAAGGTAACCTTGTCAGTTTCAGCATTCATGCCAGAAACTACACAATAAGTTAGGGAAAGTTTAACTTAAAGAATTAATTAACTTTGATTAAAAAGAAATAAACTATACAGTTATAAGGAGACGGTATTGTATGGGAAGGCTGTGAGGGACTATCCTCGAGAAAGGACAAACTTGAAAGGGACTCAGACTTTCATTGAGAAGGTATAGTTACCTTTACCTGGTAGTAAAGAAGGCTGGAGCTTGTATGGAATTATTAGGCAAGGAATAAGCTATTTTGGGAGTGAAAGTGGTGATGTGAGTGTGTAGTGAAAGTTCTGGTGCTAGTGGGGCAGTAGACTTTTGAGAACATTTGGGCAGCATAGGGTCTCTGATTTCTACATTAAGAGGACCGAGGAATGAAGATTGCCTGGCTGAGACTGCAGTTTGTAGGGGGACTGGGTTCTGGACACATGGCTGGGGCTGGGTCTTCCCACTATTCTCAAACTCATGCTTTTCACTTCAGATCTGCATTGGACATGCCAGGAGAGCCTCTCCCTCCTGCAGAATTCCTATAATGCCATCTCCTGAGAAAGCTTAATACCATATTTACATGAAAGGAGAAGTGCTTAAAGGAATTCTGTTTATCAGCATATATAGATGGTGCATTTGGAGTTGACAGACAAAAAATTGATAACACATTCATCTTCATAGTATAAAGGCACTTTAAGGTACATGAGATTAGAAGATAAATATGTGCTTTGTTGTCCTTTTAAGCCAAATGAGATGAAACGTGTCTATGTTAGTGCTTTTCTAGAAATTTTGAGAACTATATATTCATGTAAATAAAACATTTTAATTATTTAGAAAGCATATGAAATGAAACAATATAAATGTAATTCTTTAAAAATTTCTACTAGTCTTATTTTTTAAGTGTTTATAATTTTCATTAACTTCTGACTTATGTGTGATACTTATTCTGCAGATGCTGATTTACTGCTTTAACATATCAAATTTTGACAGTTATCACATTTCATCAAATGTCAGAGGTCACTGATTAAGAGAGACACTTATTTTATATACCATTAAGGAAGAAAAAAATAACCTGACAGTACTTTCCTATCACCTGGAGTTTTTACTTTATGTGTATTGACTTATTTTATATTTATTGGACTTTTATTTCATACTTAACAGTATTATATTCATGGATATTTAGAAATAATCATAACTTGTGTGCATCCATGAAAAATAAAATGTAAGTGGAAAAATGGTTAAAGTATTTCTAGTCTTCAAATTCAGAGTCCTTCTTTATATTGTTTTTCTCCCTGTGCTGTGAAGAGCTCTTTGATACTCTTTTTTAAAAGATGTGTTTGTAACATAGGGAATATAGTTAATGGTATTTTGATAACTTTATATGATGACAGCTTGGTAACACTTACCATGGTGAGCATTTTGTAATATATGTCAAACGACTATATTGTACACCTGAAACTAATATATTACTGTATGTCAATAATATGTCAAAAAAAGATGTGTTGTAGAGTTACAAGACCACCCTTAGATTCAGTAATTCTCTAAGAAGACTCATAGGACTAAGCATATATTTGTACTCAAGGTTATGATTTATTATGGCAAAAGCTCCCACACTAAGCAAAAGGTCATGTGTAAAGTCTGGGAAAAATCAGGCACAAGTTTCCAGAGTCCTCTCCTGGTGAGTCAAAACAGCATATACTTAATTCCCCCAGGAATGATTTGTAACAAGATGGGTGAAATGTTGCTAGCCATAGAAGCTCATTAGAAACTCCAAGAACAGAATTTTTGTTGGTGATTGATCATGTAGGCCGAGGACATATCTAAATTCCAGATTCTTAGAAGGGGAAAGTAGGTGTTTATCATAAACTTATTGTTTGTACAAAACAGTTGGGGCGCAGTAAGCCATCATTACCAATTAATGGTGAGAACTTTTCCTCAGATCTTTTAAGTTACCCACCATTAGTCAGCGGCCATCCTTACATGAAGGCCTTTCTAAGGATAGCAGTTTAGGATAGCAGTTTCACTATGTTAACTCGTACAGGAGACCATTATCTCTGAGAATTTTCTTATAAGCCTGTAATATCCATTCTGCAAGTTTTCATTCTGATGCTATCCTGATCTTACTGGAAAGATAAGCTCATTCTTGCTTTAAGGTAGGTCGTAGGTTGTAGGTTTGCCTATTTTCAGTCATGCCACCAGGAATAATAACCAAGTTTGCATATATATATATAGGCCACTAGTAACCCATTTTAGAGGTGGAAAGATCTGCATCTTGGAGACAGTGGGAAAAAGTGACTTAAAAACTTTTTTTGAGATTGCTTGTTATATATAATGGTATATAAGGCGCTTAACTAGATTCAATATTTGCTGCTGAGATAGTTTTTATGGAAATTGGGATGGAAGAGAGAGTATGGTGGGTGGCAGGCTTATAGCATAAATCTTGGGAATTTTGTTTTGTCCATCTTTTGACCAGAATGCAGAAGGACCAAATCACCAAACAGTGGTGAAAATGATTATAGACATATAGTCTGGTAATATTCAGCTCCCTTACTTTTTCCATTTTCTTTCCCCTTCAACAATTTTACATGTTTAAGAGTAGAGCTGCTCTGATAAAAGTTCTAAGCTCTCTCTTTTGTACTTTTCCCCCGTAAGTCTGAACATCTTTTCTGTTTGCATCTGTATTGTTACTACTTTTGTTCTGGGCATTTATATCTCGTGCTTAGTTTAGTGCTATGGCTTCCCATGATAGTTTCCTAGGGCTGCCATCACAAATTATCATAAACTTGGTGGATTAAAACAACATATTTCTTCTCTCATAGTTCTGGAGTACAGAAGTCCACCCTACAGGTGTCTGCAGGGCCACATTCCCTCTAGAAAGCTCTAGGGGAGATTCTTTTCCTTGCTTCTCCCACCTTCTGGAGGCCACAGACATTCCGTGGCTGCGTAACTCCAGTCTCTGCCTCTGTTTTAACATGGTCTTTGCTATTGTCTTTTCCATGTTTGTTACTAATAAGGATACTTGTCATTGGATTTAGGGCCCACTTGGATAATCCAGGAAGGATTTTTAATTATATCTGCAGAGAACCTTCTTTCAAATAAGGTCATAATTAGAGCTTTACATTCCTATTGCTCTTTCTGTATCTGTGCTTTTTTTCTCCACTATAATATGTGAATTTCTGCTAGATGAATTTTCTTAGCTTGTATTTTGGCTTCCTAAATTTTCACTCTATAGTGTTACTTCTTTTTTTCCTCCTGCTTTATACTTTCTCTGATTTGGCTAGAAGCTTTCTGAAGGGTAAGGAATGTTCTTCCTCCTTGGTCTTCTTCAACATGAAGACTGGTCAATATAGGTAGGTTTCAAAGTATTAGTGATCAAGGTGGATGCACAAATAAACTGAATTAAGAATTTGTCTTTCTGGCTTCATCTCTGTTATTTTTTTATTTTTATTTTTACCAATACCTGGATTTTTCTGGTTTCCCAGACTCTTCTTGCATTTTCTTTCTTGTGAATCTTTTTATTTTTGTTTTCTTAAGTGCCCTTTCTCTGCTTGGAAAAACTCACCTTGCCTAAGATCCAGTTTAAATCCCACTATTCTCTGACAAATTTACTGAAATAAAATTAGGATTACTAGTTTAGGCTTAGCTAAAAGAAAATTTCCCTTTTTAGATGGAGCTTTACTTACTGTACACATGTCTCTCATGCGTTCTCCCAAGTTAGTATGCATTGCCACCCTTGCTTGACTGGGGTGGCTCCCATAAATGTGATATATCCCATTTTGTCTGGAATGTCTAGGTAACTGATATTCTGACGTAATTATCTATCAGTAGTGCTCTTTCACTTCCCTTTCACTTTAAAAAATTTATGTTCTGGCTCAGATAACGAATTCTGTGATTGCTCTACCCATAATATCCATTGCCTTAGAAACATTATTTTCTCTTCTAGATTCTTAGCTCTTGGAAATCTCAAGGTATACTATTTTCTACCTGATAGTACCTAGTACTTAATACTCAGTAAATGAAACTCAGTAAATATTTGAACTCTTACTATACGCCATACCTATTGTATTTTGGTCAATATTAACTCACTTCCTTTTTCAACCTAGACTTGTCCTGTAGTATCTAATCCTTTGACCCAATATTTTTCACTTAACCACCAGCCTTGTAAAATCTTAACTCTAAATCAGTACAGGTGTACAGATGTTTTATGCTTACCTCTCAACTACTAATGGTCCTTGGGGGAGAAAAAAGAAAGTTATACAACCATGCTTGTATATGGTGCTACTATAGAATTAGGTGTTAGCTATAACTGGACCTAAAACAATTCTAGCAGTTTCCTTTGGTGTTTAATCAGTGCATACTCCCATGCTTTGAATTAAAAAAAAAAAAAAAAGAATTAGTGAAACCTTGTTAATTAGGTGAGAATAGTCCCATTTTATAGGTGATGAAATAGGCTGTCGAGTACCCAGGGTCACACTGATAAAAATTTAGACATCTGTGTGTTCTTGAATATAAGTTAGTCTGCCTCCAGAGTTCTTGCTTTTTTGTTCTACCCTCTTATCATTCACCATTTAAGTCTCAGTTCTCACATCTGAGAAGTATCATACTCTACTGAACCATAGCCTCCATGTACTTGTTTAGAGATGTCTTTTTATTTATTTATTTATTTATTTATTTTTTAAAGATTTTGTTTATTTATCAGAGAGAGAGAAGAGCAAGCACAGGCAGACAGAATGGCAGACAGAGGCAGAGGGAGAAGCAGGCTCCCTGACGAGCAAGGAGCCCGATGTGGGACTCGATCCCAGGACGCTGGGATCATGACCTGAGCCGAAGGCAGCTGCTTAACCAACTGAGCCACCCAGGCGTCCCTAGAGATGTCTTTTTAAAATAAAACAGTAAATTTGAGATTTCTGGATAATTAATGCATGTTGTATAAATGTATAAATTTTTACTTGGGTCCTATATTCCTATGAGAATTGAAAATAGATCAGTGTCTTTTAAGTATCTGTTCTTTACAAAACAGGTGTTTACTTCATCTGAGAGTATGTATTCAATAATAGGTCTTCTGTTTTTATGTATCACTTATAAGGTTAAAGTGAACTAAAAGATCAGAAACAAATTCATTAGTATGGTTAAACAATTCTTTCGGTTGAAAAATTGCTTAATGCTGATTATGAATTTTGATGCTGGAATAACTAAAGCTTAAATTAATATACTTACTGTAGTATTTGGGGAAATACATGTTTATTAGGATTAAAACTCATAATTTCATTAGTGTTTGAAAATTGCCACAATTTCACAGTTTGCAATAGGATTGAAAGAGCAAATTCTTAGTAATTGTTGTGAAAAATCCATTCTCCCAGGAGCATTTCACCTCTGTTGGGATTGGCACTGATTTAAGAACTGCAACCCCCCAAGCCCTTTTTATTTTGGAAATCAATGAACTTTTGAATGTCCCCACTAATAGCCTTTCTAGATATTCTTTCTCTGAAACGTTTAGAATTTATTTATAATGTGCTCAGCATGAGGGAGTTGGAATGATTACTTTTTGAAACCAGAAGACTTCTTGTCTCTCTTTTGCCACTAGCTGTATGTTAAGGGCAAATCACATCAAATGTCTCTATAAAATTATATTAGATCAGATGCTCTCTAAGTTCTCTTCCAGGTCTAAGATTTTGTGCTTCTGTTCTGAAAATATGAAGAAACTGTGCTTTTAAAAAAGCATAATAACTAAAGAGAACCTTTATGTTGGTTAAATCAAGATATTTTCTTTATTTGAAATTGAAAGGTAGTGATTGAGAGTAGATGGTGGAAACAACACTTTAGAGCATTTTGTAAAGGTTGGAAATACTACTTCCAGATAATATGATATGATACAATAGGATAAAATTTATAGTTAGTGTTAACATATGGAAATATTTTAGTAGAAGTTTGCTATCTCTTGCATCCGTTATTCCCTGTTTGGTTACATGTAAATCATTATTTAATTCTTTTTGGCTCATTTTTTTGTTGTGTTTTATAGAAAACTCAGATCTGTAGTCAGAAGTTAACTTTTATTAGACTTCCATTCTAGAAAGGTACCCCATGTAACAAATGTTATATAGCTGTACTATTCAGTACTGTAGTTATTAGCCAGATGTAGTAATTGAGCTATTCTAGGAATTGTTAAACACTGTGTCAAAGCATAATTAGAAGTTGTAGTTTTAGTTTATTCTCTGCTGTGTCATTTCTGATTATTGCCCTTTACTCATTTTGGATTCAACCTTCCAATCTTATTTTCTGTATTTTCATGTAATACTGGATCTGTTATTAACCTGCATCGGCCTTCCTAGCCATGAAAATCTTGGATTCCACCTCTTGCAAAGCTTTTCCTACGATGTTAGATGGCACTGTCTCTTACTATTTGTATGACCCTCGTTAAGTTTTTTTTTCTTCTTCTTTTTCTTGATGTGTCATATGGGGAAAAAATTACCTATCTACCTCACAATGTGCTTTTTGGAGGGAGAGGGATATCGTATGGGGATCAAATGAAATGGTAAAATGAAAATCCAACAAAATGGTATGTAAAAACTGACAATTTTCAGGAATGTACAACTGTAAGGTGGTGAGACATTTTATTAATGTGAAAACTGAGTTTCAGAGAAATTGATTTCCCCACTGTCTCACATTATTCACCTTACTTTGCTTAGAACTTTAATTCTGATAATCTTTAGCTACATTGGTTTGTATAATTCTTTGATACTAATTCCTTTTCTTCCCTTCTTGAGGAGCTGAAAGTATATGGTCTATCACTGAACTTATATCTTTGTACCATCAACCCGTTTTTCATCTTTTGTCTCTGCTAGCCTGGTAAAACTCTCAAACTAGGTTAAATCTTGCATACTGTTTGCAACTTCCAGGCCTCCAGTCAGGCAGCTGAATGCTGTTGGATGTCACCATAATTCAAGAGTAGTAACTGCAGGTGATTCTTTTTTTTTTTTTTTTTAAGATTTTATTTATTATCGGGGGGGGGGGGTAGTGAGCACAGGCAGACAGAATGGCAGGCAGAGGCAGAGGGAGAAGCAGGCTCCCCGCTGAGCAAGGAGTCCGATGTGGGACTCAATCCCAGGACGCTGGGATCATGACCTGAGCCGAAGGCATCTGCTTAAACAACTGAACCACCCAGGCGTCCCGCAGGTGATTCTTGGTACTACCCTGAAAACTACATTTTCCTAGTCAGTGTTTTTTTTTTTTTTCCCTACTCTTAAAAAAATTATCGAGGACTACAGCAGGCTTTTGTTAGTGTGGCTCTTATCTGCCAGTATTTACTTGATTAAAAATTCAAACGGTAATTTTTAAAATGTTTTAATTCCTTCAAAAACAATAATTATATGTTAATAAATATTTTGATGAATAATAATTTTTATTAAAAATAGTGATGAGTAGGGTACTTCTTTATTTTGCAAATGTTTTTAACATCTATCTTAGTAACAACTGGATTTTCATACCTGCTTCTGTGGTTAACCTGCTGAATATCCTATGTTCTGGAATATATATGGTATACTCTTGACAGAAAGAAATGAAAAATGATAGTTACCTGGAATGACTTGTGACCTGAGTTTTGATTTTATTAACCATCTGAAAAGGTCTTAGGGACTCTCAAAAGTCACACTTTGAATACTACTTCATTCTATTGACTCTTTCCCCATAGCTGTTTTATACCTTCTTTTTAAGCCTCTAGACATCCTCTCTTATTCGCACATGAAATCCCTACTTTCTAAAAAAAAAAAAAAAAAAAAAAAAATCCCTGCTTTCTGTTTTAAAGAGTAAATGGAAGTAGTCAGAAAAGAACTTTCACTACCATACCTACCCATCTGTAAAGGTAGATTGCCAGCTACAACTAAGATACAGTGAGTGGCTTAATATCCCTGAGTCCTATCCCACACTCTTTTCTAAAAGATAACCACTTTTAACAACTGTGCCTTCTCTTGTCTCATAAATTTTCCTTTCAGTCATTTCAGTCAGCGTGAAAATACACTATAATATTTCTCATTAAGAAAAGACTTTTCGTGATACATCATCTCTCTTGAGCTACTGACCAATCTCTGTCTTTATAGTAAAAATCATCTTAAGTTATCTATATACAAAATGTTCTCCAATTCCTCTCCTAGCCTCATTTTTATATAAAACAGCCTTATCGCGTATAAGTAACATAAAATAGGCTGCACCTACTTAATGGTTTACAATTTGGTAAGTTTTAACAAAGACGTTGCCTGCTAAAACGTCACTACCTTGAAGATAGTGAATATTATCTGTCATTCTCAAAAGTTTCCTTGTGTTTGTAAATCATCTGTCCCATCCCTGCCTATCCTCCTTCCCCTAAGCAAACACCTGTTTTTTTGTCACTGTAAAGTAGCATTTTCTAGAGTTTTATATAAATGGAACTATACTTTGTGTACTCTTACTTTCTTCTTTCAGCATAATTACTTTGAAATTTAACCATAGTGTTGCATCTGTCAGTTTATTTCCTTTTATTGTTGGTAGTATTTGGTTATATAAGTACTCCTTTTTAAAATTTATAATACACTTTACCTTTTAAGAGTAGTTTTACTTCATAGCAAAATTGAATGGACAGAGTTCCCATAGGCACTCTAGTCACCCTTCCCCTCAGCAACCCCCATCAGCATCTTCTACCAGAGTGATGCATTTGTTAAAATTGATGAACTGATTTTACACTTAATCATCACCCAAAGGCCATAGTTTACATTAGGGTTCCCTCTTGGTATTGTACATTCCACGGGTTTTGACAAATTTATGACATGGATTCACCATTATAGTATTATGCGTTTTACTCCCCTACAAATTCTTGATATTTTACAGCTATTCATTTTCCCCCCTCCTTTCCACTCCCGGCAACCACTGATCTTTTTACGGTCTCCATAGTTTAGCCTTTTCCAACATACCGCATAATTGGAATCATTCAGTATATAGCCTTTACAGATTGGCTTTTTTTAACTTTATACATTTAAAGTTCCTCCATGGCTTTTGTGGCTTCATACCTCATTTCTTTTTAGTGCTGACTAATATTCCATTGTCCAGATATACCACAGTTTATTCATTCATCTACTGAAGGACACCTTGGTTGCTTCCAACTTTTGTCAATTCTGAATAAAGCTACCATAAACATCCATGATAGGTTTCTGTGTAGACATAAGTTTTGTACTTGTTTGGGTAGAGACAAAGGAATACAGTTGTTGGTTTGAGTATATCTAATTTTCTAAGAAACTGCCAGACTGTCTTCCATAGTGGCTATACTATTTTTCATTTCTACCAGTAATAAATGGTAGTTCCTGTTGCTCCATAACTTTGTGAGCATTTGGTATTGGCGGTGTTTAAATTTTAGCCATTCTAATAGGTGTGTGGTGATTATCTAGTTGTTGTTTTAATTTGCAGTTATTTAATAATATGATGTTGAGCATCTTTTCATATGCTTCTTTGCCATCTGTATCTCTTTGGTAAGTGTCTATTAAGGTCATTGGGTCATTTTTCAATTTTTTTTTTCTTACTGTTGAGTTTTAAAAGTTCTCTAATTTGAATATTAGCCCTTTATTACAATTTTTCTTTTGCAAACATACGTATTCTCCCAGTTTGTGACTTGTCTTCTCATTCTCTTGGTACTGTTATTTGCAGAACAGAAATTTTTATTTTGATGATGCCCAGTTTGTCCTTTATTTCTTGGATCATGTCTTTGGTGTCATGTCTAAAAGATGATCACCACCCCCAATATCATCTAGGTTTCTTCCTGTGTTTGTATTCTAGGAATTTTATAGTTTTGCATGTTATATTTATGTTTGTGACCCATTTTGAGTTAATGAAGGGTATAAGGTTGGTCTAGATTCCTGTTTTTGCATGTGGATGTCCAGTTGTTCCAGCAGCATTTGTTGAGAATATTCCCTTTGCTCTATTATATTGCCTTTTCTCCTTTATCTGAATATATGACTGTAGTCCTCTATTGCTGGGCTCTCTATTCTGTTCTTTTGACCTATTTGTCTATTCTTTCACTAATGCCATACTTTCTTGATTATTATAGCTTTATACCACATCTTGAAGTCATGTGGTGATAGTCCTCTGGCTTTGTTCTTTTTCAATATTGTGTTTGCTATTCTGGGTCTTCCCTTTTTCCAGGAATCAGTGTGTTGCTATCCATAAAGTAGCTTGCTGGGATTTGCCTGAGACTATGTTGAATGCATAGATTAAGTGGGAAGAACTGACATCTTGACAATATTGAGTCTTCCTATCCATGAATATGGAATATGTTTACATTTATTTAGTTCTTTGATAACTTTGATCAGTTTTGTAGTTTTCCTCACACAGATCTTGTATATATTTTGTTAAGATTTATATCTAAATATTTCATTTTTGGGGTATTAATGTAAATGATACTGTGTTTTAATTTGAAATTCCACTTTTCATTGCTAGCATATAGGAAGGTAATTTTATCCTACAGCTTTGCTATAACTGCTTATTAGTTTGAAGAGGTTTTCTTGGTCATTTCTTTCTGATTTTCTATGTAGACAGTCATGTCATCTGTGAACAAAGTTTTATTTCTTCTCTCCCAATCACTTTGTTTTATTTCCCTACCTTACATTAGCTAGAATGTAAGAAATTATACTAGAATTTATATACTAGAAATTATGTTTAATTTCTAGGATAATGCTGAAAAGGTACAACAGAGGAGGGCTTCCTTGCCTTGTTCCTGATCTGATTGGGAAAGCAGCTAGTTTCTTGGCATTAGTATAATGTTAACTGTAGGTTTTTAAAAAATAGGTGTTCTTTCTCAAGTTGAAGATAATCCCCTCTGTTTCTATTTGGTTTTTCCCCTTTGTTGGCGAATAATATTTTATTGTAAGGCTGTACTACAATTTGTTTCTTCAGTCACTTGCTGATGGACATTTGGGTTGGTTCCAGTTTTTGGCTATTAAGAATAAAGTTGCTTTGGGCGCCTGGGTGGCTCAGTGGGTTAAGCCGCTGCCTTCGGCTCAGGTCATGATCTCAGGGTCCTGGGATCGAGTCCCGCATCGGGCTCTCTGCTCGGCAGGGAGCCTGCTTCCCTCTCTCTCTCTCTCTGCCTGCCTCTCCATCTACTTGTGATTTCTCTCTGTCAAATAAATTAAAAATAAATAAATAAATAAAAAAAAAAAAAGAATAAAGTTGCTTTGGGGGCGCGTGGGTGGCTCAGTTGGTTAAGCATCTGCCTTCAGCTCAGGTTGTTATCCCGGGGATCGGGGATCCAGCCCTGAGTCAGTCTCCCTGCCAAGAAGGAAGTCTGCGTCTCCCCCAACTCTGCCCTTCCTTCCCATTCATGCTCTCTCCCTTACTCATTCTCTGTCTTACGTAAATAAATAAAATCTTAAAGAAAGTTAGTTAGTTGCTGTGAACATTTGTGTACAGGTCTTTGTATAGACACACGTTTTCCTTTCTAGTGAATGAAAACAAGAATGAAATGGGTGGATGATATGGTGCTTGTATATTTAACTTTTAAGAAACTGCTGGTGTCTTCCAGTGTGATTGTACCATTTTGCAGTTCAACCAACAATGAAGAAGAGTTCCAGTACCTTCACATTCTAAAATTTCATATCGTTAGTCTTTTTGATTTGTGGCCTCTCTAATGGATAAGTGTTGTGGTATCTTATTGTGATATTAATTTGCATTTTCTAATGATGTTGAGCACCTATTCATGTGCTATTGGGTGATGTGTCTGTTCAGATATTTTGCTCATTTTTTAATTGGCTTGTTTGTTTTTTTATGAAGTTTTAGGAGATCTTTTGTATTTTATTCTTTATAGATATAAATTCTTTCAAGTTCTTTATCAGATATAAATTCTTTATCAGATATGTTCTGCAAAGTTTTTTCCCCATTAAATGGCTTGTCTTAAGAGTGTGTTTTGAAGAGTAGAAAATACTTGATGAAATCCACTCGTGCTTTTGGTAACATACCTAAGATGTATTTGCCAGCCTAAAGTCACAAAAATTTGTATTTGCATGTCCGTGTGAATTTTAAGAAAAAAAGCTTGTCAATTTTTATAAAAATTTGCTTGGATTCAGATTGGGATTGTGTTTAATCAGTAGCACAATATAGAAAAAAATTAGTATTTTAAGAATATTGAGTCTTTTAACCTATGAGAAAAGTTTATCTTTCCATTTATTTTGGTCTTTAATTCACCTTAGCAATTTTTTTTTTTAAGCTTTTATTTATTTGACAGATGGCAGTGAGAGAGAGACTGTAAGTAGGGGGAGTGGGAGAGGGAGAGGCAGTGAACTGTTGTCACTTTATATTTGGATTTTAGCACTTTAATGTGATCTCTAATATGAATGTCAAGTCATTTTGTTTGTTTTTGTTTTTAAATAACCCACAGAAGTTAGAGTACATGAATCATTACATTTTATTTTTCTGTCACAATTGTTTTTGAATATTTCCAAATGATTTGTGTTCTCTGTATGCTCTAAATAAATAAATTCAAATATACATGAAAAATCCAGACAGCTTTATTTTCACAGATCTAGTGTTTTCATGGGAGCTACAGGTAGGAGGGAAACACTTCTCTTTCTCTTTGAAAGGACAATTAATCAGTTAATGGTACAAATGATATGTTTTTCTTTGGTCTCTAGAGTATACAGTAGCCTGGAATACATTCTGACAATGTCAGATAGGGTCTTGCCAGATATGAAAGGTTCAAGTCTTTGCTGTTCCTTAGCCTCTTTATATTTTAGACTTACGTCATTCCTAATGATGAAGTTACTTCAGATAATTTAGGTCTTTAGAAATAAACATTTATGTTTCTTCAGTATACACTTCTGCTCTCCTGTCAAACTCCATATGGAAAAGGGGAAGAAAAGGGTAAGGGTAGTCTCAGTGTTCTGGAGACCTTGAGAAATGAGGCGTTTGAATAGTGACTTTGGATAAGAACCGTGGTGGAGAAACTCTTTCTCCGCAGTTTTAAGATTCCATGGGGGTGGAAATCTTACTTAGAAGTGGTTTTTAACTTGGGGGTTTTGTCTAGGATTGGAAAGTTATACACTTATTTGCAGGGAACAGATACTTAACTTTGGCTGACTAAAACACAAAAAAGGAGATACATTATTAGAAGCTCATGGAATCTCTAAGGGAGAGCCAGATTATCAAAACTTCTTCAGGGATTTAAGGATTGAAACAATAGAAAATAGAAAATTTCCCAAGTTTACTTTTGCAAAAATTACCCAGAATAATTTTGTAGAAAAATTGGAGAGTAAAAATTACTCATTATCTCCTAGATATTAAAACAAAAGATGAAAAAGAAAAACTTGATAGTTGTTAATATTTATGAGTAAAATTAAAAACATATTAAAAATAGCCATTTGTAGTTTCTTAAATCTACTCAAGCTCTTTACTAAGGGATCAGTTTTTCTGGTCAAATCTATTAAACTCTTTTCTAGGTGGCTTTTCTACCTTTTATGCTGAGAGTGGATTTCCCTATTTAAATACTGTAGAATATATTTACATGTTATAAATACGTTTTTGAGTCAGTGGATTCTTTTTTTTCTTTTTCCTGTCTCTTAATAGTCCCCTTCATTAATGGTGGCTCACTAGGCCATAGTTCTTACCAGTTGAAAGGAAATATGATTTAGCATAATCCCTCCCAGGTTATTCTGATACCTAATGTCTTGGTGATCAGTTTGCTATAACAAAGCACTATGGACTGGGTGGCTTAAACAACAGATACTTATTTTTCACAGTTTTGGAAACTGAGAAGTCCAAGATCAAGGTGTGAGCAGATTCCATTCCTGATGAGGACCCTCTTCTTGACTTGAAGACAGACACTTGCTTTGTCCTCACATAGTAGAAAGAGAGAGAGCTTGTCTTTCTTCCTTTTCTTGTATGACCCATAATGTCACCATAGGGGCTCTACCCTCAATACCTCATATATCTGATTACCACACAAGGGCCCCATCTATAGACATTATCACTTTAGAGATTAGGGCTGCAATAAAAAAAATTGGGGAAGTGCAAATACTCAGTCCGTAACACCTTATCCTATCTCTTTTCCATTTCCACCTGAGGAGAATTTAATTCTGCTTATTCTTATTTTTAATTTGCTATTATTGTGAACATTACTTATAAATGATTTTGACATCAAAGAGGAACACAAAGTAAAAACTGAAAGTTCTTTCCTAAATCCTCAGTATCCCACTCTCTAGGAATAACTAATGTTGTTTGCCAGAATATACAAAGTTATTGTCAGTATATGTGCACACACGTGTGCCTGTTTTTTACATTTTGATCTTCAGTCGTGTGTGTGTTTGTGTTTAGTGTGAAGCAGGGATCCATTTCCAAGTATTTAACTCTTGTCCTTTCAGCATCTTGATTAATTCATTATTTCCCCGCTCATAGAAATATATTGTTGTATATCAGTACAATATATATAATAGTACTGATAAATTTATAGGTCAGTTTGTGTACTTTAAATTGTTTTCAGATACTAATAGTAAGCTTTTTATTATTTTTACTTTAGCATTTCCCCTCCCTCCTACTGGACCATTGATGTTTTAGAAATATTTCTTTTTTTTTTTTTTTTTTAAAGATTTTTTTATTTTATTTGACAGACAGAGATTACATGTAGGCAGAGAGGCAGGCAGAGAGATAGAGAGAGGAGAGAGGAGGAAGCAGGCTCCCGGCTGAGCAGAGAGCCCGATGCGGGACTCGATCCCAGGACCCTGAGATCATGACCTGAGCCGAAGGCAGCGGCTTAACCCACTGAGCCACCCAGGCGCCCCTAGAAATATTTCTTAGCTTTTGTTCCTAGTCTTGTTTCAAGAATTTTTATCAGAAATTTCATTGCAGTTGCATTTGTGGTATGGGGCGATATGATGTCTAAATAGCATTAATTTTTCCTACAGGAATATGACACATGTTACATTTATTCAAGTCAATTGCTCAGGTTTATTAGTTCTTCACAACTTTCTTCATGGGCATTTGAAATATTAATGTTTTACAGATACTGTTTTTTCTGTAATAAATTTGTAAAGATTATCGCCCATCCTAACATGTTGATTATATATTTTGAATATATTTTGCATATTTTATATGCACCCATATTTTATATGCATCCTTTACTTGGCCGCCTTAGATTTTTCAGTTATCAGGTTTTTTGAATAATAATTCTGTCTGTTTCTTTCTAATGCTTTCCCTTCCCTCTTTCTCTTTCTTTCTTTCTTTCTACATCATTGCGCTGGAATTTCCGTTTTCATTTGAACAGTGATAATGATACTGCACCATTTTGTCTTGATCTTTTTTAATAGCAATGCCCCCTTTTTCTAGTGTTGATGATGGCCACTGATTTGAGAAGAATCTACTTTATTATTAAGAATCCTTTTTTCCGGGCACCTCGGTGGCTCAGTGGGTTAAAGACCTGCCTTCAGCTGAGGTCACGATCTCAGGGTCCTGGGATCGAGGCCCACATCGGGCTTTCTGTTCAGCAGGGAGCCTGCTTCCTCCTCTCTCTCTGCCTGCCTCTCTGCCTACAAGTGATCTGTCTCTCTGTCAAATAAGTAAATAAAATATTTAAAAAAAAAAATCCTTTTTTCCGATAGGGAGAGGGTGGTTGGGTTACGGGCATTGGAGAGGGTATGTGCTATGGTGAGGGCTGTGAAATGTATAAGCCTGATGATTCACAGATGGGGCATTATATGTTACATTGTATGTTAATTAAAATATATTACATATTTATATTTATATATAAATCTATATATTTTATATATAAATAATTTTTATATTTATATACTTATATAATTTATATTTATATGAATTTTATGTACAAAATTACTTATATATAAATAATTCTATATTATACATTATATGTTAATAAAAATTTATAAAAATCCTTTTTTCCTCAGTTGTTAGAGTTTTTTAAAAATTCAGATAATGAATGCTAAATTTTATAAAATGCCTTTTCAACCTCAAATGAGGAAGTCAGTGTGAGCTTTCATTGTGATAGTTTAAAAATCTCTTTATATTCTTGGAATTTCCTACTTCATCATTATGTCTTTTTCTTTAAACAAAAAGCTGGGTATTATTTCATAACATGAAAAATTTAATATTCATAAATTGTCCTTTTATATGTATATTCTGGTTTAGTACTAGACTTATGATAGCTTGCTAAAATACATTACAGTACTTATAAAATTTATATATCAACTTAGTAATTATCTACACTTGAAAGCATGGTAAAACACAGTGGTAAATTTTGATGTCTCGGTACTTTTTTGGGGCAATGGTTAAAAAACCCTTTTCTTCCTTAACTGTTAAGTATAGTCACTGTGAATTGTCTATCCTTTTTCGTAATACATCTTCAGTCATCTCCTAAATGGTACAATTCACTCTCTTGTTTGTTTACTTCTTTTTTAAAATTCATTTACAATTTGGATGGCATAGTTTGCCTAGTTCTTTATTTATATTTTATATATCATTTATGTTGTTTTCCTCCCAAAAAGGGTTAGTGGAAATAATAATTTGTGAAGTTTTTGTTGTTGTTTAGAACTCTTTAAACATGTTTAAATACATTTTTCTTGTTTATTTTTTAAGTGATACTCTCTACATTTTTGTATTTATTTAAAAATATCAATAAGACCTTAAATTTCAAAGATACTATATGTGCAGTGTATTGTTTTTACAGTTTCCATGTTTGAGTGTTTATACTGGTTTACTTCTGAATTTGAATATTTATTTTATCAGGACACATGAGTCGTAAACTCTCCAAGGGCTTTATATATATGTTCTAATATACTTGTCGATCAGTAACATCTTGCTTGACTTTAGTATTCATAAATATTGGTCTTATTTATTCTAAAATAATTTAGATTTGGACCACGGAAGTCAGTATTACAAGGGAGAAATTTGATGTCATTTCATTTTAACTTTTGCTTATGGAATTATTTTTCTTCATCCATGAAATAGAAAAAAATTGATTTCACATTTACATAATTTTTTAAATTAATGTTTTCTAGTAGTTGATCTATCTTAAATGAAGTTTTTTAATAGAGATTCTTGATAGAGGAATCCTCCTTTGGTAATATATTTGGTTTGACAGATCCTGCATGTATTAGTGATCTATTACAAATTATAAATTACTCTAAAATTCAGTGGCTTTTAAACGACATGCATTTATTATCTCTCTGTGTCAGAAATTCATGCATGGCTCAGCTGGGTTCTATGCCTCAGAGTCTTTCACAAGACTGCAGTCAGAGGTATCAGGGCTGGGATCTCATCTGGAGGCTTGACTGGGGAATGATCTCCTTCCAAGCTTATTCTCGGCCCAATGTCGTGCTTTTCCCACTGCGACACATATTGACAGGTATTTGATTTATTTGAGAGTCACTCTTTGGGTCTAACATCTACCTCTTTTGAGCTCTTCCTGTTATTTAGTCATAAATGTATGTGTGTATGTGAATGTGCATGGACATGCAGGTGAGCATCTATAGAAGGGTAAGTGGGAGGGACAGAGAGAAACAAGCAGGGAGGGAGAATGATCATATGTTAGTATAACTTTTTCTATTTTTAAGAACTATTTTTTCCCCCATAGGTGCCTTAGCTGGGCCAATTATTGTGGAGCCACATGTCACAGCAGTATGGGGAAAGAATGTTTCATTGAAGTGTTTAATTGAAGTAAATGAAACTATAACACAGATTTCATGGGAGAAGATCCATGGCAAAAGTTCACAGACTGTTGCAGTTCATCATCCTCAGTATGGATTCTCTGTTCAAGGAGAATATCAGGGAAGAGTCTTATTTAAAAACTATTCACTTAATGATGCGACAATTACTCTACATAACATAGGATTTTCTGATTCTGGAAAATACATATGCAAAGCTGTTACATTCCCGCTTGGAAATGCTCAATCCTCTACAACTGTAACTGTATTAGGTAGGTATGCTTGAATTGTATATTTTGGTGGTACTGGCAAGAATTATAATAAAAATTTTTTTAAGATTTTAAAATAATTAACTGTATATACATAAGCCTAGATTTGAAATAATTCAGATATGATTTTTCAGGTGTTCTCTTAAAAATCTGTGATTCTCTGCTCTCTCAATTTAAACAAAATTTTGTATCTACCTACCTATCTGTGTAATGCCTTGTGGTTCTTAGTTATTTTACTTTTTTCATGAAAGATTGGTTTTTAATTACAATACTAAAATGCTGAGTGTTTTTGAATTTTCAGTATTCTTTCTCAAAATTTCAAACTTTAAATTTCCATTTTTAAATAAGCTTGTCCATTTATTTAAATGACTGTTGTCTTAGAGCCATTGATATATTTCCATGTTTCTGAAATCAGATTTTACGTCTGCCACTGTGGATTTCATAGCTGTTTGATCCTTGGGCCTTTGCTTCTAATGAGCAGTCTTCTGCTTTTTCCTTTCTCATAACTTAAAATTTATGGAGGAATTTAAAATGAGCTTATTATTGTTAAGATAGCCACTTGCAGTGAAAGGTATACCAATTTGGAAATACTGGCTTGTATTTTTAGAATACCAGAGTAAAGATTAAGGAGTAATAGCAACCTTAGCATTTTCCAATCAAAGTAGGACTCCTTTAACAGGCAGTCTTTGCATCTGCCTGTTTGTCTGTTGGGGACTTGGTTGGATCTGCTGATAGCTCCCCTCCTCAACCCTCCTTCTTCACTTTCCTTCTGGGTGTTACACCCTAGTAAAAAGCACTTTGTGCTCCTCACTTGGTCTTAGTGTCTGCTTCCAGAGCAGCAAACAAGTGCACTGCCCCTAATATTTAAAGGCATTATTTCAGGGTCTCTGACATGTAGGAAAGCCATTTTGTCCAGCTCTTGTCAGATACTTTTTCATGTTGAGAGATACTATTTAAAAATAGAAATAAAATTAAATATTTGAGAATTTCATATATTTATGACACTGCCTGAACACCTGTGGGAAAATATAACTCATGTTTATGAAACAGATACTTTTGAGAAACTTTGACTAGAAGGCAGGGAGCATTGGGTGTTATACACAAACAATGAATCCTGGAACACTGAATCAAAAACTAATGATGTACTGTATGGTGACTAACATTAACATTACAAAAAAAAAAAAAAGAATAGGTCCAGAAACAAACCAAAACAAAAAAGAAGGCAAAAATAAATACCTGAAAAATCAAGTGCAGGCCATCAGGGTTAAAAAAGGTCATAAAAAAAGTTCAATGGCTAGAAAACAGTAGTTTTGTGTGGAAGAGGGAACCCATTGGAGTAAGGGTTTTTTTTGCTTTAAATTCTAGTAATTGCCCCTAAATTATCAGTGATTTAAAACTGAGGAATGTTTATAGTATAAGACTAGTCATGATCTTCACCACGCCTATGTATCTAGCTTCATCTATTTCATCTCTTTCTCCACTTTACAACACAAATAATCATGATGAACTATTTGTAGTTCTGATAATACCTGTTTTTGTTTTACATGTGTTTTTCTTTCTTCTTGGATTGCTTTCTTTTTCTTCCTGTCTTCCTAGTTCTTATATTTAACTGCTATATATCAAACCACATCCTTTTAGAAAGCCATTGTTGAAATATATACCCACTTGCAGTTTGATTTTTTTTCTTTCTTTCTTTTTTTGGCTCTTTTGCCATTTTTTCTTGAGCTTATCTATTGCAGCAGTTACCATACTGTTTGTTGTGTGTTTTCTACATTATAAACACATGGTGGACTGCAGCTCTGTACTTTTAAATTTAACTTTATCTCTAAGGCCTACAAGAATTCCTGGTATACAGCAGCCATACACCATGAGTGTTATTTAAGTAGGGTATAGGAATGGATTGGTAAAACTTAGTAGTATACAAAAGTTGCATAGAAAAACAGTTGAACCAGTCATTGAATTTTGGATAGGTTTGGGGTAAGCAGAGGGAAGTAAGTATAGGGAGAATAAATGAGCCAGTGCGGGGAGGCAGAAAACAATATACAATAAGGCAGAGTTCTTTTTAGCATCAGCGTTGTTGACATTTTGGGCTGGAATTCTTTGCTCTAGTGAGCTGTTCTGTCCATTGTAGACTGTTTGGCAATGTCTGTGGAGACATTCTAAGTTATCGTCACTGAAAGACTGCTGCTAGCATCTGGTGGGTCTTTCAGTGTTGATAACTTAGAATGTCTCCAGATGTTGCCAAGGGTCCTCTGGAAGAGGAGAGGAGAGATCACTCATTGTTGAGCGATTAGTGAAATCACTCATTAGTGGAATCACTGAATAATTTTTTGATTGTTCAGAGGATTTATGTAAAGTACAAGAACTAAAGGCTAGAAAGTTTGAGTAGGACTGCATTAAAGTAACTTGAATGTTATAATGGAGAATTTGAGCTTTGTATTACTGGAAATGCCAAATTGGTATAAGATATTGTACTTCTTGCCTCCCTTCTACCCTCAGACTCCTACTATGTAAAGTGTGGTTGCTGAACTGGCAGCATTGGCATCACTTGGGAGTTTATTAGAAATATAGGATTTTGGGTCCCTCTCAAACTTATTGAATGATAAGTCTACATTTTAGCAGGATTTCTAAGTGATTTGTATACAGAATGAAGTTTGAGAAACACTGGTTTGATCACCTTCTTACCTTGCTTAGAGGGATATTTAAGTCATAATAGACTAGATTTAGGGAGTAATGTGATAAAAGTTATGATTTATGAAGGTCAGTTAGGTGTTTTGATGGATTGAAATGAAGAGGTCCGAGGGAGGAGTCAAGACGGCAGAGGAGTAGCAGGCTGAGATCATATCAGATAGCAGGAGATCAGCTAGGTAGTTTATCAAACCTTTCTGAACACCTACAAATCCAACAGGAGATCAAAGAGAAGAAGAGCAGCAATTCTAGAAACAGAAAATCGACCACTTTCTGAAAGGTAGGACCTGCGGAGGAGTGAATCCAAAGCGACGGAAAGATAGACTGCAGGGGGAGAGGCCAGCTCCCAGCAAGCAGGGGAGCAACGGAGCACAAAATCAGAACTTTTAAAAGTCTGCTCCACTGAGGGACATGGCTCCAGAGGCTAAGCCAACTTGAAGCCCACTTGGGGGCGGTGTGGTCTCAGATCCCATGGGGTCACAGAAGAATCAGGGGTGTCTGAGTGTTGCCGAGCTCACAGGTATTAGAGCAAGGAAGCTGGCTACAGAGACAGAGCCAAGGAGTGAGCTCTCAACTTGGGGTTACCTTAAACTGTGATCCGTGGCACACTCAGGCCACTGCTCTTTGAGCAGGGACTCCAGAAGATCCAGGGAGACCCCCCCACCCACCTCCCCAGAAGAGCTGCAGGGATCTGCTGGGTTTGGAGACTCCAGGCGGAGCTGTGTGCCAGAGACAGAGATGCTTGGTCACAGGCTGGGTGAGCTCGGAGTGTGGCCAGAGGCCAGGGAGACAAGAGTGATTGAATGCTTTTCTCCGAGGGTGCACTGAGGAATGGGGCCCTGAGCTCTCCATTACTCCGGGCTGGAGATTGGGAGGCCACCATTTTCATTCCCGTTCTCCAGAGCTCTACAGAAAGCCTTCAGGGAACAAAAGCTCCCAAAAGTGAACCAGAGCAGATTACTTAGCCTAGCCCCTGGTAAGGGCAGTGCAATTCTGCCTCCTGCAGTGACACTTGAGAATCACTACAACAGGCCCCTCCCCCAGATGATCAGCAAGAAATCTAGCCAAGACCAAGTTCACTTATCAAGAACAGCAGAATTCCAGAGGAGGAGAAAGCAAGGCATGGAATTCATGGCTTTGTCCTCATGATTCTTTAGTCTTGCAAAGTTAATTAATTTTTTAAATTTTATTTTTTTCTATATGCTTATTTTTTTAACTTTTACCCTTTCCTCTATTAACGTTTTTAAACTAGTTTATCTTAACAACACCTTTCATAAAAAAGATCTTTCTGAACCTTCATTATTATACTCATATTTTATCCTTCATTGTATCTAACTTCATTTTTTGTATAGACATAGGGTTTTTTCTTCTAAAAAAAATTTGAGATACAACTTCTAATAGGTCAAAATATACCCTAAAGCTAGCACAGGGCTTGTTCTAGTCTCCAGCCTGAGCAGATTCTCTCCACTTTCTTTTTCTTTATTCTCCCAACCAACTTATCAACTCCTTTTTTAGAATTTTTTTGAAAATTTTTCATCTTTATACTCCTATTCCATCCCTTCATCGTGTTTACCCTTATTTTGTGTGTGTCTGTGTGTGTGTGTATATATATATATATATATATATAAGTTTTTCATTCTTTAAAATCTTAGGACATAGTTTCTTCTAAGAGACCAAAATAATCCCAAAATTAAGTGGGTGACTCTGTTCTATTCACTATTCTAATATATATCATTAATTAATTAATTAATTAATTAATTTTCTGAGCTGCTTTTTACCCCCTACCTTCCCCCCAGGATTTAGTGTCTCTTCTGATCTGGTTAAAGCACATTTTCCTGGGATCTTTGCCACCCTTTTAGTATTTTATTCTCTCCTTCATATATTCTTATCTGGATAAAATGAGAAGGCTGAAAAATTTACCACAAAAAAAAAAGAACAAGAGGCAGTACCGAAGGCTAAGGACCTAATCAATACAGACATTGGTAATATGTCAGATCTAGAGTTCAGAATGATGATTCTCAAGGTGCTAGCCGGGCTCGAAAAAGGCATGGAAGATATTAGAGAAACCTGCCTGGAAAAATAAAAGCCCTTTCTGGAGAAATAAAAGAACTAAAATCTAAACAAGCTGAAATCAAAAAAGCTATTAATGAGATGCAGTCAAAAATGGAGTCTCTTACTGCTAGGATAAATGAGGCAGAAGAGAGAATTAGTGATATAGAAGACCAAATGACAGAGAATAAAGAAGCTGAGTAAAAGAGAGACAAACAACTACTGAACCATGAGGGGAGAATTGGAGAGATAAGTGATACCATACGATGAAACAACATTAGAATAATTGGGATTCCAGAAGAAGAGGAAAGAGAGAGGGGAGCAGAAGGTATATTGGAGAGGATTATTGTAGAGAATTTCCCTAATATGGCAAAGGGAACAAGCATCAAAATCCAGGAGGTGCAGAGAACCCCCTCAGAATCAATAAGAATAGGTCCATGCCCCATCATCTAATAGTAAAATTTACAAGTCTTAGTGACAAAGAGAAAATTTTGAAAGCAGTTCGGGACAAGAAGCCTATAACATACAATGGTAAAAATATTAGATTGGCAGCAAACTTATCCACAGAGACCTGGCAGTCCAGAAAGAACTGACATGATATATTCAGAGCACTAAATGAGAAGAACATGCAGCCAAGAATACTATATCCAGCTAGGCTATCATTGAAAATAGAAGGAGAGATAAAAAGCCTCCAGGACAAACAAAAACTAAAAGAATTTGTAAATACCAAACCAGCCCTACAGGAAATATTGAAAGGGGTCCTCTAAGCAAAGAGAGAGCCTAAAAGTAGTAGACCAGAAAGGAATAGAGATAATACACAGTAATAGTCACTTTACAGGCAATAAAATGGCACTAAATTCATATGTCTCAATAGTTACCCTGAATGTAAATGGACTAAATGCCCCAATCAAAAGACACAGGGTATCAGAATGGATTTAAAAAACAAAACCCATCAATATGCTGTCTACAAGAAACTCATTTTAGACCCAAGGACACCTCCACATTTAAAGCGAGGGGGTGGAAAACAGTTTACCATCCTAATGGACATCTAAAGAAAGCTGGGGTGGCAATGCTTATATTAGATCAATTAGATTTTAAGCCAAAGACTATACTAAGAGATGAGGAAGGACACTATATCATACTCAAAGGGTTTGTCCAACAAGAAGGCCTAACAGTTTTCAATACCTATGCCCCTAACATGGGAGCAGCCAGCTATATAAACCAATTAATAACAAAATCGAAGAAACACATCGACAAAAATACAATAATAGTAGGAGACATTAACAACCCCCTCACTGAAATGGACAGATCATCTAAGCAACAGAACAACAAGAAATCAAGGCCTTTAATGACACACTGGACCAGATGGACATCACACATAGATTGAGAACATTCCATCACAAAGCAACAGAATACACATTCTTCTCTAGTGCACATGGAACATTCTCCAGAATAGATCACATCCTGGGTCACAAATCAGGTCTCAACCGGTATCAAAAGATTGGGATCATTTCCAGCATTTTTTCAGAATACAATGCTCTGAAGCTGGAACTCAATTTCAAGAGGAAATTTGGAAAGAACACAAATACATGGAGACTAAACAGCATCCTTCTAAATAATGAATGGGTCAGCCAGGAAATTAAAGAAGAATTGAAAAAATTCATGGTAACAAATGATAATGAAAACACAACGGTTCAAAATCTGTGGGATACAGCAAAGGAAGTCCTGAGAGGAAAATATATAGCAATCCAAGCCTTTCTCAAGAAACAAGAAAGGTCTTAAATACACAACCTAAGTCTACACCTAAAGGAGTTGGAGAAAGAACAGCAAAGAAAACCTAAACCCAGCAGGAGAAGAGAAATAAAGATCAGAGCAGAAATCAATGAAATAGAAACCAAAAGAACAATAGAACAAATCAACGAAACTAGGAGCAGGGTCTTTGAAAGAATTAATAAAATTGATAACCCCCTGGCCAGACTTATTAAATTAGAAAAGAGAAAAGACCCAAATAAATAAAATCATGAATGAAAGAGGAGAGATCACAACCAACACTAAAGAAATACAAACATTTATAAGAACATATTATGAGCAACTATATGCCAGCAAATTTAATAATGTGGAAGAAATGGAGGCATTGCTAGAGACGTGTAAACTACCACAACTGAGCCAGGAAGAAATAGAAAACCTGAACAGACCCATAACCAATAAGGAGATTGAAGCAGTCATCAAAAATCTCCCAACAAACAGACCAGGGCCAGATGGCTTCCCAGGAGAATTCTACCAAACATTGAAAGAATTAATTCCTATTCTCCTGAAACTGTTCCAAAAAATAGAAATGGAAGGAAAACTTCCAAACACATTTCATGAGGCCGGCATTACCTTGATCCCAAAACCAGACAAAGATCCCATCAAAAAAGAGAATTACAGACCAGGATCCTTGATGAACACAGATGTGAAAATTCTCACCAAAATACTAGCCAGTAGGATCCAACAGTACATTAAAAGGATTATTCATCACGACCCAGTGGGATTTATCCCAGGGCTGCAAGGTTGGTTCAACATCTGCAAATCAATGAATGTGATAGAATACATTAATAAAGAACAAGAACTATATGACACTTTCAATAGATGCTGAAAAAGCATTGACAGAATACAGCATCCTTTCCTGATCAAAATTCTTCAAATTGTAGGGATAGAGGGTACATACCTCAATATCATCAAAGTCATCTATGGAAAACCAATAGCGAATATCATTCTCAATGGAGAAAAACTGAGAGCTTTTCCGCTAAGGTCAGGAACACGGCAGGGATGTCCATTATCACCACTGCTATTCAACATATTACTAGAAGTCCTAGCCTCAGTAATCAGACAACAAAAAGAAATTAAAGGCATCCAAATCGGCAAAGAAGGAGTCAAACTATCACTCTGAAAATGATATGATCCTTTATGTGAAAAACCCAAAAGACTCAAATCTGCTAGAACTTGTACAGGAATTCAGTAAAGTATCAGGATATTAAATCAATGCACAGAAATCAGTTGCATTTCTTTACACCAACAAGAAGACTGAAGAAAGAGGAATTAAAGAGTCCATCCCATTTACAATTGCATCCAAAACCATAAGATACCTAGGAATAAACCTAACCAAAGAGGCAAAGAATCTATACTCAGAAAACTATAAAGTACTCATGAATGAAATTGAGGATGACACAAAGAAATGGAAAGATGTTCCATGCTCATGGATTGGAGGAACAAATATTGTGAAAATGTCTATGCTACCTAAAACAATCTACACATTTAATGCAATCCCTATCAAAATCCTATCCATTTTTTTCAATGAAATGGAACAAATAATCCTAAAATTTATATGGAACCTGAAAAGACCTTGAATAGCCACAGGAATGTTGAAAAAGAAAGCCAAAGTTGGTGGCATCACATTCCAGACTTTAAGCTCTATTACAAAGCTGTCATCATCAAGACAGTATGGTACTGGCCGAAAAACAGACACATAGATCAATGGAACAGAATAGAGAGCCCAGAAATAGACCCTCAATTCTATGGTCAACTAATCTTTGACAAAACAGGACAGAATGTCCAATGGAAAAAAGATAGCCTCTTTAACAATTGGTGTTGGGAAAATTGGACAGCCACATGCAGGAAAATGAAACTGGACCATTTCCTTACACCACACATGAAAATAGACTCAAAATGGATGAAGGACCTCAGTGTGAGAAAGGAATCCCTCAAAAGCCTTGAAGAGAACACAGGTAGCAACCTCTTTCACCTCAGCCGCAGCAGTTTCTTCCTAGGAACATTGCCAAAGGCAAGGGAAGCAAGGGCAAAAATGAACTTTTAGGACTTCATCAAGATCAAAGGCTTCTACACAGCAAGGGAAACAGTTAACAAAACCAAAAGACAACTGACAGAATGGGAGAAGATACTTGCAAACGACGTATCAGATAAAAGGTTAGTATCCGGGGCACCTGGGTGGCTCAGTGGGTTAAACCTCTGCTTTCAGCTCAGGTCATGATCTCAGGGTCCTGAGATCGAGCCCTGCATCAGGTTGTCTGCTCAGCAGGAAGCCTGTTCCTCCCCCCCATCTCTCTCTCCCTCTGTCAAATAATTAAATAATTTTTTTTAAAAAGGTTAGTATCCAAAATCTATGAAGAACTTATCAAACTCAGTACCCAAAGAACAAATAATCCAATCACGAAATCGGCAGAGGACATGAACAGACATTTCTGCAAAGAAGACATCCAGATGGCCAATAGACACATGAAAAAGTGATCCACGTCACTCGGCATCAGGGAAATACAAATCAAAACCACAATGAGATACCATCTCTCACCAGTCAGAATGGCTAAAATGAGCAAGTCAGGAAATGACACTTGCTGGCGAGGATGCGGAGAAAGGGGTACCCTCCTACACTGTTGGTGGGAGTACAAGCTGGTGCAACTACTCTGGAAAACAACATGGAGGTTCCTCAAAAAGTTGAAAATAGATCTACCATACGACCCAGTATTTGCAATACTGGGTATTTACCGTAAAGATACAAACGTAATGATCCGAAGAGGCACGTGCGCCCAGATGTTTATAGCAGCGATATCCACAATAGCCAAACTATGGAAAGAACCTAGATGTCCATCAATAGATGAATGGATAAGGAAGATAGGGTGTATAGATAGAGATATATATACAATTGAATATTATGCAGCCATCAAAGAAATGAAATCTTGCCATTTGTGACCACATGGATGGAACTAGAGGGTGTTATGCTTATCGAAATACATCACTCAGAGAAAGACAATTATCATATCTCCATGATATGAGGAAGTTGAGAGGCAATGTGGGGGGTTTGAGGGATACAAAAAGAGCAAATTAAACAAGATGGGATCGGGAGGGAGACAAACCATAAGAGACTCTTAATCAAACAAATGAGGGTTGGGGCACCTAGGTGGCTCAATGGGTTAAGCCTCTGCCTTCGGCTCAGGTCATCATTCCAGGGTCCTGGGATCGAGCCCCGCATCAGGCTTTCTGCTCAGCGGGGAGTTTGTTACCCTTTCTTTCTCTCTCTGCCTGCCTCTCTGCCTACTTGTGATCTCTGTCAAATAAATAAAAATCTTTTAAAAAAAAGAAAACAAACAAACAAAAAAATGAGGGTTGCCAGGGCGAGGGTTAGGGAAAGGGTGTGGTAGGGTTATGGACATGGGGGAAGGTATGTGCTATGGTGAGTGCTGTGAAGTCTGTAAATGTGGCAGTTCACAGACCTGTACCCCTGGGTCTAATAATACATTATATGTTAATAAATAAATAAAAATTTTTTTAAAAATAAAGAAATGAAGAAGTCCTAAAATCTTAATCCTTCAGTCATGTGGCCATGAAAGCTTGAAATTAATTTTCTGATTTCCGCCCCTTGAGGGAAGAAGGGAGCTATTACAAAGGAATATCTGTCAAGACTTTGTAACTGATTGGATATAAGAAACAAGGGAGGTTTGAGCATAAAAAGGTTTCTAGTCTTGGTGATTGTGTAAGTTATATTAGTATAAATTCCAGTGGGCATGTCTGAATGAAATCCAGGTGTTGGGATTGGATGGCTAAGATAATGAGATCAGCATTGGCTTTATTGAGCTTGAAGATATATAGGCAAACAGTACCAGACAGGTGGTTAGAAACTATGGAATCAAGCCTTGTATCAAAAAGGAAGGAAATTAGGGATTATGTAGATAGTAGTTTTGTATCAGTTAAACATTTCTAAGGGAGATGCAAATAGTAACTGACAGCCCAGAACCCAGTATTTATTGGGGCAGAGGTCAGAAGAAATTGAAATGAAGAACTCTAAGAGAGCTTTGAGGAAAACTCTGGCAAAGTAATACTACTTATATCAGGAGAAGATAAAATTTTTAAGATTATTTTAGCAGCTTTTTCTTTTTTCCACAGTGAGAATTAAGCTTTATACAAAATGATTTGAACAACCTTTTTTTTTTTTTTTTTGGCTTTCCTAAGAATGGTACACAGCTAGTATTCTTTTATTTATTTATTTATTTATTTGACAGAGAAAGATCACAAGTAGGCAGAGAGAGAGAGAGGAGGAAGCAGGCTCCCTGCTGAGCAGAGAGCCCAGTGCGGGACTCGATCCTAGGACCCTGAGATCATGACCTGAACCGAAGGCAGCGGCTTAACCCACTGAGCCACCCAGGCGCCCAGTGGTACACAGCTAGTATTCTTAAAGTATAGCCTAGAAGGCAATTCATTACTTAGAACAGGTACCTTAAGGCATTATTGGTACTTAATTCTTTTTGAACAGAATGCTAATAACTGTGTCAAAGTTTGAAATTCTACCAAATTGGTCAAAGAGAATGGCAAATAAAAAATTTAGCCTATCGATTACATGGTAACATTAAGAGTTTCAGTGGAGTGGTAGTAATAGAAATCAAATTAAGGGAATGTGATATAACAAAAAAGCTTTGGGAAAATTTAACAACAAATGCCCCACAGTAGAACAGTTGTTTTGCAATTGCTTACTTCTCTTGATGGGATATTTTATAGCTATTAAAATTATGGTTAAGAGAAGTGTTGCTGTGGGAGGAAAGAACCAAAAAATTGTACGTATGCCATGATTATTACATCCATATAGAAACTAGAAAAAGAGAAGTGGAAGATGATAATAATTGCATTAGGGTATTGTAGTTGTGCCTAATTTTTCCCTGTTTTCCCAATTTTTAGAAATACTGCTTTTGCAATAAAAATACAGACTTCCACTATATGTTGGGTAACTGAACATAATTAAAAAAAAAAAAAATAGACTTCCATTGCTGTAGATGATGGAATAGCAGGGACTGGATTTGCCCTCTCGCTGAGAACAAGAAACCAGGCAAATAAGAAACAGTTTTAAGAAACAGTTTTTTGTTATTGGACAATAGGCCATGTAAGATTATGATCCCTGAAAGAAGGAAAACAAACAAGGTGAGTCCATATAATGTTCTGGCTTCCACCTTAGTCAGTTTTCAGAGTACAACTCAGTGACAAGGATTTGAAGCAGAGATCGATGGTATTAGGGAGTAAAAGAGAAATTCTGGAATTCAGGGAGGACAGGTGATTAGAATTTGTGGAGCAGAATACTGGAAAGCAGAGAGCATCAGAGAGAGTGTGTGTGTTTTAGAGATCTACAGAGGGCCCCTTTAAAGTCTTTGGGTTAGTATTGATCTGTGTCGATGGAGAGGAATCTTGAGGTTGGGGAAAGAACCACCGGAAAGCATTAGATCTAACTAGCGATCCTGATGTTCACACAGAACTGGGAAAACCATGTTACCTCCATTCAGAGTACAGAGGGCTTTGATAGCATCTTTTTTTTTTTTTTAACAGATTTTATATATTTGACGAGAGAGAGAGAGAGAGATCACAAGTAGGCAGAGAGACGGGAAGCAAACTACCCTCCCAGAAGAGAGCCCGATGCAGTGCTCTATCCCAGGACCATGAGATCATGACCCGAGCTGAAGGCAGAGGCTTAACTCACTGGGCCACCCAGGCGCCCTCTTTGATAGCATCTTAAGAGCAAGCAACAGCAAAACAACTAGACAGTGAAGGTTACAAGGAAGTTAACCAAAATATTGAGGTCTATGAGAAAAGTAACTTTGGAAAGCTAATAAAGTCTACGACCAGGAGATTGATTCCTTCAGAAGAAACAGAAATGTAACTTTTTTTTTTTTTTTTTTAAGATTTATTTAGAGAACACAGGTAGACAGAGCACCAGGCAGAGGGAGAAGGAGAAGCAGGCTCTCTGCTGAGCAGGGAGCCCAACATACTGTGCTGGATCCCAGGACCCTAGGATCATGACCTGAGTCAAAGGCAGCCACTTACCTGCCTGAGCCACCCAGGTGCCTGCAGAAATATAACTTAAAATTGACTTTAAAATAAATTTTTAAGTTCCTCAAAGATAAAAAAAGTTATCGACGGTGTAAGTTGTTCAAAACAACTCTCCCATGGGTGTGAAATAAAATACCACTGAAAGCTTCAAGGAAGTAAAAACAAGTGAGAAATATTAGTAGATTAAGTCTAGGAGAAGGTAAAAATAGAAATAAGCTTAGCACTGAAAGTTGCATGCAACCTGAGGACTTCTGATAATTTAGAAGAAACACCTGAGGTGCTTAGCTGGGATTTTGAAAGCCTTAAGAAGCAAGAGACAGATTTCTAAGTGTAGTTCTGCTAAGATGGGGGATGTCTAATAACCCTTCTCTTATTCATCTGCTATCCAGAGGCTTACATTTTTAGAATAGTAGGAAATTAGTAGAAGTAAACCAGCCTTCTTATAGACTTACAGGTTTATAATGACCTGAGTGGTTTGATCTTAAAATCAGGAGGCTCTAGACTGGTTAGTGATTTCAGGAGTTTAGCAGAAGAAAACTCAGATCTTTTCTGGAGGAAAATTATCTTTATTCTAGACCTCACAGTATTTCTATCTTAATTATTCAAACACAGGCTTATAGTTTTCTGAAATACAAGTAAAGAAGAACCCACAAGTAGCAGGCAGCACAAATAAGACAACAGAAACAGACTTTCAAAGATACAGGGTTGTTGGAATTATCAGACACAGCCTATTAAACAGCATCGTTTAACATTTGAAGAGTTAAGTCAATCTATAAAATTTCTGCAGAGAACAAGAAACTATAAAAAAATGACACAGTAATTGGCCTTGAAGTAGAGAAGTAATTTTTAGTGTATAAAAGTAGTTAACCATAAAAGGGAAATTAAAAACTGGTAAATTTTAGTACAATTGAATTAAAAACTTCTCTTCATCAAAACACACTATAGGGCAAAAAGATAAGCCCTAAACTGCTAGAGGATATTTTTACCACATGTAATAAAAAAAGGGCTCTTCTTCCAAATCAGTAAGTAAAAGCAATTGGCTTTAATAGGCATTTTGCAGAAGAAATTCCAAATAGTCTATAAACATGGAAGGAACTTTAACGTCATTCATAATAAAAAATACAGTCTCAACAGTACAGCATTATATGCATATAAGATGGACAAACATGAGAAGTCAGACAGTACCAGCTGTGGTGAGTGTCTGGACCAACAGGTGCTCTAAAATTGGTAGTAAATTCTTACTTTGGAAAGCTTTTTGGCATTATCTGGTAAAGCTGAAAATAAAAATAGTAGTAGCAATTCCACTATAAGAGACAAAGTAAAGAAATACCTGTACAAATATACCGAGATATACCAATGAGAATGTTTCTTATAAAGTTGTTCATACTAAATAGGAAATAGCACCAAACCCAGTGGTAAATAAACTGTACAGCAGTTAATAATCTGTAGAACTGCATATAAATTTAAATGGTTTTTAAAAAGTGAAAAAATCTTGAATTCTAAAATAATAAAGTCTGATTATTCTCAAATAAGTTTATCTCAGGAGCACAAAGTTGAATCAAAGAAGAACTATATAAAAATATATATAGTTTAGTACCATTCATGTAAAGTTCAGAAACAGGTAAAATATAATTGTTGTTTTACAAACTTTACATTTGTTGCTTGTAGACCTGTTATGAAAAGTAAGCAAAAATTTATTTTCAGAGTCATTATAATGATTTCATACTTGGACTGGTAGGTGTTAAAATCAAGGAGAGACATGCTGAGCTACCTGGGAGGTACTGTTGTTTTTATTAAGATGTATGGTGTTTACACAGATGTTTACTACGAAGTATTGATTACATGTGTTGTATGTACTCTTTCCTTTGTTATTTTACAATAATACATCTCATACAATACATTAGGAAAATATTAGTATCTCAAGTAAATTATGAAAAATATTTAGATACAAATCAAGAACAGATGGCATTAAAAATCAGTTGGAAGCTTTGAAAGTGAATAAGTTATTGAGATAAAAACTCAATGTACAGAATAACCCATAGGCTTGAGACAGTTCATGAGGTGAGACTGAGGAATTTATGCAGAAAGAAACACATGAAATTTGCTGGAAAATGTGAAGAGATAGAAAGGTTATATGGAAAGTAGATGAAAGGATCTGAACATTAAGGTTACTTTCACTTGCTGAGGAGCTTTCTTATACTGGAAGAAGATAATGGGATATACATTCTAATACACATTTTAATAAACATAGCTATTATTGACATTACATTTTAACTGTATAGGTTCCATACTGGTAACTTAATTTATATTTTTTGTAAGTGTTTTGCTGCAAAATGAAGCACTGTGTTTTAAAACTACATCTTTTCCCCTTTCAGAGTAATACTTAAACTCTTATAATGAAAATTACCCAATTTACAGGAATTTTTCATATACTAACTTCAGGGAGAACTCATTAGTCCTTATAAAGAAAAATGGTATCTCTCCTAAGGAGAACCTTCTTTAAAGTTTTCAAGTCTTGCTGAGGTTCTTGTTTGTCTTAGCTCATGATCTTCTCCTCTTCCCAAGATCTAGCTGATGTTAGCATTACTTAAAAGCATGTTTAAAGCCTAGATTTTATATACATTTTCCCCTAAGTTTATGAACTATGGCTAGATATGTCTTGGAAAGATATAAATATATTCTTCATTGAAATGTGACTAATTTTTTTTTTTAAATGTAAACAGTTGAACCCACTGTGAGCCTGATAAAAGGGCCAGATTCTTTAATTGATGGAGGAAATGAAACTGTAGCAGCCATCTGTATCGCAGCCACTGGAAAGCCAGTTGCACATATTGACTGGGAAGGTGATCTTGGTGAAATGGAATCCACTACAACTTCTTTTCCAAATGAAACAGCAACAATTGTCAGCCAGTACAAGCTGTTTCCAACCAGATTTGCTAGAGGAAGGCGGATTACCTGTGTTGTAAAACATCCAGCCTTGGAAAAGGACATCCGATATTCTTTCATATTAGATATACAGTGTAAGTAAACAATAACATTTGCTCTTAAACATTTTACTTTAATTTTCTTCTGTGACATAATTCTATGGCAGACTTGTTAGTTTGAATATTTAATATTCAGATATTCTTATATCTTTTCCATGTTGAAATTTTTTTCCTTAATTTTTAAAAATAGCTTTGTGGAAATTTCATTTAATCAGACCATTTCTTATTAGTTTGTGAAATGGGCAGTGACTTTAAAGTTGCTCTCCAACTTAAAATTATTTAGCCTTCTCCTTTTCAGACCTTAAAAATAAGCTGGGCTTAAGCAAATTGTGGAAATTTGTACCTCAAAATGTGCAATACTTAGAGGCAAACAACTACTTTGCCAGTTCAATTAATTTCACTATTGCTCATTTTTTTTTTGTTGCTACCCATGATGTTTTCAGCAAGAATCTTTTATTGTCTAAATGCATATTAATTAGTTTGAAAATCTTTGTTTTTCCAATACTATTTCTCATCTCATTTTACTGATCATGTTGTAAGATTCTCATATAATAAGACAGTATTTTAAAGACATCATTTGGATAATAACCATTGTAGATAAGGTTCAAAGGTTAGCCCATCTCCTATTTTTATTTTTTTGTTAAGGGATGTTCCCTTTTGTGTAAAGTTTGTATGTTTATATACGTATGTGCATATATTTTTTTTTCCTGTACATTAGCTCAGTTGTTGAAACATTGTGTGGCATTTAAAAATTTTGAGCAGAAGAAAAAGTGATAATGCACGTAACTTAAGGATAAGGAAAATTAATAGGTTTTTAAAAGGACGTATTACGGTGTTCTTAGTGTTTTATTTTTTGATATGACGTATATGGAATTTTAAATTGCACATATTCATTACACGATATAATGGTTTTTAAAGCTAATTGTAAGAATCTTTTTCAACATTTATTGGGTTAAACTTCGGAAGTTACCTTACATGAATGTTACTACCACTTTATTTCTAAGTGCAGATACCTTCTTTTCACTACTCTGAAGAATCCAATTAAAATTTCTGTTTCCTTTTCCTACCTTACTTTCATAGACTCTTAACTTTTTCCTTTTTCTTGTAAAATTCAGATCCCAATTGTAAGTACTATTAGTATTTTCCTTATATCTAGTAATGACTGAAATTTTCTTCAATTTGTATTGGTTACATTATGCTTTTTTGGTTGGTTGTTTGAATGAAATCCTAAATACAAAAATATTTCTCTTAATGTAAGATTTACATAATTATGGCTTAGATTTATTGTCTTGCTCCTAAAATGTTCTTAGAGTACTGGTGATTTTTTTTCCTCTTTTTAATTGGGACTTAACAAAACATGTGAACAAAGTTTGAGGAGATAAAATCTTATATCCAAAGTTCAGATCTCTAAATTTGGAGGTATTATTTGGGGATACCTTACCTTAGTACCTATTCCCTCCTCCCAATTAAAAGAAATTAAACTCACAGAGCTCTCTATTGTTCTTTCAGCAACAATTTTTAGTACCAATTGTTAGTTACAAACGTGTTAATTCTTGGTATTTAAGAGATAGGCATTTCTTTCTTTAAATTACTAAAGTAATTAATTGTACCTTAGTAAAAGTTTAATTTTTTACCACCCTTTTTTGTAAACCTTGATTGATAATAGACCAAGCTTCCCTGACAGAATTAAACTGACCTGGTCTCTCTCTAATTTCCCATCTGATCACTGTACTCTTTATCTGGTTTACTGTGTAACTCACAGGAGGGTCCCTGTACCATGCATAAGTGACCCTTCCTTGGGGAAGCTTTCATGACCCGTACCTCATTCGCAGTTAGGCCCTTCTTCTCTATATCATCCTATTCTTTTCCTTCTTGGTTCTCATAAGAGGCTTTAGTTTAATATTTCAAAAATATCCTCTTATTAAAAACTATTAAAAATTAATTATATGAAAGAAAAAATTTAAAATAAAAGGGACGCCTGGGTGGCTCAGTGGGTTAAAGCCTCTGCCTTCAGCTCTGGTCATGATCCCAGGGTCCTGGGATCTAGCCCTGCATTGGTCTCTCTACTCGGCGGGGAGCCTGCTTCCTTCTCCTCTCTCTCTCTCTCTCTCTGCCTGACTCTCTGCCTACTTGTGTCTGTCTGTCAAGTTAAAAAAAATAAAATTAATTAAAAAAATAAATAAATTTATGAATACAGAATCTATTTGTATGCCATAAGCCTACAACAGTGCCTGCCACTTACTAGGAGTTAAAAAACAATATGATGGTTGAATGAATGATTCATATTGGATCGTATGATTTAAATGCATAAATTTATATTGCTGGTAGATATTGATAATTGCTTACTCTTAACAAACTATATTACACAATATTACACATGTACCAGAAGACGTTTGGGTGCATTGAATGGATAAAATTGTTTTAGAACAGTTGAGGCCACAGATAACTTACTTTAGTTGATATTATAGCCTTAGAAAGTTTGTTTCACATTTCTGCTTATCCATAGAATAGTAATTAATTATAATACAGGGAACCTAATCTCTGTAACTGACTTTGTATCTCTTGGGGGATATTCTCTTTCAGATTAGACATTTCTTTAAAGACAGTGTTATATGGTCACTTGGTACTTAACTGCCACGTCTAATCAAATTAAGTAGTATAATGTATTTCCTTTGTTCATAAATCTACACTTCTCATAATAGGACTCTCATATTTTGTTCTTGGTGTTTATATGTTTGTGAATATCCTTATATTCAGTGTCCAAAATAACTAGAACTGTACGTGCTATCGTTGCCTAGTGTTTGGGAACTCATTTTCCATTCATGCACTCATTCTTTCAATCAACTAATAATTATTAACTGCTGTTTTCCACGCTGGTTTTGTATATTGACAGAAGGAAAACGATTTCTGTTCCGTTGAAGTTTAGTCATTATGTTAATGCTTTGTCATTATTTATTGCATTTACTACTAACAAAAGATAATTTGTACTGTTATGCATTTATTTTATAGATGCTCCAGAAGTTTCAGTGACAGGCTATGATGGGAATTGGTTTGTAGGAAGAAAAGGTGTTAATCTCAAGTGTAATGCTGATGCAAATCCACCACCCTTCAAATCTGTGTGGAGCAGGTAATAATGTCAGATACTTCTAAAGGGAAATTATTTAAAAGTGGAAAGTATTAAGTGCATATTTAAAGTTGTTTTTTTAAATCAGTGTAATACATGATGATAGTAATGGCTGGAAATTAAATTAAGGGTTTCTGAGTGTTCTCTGTCCCACCTCTCCCCTTCTACCCCTGCAGTTCCTTTTAGCCATTTAGCAATTCCTTCTGGTGGTTACCATTGTTGGTCTTAAATTGCTACTTCTTAATACTATCTATTGACTTCTGTTGTACTGGATGAAAATTTAACTTTATATCTACCCCTTCACACACAAAGGTGTCCATATACATATTCCTACCTTCATGAATCCCAATGAAATTAAGCCACTTTTAGTTAAACTTTGTAATCATTGTTTGCTTCCCTATGGCATGTAAGTATTATTTACTGAGCATAGTATACTAGAGTTCTGTTTTCTTTTGTCTAAGATCTTGTTTTCCCTGAAGCTAATAATTCTTAGCCTCCAAAAATATCCTTATTCTCTTTATCTATGAACTTTCAAACTGTCATACTAAGGTTTTCATTTGTATTTCCCAGTATTTGGAGCCCCCTCCTTTAGTCTTAAGACTTGTATCTGTCACCTGTGTATAATTTTGTCATTTTTTTTATCATTTCCCCTCCTTTTTAAAATTTGCTTTTACTAGACCACCTATTTATTATATACAAAACGTCCTTTCTTATTTTTCATAGTCTTTTATTTTGTTTTGTTTTTCCTAGGAAATTTTCTTGATTTTTTTTTTCCCCCCGTTGACTTAATTGATTTAAAACATTTTGGGGGCATATTTTTAATTTCTTTTTTCTTAAGATTTATTTATTTGAGGGATGGGGGACAAGGGAGGAGGGGGCAGACGGGGAGAGAGAGAATTCCTGGCTGGGATGGCCTGAGCCAAAATCAAGAGTTGACAACTTCACTGATTGAGCCACCCAGGTACCTCTATACTTTTAATTTCTAAGAGCATTTTCTTATTTCTCTTTCATTTCATTGCATTTTTTTCTTATTTTGTGGATGTCATGTCTTGTTTCTTCCTAGAAACACAATTTTTTTTAAAGATTTTATGTATTTATTTGACAGACAGAGATCACAAGTAGGCAGAGAGGCAGGCAGAGAGAGAGGAGGAAGCAGGCTCCCCGCTGAGCAGAGAACCCTATGTGGGGCTCGATCCCAGGACTCTGGGATCATGACGTGAGCCCATGGCAGAGGCTTAAACCCACTGAGCCACCCAGGTGCCCCTAGAAACACAATATTAAAGTTATTGCCTCTTCAGAGAGTTTTTACTGCTTCTTACTTATTTTGTCTTTTTTTCCCTTTATTTTTTCATTTTTTTGATATTCCTTAATTTCTCAGTTATCCAGTCATTTCACAGTGATGCATTGAAATATTAAAATGTATTAAAATTCTGAGTAGAAACTCTGTCTTTATAGTGGGGATTACTCATTAGTAGATACAGTTAGAGTGATCAAGTAAAGAGTTATTTTCTTGGGGAAGCTTCAGATGTCACTCAGGAAGAGTGGAAGTCTTTTTTGGTGGTCATTCAGTTTATTTATTGGATTAACCTTCATCTTCTTTTTAAAACATAAATGCCTAGTGTCTGTACAGAGTTGAGAGGAGTCTGTTTTTTCAACTTTCAACTAATGTCCATAATTCTAGCCCTCTGCTTCACTCTGGCTTTCTGTATTAGTACAGTGAGTCAAATTCCAAATCTTGGATTCCTTGGACCAAATTGGCTCTATTCCCATTCATATGCCTTTTAGAAGCACTTCTTCAGCGCAAAGTGGAGCTTCTCATCCTTGGCAGTGTTGACAAGTTGAGCTGGATAAATCATTGTTGTGGGAGGTAATCCTCTGCATTGCAGGATGTTTAGTAGCATCCCTGGCCTTATACCCCTTTGTGGAAACCAAAAATGTCTCCAGACTTGCCAGTTGTCTCCTGGAGACAAAATCACTCTTGATTGAGAAACAGTGGCTCACAGCATATATTGTTTCCTCCATCTGTTTTCTGTCTTCTAGAAGTTTGTTGAAACATCTTGTCTGATGAATTCTGCCTCCTTTTCTCTTTCTTCCTGTGGGTTTTTAATACCTTTCATTTCCTTTACTTTTGTTTTAGGTGGGATTTTGTGGGAGCGAGGAAACTATTTGATCAATCTGTTGTCTTTAAACAAAAATACAGGTTTTGTTTTGTTTTAATTTACATTTTCTTAAAAGTGGGAAGCAGTCATTGGTTAAGATGTGGGATAGGTTATGTTTAAAAGTCTTACAATTCCAAGTTCCCTTCCTAGTACCTGTACTTGGAGGTGTCTTTTTGAGTAAGACCTTTGTTTCCACACTGATAATAGTACATCATAGAGATGTAAGGATAGAGACAATTAACATAAACCAGGTAACATAGGTAAAGAGTATAGAAGGTGCTTAGCATGTCATTTGGTGTGAGTTTAATGTGATATTTAGAATTTTTTGACTGTGGCTTATTTGAACAAGCAATTTTAATTTTATAAGCCATTTTTATATTTCTCAGAATTAAAGGGATTAGAATTTGGGCCTCACAGTGAAGAGAGATAATTGGTATTTATATACTCCATATTCATTCTCATCTTCCTAGAAGAAGTTCACCTTTTGAAAGTCAGTGCTTACACAAATGTTCTTTTCAATGTTTTTGTAGAAGGAGTTTGGGTGTTTTTGTTATTTAAAACCATGTGAGAATATTACCTTTTTTCTTCAAATCTAAATTGAAGTTCTTGCACTGTAAAAGATTTTATTGACTTTTTCCACTTACTACTGTTGGATTTGCAGAACAAAATGATTCCTCCTATTGTCCAGTGTTTTGTTTCTTTCTACTTGTTTATTAGTTTTTGTTCTTATTCTCTTCATAATTAGTTGTCAGTTTTCTGTGTACTTAGATCATTGAAAGCAAAGACAATATCTTATTTACTTTTGTAGCTCAGCAATACCAGCAGAGTGGAGTATGGTTAATATTAAGCTCCTGGCAATTAAGTAATGGATGGTTGAGTGAATGAGTAAATGAACCTTTTGAAAATCTACTTAGATCAAACTATAATAGTTGAGTGCTTAGTTTATTTGATTTCTTGTTCTCTTAAAAAATAACTCATGGTCTTTAAAAATAACCTCAAAATAAATACATCTTTATGTGTTTTTTTGGTACCCTAAGTTTGGCAGTATGATGTCTAACAGTGTACTTAGTTCCTTTGCAATAAATAGCTTTAGAATTGTCATAGTGAGATTTTATTCCTATTGGGGTATATAGTAATGCATATACTAGATCTCTTAGCCAAATTAGTATAGACACCATTTTTAAAAAGTTTTTATTGATGCCAGATTGTACCTTGGTTTTTACTGTCACAGATGCCCACTTTACAAATGAGATTGTTTTATAAGCAGACCCTTTATTTTTCTAGTAACCTTCACTTTTTTTTTTTAATTAATATATAATGTATTATTTGCCCCAGGGGTACAGGTGTGTGAATCATCAGGCTTACATATTTCACAGCACTCACCATAGCACATACCCTCCCCAGTGTCCATAATCCAGCCACCCTATCCCTGCCCCTTCAGCCCCCAGGAACCCTCAAGTTTGTTTCGTGAGATTGGGTTTGTCTCTTATGGTTTATCTCCATCCCACTCCCAATCTTATTTCATTTTTTCCTTCCCTATTCCGCACAACCCCCACCCTCCCTCTCAAAGTCCTCAGATCAGAGAGACCATATGAAAATTGTCTGATTAACTTATTTTGCTCAGCATAATACCCTGTAGTTCCATCCAAGTCATTAAAAATGGGAAGATTTCATTTCTTGATGACTGTATAGTATTCCATTGTAACTGTGTGTGTGTGTGTGTACACACACACACACACACACACACCCCACCTCTTCTTTATCCATTCATCTGTTGATGATCTACATTGCTGCTCTAAACATTGGGATTCATGTGGCCCTTTGGATCACTACATTTGTATCTTTAGGGTAAATACCCAGTAGTGCGATTGCTGGGTCATAGGGTGGCTCTATTTTCAACTTTCTGAGGAGCCTCCATACTGTTCCAGAGTGACTATACCCGCTTGCATTCCCACCAGCAGTGTAGGAAACTTTCCCTTTCTCTGCATCCTCGCCAACATCTGTCGTTTTCTGATATGTTAATTTTAGCCATTTCTGACTGGTGTGAGGTGGTATCTCATTTTGGTTTTGATTTGAATTTCCCTGGTGCCAAGTGATGTGGAGCACTTTTTCATGTCTGTTGGCCATTTGGATGTCTTTGCAGAAATGTCTGTTCATGTCTTCTGCCCATTTCTTGATTGGATTATTTATTCTTTGGGTGTTGAATTTGATAAGTTCTTTATAGATTTTGGATGCTATAGCCCCTTATCTGATACATCATTAAGCAGACCCTTTCTGATGCTTTAGAAACTGACCATCTTTGAATGAGGTTCGGTATAGATTTGCTCAGTATGAAGTGATGTTCTTTGAATATGTAACAGAAGGTGCTTGAACGTTATCATGTACTTAAATGGCTTTTATCTTAAATTTCTTAAGAAATTTATAGATATATCATGAATAGATCTATTCACTGAGAATTATTTTTAATTCTTTTGATACTGTAGGTCTTCAAATAATAAATTTTTTCTAATTTTCCAGCTTTCCTTTCCAGTTTTCTGAATATATTTCTTTAAAATCATCTAATTTTTTTTCTTTCTTTCGCTCTCATTCTAATATGTTGGCCTGCTTGCACTTAGGTCAGTTGCTCTTTTGAAAGAGTGGGTATTAATGGATTTAACAGTAACTTTATTTTTATTGAAATAAAAATTTGTATCTTTATCCATTTCATAGTGAATTTTATCTAAAGAATGCCAGTTCTTTCACTAACATCTCAACAGTATAATATCTTATTTAAATAGCTGTGAATAAAGTTTGAAGATATTTAAAATAATTTCATGCTTTTTAAAATCTAGGTTGGATGGACAATGGCCTGATGGTTTATTGGCTTCAGACAATACTCTTCATTTTGTCCATCCATTGACTTTCAATTATTCTGGTGTTTATGTCTGTAAAGTGACCAATTCCCTTGGTCAAAGAAGTGATCAAAAGGTCATCTACATTTCAGGTAAGTTACTATCTACTTGCAAAATGAATTACTTAAGTTCTTCCTGTAACAATAGTCATAATAACATTATGTTCTAGTTGGTAATTTGTATTTGCTAATATACAGATTCCTCACTGTGAGTTTTCCAAATAATCAAAAAATATATATATAATAAAGTAACCCTACCTGAACTACATATGTTAGGGGATGTTACTTTAAAGAAATGTCAAAATGTCTATGCAGCAAGTTTATATACATTTTAAGATCTTTGTTTATAGTTAATTTTTCAGTTACATAGTATCAAGTATTCCTTTTATAGGTAGTGGTGTGTACTATTCTAGGTTCTGTCATTTTTACACCCAAGAACAAATACTGGCTTTGTTTGTGTGTGTATTTTTTTTTGTTTGGTTGGGGTTTTTTTTGTTTTTGGTTTTGGTTTTGGTGTTTTTTTTGGTGGCTGCTTGGACACAGGTGTTTCACAAATAAAATGGGTTATTGACTTTGATGATCTGGCCTATTAAATAACAGTTTGTCACTCAATATGGAACTATATCATACTGAGTTACTGAGAGTGAAGTAGGAATGCTACTGAAAACGTACTATTGAAATAAAATTTAAGATGTTTGCTATTGTCAGTCCTTAAGCTACTAAGAACTTAGATTTTTTACATTCCATTTGTTTTTCTATGGATATTTTTGTTAGAGTATATAAATTCAGGTACTCACAAAATACTTTTAGAGCTTAAAGTATATTTTTTCATGGGTGTGGCTATAAATATTATCAAAGATTATCAATGTAATGCTCATTTATAAAAATTGTATAAAATATTTTGAGCATCTACTTACTACAAGAATATAGCAATCTTTCATGTCTAAACAATGGCAAATTAAAGGAAAAAGGAAGAGAACCCTAAGAAAAGCAGGTTTGTATGGCAATTATGTAATTACCTAAAACTGAGTAGTTAGATTTTTAGAGAAATTTTAAGCTTATTTTGATGTTGTATTATTTGTCTTTGTATGATCACTGAATCTAAGAACAGTCCCCCATATTATTTTCTCATGGCATTTCTCACAGTTTGTAGTTGCATGCTTACTTGTGTACTTATTATCTATCCATCTTCATAGTTAAGCACTTTGTGTTTGCTTCATTTATCATTGAATACTCAGCACTTACTTAGTGCCTGGCATATGATGGGGATGATGCAAATATATTTTTTCATGACTCTCACAAGAAGCTTAGAGCTGTGTACATCCCTAGCTAGCCCTTTCTGCCAGTATCAGTGCTTTGGTGGAAATCAGAATGAAATTAAATATTAGTTTATTAGTCTCCCTTTCTTCCATTAAGGATATCTCCCTTTCCTTTTCCTTTCCTTCTTGGATCTTAAAGCCAGAGGGAATGCATATTTAGAATGTAGTTACCTAAGGACTGCTTCCTTTTTGTTTCTGTTGTACAAAATTTGATATGGCATATTACGTATAAATCTCAGGCTCAATGTATTATTATGTAATCATTTAAATACCAAGACTCAGTTTGGGCATTCTTATATATACTGATTCTGTTAATGATATCCTGATTTATTACATCTTTTGGCATTCTGGATCCATTTCCCAGTACTTTCGACTTCTGTGTCCGGCTGCCTATTAAAATCACTAATTCTGTGTAGAGGTATAATAAGCATTTATGGCTTAACATTCAAAACTGAGGTACTGATTTTTCTTCTGCCCCTTGCACCACACCTCTTCCTCCAACAGTTTCCCTCCTTTCTATCACTGGTAAATCCATCCTTATATTCGCTCAGGGTTTAATCCTTGATGCTTATTCTTGATTTCAGTTGTTCTCTCATACCCCACTCATCCCATCAACAAATCCATGGTAGCTCTTCCATTACATTATATGTAGAACCTTACTATTTTTCCACTTCTCTTGTGAGTATTCTGACGCAGGCCATCAGCAGCCCTTATAAAAGAGCCATTTAATCTTCCTACTTTTAATTTATCCTCAAAGAGCAGCCAGAATGATCCTTATAAAGGGCATGTCAGATCATGTCACTTCTTTCCTGCAAACCTTTCATGAACTTCTCATTTGACTCGTAATGAAAACCAGTTTTTACAATGACTTTTAAGGGTCTATACATGCTCTGGTCCTAGATGATCTCATCTCTTACTATATTTTTTGCTCGCATGGCCTTGTTGCTGGCTTCTTTACTGTTCTTTGAACATAACAAGAACATTGCTACCTCAGAGTCCTTGACTTGCTGTTTCTCCAGCTGGAAAGCTCTTCAGGTATCCTTATAGCTCTTTCCCTCACTTCCTTTAGGTCTTTGCTGAAGTTTCACCTTCATGACCATAATTAAAATTGAAAATTGAAAGTACTTTTCTCAACCTTTTACTCCTTTCTGTCTCCTCTGCCTTATTTTTCTCTACAGCATATATTGCCACATAACATCTACACATTTTATTTATATTTTTTTCTGTTTTTACTTCTACTGGAACCTAAGACCTTTCATCTGCTTTAATCCCTACTGTATTTCTACCATCTGCAGTAATGTTTGGCATTTGATAGGTGTTCAGTAAACTCTTCTTGCATGAGTGAAAAAGTTGAGAAGAAAACAATCAGGAAAGAATTAAAAATCCAGAATGTGCTTTATATAGCTTTATTTTCTTTGACAAGGGAAGTAACGTAACACTGATGGTAAACTTCACACATTTTTTGATCAACCTCAATTAAGTCCTAAAAGAGATAAAATAAAATTTTCAGTAACTTTTATTTACTGATGAAATTTTATTTATTGATAACTGATGAAAAATCAATTGGTTACTGATAAGTACTTCAGAAATATAGCATTATATGAGATGATTTTCTTTAAGTAATCATTAGAATTAGACTTTATGTTTCTATCCAGCATCTTTAATATTTAATACAGTACACTATGTTGAGTTTAATACAGTACACTATGTTAGTTATCGCCCCTGAGAGCTTTCAGGAGGACATTAAATATCCTAGATATAATACTGCCTTTCCAAAATGTCTAGTAAATCCTAGTAGGCTTTTATCAGAATGAAAGGCCATAATTCACCCAGAGTAAACAATCAAGCTGTTGCTCTTTTTTATTGTAAATTATTTGTACCTTATTTTCTCTAGAGAAAACTTTTTACCTCAGTATTAAAATTGATACATAAAAATTTAGAAAATGATTTTTAAAATATTTCTAAAGTGAATGCATCTTATGATGGGAAACTAAAAGATCTACTCAGAACAGATTAGAATTAGCAGCTCTCTTTGAGGGAAATTGTAATTTTATTCTACATTTTTTCCACATTGGTAAGTGTAAGATTTTGGACAAAAGGTGATTGATCCAAGACTGTAATATTCAACTTCAGTTACTACTCAAGGAGGTACAGTGAATCTTTGTCCAATACTAAATGACTGTTGCAAATTGTGTTTTTCTAATTGTTTTTGGCATGTTTTACTCTGATATTTTGTACTTTTCTTTGAGAGTAGAGGAACAAATTTTTATATATCATGTAAATTCTCCCATGCCTGAAACTCAAGTATATTCCTATGCAAATCTTGAATTTTGAAACCTATTGATTTAGGAATTAGGTGTAATATCTGGTATAAGAATTCACACATAATTAGCAATCTTTAAGCTTTAAAATTCATAGATTTTGATTGTGTAAACAATTCTTACATACTCTAAAAGAAAAAAATTAAATTCATGTAATTTTTTAAATATATTAGGCTAAAATACACCTTATAGCTAACGAAGCCTTACTGGACTATTTGTTTTCCTGTTTGGCAGAACTCATGAATTTGGAGGGGGGGAAATTATCTTCGTTTGGTTGTAGAGAACTCACAGTCTCTACTAGTTCATCACATTCATTATATACTCATTTATCACACAATCTACAAATAATATCAAAACACAATGAAGAAATAAGGAGTGCTGTGGGAAGGATTTTAAATTATGATAAATAAGTAGCTATTAGTGATTACAAAATAGTCCATTTGATTCCTTATGCAAATTCTAACTCTCAGTGTAATTATTTTGGAGCAGGGCAAGAATTCAAAAGCGTGAATAAATGTCTTGTGTGCATTGTTTTATATATGTCCATTGCTTAAAATACAGGATAATTATTAACAATAGTCCCTCTTTCATGGAAGCATGTTAATAATGAGGCTGTGCTATTTTTATTTGGTTGAGGAGAGGATGGCAGGTTAAAAAATTTCTGGAACCACTGACAAATAAGTTTTTAAAATAGGGTTTTTTTGGTTGGTTGGTTGGTTGGTTGGTTGGTTGGGTTTTTTTGGTTACTCTCTTTTTTTTAGTTAGATTTTCTGAAAGCTGTATTTTGTTAAATCTGATATAATTAGAGGCCATCCATCTGTGTTTACATAAAGAACATTGCAAGTAGAACTAAAAAATACCAGTGTTTGTTTTTGTTTTTGTTTTTATTTTAAGGGATACTTGGTTATATATCTTATTGGTGAGAGTTCAGATGCATACATTGTTCTGAGAAAAATAGCATTTCATTAAGAGCTATCAAAAAGTCTTAAGATCTTACATGCACAAAAATGTGTGAATTACAAATAGTTATTAGATGATTTGTACTTACATTTAAACATGCTGATGCCAGTTTATTGTAATATTTTTTTCTTTGGAAATCATTATAAAGATGACATTTGGCTTTTAAAACTTTCCCACTAGCCCCACCACCTCAGAAAATACACGAGTTATCTGACAGATGATTACTTTTTAATTTATTTAATGTCCTGGTTCTCTGAAGATGCCCTATGTGATAAGCTTTACTACTTTATACTAGAAATCATCCTACAATTTCACAATTTTTTTTAAATTAAATTTGTTCAGCTAGTTAATAATATATTCTTACAAATTAAAACTCTTCCTTGAGTCACTTACATATAATATGATAACTAATACTTCAAAGTACTTGGCAGAATGCCTTTTATATTGGTTTAAATTCATAGGAATTTAGTTATACTGTACTTGTTAAATTTTATATTGTACTTGCTAAATTTTTACCACATTCTGTACATATGGCATTCCGTGATGAAACCTGTTTCAGTAAGTATTTTTCTTTAGCTTGTAATTTTAGAATAACTTACCCCATGTAGCTTTAGTATTTTTCTAACCATCATTTTTTAAAAGCTCTATCAGTACCACTCATTTAAAAATTAATTTTAGGAGATTACCATTCGGGTCATTTATTTTTATCAAAGAAGAAATTCAAGATTTTTTAACTCATCCTATCTTCAAACTCTAGCATTTTGTGTAACATGACCTACAAATACCACTTAATTGATTATTAACCAATCTTTAATTTTTACTATTTATGTTTAGTTGCTTTTTAATATTAATAGCTATTTACTCTGTAATCTAATGGCAATACACAGGATCATTTGCATCTAATATAAGTATTATTAGAATGTTCTCTCTAAAATATTAGCTATTCTTTGAGACTCCATACTAAAGCAATGTGACACTAAATTTTGCAGATATGGTTGAAATTCTTCCAGTTTCCTAAGTGTTCAGAAATCTTACCCATGGGATATAGACATGGTGATGACATTTTTATAACACTTGGTAACATGTTTTTACTGTCTTTGTCTGTTAGTCTCATTTGATAATATAGCCCATTTGGCTAACACAGTTTAAACATATGCTTTTTATTTTCAAATTACCTAATAATGGTATATACTACATATGTCCTTTCTAAAAATTGAAGAGTTCTCTTTACTTAAGGAAAATATTTTTGAGAGAATTATTAAACCAACAGCTTATACTATGGCCACTTAACAAGAATCTATAGTTTTTCATTCTTTTCTTAAAAAAGTAAATGAAATTAGGTAAAGATGGATCTTAAGAAATCATACCTTAATTTTTTTTTTATTCTTTCATTTTATTTCTTTGTTCTTCTGGCTAAGAAAATGTTTGGATTATTTAATCTTTTTATGTGATAATTCTTAAGCCAGCGGTATATAGGACACTTAAGTATGCTTTTCATTAAAAAAAAAAAGAAGAAGAAGAAAAAAGTATTCCTTGACATTTAATACCATGATTAAACTTGGAATAGAATAATTTAGGATTTACACCATAGGTAACTTTTCATTCCTTTTACTTCTTTGTCAACTGGCTAAATGTCAGTTTTATTATTTTTTAAAAGTACATAAGTACCACTACATTCTGATCTTAAGAATGAAAAACTATTATTACTATGAATATATATTCATTAACTGTGCTGTCTTTTCAACTTGCTGCCAAATCAGCCTGCATTGACATTCTTTGCCTTTCTGTGTCTTGTCTATCTTTACTGTTTCCATTAGATCCTCCTACTACTACCACCCTTCAGCCTACAATTCAGTGGCATCCCTCAACAGCTGACATCGAGGATCTAGCAACAGAACCAAAAAAATTGCCCTTCCCATTGTCAACTTTGGCAACAATTAAGGATGACACAATTGGCACAATCATTGCTAGTGTAGTGGGTGGGGCTCTCTTCATAGTGCTTGTAAGTGTTTTGGCTGGAATATTCTGCTATAGGAGAAGACGGACGTTTCGTGGAGACTATTTTGCCAAGAACTACATTCCACCATCAGATATGCAAAAAGAATCACAAATAGATGTTCTTCAACAAGATGAGCTTGATTCTTACCCAGACAGTGTGAAAAAAGAAAACAAAAATCCAGTGAACAATCTAATACGGAAAGACTATTTAGAAGAGCCTGAAAAAACGCAGTGGAACAATGTAGAAAATCTCAGTAGGTTTGAAAGACCAATGGATTATTATGAAGATCTAAAAATGGGAATGAAGTTCGTCAGCGATGAACATTATGACGACAATGAAGATGACTTAGTTTCACACGTAGATGGTTCGGTAATTTCCAGGAGGGAGTGGTATGTTTAGCAACCACTATATGTGACTTACCTATGTACAATGTTTCATTCATACTAGTTGATCATTTTCAAATTGTTCATACTTTTTCTTGAGGAAGAATAAGCTTTTTCAACTTGATTTTCAAGCTTTTTATATTCTAATTTGACAAATGAAAATGTAAAATCTGGGTTCAATGTATCTGAGCTGCTTTACAATTTTTTTTTCAATGCTGTACTACTGTCAAGATTTAAATTTTAATGCAGAGTACTTTTATTGGTCTGAGGCACACAGGTAAGAAGAAATGTCAACATTAAATGTATGACTTTTTTTGGTACAAAAATTAAAAAAAAAAAAAAAAGGAAACTACCTTGGCATTGTGTATTAAATGTTTACCTAAGACTATAATCTCAAGTATAATGTTTGTTAAACATATACCTCTCAAAATTTATCACCACTAAATGATACTACATCAAAATTGACTATAAAACTAATTCAAGAAATGTTTATATATATTTTTAGTATACAAAAAAATATTCAGCCTGATGAAACACCTTTGCTTTTCAAACATTATTTTCTAAGTTTCTACACAAATGGAATCTTTACCTCTGCATTTTAATGAGCCTTGCCATAATTACTGTAGAGTGGCTTTTCAAAGATATTTTGTTGCACTAAAACTGTGGTAGTAAACTCAGTGAACATGATGTGTGGAAGAGCATAATTAGCTGGTCAGTATTTTTGTCCAAAATACAAGAGTTATAATAAAAACATGCCTTTTAAACATAATTATTACAATTTTTCTCATCTCTGGAGGACAATTCTTAAATGTTGTATGAACATGGATTTTCGTATGTTAAGTGGCATAGTTTTATTTGAATGCTTTATGTCCTAAATATAAGAATAATAACGAAAAGATGGTACGCAGTTAAATATAGTTCAGAGAGGGCATTTCAGTATATGGAACAACGTGGATAAGCTAGCATTGGAGTACTGGTTTTCAGAAATGAGACATGTCAGCCAAGAATCTATACAAAGAATTTTTTTAGCCCATCTTATTTTAGTCTTCTAATATTGATGTTGTTCAAACAGGTAAATATATAGAAAAATTAGAATAAACTTGTAAATTTGAGGTTTAATGAGAAAAATCTGCTTATAGAACCAGTCACTAACGCTTGCTGATGGATATTGGCAAACCATCCCCCTTTTCCTCCTAAATGTATGTATTTGTTTCAAGGTTTTTGTTTTTCCAATTAAAACTGGAAACATCATAAGGTTTTTTGTTTTGTTTTTGTTTTTTGCATAATTCATTAAGTATATTCTTCCCAGAAATCATGTATCTTTTGAAAAAGAAATGTTATCTAAATCTTCAAATGTGGATCTTCTTCTTTGTGAGGTAATTATAAATTGCTTCTACAGTGGAGTCCTATAAAATTGTAATAATGACAACTATTTTGAAGCCCAAAGAATATGTTTTTTCTGTTGATGATTCATTTGAAAAAGGACTGTGTAGAATTGCCTTAGGTATTTTGCCAGGGAACTGAAGTGGAAGTTAGTAGGAAAATCATAAATAAATTATTTTGTTAATAAAAAGGCAAAGTAGGTACTTTTTTTTAACCCCCCAACCATCCAAATCCTGGTGATTCTCATCAAATCTGAAGGAATGTTTTATAAGGCAGAGTTCTAACATGTTCATAGAATTTTGCAAGTAGTCAAGGCCTTATTCTAAACTATTATAGCATAATTTCCTTTCTTTGAACTAGCAATATTTTGTGGGAATTAGGAACTTATTTTCTCTTCCTAAACATTCACACACTTAGTCTAAAACTATAATATCAGCTAAGGAACAGGTAAGCTCACTGATACATTGTTAAGAATATCTGACTTTAATATCCTTAACCACTGATACACAAATATTAACTCTTTGGTCCAAGTCATTGGAAGGAAATTTTATTGGTAATACTCTGTGATTGAAATAGACTTTATGTTTTAATTTAAATATAGCACTGATATGGCCACAAGAAAGATGGATCTAAAATTCTCACTATGGAAGATGTGAATATGTGGCTTTTTGTTCACAATTTCATCTTTAGAACAATGGTTTGAAATGCTATATGAATCTGTGCAGGATAATCACTGTCTAAATCTCAACTTGAATATTATGTGAAGGAAATCAGCAATATATTTTAAGAACTGCATTTCAAAAATATAAATACTTAGTGATTAAGACCCTCCTTTATATTGTGGCCATTATGTGTTCAGGGTGGGCCTTTTTTGGTCTGTTTGTTTTGTTTTGTTTTTTGATGGGAGAGGGCAACATGCAAAACTACAAGTGTGTGTTTGATACATTCTGTATCCCTAAACTAAATCATTTGGCAAGCTAAAAGATTTCAAAATCTTAAGAATCTGATACTACTTAAGACTTTTTGAAACATTGCACTGCTGATTATTAGAGGTTTGTTTACTGTACATAGAGACTTATTTGTGAACATGAATAGTCATTAAACTTTTTTTGTTAATTTTTTAATATCCGTGATATACACAGCTAATTGATAGATACATATGAAAAACCTTTTCTTTTTCTGGAAAAGATGGGAGAATGTTTTATTTTGACCATGTTTATTTTTGTTTCTTTTTTCTTTGAACTGGCTTTTTGTTTTTGTATTCACTTTAGGGTTTTCTTTCACACTGGTTAAAATATTTCAGTGATGCAGGGATGATGAATGCAACTTTTATTTTTTCCTGCCATTTTGATTAAAATACATTAAAACTTTAATAGGCTAGGGGTTAACTTTAAAAGTGACATTTGAGGAATACATTATAGTTGAAATATTTAGTATTTTACCATGTGCCTAAAAGGTTTCTATTTGATAAGTCTAACATTTAAAGAAACCATTAAGGTTTTTCAGTAGAAAGTATTGCTTCTGATAGCCATATATAGGAACGTTTTCTAAAGATAACCCTAGCTAAATGTGTAGCAGAAGGGCTTGTAGGAATACAATGTATGAGTGCAAAAATTGAGATAAATATAACAATTTTATATGTGGAAAACATCCGATTTGAGTTTGATTTTTGTTTTTGATTAATAGTAAAGGTATATGAACAAGAAGTTATGAATGTGTGGAAGTAATCAGTGTAAAATATAAGAGAGGAAGAAACGGTATGCGTATTGACTTTTTAATTCTAATAGAGGAATGATAAATTTAATTGTTCTTTCTGTTTACTTGTTAATTGGAAATGTATTATCCATAAGAAGATCCTTTTTCAATTTTTTGGTGTATTGGGTTTGGATTTAACTTTAATTTGTACCAGTGGTATTTTTTACCAAGTTATTTATCAGGTGGTAGCCCTAATAGCCATGCAACAAATCTTTAAATAAAAGCTTTTAAAAAATTCTTTAGAGGCATATTTCTATAACAAGCCTATGTCTCTGTATTACCTTCTTTGTACTCATTATGTCATTTGATGGAGAGAGAGAGAGAGAGAGTGTGTGTGTGTGTGTGTGTGTGTGTGTGTGTGTGTTATATAACCTAGTTCTTATATTTTAATTAAGTTTTTTTAGAATTTGAAATCTATTTTATTTCTCTTCCCAAGTAAGGCAGTATCAGGTTAAGGATACAGTTAAATAAAGTTTGAGAGAGCACCTAAGTTTGTAGCTTAGCTATTACAGAATTTAGTGTTAATTGACCATTTAATTCCTTTTTCCTGTCTACACATTATGACTAACATTCTCCACAATCATTAATTACCTGTTTCTTTAGTCTTAGCAGTTAAAACTAATTTTGAATTTTTGCTGTTGTTTGACATAAGTTAAATCATATATATTGGCTTTCATTTGGATGAACATATTTCACGAAATTTTTGTAAGTTGGCATTTAGTGTTTTCACTTATAAATATAATAGCTTTCGGTATAAATGCCATTGTTTCTAATTGTAATCACTTCCCTGTTTTCTATCTCTGATGTTTAAAATTATACTGGTTTTCCTAAACTTTAAATTATCTTAATGCAAGCAGCAGTGTTTCTTGGTTTGTTTTTGTTTTTAAATAGCATACAGTTTGACTAGATTAAGCTTGGTTTCTCTCTTGTTATACCAATGAAAATTCATGCATTGAAAGAATCTCTAGAATAGTATACATGGCCTATCACCTTTTCTATGTTCTAAAAAATGCTTTCTTTTTAATATTTGTTTTCTCCTATTCCAGTAATCTGCAAGTTGTTTTGTTTTGTTTTGTTTGCCACCTATTTACTTTGAGTTGAGTAGTGATAGGTTTGCTTACAATAGCTTTTGCTGTTTATATCCACAGGGGTCATTTTCTTGAACCTTGATGATAGTTATTTTACCATGTTCCTTTCAAATTATGAGGATAAAACTTGATTGAATTTTGGGTTGTACTAGTTCTCTTACCTTTTCTGCTGCTGTGTCTGGCTGGATGTTATAGGTGAAGCAGAGTGAAGTGAGTTTAGTAGGATAACTTTAAAATATTTGAGAGTAAGTCAAGACCCCATTTCCTTACATGTATAATATTTCTATAAAGATATGATATCTAATTTCACAGTTTAATTCATGAGAAATATCTCAGGAAATACCTAGTCTTGAAGGGACAGTCTGATCTTAAAGCCAGAGGTAGCTAGATCTAGAAGACTGGGCTCCTTTTTTAAGAAAACACTGTATTATGGGAAATTATACAAAAGTAGGATAGAATAATGAACCTTCATGTGCCAGCTTCAGTTATCCATTCATGGTCATTCTTGTTCTATTTAAACTCCTACCCACATAATCCCTCCTGCCATTAGTTCATCTGTAAATATAGCAGCATACAGCTGTAAAAGAGAAGGAATATTTAGGAAAAGTACTATAGATTTATTATTACACAAAAAATTAATTTGCAGTTTCATTTAGTATCTAAATGTGCCTTCATTATTAGTATTGTTCTTCATTCTTCCAGTTCTTTGCAGGAATGATATCTACTGGGAATAAATGCTTACTAGTAAATAACATGGATTAGCACTGATACCCTCATTTGGTCTATGTGTCAGATGTTCCCCTGTCACCCAGGGTACTTATCTTGTGCCTCCTTTACATTCTTTTTTTTTTTTTTTTTTTTTTTTTAAAGACTTTACTTATTTATTTGACAGAGAGAAATCACAAGTAGATGGAGAGGCAGGCAGAGAGAGAGAGAGAGGGAAGCAGGCTCCCCGCCGAGCAGAGAGCCCAATGCGGGACTCGATCCCAGGACCCTGAGATCATGACCTGAGCCGAAGGCAGCGGCTTAACCCACTGAGCCACCCAGGCGCCCCCCTCCTTTACATTCTTGACCTCTATTTAAATTGAGGCTGGTTACTAGTTCATTCACCTGAGCTCTCATATATCATAGTGGATCACAATATGCTGACTGTGCCGAGAGGGAACAACCCAGTGTTTATTTGATTATGTTCTGGAACTAACCCACTCCACGCTTCCCACAAGATTTTGTGGGTGTCTTGTGTAGCAAGTGAACTCCTGACATTTGGATGATGTGGGGCCACCAGTGCCAGTCCACATATTATGTACTAGTACAACATTTATTTTGTTAATTATCACTTACCCAAAAAAAGGATAAGATAAATGATGATAAATCCCTATGTTGGACAATATATATGTATGGATTCTGTGACCCCACTTTGAGGATTTTGCTCTCTATGGTGAGGATAGGGATGATATAAAATTCATCCTTGCATTCTTGGCACTGAGCATGTGCCTGACACATACTAGGTTACTATTGAGAATTTGTTGAATGAGATGCTGACAACACTGTTCTGAGCCAAAGAGAGGACTTTTATTAAAAAGTAGATAAATATTTGGATGGATATAAAGAACTAGATGTATTGGAAAGGTAAGCATTAAAGGAGGCTATTGAAAAATAAAAATGAGATCTATTTATGGGGAAAATTGGTAACACAGTGATAGGTATTATGGGGGCAAATAGAAGTTGAGATAAGTTTGTAGATAATTCATATTAATGCATGAATTGTGATACAGCACTGAAGTTTTGATGAAGGGAATAAAAAAGTGAAGGTTTCATTTAATTATTAGGACCTACTGTTTGAATACAAGTGTGAAAAGGGCTTGTAGATTTCTTTTTTTTTTTTCTTTTAAAGATTTTATTTATTCATCTGACAGAAATCACAAGTAGGCAGAGAAGCAGACAGAGAGAGGTTTGGGAAGCAGGCTCCCCGCTGAGCAGAGATCCCACGTGGGGTTTGATCCCAAGACCCTGGGACCATGACCCGAGCTGAAGGCAGAGGCTTTAACCCACTGAGCCACCCAGGTGCCCAGGGCAAGTAGATTTCTATACTCACCCATTTTAAGTGGTTTTAGCTAATTGCTTTATTTTATTGTATAGAAGTATTTTTTTCAAATCTTGCAAGATGTGAATTAGGTGAGCAAACGTTTGAATAGCTTTCACATATTTTTTATTCTTATGTATCAGTAATAAAGACAAATTCAGTTTAGTAATTATATGTATATTTTTTCAAAGTAATGAAATTTCTTTTATCTGTATGGTTTCTTTTGGTATGATATGTTAACAGATTTTTTAACGTTTTCCCCTTAAGGCTAAGGCATAGGTAAGATATCTCTGGTTATGGGCAGTAAGGTTTTGTTGTATTGGGGAATGCTATTTTTTTGTTGGTTTTGTAAATGAGTTTCCAGTATAATATATCCAGAATAGGTGCCATGGTAATAGGAAGCTATTCTTTTGAGAAACACATACACCAATCCTTTAATGCCAAATATTTTAACACTTTTGCCTTGTTTTCTGCTGATTGTAAGCATATCTTTAAGATTTATGGGATGCCTGGGTGGCTCAGTGGGTTAAGCCGCTGCCTTCGGCTCAGGTCATGATCTCAGGGTCCTGGGATGGAGTCCCGCATCGGGCTCTCTGCTCAGCAGGGAGCCGGCTTCCCTCTCTCTCTCTCTGCCTGCCTCTTCATCTACTTGTGATTTCTCTCTGTCAAATAAATAAATAAAATCTTTAAAAAAAAAAAAAAGATTTAGTATACCATTTCCTTGGGTGATAGCAGTGTTGCTTTATGTCAGTCAGTAAATTAGCTGAATGTTTAAGAATGCCAAATTTTTATACATTTGCTTATTTTTTTTTCCTATTTTGTTGTAATATAGAGTCTGCGTAGATTATGTGGGCAAATGTGGAGGAGACAGTGTTAGAACAAAATTCTCAGTTCTCATTAAAATTCTTTGACTCGAATGCAAGAAATTTCTGCCCTTCCTTTGCATTTCATACAATGTGTTCATCATCTATTAATACCCTTAAATATATTTTTTGTTTTTTTGTCAATTAGTAGAAAAATCAGAAATGGAAATATGAAAATATCCCATATATGTATTTAACGTAGTCAATTTACCTATATAGAATAGCCTATTGATAAATGGGTTCATATCTAGCTTTCCTTTCTGTTACTCTTTTCAGCTCTTGCTATACTTTTCTGATACTAAGAAGAGGTGTACAAAAATAAATATGAATATAGAATGAATAGAACTCAGTGAAAGAAATATGTCCAATTAAGATAGAAGGAGGAGTTAAGGTCTTTGCAGTCAACTCTGAGTTACAAAGTTCTAGAGCTAGGAGTTATAAGGCTAATGGGACAGAAGTAGATAAATATAACTTAAATGTTTAAAAATAGTGTCTATTGGACTTGAGAATTACTTAAGGGTATGAAAAATAGTGTATAGAGTTGGGAATTACTTTAGGATGTGTAAAGTTTGTGATTATGTTTTCTTATAACCACTACCAAATTGAGTATCTTTGCTAAGATTAACAAAGATTTTTTGGAGGTGTGCTGTTTGATGAAGAATGTATAATGATCTATACATTGAAAATCTATATTCAAAGAGTAACCTGAGTTTTCCAAAAATACCTTTGGAAGTATTATTATAAATATGGTATTAACTTTGTCCTTACCATCAAGATAACCCTCAGATTTGAATTCAGTACACATGGGCAAAAATGATAGGGCTAGCAAAATGAAGATTTCCTTTAAAGGAAAACCTTTAGAATAACTAGTGTGACATAAGTAGCATACCTGACACATTGGGATTTTTTATTTGTGCCACTGACAATGTGTATGGCCTTGGGCAGGTAACTTTGGGCACAGTAATATTAATAGGTTTCAGTTGACCTATTGTTAAAGATTGAATACAAAAATATAATTTATACAGTGGGAAAAGTGATAATATAGAGTAGAAATTATTCCTAGGTCATTCTAAGTTTTTAAACATTTACAAGAGCAGAATAATATTTGACTGGCTTGGATTTCAGACCTTTTCTCGTGTAGCACATATTCAAATAGAAATAGTGGGAATTAGACAAATGAGCAATAATGGGAAGATAAATTAGGCATGTGTTAGCAAATAAGGGTAAAGTCTCACATGAGTAAGCTGGTTATATTGCTTAAAATAATTGTCTTATCTGAGGACATCTGTGTGGCTCAGTCGGTTAAGCATCCTGCTCTTGATCTCAACTCGGGTCTTGATCTCAGAGTCATGAATTCAAGCCCTGCATTGAACTCTACTCTATGGAACCTACTTTAACAACAACAAAAAAATTGTATATATTAATATTTTTAGATTCTAATCTAAATGAAATGGGTTACTTAGATTGGTATAAAGTTCTTAGTGTAGAATGAGACTAACAGAATGACTTATTAA